>NC_088614.1:10864166-12360833 GCF_036013475.1 Columba livia
TGTTTAATTGCTGGCTTTAGTACAGAGGCACAGCGTGGCAGGAGGTTCGGCTCCTCTCGCCTTGGGAAAAGCGGGAGCACCAGACCCGGGGGAGGCGGGAAGGCAAAAGTCAATCAGGCCATATTTAAAAATCTACCTGCTGGGCCCAGGGGGGGCTGGAGATTTTAATGTCATTCTCAGCTTGAGATGCAGCCTGGAGAGTGAGAAAAGAAAGGGGCATCTTTTCTTCTTGGATCATTAATTGCTCGTTAAATCATCTAACAAATGGCTGAACTCCTGGATGGCCCCATGCTCCCTGACACAGGGACTTCATCCTTGGTAGGGGGGAGGAGTATTTTTAAAAATATTCATTTCACCTGCTTTTTCTGTGTCTGCACAAAGGAGAGTTCAATGGCTCACTCTGCAAAATAATACTAAGGCTGGAATATTTTTATTACCATTCAGCAGGACCAATAAACTTTTCTACAAGTCACTCCCCTGTCAGTTCTCGGTTGGCTGTGCGGGAGGACAACCTCTCTCATCCCCAGAAGGGACCTCTGGTGACTGCTGAGGAACATGGACCAAAATAATCCCCTGTCCTACGAGCTCAGCCTCACTTCTGGTCCAAGCAGAGCTGATAACCGCGGGCAGGGCTGCCTGTCCTGTTCACTCCCGTTCTGCCCGGTCATCGCTGTTTGTCTGTGTCTTTTGCTCAAACCCTCTTGCGATGCATCTTAAGTCACAAGGGACTTCCACAAGTCTCAGTGGTGGAAAAGGTGAGGCAGCTCTTTCCCAGCACAGGAAGTGTGATGACTGTGATGTTCCCTCTAAAGCTTTGCAGAAAGCAACCTGCAGTTGAATACACAAAGCTCAGAAGCAGCCCAGACCCCGCCCATAAGAGCTTCAAATGTGCTTTACCATCACAGACAGATGAACAGATCTGTGACTTACACCTATTATTCCCCCGCAGTAGTCAAGATAACACAGGAAAGACCTCCTTCCTACCTGACTGAAAGCATGGATGCTTTTTCTGCACTACCCATGCACAAATAACAAGGCCACGCCAGACTGCAGCTCAGAGCAGACTGGCCATTAGCAGGTTTGGTGTTATTTAGAGTCTGTGAAAAGAGCAAAAGTACAGCTCCAGCAGGGCAGGAAAACTGTACTGATGATTTGTGAATATTCACTGAGCTCAAGAAGCACTCCAGGGCAGAAAACAAACTTTTGAAATTAACTGAACTCTTCAAGGTTCTTCGTTTGTCTTAGCTTTGAGGTGTGAGTCACCGATACTATATCTGCAAAATGAGCAGAGTCTGTACAGAGGGGTGAGAGGATTCCTGGGCAGTAAAATATGAAGTTAAGTATTCTGCAAGAAAGACTTCATGTTCATAAAGTCTTCGAAGCATAGAGACTTCACCCCATTAAATTTTATGGGATGGTGTCTCCATACAGTGTGGAGATTTCCACAGCCCATAAACACTGGATGTTCCGGGGGCTTGGGGCTTTCTCTGAGTATTGAAACCTCCAGCAGCACCAGTCTCCAGTGCTTGTGGTTTGTGATTTTTCAGCAATTTCAGTATTCAATAAAGAGAGGCTGCAGAGGAGTTCTGATCGTGGCCTTGCGGGCCATGTCGTACCCCTTGTCCTTCCCACCCCTGCAATTAGGTTATCGCGGTGCTCTTCAACATGGGCACTCCTCCACTTCTCTTTGTACTGGTGACCTAAGGTGTAGTCTACTTGCTTTGCCACAAAACCTGTCACACCTTGTCCCCAGCGGGGAGCGACCCATTCCCTAGTTGGGCTGTCCCCTTTAGAGCTGCCCAATCTGAGCATCAGGCAGGAGGTCCAGCAACCCCTGGCTGGGCGGAGGAGCAGGACAGAGCCTGCTGCAGCAGGAAGGATGGAGAAGTTCCTCCAGCAGATGATGCACAGGCTCCCCAGGACCTGCACACTCAACCGTGTGTGTCTTTGGGCTCATGAAATAGGTCACTGGGATGGACAGGGGTTGTTTGGCCATGGGACAGTGACAGCAAAGGACGGACACTGCCTGTACTCCTCTTTGTGAGACTTATGTTTCTGGTCAGCGTTCACTGACTTAGACCAAACACCCTGGAAGGAGAGGACTTCCACCTGTGTTTGTCCAAGAATGGGTTCAATCTAGCAGACAAGAGAAAGGGTAATAAAAAAAGGAGGTTGTCTTCACTGTTTTATTGTAAGCACACATAAGGAATAAGATCTTCTCTTTTCCAATTATTTATAGCAATAACAATTAGCTTTCTTTCAGCTGGTAGAAATATGAGACGTCCAAAATTTCTGAATCAGTGAAAGAAGAACTCTGCCAATTAACCAACACCCTCGGGGTTTCATGAGTCTGTGGGGGGTGTGGAAGATTCACTTACTGCAAAGCAGACAGAGGGGGCCATGAATTTGGGTGTCCTGCTCCACAAATGAGTGAAACATCAACCACTGTGGACTAGTACAGTAGGGCTGGACTCAGCTGTTCCAAGGCTGTCTAGACATTCCCATCCTAAATCTGAGACATCCTCCGGACCTGAGCTGTGTCAGAGCACTATCCTTCAGGAATAGATGCTGTTCCAGCGAATCACATTTTTCTCACCAAAAAAGATTCCATCTTAAAACAGCCAGCTGGCCCTGCCCTCCCTGCCAGACTCCTGAACCGCAGGAGATTCCGCTCCCTCTGAGTCACAAAGCACCACCGCCAGCCAAGGTGGTCTGTGTTAACAGGAATTATCCCCTGGAGCAGGGGCTCAAAGCAAAGAACAAGAATTCAGGAAAAGCAATAAATCACCATACGACAAAAAATTGTTTCTGGAGCCTTTTTGCTGTTTTTTGTGATACAAACAGCCCCTACTCCAGCAAGGTTACACGCTCATTTAAAACGGGTATCTTTGCAGGATAATGTGTCACTTTGCTAACAATTTAAAATGTACTTGTATGTATATGAATTTCCTTCTGTTCCCAAGAAGGTCCACTCATATGTAGTACAGACTGCTTTGCCTGCTGAATACAAATATTTGTTGATTGCACTAATAGCTTCTTTCCTTCTGGCTTCCTTGCTCCATCCTCCTTTTGCCCTCTCTGCTGGATCATACAGTGTGGATCCCAAAGCCTCATCCCAAGAAATGGAGCCTCTTTGTCCCCGACAGTTTGTTGAACTTTTTCTGAAATCTCTGGCTTCCAGTTCTGCCTTGAGCATCTCTGTGACCTCTTGTTTCTCTCCTCTGCAGGCTGATGCCAAGATGGTCTGCGATGTCGTAAGTCGGATGGAGGACACAGAGCCCTTCTCTCCAGAGCTGCTGTCAGCCATGATGAGACTCTGGGCAGACTCTGGGATCCAAGAATGCTTCAATCGATCCCGGGAATATCAACTTAATGACTCGGCCCAATAGTGAGTATCCCTGTCCATAGTCTTTTGTGGAAAGGAGCTGCATTTGGGCTTGTTAAAGTTTTAACTGAAATTAATGACCTCGTAGCAGTGGATCTGAACGTGGTTCTGTTTACAGACTGAGATGAGTGTTGGTCACAGGCTGCTGCAAGGCAGAAGAGATCAGGCAGGACATTTGTGTCCCCTCTGGCCAGTCTGGGGTCAGGTCTGTGACCCCAAGGCCAGGCTTCCAAACTGCTCCCAGATGGCTCAAGGTAGGTTTCTACAAACACAGATCTAGTGAGCAGGGGCAGACCAACCTGTGGACATGGCTGATGGCTTCTTCCTTTGTCTGACAGAGAACAGAGGGTGCGATCACCTGCCATGTACAGCGGCACAGCTCCGGGGTTTGCTTTTCTGACAGTCATGCACTGTACTGATAGGCGGCTGGATTACAACCGAGAGTAAGGCGTGTCTTTGCCTTTATAGTGCCGTTGTGTTATTCTCGTCATACAGCCGCTGGCATCTCTACCACCAGGGACCACATCCAGATTTTTTTTAATGGTAATTGTCTGAATCCATGGATTTGGTTCATCCTCTCGTAAGGACAGGACGTCTAATAGCTGCTCTGGCTCTGAAGAAACATTGAGTGCTTCCTCAGTTTCAGTTCAGACACATTTCAAGTGCTAACTCACCCAATCTGTTTGCCTCCACCTAGGCGAGGAGGCTAAAGCTTTTCATCCTATCATTTCAATCCCAGCAGCTGTTGCAGTCAGGCAAAATGTCCCCTGGCCCTGTACCGAGTCAGTAAAACGTGGTTAAGCATAAGAAGGAACAAGCAAGCATGGAGTGATCATTTCCCCGGTTATACCCTTGGATATTTTGGTGGTAAGGAAAATAAAGGCTTCCCCAGATGGTGACAGGGGAATGTGATGTCCATACTTTTGGCTTTCACAATATCCCCTGTCAACAAGTTCACCAGCTCACTCATGCACTTCTGGGGCTGTTATTGCATGTTCGGATTCTCTGGCACCTCTGCTTCGGGTTTTCCTGGATATCGGTCAAAACACAAACCCGGGCACCGGCGTAGTTGATGGGTTTTTTGTGTGGTGAGGCTGACTGGCCCAGCCTGCACCAGCTCCTCCCATCCCAGCTGGCCGGGCAGTTAGGGAGCGCAGGATTATTTCTGCTCTTGTGGTGCTGCAGCAGAAGGCGAGTGATGACACATCACTTGGCATTGACCAGAAACCAAATGGGAAACCTGCAGATGTGTGGTTGGTGTCACAGCATCCTACCCAACCATTTCTCACCACGAGCGACTACATCTCAGGGATGATCCTGACATTATGCTGCCTTTTAATCACTACTGGGTGGACATCCATGTTTAATCTATATTTCATTGCCTGGAATAGCAAAATCAGCCTTCTCTTGCCAGCAATTTCTTTTTTCTTTTTTCTTTTTTTTTTTTTAAGGTCTGATGGCAAAAACATACCTTTAGAGATATAAATTACAGAAAATGCCAGTCCTAATTGCATTACAACCTTGTGGAAAATTCTTCAATTGTTTTAGAGCCAATTACCTTGAGGAAAGTATTTTGATTTTCCTTCCGTGCAAGATAGCAGTTGAAAATAATAAGCATAGCCCTCCCAATGTGACCAGCTGCTGGGCAATTCATCAGCAAGGGCTCTGAAACCACAGGCAGTTTCTAGACATCAACTGAAGAGTCTCTGTGCTGTGGTCTTCGCAGCAATATCAACATTGGTTGCAGCCCAGCAAAATGAGTTTTTGTGTCTGTAACAAAATCTCCTCCACCCAGAGGAGGAGGCAGGATCCTCCATGCCCGGGGAGGGCTGTGCTGCCTTTCTCCTTGGCCACACTGTGAATCGTGCCATGGCTGGACACTTGTTTTCTCCAGGCTGGGTCAGGTGGTGAAGCTGGAGATAACAAAGTCCTTTGCACTGGTGGACCTGCTGCTGTTTAGGAGGCTCTGGTGGTTCTGTCACCAGGAGCAGAGATGCTGTCACAGTGCCGGGCACTGTAACGCGTCCTGCGGCACCTCTAGGCCTTGGTGCCGTCGCACCAGATGGTGATGCGAGTGAGAGCTCAGTTGGCACTTATTCACGCCCAGTGGACACCCAGTGAAAAGAGGCACATTTTTCATTTAATCCTTCAATGCTTTGGAGTTGTTTTCTTCTGCATGAGCAAAAAATTTGAGACAGTTTTCTATTTCTTTTCCCCCTGGGAAAGGGCTTATCTTTATCGACACTGATATTGGATTTAAAACACTAGCAACTACAAAATGTGTTTTCATTAGGGCTGAGAAAAATAAATTCCAGACAAGAAGTGCATCTGAAGTTCCCCAAAGTTTGAAAAACAGTGACAGGCAGTGAGCTGGACTAGCATTGCTCTTATCTCAGGCTTCTCTCGGTGTTAAGCCACAGGGACTGGTGTTTTGCTGGCAATAGGGCAGTTTGCTGCAGGAGGTAGAAATAGCAGTCTGTGGCTGCTTGACGCATGTCACAAAGCCTGAAGGCACCAAGCGAACAGGTCCTGTCATGGCCAGCAGAGGTGGGACCTTCAGGAATGGTCCAGGCCCCTTCACCCCAAAAACCACCCATCAAATGCCCGGAATGTTTTTCAGAATGCCCCCTCCACTGCCTGGCTATTTCTGAGGAACCACCACTTGGGCTTCTCTGAGTCAGTGCTGCCGTTGTCCTACGTTGCTCCTCCAGTGCTTTACCTTGAGGTTTTTTTAAACAGCTCAAACAACAGACCTTCTGTTACGGCCCCTGGGAGACCAAGTCACAGGCTCATCAACAGCCTGCAAGAGCTAGCAGCATGGTTCTTATTAGTCTATGATTAATGTAACTGAAAACAGATTTAGTGTTTTGTATTAGTCTAAACAAAAAGTGAGTAGTAGCTTTTCTCTTCTGTGAAAGATGGGCAGGAGCGCATTGCTTTCTACTCTGCCGTGCATGCCTGCCTAATGGTATGAACTCCCCTGCAAAGATTTGCTTCTTCTAGGCTCTAAAGTCAGCTTGTCCCTTAGCAGGGATTTCACGACTAGTGCGAGGAACGGAAGGAAACAGCACTTTAGAAAAAAAAAAACCATGACCAAGGAAGAGAGGAGGTTCTGTAAAGGGCCTCCCGTGTCTTGGACCACAAAATGTAAAACCATAAGGACAGCAAGGGAAGGGAAGAGAGTAAGATGGAGCAGTTGGTTTCATCTTTTTGTCATTACTGCATTTTTTTCATTGTTCCCTAAGGCAAATTTACGGGTGGGTTGAGTCCCATATTCCTAATCTCTTGATTATGTTTTTGTTCCTACTTCATCTCCTCTTCCTTTCTTGTCTCCATGCCTGGGAGCTAAATCTACCTCTGATCATCAAAGAGTGGGGGCACTGCTGATGTCTTTTTCTTCTCCAGCCAGTTTCTGTCTGTGGAAGCACATCTGTGACCCACATTTTGCTTTCAAAATCAGCAAAATAGAGGTTTCCAGCTGGTTTCCTTAATCTCCTACTTTTGTTCAGATTTTTAAATTGTCTTGTGTTTCCTTGCCTTGAGTTCCTAACTAGCCTGGTCAGTGGAGTACAGTGCATAGGGCAAGTTTGATCTTAACCACCCAGGGATGGGGACCTGCTTCAAATGGCCTCTGAACTTCAGGGGAAGAACAGAGCAGATAGAGCACCCACTTGAGCACCCGTTTTCTGTGCACATATCCAAACCTGCACTGGCCCTGCAAGATGTGTAGGCAGAAACAGTTTGCGAGTACACAGACACAAAAAAGCCAAAATCTGTCTCAAGTTATTCTCCTCCTGCTTCCAAGTACATTGAAAGAGCATTTGATAATTCCAGGGCTGTGAAACTACCGTGAAAATGTAAAATATTTTAGGCCTGCGTTCAACCTATCCATCTTCACACATATCGGAGGTGTCAGGAAGCTTGTTGCTCTTGGCTCTCTCCATAGGGAGTGACAGGAGGGAGAGATGCCTCTGGAGAGGGATACAGACCTCACTGCTCCGTGGAGAGAGATGCAATTGTGTCTGTACCATAGCTGACCACTGCCCTGGCATCTCAAGTCTATGCCAAGTACAAAGCCCAAAACAGAGAACACTTTGGTCGCTTCATCTTCAAGAACTCCACTGGCAATGCCTTATAGAAAAGCAGCATCAAACTCAGAATAAAATACTGCAGTGCCTTCCTTCTCACCGTGTCTCATGTGGGACTGTTTTCTGGTCTCTTTTCCTTGCAAAAGAATTGTCTTTGCATGATGATATCACCTTTCCTACTGATACTTATTGCATCCCACATGCCAACGCACACTTTGGATCGAGAAAACAGTTAAGAAATTTGAGCCAGATGTTGTTGTGATGTGGTGAACGGCTTCCAGGCGGAGCCCCGACCAGGCAGCGTTGGAACAGGCTGCACAGAGAGGCTGTAAAACCTCCGTCCTTGGAAATACTCAACTCTGAGTCACCTGAGCTGACTTTCAAACTGAATTTAACTTTGAAGTTGGCCTTGCTTTGAACAGAGGAATGGTCCAGATGGACTCCAGAGGTCCAATCCAAACCGGCACTTTTGGGTTTGCCTTTTGTTTGTTTGTTTTTCTCCTCGCTCTTTCTCTCAAGACACAGGGTTTAGAAGGCAGAAGGGGTCTTTAGGGTTGGCTGCAGTCTCCTGTTCCCAGGCATGCAGGGCCATGCAGCTCTGATAATGCCCACGGCGAGCAAGTCCCATGGTCTAAGTATTTACCTTGCTGGTTTCACCACGTTTAGACCGTGGGACCTGTGGGACATGGGCATTATGCACGGCTGTCAGGACATGGTCTGTTTTAATGAGCTGCAATTGTTGCTAGCTCCCTCAGACTGAAAAAAGAAAAATTATAGGTCAAGGTTCTGTATTAATATTCCTGTCAGGTGCATAGATTCCATTTTCTCATCACAGCTTTTGCATTAGAATATGGTTTTCTGCACACCCATCTTACTCGTGCCTGTCACTTGCCCTCCCTTGCATTTAATTGGAGGGAGTAGAAGCATAAATAGAACAATACAATTAATTGGGATGACTTGCGTTGTGCTGTTTATTGAACAGCCCACCTTTGTTTTCTTGGAGCCCAAGCACCAATAAAGCAGAAAGGGAAAATACATCACAAGTGGAGACGTAGATACATTTGTCTGAATTTATGCTTTAATTTACCTCCGTGAGTAAATATGCCCACCAGCTCTGAATAATTAAGTTCCCCCTATGATAAGCAAAACAAAATGGCTCGTAAAGGCCAGAGCTGGTTGACTGGAATCGCCAGCCTTGCTCAGTTCCCACAAATGAGATGCAAATAGATCTCCAGGGAGGAACAGCCCTGCGAGGTCTGGGGTGCCAGGTCTGGAGCAGGGCTGCACCTGGAAGTGCGAGGTGGGGGAGATGGGGATGGGCTGAGCATCAGCTGGTTGGAGTCTAGCAGGGCTTGGTAGAGGTCTCAGGCTTCGTTATGGGCCTCATAAATTAAGGAATAACTGTCATTATGTGGTTACACCTAAGGCTGAGTATGAGCTCTGGAGGAAAGGCACAACAGGAAATATATTGTCTTTGAAATCAGCTGAATGTTTTCCAACATCTCCCCCTCAGTCTTCATCTACCTGGAGATCCAATTTCACCAAAATTGGGTGCAATCTCTCCAGAGGCTGCCTCTGTTGGCCCAAAGCAGGCTGGAGACCATGTCACAGTACTTTGAAGGTGGGTGTTAAACAATGCTCACCTTCCCATCACACCAAACACTGCTAGGAGAGCGTGAGGACTGAGCTTCCTCACCAGAAAACTCAATTACGAGCAGGAGGAGCAGAAGCCTACAGGACTCTCTGCATGACAGCTCCATTGTGAGACATTGCCACTTGTTCTAATGGCCACCCCACTTGTCCCTTCTCAGACGCAGGCACAGAGGAGAGACCACCCAGAAGCTCAGTCCCAGAGCTGGGATCTGCCCTTTACCTTTTCCAAGCCACACATGTAAGTCAACAAGGAAAGGGAGGACTGTCTTAAAAGACATTTCCTGGCTGGAGCTCATGCAAACTCTACAGAAAATGAAGGAGAAGGAAAAGTAGGAGGTCCCATCCCTTGTGAACACCTGGTTTCTGAAGGACTGTATCCCCTCATGGCCTGTGTGAAGGTATCTGAGATGCCGTCACCCCCCCACTTAACTTCTTCCATCAAAAGGAGGAGCTACAGAGCTGGGCTTTGAAAGGGAGCTTGAGGCAGCACCCAGCGACATGGAAACATCCAGGAAAGCGTTCATCAGCTGAACCAGAGCTCTAAGGCTTTGCTTGCTGCCTTTCCATCTGAAATAGCAAGTCCTGCAGGCACCTTCACTAAAAACTCAGCACCTCTTCAAATATGGATCTTGCAGGCAAAAGCTGGTGGTACAGTGCTGTCACTTCCCCTCTCCTAATCCTGCTTTACCCCCAAAAAATCTCTCTAAGGTCTGTTTGAAGAGACCCAAGAGACAACACAGACTGCTCTACAAGGAGGAGCTGAGAAGTTACGTAGGTAGTTCATTCCTCAGGGACAAAGAGGCAGCAGTACCTGCCACCTCCCTGCCATTTTCATTGCCACGTTGCATTGTAACAACGTTGTCTTTGGCCTGGGGATTAGTAAAATCTTGACATCTTGACTTAATAAATTGCTATTTAATGACCCACAATACCCATCAGGGCTGTCCCACTTGTGGCAAGTCTCCCACCTGAAAGGGCAGGAGCCAGGCAGTAGTTCACGCTGCCTGGAGGAGGGCACGCTGCCAGAATTTGGGAACAGTCTCTTCTCTTTTCACACTTTGCTTAGAGATGAGGTGCAGCCAGCACCACCGATAAACATAGCACAGGGCATTCACCCCCAGGGAAACCTGCTGAACTGCCGTCTTGAACCCTGGATAATCTGTTCTCATCGCCGGCTGACAGACCCAACAGGAACGTCTTCCTGCCTTGCAAAGGGCTGTGTGTGACAGATTCAGTGCAGAAAGATTTGACTTTTTTTGGCTGAGTATTTGTCTATTTTTAGGCTGAAACGTCCTTACGAAACCAACTGGAGCTGGCAGGCTGCCGCCAAGGCTTGGGTTTGTGGTTTTTTTCTGCTCTGTTCAGTTTGTTTTCTCACTGCCACCCTACTGCTGTCCGCAGCCCCCCTCCCTCGGGCAGCGCTCACACCTGCAGCTCTCCCATCACCGCCGTCTCCCACCTTTCACCCCAACCTCCTTCCCACGCCGTGGGACAGCAGCGCCGGGATGCAGCTCCACAGCTGGGGAGTCCAGGTTCTCCTGGGAACCTGCAGCCCCTGCTCATCCTCTCCCACAGAGCCAGGGAGCCCGAGCTTCCGCCTCCCTTCCTGCACCTCACAGTTTGATGTACCATGCACTCCCAACTGCACCATCACAGCCTGTCCTGCAAGACAAACGGCGTCACTCGTCCAGGGTAAGGGCACAAGACAGGGTGTCTCCTACCAGAGAGGGTTCCGACTGCTGTTAGAAGCTCCTTAAGGAATCGGGTAGCTCTAGCGAAGCAGATGTCCCTCTGCGTGGGTAATTCCTGCTTTGTGCCTGCTGGTCAGCGTCCGGCTCATGGATCACCAGGGGCTGTGAGCCCATGTGTGGCCCAGTGGGGACCAGCCGGCTGCTGGCAGCCCCCCCTGGGTCTGCAACGTGTCTGCAGGCAAAACTGTCAGGAGAGCACCGTGCCCTGGATCTTCACAAGCCTGGCGTCAGGTCTGGCACCATCTGCAACACTCGGAGGCGAGCGTGGTGGTGGCATGTCTTTTCCTGACGTATTTGCTGTCTGTTTGAAATCCTTAAATGGCAAAGAATAACAGGAACGCAGAAATTTCTTTGTAGCCAGGCTCCAGCACAGAGCAAGCTGCCTTCCACGTGGGTCTGCAGACATCAGTGGCAACAGTGTGATGGGAAGATGCTCCCCTGCAAGGGTCCTGTCCCAGAAATCAGATAAGCTTCATGCTCTCAGGATGCAGTTACCTCTCTTTTCCCTGCTTTCATGGTTTCACAACCACCAGCCTTTCCCTGCCCCGGGTTTCTCATCACAATGCTCCCCACCCCAGACCACAGCGCACAGAGGTGCAATTCCTCCATTGTTCACTGTGTCCCCTGTCCTGGCCCTGTTCAGGGGCTGTGCTGTGCCAGGGCAGTGCAATTCCTCAGGCCCCATGGCACGTGAGATTGGATATTAGGAAACATTTCTTCACAGAAGGGGTTGTCAGGCGTTGGAACAGGCAGCCCAGGGCAGTGGTGGAGTCACCATCCCTGGAGGGTTTTAAAAGACGTATACATGAAACTCTTAGAGATATGGTTTAGTGCTGGAGTTAGGTTATGGTTGGACTCAATGATCTTAGGTGTCTCTTCCAACCAAAATGAGTCTGTGATTCTAAGAAAGCCCCAAAATCAGGTGAGTTAGTGCTGGATCTGTGCAGCCGCTGCCATCCCCCTGCCCTCTCTCGGGGTCCAGCCTGTGCACATGCACACTGCCCCTGCTAGAAGAGGGGGAGAAATGTAGCACCCCTGTGCTCAGGTGCTTAAGGTTAGGAGTTAAATCCAAAACCAATCATGAGCTTAGCTAAAAAGCCCCTGTTTTTCAATATATATTAAGACAACCATTGGAAAATTGCTTTTATCTGCTGCTTCCTAAGCCCTCTGGCTTATACTTTAAATCCTTTTGTCTGTGACCAGGAGAGCTGGAAAGTCCTTTTTTATTTCTTTAAGCAAATAGTCTATCTCATGTCCAGCCTTGAGGGGCTGGGCCTTTGAGAGAGAGAACAAAAATTAATAAGAAAATAAAAAATGTAGCAAACATTGTGGCAGTTGTCCTGAAATCCCAGGACTCTGCAACGAAGGGGATGAAGCACCCAGAGCTGTGTCCACCGAGGGAGGGCGGCACGGCCCTGGTAGGAAGGCAGCGCTCCACGAGACCCATCAGTCAGCGGGTTGAAGCTCCTTGTCTTGCCTCCCCATTGAGGACAATAAACACACTCCTGTTAACGAGACGCTGATGTCTATGGTGGTGAGGGCAGGGGAGGCAGCAGCAGAGCCAGACAGAAGCCTGTTGGGTTGGGCAGAATGTGGCGGGGCGTCCGGTGAGCCCCATGGGAGCAGAGTCCCAGCGCTCGGCCCAGACAGTCCTGCCGAAGTCAGGATTCACCTGGTGGAGCTGTGGTCACTGCTCATTTCGCAGACAAATTGATGTAATAGCTCTAATTAGCCCTGTAGCAAACACCACTTTGTCTCTTGCTTATCCAGGCCAAGCGCTGAGCCAATATTCAGCCCTCAGCTGTTGCTTTCCTACTGCCTTTTGGGTGGCAAAGGGAGAAATATGGGGTTTCTTTCTTCAACTAGAAGACGTGGCCAGGGCTCAGCAGGCTTGGCAGCACAGGCATGTGTTTGGGCACAGCTGGGGCCATACGGTGTGTACATGGGGCATCTCGGAGACCTGGCACGGGGTTGTCTGGCCGCAGGCGGGGCAGGCAGGACTGTGCTTTCCCTCAGCCCTGTGGAGAGCAGCAGGCACGGCTGCTCCACCCAACGCCTCGGGCTCCACAAAGTCGGCAGGACCAGCGAGGAGGGATGTGTCACCCGGCCATGGCCAGCTCCAGGCTGGGTCAGTGCCAGGGATGGCCTCGCTGCCTCCTCCTTCTCTTGGAGACCTGACAAGGGGCTTGTATCTGTTTTTTCCCAATGCACACGCTGATGAGACGATCATTGATTTGGGCTGGCGAACGTGACGCTGCAGCGTAACTGCCTCGCATGCCACTCTCCTGTACAAGCCGGACATGAGCCCAGCCAGCACAGTGAGCCAGATATACTGTAGGGAGATCTTTGGCCTTTTTCTATCATTACCTATCATTACACAATGACCTAGTGCTAGTTCTGTATCAGTTAGTTCATCTATACCTTTTGCATTGACTAACTATTAGAGGGAAAACAACACTGAAACTGTCTAAATTATTTTACCTTCTCCAGATCCATTCCTTGCTTTCAGACCACTGGCATAACACATAGGTCCAAACCCACAACTCCTGTTTTGCCAGCCCCCATCAGAAAACCATCTCATCTCCTGCCTGCCTCTGACCTCCTGGCAGCCTGTGCTCTCGGGGTGGTTCTGCGTGGGCTGCTGTGGACGGACACACACTTGCTCCGCTCTGCGGGCACAGGCTCTGGGTAGGGCTGCTTGGTTTGATCACAACCACACAGTTCAGAGCAGAAGGAGGCTGGAACAACCAACCATCTCTGTGCCAAAATCCTTGTGCTTACACCTTCCTCACCTCTGATATGTTTAATGCATTTAACTGCTTGAGTGCCCGGAGAAGGCACCTCCTCCGAGGTCCCTGGGGGTTTCTTCTGGGGCTGAGTTTATTTGGAAAAAAGAGGAGAAATGGTGCTGAGTCTGGATCTTAGGCAGCGCCTTCTCCACTCTGGGAGGGGAGGGAAGAGGTTTAGGGAAGAAAGAAACCAGGCACAAACCACGCTATGGAGCCATGCCAGGGAAGTGTCAGCTCGGGTTTTGGTGGTTAGTCCAAGCCTTGCTGGGGATTTATGATGCACTTTGCCTTGCTGTAACCCCTTCCCTGCTGGGCTACATTGTCACCTCAGTGCTGAGCATTAGGTTTGCTGGAAGCACCAACACTGAAGAGAAATTCAGTGCCCCAGAATAGCAAGCCCAGGCCATGAGATACCCCACGAACAGGCACTGTAGCTCTGACGGCACTTTTAATGGCATATATCAGCATTTCGCAATCTTTCAGTATTGCTCTTGGTGCATAAAGTTTGATGACAGCATAAGAATAATTTCCGAATCCTTGTTCAGGAAAATACCAGCCAGTATATCCTACTGAGCAGCATTAATGTCAGTTTAACCATTTTCAGTTAAACAGTCTTGCAATCCCCAACATGAGAAATGCTGCACTGGGGAGTGCTGAACAGTGAGGCCAAGCCTGCAATGGGCAGGGATAGGAGAAAGAGAAGAAGGATGTGGGCACTACCTAACAGCTGCTGGGAGCTGAGAAGTGGCAACAGAGTCCAGGCAAAAATCTTTGCTCAAATTAAACTAATGCTGGAAACAGCAAGTTTTACTAAGAAATCACCAGAGAAGTATCTCATTGAACAAAAAAAATGTAAACAAAGAAATGACACAAATATCAAAGTTACAAATAAACTCAGGAAAAAAGGCTACACGTTTCTACCCAGGAGCTCAACTACCTGTATCCTGCCCAGGGGACCACCACGAAGGATGTAAGAGCCTTTTCACCACCCATGGTGAAGAGCTGCATCTCGTGATCCAGAGTCTCAGCCGGGTCCCACCTGCATGCTGTGATGACAGTGCAAGTCCCGACAGTGACAGAGTGGACCTTGTATTACAGGGCAATATTTGATAAGCATTTGGACAACTCCCTCAGACACATGGTGTGAATTTTCAGGTTGTCCAATTCAGGGACAGGAGTCAGACTCAATAATCCTCGTGGGTCCCTTCCAACTCAGGACATTCTATGATTCTGTGACACCCTGGGTATATCTCTGGGCCACTTCTTCCACCCCCACTGTTCTCTGGGCAGGGCTGGAGGGGTTTTCCATCTGCCTGTGCTTCCCAGCACCAGTGGAGCTTCCATTGAAGTGGAGCACACAGGCAGGGCAGTGATGCTCAGCCCCGCTGTGTTCGTTCAGACATCTGCCATCTTTGTCTCCACTTGCCCCAGAATATAAGTACCATGGGAAGGCTGTAGATTTTAGTTTTGACCCTGTTGACTCTGCTTGGTGAGTTGCTGCTTTCCACCACCTTAACAAGAAATCTAGGTGTATGATTAGCCCTTGTCCCCTGCCTGAAGCCCCAGCAAGGAACGTCACAGAGTGGGACCCCCTGGCTCATCAGGGCATCTCACAGTGACAACAGGGAGCAAGCATCTTTGCTCCACGGGAGGAGAGAGTTTCCATCAGACTAGACACAAGGAAGAAATTTTTGACACTGAGGGTGGTGAAACAGTGGCCCAGGTTGCCCAGAGAGGTGGTGGATGCCCCATCGCTGGAGACATCCCAGGCCAGGCTGGACGGGGCTCTGAGCAACCTGATCTGGTGCAGATGTCCCTGCTCATGGCAGGGGTGGCACTGGATGAGCTTTGAAAGGTCCCTTCTAACCCAAACTGTTCTATGATTCTGCATGGACGTATAGCCCACATCAACAGGGAAAACCTGAAGAACAATTATATGAAATCCGGTATTTGCATTTAAACATGCTACCTCTCATCCCATGCCATGTGTTCCCATAACAACAGAGCCAAATTGTGCACCTCCGTGGTTTCCACCACAGTCCCCCAGCTGCTCCCTTCACCCCATGGTGTGACACATCCCGCTGGCTCCCTGCCCTGCACCCCGAGCCGGGATTCCCTCTGGCACATGGGAGATGATCCCAGGGAACACTGGCTGCCTGCTGCTTCCTCCACACTGCTTATCCTCCTCCTTTCTCCTCACTTATGCCTTAAATCTCATCAATCCAACCCTCAGCCCTAGGGACAGGTGGGTCGTGCAGTAAGTGCATGAAGAAGACCCAATGTGAACAACCTATATGGGTGTGCAAAGGCAAGGCCAAGCGAGAGCAACAGTGCAGGGGATTATTTTTATTTTCACCTTGCAGTGAGCGCCAAAAAGCTCTATTTTGAGAGGCTTCAAACATTGATTGGATACGGCTGAGCCTTCCGTCAGCTGGTGCAGTGCCACCAGATGAATAAATCGTGCATGCATCTGTAATTACCACTTAGCTTGTGTTTAAATGCAGCGTCATTGATCTGCAGAACTCATCAAAATCTGTATAGGAATGCATGAAATTATATTGGATGGAGCAGAAAAGTACATGACAACATCCATTTTCAGTTTGCTTTGTTCACAAAAAAAAAAAAAAAGGCATTTATTTATCTCTGTTCTGGGTTAACTTACAATTTAATCATCAATTGTAACACTGTTTTATGGGCTGCTCTTCATGTAGGGAATATATTTCTTTCTACCAGCCTTATCTGCCCCTACATGGGGAAAATCCATGTTAAAAGCATGGAAGAATATTTTTTAAGGGTTATAAAACTCAGTGCAGAAAGGTCTTGTGTTTAAAGCTCCTGACTGCGATTTAGGGCATCCAAACTAGCTTCCAAGTACCACCACAGACTTCCCATTGTGTCCTCAGGCAAGTCATCTATCCCCCTAGTACTTAAATTCCTCCTCAAGCGAGTGTGATTAATGACATTTCCCTACCCTGGTGGGAGGTTGGGAGGACACATCAATCACACTCAGCAAGAGTTGAGGTGCTCCAGCAGCAGAGAGTGCAGAAACATGGGCCGGGCAAGGGCAATGCTTGGGCTAACCAGCCATCTGCTAGAGATGTTCTTCTCCCCTTCTGCAGCCAAGGGGAAGCTCAACAAAAGCATTTGTTGGCAATAATGTCTGTGTTGTCTGCTAGAACTCCTGATGTTTTCCAGACCTAATGCTACTCTGGGCCAGCTCCATCCTCCCACTGGAACTGAAGTGCTCCTGGGTCCGTTCAGATGTCTTCCACCAAGCAGGCAGGGATTCCTGGTCTGCCCGCCTGGCTCCCTGCAGCACTTTGGCCCATGGCTCACTCCCAAAAGACATGGTCACTGGCAGGTCCATGGGCAGACAGCAGAGACTGTCTCATTGCAAAGCCTTCTTCTGGTAGGAATGTGTCCTCAGGGCACAGGGGAATATCTCTACTCAATGTCAAGTGCAGAGACAGTAGCTGTCTCCAGCCGAGGTCGTGTCCTCAGCTCATCTCCCACACCAGCTCTGCAGCTGGGCCGTCCCATATGGAGCATCTCAAGCTGATTTTATCCTACACATGTCCCTGATGCATCTTCAGCTGAACACATGGATCAGCCCACTCCTGCCGAGACCTGGGAGCAACCCAAACCTCTATTAGGTGGGCTGCAGGAGCCTGACCTTCCAGGGGTGCTTGTCTGGTGACAGGAGACAATGACTACAGACTTCTCTGAGGTTGCCCCTGCCCCTAAGAGAGAAAAGGAACATCAGGACATCTCACCAGCCCATCCTAGCCCAGGTGACAGCCTTCCCTGGTGGGAACGATCAAGCCTTTTTGATACACGGCAAACAAATCTCCTAACAACGAATTGGCTGAATGTTTTCTAAAGGGATGAGAAATTCCATTAATTTTCCCTTATGTGTCTCTGTTTCTGGATCCGGCCTGGACTGAAACCAAAACACTGCAATACTGCAAGCAAAGCCATTCTCAGAGAAGCCTCAGCCTGACAGACGCTGAGAAGGACCAGAAAGTCCATTCATAGCACAGATTTTACGTGCCCCAGAGATCCAAGATATCTGGGATAGCCAAGACATTTTTAGCGGGCAGCGAAAGGGTGAAAATGCCAGGTTTTGCTGTTGCTGGCTGTGGGTCACATCTGTCCGTGGCAGAGCATTGGCTGGGTTTGGTACCCATGGTTTCAGGCAGGGATGCCTAAATGGGATTTGAAAGCAGAAATCCCTATAGCTTGCTAGTAAGTCAGGAAAACAGACAAATGAGAAGATCCAGAAACATGATTCCCACTCCATCACCAGCAACCCATCTTCCTCAGCACGGTGAGCGTATAAACAAGGCCCCTGATGAAAGTCAGCTCCCGACAGACCCCCCCTTCCTAACTGCACCATCATCCAGCTACAGGCATCCTCCCTCTGCTTGCTACAAGAGCGCAAATCTCAGTAATTAAGGCTTTCCTCTGTAACTTCACATCTCAGTCCCTCCCCAGTGCTGCCCTGCCGCAGACAGACACCTAGCACTACAAGAACACTGCGGCTACATCTATTTTTTTCCTTCCAGTTTAGAAATGGTGGCATTAATGCTACTTCACTGCCCACCACAAGTGTGTAAATGGATGTCCTGGGCCTTCATGCACACCCTGGTGAATCTCCCTGTCCAGTGGCTGATTAAAAGGTTAAAATCCATGGGAGTGCAGTCACAGCTGTTTGCTTTCCAGGGTTGGAGTAATTCTGAGTAATTAGCTTGCGAGATTGCCTTGGGGACAAATCGAATCGGCCACCGTGCGATGGAAGGAGAGCTGGGATCGAGCTGGGATCGCGAGCCTTTGTGTTGGCGTGTTCCCGGGGCTGCCGTGGGTGGGCTGGGGGCCTGTCCCCTGGTTGGGCTCAGTGCCGTGCAGGCGAGTGGGGAGCCTGGCTGCAGCACGGGAGCTGCGTCCTCTCATCAGGGCTCCTTCCCAGAACAAGCCCTTCATTATCCCAATCTCCCCATGGCTTATTTTTAATCCCTCCTTTCTTTCTTTTTTTTTTTTTAATGGTATAGAAAGCCATCAGCTCCACTGTCAGCAGTTTAGAACATCAGTCCTGGAGGAAAAAAAAAGCATCAAACCCACTTACTCTGTTGCATAAAGGTTTATGCATAGATCCTGCTCACTTCTGGGGTGCTGAGTCCCACCATGCTCATCCCTGCTCCAGCTCAGCCACTGTCCTTCAGAGCTGGTTGTCAGAAGGAAGCAGAGGCTTAGACAAAGCAGGAGCTGGGCTGGGGCTGTTGAGCCACCTTCTGCTTCAGCCGAGGTTCCATCAGTGCCTGCGTCTGCCCTGCCGTGCGGAGGACACCTGCATGCAGGGCCACCGGCAGAGAAGACCTTGCACAGCCAAGCTGTGCGTCATCCCAGCAGGCTCGGATTGACCTCGTGCCGCTGGAGAGATCCAGCCAGACCCTGTACAAATCTTTTCATTATGAAAACAAAGGCAAGGGTGCCCTGTGGTCAGCAGCTCTGTGCTAAACAAGGATTTAAATCGCAGAGGCTTGATATAAACAGTGGCATCGCCCAGATGAGGACACTTCTAAAAGGGACCGCAACACTGCTAGCAAACCATGGTCACCAGGTCTGCCTGTGCAGCAGCTCCAAGGGGCTGGCATTAAACTCACTGGTTCTCAAAGTAGCACCATATAAAGTGACTGTAAAGCAGATGGTTACGTATAGGTCAAGGCAGCTGTGGGTCCTTCCTTTCCCCATCTCAGATGGGATCCAGGAGATCAGGAAAACCCATCCCAGTGTGACAAAAGGCTCCATGCACGAATGTCATGGGATCAGAGATGTTCCTCAGGGAACGTATGGAGGTCTGTGGAGATGTCTACAGAGAAACAAGTGGGAAATAGGGAGGACAGGACAACTGTTCCAATACAATAAGTAAGAAAATTGAACTCTGACATGGCAGTTTAAAAAACAGAAAGAGGCAGTTTTTCACAGACAGTAGCTGAGCTGGGAAATTTCTTGCTGCAGATGTGGCTCTTAGAAGTTTCCTTTGCTTCAAAAAGCACATAAATGCATTTCTGGAAGAAAAATCATTGAGGGTTAATAAATATAAAGATATGACGCCTCTCTTTGAAACTCCATTATGCGTATGAAGTATTGGAGGCTGGGAAAGATGTCTGAGTGCTACATACTTGCCCCGTGTTTGTATTCTTCTCCCAGCATCTGCTCTTGGACCCCAGTTAATCTGGGCTGGTCACTGGTCTGATCCAGACACATTGTTTTTCTCTTTTGTAAGGACTCCAGCATGTAAAAAAAAAAAATAATCTTTATCATCCCCTCTTACATACCGTCCAATTTTCAAATTTCATTGCAGAAAGATGAGCCCACATCTGCTTTCCCAGGGCTGCTCCGAAACCATTTCTGAGTAGATTGTTAGCATTGGCTTTTCCTCCAGAGCCCACCTCTCCCCCAGCCAGAGCTCTCTGATGACAAACTCAGACTGCGCCACGGTGTCCTTTTATTTCAGCAGTAACAAGACCGTGATATATTGCTGACCAAACCACCACCAGTGAGCAAAGCTTATGCTTGGAAACTGGCAGCTCCCACTCCCTGGATGTCCTGAAGTACCTTTGTTATACGATTGCTATTTAATGACTCTGCTCATCCACACGCGATGCTAAAAATTGTTCTGGATCCAGTCATGCCTTGGAAACCTGCAAGTCTAACTAGGACAGCTAAACTCCAACCTGCTTTTGTTCGTTCCTCCTTCCTATCATTAGTATTAATATCAACTTGTCAAGTTGATCTTGATGTACAAGGCCTGTACAGCCCTGCTTCAATGCAGGGAGGCAGGGGAAAAAAAGCATTGCAAAGTAGCACTGTTCTGTCAAGATTTGGCACCATCCTCCTCATTTCTCAGGGTACAGTAATGAAAACCCACGGTATCCAGCACAGTTCATTTGAGAAAATAACCCCGGTAATCTCTGGGCCTGGTGACCGTCACTCCAGCCATTAGCTGCCAGCAAGATACAGGCACTAGAAATGTCTTGTCGCTGGCTGGATTTAGGGGAGGGAAGCTGGGGAGTGTCCATGCCGGTATCTCATATGGTTGGAAGTAAGATGAGATCCATCATCAAGAGCAGCAGCAGAACAGCACAGCCTGCTGTGTAATTGATGTGATTCTCGTTGAGGCAGGACTGGCCAAGCAGGGAACACAGCCAGAAACACAAAATGTGCTGCCCGAAGCCCAGGAGTGAATTCCCAAGACCTCACTTCTCTGGGCTGGGCTCAGAAAATGCCAGATGATGCTCTTGCCCTCTTAGCTGAATTACTTATCTCCTAAGGTTTGTTCCTCCTGCCTGCCATAACCCACCTGGAAGCGCCCGTGGAACACCACGTAACACCTGATGGATTTGTTAAGGAGGACATGTTGTGGTCCCCACTCTTCAGTGGGATTGATTTCTGAAGGGACACGGTGCGACAGCGTGGCTCCATTTCAAGCCTTTCATAACTGACGATTATTTAAGACATTTCTTGCATCGCCACTGTGTGTGCTGGATGAGTGCTGGGCTCTGAGAGTGGGCTGTGGTTTATTTTTCCCCTTCTCGTGAAATAATAGAGCAGATATGGCTGGGGATGACATCTGCAGGCAAAATGCCGCGGTGCCACAATCTGTGGGTGTTTGCCCAGCGCCGGCTGCCCTGGGGAGCTGCACCGAGCTGTATCACACCTTCGGGAAGCAGCGCCCACACGATTCTACTCTTCTGGTAGAAGATACTACAAGAGTTTACTATGCTGTTGTAGAGCCACTACTGACACCCCCTAAGCCCCTTATCCTCTGAATCCTTACTCTACAATCAGTAAATATTAAATGGTTTAATGCTAAATATACATTGAGCTATGTGTTCATCAGTGAAAGGAAAGAAGCTAGGGTACAAGCTGAGGTCAGATGCAGATTACCTTCCATCCATGAACCAGAAAGGAGTGCTCAGGTGGACACATCTTCACATAAGCATCTGGAGTGAGATGAGATGGATCCTGCTTGTGACAACCTTGATTAAAAACTCAGCATTCACCAGGACACAATGTTGGAGCTGACCCTTGAGCGCCTCTGTATGTAGAGTAGAAAATAACCCAGTGGTGACTCAGCTGCATCTGTTGACAAACGGGGATCTGCTTTTTCAATCAAATACAACGCCAGCCAACAGAACGAGGCCAGGGTGTCCCACGCACGGCCTTTCCTTCATGGAGGAGACATGGACAGAGGCCAGGACTGGCAGGACAGAGGAGCAGCTGGGAAGATGCTGCTCGCTCCAGGTTTGTTCTCCTGAAGCTCCCACTCGCCTATCCCAGACCAAGACCAATCTGTGGTCACTGCTGCATCACCGTTTCTCGGGCACTGGGAACGTGAGCTTGGCATTGGCACAGTGTCAGCTCCTCAGGTGCTGGATGCTGCCTGCGAAAAGCCTGTCAAGGTGTCACCTTTGAGGCAACAAAAACCCAACGGATGTTTAACCAATTTATTGCCATTAACCTCAACAGCCATGAATGAATGTCTGTGTAAGCCTTGCCACAGGTATCCAACTCCAACCGCAACCAGCGACCTCAGCTCTGCTTCTTCAGACAAGGAAGCCTTCGGCATAGGCAGCACAACCCTGGGAGAAGGATCCCGTGGTGGCAGAGTGCCTGGGGACAGATCCCCATCCACGCACTGCACGTAGGCTGCCGACACCGCCCTGTCCCCATGGGATAACTCGGACAACAGCCCTTTCTGCCTGCAGTGTGTCTGGCTCCAGCAGTGCTGCTACCCCATGAGGTTGGAAACAGCAAGTCAAGGCACAAGGAACTATATTTACTCCCTGTTTTCAATATTATTTTCAATATTGCTGCTTGAAGATATTTAATAGCAACTGGTCCTTACAGAGCATCTGCCATTTGTAGTCTCACTTTGATGAGCTCCTCTCCCTGTATTTGGGAAATGCCATTTCTTGCGCATTTTGCTTTTAGCAGGGTAATAGAGTTGGGCTTCACCTCCCTGAGCCCGATAAACTGACTCAGAAACCTGCAATCTGCTTCAAAACAAAGTATTTAAGATAAAAGATATAAGCAGTAATGGAGCTGCTCAGCTCAGGAGTATAAATGCTAGAGGGTTACTCATGTGCTCAGAAACCTTCTAACCTTTCTTCAGCTTTTTTTAACCCCTGCAAGCCGTGGGCAAGGCAGGCTGCAAATAAGAGCCGATGTGTCATTTCAGATGCGCTTCCACTCCAGCCTACAAACCCTGGAGCTGGGAAGTGGAAGGAGCTCTGATGTCAGCATCATGCAACGAAGATGATGTGGAAGGGGGAGAGCCGAGAGCTTGCTCCATGGCCTCTGAAGTGCTCTTATTTCTGCTGGTTAAACAGATGCCAGCTTTGGAGCAGATTAGGTGTCATCGAGCCTGTTGGCTGCGACAACTACTCATCTCCAGCAAGTTTGGCTTTGAGATTTGCGGTTCAAAAGACATACCAGGAGTGCTCACATCCAGCACCATGTGTAGCAATTTGTCCCCAGGTGGGTTTCCCTGTTCCCAAAGAGATGACACTCCCAACACATCCCACCCTCTGCCAGCTCAGGCTCGCACCCAGCAGGTCCTTCCAAGCAGCATGGGCAGGGAGCACCAGCACTCCCCTGAAGCCTCAGAGATACCTGGAGCAGGAACCGAGGGGAACAAGCAATAGCTAACATCAGCTCAACATCCAAACATCAGCCTGTCCAAGCATCCCATTCCCACAGCAGGACGTTTGTGTGGCAGCTGTGCCGTGGCACACTCCTGCAGCTGAGCTTCCTGGGGTGCATGTGCTGATGTGGCCCACAAAGCTGCCACCAAGTCCAGGGGAAAAAAATAGAGCTGCTGCAGCCTGAGATGGGAGAAATTCCAGGGGAGAGCAGCCAGAGGAGTAAACAGTTTTGGAATGTAGCCTCTAAACCACCACTGAAAATGTATAAATTGATGGCTGACCCTCATTGAGACTACAGGGAACAGACGAAAAGCAGACCCAGGCAACAGAGAGAATTTAGGGCATTAAGAAATGCACAGAGACATGGAAACGACTAGAGATGAAGAAAGAGATGAAGCGGGGAGTTAATAGAAAAGGCAAAGGGTCTGTTGGCAAGCTGGTCTCAGAGCTGGGGTGCCCAGCAGCCTGGCTGGATGCATCAGCCTGGGAATGAGCAATGACCCCAAGGCACTGGGCTCATGGAGCTCAGCTCATCTGAAGCCAGGACAGCCTGAGTACTGCGGATATTGAGCGTTCCTCAGTCACGGCACCAGTTAAGCACTGTGAAGCAGAGCCCTCAGACAGATGCTAGAGTACCCGCTGCGAAGGTTCCTATGGAGATATCCCAACTGGGACTAGAAGCTGGATGCTGTCAGGAAGAAGACGGTGAATGAGCTGGATCCTGTCTGTCACCATCATCCTGGCCCCTCAAGAGGCTGCATCAACTCCCCCAAACCTCTCAAACCGCAGAGCAACTCCAGTGGAGCCGGGCACATGAGCCTGCATCACCTACAAGGACAAGGACACGAAGGGAGGCAGTGCTTTCCAAGCCTCAGAGCCAGGTTGTGTGCAGGGTCAAATCAAATCTGGAAATAATTTGCTGTCAGGCATCCAGGGAGAGGCACTGTGGGCTGTGCCCACCAGCAGCGAGAGAGAGAACCCCTTGAAGTCCTGACATGCGGCCTAGGGTTTAAAGGATGCTGCTGTTCACAAGCAAATGACTGCACACCGAAGGCGGTAATTACAGTAGCGAACTTCTCTGTCACAGTGCTGCCGGGATGCTGAGTCCTCTGTCCAGTTTGCAGTAGAATTCTTCATTTGCTGCACTCCCATCATTAAAGGATCTCAAAGAAAAGACTAGGGAATAGGAATAGGAATAGGAATAGGAATAGGAATAGGAATAGGAATAGGAATAGGAATAGGAATAGGAATAGGAATAGGAATAGGAATCAATAGGGAATGTTAAATTGAAGAGAGTTAAATCATAGGAAAATAGAGAAAATTAAAACAAAGGAAGTGATAAAGGTCTTCAGGGTACTACCAAGAGCTGGAATAGGGAAAGAAAATCCTTCCCTCTCTTACACCTCCATTTTTACTCCTTGAAGTATTTTGTTCCTGAGGACAGAGGAGGGCCTGGGTCTCTGGGTAACAGCCCTGCAGAGCTGCCTCAGTCTGCAAGGACATGTGAAGAAATCCAGCTGTCTCTTAAATAACAGGACTTGACACCAGTTGTGAATAGATGAGTGATCGTGGCTTCAGCTGTCACAGCGGAGGATCTGATTTCAAGTGAAGCCCCATTCATCCATCCAGGGCCCATCATAAGGCTATTAAGGGAGCATCTGTCACAAAACCACAATGCCTTTAAATGCTTGAAAAAAAGCACAATAAAAATAAGCCTGCTTAGCTTATATACTTTTCTCTGGGTGACATGATTCTTGCAATTCTCCAGCAAAAAGTGAATGATAAAAATGATGGGTAGCCAAAATACATAATGCGAGCGGGATGAGGTTTGTTTTTCACCTTAGTGTAGAGTTTGGTTGCCTGTTTGTTTTCGCAGGCTGGCGGGGTTGGCAGGAAAGCCAGTGGTGATGAGTTCTCCAGGGTAGCAGAGTGCAGGGCCCGGGCACACCAGGTGTCCTGCTCCGGCCGCCTGGCTCAGAGCTCTCTCCAGGACATGATGGAAAGCAGGAAAAGTTCCTCTGATGCCACCGGGAAAGCATCTCCAGCAGCAGGACAGGACATCTCATTCAGGCCCAGCAGGATGTGCTTTTGCGAGGAACAGAGGGAAATGTGCTCGCTACCATGTTGGTGTGACTGCTCATCAGGACTAAACCCACAAAAAAAAATCGTATTTAGCTAAATGGAAAGAGAAAGTCAAGCTTAGACAACATGGCTGTCTTTGCCCCTCTGGTGAGACCCCCCTGCAGTGCTGTGTCACTGCGGGAAAGACCTGTTGGAGAGGGGCCAGAGGAGCCACAGAAATGATCTGAGGCTGGAACAGCTCTGCTGGGAGGACAGGTTGAGAGAGTTGGAGTGTTCAGCCTGGAGAAGAGAAGCCTCCAGGGAGACCTTATTGTGGCCTTTTTGTACTTAAAAGGGGGTGATAATAAAGATGGGGACTGACATTTTAGCAGGGCCTGTTGCAATAGGACAAGGGGTGATGATTTAAAACTAAAAGAGAGGAGATTCGTATATAAAGAAGAAATTCTTTACACTGAGGGTGGTGAGACGCTGCCCCAGGTTGCCCAGAGAGGTGGTGGATGAACCATCCCTGGAGACATCCCAGGCCAGGCTGGACGGGGCTCTGAGCAACCTGAGCTGGTGAAGATGTCCCTGCTCATGGCAGGGGTGGCACTGGGTGAGCTTTGAAGGTCCCTTCCAACCCAAATTATTCTGTTATTCTATGATTCTATCTCATGTGAATGGTTCCAGCTCATATGTACTTGCACTCACTGGTAAACTCATGCTCACCAGGTATAACAATGTCTTTTCCTTCCCTACATCTGCACACCTCCTCTTGCAACCCTTTATTCTCTGCAAAGCTGCCATCCTTTGGCTGACACCTGAATGGGTACAGGGGTTCCTGTTCCCTGCCTGTTACCTCCTGCTCTGCTGCTTCTTTGGGCAGCACCCAGGCTGCCTGAAGTACAGAGATCCCAAGGGCAAGAGCACTGCTCATGCACAGACCTGCTTTATTATATTCACAGTATACTGAATGCATCGCATGTGCATTAGGTTGATGCTCCTGGGGCGAGAGGCATGCACTTAGGCCCTGTAATGCACATCAGACCCCCTTTAAGAGGAACTGGAGTGTCTGCATGCAGCTCAACAGCGGTGAGAAAGACTTACTGCATGACACAGCTCTGTGTTTATAATTCGTACTAAACTGTAATCCAAATTCCTCTTTTCTTTATAAATTATATTTAGTGGGGCTGAGTT
This sequence comes from Columba livia, assembly GCF_036013475.1. Taxonomy (NCBI): domain Eukaryota; kingdom Metazoa; phylum Chordata; class Aves; order Columbiformes; family Columbidae; genus Columba; species Columba livia. The sequence continues at coordinate 10,890,798 of NC_088614.1, forward strand.
GTTGTGAAAAATATCTTGAATACAGATGAAAAAATGGATTGTGGTCATATATGCACAGCTGTTGGGTTCCTCTACAAAAACATTTCCCATTGAAAAACAGGACTTCCTACCCAGAATTTCAGCATATGGAGTCATTGCTTATGTTCCTAGACTTTAGGCCTAAAGCAGAATAAGGGTAAATATTTTTAAAGTATCCAAGTGTTTTAGAAAGCTAAATCTCCCCTCCACTCCTCAAAAAAAACCCCAATTTAAACTCCCAGATTATCACCGTCTAAGCAGGCCCCTGGATTTTGCCCAAGCGCTGCATCTCCCGCAGTCCCAGTCCTGCGCTGGGTTTCAAACCGAAGCAGTGACTCACTCAGGCAGGTTCATCTCCCTTGATCTGAGTTGACTGAAAGCAAAGCATCTTGCTGGAGCAAGCTGCCCCGTCTTCCTCCCTTCCCAGCAGCCAGAGAGGCATCTCCCAAAGGTGACTTGCCCTGTCTGTTCTGGGAGCAAGATCTATATGCTCCAACCTCTTATCTGAATAAACCCTTGCAGAGAAGCATGTGTGCATACAGCATCCAGCATAATGGACCGACTGGGACCTTTGTCCCTCAGGGAATAAAAATAGCAGGTAATATTAAAACTGTGTATTTTCACAGATTGCAATCAGGGCTCACAACACACACACACACTTAATTTCCTGCTTTCAGTTCACTATCAGATTTTATGCTTAGGTTAGTGGGCTTGTTAACATTTCTTCTTCCCCAGAATAGGATTTTTTTTTCCTTTAACTACAATACATTCAGCTGTGAAAAATGAGATTGAAAAAGATTAATAGGAAGCTGAAGGATTCATCTGAGATTGACAAAGATTAGTGTCTGTCTTACTCTTATCTATTTTCTTTTTCTTTTCTCTTTTTCTCTTAGCTACCTAGACAGCTTAGATCGAATCGGAGCTGCAGACTACCAGCCCACGGAGCAGGATATCCTCCGAACCAGGGTCAAAACAACTGGCATCGTAGAAACCCACTTCACGTTCAAAAACCTCCACTTCAGGTTAGTCTAAAACTGCATGTACCAGTAAATTTTCAGGGCATCTCTTTGTCACGGTGTTTCCCCATAGCTCCCAAAGGAAAAATTGTTAAATTGCCGGTTAACGCATGGATAGCTCCCACTGCAGAGGACCCGGCGTTTCAGGGAGTCAACGATATGCAGTGTTTGCAGTCTTGTCTTGAAAATCACTGCCTTTAACATAGATGCTCATGGTACCTTATTCTAACCCAAACGACACCTCTTTGTTTGGAGGTGTAATATGAGATCATCCCCAAGTCTGATCAAGCTCATAAATGTAAAAATATTTGGTCAAATGTTTTCTCTAAAGCAGGTCAGTCACATGTGGTTAATACTGTATATTGAATTCATTATGCCAGCCAGTAAAGAGAAGACAGAAAGCCACACACAAACAGTATTTAGAGCACATAAAACTCAAGAGCATGCCATATCCACCTGCACAGACCCGTTGGGACCCAGCACACTGCTAAACCTCTCCCACAGATTCCCACATCCCCAGCTACAATTGCTCCTCCTGGGCTCCAGGCTCTGGAGGAGACCAAGGCGGTGGTGAAAGACCTGTTGCTTTGTGTTTGGAGCCTTCCAGGGACCATATAGTCGGAAAAAAATGCCAAGTATGCTAAAGTTTCTTCATAACTAAGTAAGAGCAGGTACTGATGTTCCTCTCTTGTGCTGTAGGCTCTTCGATGTTGGGGGCCAGCGGTCAGAACGCAAGAAGTGGATTCACTGCTTTGAGGATGTCACAGCGATCATTTTCTGTGTCGCACTGAGTGGCTATGACCAGGTGCTCCACGAAGATGAAACCACGGTGAGTGTAACTGGGTCTTGGAGGCCCAAACACTTCTTTATGGGATACTGCATAGCCAGCAACTGCTCAGAGCTCACCGAATGCTCACTGTGGTGCTACAGTAATGTGCTTTTGTCAGTCGCTCCCCCTTGACAATGAAGTCCTGGGGAGATCTGTCCTCCTCCACAGTCTTCAAAATCAAGCGCTACAAGCCCAGGTAATGCTTCCTTGCACCGGGAAATTTGCAGTGTTTTATTTCTCTTTTCTAGCTGACCTGTGTGTTTCAAAGTGTGTTAAAGTGACCCTATATCCAAGAAGAGATATAGCTAGGTGGGCTTTTAAAACAAATGTGCGGGACTGCTCACGCCATGGTGTGGAGGTGCAGGACGGCCATGCACACCCGAGGCAGGCTCGGTCCAGCAGTATAACCTATTTCTTCAGGTTACAGAAATTCATTTTCTTGAGTGAGACTGGAACTGTTTGATTCCTTGGGTAATTTGCTCTAGGTGAGCTTTTATGACTTCCCACTGTGACATTAGGCTCAAAATACCATCTGGAAATAAAGCTAGTGAGGACCTGTGTGCTCCCTGATATTAGAATGCAATTAATACAAGTGAATTAAATACACAGAAAGGATGCGAGAAGACTCATTTCTGTATTCTGGCCGCTCATTCACTATGACAGGGATGCATGCTTTTGGGAGTAATGAGAGCTGTGGCAGGCACCCACTTGCATTTGTCTAACGAAAAGAAATCAGAGGCCACACTCAGTCTTGATAATGATTTAATCGATGTCCAGTCTGCAGCAGCATGGAAGGTCCCTCCTGTCAGCTCTGTCTCTCTGAGGGTCTTTATTCTCCTGCTGGTAAAGATGTCTGGCTTGCAGAAGGCTGTTGATGAGGAAGGAATCAAGGGAAAGATTGCTCTTTGGTATCTGTTGTCTCTTCTCAAAAAGACTGAGGGGGCTGTGGTTTCTGGCCTTTTCAAGCCATATTTATGAGTTCTGGCAAACTGTTTGATGAAGTCACCTGTTTGTTTGGGTCTATTAATGTCAGAATTTGGGGTGATATTAACATCATAACTGTATGTCCCTCCAGACTGACTGAGACACCCTATACCCTCTCACGACCACTTATTTGTAATCCTCAGTTGTCACCTCCCTCTGACACGCTCAAGGATGCTCAGTCATATAGGATTTACTGGGAAGGAACCAAAAATCTCCTGACGTGATTTGAAAAACTCAGCCATTAGCTCAATGCCACTGAGCTCTGCAGCTGGGCTGGGGAAACACACCCGGGAGATTAAGAAGGATGTGCAGGGAGAGGGCAGAGCCAGGGGGCAAGGAGCAATGCTGCAATCTGAGCACAGAGCAAGGTCCTCTGTCAGTATAACTTGGGCCGTGACACTCAAACCTTGAAGCCAAAGGCAGCCTTTAATGCAGGTCAGCTTTGGGCACCTGTCTACACAGTCCTGTGACTCAAAGCCACGGAGCGCGAAATGAAAGGACCTGAATGCCAGCGCCATTTTTTTAAATGTCAGCCTTAACTCAGGTCCGAGGCTATTTTGTCTCATTTGAGACGAAGGTTACAGCATCTCCCTGAAGTGCCCTGCTGCAGAAACCAGGATTTTTGCAGCTCCAACTTCTCTCTTGCATACAGAAAGCAAGCAAGCTTGCTTTCCAGACGCAAGAGCGAAGTTGAGCTGCATTCTGGTGCAGTGCTGACATTTGCTTGTGATTTCAATCCCTTTTCACAAAGCGGTTTCTGGGGATGCAGAGCAACAGGAGGGCAGAGGCAGCTGCTGTTCATTTACACATTCGGCGTAAACAGGGAAAGGATTCAGCGTCACCTGGGGGACGCCCCTGTCTAACCCAAATAAACAAACCTGAATGAGGCCAATGCAAACAGGAAAAATTGACAGTGTCGGATCTTGTCTGCCCAATTATACCCCCAGCACAAATGGCAGGTGGAAAATGCAGCTCTCACAGACTCGATCCACTCCTGGCTGGACCCGCAAGCACTCGGTCTCCTCCCTGCTAAAGTGGTCCCTCTCCAAAAACCCAGCAGTAAAAGCAGCATCTCTTCAGTCAGCTGATTTGCCGTCTGTCTGCATCCGTCACATCTGCTGGCTTTAATGACGTAAATCAGCTTTTATTGCCTCTCACTTAGAAAATACGAAGAGGAGGCAGCTGAGAGAGTGAGCTGGTTGCTGCTCCTCCATCTCAGTTTTCTATAAAGATACTTACTACGGTCCAGGCTCTTCCAGGTGTATTAAGCCACTGAAGGTTTGGAGGCTGTACAGATGTCTCTGTGAGTATAAAAAGACTTGTAGAGCTTTCATTGCTGCATGGAACCATGAGAGGGAAAGAGCTCTATTGCATCTCAGGTGCCCAGAAAGCTGCTTGCAAAGCTGGGTGCGTAGGCAGAACAGCTTTTCCTCATGCGCTCGGCTCCCTATTGACAACAATTACAGGATTTCACAGGGCCTTTTTGCATTTCTCCAAGTCAAACCTCACTTCAGGTGGATGAAACTGCAGTTTAGGTAAAGTCAGCCTAACATGGAGCAGGGCCTTGCCTTGCTAAGCTCAGTTTGTGTGGGACCCTTGGGACCAGCCTAGTCATAGGGTCAGCTTGTCTCACTGAAAGCGGCTCACAAACAAGTTTACTGTGAATCCTTTCAAATGAGACTGAGCAAAGAAGTGGTTGAACAAGACTGGGTGAAGCACCCCCTGAGCTGTCCCTGCCCTTAAAAGTAAAGTGCAGTTTTATGTTCAGTAAGTTTTTTGGGGGTGTATTGCGCTCTTTGTTTTAAAAGACTGAAGACCCGTCCTCCTACAGCAGCTAAAAGGGCTGTTGCTTGCAAAGCCATCACTCCCTGAGACCAGGTAGTCTTCTATAAGCAATATATTTTCTCTCCAACTCCCTGCCACAAAGAGCAACATGGCGGGAGTGAAGGAAAGTAAATACTTCTCTATGTCTGGATCAGAAAAAAGGTAAATAAAATTAAGACGACTTTCTGCATCTGCGATTTCTAGGCCCATACACTCGTAAAGACCATGCTTTGCATAGAAATCCTCAATGCTGTTGAGTCCACCCTCTGCCATTGCCCCCAGTACCTTCTTACACCGCTTTTGGTGGATCTAAACTGCTTCCCTGTGTGTCCGGCTCCCAGGGGAGGCGAGCAAACCTCCAGGGAAATTCAAGCAGCACCTTTGCCAGTCTCACTGCTGCCAGCCACAGCCCACAGCTAGAGCTGAGGCAAAATTACACGCTCAGCCCAGCCCATCCAACGCACAAGACACCGTCTCCAAGGTATTACACCTGCCTCTGCATCTGCCTTTAGCGAGGAGCTACAGGGCTGTCTGCCGTATTTGTGCACAGTGGGAACATCCTGCCTTAACTAACTGAGCAACTCCATGGATTATGTTTTTGCATAATGAGGCTATTTTGTCTCATTTGTGACTTATCTTCATGTTTTGTAAGCTGATGTTACAAGAGGAAAAGCCTCAGATCTGTAATCTGGGAGGAGAGAGGGACAGCAGTCATGTTAATTGGTAAAATGGAGAAGATTATTAACAAAGGTAGATTTTTATTGTTCCTTCTAAATGGATTCCTAATGAAATTTTTAAAAAGGCAGCAATGTCATGGGACCTGCGGTGGGAACTGAGACTATCCTCTTTGGTTTTTAGCTCGCCAATTCAAAGGAGTCACGGCAAGAGAGGGAAACATTCATGCTGCACATTGCTGCCTCTGAAACTAAGATATTTAGGTCATCCATATCTAGCCAAGACATGCAAGTATTGTTCGTGTCCCCATTGTGGACACGGGATGGGTTGAAGGTGCTGTGCTGGTGACCCTTGGTGTGCATTAGTGTTGGCCTGTTGGTTCCTATTTCACTGCATGACCTGGTTAGCGTGCTCTCTCTGCTGTCATTGGGCAAGGAAAATTGAATTGCAGGGCTCAGAAATTGCCTTAGGAGTGATAAAGCAAGTGGAAGTGGCTCAGGCATCGTAGGAGAAGTAAGCAAGAGGGGGAATATGGAGATTCTGTGCCTAGGATAACCATCAGCGTCTTTATAGTTTGCATGACAGTTAGCACTTATTCACCAAGGAAAAAGAAAAAAAAAGATTGAATCAACTGTGTATTGCAGAAATAAACAAGTCTCCTCCCATGTTCTGGTGGAAGAAAGATGGGTTTTATGAGCATGTTTCTGCCTGAGCAGAGTCTCGAGCGCAGCATCCTTCATCCCTTACACTCAGCAGAAAGCTGCTTGCCCTTCACAACAGCAATGGCATCTGAACTCAGCTATAAGCGATTCTGTCTCTTGTCCTGTGCAGGAAAAGTTAACTGGACTTTAGATTTGTATGGGTGAGTGGTTTTTGCCTTGTAACCTGGCTGATGGGGCTGCTTTCCTTGCTAAGGAATAAAATATTTGCAGGCATGGGGATCCAAACTACGGATTTTGAAATAGGAAGTGACATTAGAAGCCAATGTTTTGAGAGCCCTTCCCTCAGTGATAGACCCAACATAAAGCAGGACAAAGCAGTACAATGAGTCCAAAAGCAGGTGAAGTGATTTCTATCACTTTGTATAGAAGTATGAGCAGTGTAATCTTTAGTGCCTCCTAGCAGAGCAGGCACGTCTGCCCCGTCACAGCAGTGTGGGTGCTCCTGAGAGGGGCTCTGGGGAAGCTTTAAGGGACTAAAAGGGTCTTTCCCTGTGGATTCACTGGTAGAAGGGGGATTATTTTGGGGGCTTTAACTTCTGACTCCTCCTTTAGCAGCAGCCTGGCCTTTTACATGTGGTACCTAGAGACAGCGTCCCCATCCTCACGCCTCAGCCAGGGCCTGCCTGAGCTGTTGGAGGGCTCCTGCAGACATCTAGTGAACAAATAATGGTTGGGAAGGGGAAGGAAAGGGAAGCAGTGGGGCATTCCTGGTGTTAGCCAGCACCAGCACAGCTTGCATCCGTTCATGGGCTCCCAGGAGCCCTGCTGGGATGCGACAGCATTTCCCCTGTGGTACCCAGGTTTGGCACCAGGAGCATCCGTACCTGCTCACCAGAACATTGCTCCTCACCTCTGCCGCACACAGAAAGCGGTTCCTTGCTTCTGAATCATGTCTTCTTCTCTTTAGTGATGGGGAAGGAAAAGGTGGATTTTGAAATCAGAACTTTTCCCTCGTAAATAAGGAAGAGTGGGCAGAGGGGGAAAAATGAACATGTAGAGACCAGAAAGCCAGGTCAGGCAGCCTTAGGGAGCTTCAAAACTTGTTTCTGGAATCTGAAAGGAATGAAGGTGTTTTATTGTAACTCTCATTTTCTACAAGGATGTATCGTTTTGTGCTGTGTGTATGTTGTGGTTACGGCTGGAGGCTAAGAGTCACTGTTTCTTGGGAAAACACTGTCATTTCCTAACAGTTATTAATTAACGCAAATTAATCAAACCACATAAGCGAAGCAGAAGGATTTCTGTAGGATCCTTACATAGTCTTGCTCGTGTAGGAAAGTCAGCTTCACCTAGCCACAAAGCCCAGCTTGGGAGAAGTCCTCAGCTTCTATTTCCTAACCAAAACCCATCTCGCCGATCGCGGTTGCTGTGCCAGGAGGCGCAGTCGCACACGGCTGCTCCCCGCAGCGTGGCTTGGGCTGGCAGGGGCAGCCTGCTGAGTTCAGGGAGCCCCAGGCCAATGGCTAATGCGGATGAGGGAATGGTTTAACCTACCAGCAGCGTACATGTGTTTCTCTCTGCTTTTATTTTAAATCGGCAAGGGTGATAAAAATGTCATAAAACATGCTATACAAGGGACTCTGCTTAAAAAATGGTTAATTGTATTTGCTTTCTGTTCCCCTGACCGCCCTCCGCTTTCTTCTCTCCTCCCAAAGGCTTTGGGTAGCCAAGGATCTTCTGTACAAAACCTTTGCAGGTTTCTACATGGTTGCAATTTTGACACCACAAATAGCAAAGAGAAGCTTTGCTCTGGGGCTCCCACACCAGCCAGCCCAAAACGGGTTAGCAAAAAGCAGCACATAGACACGGGATGGTCCAGATAAGCAACGTTTTGCAAGTGAAACCCAATAAGTAAATGCAATTTTACATCTGTACATGATCACTTCTTACAGTGCACGGTGGGGAGATGCTCGGTCATTTCCAGTTTGGTAAAAAGCAGCACATAGACACGGGATGGTCCAGATAAGCAACGTTTTGCAAGTGAAACCCAATAAGTAAATGCAATTTTACATCTGTACATGATCACTTCTTACAGTGCACGGTGGGGAGATGCTCGGTCATTTCCAGTTTGGTAGCAACACGTGTGGTATATGGTACAGCAAATTGTGTGCATTCTCTTTCATTCTGGGTCAGATTGGATGTTTCCTTCATCTGCAGAGCCACTTTTATCTAAATAAAACATTCAGCAGCAGCTAAAGTATATCAATGAAAAGGAAAGTGTTAATCAATAAAGTGCTGGGCTCAATTATGCTGCCAGCACAGGCACGAAATGGAGCGGGAGAGGTGTGAAAGCCCCCGGCTCTCTCCTGCACCACACCGAATTTCTAAATCCGGGAGCGAGGGGGGAAAAATGCTGCACCTGCCCCCAAAAAAACCCTCCGGCAACGAGCCCGCGCAGCCCTGTTCTCTCTAGCGTCTCTCCTGCGGTCGCTGTCACCAGTCTCGTATGCGGCCTGGCGGGATTGGGGAGTGCTGTCCCAAGGAGATGCCGCTGGGAAAAGCCGAGGAGCCGGTCTGGTCTGTGCTGGGCTTTGCCTTTGCTGCTTCGTCCTCGCCGCGCCTGCTCCGCGCTGCTCCCGGCTCAGAGGTGGCCACGCGACACATCGCCAGCCTCGGCACCTTCGCAGCCTTTCCTCGGCCGTCTGACCTTATCTAGCCAAACAAAGGCCAAAAAATGAGCATTTGAGACACCAACCAAATTTGGCAGGTATGAAGCTTCTCTTGAACGGAGAAAAAAAAAAAGTTGAGAGTTGAAAGCAGCAGGGAACATGACACTTGGTTGACTTTGCCGTGAGCTCTTTCCACCACCATAAAACCATGTGGCAGACCTCGCAACTCTCTAACTGGTCTGTTTTTTTCACTTCTCTTATCTCTCTCCTTTCCTGTGTCGTTTTTTTGCATGACCTATAACCAAAGCGCTGACTTCTCGCTGTGTGTGCGTTTGAACGTATGGCTCTTCTGCTGGCGAGTAGTAATGTTCTAGAGGCATGAGCTAACATCAGTCGTAGCTGCCTGACTTCTAGTCTGGTTGTTCTTAGATGCCCTTTGTTACATTTCTCCTTTTTATACTATTTCCTCTTCCTTTTTCACTTTTTTCCTCTCTGCCAGACACTTTGTGTTGAGCCATCTTCCAAGAAAACTAAAAATTAAAATTAAAGTCCCAACAACAGACAACACTACTAAACAAAATAATAAAACATGGCAAAGGTCACGGCAAGGTCATTTCCAAAATTATGGCACCTTGATATCTGCTTCCAACTCTAGATTAATTCAAGGATCTACCAGTCCTTGGTTAATGTATCCAACCAGTTGTGTGCTACACACACTCGAGAAAGTAAAAAAAAAAAAGAAATGAAAACGTTTTAGAAAATCTGCATGAGCTACACCGACACCTAAATCTGATCAAGGGGCAAAAGTAACTCCCCATCCATGCATGGTGCATGATGATTTCTGTGAGCTGGGATCCTGTAAATTACATGCTATGCAAAAATCAAAGCAGTTCTGTAAAGTTAAATGCCCTTAAGTTACTAACTGTATGTCAGATGTTATAGGGATTGCATCTGTGTACGTATACGGTCAGCTGTATGTATACATAAATTTATTATGTATATGGTAGCTTTTTTTTTTGCTTTCCTCCTTAATTTAGTTGTTTTAGATTTCCCTACATGTTGAACATCCCCGAGTCGCTGTCTTTGGCTTGATGTGATCTCTCCTTTCTGTTGCAGAACCGCATGCACGAATCACTGAAGCTTTTTGACAGCATCTGCAACAACAAATGGTTCACAGAAACATCTATCATCCTCTTTCTAAACAAGAAGGACATATTTGAGGAGAAAATTAAGAAATCTCCACTGACTATCTGCTTTCCTGAGTACACAGGTAATGAGACAGCTGGCTGTACAGGAATGTGTAGTGAAGGGATCAGGGAGCACTTCCCATCCAGGCTGATGCTGTGGTGATTCGCAGGCCATGAGGCTAAAGATGTGTAGCTACAGCTCCCATTAGCTTCCCTGCAAGTTTTATTTCAATAAATGCCCTAGGATCACCCCTACCGTGTTCAGTGGTCCATGTAAAGTGTGAGGATGTCTTAAACCCAAGTTCTTTGCCAGCAAAGGGCCAGCAGTGCTGGGCAGGGTGTTTGGTCTCTGCCCCACGGCTGGTTTCGATGCCAACACCCACAGTGAGGCTGGCAGAACTCTCCCTAAACCCACATGTGGGTTCCCAGCATTGCTCAGGGACACAAACCCTCTTGCAGGTCTCTCAAAAAGATGCAGTGAGCTTAACCATAACAAATGGGTAACCGGTGTCCAGGAGACCAACACACAGGGCTTGTTAGGCTGTCCTGAGCTGAGTCCAGCTTTGCTGTTTCACAACCCATCACCTTCCCTCTGAGTCCTGGCTGACTATGATGAGGATCCCTCAGCAGTTCCTGGCCACCACCCGCTGCGAGACCCCGAGGGGCTGCAGGACCAGCCCACCAGCTGCAGACAGCAGGTCCCACCACTTGGCTTCTTCAGCTCAAGCTGCACATTTTTATCACATTACTTTAGGAGGTCCCCAGTTTCGCTCTCAGGCTCGCTGACATCAACCATCTGGACATGAAAACACTTAGAGCTAAATGCAGATAGAAAACAAGGCACTTCGTTTTCTCGTCCACTGGCCACCCACATCTCTTATCCCATGGTGCAGGCAGGGAAAAGCTGTGGCGAGCCATGCCCCGAGTTTGGCTAGGGAGAAGGAGACCTTCCTGATCCTTGGAGATCCGAGCAGACTCTGCAACAGGGCAGCGTGCGAGAAGCCCTCGCTGTTGCTGGCTGCTGGCATCTGACCTGCTCATGATGAAAATACATCACCCATGCAAAGGCTGCAGCTGCACCCCGCCGCTTCCCACTGCATCTCGCCAGCTTCCACAAACCCTCATTACCATTCCAAGACGGCTTAAAAATAAACTTTTATTGTCATGAATTATTTAAGCTCACCGGAGACATCCAGATGAATCAAGCCAACAGACAGAGAAGCAGATCTCTTTGTCAGAAAACACAGTTGTGAACTGGGAGTACCAAGAGTGTCACATTTCTGGGCAGGCCAACAAATTATTAACCAGAGCTTCCTATCTCTGAGCACTTGATTTTTCACTGTGAATAGGCAAAAGCAATCAATCATTGCTGCTTTGGGCTGAATGGTCTGTGACTATGGAGCTCGACAACTCCATCTGAATTCAGAAGAGCTTCTGCAGGCTTCTTCTCTGGGGACGGTTTGGATGTTTGTCACTAGCAACACGTTTCAGCCTCAGCTGCTTGGTCCAGACAGAACCAACATATTCCTGACATGTTTGTCTAAAAAGATCTAATAATGGAAATTTCACAGTCTCTACAGTCGAAAGCTCACAATAATGCCAACCCCAAATTTTTCTGGTTGCAAATTAGATTGCTGCTTGCCATCTTTTGGATGGCTTGTAGAGCAGATCCTCACAATCCTCTTTACAGCTGCGCTTCTATATACAGGAAGATTTTTATCATGCAGTCTTTCTTTTTCCCTTTTCTCCGTGAAGGAAACCTGCACCTTTCACTCCTTCCTGATTACATTTTGTGGACCTGGCTTTGTGGATCTTCACTGAAGTCTCCCAGTATCCCACTCTGAAATAATATCTTTACATGTCCCTGATGGCAGAGAGACTAGAACAAGAAGGGATCTCGGTTTACATATAACTTTTCCTTCTCAAGCTACCCCAGCCCAAGGGAGGAGTTCAGGGGGAGTCAGACCCTCGTACACCCTCTCAGCTGAGAGGAAAACAAATACAGCTTGTTTCTGGAGCACCTCAGCCCCAGGGGAACCAAACGATTCCTCTTCAAATCCCAGAGAACTCCAAAGATGCTCTGAATTCCTTCCAGGTGCTGTTCTGGAAGCTGGGAATTATCACAATGCCGGGTACCCTCCGCAGGCCTCATTTCTCTCTCGTGCCATCGGAGAGGGCTGGAAATCTGAAGGCTGAAAGTCTTTCCACTGATCCAACAGGTATCTGAAACAGAACTGAGGAATATTGCACCCCAAGGCGTTCAGCAATTCTGTTAAAATTTGGAAGGTAGCTCATACTAACATCAAGCCAGACTTCAGACCCAAGCAAACACTTAAGCTTGCTCACCCATGCCTTGCTGGCCACAGCTGGGTGGATGAAGCCCTTGTTGCCTTGTGAAAAAGCAGCATTATTAGAAAGCTGCCCTGGAGTTAAAAAGAGTTATTTGATGAAAACCTATAAATCAAACAAGCAGACTTTCAACGTCACAAGTCGGTTCCACAGAATGCTTTTAATAAAATTAAGTTCCTGATGTCCATTAGTTCTGCTGACAGGGAATTATTAGAAGACTGCATCCACAAATTTGCTTGCTATATGCTGGAGCACTGACTGTTTCCATCCCCGTAATTCACTCATGCTTTTAACTAATCCACAATACTTAGTGAAACAGCAGCAGAATCCAGGGCATGTTTTAAACCAAGCTGGCATTACTGATTCCCTGCTTTCCCAGGTGGAATCCAGCATCTAAATCCTCATGCCTTTGAACAACCAGCTTCCCTTTCATAAAGGACCCACCTGGTGGTGTGCAGCATGTGAATCTCTTCCCGAACTCTTTACACAGGTTTTCATGCAGGAACCTGCTTCCAGCAAACATTTTGCTTGTCTTACTTCAAGCATATTCTTAGGTCTCACGGTCTTCATGAGCTCTTGTCTTCAACTAGTGATGCATGTGTAGAATCATAGAATTATTTTGATTGGAAAAGACCCTCAAGATCATTGAGTCCAAGCATTAACCCAACACTGGCACCAACCCATGTCCCTAAGAACCTCATCTACATGCCTTTTAAACCCCTCCAGGGATGGTGACTCTACCACTTCCCTGGGCAGCCTGTTCCGATGTCTGACAACCATGTCCATGAAGAATTTTTCCTAATATCCAATCTAAACCTCCCTTTGTACAACTTGAGGCCATTTCTTCTCGTCGTATCGCTTGTTACTTGGGAGAAGAGGCCAACCCCCCTCACTACAACCTCCTTTCAGGTAGTTGTAGAGAGCAAGTATGTATATGTGAGTGCAAGTGATTTCCCAGATCAGCTGCCTTCAACCACAGCAAATCTCAAGCCCAAGTAAGCTTCTCTTTGACAGATAACAACGTTTCCCATCAGTGAAGCATCATAAAGGGATTCAAGAGCACTAGTGGTGTGACCACGTAGAGGCCACCGGGGCTCGGGGGCTCTAGCACTGCTGTGGGGCTGCACTCCAGGCCAGCCAGAGAAACTGAGCCAAACTGGGCTTATCCAGGCTAAGCAAGTGCCAGCATGGAGCTCTGTGTGTGAGCACTGTCCAGGCTGGCCAGACCAGAAAGGATCTGCTCGTTTGTGTGGTGCTCTCAAGCTTTTTTAGCACAAAACCTGATGGCTGATGAGGTTTGGCACAGACATGTCTATACATCAAACCAAGAAACTCCTTGTGGTGTGATTTTAGCCACAGCTCTAACAGAGGGTACTGGCATCCGAGTTCCTCAAAAGGAGGGACATTTTGTGTTACCTTTTTGCGGGTTTTTTTTTGAAAGAACCCCACTTTGCCCTGTATTAGAGGCTGGATCTTTTCATGTCCTTTTCTCTTAGTGATTCAGGAAAAGGAGGGCACAGTTACCAATACTGCCCTCAACCCATGGACGTTTTTGCTCCTCTTTTCCATCAAAAGCTGAAACTTTAATAAAAAAAACTAAAAATGGGAAAAAGCTAGGCCTTTGCACCAGGTCAAACACTTCCCGCATTCCTGGCAGGTCTTTTCTCTTTTTTTGTCAGCATTATTTCTTCTGGCTTCCCCATCATAGCCTGTTTAACACTCGGTTCCCTCACCCATTTCATCTTTATACACTATAAAGAGCAACTCAGAATAAAAATACAGCTGAGCTGACAGTCAGAGAACATCTCCTCCTTGCAGCAATCCTGGCTGGTCATAGTGCCTGTCCCTGAGATGGAGACGGAGCGACTGGGTTGCAGCAGCCTCATACGAACTTGCCATGTCCCTACAAAGGGGCTCTTGCAGGCACCCGGTGGATTTAGGGTTACGGGATCACTTTGACCCACTCTTTTTCCTTTTGTCTCGACTCTCACAGGCCCCAGCTCTTTCACAGAGGCGGTGGCTTACATCCAGGCTCAGTACGAGAGCAAGAACAAGTCCCCCAACAAGGAGATCTACACGCACATCACCTGCGCCACCGACACCAACAACATCCAGTTCGTCTTCGACGCCGTCACGGATGTCATCATCGCCAACAACTTACGGGGATGCGGACTCTACTAACGCATTCTTCTCCCCTCCTCACACCCGCCTGGGAGCATCATCCAGTCCCATGGACAGGTCCTCTCTCTTTCTTGTTTTTCCTCCTCAGAAGATGATGAGGAAGAAATAAATCCCTCCTCCTGTCCCAGAAAACTTTGCAGCGAGTTCTGCTTTCCCCAGGCCTGTTTTATTTTATTTTAGTTTATTTTTGGTTCATTCCCTTGCTGCCTCGTTCTACTCCTCCGTTCCGATTCACAGCACTGTAGGGGGAGCTACCGCGTTGCCCACAAAGTGCTTTTCAGCTGTCAAAAGGCAAAAATACATCAGTTTTTTTAAAAAAAAAAAAAAAAAGAAAAAGAAAAAACTCAAAGCCTTAAAATACTGGTCAGCAACAGTGTAGTTTGGAACCAAAACTTCTCTTGTCCTTGAAATTAAGGGATGTTTTTAATTCTCCTGGCTATTTATCCTCTTTTCGTAAACACTATTCATTTGGGAAGTGCTAGGTAGAACATGATCACTTTGAGGGTACCTTACGGTTCCAGTTCCTACCCCAGAGCCAGAGGGGTTGGTGTTGAATGCAACCACCACAGCTTGAATTTGTTTATTCTCCTTTTTTTCAGACAGCTATTTGAACAAGTAAATCAGCCAGATTCAGTTCTGCTGGTGTCTGAGTGAGAGGGACACTGTAAAAAAACATACTAAGCCTTATCTAAAAGCATTCATTACCAGTAACAGTTTTACCTCAAGTTTTTAAAAATTGATGTTAAAATATGTCTAGTGGTTTCAGTAACCCATATCTGAGGCGCTTTGCTGGGCTTGGATCCCTGGAGCGTAAGCAGCATGGATGTCCTGGGGACAGCATGCTGGTGAGGACCCTGCACATGGTGACATCCCAAGGAGGACACCAGCCGGGGGACCCCAGGACCTTTCCCAAAGCACCTCCCAGCCTCATGATTTCAGCACAAGCAATGCTCCTCTGCAAGTATGTGGCATCTCTTTCCAGACTTTGGCCCTAAATTACTTGAAGGTGCACCAAAAATACTTAGCCCTGGCTTCTTGTGGGTAGAGTTTGACCTTCAAGTACCTAAAATACAGAGAGGTGTTTTGGGAAACCTCATGGTGCCTGGGTGACTGCAGGGTGTGCAGAGCCTCGCGGCTCTTTATCACACCTCAGGCATGTAAATACCCTGGAGAAGCCCAACCGCAGGAGCAGGTAGCTTGCCCATGTCGTCTCCTCCCTGAGCATCCAGGAGAGACAGCTCCAGGTTTGGTGTCTGCAGTCAGGGCATCTCTTTACCAATATCTAAGACAAGAGGGATGGTTCATACTGGACATGTCATGGCAAGGGAAGGGTCAGGGAGCTGATTTGAGCTGCGTGATGGAGTAGGAAGGAAAAGTGCAGGGAAGAGAGAGAAAGGAGGAAGGAAGGGCAGGGGAAGAGGTGTAGAAAGGGCAAGGGGAGCACCCAGCACAGTGAAACAGGGAGGAGGACAGACGTGGGGAGGGCAGGACAAACACGGCTGGGCTGGGGTACGTGTGGCCAAGACTCGCTGTTGGGTGAAGGCAGAGGGTAGTGTGAGATTTGGGGTGTCACCTCTGGGTAGGTGGAGGGACCCTTAGAAACCCACCCCGAAAGCTTGTTTGATGGCTGGGTGAGATGGCCACCTCTGAGGTCCCATGGCATGGCACCTGAGGGCAGGGAAGCTACACTGGTCCCTGCCTCTTCTCTGCCTCTCCAAAACGTCCATGATCCTGGAAATCGTGAGGCTCTCCAGGCTGGCCAAAAGCCCAGCTGTCCTCTCCTGGGAGCCCAGGCTAGGGATGGCTTTCAGGTCTCAGGAGGTCTGAATTTTCTCCAGTGCCATGTCTGAGAGGGACGACACCTCCCTTCTCGCTGTGCCCATCTGGCATCATGTGAGAGCAGCCTGGAGCCCAAGGCAAGAGGGGGCACAGGGTGGAGAGGTCTGTTGGGAGAGGTTTGCTGGGGTCAGATTGGGGCAGAAGTTTTAGAAGGGAGATGAGGCAGGTTGAGGCAGCTGGAAGGAAGGGAAGGGCAGCTGTGAGGTGAAGGAAAGCCCCCAGAGGAGGTTGTGTTCTGCTGGGATAATGTGGGACAACCATGACAAAACCCAGACAGGGATGCAAGTGGGAGCACTGCGGGGCAAACAGGGGAGGCCTGTGGAGGAGAATAAGGTGGCTTTTGCCCATCTAACCAGCTCCCAGCCCAGCTTGGGTGGCAGCTGGGTCAGCAACCCCCTAGATAGCGATAAATGATAGAACTGGATTTAGTATTGGACCCTGAAGCTCCACTGCTGCTCTGCAGGATGCTCACAGCAACAACACGGGGGCTCTGCCTTCCCTGTTCTGACCCATCTTTGTCTTCTCCATCTCAGCCTTAAAATACCTCTGGCAACATCAGCTCCCACAAAGAGCTGGCCAGCCAGCAAAGCCAGGAGCCCCTCTCTGCTCCTTAAGGCACATCCCACCCCTAAGTCTTGTTTTCCCAGGTCTCAGCCCTTCTCCCAGCTCCATTTAATGCCAACACACCCTACTGTACAACCGTAAACCAAAGTAACACTGACCACAAGGCCTGTGTGTTTAATTGTATTTGGTTTAGCTCAGGATTTTCAGAGTCAGTGGGAAAGGTTTCCAAATAAAGGATTTTCAGTGGGAAGCACCTGCCCAGTCCTCTGGTTCCTTGGAAGGGACCAGCCACATGCCCCAACCCTGAAGGGATTTAAGTGCATGTTGAGCTTTAGTCCCTGGAGATTAAAACCAAGGGAATGACAGTAAAATGCCACCAACCTGTTTGTTTTTGCAGAGAGAGAAGTTTGGTGCACAAATAGGCAATGAGAAAAAGAAATATGCAGGAATCAGGGCCACCCCTGCCAAACTTCCCCTCCACTCCAAGCTGAGCTTTCTGCTTGCATCCCCTCTACTGATCTCAGAGGTCATTTTAGTCCAAATTCAGTCCCTTGCTTTGCTTTTCAAGCAATGCTCAGTGGCAACAGGACGGTGTTTCTGCTACAGAAGGGGCAGGGAATTAACTAGAGGGATGCAGAGGAGCAGGGATGCTCCTGGAGCTCATCCCATGCAGGTGGCCAAGTCACATCACTAACACCCACTATCCAAATGTGTGCTGAGTGTCAGAATAAGGGCTAAAAAGCTGAGTGTTGGTTACGTTTGGCACATAAAGCATACGTAACAACCAGACCCAAAGTGAAGCACCAGAGCTGCGTGTAGTGGTGAGGTCATGACTTGGATTAGCAGTGAGGCAGGTCTTTAGGAAGCTATTCTAGAAGGATTTGATCAGCAGCACTAGAAGTTTGGAGGTTTTCTGTTCCCACCCCTTGCTCTGGGTGACATTTTATCCAAGCAAACAAGTAACAGAAGCTGCTCCCAGTGAAGGTAGCACCAAGCCAAGGCTACAGGAGTTCCCAGCGTAAAGCACACAGGAAAATGTTGGTGAAGACAATTTAAATTAACTCCAAACTCTACCAAATGCAGCCAGGTCACCAGTGTCAGGTCGGTGCAGTCCATCCACCACACTAGATTCAGGAGGCAACCCGTGCCTGGCTGTGAGATCCAAACCCCTCCTGCCCCAGCCCTTCCAAAGCTCTTGCTGGTTCCCTAGCACGGTGGTGATGATCCACGGCTGGTGGTCCACAGGGAGAAAAGGGAGAAAAAGAGGGGGAAATGTTGACAGGCAGTGCCTTTTCTTTCATTTTCTTTGGCATATTGTATGTCTAACGCTTCATTTCAGCTGCTACTGCTGACATTCCCTCCCTCACACGGGTGTCGTGAGGATTCACTGACAAAGGCTGAAAACAGCGTTTGGAAGATGAAATGCTTCCAGTATTAAACACTATTATTTCTCCCGCTTGATGGCCTTGTATAGATTTTTGTCTCCAGAACGCCTGCCAAAGCATTACTCACTGCTGGCTTTCTGCATCCTCCCAAGCCTTTTCTGACAGATGTGCCTTCTGCAGGCAATCTTTTGCCCCGCGCTTTTTCCAAACTCCAGCAATCCCTACACCAATTACCTAGAAGGATCTTGAAATGCATCCCCTGCTTTCAAAAGCCCTCCTCTGAATAGTCCCTTGTGCTTTGCAATCACAACACTCCAAATCCAGACCCTTAGAGGCCCCGAGTTGTATTGAATTTGCCGTCTCCCCATAGTAGGGATGTTGCAACTGGTAGAGATGCAATAGAAATCATACCGGGGCATGGGGGACATGTTTTAAAAGCACAGTGATTCACAAAATTGAAACACATACACCCTGCTGCCCTTCAAACCTAACATGAAAATTGGCAAAAGATGCGCTTTTTGGGGTGCGGGAGCTTTTTCATGATTCAGGTTACTTGTCCAGCAGCAGCATCCAAGGGGTGTTATATTGAAAGCAGCATTAGCAACTCTCAATGAGCTTCAGGCAGCAGCAAAAATAAAGAAGGGAGCCCTCATTGACAATGAGAGGGTCAGGGGTGCGGAGCTGTGAGACAAAAATGCAAATAGTTCCTTTATTTAAACAGCAATGTCAATGAAATAGAGAAACCTGTAGAAGGAAAACCTTGAAATGACTCTGTAGATGAGGCTGCAGAGCACTGTGCTCCTTGGGAGGATGCAGGAGCTGGGCTTGTTAGGAGAGCAAGCAATAAACACACACGAGGAAAGCACACATTAAAATATTAGTACAGCCACCTATTTCAAAGGCCAGTTTTGTCTTTAGCAAATAGAGTTCACACTCTCGTTTTCACAGGCGGCCACAGGAGCCCAGGCGAGCGGCAGGGTAGCGGGACCATCTGTCCCCTCCGTCTGCCAGCCCCGGGCTGTCCCTGCTGCCCTGCCCTCCCGACGAGCCCAAGCCAGGTCTCGCGAGGGGTCTGTCAGGCTCCCACCGCCCTCCCAGAAATTCTTCCTCCTAAAGAGTGTTGTACAAGAATTAGCTTCTTGCCTTCAGCCAGCTTTCCTGGCCAGTCTGTCCCTCTACAGAGCGGAGAGCATCCTCAGGAAGAGGCTGCCGTGCCTCCTCAGTAAATGTGATTTTGTTTTACAGGACACCAGACATATTAATGAGAGCAGTCAATACTGTAATGTACATTAAAATGTAACTGGTGGGTTTAATCTGTTGTGGCATAAGCCAAATGCTTGACTGCAAGGGAACAGACTTTGTTCTCAAGCCGAGAATGCCATCTCCAGGAGGTCAGGGTGGGACACCAATATATCCTTTTGCCAAAACATCCCCATGAACCCCGTTGCTGCTGTGTAAAGCATCAGGCAGCCCTCACTGTGCTGTTCCACAAGGCACCAGGTTCAGTTGGGGGTGCCAGACATCCCCCTCATGGATTGCACAGCTGATGCTGTAAAAGGGACCAACCCTGCACTGTCGCCTGTGTGATGTGCCCGAGTATTTTGTGGCCAAAAACTCTCCAGCTGTAGCCAGGGAGACATTTGTTGTTAAGTTCCTGGGATCAAGGCTGACCATTTGTCAAGTCGATTAGTGAAGCTTAGTACTAGTGTGTTTGTGTCTTTGTCGTGGGCCAGGTTTGTCTTTACAACTAAAAACTCCACAACCATTTCCAAGGAGACTGGAACACTCACTGATGATCTGACGCTGGGCGCGTCACGGTCAGTAGGGAAGGTGCTACTGAGCATCATCCCCAACCACCCAAACCCCTCACACACCAGCATCCCTGACACACACCCCAGAAAGCAGAGACGTCTGAGTGGCACTAAGGAGCGGATCTCAGTCCTGCCTCCATCTCCTGGAGGAACCAGCAGACAGAAAGACTCTCCCAAAGCGCCCCGAGACTTGAGCGTATGTTGTAATTTCTGAGCTCCTGCAATGACATGAGATAACTGGTGCTGACAGATATAGGTACATGACCTATATGAGATGTTACACGGAGAATGTGGCTATGGAAAGGGGCTTCTCGCAGGACTGCCTGTGTCTGAACCAGCCGCCTGCGAGAGCTTTATTTGTGCTGCCCAGGCTGGCGAGCAAACATGAGCAAGTACTGCTCGGAAACATTGAGGTGTTAATAAGAGGGGGAGAACCAAAGCCTGACAGCCGGCACCCCCCAGGGGAAGGAAAGGGCAGGGAGCCAGGATGGAGACAAGGCAGAAAAAGCCCATTTCCATCTCCCGAGAGAGCAGCTCAGCCCTCCCAGGCACTGTGAGCAGCAGAGATGGGAGCAGAGACGGGAAGGAGGTGGAGGGCTGGGAGGCGGACTGATGCTCGCTGTCTCAGCCCCTCTCCCACCCAGCGCCTTGGAGATTAGTCTTGAGACCAAATCCTGACTGTCCTGTAGTGCAGGCAAGTGGCTCTGGGTCTAACTCCCCTGCTCCAGGTGGGTAGAGGAGATCATAGTGGGTAACAACAGGATTTGCAGCATTGCTGGAATCTCACCAGCTTTTCCAGTGCAGGAACAACCCAGCACCACCAGACGAGCAAATAAGGTTGTTTAAAGACCAGCTGTTGCTCCATTAAATAGCCCAGTCCCTAATTTAACATCCTCACCCCTTTCCCCCCCACCTCCCTTACCCCCCTTTCAGCTCAACAAGGGAACGGTGACCATCACCCGCCTCTGGGCTCCCCACCCCCACCACAGCTCTTCCCCACGGATCACCAGAGGCCGCCACGAATTTCTTTTTGCCGATTTCCCGCTGAATCATTTTCTCCTGCATGTTTGATGGCCCAAACTGTATTAACTGTAATTTTGTACGAAGAGTGACTGTCCACCGGTTTAATAGAGCATTAGTTATTGTAATAATTTATTGGCTGTCGGTAATGTATTTATTAGTTACAAAATGTTAATAAAGTGCCAGCTCTTTTCTAGTGTGAGAGGGTTTTTATTGTGTCTCCCTTGAGCGTGTCCGGCTGCTCAAGCCCGTTATTTACCCCATGCCTGCTCTGTGCACACACGTATGGCATGCGCCTGTGGTGTCATCTGCCACAGCCTTATTCACCTGGAAATAAGACATTTGGAAAGGATGTAACCAAAAGGTATTTAATTGTAAGTAAGTATTTGATGGGGATTTTTTTCCTTTGTTTTGCTGGCCACCCTCTTGCTCCTCCAAATGAGCAAGATTTGCAGTTCTTTTTCTGCCATCTCTTCACACAATCCTCGCAATTAGAGGCAAGAGAGCCATTTCTGGGTCGATTCAATAAATGGTGCTTTTTCCCCCCTATGCAGTCACACAGTACTTGGAGCACCTTTCTCTTCCTTTGAAATAACATTTGTGCTAGTTCTTTTATGTTTAAACCAAAGATCTTCCATTATTTGGGGCATGAAATAAATGCAAAGAACTTGAAGAAGCCAAGAGAAAATTTTCCATAAACCTCAAAGGAAAACAAACTTATTTTTAATCGACTTCACCAATTTCCAGTGATGCGACTTCAGCTGGACCCATCCTTGGACACGTATTCCCAAATGTCCCACCCCGTGGATCAGACAGAATTAGGGGCCAGCTCTGAGAAAAACGAACAGCTCTGAGACAAAGGACTTTTCTTTGTATACTTGTATTGGAGATTTTAAAAAAATTCCTTGAGAATTCCATCCTGCCCAGGGCCCAAAAGCCTCCAGGGCTATTCTCCCTGCGCTGGGGATGTTGAGTCCCATGGACACATGCTTTGTTTCAGCTGCTCCTCCTCCCCACCACCATCTTACCTTTATATAAACATACATATATGGGACAAGGAAAAAGCCCACCCAGACACTTTCCATGAAAATCTTAAGACCCAGCATTTTCGCAACAGCCGCAAGTCAAGAAGAACCACATCCTTTTGTGGCAGTTTGTTTTCCCTGTGAATAAGGCTTTTTTATTCTAAAAGAAGGATCAGATGAGGACCTGAAGCTTTGGAAAGCAGTTGCTTGGCATCCCTCGCTACTCTTTGTCAAGGAACCAGCAGTGTAATCTCAGAGCCTTTCAAGATGAAATCAGACATCTGCTAAATTTTGCATGCAAAGCTACAGCTGAAGTGTAGCTAATAAAATGACTCACTAATAAAACATTCATGGAAAACTCCAAAATGTGTAATTGGGTCATCATTTCATTAGGAAACACGTGTGTTATCGCAAAATCTTTGGCAAGACCAAAGCCTTCCCTTGCTGCGCCTCCAAAAAATAAAAGGGGCTGGGGGGGATGTTGCTGCAGAAGGGGGTCTCTGCTGCTCCCGGTGTCACCCAAGGCTTTTCTAAAGAGCTGTGTGTCCCTGTGTGACCAGCCCCGCCAGCACTTGGGGCTCAGCCCCAGGAGGGGGTTACAGATTGGGCCACAGCAGGACCAGCGGCTTTGGACTTTCCCAAGCCCTGGTTTGGAACCAGAAGCTTTGCAAGCTCAAGCAGTCAGCAAGGTGGGTATTGGCAGTTTGGGCACAGAGCGCCTGAAAGTTCTCCCAAAGTCATTAGTGGAGCAGCATGGAACAGCTTTCTGTTTATTCTAAGAGCAAGTTAATGATGGAGAAGATGTTTTGAGCCCTTCTCAAGAGCCAGATCTGTCCTGTCCAGTGGCACCTTCCCACTAACAGCAAGTGCATGTGCCTGCCCGCATGGACACCCTGTGGCTGCTTGAGTGACACCTGAAAATATGCAGTGGTGCCCTGTGACAGCTGCTTCTGCACAGGACAACCCCACCTCCTCCTCTTCTGTCCTCCTGTCTGCTCTCTGCTCCTTTCTGGTAACAGCTTCTGCAGCACAGGGGGGGAAATGGCTTATTTGGCTTTGGTCCACATGTGAAAGGAAAATTACTGGTGGTTTTTTTTTTTTTTTTTAGTTACAGCTTTGTGAGATTTGCCTCTTTATGCTCCTACTAAACGCTTCTATGCTGAACATCTCTCTGGAGCAGCCTGCAAGCCCAGGGTGCTCGGAGAGCTGTGAGGTGGCCAGCAGAGGCATCTGCAGTGGGTTCCTCACCCACGACCCAACCACCACCACGGTATTTTCAAAGACTGGCTGGATATTTCTGCAGGGGCAGAAGGGCACAGCCAGGACAGGACCCACCCCAGCCTCCGGGCAGCCCCTCAGCACCGGTCACACCACATGATGGCAGCGCTCGGCACAAGTCCCCCTCCAGGCAGGTCCATGGGACCACGCCAGATGGCCAAAACTCCCTCCATCCCAGTCGCCGTGCCCAGCACGTCTCAGCTGGTGGCCAGTGCTGCCTGTCCATCCTTTATTTAGGCTCTGCAAGTGATGCTTTGGGGTGACCAGCCCCTGAGGGGATGCAGGTGAGACCAGAAGGCCGCAGCCCCCTTTCCTACTCCTCAGTTTGCACAGGTGACAAGAAAGTGAGGGGTTTTTTCTGCTCTTCCTTGAAGCTTCAGGCATCAGCCCTGCTGGATCAGCAGCAGAGGCTCTGCAGGGAGATCAGCTGCATCCTTCAGCCTGGGCCGAGAGCAGCATCCTGTCTCCTCCTCTTGTATAACCACTCGCATTTACCAGTGTCTTATTTTAGAGATTGTTTTTTTTTCTTTCTAACCATTTCAATTCAGAAAAGTGTTCTCCTCTTCTCTAACTCTTTCTTTCTCTTTGCCTTTCTCTCTCCCTTCTCCTCCCTTCGTGTTCCCTGTTGCAGAACCGCATGCACGAATCTCTCATGCTCTTCGACTCCATCTGTAACAACAAATTCTTCATCGATACCTCCATCATTCTCTTCCTCAACAAGAAAGACCTATTTGCCGAGAAGATCAAGAAATCACCTCTGACCATCTGTTTCCCTGAGTACACAGGTAGGTGCCGGGGCTGACGTGGCACAGCCCAACATGACATCCACCACCACACCGCCGGGGGCTGCGTCTCGCCACAGAGCTGGGCAGGGGGACGGAGGGAACAGGGCACCTTTATGGGTGGGCAAAAGCACTGCCACCTTGGAGAGCTGTGGTGCAGCTCCAGCACCTGCTCCTGGGGAGGGGTCGTGTCCTGCGCACGGTCGGTTCTTACAGCAAAGGTGCACAACCAGCCAGTGGGACAGAGAGGTGGTCAAGATGATGATGATGGTGGTCAAGATGATGATGATGGTGGTCAAGATGATGATGATGGTGGTCAAGATGATGATGATGGTGGTCAAGATGAGTTAAGACAAATGGAGA
Source organism: Columba livia (assembly GCF_036013475.1). Classification (NCBI taxonomy): domain Eukaryota; kingdom Metazoa; phylum Chordata; class Aves; order Columbiformes; family Columbidae; genus Columba; species Columba livia. The sequence continues at coordinate 10,915,259 of NC_088614.1, forward strand.
TGAGCTTTAATGAGTCTGGCCCCAGGTAGCTGTGGAAAGGAGAAGCCTTGGTGAAAACCAACTGCCCACATTTGCTTCAAAGCTCCTGCTAGAAGAACCAAGACATATGGTCCTCTGAGCTGCACCCCCTGTTTGTGTCCTCCCAGAAGTGCCTTTGCACAGGGTGCAGCTGGGGATGGAAAGACCCCCTTTACAGCAGAAATCTGTGAAACCACAAGATCATATGTTTTTAACTGAAACCAGCGTTGCTTGGCAGAAAGAACAAAACCCAAGAAAATGGAGCAAGAATAGATGTCCCTTCTGAATTCTCTAAGGGAAATAAAAATAAATCAGTTCAGATTCAGAGGCTCCAGCGTCTCCTACAGACACCTGAACACCTCTGAACAATTCCACCCAGCGCACACCCACCCTGGATTCCAGACCCTGGGGACAAGTGGGTCCCCCAGCAAGACTGGGCCCATCCTCCCACAGCACCTGCGCCCCAGCATTTCCACCAGAGGTTTTCAGGTTTCTCCAGCACAACAGCAGCATTACTTCCATCCCAGCCACCTGGGGGAACATGCCAAACTACCCCACATGGAGCTGTACAGCACATCTCAGCCACCCCAGGGAGGGGGACAGCCCAGTGTCACTGAGACACCTGCCGCATCAGGAAGGAAGAAAACCAGCAAGCTGGAAAAGGAAAATAAATCTCCAGATAACAGCAGCTCTTCCAAAGGCGATTTTAGGGGCGTAATTCAGGCTTTGCAGCTTCCCCAAGGGGCTGGGCACAGCCACTCTCACTGCCATAAGCAGCTTAATGCAATAATGCACATTTTTCGGCTCAAACATCTGGCCCCTCTCCAGTCTGCCTTGCCAAAGTGAACCCCCCACACACACTCAGCTGAGCGAGCACAACAGCAGTGCATCCCCCCCCACTAAGGGGACCCACCCAGCACCCATGGGTGACATTGCAATGGCTACCAACCCTCCCCCTGCCTGACTGACCGGGGGGCCACCAGGCCCCCCGGCCTTTCTCCCCCCCACTGTGGGTCGTGCCATGGGGAACTCACCAGTAATGCTGGGACGAGGATCTGAGCATCCAACCACCCCTAGCACAGCCTGGCTGGGCACAGCTGGGGGCTGCTTCCCGCTCCCTGGGTGATAAAGGAGAGAGGGTGGGGAGGGGAAAGTGGCAACACCTGTGGAGGAAGGGAGGAGGCTCCAACAGAGCCCAGGTGCTTGGTGATTTGGGGGAAAATCACAGAACATCAGGGATTGGAGGTGACCTCAAAAGCTCATCCAGTGCAATCCCCCCATGGAGCAGGAACACCCAGATGAGGTTACACAGGAAGGTGTCCAGTTGGTTGGAATGTCTGCAGAGAAGGAGACTCCACAACCCCCTGGGCAGCCTGGGCCAGGCTCTGCCACCCTCACCATGAAGAAGTTTCTTCTCAGATTTAAGTGGAACCTCCTGTGTTTCAGTTTGAACCCATTACCCCTTGTCCTATCATTGGTTGTCACTGAGAAGAGCCTGGCTCCATCCTCCTGATACTCACCCTTTACATATTGATAAACATTTATGAGGTCCCCCCTCAGTCTCCTTGTCTCCAAGCTCCAGAGCCCCAGCTCACTCAGCCTTTCCTCACACGGGAGATGCTCCTCTCCATCATCTTTGTTGCCCTGCACTGGACTCTCTCCAGCAGTTCCCTGTCCTGCTGGAACTGAGGGGCCACAACTGGACACAATATTCCAGGTGTGGTCTCCCCAGGGCAGAGCAGAGGGGCAGGAGAACCTCTCTGACCTACTGACCACCCCCTTCTAACCCACCCCAGGTACCATTGGCCTTCCTGGCCACAAGGGCCCAGTGCTGGCTCATGGCCACCCTGCTGTCCCCAGGACCCCCAGGTCACTTTCCCCTACACTGCTCTCTAATAGGTCATTCCCCAAAATGGGACAGATGGGTGGAAAAGTGTAGGTGGGAGGGAAAGGATAGGGGGAGAAGGCCTAAATGGACCCTGCTAAGGGGTGAATTGGGGGGAAAAAAAGTGGAAAATAAATACGTTTTACCTATGTTTGGTTTTTTAATAGACATAAAGCACTTTGCAAGCAGCGAGGGGGTGGGAAGGTGGTGACCGCGGCTCTGACACCCCCCGCTCTGTCCCCCCACCTCTGCCCGCAGGTCCCAACACCTACGAGGACGCGGCCGCCTACATCCAAGCACAATTCGAAAGCAAAAACCGCTCCCCCAACAAGGAGATTTACTGCCACATGACGTGTGCCACAGACACGAACAACATCCAGGTGGTGTTTGACGCCGTCACCGACATCATCATTGCCAACAACCTGCGGGGCTGCGGCTTGTACTGACCCACGGCGGCGATCCCGGCACCGGGAGAGAGGAGAAGCAAACAAACAAGTAAAGTTAAAAATAAACAAAAAAACAACAAAAAAAACGACGCAACCACACACAGACACACACACAGACACACACACACACACACACACACGCGTGCGCGGGAATGAAGTAAAAAAAAGGCGAAACAAAATGAAAAAAAAATAGATTGCGTGAGAGAAAAAAATCGTAATCGTTATCGTGCAAGTTGGTAAATAAAAAGGCGTAAGGAAAAATTATATATATACGTATATATATATATAAAAAAGAGTCCACACCCACCTCTTTAGTTAGTCTGACGGGGCTGCGGGCAGAACCCCCCGCGCCTTCCCGGGGTCCCAGCGTGGGGCACTGGGGGCTGGGGGCTCTGCCCGGGCGCCCCCGAGCAGCACCCCCCGCGCTGCTCCGGCCGTGGGGTATTTGACCGTGGGGTTTATGTTTGAATTATCGTTATTAATTTTGCGGGTTGGGGTTTTTTTTAATGATGGCGAATTATTTTGATTCCCAGCGGGGGCAAGGCCGAGCTGCCCCCGCCCTACCCAGGCCCCCCCGCCAGCTCGAGGAGCTGAAAGATAAAGTGTTTTCCATAAATACATAAAAACGGGGGGGATTGAACACTCGCCCCCCGGCCCGTCCGTGTGCTGTAGCGTGAAAGGGAAAGAACAGCGACAAGCAGAGCTCTCCCATTTCCCGTGCGGGGGGCGCTGGGCTGGGACCCCCTCCTGCCGCCCCCCAACGGGTTTGGGGTGTTTTGGGTCAGATTTTTTCAAATCCTCCCCCCAAGGCCAAACCCCCAGAGCTGGAGCCGCGGGGTTTGTCCCCATTTTCACCCCCTCCCGCTTTAACAACCCCGCTCGCTCTCCGGGTTCGGATCCAAAAGCACAGCCTGGATGGGACCCCCAACCCCTCCTATTCGGGGCAGGTTATACAGATATATATTTTATTTTCTCTTTTATTTTGTTTGTTTAGGGTATATTTTGGTTTTGTTTGGGTTTTATTCATTTTTAACCCTTTCCGGTGAACGCTTTTTTGTGCTGCTTTCTCTTCCCCCCCCGCGACCCTCCGTCCCCCCAGTGAATGGTGTTTTTTCTCTCATGTGGGGATGTTTGTGCTGAGAAAACAAAACAAAACAAAAAGGACAAAAAAAAAGAAAAAAAACTTTAAAAAAAAACTATAAAAAAAAAAAGCAAGAATGAAAATGATTTAAAAATTTTAAAAAACACACACAAAACCACAAAAAAATAATTAAAAATAATTTAAAAAAAAAAAACAACAAAAATCGAATGTAGTGTTTACATCGGAGCCACCGTTTCCATGAGCAACCCTTCGTCATTTCTACTTTGGTTGGTAACCCGACGTCACGGTTTCACTTTGACCTTTGCTGGAGAAGAGCGGTCACTCCTGTTTGAAACAAAATCCATAAAGAAAGAGGAAACTACAAAAAAAAAAGGAAAAAAAAAAAAGAAAAATATTATATATATATATATAAAGCGCCAGGTCTTTCTAAGCCTTTCTATTACCAATCAGTGAGGTTTCTGTGATATATTACACACTGCCAATCTCTTTCTCTGAATAATGGAAAAATTCATGTGTAGCTCAATAAAGAGAATGTTTGTCTGTACCCCGGGCTCTCCCCCCGCGCCTCCGCCTGCTTCTTATGGGGGGAATAACAGAAAAATAGCCAAAAAATCACATTTTTGGGGGTTTTCTGCTGGTAGCATGAGCAGGGGGGTGGGCTAAGAGCTGGGCGCAGCTCTTTGAGAGCTCTTTGAGACAGCTCAGGTTGCTTCCCAACGTTTCTGGAGCAAAAATCCCTCCCAAAAAACTCCCCAAGCAAGAAAATATTTGTGTTTATTTCAGGAATGCAAAGAGAGTCTTCAGGGTAAGTCCTTTGTCTTTGTGGCAACGTTGGCAACCCCACGACGTGCGAGTCTTTTTCCCCCGAGCTATAGAGGAAGGTTCTCCAAGAGGTTGGGATCTTCTCACTGCTGCAGAAGCAATTTGGGTTGGTTTTGGTTGGTTGGTTGTCGTTGTTATTTTGTCATGGTTGGTTGGTTGTGGTTGGTTGGGTGGGTTTTGTTGTTTTGTTTGGCTTTAGTTGGGTTTTTTTTTTGTTTGGTTTGGTTTTCCCCCACAATTTGGGTTTTTTTCTCACAGTTTAGGGTTTGGGGTTTTTTTTGCAGTTTGGGTCAATTTTCTTACATCCTCCTTGTCCCGGGTCGCCCACCACTCCACACGCGCCTCCGCCCAAACCAGCCCCCGCCCCTGCAGCGAGTTGTGTCCCCAGGGTGCGTGGGGACAGATCCTGGCCAGGACCCGCTCCCCAGGGAACAGCGGGAGAGAAGGTGAGAAATCCAAGAGGAGAAGTCTGGACAGAATAGCCCGGGAGTCTGTGAACCATCCCACACACCTCGGTTCAGCTCCAGGAGTTCCCGCATCAGCCCCTTTGCTCTCCCTGTGGCAGCCGGAGCAAGCGCAGGGTGCTGGGTTTTCATAGAACCATGGAATGGTTTGGGTTGGAAAGACCTTCAAAGCTCACCCAGTGCCACCCCTGCCATGAGCAGGGACATCTTCACCAGCTCAGGTTGCTCAGAGCCCCGTCCAGCCTGGCCTGGGATGTCTCCAGGGATGGGGCATTCACCACCTCTCTGGGCAACCTGGGACAGGGTTTCACCACCCTCAGTGTCAAAATTTTCTTCCTCATGTCTGGCCTGAATCTCCCCTCCTTCAGTTTAAAACCATCAGCCCTCGTCCTGTTGCAACAGGCCCTGCTAAAAAATCTGTCTCCATCTTTCTTACAGGCCCCTTTTGAGTACAGAAAGGCCACAATAAGGTCTCCCTGGAGCCTTCTCTGCAGCTGAACACCCCAACTCTTTCAGTCTGTCCTCCCAGCAGAGCTGTTCCAGCCTCGGATCATTTCTGTGGCTCCTCTGGCCCCTCTCCAACAGGTCCATGTCTGTCCTGTGCTGAGACCCCAGAGCTGGACCAGCACTGCAGGGGCGTCTCACCAGAGCAGAGGAACAGAATCACCTCCCTGCTCAATGGGCTCACAGCACCTTCTCCTTCCCAACTGATCTGCTGCTGGGTGAAGGGCTGGATCCCCCAGAGGGTCCCTCAGTAGGCAGAGAGGGGCTGGTGGCCCAGAGTTGCTTTAATGGCACCTTTCCAGGCCAGCAAGAACATGAGAAATCAGGGACTGATTTTTTTGTTGTGTGGGGGTGGCTGAGATGCCGCACAGCTCAGCAGAGGCCGGGGGTGGTTTGTGCGGCGCTGCTGCCCAGGGAAGCCCCAGGGAACTGGGGGCTCTTCAGCTGCTGCACCTGAGGAGAGAGAAGGAAACCTCTCCAGGGGCAGCTGTGCCTCCCTGGGCAGGTGGGCAGGCTGGGAGAGGACACACCAAGGTGGTGGAGACCTTTAGGTCAAGCCCAAAGCTAGGCCAAAGCCTGTCCTGGCTGCAGGATCGCCTCTGATGAGATGAAGGGCGAGGGGGTCATTCTGCATCATCATGTAAAGTCTCCCAGAAATGCAGCAGGACAGAGGACCTCCAGGAAGCCCAGGGCAGGATTGCTGTGCTGTTTTCCCCTCTCCCATCTGTGCTCCCAGAGGTAACATGGACTCTGCTGCTTGAATAAAGCCCCAGCTCCCTCCTGTTCACACGTACAGCAGCTCTCACCCCTTCTGCACACTGCCAGACTGTTCAAAACCCCATTTTATTTTTACAGTCACTCAAGACACTATTTCTCCTCCATTTCTATGCTCACAGCATGATAATTCCAGGAGCAGCTCCTGCTCTGCAGCCCCAGGCTTGGGAAAATGTTCCCAAACCCAGTGCTGGGCGGCTGTGCCCCCTCTGATCACGACAGAAAGTGAGGAGGAAGGGGACCAGGTGCTACCTTTACACACCGAACACACACCAGGAACATAAGAAGTCACACTACAGAAATTTCCAAACAATTTCCAACACTGACCAAGAGTTTATTTTTTTTTAAACAATAAAAACAAAGCAGCTCTGAGCAAAACCAAAGATCTCAAAAAAAAGTTCTTTGAAGTTTACTAATAGCATTGCAAGGTAAGGCTTCCCAAAGAGTTTTATTGAAATAAATTATTTTCACCTAAACATTGAGATACAACTCCTCTCATTAAATTCACCCTCAAATGTCCTAAAAACCAACAGTAAAAAAAGTTACCAACAATTCTAGATAACACTGGGTTCCTTCTAAAGGACAGCAATACTAGAACTCACTCTTCAGAAGTTTAAAAATTAAGTAATTGCCGTGGAAAACTGAACTACACAAGCTCGCTCCGGCAGCTCCACGTGCATCTCGTGTCAAAGTCCTTTAAAAATGCCAGAGGCTGGCGGGCCGGGCTGCAGCCGAGGCCCCGGCGCCCCCGCGCTCTGAATAAACTCGCAGTGAAATTGTGGGGTTAAGAAAACGAAATAAAAAGCAAGATATCGGAGCTTTCTCCATGGAGTCCCATCCGTGTTGCTCCGGAGTCCAGAACAGGCGGGTTTTTCCTCTTATAGTCCCTTGGTTTATGGTAACACTGCATTGCGGGGGCTGGAACGCACCTCACGCCCCCTCTTCTTCACTCGATTCCCCTCAATCTCGTGCTTGTTTCTGGTCACAAAAGGCAAAGGAAAACAACGCAGCCCCTGGTGAGGGAACAGAGCCAGAGTCTGACAGTGCAGAGGGGCCCGGCCGCTGTAAACAAACTATTTCATGCTGGAATCATGTGAACCGGCGCTTTGCTACAAAATGCATTAATTAGGTTGGGGTTTTTTTCTGCGTTACGTAGCCAGACAACTTCCATCCATCCGGTCTGCGAACGGACTTTCCAGCGATGCCACCCCGGCCCTTCACACCGCCCTGTGTAACACCCGTTATTCTCGACACGAACGGGGACAGCAGAGCGGGTGCCTGCTCATCTGCCGCAGGGTTTGCTGCAAATTTCTAAGCTTTCTTGGAATAACTCTCGCTGACCTCGAGCTGAACGTGCCAGTGCCCTCCGCAACCTGCACCCACAGCTGCTAATTCGGAACACACTTTCCCCGGCCTCTGCTGCGCGGCCGGCCTGGTACCACACGCTACCTGCAGAAATCACGCCCGCGGTTTAGCATTTGCCTTTTGCTTGTGGAGGGGATCAACGTCACATAGAAAATATTACAAAAAAGGTTAATTTGTCAGCTGTCCAAACATTATTAGACCACATGCTTTATACAGCAGAGAGGCAGCCAGCTCGCTCGGCAGCACAGCTGGCTGGACTCTGAAGAGACACTTTCCTGCTGGTACAGAAAGCGCGGGGGGGTTGTATTTAATTTATTTATCAGCACTGCTCACGAGGAGGAGGGGGGGCCACGAGCGCTAGGAGTTCTGCTGCATCTGGAGTCTCCGTTCGGCGGCGGCAGCGAGCGTCCTGCGGCGCAGCGTGACGGCATCGGCGGCCGCTCCCTCAGGCGCAGGAGAGGGCTTCTCTGTGGCCAGCTCCTCATCAGAGGTTTTGTTTAAATAGCGCCTGCAAGAGGAACAAGGAAAAGACGGGTGAGCAGAGCCTGCCTCGTGTGGGCTCTGGAAAAGACATCACTGGTGCATCCGTGGAGTCAGGGAAGATCGCAAGGCTCACCCAAAGCAGGAACATACCTTGACACAAGCTACGCACTCCAAAACCAGCCTGTATTACCTAAGACAGGCTTTGCAGAGCTGGCAGAAGCTCTCAGTTTTTGTGCAAGACTCCTGTGTCCATGAGAAGGAGCCAGTTCTAAGGGCTGGAGCTCTACCCGTAACTCAGAGCAACTCCCTGAGGCTGCAGGTGAGTTACTGAATCTCTCTGCTCCTGTTATTCCACCACTTGTAGGATGCTGCAGCATCCACCACAAGAAGTCCCACCCTGATGACGAGTAAGCCTTGGCCAGAAGGGGCACCAGGGCCACAAAGTGAAAGATGAGGCAAAAATACAAGGAAGCAGCTGCCAGAGTTAACATCCCAATGAATTTTTACACTTAGTGACAAAATACAGCAGTTTGTGATTCTGCAGCTCTTCAGCATTGGAAGGGAACCAGTAAACTAGAAAGTCAAAAATACTTTGTTGCCCTAAATGCCATTTTTCAGACATCAAGGAAAACGATGCTGCAAGGCCCTGGAGACAATTATTTGACATTTCATTCTCTCACGGATGCCCTGAGCAATCCTATTTATAGACAAACTCTTAAAAGGTGTCACAGTCCCATGTATTTATATGATGGCGTTTCAGTGTGGGGGAAAAAACAAACAAAAAGAACCCCCATCAAAACCAAAAAATCCCAAACAAAACAAAAACCCAACAGTGTAGGCAGCCTGATAACACCAAAGGATGCATAACTCAACATAGTTTTGCAGACCCTGTCTGTTAGTTTCCCTGTGATACAAATGCAGGGACAACATTTCTTACAAATGCTAAAAAGCTTTCTCTACACCACTGAAGTGCTTTTCATTCTCTTTTTCATCAGCAACTGGATGCTAGTAAAGCTCCTCAACATGACTGCAATGCATGTAGAAGAAAAGTTGAACTCTACCTATAGCACCTATTTACCAGCTGGGCTAAAGGACGCCGTCCAGCTGGTCGCTCTCTCGCCAGCAGCGGTGACCCGCGGGTCAGGAGCCGCTCTCCGGTGCATTCAGAAGGGGTCGCCGGCCAACTGCAAACTGCTCCGTGCTCCAGGCACTGCTCTGTACCTGTGAGGAGCGGTGTTCAGCTGCCAGAGCACAGGCAGCGCGGGCTGACACGTGTGCTGGGAGACAAGTTACAGATTACCAGAGAACTCGGCACAAGTGACATGTTCTCACTTATTACAGGCTCAGAATAAAGCCCATCGAAGCTGGAAAATCACCCTCTGATTTCAAAGAGCTTCGCATCAACCACTTAGGAAGCTGTGTACACGTTGGGACACACGGAGCTATTTCAGAGTTGGGTTTATGAGTTGACTTAACCAGCACCCTGAGCCTGCTGGAGCAGATGTGTTTGTTCCTCTTACTATTTGGATCAGCTCAGGGTCTTGGTGGTCACAATCCATTTGCAACCCATTCTGGGGCACTATAACCAAGTGCTCATCCTGGAACGTTAGGAAAGAACGTACTTTCGAGCTTGCTGCAACAAGTCCTCCTTGCGCTGAACCAACATACGCTGCCTTTCATCCGCTGACTTGGAAAAGCGACTTCCCCTGGCCTCAAAATCTTCTGCTTCACTGGGCTCTACTTCCATTTCACTGAACTCTGCCATTTCTTCCAGTCTTGAGTTGAGCTCGAGTGGCACTCGCTCAGTCTAAGAGAAAAGAAAAAGGAAAAAAAAAGTCACAAGTCTCTGCAAAATTTGCTAACAGGGCTTCTTCGCACCAAATCAATGAGCTACAAAGAACTGTCATTTTCTGAGGCACTGGAAGAAACGAGACTCTCACCTGCTGTACCCAATTCCCTTGGGCTCCTTTGAAAACCTCAGCCAAAATACATAACAAAGCTATTTCAAAACGTGTTCAAAGAGCCTGTATTCTATAATGCTGTATCTTTTATGCCATGCTTGAAAGTAATCTCAGAGACAAACATTAATTACTCATAATTAATGCTCTACGAAAATGGGGCACTTCTAATAGTCAGATTCTGCAGCTGACTTGACAAGCAATGCAACAGTAAAGAGTTGAAAGAGCAGAAATCCATGTACTACAGAAAGAATAGCAAATGTATTTGCAAAGAGGATGCGTGCTTGAGAAGGGAATTTATGAGGCTTCGGTTCACTGAAATCATCGTGTATTCGGGCTGCTGGCGCAAGGCTGGCAACCGTCCCAAGCGCGGCGTGTCAATAACAGGAGCTGGCAGCCCCGCGCACAGCTCGTCACCCCTGACAGCCGCCGACACCGCAGCGCGAGAACTGAGCTGATGAATGATGACGCTGGTGAACAGGTGAAGCAGCAGATCCTGATCCCATCCTGTCATATACGATCAGATCAGCTCTGTGATTGAAAGGCAAGATGTTACTAAGCGTGGTAGCACCAAAAAACAAATCACCTCAATGAAAGGCTTAAGGATTGAGCCATTATTTGGTATCCCAGAGGATTACTCAAGTAGGACGCATCAAAGAGGTACTGGCCAAAGCAGCTCCTACCGTCTAGTCTTGGGCCTTTGGTGCCATCATGCAAGAGCCTCGACAGATGGTGATGCGGCGACCGCGGGGGAACCGCTGCCCAAGTCCCACCAGCCCAACTCAGCCGTATCACAGTGCACAATGTTTCAGCAGCTGATGTGCAAAACAAGTTGAGTCATCTCAAAGCCCTAGAGACGTCCCAGTAACGCAACCGCGCCAACGCAATGCCTTTGGAGCGCAAAAACCGGGACGGATGTCACTTCCCATCACCGCGGTGAACCAAGCAGGAAGGCCAGGGCCCCAGCCAGAGCAGGGCAAACACCGCAACCTCAAACACAAGTATGGCTTCAGCCTATTTCAGCAAAACCCATCAATTCCAGCATGCTGGGGAAGGGCTCCCTGTGTCGCACACACTAATGCACTGGGATAACATGGTGGGGCATTGTTGGACGGCCTCAAAGCAGTGCCACAGCTCAGAGGAGGAAGCCAGAGCTCCACGGAACAGTCTCCCAGATTTTACGCAGACCCACGGCAACCTCGGCAGACCAGGTATGGAGCAACCCAACGGCTGCATCCCATCACCACACAGGTGGGTGCGGAAAAGGGCAGCTCTGCTGGGCAAAGCAGCGAGGAGGGTGCTCGTTAGAACCGATGTGCACCCAAGAACATTTTTCCTCCCTGGGCCATTTGTATCAGAAGATCCAAGCTAGCTCACAAAGATGCAAAAATCAATACCCAGAGCCCATTCCTTTATCTGAGCACAAGAGTGGTTACTGAGGAGGTTTTAGAGACAAAAATATCATAACTAAATGCAGTGCGGGTTATGACAAGCCTCAGTATGAGAGCAGATCTCAGATGCAGAAACCCGTACACTACACAAACTACTCCTCCTTCAGGCTCCAAGAAGAAAAAAAGTTACTTTCATGAAAGCCATGGGATGCCTCAGAAGTGTCCCTAGAGTCACCAAGTACTTAAGCAATGACAATAAACTGGATTCTCAAGGAGGGGGCAAGAACTGCAGCAGGCAACTTTCAGCTTTGTAACACCAGCTTACTAGTGAGGTCTGAGCAGTCCTGCCCAATCTCCACCCAGGATTATAGAAACAGATAAACAAACACACAAAATTTTAAAGGATAATCTTTAAATACATTTTAGTACAGGAAAATACAAGCTTAAAGAAAGTAGCTGTAGCTGCTCTGGGATCTGTTGGTACAGGGAATAACAGCAGAGTGAGAAAAGGGGAGGGAGGGTAAATATGACGGGGATGGAGAGTGAGCGTGTGACCAAGGGACACGCTGCTGGAAACATTCGCATTTCCATGCACAACTGGAGAAAAGTCTGTGCACAGCGTCTTGTGAAGCGTCCAGGCCAGGGCTGTCAGAAGTTGTCAATGTTCAGAGCATTATCTCACAAACCTTTAACACGATTTATACCATCACGGTGCTCAGAGGTGTCTCTCAACTACCCTTATGTCTGCACTGACACCCCAAAGCCGTACGCTACATTTGGGGGCGGGGGGAAACAAACAACAATCATCCCTATTTTAACATCTTTGAATTCTAGATAGAATTAAGCCATGTGACATATGGCACCAAAGAAAACCTATGCTACCCATGAAGAAGGGTGCTTTTATTTGAGCATGTGTACTCCCCTAAGTACTATTTCTAACAAACAGAACTCCAGTGGGCCTGGCACTGCTGTTGGAGATCTACAAAGATTCTCAGTAAGTGTGCTGATTTAAAAATAAAAAGAAGAAAAGAGATGGAGAGCTTGTAAAACTTACTCCAAGGCTGCAGCACAAAGCAACCAGAGCTGCCACAGCCTTTCTCAGGGACTGTGCCATAAGGCGTGAAGTCACATCTACCCACTGTCTGTAAATACAAGTCTTACCCAGTACCACTTGCATTTAAAAAGCTTCCTAAAAACCAAGCGCAACCTGCTGAAGTAGCTTGTTTACTGCTAGACCTTTCCACACAGATGAGAGTTCAACTGACTACAGCAACATATTCTTCTGGCAAGAAGAAAAAGAACATCTACTATACACCAGGTGCTCAGTTAAAAACCAAAATCAAAGAGACAGAAAAGCGACAGGAGTTTCGCAGAGGAAGGACACCGCTGGGCTCCTGGGTCTTCTCTCCACAACGGAAATACTATGGATAGCAGGGAGGTGAGTGAGCTGGACTCCTGGGCAGAGCTCTGTGGCTGTGTGAAAAGCATGATCTGATTGTCTGAAGCCAGACGAAGTTAACACTAAATGCACAAAGCATTTACGAGGCAGGAGGAGGACAGCAGCACCTGGAGCTTTCACCACACTACCCAGCAGCAAGTTTTCCTGAGTGCATGGCAGTCTCAGTCTCCCACTTCAGCCTTTGCCTACGAACCCCATTTGGCACAGTAAGTATCCAGATGGGAAAACCTGCATGGAGGACACCAGCTTGTTCCACAAGTACAGCCACTGGCAGCCCTGCTCCGCCACGGGAAATGCACAACTCCTGACGTATCTCCAGGCTATCCCTGTGCTATTTCACAAAACAAAAATACAGTCTCTGTCCAAACTGCTGTTTGCTCCAACTAAAACACACCATTAGAGAACATGTTTTCGAGGACGTAACGCATGAACACCACTCCCAGGTTTTTCAGGTTCTGCAGAAGGAAGGACAGACACACAGGCAGTGCCAGGCAGGCAGGTGATCAAAGTGAGATTTGAAGCCAATAGCAAACTAAGGAGCATGAGTTAGATACCATTTGCAGAAAGAGAGGTTTCACTCGTAAAGAACAAGGAAAGCCAAAACCTTCAAGTTAAGCCAAAAAGTCACTAAAGAGTTGCTAGACCTAGATCAATTTTTTCACTCCTGCAGTTCCACACCTGCTACCCCAGGCTCTTATCAAACACTGGTACCGAGCCCCACCACCTCTTCTTCAGCCTCGACTGCAGGGTCAAACCAGATTACATCTTCTCCTGTCTTGCAACCTGCTGACGAGGGAACTGCCACAGTTCAACTGCAGGTGAGTAACAGGTTGGCTATTCAGGTTATTAAAGGTTGCAAAGGCAGAAAGTCACAAATCTCACAAATTCATTCTCTAAGCCAGCAGAATAGGAGGATTATAAAACAGAAACCCTCACAATTTTGCCACTACAATCAGGGAAAAGGAAAGTGGAACGAAACCTTATTCTACTTGCAGACTATTTTTTTGATTCCTGCCACATTTTAGTTAGCACATGCTGCTTAATAAAGCCCCTAGTGAAGAACAGCAAAACCCATTATTGTGGTTTATATGTAAAAAGGTTGTTATCTCTTGGTCTTGTTTGTTATCCCACTCCATTCACCCCAATGTTCCCGATGTCTCCAAGTGCTTACTCCAGAACACAAAATAATTCTTATACCCAGAAGAGAAATATTAACTCATTTTAGGGGAAGTGTCTGGAGATGTACAGGATGGGAAGGGGAAGAGGAAGGGGAAGGGCAAAGCATCCTGCTCTTCATATTCCACAGATGGGTACAGGCCTGACCAGATGTGAACAGAGACGTGATCTTTTCTGTTCTTTGTGTCACTTGAGAGCACTTTCCTTCGAGGAGCAAAAAGAAAAGCACACAGGTAATTCTTTACAACCTGGACTCATACAGAACCAATCTGTCTGTGCAGCTTCTAATTGTGCTTTTTGCCCGTTTTGATGTCAAATTACCTGAGTGACAGTTTCAGTGTCCTCCTGATCAGTGCTGTGCCGATCCATAGAACTGTTCAACGCAGGTCTAATGCTATCTGCACGCTGAAATGCAAACATTGTGGGTTAATATTAATACAGTGTGTAAAACAGCAAAACAAAAACGAGCTGTTTGAACGCATTCAGACTCTGCCTTCTGCAACGTCATGTGTTATGTTCAATTTAGAAACAGATAAGTTAGCAATAAACAGAGTGCACTGTGTCGAAAGAGAATTGTCTCTGCTTCCCCGCACGCAGACTCCAGATAACAGTACTATCTGATGTGCACAGAATGAGAATTCAATATTCTTATTAACAGGAACATGCTTCCCAGACTGCTCTACTGAAATCTGCTGTCATTAATTAAGGACAAGGCATCATTTTGCCGACTACTTTCTTTGCAGAAAACCTTCCTAAGTGGTACAATTCAATTATCTGTCAGCAGAGAAATCAACTGGAAATGTTTTTAAAGGCTCTGCACAAAAGGGACTGAGAAGAGCTGCTTTAACTGAGCAAATATTTTTCTGTAGTCTAGCTAAAACATTTTCAATATATTTTTGGTACATGACTGAATATACTACGTCTACAGAGATTTACACAAAGAAAAAACAAATCCTGAGGTTTTTTAACTAGAATTTGGCACTACGTAATGTGTTTGAAACTATATAGGCAAGCACTTTGCGCATCCTGCAGTCCAACCACACCAATCAGAGACAAGCTGTAGGGCACAGGTGATAGACCCTGACTTTCCTTCATAAAGAAAATACCCCGTATTAGGATGGATAATGCTAAAGCACACCCGAGACCCATCCTAATATATTAAAAGGTCACCTTCTAAGGGTCACAGCAAGGAACAGATGTGTATACCTCAATCACACACCACTGTGAGACCTTCCAATTGAGTCAGATGTTGCAACACGCAAAGACTAGACTGCCGAAAGCGGTTTGGTGCTTCCGACTACATCACCTTCCTATCTGAAGAATACTATTGCATTAAGCTAAGCTGGATTCACCACTGCTTGAATTTACCTTGTTCCCCTCACTCATTATTAACAGGTTCAGCTCTGCAGTAATTAAGAAAGTTAGTTATTTTAGGCGCGATGATGACTTACCTGTGTGGGGAAAGGTACCTGGACGCGCCCTTCCAGGATGTTGTCAGTGGTGATCTCTACGGACCGGGTGAGCTGCAGATCCTGCAGAACTACGTGATAAGGAACCTGAGGGAACATCTCCTGAATCTGATGGGCCTGGAGAAAACAAGGTCGATACAGTCAGTATCAGCAGTACACAAAAGTTAGCTGGGAAGTATCTCAACAGAAAGAGATTTAAAAAATGAACAGCTCAAAGCTGCTGTTTATGATATGATAACCCACACGCAGAAAGAAAAACAAGAGAAAGAAAACCCATGCTGGCATCAGCTTACAGGACAATATTTTGACTCCATTGAAGCCAACTGCAAAACTTCAACTCCCGTGAAGACACCACATGGTCCTGAAAATTTAGTTTCCTGAAAAGTGCTTGTAGATGCACAAAGGCTTCATCAGCTTCCCGACCCTCTTTTCATGACAGCCTTTTTAATAAAGATCTGCACAAAATTCACGAGTGACTGAAATTAGATCAACACTGGAAAAAAAAAAAAATCTATCTTTTTCTTTACCCCAGATGGGTTCTGAAATAGTGCTGGTAAGGACAAGTACAATAAGTGTTTTTAACCTACTCTCTTCAGCCACCCTGCCTACAAACCAGTTTAATAGGGTCTGAAAGCTCATGTAAATTAAACCAAGTTGTTAGGGAACTGTTACTATTGAATTTCAAGTTACTTAAATAATATCCATATTAAAAAGATTTATTAATAAAAGTAACAGGGCAGACAAAAAATACGCTTTTAGAGACCAACAGCTAGACTTCATTAAAGACTAAAATCTATATTTTAACTAATGCTGAAAGCTATGGGAGGGGCAATGAAAACAACCACAGTAAGAAAAGACGGGTGGAAGGAGTTTTGAGAGCAAAGCAAAAGCCATGCACCAGCTGACAGTGAGCTCACACACAAGCAGCTACAGGAAACCTACCTCTCCATTGTACTGTCTTGTGACCAAAACGACCAATTTAGAATTTCAGCCTCTGGCCTTTCCCTCAAAATACTTCCCTAGGTTTTTATTCAGCTACACAAAGGAGAATTTCATATATTTTCTATTAAAAATGTGTAACACTTTTATAGTTTGCTAACCTGGGACTTTCCATTAAAGCAGGAATTCTCATATAAGTTGCTACTGTACTTTTAACCATACACACTGCTAAGAAATTCTCATCCTTAACAAAAGCCTGTTTGTGTCACTGTGTCAAGTAAAAGTAGTACAAAACTGGCCTTAAGAGAGTTTCTGCATATTTAACTAGTCTATCATTTGCCTACACACCTCAATGCTCCCTACCCATCCTCCCTCGAACCCCCTAAAAATCTTGGCCTTATCCTGTTGAGGCTTAAACAGTTGTGAAGGTTATGGGAGAGATCTTGCATTCTTAAAATGTCATCACTTTCATAAGATACCTCACGGAATATTTATTAACGTGCTCTAGCACACAGCAACTTTGAGAACTCACAAGAAACATCACTCCTCAAACTAAATGTACTATGTGTGTTTCACAAGGCCGTATCCTTCTCTTTTTTGTACTACATTAGTGTTTATGTATGAAGTCAACAAACCTGGGATTTCATCCTCAATACTCCTATCATCACGATGAATCAGCAAGAATCGACTGTGCTACACATCTGACAAGAGCTATACTGGAGCCCAGTGCTATTAAAAATAAATACTAAAAAAATCAAAAGCTATAGAACGCATTTGATCAGTTACCACTAGACCAACAGCTAAATTCTCTGGTTATAGACTCACATCCTTTGTAACATCTAAACACTGTTCTGACTTCCCTGTTATGTTCTCCATCTGCACGTATCTTTCTCCCCACATCACAAAGAGGAAGGCTGAGGCGCAGACTATTAAAGCAGCCTTACCATAGCATTCAGCTGGGAGTTGCTGGCTTGTGTGATACCGAGGATGTTTGTAGTATGCATCACTTCCACCGAAAAACTGGGCAGCCAGCTGGCAATCCGAGAGCCTAAGAATAAGAAATCACCAAGAAAGTCAAGCAAGAATACGAGGTTCTCAGCAGGCAAAGTACTTCTACGTGTATTTAACATAACTCTTCGTATTTCCACAAGGTACATACAGGGAGTTCCGCAGTGCAATCCATCCCTGACATCTCCCAAACATGGAGACGGCTGGAGCGAACCAGTAACTGCTGACAGTCTCTTCAAACACACCGTCACAGCGGTTTAACAGTCTGAGGGCCAGAAGAGGATCGAGAAACACCACATCCTTGTTTTCTTGTTTGAATGTCCCCATTAAAGAGAAAATTAAAATAATCCAGAGCCAAATTCAGTTATGGAATACATTAATACCTCCAGCAATTTTACCGAAAACAGGCCACCTTCTAAACAGGCTGAATCTGGTCCCAAAATGGGTCACCTATACAGGGCTGGCATCACCCAGAAAATACTACCACAAAGGGACACAGTGTAACCAAACAAAGTGACTGCTGCTGCAATTGTGTGTTCAACAGAGCAGGGCGCACGGCTGGCTCTCCTCCCGTGCTTCGTTTTAAATAAACACAGGGGCTGATCTATGTCACTTCTCCTATCTCCACAGTAATTTTGTGGATCTCCAAGCCACAGGAGAGCACTGGGGAGGACAGCTGTTGAAAACCAGAGTGGTATTTTAAATACAAACGTCCTCTGGAGACCTAAGGCACCCCAGAACCGGGAGCCATACGTGAATCTATCAGCCAGTCTCAGTGTACCTAGAAACGTCTGACCCTTCTCTGACAACATCGAAAGATCGCAAAAGCTGCACAGACAAAGTCACTGTCTAAGTTTGCAGCATCTCAGCTACATCATGGGAGCTCCACAAGGACAGGGCCCGAAGCTGAGTATCTGCACTGGTGAAACCTACTGAGAAGCAACAAGACTACCATCAAAAACCTGGGAAACTGTGGAAGACAAGTACACACTAATACCAAAACTATGAAAAAAGAATCCAAAGAGAAGCAACAGAAATTGTCTCTTACAGAACAAGTTTGTCTGCACACATCATGGTCTGAAATCCCAACTGCTTTGTAAGTAGTAACAACATCCCATTGAAAAAAATACACGTAAAACTGTTCGGGTTACATGATTCCTTCTAAAAGCAAGCTTCTGCAGACTTCTGCACCGAAGCAAGCATTGCAATTTTCTTGCAAATTAAGTGGCAATGGACTTCTGACAACCTCACATTAGCTACAGATAGAAAGATCAACTTTCAGACAGTAACACATAGTTGTGGGCTTTTTTCTCTTTGACTGTCACTGATTAACCAACCACCTGGTAACAAACTAAGACACATGAATTTCCCATTCTGTTAGTCAACATGGCACACAATGAACAAATGCCAGCATTAAAGCTGCTAACCACAATAAATCAAGGAAAAGGGAGCACTTGTACAAAGTCTCTGAAGAAATCTCTGTAGCTCTGGACAACCTCAGAGACACTTACCTGAGCTCTTTCAAAAGAACTGTAAAAAACACGTGTGTTTGACAAACGCAAGGAGAGGCACAGTTTAAATTTCAAATGAAACACAGACAGAATTCCCTTCGTTTACTCAGGCAACAGTAGTGGATGTCAAATCTGCTGAGCTCACCGTCAAAGTGGAAGAAGTGATTGTGCTGGTTGAGGCGTGGTCTGCCTTCCGCTACTGCCACGGGGACCAGGTTCTCATCCAGATTTTCCCTTTGGTGATCCTCCCGCACGTGGTGACTGTCGGTGATATTAAGAGACATTCTGCAGGTGGGGCAAGATGTGTCTTGTTCCAGCCAGGACCGCAGGCATGAGCTGACAGAAAAACAGCAGTATTGTGGTGAGTTTGCAGCGTTTTTCCAAGACATCAGTATGATGAGTACATCAAGCAGCTGTAGCATATTCTGTACAGAACATCAACAGTGCACATGGGCTGTTCAGAGATAGCCTGTGAGGTACACTGGATGAGCTCCTGGTGACTTTGGCACAGGGTTCTTATATCTTCCAGCTGAAATACTCCAGTGTTCACATTTTATAAACAAGCATGCAGATTTACCACTTAAAACACTCTCCCAATTCTGTTGTAGTATATAGACATATCGCCAAAGTGGTTTCCATCATATTTAAATGGAGGGATATGCAGCATGTTCAGAAAGTTCAGTGATGGGCTTCCCAGAAACAGCCAAGACACTACAGTAAAGTTCTACCATCTTCCACCACCCTGGTCATCAGCACAGCTCAGCACTGCAAAACCACCCTGCACACAGCAAACTCAGACTCTGCTGGAGTTGTACTCAAAAGGTCACTCACGAAACACCCGGACTGACACAAGCTCCCATCACACAGCTGCTCCTCAACCGCTGCGGTGCTGGAATGGACACAAAGCCCTTTCAGGCTGAATCAGAACCAAACCCCCAAGGTTTGCAGCATCCAGCCGTGGTGATACCATCCTGTACCACACAGGCAGAAGGGCTCAGTCACCTACAGCACCTCAGCAGAAGGATGACTAACAACAGGTCAAGGCTGGCAATGCTTCAGAGAAAGAAATATCTTTTGAAATTGCTTCCTAAAAGATAAAGGAGAGAGTTTCAACAGAGTCTAAAAGATTCAGACACCCACTCCTGTTAAACTTCTTAATATTCAGGCACAGAGATGATCTCCGCAATGTGAATTTTCCCTGCTGCCATGTCTTCTACTCCAAATAAATGGCTATGAAAAAATTCCCCTGTAATTGAGAACGGACACAATGTTTAGCCTATTGGCAAAATCACCAGGCTTTTATGAGGAGACAAACCACTCTGAGGTTGTAAATAATGTTATTAATTACATCTGGTTTTATATGCAAGCTTAAGTCATCCACTTTAACATGGTCCCTCCCTAAATGCACCAAGGAGGTAAGTGTAACTCAGCTTCAGAAAAAAATACAAAAAGATCCTTTTAGATACAGAGAAAACCACTTTCTGAAGAGAAGACCCTGGGCTTCTCAAGTGCTCAGCAGGTGATTAAATATTCATACGATTCAGAAGCATTGGAAGAGGAGTTTCTGCTACAGGGGCACATTATCTCATTAGAGACTTCTTGGAACACGGATAAATATTTATGGCAAGGTTTGTCATAAATGACAACAAATTAGCACACAGATTATAACTTCTGGTTTGACAGTTACCAGAAAAAGCAAAAAGCTATTTGCAGAAAATAACTTGCTCCTATGACACCACAGGGACAATTTAACTGACCGTGCATGTAAATCACATGGTACTTCACAAGCTCCTGATCCCATATCTTCTTTCATTTTTAAGCACTGCTAAAAATGATCCAAGAAAAGGTGCATCTAGCTCAGCACATCGTCTCCACAAGCATCTGCCGCTCTTCACTACTGAGTGAGCGTAAGAAACAGCATATAGAGATCCTTTGGCCAAGAGCCTCCAAGTTCCAACTACAAGCTGCTTAGGGACATCTTCAGCTGATTTGTTTAACCACTTTTACAGGTCCAATGGACTCATCCCCCTATGAAATCATGCAATCAGACCTGGTCTCCACAACTGTCCTGGAGGACTCATCACCATGCAAGGATACACCATATAAAAATATTCCCTGTTTTCTCTTTAAAGCTGATATCTGAAAGGGACTTAAGGATTTTTCTTCCTCACCTAACACCCCCTCATGGAAGAGGTAATGGACAGGATAACATAAGTGGGAAAAGCATGTGCCTTACCAAACAGTCACAAAGCAAAGCAGGGCACAGACTTACAACTGAGATACCATAACACAACGCTATCTACCCATTAGTTGACAAGATGCATACTCTTAGTTTGGGCAGAAAAAGAAATGCACCGGGTGAAACAACTCAAACATGAAAATGACTGAAGTGAACATGATTTATACTTTGTTATTCCAGGCAGACCCAGGTGACCCAGGCAGCCAGCAATCACAGCTTTGCTGATGGTCTGGTGCTTGTCATCCTGCTGTAACTCCCAGACATGCCCATACATCCCCTCCTTGCCACAGCCAGGTGTTGCCGTCCAGCCCCAGGAACGTACTTGTGGAAGAGGTGGCCGCAAGGGAGTTTCCGTGCGGATTGCATGGAGTCCCAGCAAATGGCACAGTCATCGTTATTGACTGCCAGCTCCTCCGGTGTTGCAACTGCAAACCTACAAAGAAGAAAAAGGAAGAGACAGGAGTAATGATTACACCAGCTCGGCGTGGCCTCCTGGCTAGAGAATCCCGCACTGAGAAAACCTTTTCCTCCACATTAACTTTTCCCTGGGAGAGATGTGCCAGCAGGTTTGCTGTTTCTTCCATAACTCAAACTCACACTGCAAAGACACAAACACACATTCCTCCCAGGACTTCTTACAGGCATTTTTAAATTTTTTTTCTTTTACAGAGCTCTGCATCCATTGTAGATTCAAAAAGCTTTGTCTTAGTATCTTTCAAGAAGCACGATCATTAGGTTGAGAACCTCAAATTATTAATATAACCTGTATGGATTTGGCACATGTCATTTTTTTCAAATGAGCTTTAATAGCCGTACCCATTAAGATGTCTTATTAGGATCATAAGCATTTATGGTCTGACTATTTCTGGCCTCAGATTGTGCCCACCCCATTTGTCTTTTTCTTTTTTTTAAACTACAGTGCCTGCAAGCAGCTACTACATAGTACCCAAACACAGACAGTATAGAGCTGAGTGGTATAATAACATTTCACAGCTCTGCTGGTGTGGAATATACCTGTGAAACAACTACCCAAATGCAGGGAGCACACTGCCATTGCCAGCTTCAGGAGGAAGCTAGAGTGTGGTTCTTCCAGAGCAGTCAGAATGACAAAAACACATTAAGTTGCTCAGACTGAGACACTTGCAACTCAAACAGCTTTGTGAGCAGCTTAAAGGGGTTGAGCAGCTGCATCTTACTGAAAAGAAACAACGTGTTGTGGATGAACTTTATTATGCAGATCTTAACCTGGTATTAAATGACTTTTCACAAAGAAAACTTTGTGAATTTCTAGAGAAACCAGTCTTCTCCATCTGGACTACAGCGGCCGGCAGAGCTAGCCAAACCCACTGACGTCCACAATGAAAACGGTACAGTGATGTACAGAAAAACTCCCTTTTTCTCTTAAAATTGTTGGAGACATAGCCGAGTTATCAAAACATTGGATCAGAGGTGTACCTGGCACAACACTAGGTTCTAGCAGGCCTCTCGATTTCTCTGTACTGCCTCACCACAGCAGGATGGACTACAGTAATCCCAAGGCGCTCTCAGCTCTGTTTGGAGTTGGCTTCAGGTTTCATGAATACACGAAGATGAGCAGGTTTTAATTAATATTAATTAATACGCTCATCTCATTTCAGGCAGTAACTGAATGGTATGGCCTAATGAAATTACAAGCATTTATTTCTATCATAGCCAAAGTCAATATCTGACAAGTGAAACAGGTAGAGCGCTGCAGAGCTTGTCAGCCCACCAGGGCAGTCTACAAGAGAATACAGGAGAAGCAATACTGGACAGGGGAGTTCACTTGTTGCCAGTAATATGTTACCAGTAATACTATTATTATTCTTACACATCTGTGACAATCAGAAAGGGTTTCCACAGCAACCAACAATGTGTAAAAGCATACCCTAAGTGTAAAGACTTAAGAGACAGATTTGCAAGATTGCATTTCTCCAGCTTACACCATGCTATTGTGTATCAAAGGAACATCAAAGAATCCCAATTTCTTCATCAGGATCCTCCCATCAGGATCCACATCAAGATCCCAGAGCAAATAAGGGGCTCACCGAGCTTCCATGTTTCCAACCACGCGCAGGTAGTTCTTGTGCCGCCGAATTCTTCTTTGAACCTCGTGAAACAGGTAGCGCAGCTGCATGAAAATCACCAGGCTCGCCATTGACAACCAGATATTGCCAAACAGCTTTGGGGAAAAAAAAAAAAAAACAAACCAAAAACCAAAAAACACAGAATGGTGATTAGAAACAAATGCCATGGGAAACAAGAGGCTACTACAAGAAACTGCATCAGGTCTTAACAGAAAAAGAAATCAAGAAACCAGCACTGAAGAATGTTTCTTTTGTGGAGACCACTTCGACTAACCACATGTGTCCGTAAGTATTACTGGCTGTTACATCTTCAGATATAACATAAGCAGCACAGCATTTGTAATAAAGATAAACTGCATTCAGTCCTGTTCAGCTTAATGTCCCCTGCTGCCAATGAAATAATTCAGTTTGATATTCCTCTATAACAAAGCCAATTAAACACCTAGTAAACAGATAATTATAGAGTAGTTAACAGCCCATAATAAAGTTATTTGTGAGGACTCCAATTACACAGGAGGAAAGAATGCCAGAACCCACCACGCTACATCTTCATCTTCACTTAAATAACTTCTCTGTAATATTTGGTTCTTAAAATAAGCAAAGCAAAAAAATATTTAAAACATGTATACCTAGCACCCTTTATTTTAAGGCCCATCTATTTGCTTAACATTATGTCCAGTATTTCATACCAGCATATGAATATGATGCATCAAGTCCAGTGAAAGCAAGGTTAGCTCCATGATGAAATCCGTGTAGTAAACGTAAGTGCCTTTGCCCTCCCACGTTCCTTCATGGTTGAGATCCCACAGATGAATTACATATCTGCAAGAGCACGGAAATTAACATTATTTCATCTTTTTTTGTTAAATAGCACCTCTAACATTCAAACATTCATTTTTTAAACAACTTCTGGATATGGATTATTTGCCCTTCCTAAGCCCAGTGCCCACACTCTGCTTTCCTGGGGGACTGTTCTTAATGTTGTTGGTTTCAAACAGCATCATTTTAAAAGGGCAAAAAGCAATCAATGCTTAGCCCACACTGGCATCACAGATACCACCAGCTGTCAGAGCAGATGTAGCATTTGCTTAAAACTCCTGCGAGTACCAGAAGCCAATCTTGGGATTATAGTAACTACAGACCTGCATTTTTCAGGGTGTGAGGTGTTTCTCAGGTGAGGCGTTAGTTTGGCGACATACCTGAAATGCCAATAGTAACTCAAAGAGGTTGTGTGCTACATGTCATGTCCTACATATGCATAAATGTGTGCATTACAGATACACACACATGCTGCTTTTTCAAAGCAAAATCTCTAGAGATTAAGATCCGAAAAGAAACCCAGTAGGATGACATTAAGTAGTATATATCAACCCTCACACAGCAGCACCGATGCATTTTAATTTCTGCCTCAAGCCATCAGCACCCACTAAAGCTACCCACTAAAAGAACTGCAGAATCCATGCTTAAAAATAGTACAGGCTAAGGTTAACCAGCTTTGTCCATCTCCAAACGTGCACTTGCAATTCAACAAAGTAACTACATACACCTCTGAAATCAACAAATGCTATATGCACTACCTTCCTGAACAACCATCCTGCAAAACATAAACTACTCACCGTAAAATCACATGAGCAGTTCTGACTGTCACAAGAAGAGACTGGGGACAGAAAAATAAAGATACATTAACGACATCCTGGCAGAGACGGTGGTGCCGAGGCCGGGGCTGAAGAGCTGAAACACAAAATGCATTTAGTGCGGCTTAACAAGTTCCTGTGAAGCAGCAGTCACTATAGATGACTGTGTGCACAAAATACCTGTGACAAAGATGAAGCTTATAAATAAACATGGAAAACATCACTCTGAAACACAATGGTCTTGGAGCAGCCACTAGCACCAACGTTACATCTCACTTTTTGCCCCACTACATAGGACATATCATCTTTTTTGATTCTTATCACTCAGTGAGCGTAGAGACCACAATCCCACAAACTACCTTTCCTCATGCCGGTGCTCAAGAAAAATCAGAAGAACTGAACAGAAGCAGGAATTTGAGGAAGAACCATGGAAGCACTTCCAAATAATTTACCCCTTTTGCCAAGATGTGAATGCTACAGCAGTAACCCTTCTCTTTAATCATACTTACTTCTAAAGGCTAAGCACAGATAAAAAAATAGAGTATATCAGAAAGTGTAAGTAGATCAAAAGTGTAAAGACAAACGACCACAATGAACTGTTTCCAGTATTAAAAACAGCACAGAAGCAGTATCAAAACCACTAACTTCCCAATATAGCAACGAAACAGTTGGTTTGAATTATTTTTTCCATCTGTAAAAAGCATTCTTGAAATGCTTCTGTGCACGTTTAACCCTTAGCAATATCCAGCATATCTGCCAACTGTTTACTAGTTGGCTTTTAAGTACTGCTGTGACTATTTGAATACCAGTGCAATCTTTTATCCACATAAGGGATTCAGGATAAGATGCACACATCATTCAAATAACAAAAAAAAGTCAGGAAGATAACAGAAAGTCATCTAGCATGGTATTCTGTTGCCATCACAAACATCTTTCATAAAAAAGTTAAATTAGCACACCACATGCTCCTGCAAAGCATGCTAACGAGACGCTCTTCTGGCTCCTGTTACCCTGCATGTCGGTACCAGAAAGATCCTACATCTTGTTCACATGAGGTTTTTGGCTACGGAGAAACTCTGGGCAGACCACAGAGGAAAAGTAAACACATCCAAATTCTAGCCATGTAAGTGGTGAAACAGAATGATGACCTGAGCTGCTGGATGAATGTGCCATTGAGCACAAATCTGTGCCTAAACCAGTACACATGGCAGAAAGTCTCAAATACGGAAGACAGCTGTCAGGCAGAAATCTGAAGAGTCTAGTCTCTGTGACTTTTGAGAAGTTGAAAGTTGACAAGACATAATTTATCCTGGCTAGTGCTGAGGCAGCAAGAGCAACAAGATTAAAAGGACGAGCTAGTGCAGATCTGGTCAAGGTGCTTGTCTCTGGTTCCTCCACTGTTTCAAGAAATGCATTTCAGCGTTCTGACAAAATGAGCACTTTGCACAAAGTACAACATTGCATTACAAGTTACACATCTCCATAATCTGAGGTTCTAAATGGACAGCAGGACATTTTCAGTGCCAGCACCTCTAAAGCTCTTGCTCTGCTCCACTATACACACACTTATTGCCCAGGGACTCCGCGGTACTGGCAGATACTGGTCACACAGATGAGCACACGACTGGGAAGCACTTAAACCCTGAGATAATGGACGCAGCATGAGAAACTACACAGGAAAATATACTGTTACCTGTAAGGTACAATTCTAAGATTTAAATATCAGTATCATTATACAGCCTTAGCTGAGATGTATGAAACAGGATCAGAGGACAGCTGCTATAGGAATGGAGTAATCTTCCTTACAATAAAAAAGGTGCAAAGATAGACTGGACATTACTTGCTACACTATAATTCTCAAATATCATATATTAAGGCAAAAAGCCTTAATGCTCACTTAAAAACACAGACTGTCCTTATTTGACTCTGGGCAATTTCACATTTGACATCTATCCTTTGCAAGATAGAAAATGCTGACAACACTGAAGAAGGGGAAGCCCAACTAGAACCCAATAAAAACATCTGTATTGCTTTCTTGAAAACCCTGAGGCACCAAGCGAAATCAGTTTGCAGGGTGAGAAGAAAGATGAATAGCTTAATGTAACATAATGTAATTAAATACACACTAAAGGAATACATTTGGCAGGGTCCCTCTCGAACAGCATCACACAAACCATCATGAGGAAAACATTCTAGTCTGCAAGATTTAACACTTTTTGCTGAGCTTGGGGACTGCCACGAGGTGTCACTGCTAGTAACTGTAGAGAAAGAAACCTCAATGTTTTATTCCACTTACACGAGTGCCAGGTATTAAAATCAAGGAAACTACTTATGGTTACCCAACCCATGTAGAGCATATTTAAAAGCTTCAGGAAAGAGTGAGATATTAGACAATCTCATGTGAGGAAAGATTAAACAAACTACGATTATTTTGCTTGGAAGAAAAGTCAGAAGGGGAACAAGAGGAAGGTCTATAAAATCACAAATGGTGTGAAGAAGAGTAAACAGGGAATGAGTCTGTGCAGTTTTTCACATAAGTGTATTAGATGATAGTCAGGGACATTATCAGACAGATGATTCAGAACAACTTTGCCTCCACAAAGCCAAGTTAAATGTGGAATTTGTTGCCTTTAGATATTGGAGAGGCCAAAGTATAAATGAGTTCAATAAACGATCAGTCAACTTTCCAGAGTCCATGTGAGGATATCAAACCCAACAGGCTTGTGCAACCCTCAGCACAGGAACGTCCTCAAACGCCGGCTGCTGCAAGCGAGGGCAGGAGACCCTTTCCTAGACACTCCCCACAGAGCTCCTCTGCTGTCCGGCAGCCGCCCCAGCTGGTGCTGTGGCCAGGGAGCACACACGGTTGCTGGCTGAGCCATCCCTTGTTAACACAGAGACAGAACAGCTCTCACTGAAACAGCTGAGTTCCATCCTGCAACCCCAAAAGCATACGTGGTGTGGTGCTAACAAGGGAACACTTTGGCACCTTAACACTCCCTGATAAACCTACACCATGCTGGTACAAGGCTGATAAATCCATCTGCCAAGCCAAGATAAGAGACACACCACCACCAAGACCCCACCTACGAGAGACACTGACAAATCTTCAACACCATTCCACGGTGCAAGTACAAATCTGGTCTCACTTATTCTCGTATTTAGGGAAAAGTGAACTGACAAATAACTGAACTGTGGTGTGACCAGCATCATATTCTCCTATCAGCTGACTGTTTTCTTTCCTCCTCAGTAACTCCAAGTATGAATTCAAGATAGAAGAAGAAAAATAAACCATATACGCTACTTGTAATTTGAACTAAGAGCTTCCTCAGGCAGAGCGCAAGCACCCACCTGTCCTGGGTTTGGCTGGGATAATCTTCACAGGAAGGTGGGAGAGCTGACTGGTCAGGGAAAGGGGTTCACTGCCTGGGAGTGGGCTAGGCATCACTGGGTGGCGAGTGACTGCACTGGGTATTCCTCACCTGTATATTATCTTATTGTTGCTTACCTCTTCCTTTGCTGTCCTGTTAAACTGTTTTTATCCCAACCCAAGAGTTTTACCTTTTTTTTTCCCGATTCTGGTAGGATGGAGAGAAATGGCTATAGAGAGTGGCTGTGTGGTACTTAGTTTCCAGCTGGGGCTAAACCACACCACCACCATAACATCAAAAACATACTGACGTTCACTCCACAAACATATTGATGTTTACTCCACACTGCAAAGGGTTTAGAAGAGCACAAACACGAGTTGCTCATCTCAGCTGAGAATGCATCTCTTTGAATAAACACAAACAAATCCCACAAGCAGGCCTTAAGGAAAGGATGTTAGTCTCATTCCTGTTTGGAAGGAATGAAATAGAAAAGACAACCTCAAAGAAACAGGCTGAGGTGCACACTACACTTTCATATACACTCCCTCTGTCTCTCTAGTGGCCATTTCAACTAACCCTTCCTGCAAAGCTCACGAAGCACAAGCATTATTTTTTCATAGGCTGCCATGTGATGTCAGTGTCATCTTACGGATTTATCCTCTCATTCTCTTTCTCAGACAAAGACTGTTTTTTCCTTGACAGCTTAAACCCTAAAGAGAGAAAGCACGCAGATCTGGCTACTCTAAAACAGAGGAGGGCTTGTTTGCTTCTCTGGAGTTTCTTCCTTGTGGGAAACTGAAAGAAAACCCACCATGTGCCATGTTAGGCCCACGTGAAGGACAAAAAGCAAAGCAGAAACCACCGCACATATGAAGGAAGTCTCACCTCTGCTGCCATGAAAGCCAGCGTGTGCATGCCATGGGTGTAGCCAATAATCCCACAGATGACGGCTAATCCGCAGCAGGACAGGAGCATGGCTATGAGCAGGGTCAGGACTCTGATGTGGCTGCTCATGGGTGTGGTAGGAGAAAAGGAAAGCTGCAACAAAAAACACTTTAAATACATAACAGGTTTAAAGGAGTCCTTCATCCACCCTGCCTTCCATAGTCACCTCACCAAACAGGTTCTTATTCAGGAAAATTTTTTGCTTTCTAGAATAAAACCAATTTCACGACCCAAATCACACAATATAGTAACAAATGATACAGAATAAAGCTAAAACCAGGCAACGTCTCAAAGACTTGTTCATTTCGCTGTCATTTACGTTCACCAGGATTCTAAAGCCAGAGGGATCATTAGGATTATTTGGTCTAATGTTTAGATCACCTCTGCATAAAAATCATAGACACCTTCTCACATGGTAGTTTCTGCATCAAATCCATGGCGTCTGCTCAGGATGAACATGTGTTTTAGAAAGACACCTAACCTTAATATATAGTCTTTGAGCAATAAGCATAATTGTTCTGCCAGTTTTTCACCTTACAGCTGATCTGAATTCATTCAGCTTTATCTTCCAGCCTCTAGTTCTCCCAATGCCATTTTCTTCTGGAAGAAAGAGACATCTCCCCCAAAAATTTAATTTGCAGCTAAAGAAGGCCAGACAGAGTCTACTGAAAATAGCTGTCCCATTCAATAGCACGTATAGAATACTAATTTTCTAAACTACCTTAACAGTTGGCTACACCTAGGCTGTCCAGGTCAAAGACAGTCCCAGAGACAAAATATTTAGGTGGTCCGTCCCCTTATTTTCAGAGCAGGAAGGGGGAAGAACAGGCCAAGGAAAGAAGGAGTTCCCCAAAGCTTCACGCTGGTCTGACTGATGAAGTTGAGTCAAATGTTTTGTTTTTACAACAGTTCGTTCTTTCTTGTTTATATCCGGTTCAGTTCCACAGACCCCTGAGTTTCCAAGGCAGATCACACAAGTACCATTTGTCCAAGTAAGGAATTATGATATATGCTTTGAACGTGGAAGGAATATAATAACAATTTCTTCCCACATGAGCTTTGTTCTTTAACAGCTTTCTGAACAACACTAAAAATAGCAGATGACTGCCTTGTTCGCTTCTGTCTCAATTTTCCGAAGCCCAACCAATCTAGTTTCAAGTTGAGTTCTTACCTACTTGTGAATTAACAGGCCTCACTGGTTATTAATAACAATTTTAAAATAATTTTTTTTTAAAAATTGCAAATCACAGAACTACCAGAAAGAAATTCACAGATTCAACTTAGTTCAAACTTTTATTCCAGGACAGAGGAGCTGAGGAAAACGCATGTCCATTCCAGATGTTTAAAGGACAAGTTTTACTGTTCAAACTCCAGTCCCTTCTTCCTTGCCTAGCCTTCAATTTCTGCATCTCTACTAAATTTATTCTTGGTATTAACAGAAACCGGTATGTAGCTATGGAGAAAGTTGCACTATACGTTGCAATCAATATTTGGTAGATGTAAATAATCTTGAAACCTGGACAAACAGCCTTTACAGGTGAAACCCAAAGGCCACCAATCCCAGGGATGTTCTCTTGTCAAGATTTTTTCACTAAGGGCAGCCAGGAAAACATCTCCCACAGTTACATAACACTAATTACAGGCACATAAAAAGAACAACTTATCAAAGAAAATAAGTAACTTCAGCTCCATTTGTCTGACGGGAAAACTGAAGGAGTACGATTGACATTGCACTTTGAAGCAAGCGTGTTCAGCACTGCCAGGTGAGGAAAAGGTCAAACCGATCTGTTCCTAACCAATCACGAGCCAGTGTCCGAACCAGACACAGAATTTGCATGTCTCAAAAGAGAGCCCTTAATCAAAACTTACATATTCAAATCGATCCTTGCAGAGTTGAACCATAAGATGAAGAAATACAAGTCCAGAGAACCAGAGGCACCACATGACCACTTCTTCCACTGTCTGAACATTCAGCACAC
This sequence comes from Columba livia, assembly GCF_036013475.1. Taxonomy (NCBI): domain Eukaryota; kingdom Metazoa; phylum Chordata; class Aves; order Columbiformes; family Columbidae; genus Columba; species Columba livia. The sequence continues at coordinate 10,946,306 of NC_088614.1, forward strand.
CAAAAATGAAGATGAACTTGTAGAAAATGAAATTCCAGAATTTATCCTTGAGATGCTGTAAAGCAAAACATTTGGTTACTGCAGTGAAAGCACTGAAAATCTACATGCAACGGAGAGAACGAGGGAAAAAGAAAAAAAGACGGAGGTAGAAATGTGACAATACATTAGTAAAAGCCTGCTGCGCGCACATCTTGAACAGTATTTGTTACCCTTACTGAATTAAAAATATATTAGAAATATTAGTGGCCCTTAGTATCTACACAATCTTTTGTACCACCCGCAGCATAACTGATCTCAGTCTGATTTTCCATACCCAAGCAACACATCTAATGGGCTGCAAACACAAAGTCCTCTTTGCTAGAACTGCTACCATTAGTCACACATGATGCCCAAACCTTGCTTCCAAAAACCTGTCAAAAAGTACAGATGATTAAGAAAAGATGACAAAGCCTGCTCTTAAAAAGCACAATGCCTACAGTGGAGAAGGAGATTGATGAGCAATTAAAAAAAAAAATCCCACGCACACACAGTATAAAAGAAACAATACGATGGTCTCGAGCAGCAGATAGTAAGCCAGCTTGTTGGGGATTAAAAAATTAATGAATAAAATATTTTGTTAAAGAACATGATGAAGTCACCAAGAGTTTGGTTAAGACAGGCCCCAAATTCCTTTGTGATGTGGCCATTTTTGGCTCGCCAATATTAATAACCAGCTTTCCTTTACATGAGAACTGAAGCAAATGCAAATGGATTCACATTGTTACTGCTTTTCACTTCAGTTTTTAAGAGGGTAGAGAACATCCTGGAAATTATGATGGGTTAAAATTCCACACCCTTACAGTCAATGCAGACTGGAAAGAAAATTTGGCCCAATTCAGTTTTGAGAGTGCCTTGTTTTTAATACACTCCACTCGGAGCCTCTGTGGGGTTTGAATCACAAACACAATAGGCTTTGAGAGGTCCATGGCTATTAATGAAGCTCTACATGCCTCAGTTCTGCATGTCAAAAATCCTCATGGCCTGATTTTTCCTAAAGAACTGCATTTACACACTTAAAAAAAAATGAACATACTTCAAACCACTGCCACCGAGCTCACACAGAGCAACTTATACATTCGCCTTTCTTTTTTTAAAAAAAAAAAAAATACAGATACTGTACAAACTGCTGCTGCTTTTATCTTCTGCATGGTACTGTTTCTAAAAAGCCTGGACTTCAATAGTTCCCTCGCTGAACTTTTAAACATTCTCACTGAGCTCAAGAGCAGGACTGAACAGCTTTTCAGCCCGCTCACCTCCTTTCTCCAGGCGTATATATACACCTGCCTGCTCCCCTGTAAACCTGAGGGCAGGTAAACCACTCGCACCTATCTGAGGATGGAAAACACTTCTCCAGCAGTCAAAGCACAAAACAAGGTACAAGAGGGAGCTCAGCCTGCCAGTGTTGATAACTAACTACGAAACACAATGGAGAAATGCTGCTAAACACAGAGTAGAGAAGAACACTTTATAAATATTCTGAAATGAGGGTGCACTTGTAAGAAATCTGAAAAAGTTCATTAAGAAAGCAGGATTTTCAATTTGACTATAAGTTTATAAAATACAACAGCAATAAGGAGAAGCAAAAGTTCTGTTCAGAAACCAAGTGGGAGCTTGTGTCTGTGGATATCCTAGCTAACCGTGAAGGGTTTCCTGGGCAGACTCTTTTCTGTATGCTTTTACTGGACAGCATTTTCAAAGGCAAGAAGTATAACGGTAAGACTTAAGTTGTTCTAATATTCATTTTTCTCGTGTACTTTCAAGCAATTCCACACAGAACACCACACCAGTCATACAACAAAAATAATGAACCACAGATACCCAAGGCAGCAAGTGGCTGTCTTACCTGCCTCTCGCTGACGCGAAGAGGACCAAACACCATGCACTGGATGAGCTTAGCAACCAACATCAGAAAACAGCACGCAGTGTTCACTAGTACCTGGGAAGAAATAAAGCAGTCAGCGACAAATACTTTTGCCCTATTTAGAAGCAGAGAGAGAAAGCAAAAGAATGCGTCTAACAAAACCTACCATTGTTCACAGACTAGTTTCAGTTACCCTTTTTTTTTTTTGGTGAAATTTAAGCCTGGCCTCTTCCAAGACACATACAATAGCTCATAAGTCACTTAACTTTTTTCTAGACATACTAACACATTCAGTTTGATACACCAGCATATCCAACAGACAAACATACCTCTTCATGATAAATTGGTTTTTATATGTTAACAAATCTTAGCACCAAGGAACATTGGGACAAAGTTACAGATCACTAAGATGCTCGTTTTGTTTAACATATGGCAGGTGAGAAAACTCCAGTGTGAATCTGTTGTTACAGAAAAAAGATTCAGACGCTGTTTTGAAACATACTGAGTAACACACACTCCTTCCGTAACAACACGGCTTAAATCCTTCTCAGGAAAGTGCTTTAAAGCAAAGCAGCAAGGAGCAGAATACATGGGCCCGGGAAAACTGTCTCTCACATTTGACAAAGACACCTGTAATTGACTTTTGACCTACGCAGAACACTAAAAAGGGGAGGAAGGGGTGACGAAGCTGCCTCACACTGTCATTTCTCTAAAGGACACACAATCAGCTTTTCCAGGGCTCGTTATTTAAGGCCCTGAGACCAAGTTTCACCAGGCTGATTGTATTTGGTATATTCAAAAATCAGCGGCTCGGCCAGGCAAGCACATTGTAAAGCAGATGTGCAACCCACACCACCTTCGACTGAGAGACACATAAAAGTCCAATAGCAACAGCTCAGCCAGGTTCTTGGTATCTCCTTGTTGAGCCTTTATTTCAAATACAGAAATTAGTGAGCCAAGATTTAGATACCACTGCCAGGTTTGGCTTAAAGAGATACAGAAAACTTTGCTTGTTTTTCTTAAACGGTGAGAATGCTTCCTCTTACGCGCACGACTTTAAATGTTACTTCAAAAAAAAAGAAGGCAAAGCTTGGGCTTGAATAGCTGGTGTTCCTCACACCAGTTTCTGGCGGAGCAGGGCACCCAGTGCTGTGGGAGGCGCAGGTGCAGCGCCCGCCAGGCACCCAAGAGCTTCACCCAAAACCCACCCGCGGCGACAGGCGGAGGCTCAGGGACAAGCACAAGCACCCGGGGAGGCCGGGGGACACCGGGGGGGGCAGCCGGGCCGGCGGCTCCCGCCTCTCCTCACCCAGCGGCCCGGGAGCCCCCTCTCGATTCTGGGAGCAGCCGTCAAACCGCAATAAGGAAACAAGCCCCTCCGTGGCCCGCCCGCCTCCCCCCGCCGCCAGCCGCGGTGAGGTGCCGCCACAGGCCGGCCCGGCTACCCCCGGCCAGGCCGCGGGGCCCGCAGCGCCGCTCCACCGGGCCCAGTCCGCCACCCGCCCGGCCGGGCCCGCAGGCCCCGCCGCCGCCCGCCCCGCTGCGCTCACCCAGACGCAGAGGCTGTCGGAGAACAGGTAGTAGGCGACGTCCAGGGCCCGCGGGCCGCCGCGGCGCAGGGGCTCGACCGACGCGGTGTCCGCCGCTTCGCTGTCCGGCTGGGCGCCGCCGGGGCCCTGGCTGAGGGCGCGGTAGGCGCTGAGGCCGGTGCCCAGCAGGGCCAGGGCGCTGAGCGCCGTGTAGGTGCGGAGGCTGGGCCAGGGGAAGCGCTCCAAAAACAGCAGCGGCATCGCGGAGCTCTCGCTGCCGCCCGGCCGCGGCCCCGGCCCGGCCCGCCGCGCTCCCTCCGCTCCTGCGGCCTAGCGCCCGCCCCGCCGCCCCTCCCCGGGGCCGGGCCGGGGGAGGAAACGGGCCCGAACCACCCCCGCCCCGGCTCCGAGCACCGCGCCCGCCCGCCCCGGCCCGGCCCGGCCCGGCCCGCGCTGAGTCACGGCCGGGGCGGCGCTTCCAGCCGGGCCCGGCGGTGCGGGAAGCGCTGGACCCGCCGCCCTGCCCGTTGGGAGGAGGCTCCGCAGCCGCACCGCTCCGGGGCTGCGCCCCACCAGCAACCAAAGTTGGGGGATTGTGAAAAATCAGGAGTTCTCCTGAGGTAACTCCGGAACCCACAGGCACAGAGTCAAAGGAGAAAGCCGAGCACTGCACCCCACACCTGCGGCACTTCCAGAGGTGGCTCAGAGGTGGCTCAGTGCGCCTGGGAGATGAACTACTCCAACTCAAACCAGCACGCAGCGATGGGAGGTGCGGGACGCTGGTAAATGCCAGGCCGTGGGAGCAGTGCCCTGCTCCTTGTTGCTCCTGTAGCGTCTGACTTCCAAACCTCCTTCCTCTTCCTCACTTCCCCCTGCAAGAATTGTTCCGTTCTGCACTCTGCCGCTAGCTTTATTCTTCCCATCTGGCAGTTGCCTAAGAAACCATGTTTTGCTAACTGTATGCCCGTGCCACATTACGAGCAGCAGCTGAGGGACGTGGGGGGTTCAGCCTGGAGAACAGGAGGCTTCTTAACTGCTCTATAACTTCTCACTCTCTGTAACTACCTGAAAGGAGGTTGTAGCATGGAGGGGGTTGGTCTCTTCTCCCAAGTAGCAAGTGACAGGATGAGAGGGAACAGCCTCATGGGAGGTTCAGATTGGATATTAGGAAAAAACTGTTCATGGAAATGGTTGTTGGGCATTGGAACAGGCTGCCCAGGGCAGTGGTGGAGTCACCATCCCTGGAGGGGTTTAAAAGGTGTTTAAATGAGGTTCTTAGGGTTTAGTGCTACAGTTAGGTTATAGTTGGACTTGATGACCCTGAGGGTCTCTTACAACCAAAACAATTCTATCATTCTACATTTTCCACTATTTTTTTTGGTATTGATCCCATACTGTCCAGCTTCAATTTGCCTGAAGCATCAAGATGTCACAATTGTTCTGCACATAGCTTACCAGTACAACTGGCCACAGAACCAAGCTCTTTGGCATGCTTCAGTTCTCTGCGGCACACACTCTCCAACACTGCCGTCATAAATGAAGACAGTGCCCAAGCAACAGTGCACTATCTGATCAGAGGCAGAATTTGGAAACAAGTCTTTTAGAAATAGCTAAGCAAAACTTTGGAAGGCTAAAGGCATGAGGAAGTGACACATCCAAGCAGAGTTGATCTTTAGCCAAGTATGTAAAAAATCCAAAACCAGTAAATGTTGGTATTTTCTACTGGCAAGACTGAAATGTTGAGAAGCACCGCAAGTATGGGTAGCCCTTGCAGGATGACCCAGCACACTGGTCTGCTACAACAGCTCAGCATAACATGGAACCACTTGCATACCGCATGGGCAAAACTTTTCAACATGACCCAAATTCTCTCATGTGGCTATAGAACGTATACGACATTTATTTCACTTTCATATTTTAACTGGATCTCAGGCCAATCTAACAGATTTTGTTGTGGTTATTTTCTTAACAGGGCACAAAGATAGAAAATACATTGTATTTCCTCCAAACCGTATACTAAAAGTAATGCTTCCAGATCAGTTCTGGTAAGCTTTGAACCTACACTTGAGGCTACACTTAGCCTCAAAACAGCAATTTTGTTCTCTAAGGAAAAACTTAAACTTATTTTGCACCTACTTATACTGCTTAATCTCTCCTTCAGACTAATTATCTGCTCAGGGATGTAGAGATCAGAGCATCCAAATGGTCCCTGAATGGGTTAGGTCCTCCTCTCAATTCCAAGATCTTCTTTATTCCTGAAGGAAAGTACTGAAGTTTAAATAATGTACCTAAAGTAGGAGACAAAAAAAATCACCACACCCAAGAAGACACACATAATCTTAACCATTTTGTTTAATGTGGTACAAAAAAAATTTGGTGAGTATTAAAATGAAAAGTGATTAAAACACTGATATCACGTTGCCATCCCACTACCTAAACAGTTGAGGTTCACTTCTCTATTCATACAATAGAAAGCTCAGTGGCCTTCAGGAAAAGAAAGACAAAAAAAAATCCTTGCATCAGACGCATTCTTCTCTCTACATTTGAAAGCTGTGCTCACAGAGACGGCTTCTTCTATCAGACTCTTCAGTTATACAGGAATTCAGTTGTAAATAAAGTTGAACCTAAAATCAAAAAGGGTTATATCAGGTGAGGAATTTTCATTCTTTTTATTTAAGTGACATTTTTGAATACATAAATGATTTGTTTCCACTCTTGATAAGCCACCATCTGACAGAACAAAAGTGTATTTTTAAGCAAGACAGCTTTATAGCATAGCAGGAAGCATAATTTTTAACAGCCAGTCCTACACTAGCACTGCACAACAGGCTCTTAAGGCTGCAGAAGAGCTAATAATTAACCTTACATCTCTTGAGAGACCTTCACAGATATGAAAATACCAGTTATGTTCCCCCATCAACAACTCTTTCACAGTGTTTCTGCTGTCAGGGCCAACCTTATATACCCCAAGGTAACATGAACACACTCAACAGAAGAGCCAATTCTTCTTTAATTTTCACAAGGAACAGCGTTCACACCACAAGAGCAGGCATTCATTTCATCTCCCTGATGTCCATCTTTAGGAAGTGTCTGTTGCACTGGCACCAAACTGGAGTTCGGCTGCACAATAACCAGTGCTTTACTGGTACTTGGGAGAAAGAATCCGCTGTCTTTAGAGCAAGGGGAGGGGGAAGCCTCCATAGCTACAACTGCCAAAATTTGGACTAGACAGAGAAAATAGCAGCACTATACAAGCCTGTTGTGGGCAATACCAGTGCTGAGATTCTGCTAAGAGACTTTGTTCATCAAAGTAGGTAGGTGACAGAATAGCTTCTCTGAGTAACAGCTGACAGGCTGTGGGATGCCTGAACATTTGCTGAAGTAACAGAAACCAGTGAGACTGGTGAGCTCTGGAGAAGCAAGGTACAAGCCATTTTCAGGTAAGAAAGTCCAAGAGTGTGTACACTGGGAAAAGAAAGGAAGGAAAAAAAATAACAGCTGTCCCTACAGATACTTTTGTAAAGATGCTACATGTTATAAACTCTAGTACACAGAGTCTAAAAAGACCCTCCACACATAATCAGCACAAAGCTGTGTTAACATGCACACCTAAAATCCATGCTTCCAACACCCAGCTTGGCTTTTACTCTCGGTGTCCCTCACAGTTGGAAGAAGCTGCTCCTCAGCCTGCGCGCAGCTTCATCCTCCCTGTCTTTCACATCCTTCACATTTTCCTTTACTACGACTACTTGGCAGGACTTTGGTGCTAGCAAGTTGTGATCAGTGCATCTAAGTTGCCCATCACACCTTCTTATGAGGTAGATTCTAAGCTCTTTGGGAAAGCTACAACCTTTCCACAACTGGTTTCTGCAGAGCCTAGCCTTGCTCTGGTGTCCCACAAAAAAATGTGTTCCCAAGAACTAGAAGACAAATAAATCATAATATACCTGCTCAAAAGTTGAGGAAGGCTGGAAATTATGGGTCCATATCCTGGTGCATTGTCATAGAGCTCAAACAACGGTGCAGCGACCAGCTTGTAATTCTTGGGGACTGCAAACAAAGCTAAAAACAAATACAAGTTGAGTAATAAGAAAAACTATCACACATTCAGCCAAGGTATCACTGCTCCCGCCCCGCCACTCAGAACAAGCTCATTACAGAGAGCACTATAGCAGGTTTATTCCTTTCCTAGTTAAATACAGAGTTTATATACTGATGCAGGCGCAGGAATGAGAATTCACACGTCCAAAGGATCACCTACCTTCACAACTGCTGTCAGCTTTTAACTTTTTTAGTGATCAACTATAAACAACTGCAATCATATGAACACAAACTTGCTACTACATTTCCATGCATGAAATGCAAGCATTTAGACATGGTTAAATACAATCCTTTGTTGCAAACAAACACTTACCTTTTTCTTGAAGCTGGACCAAGAAAAGCTTTTTATGCTCTTTTGGTTTCGTAATATGAGCTGGGATATAGGGATACTGGAAGAAAATAAAAATCAGTTGTACAGAGCTTTGAAAATATTGTGCAATCTTAAGTGGTATTTTATAAATTATCAAGTACTGTACAAGCTTTCAACCTGTGGTATATTGTTCTTTCATGGCATCAAGTAATAAAAACCACTTCTGTAAGGAAGCACTCAGAAAGGAATGCTGTTGTGGTCACAGCTATTGACAGAGGCACCAATACTCATGAGCAGTTAAAACAACCCAACAAGACATAAATGCGTAATGGCAAGCTGAGCAACTGTTTTCAGTATTAAAACATTTAGAAATAGGGTAGTGAGAATATTTTATTTGCTGGGCATCTGTTCTCTATGCAGCAGCATAAAGTTTCCATTGTGGCTACAAAAGGAATTTAAATGGCGCATCTGGCTCAACACAGGACTGGAAGCTGTTACGTTCCAGTGGTTTCTCATCCATCAGGACGGGTGTGGGGAGTGAGACAGCTTCCAGAAAAAAAAAGTTTGCAGTTTCTTCTCAGTCACAGAAAGGGGATGAAATAGGTAAAAACCAGAAAAACTAATTGCACATGCAGAAGGTATTTAAGCAGGCTAACTGGTAGGTTGATGGCTTTTGGAAGAATATTTGACAGAAAAAGATGAAAGCCAGCAGGAGTACTCACCTGTGGAGGTTCAAAGTTTGGTCTCCACCAGTTACCAATGCAGTCATCAATCACCCAGTCTTGCTGAACACCATCCTGACGACCCAGTATCTACCAAAAAGCCAGTTACAGTCAAAACTCTAACCACCCCAAGTCTTTTTTTTTTTTTTTTAAAACATATAATGGAAGCATGAAGACTTGCTGTAATAAGGGTCTGATGTAGTTCAGAATTGCTCTGAAACAGTTTGTAATAGAATTCAGAGTATTTTTGTATAAAGTGACATTTTTTACTAAAAGTCTCACCTGACAACGACCCCTTTGAGAGCATTTCAAATTCCAGCTGAACTGAGTCCCATCAGACCAATGGGAAAAATTAAATGCATTGTTACGCAGAATTAATTTAGGCTACTTGGAGAGCATGGAATATTAACTGGTGCATTGGGAAGACTATCTCAAAGGCAAGTCCTTATCAGTTGTGCTCCACAACATATTTTATTGCCCATGTGCAATTTACTTGCCTGAAGGCAGCCAAAAAGCAAAGCTGCAAATGAACACAGGACATGAGTGGCAGGGAGGGGCTCAGCCGCTGGACCACTCTGTCACACAATGCGGATAAATGAAAGCTTACTGCTTGATTTGTTAACCACCCCAGAGCATCACAAAGCATTAAAATAACAGAAGCAATACGGAGAGTTTAATGCTTTGGCTTATTCTATTAACACTAAACTAAACCAATATTCCAGCATAGCAAGATAATGAAAGAAAACAGACCTCTGTCATTAGGCGTTTGAGCCCTTCTACCTCATCTTCTCCTGGATTGAGTTCACCACCAGGTCTGTTAAAACAATCAATGATGACAGCTAAAGTTATCATTTATTGTATTTACAGACTTTCACAGGTAAGTCTGGATGTGCTTCCAAGCAGGGAGTTACAAATTCACTCAAAGTCATTAAGTCAGAAGTTCCAAATCTAACTTTGCTGAACTTGGAGACAACACACTAACTTTCACCAAAACTGTGACCAAAACGGCTACTGTATGTCCCTTAAAAACACCAACCATTCTAAAAGTACTTGAACTTCAGCAGAACAAAGTACAACAATACACATGATCATAACTGGGACACTTAAAATGCAAAGTTTAAACAACAATATAAAACCACCAGAAATTGAAGAAAGGGTTGGAAATACCAACCATATTTGTTCTTATCTCAAGAACGGCACTCACTGAAGCACACAAGATGCAGAAAATAAAACTCCTGTGGGGAACCACCTTGCACTTGATGCAAGGTTAATGAAAAAAGCTAAAACCAGATTTACTTCATAACAGACTTTTGCAAAATGTTTAGAGTCTAGCCTACTTTGTCCAGACACGTCCCCTCAATCAAGATGTCAGAAAAGAATCTGTATAAAAAATTAGATTTCACATACACAATTCAAAACAAACAATTTAAAAGTTAAAAACATAAGACCAAGAGCACAAGCAGGATAACTTGAGACAAGGCAAGACCTTTCAGTTTTAAAAAAATACTACAAGCACTGCTACCAGCACTATAACCATAGGATCCAAATACTAAAATTGCACTCCCGCAGTGATAACTATGAGATGAACTGAAGCAATTTTCTCAAATGCAGATGCCTGCCTTCCTGCTGTACCCAGCTCGCCTACTTGTTTGTAACCAAATACCATTCTGCATTTATTGGAGTTTATTCCTTGAGCTTCACTTTACCATTTTTGCAAACTAAAAGTTACATTCAAGAAGCAAACACTTACAGCTTGAAAAAAGTTGTACCGAGCTGCAGCAACAGCACGTGGGGCAGCCTGTGCTCATGTACAATGAGAACTCCTTCCACTGTCCGCCTCATGCCGATCTTGTCAAACTCTTCCCTCATGCGCTGAAACCGAGCTGCCACGGAACTGTCCTTCTCATACAGGGGCTCCTTTGTACCAAATGTGTAATTTGTCAGAGGATACCTATAAAGGGAGAAAATGTTACTGCATAACAAGAAATCTAAGTTTAAAAATCACTATGACACAGCATGTACCCTGAGGCAGAACCTTCTGTGCCTGATGGAATGGTAATTCATCTGTGGCGCTAGTCTAGAAGTTCTTGTCTGTGACTTATGGGGCCCCATCACAAAAAGATCTGCACTATGGTACATCCAACTGCAGAAAGGCCTGCTGATCAACCCGCTACTGTGGTGCTGACTCACAAGAAGAACCAGCAGCTAATATTAGTCAACCAGCACCCTTCTTTGACCTCCACACTGCCAAGAAAAGGCAGCTGAGGGGTTGGAGAGGGAACAGGAGAGAAAAGCTCTGCTGGGACGGAAGGAAGCTGCATAGGACAGCAGGGGGTTTTCTGCAGAAGTAGTAATGAGCCTGAGACTAAACTGTTAGAAGTGGTTTTGTTTTGAAGCGGGAAATCAGACATCTGGATCACAAAAGAGGAGCAATGCTGAGTGTCTATGTGCAGGGTCAGGATCAAAGGCTTGGGCAGATCACTCTGCTGGGCTCCAGGACCTTGGCATTCTCCAGTGACAGCGTAGCTGAAACTCAAGAGATTTCTGCAACGGGGACTGAAAAAGAGTCAGAAAATACAGAAGTGCCTAGTCAAGAAATAGGTCAGTCCTGGAAAGCACAGATGGCAAGCGGAAAATGCTGTTGCACAACAAAATCCAGGTAACAAAGAGACCTGATAGCATGAGGCCTGGAGGGAAGACAGAATCATCAGGCTAAGTCAGAAGGGGAGAGGAAAACGGGTTTTGGGCAGAGCAGTAACGAATTAGCACCACAGTTTTATTGACTTGGGGCATACAGCAACTGAACTAACAAAATAAATGGCTGAATTAATGGGGAATGTTTTCCTTGAGATGCATCTCATCATGTATTCTTTCCCCAATACTTAATCCTGGCAAACTGAAGTAGCAAACATCCCTCCCCCTCAAATTCCTCCCCCCCCAAAAAAAATTGCCTCATGTTTTACAGTGGCAAAATCACAAGCCAGTTGCAGTTGTTAGAGCCCTTTCTCATGTACATAAGCCAAAACAACCAATTTCCTAACTGCAGATTCATTTATTAGCAAGCTCGTACCCTTTCGCCTATAGCTTAGAACCCTCTACATTTCTTTTTCCATTCATTTCCATTTTTAGATACACAGATAGATTTATTAATAACCTACTACACAAACCTATACTATACTAATGTAGGAACATCAATCTGCACATCAAAATCTTCAGCCTATACTGATGCTGATAACACAGCTTCCTGATGAGTCTTTTCTTCAGAAACCAATCTCTGAAGTTCATATTTGAACTTCCACAAGATTCTAGCTAAATAAACACAGGTATACCAAAAAATATAAGAGTCTGTGATTAATGACTAAAATTTAATACAGACAGTTAACATTTGCTGTTTCTGCAACTTGACAGATGTACTTAGCAAAGAATACATCAATTTGAGTTTGCTAGAAGAAGCTAAAGTACACAGCTTCTCATACAAAGCAAGGAAATAGTTACTAGCTAATAGTTTGCATCTATGACAGAAGTAAAGTTTCCCCTGGTTAACCACCCTGAATTTCAATGGCAATACCGGCACCAGAGAACCAGCAAACCCCAGCAGCACCCAAACACACCCCAGTGTGCACCCACATCCTGCCAGGCCTCCAGCCCGCTGCTCTCTGCTGCCGAAGGCAGGTGCCGATAGAAGAGTGTACAAGAATCACGTATCAGGCTCACCGTGTCTAAACTCTCCCTAACCGTATGATTTGGGGTTCGCACTTCCCGAGTCACAAGCTACTGCTATACACTAAAGCACATATACCAAACGCCAACCCTTCCCTGACGGCTGGTGAGCTCTGAGCACCCACACTATCCCACAGCTCAACTGCCCACCCTGGCAGAGGGGCCGAGACCCGCCGGGCTGCTGCGCCGCCTTCCCCTCAGCCCCCGGAGCACCGGGACCCCGGGCGGCCCTTGCACTGAGGGAAAACCTCCCGCCGGCTGCTCAAGCGCGGTCCCGGGGAAGTTCTCACTAACGGGACGGTACAGCGCAGGGAGGGGACCCTGGCCGGGACAGGCCCGAGGCAGCGCTCACAGGTTGATGGTTCTCTCCAGCGTGAGCGGCTTCGTCTGCTGCATGTACTTGTTCCCGAACTGGTTCACCCCGCGGGGCCAGCCGGTCTGCGAACGGTTCGGCGGCACCACGGACATGGCGGCGGGGCGGGAGGCGGCGAGGGAGCGTTCAGTGCTCAGAGGCGCGAATCGCGTCCGCCATTAACCTCCCGCCAGCCCGCTCACCGCCTCGCCGGAACCCCCCGCCGCACTTCCGGCGCGACCATAGAGAGGAACCACTCTGCCTCCCCCGGCACCGGCACTTCGCGGCCGCGCTCCGCCTTTCCCCCAACCTCTCATTGGCCAGCGGACCGCGGCTCCGCCCCCCACTCGCGATCCGATTGGCGCACGCGGCGGCGCAGGGGCCGCCGGGAGCTGTAGTCCGGCCGGGTTTTCCAGCCATGGGCGCCAAGCGGCGCGGGGCCGCGGCGGCGCCGCTGGGGAAGAAGCGCGGGAAGCGGGAGGCGCGCGCCGAGCTGTGCGGCGCCCTCAGGGACGCCGCGCTGCGGGAGCGGGCGGCGGCGGCCTGGGCCCGCGGGGAGCCGCTGCGCCACGGTACCTACCGACCCCCGGGCCGGCCCGCGCGGCGGCGCGACCGCTCCTTCCCTCACCGGCGTCGTTTCCCTTGCAGAGGCGGCGGCGGTGGAACCGGCCCCGTTCCCGCACGGCATCATCCCGCGCTTCCTGACGGGCCCGGCCTTCGCGGAGGGGCTGAGCGACGAGCTGCTGGGCCTCGGGTTCCGTGGACGGCGCAACGACCTCCTGTCGCTGCGGCAGGTGGGCCCCGGGCCGGGCGGGCGGCGCTGCGCCGGGGCCGCCGTCCTGACCCCCGTCCCTTCTTCTCTTGCATGCGCCGCAGTCCCAGGATCTGGCGGGAAGGCCGGAGCCCCACGTCGCCGCCCTGAGGTAAAGCGCCGGTGTGCCGGCTCGGGGAGAATCATCCGGTCTGTATCTTGAGTGGGGTGGGACCCACAGGGATCACCGAGTCCGACTCCTGTCCCTGCATAGGACACCCCAGAATTCACACTATATGACCGAGGACGTTGTCCAGTCTCTTCTTGAACGCTATCAGGCTTAGGGCTGCGGCACCTCCCTGGGGAGCCAGTTCCAGTGCTCCACCACCCTCTGGGTGAAGAACCTTTTCCTCATGTCCAACCTCAATCCCCCCTGGCACATCTTCCTGACGCTCCTTCGGGTCCTGGCTGCCAGGAGAAGCCCTGGCTAGGTCCCCCGGGAAGGCAGTGGCTGCAGGGTGGGCCCAGCCGCCCTCTGCCATGGTGGTCTGGCCAGAAACCAGCCTTGAAGAGCCGAATCTATGTAGATCGTGGCCCTGAAGTCAGTTATCGGTTTTCCACTGAGCTGTGTGGTGTGATTCAGGCCTCATGTACCCATCACTTCTGAACTGCTTAGCTGTCCCCTTACAACTGATTTCACGCTCGCTGTTGGTTGTTGTCAGTGACAGTGTGAGCACTGGGCTGTTTTCCTGGCCAGTTCTTTGTGGTTCTACTCTGTCACCAGCAGCAACAGCACCTTTAACTGTTTAAAGAGTTGGAAGGGAGATGATAAATTAGTGTAGGCTATGGTGATGTGCTTTATGACACAAAAGGGCACTTACCTTGTGCTTGTCTTCCCAGACATGCTCTGTGTGACGAATTCCGAGCGTGGCTTTCTGCTGTGACCCAGATTGAGCTGGAGCCAACTATTGACATCTTCTGTGCTAAATATGAATATACTGGTCAGTCTATAAGCGATCCTTTCCCTAAAAGTTCTGTGGGTGTGTAGGAAACAAAATCTCTACAGAATACCTAATTACACAATCTACCCCAACACCTCTCTAGTTCCAGAGCATCCCGGAAGCTATCAGCAGCAAATCAAAGTTTCTGAAAACGAAGTCACAACTATGGAAAAACTGTTGCTGTAGTCACGCTGCTGATAGCTTTAACTGGGCCCGATGCCGTTGCAAGCCCACGGCTTTTCGGAGATGTTCAGCCCGTGTTTGTGTACCTGCTCCCATGCAAAAGGGTGACATGTTCAGCTTCCAAATGCCACAGCTGAGTTTGTGAAGTCTGATGCTAAAACATCACCTTGGTGAGTCCAGTTTACAACTGTGCTTACCCTTTTAGTCATGAAAAGTCACTGTAGGAAAGGGAAAATTTTTACTGCTGTCAGCTCTGCTTTTTAAAAGTCTTTTGTGCAATTAAGTGTTGGTCCAGTTTTTTGTTCCCAGGGCTCCCACTCCCGTTTATTCTAGCAGCAAACCTACTCAAAGAGCAGTTCTATATTTAAAAGAGCTTGGATCATTATTTAAGTCGGGATTCTCTGTCCACTGCCCAGTGACGGCCACAGAGGAGTGGATGATGAGTTATAACTGCTGGCTAATCCGCCGATAGTGCAGCAATCCCACAGAAATTAATCTTGCAGATCTTGGGCTGGCGATGCTGACAGGTGAAAATGCAGTTCTTGGGACTGGGCATGTTTTTTCTTGTATTCTTGCAAGGACAAAGCTGGGAGGCAGCCACCGGAATGAATCATGTGCGTACTGAAAAGGTGCTACTGCAGCAAAATGCGTGTAATTGCAGATGTCTTGCTGTGCCACGATGATGAGCTGGAAGGTCGGAGAATCGCTTTCATCCTGTACCTTGTCCCACCCTGGGAGAAAAGCGACGGGGGAACGCTGGACCTGTATAGCACAGACGGTAAGAGCTCGGACCTCAGCCTGAGGCGGCTGAAAAAGGCGAACCTTATACAACCCTTGCAGCAACTCTCTCCTCAGACTGTACGAGGGAGATGAAGAGTTTCTCCTTAATCCGAGAAACTGACCTATAGGTAAAATTCGCACCTTAGAGATGATCTATAGCAGTCAGTCAGTGCTAATGGGCAACAAGTTATGTTTTGTGCTCAGAACTCTAAAGTGATGAGGATAACTCCCCCCCCCAGCAGCCCAAGTCCACTGATTCCTCTTCGAGCCCTTGCCCTGAGCTCCACCCCTGATACCCAGGTGTCGTGCCAGTCACAATGTCATGAAGTCAGAAGGAGTTCTAGTGAGTTCCAGTTCATACCTTAACCAGAATACATTTTCTTCCTCCTCAGAACATTTTCAGCCACAGCAAATTATCAAGTCATTAGTGCCTTCGTGGAACACGCTGGTTTTCTTTGAAGTGTCTCCAGTCTCTTTCCACCAGGCAAGGAGCTGTCTCTTGTTCATTTTCTGATTCTCATTGTTGTGGTTATTCCCTCTTTGTGTTGTTACAGTCCTGGTGGGGAGGGAGAAGGGAAAGGGAGATGTGTGGTTAGAGTGGATACTTGTGCCAAGTGCTGTGTGTTAAAGGCAGGACTTCAAGGACTTTAAGGACAAGAACTGACAAAGCCAACTTTAAACTGTCAGTCATCATCCTGGGGGAAGAAAAATTTCCATTTCTACTTTGCACTGCTGTCCTGGCAAGCCATTGCTGTGGATTTGGCTGTGGTGACAAGAGAGATTTCTTGTTTGTTCGCTTGTTTTAAACAAGCTCACATTTGTCATGCGGATGCCATGACTTTGCTCCAGAAGAGCTCCTCAGCGCATCCCCTTGCCTGTAGGGCACCGTGTAGATATGGCTGTAGAGCTTCTGTAACATAAATGTAGTGTGATACCCTACAGTAGAAATGCTGATATGGTTAATTAGCACCCTGCGGCACTTATCAGGAAGATGTCTGGGAACAGGATGAACAGCCTATGGAACTGCCTGGTACAAACTCTGATGCTCCTCTGTACTTGAGAACCCCACAGACTGTAGCAAACAGCCAAAGAGCAGAAGATTGGAGAGGAAGATCAGTGATGTAGGTTGGGCATGTCCTCAGCTAGACTGCTTAGGGTTTTACTTTTCTGTTAACTTGTGTCTTACAATGAATTAATTAACAGAAACATCTACTTGTTTACAGCACTAATTGTGATTTGTCAAAAAATCCATATTCCACGAAACCTTGTGACTGCTCCTACTGACCTAAACTTAATCCCATGCATTAGTGCTATTCAGAGTCCTGCATACTGTCTCTGTTGTTCAGACAGCCAATAAACTCAGCTTAAACAATAAACTTATTTTTTAAATGAGCATTTAGCTTAACTGTGAGTGCTGTGAATCAAAGCCTCCCAGATCTGGACCCCCTGGGTTGTGCCCAGGGTATTTGCTGACCCACTGAATCATTTCTTTGACCCTCTCATCAGTAATTACCATTAGAGAACTATGTAGTCAGACCAATACAGAGCCTTCACAGCACAAGCCCTCTCAGGCATCAAGCAAAGGGCATTTAGTCAGTACATCCTAACAGGTCTTCAGGTTTTGGCCTTCACGATGTACATTTCTTGAGGAGATGGCAAAGAAAGCTGTGGGTGTTTGCTGAGCAGAGTGAGTCCATGAGCTTCTGATGCCAGGCAGCTTTGTGGTTTCCATTTCCAAGAGATTTAGAATTCAGTAGCCATTCCAAATAACCTCCAACACCTCTAAGTCATGCAAGGAGAGGGCCACTATGGATCTGTAACAATCAGTAGGAGCCAAAACTTTTCCAGAACAGACTGTTTATTTCTCCTGTTCTATGAGTTTTTTCTAAAAAATAAAAAAGTTTTTATGTGCTATTCAGAAATTCACAAGAGTTTGTGGCTTGCAAACAGTCAGAAGGGAATGTCTCTTTCTTCACACTGCTGTTACAATATAGCACCCTAGAACATTAAATTGTTCAGTTTAGCTGTACTTAGCCTGATAGGTGGGTAGACAAAGAGCCAAAGGCATCAGGCAAATGCCCTTCATGATGGCTTATATTACAGCACTTTTAAAAAAGTAAAAGACAAAAAAATAAACCAGTATTGTCTCCTGCAGCTCGGAGATGCTCAGTGTTTTCTGAGTTTCCAGATGAAGCTGTGACAGGTCATTTTTACATCCTGGGGTAGCTGGTTCCTCAATAGAATAAACAGTAGAAAAATAAAATTCAATTACTTTTAATAAGGGAGTGACTCAAAGCTCTCAGAGAGAGGCAGTGAATTCTGCTGGGAGCTTGGAGTAGAAGCTTGGACTGGGATTCTGGAAACCTACAATGGATTTTTGCATCAAGTTTGCCTTGAGCCGAGAATAATCCAGCCTGGTCCAGCCCTTGTCAGACCTCTCTGTGTATGCAGGAGGCTCCCCAGAGTCAGGTCCATTTCCTATAATGAGTTTACACAGTGCCTGTTACAGCTGCTCCTTAAATGGTTTATAGTCTGAACAGTGACGTGATGCTCAATGTTGTTCCAGGTATCAGAAGTTCTGTCCAAGGAGAAATGCCGTCTGTCAGTGAGCGGCTGGTTTCACGGCCCATCAATAGTCAGACCCACGCGCCACATTGAAGCTCCCTTGCCCAGGAGCCCACACATCCCCTACGATGTGAGTAACAAGCCTACATCTGCTGATCCGCATTTCTGTTTCTTTTGTGTCCCTGGAATACCTGTTATAGGATGCACTGATGCTTGGGTATGCTTGTTCCTTAATTTATCCCTTTCTCGTTTATGTTTCCCGTCCATAAATTTGTAGCTGGTTTTTTTGTTGCTTATCTTTCTTGACTCTATACATTCTGCATATCTACAATAGCACAGAGAATGCACCAAATACTCATGGTGCAATTAAAAAAAAAAAAATGGAACGGAGTGTGTGTGTGGAGGAACCCAGCCCTATGGCCACTTGGAAAAGGGGGAATCCTCGTTATTTTTGTAAATTGATTTCCCTTCCAGCATGAAATCTTGTATGAGTGGATCAATCTAGTTTATTTGGACATGGACTCCCAAGCTCAAATCCAGGAGGAATTTGAGGAGCGATCAGAAATTCTCCTGAAGAATTTTCTTAAGGTGAGCCCAGTGGTTCAATCTGAGATGTTCTGCTAGAACAGCTCACAGGGCTGGTGGGTACCACACATCATGCACGTTGGGAAAGGCCTTGGTTCTACAGCTGTCTACTCAAACACCTTCTAGTTTCCTTCCCTCAAGGGGAATGGAGCAGATCACCTCCAGAGGACCCTTCCAACCTCAACTATTTTGTGACAGTGCAGAGGGGTCCCCTCTGCCTGCCAGTACACTGCTGCATAGGGACTCCTCAAAAAAATCACAACATTTGCTTCAGCATTTTTGTTTCCTGCAGGAAACAAAGCAGAAGGGTGGAAGCATGTAATCCATCCTGCTTCTAGCACACCAAGGGAGGCCTGGGAGTAAAATGTTAAAGTTTCTGCACTATTTTTCTCTCCTAGAAAGAGAAATACCAACTACTCTGTGAAGCTTTGGAGAGCAAAGACATCCAGTGGAGCAGCCGGGGCCCTGCCAATAAAAGGTGGGGACTGACAGTGCACTGCACTCATTGATCAGCCAAGCAGGAGCTGCCACGAGGCTGCACTGCTTGATGCTGCCCCCGTGGACATGGTCCTTGTTGGCTTTCCAACAAGGAGATACTTCTGTTGATACCTCTGCTGTGTTTCAGACTCTATGAGACAGCGGAGGAAGACAGCCTCCCCGATGTCCTGAAGAAATTCCTGCAGTTCTTACGCTCTGAGGCCTTGTTTTTACTGCTTTCCAACTTCACTGGCCTAAAGCTGCACTTCCTGGCTCCCTCTGATGAGGACGAAGATGCTGAGGAAGGAAGAGCAGCAGACACCGCCAGGCACAGCAGTCCCAAACAGGCAGAGACTGAACAACACGCTGACAGCAATCCCCATCAGCCAGACAACATCCCTGGAGCACAAGACAGCGAGATGCAGAACAGTAAGTCCAGCAGCATGAAAGGACTTGAGCAGAATCCTGATGTTAAGGATGTTGGGAGCAGATTTCCCAATTATTTTTACGGAACTAGGATCTCATTTGTACTGCAGCCAGGACAAGGCACCAGCACAAACGTGGGACTTGAAGCATGTCAGGCTGGGTATCCAAAATAAGTGACCATTCTAAAAGAAATCGGAATAAAACAATTACTAACTTGAAGATACTGTTTTGAACAGAGTTAAGTCTTAAGGGTGAGACTTCTGTAGGAGTTAAGGCATGGGTGAGGAGGGGATTGTTAATTAATTGTGCAATAATCTTTTGCCGATAGTTACACCCTTGCTTCATATAAAGCAGATTCTTGTATGAGAGCAAATCAAAAGGAAGTGAACAGATCAGAAGTAAGGATCATTAGAATGAGAAAACCAATACCTAAAACTAAGATTTAACTTTTCAGAAAATGCTGCCAGCCTAAATAACCCTGTTGTCAGCAACAGGGTATCATTGCTATAAAATATTAGATTAATTTTTGATTCATGGATTGTGGCTGTTTATTTAAAACAATGCCTTTGAAGTTTAAGGGTAGAATTTTTGAAAATGCTCACCTTGTACTGAGTCAGGCAAGTTAACGGACACTGGAATAAAAGGTAATGAAAAACAAAGGCCTACTGAAAATCCCACCAGAAGTCTTACCTGGTACAAAGGCTTTTTTTTTTCTGATTTCCACAGCCAGTGATTTTGGCCCTTTTATCTATGTTCCCACCATGCGATTTTAAATTCACATGAGGAGGGCATAGTTTGGGGCTGCACAGATTGAAAACTGAGCTAGAGCCAGGAGAAAAGAAAGGTTTCCCCAAATTCTGGTGTACCTCTTGGGATGGCATGTGAAGAGTGAGTTCAGAGCAATATCCTTATCCCTGAAGCATTTGGTAGTTGCAGTGTACTTCAGAGCAGATAGGTTGCTGGCTCTTGAGGTTTGGAGCGCTACTGTAAATCCGGGGAGGACAAAACAAAAAACGAAGAACTGGGTAAACCAAAGCGCATCACAGCTTGGACCTGTCAAAGAGCAAATCTTGGCCACACTCCTCCACAATGTTAAAAGGACGTAACTTAGAGCCACCTCTAGAAAAGAACTTAACATGAGATCGATGGTTTTACTTTGTCTTCCTGTTACACTTTGCTGGGGCGGGGAGGGACGGCTCCATGGGCCCTTGTCCCTTACGTGCCTTGAGCTCAGCAGGTGGCAGCTGTTGTGCAGCTTCATTGTTTCTCTGTCTTGTTTGCTCCCTCCCAGGCTCAGGTACCCCACTGTGTGCAGGGGAGCTGAGGCGCTGGACCCACGGGCACTACACACTAGTCCATGACACTCAGGCAACAGAATTTGCTCTCGACCTGCTCTTCTACTGTGGCTGTGAGGGTAAGCAGACAAAATACAGACATGTCAGACTCTCCTTACAAAGTTTGCATAAAGGAAGGACTTCTGAATTCTCAGCAGTGCTGCAATTGCGAAAATTTCCCTGCTTTTTCCTACAAAGAATGGCTCAGTAGACTTCATTCTAGTCCCAGCTTCTGCATAAGCCCTGATTTCAGTAGTACTTAGACAAAAATTAGGAACTGTGGCCTTGGGATCAGCTCTGACCTTTTCTGGCAGGATCCAGGCAATACTGCTGGGGCAGAGAGAAGGTCTGGGAGACACATACTCCCACTGTGCAGTGGGTCTGGGCATGGCGGAGGGTCCGGTGGCCAGAATACCCACTAAAAGTGTTCCCTTTTGCCCCTTTTCTCATCTAAATTATCCCTGCGCCTCCAATTCACGGTGCCCAGTGGTTTCAAAAGTTACTTTATGCATGTCTAGGCATTTTAGGTTGATTGCTAGTTAGATAGTGGTGAAAACAAAAATCTAAATAAACCTAAGCATTTTGGACCAGCTGAGCCCAGCATGCACAGCCGAAACCACCTGGCACATGCTGGTAATTATAATGAAAGCCTTTTGCATATCTGCTAAGGCAAAACTGCTTTACACATGAGGACCAGAGAGCCAAAAACCTTAAACGGCCTGTCTGTTGTAAGAGGCAAATCTACATTTGCTTCAAGTTGATTCCAATTTGGAAAAAAAAAAAGATTGGCAGGAGGTAAACTGGAGATCATCCTGTATCCAGTAGCTGTGGGGAGTGGGGTGGAAAAAAGGCATCTCCAGGAAGGCTGCGTGGAGCCTGGACAGTGTTGGCCTTTCTAAGAATCTTTCTTTTCTGTTTTAAGGCTGGGATCCAGAATATGGTGGTTTTACTTCCTACATTGCTAAAGGTGAAGATGAAGAGGTAAGGACCTCCGTTGCCAGCTGCAAATTAGATAAAATTGTTTAGGGTAGAGAGACATAATTACACTTTGTCCTAACACTGACATAATCCCAAGGGTGCTCACTATTGCGCAGGAGCCTTCCTGCTTCAATTACTATCCCTGGGCGTAGCTTTGGCATCAAGGGATGAGCATTCACTGTAACAGTTATGGTGCAGCCCTGATGGTGCCTGGTACCACCAGCACCATTTGGGAAGCCTTGGAGGGGCACAAGGCTGTCACAGAGGTGATGTTTTTCCAGGGTAGTGATGATTACTGGGTCACATTTGGTATCCATACCAGTGACAGTGCTGAGTAGCCACTCTAATAAGTCCAGAACGCCTTGCTGTCTAGTAATGGCTTCAGCTTGAGGGGTATGAAAATGAAAATAGTGACCTAGCTTGTTTTCTAACATCAGACCTTTGTTCTGAGTAGCTTTTGACATTTTTTTTGTTTCTTCCTAGAAACGATATCAAAGCCATTTTTATGAAACTCATTTACTCCCTTACTTTCATTCCTTCTAGCTGCTGACAGTGAATCCAGAGGAGAACTGCTTGGCCTTAGTTTATAGAGACAAAGAAACCATGAAGTTTGTGAAATACATCAATCATCGTAGCTTGGCACACCTGAAAAAGCATCCAAACAGAACAGGGTTTTGGGATTTTTCCTTTGTCTACTACGAGTGATGGCACAGAGTGCGACCACTGTCACACAGAAAATAGTGGGGGTGGGAAGTGGGGGGCAGGCTTCTCCCCAGGGCAGACAAACTTCATCACATTGTGTACGAGCTGTATCCTGCTGAGTGAAGTCCAGGTGACTTTTTTATTACTTGAACAAATGGAAATTCAGTCTCCTCCCAAATCCTTTGTAACAGGCACTCTCAGCTGCTTTTAATGCTATGTGGAGGGGGTCATCACCACAGAACTGTCAGCTTTCCAGCTGCTCACATGGAAGTAGCATGGTGGGATGCGTTTTTTAACTTATCAGGGTGAAAATTACTATTAAATATTGCCTGAAGAAATGGGTCAGTTAAATGCTTCAAAGTCTGGTTGAGCGAGTTTTGTTACAAAACACCCAAGACATTTTCTGGGGCTTAACTGTGTTTGCTGTTTTGTAGAGTCAGAAATAAATGAGCTGCCATGGGAAATATGAGGTTTTTCCAGCTGCACAGCTCTGTGGAGTTGGGAAGGAAGGCAGCGAGGCTGTAAAGCTGCTGGCATTGAGAAGGACCTGGCACCATAACAAGGAGCAGGACTTTATTATGCTAAATGCTGGGCAGACAGACCCAGATGCAGCCCTTTCTCCAAAGAATTTACAAGCTAAATAGACGAGATAAGAGACCTGCTCCTGTGTCTTCCTTTGACTGCCTGGGTACATGATTGGGTCTGTGATTCAGCTGTGAAAGGGCTGTCACTCCAGCCTTGGAACGGGCAGTGGGCTGGTAGCAGGATGGCAGTAACTCACCTCTCCCGGCTTCCTGTCTGCAGGCAGGAGGGTCCTGGGGTCTGCTGGGCTCTAACATGGCTTCTGTCACTGGAGATCAGCTCAGATCTTCCCAGGCAGCAGATCTCCAGCTCTTGTGGTAAACAGCACAAGGAAGGTGGTGTGCGACCTTCCCCCTGCGCACACTTCCAGTGCTGCATGTTCATGGCAAGCAGGACTGTGCCAGGCAGAGGTGTCCAGCCCACCAAGAGGTGGTGGTTGCCTTGGGAGGCAGCCGCCCCGCAGAACACCTGGCCGCAGGCTTGGCCCTGGCCTGCACCTGCTTGCCTGAACCTTTTTTTCTTTGACAATGAAGAGACATAGGTTTACTTTTAGCTCATCCAAGCCAGACAGTGCCAGCCATGGGCTTGCAAGGAGCTGGAGAGAGCGTGTGCACGTTATTCCTCGTGCCTCGCCTGGGTTGGGAGATGGTGGCTTTGGGTTATCTGCTGGCTCTCCAGTCCCAGGTCAGTTCCTGAAGCCCAGCACAGTGGTGCAAGGTCCCAGCTGGCAGCAGGGGAGCAGTAAGCTCAAAGCAAGGCTAGCTGCGTGGGCACAAGTGCTCTGCACCCCTCAGTGCAGCTGCAGGATGTCCTCCAGGCACAACTTCATGAAGATACAGGAGAAACAACCTTCAGCTGTGATCCTAACACACGAGGTTTGTAAAAGGAACCACTGAAGCATTAAGCTGCTGCTGTTGCTTCTAAAATGAAAGGTGTCTTGGCCCCCACTGATGCCAGAGCAAGCGGCAACCACAGCCGCTGAGCACCTGGTGTCCTGGGCTGTGCAGTGACCATGTCAGCTCAGTCCTGGACCAGGAGCAGTTGCTGTGTTCCAGCTGTTCCCTCTTGTGCTTCTGGGCAGGGAGAACAGCTGGAACGTGGTCGATGCAAGCTCCTCCTGTGAGATCTACAGCATCTTGTCTGCATTCTAACTTGTCTCCCTAAGCTGACTTCATGTGCTGCCAAGACTTTCTTGCTCAGTTTTAATCCTTCTTTGCTACTATTTTGTGCTACTTAGAAAGAAAGGGGATGACATTAGAAATAAATCCTGAAGTGAGGACAGGACTCTGAGTCATCAGTTTCTGAGGCATTCTGCTGCCTTTCTGGGAAGCAGCTATTCCTGGTGAAAAACAAGTTCTCATTCTGAGCCGCTCCAGTAGAAAAACACAAGCAACAGAAGTTTTAAAGAGGGGGAAAAAAAAAAAAGGCAAAGTTGTTTGGGCTATTTCTAACAAAGGTGACAGATACCACAGCTATTCACACTACACTCAGCAAGGCAAAGTGGGGAGTAAAATAATTAACAAAACGAAGTTACTTATTCTACTGCATCACCAACCAAAGAGTGTGCTAGGTAGATCTTGGAACAGCGTCCCAGAAGACTGGGGAGAAGCAGGGCTCCCTGCAGCTTGCTGGTTTTTAATAACAACTAACACACTAGAGGGCGTACCAGCCTCTGCTTGAGCGAGCCGTATCTGTCTGATCACACACGGAACCACCCTTCTGCCTCCGGTGATTGACATGAAGTAATTCAAGAAGCCAAATTTGCAGTTAGCATTCCAAGATTTAAATATCAACACGTCTCTGCTCTCCCATCCACCCTGTTTGGTCCCAAAAGCCAAAGGCAGCCCCAAGCATGGCTGCTACTGTGGGTACAGGGGAAAGACTACGCTCACTGATATTTCAAATGACATGAGCTACATGGGAGAGAGGGACAAGTTTCCTTTCAGATTGTACAGATAATGTGAGTCCTCTCTATAGGTGCTCCTGGTGGATACGAATCTACATTTACAATTAGGTGCAGCTGCTTGCAAAAAGTACTCTGATCATTATGGAAAGGAATATTAATATGAGATATATATTAATACATGCCCACAAATGAGTAAGCAGGACAATATAGAAAAATACAATCGAAATACAATCGGGAACAGTAAGTGAATGGAGTTGTGGAACGTGAGCAGCAGAGAACAGCAACTGTACCAGGTAAGATGGCCTCACGCAGATGATGATCAGCTCGGCTGTACAAGGATGCACGTTTCCCACCAGCTGACTGCACCTCCAACGCCTGGCATTTGATCCAGGGTACTGGCAGCTTCCAGTTACTGAAGTGCTGAGTTCTCCAAGTACTTCACAATACATTTTTCTGCATTTGGTGCTTAGCTATTTGCAAAGCAGCTGAAAATAGGAACAGTTCAATACGGAGCAAGATAAAAGCTTAGTTATAGACCAGATTAAAGGTATGGTTTTAGAATTTATAAACATGCAAAGTAGTTCTGACACCAGGTATTCAATGAATTAGTATTAATAAAGATCAGAAGCAATCCATGGGACTTTGAGAAATGGGCTAAATCAGATAGCCTGTTGTCAAGTGTCAGTTCCAATTGGTTTTAGGTTTGTTTTTTGTTTTTTTGTTTTTTTTTTTTTTTTCTCCAAACTAGAACTTTAATTAGGACACTGAAAATCACCGTTGCATAGACCTCCCTTCAGCAGGCGCTGATCCAAGCACAGTACTTCTTCAGCATATGTCCCAGGCAACAAAGGGCCCATATGAGGCAGGCTCCAGCCCAAACGGAGGTTCGGGCAGGCACTGAAGTGCCCCAGGCAGGGAGGACTGTAGTTGAGACCTGACCCCAAGTTCATGTAACAAGGTGTAGTGCCATCTAAGCAGCCTTGCCCATGCACTTTTAGCAACACAGCTCTACTAGTCTGGTTTCAGAGGTTACTCCATAGTTGACCAGCAGCTTAACCTGCTGTGACCAGTTCCCGTCCTGTACCCGAAAATGGGATCACTGGACTTTAGTCCTGGGCTGAATCATAACAGTAGGGACTGTTTGTCACTGATCTGCTGGTGCAGGTTCAGCTTACGTCAGCCAGCTGCTGCACACCAGCCAAGGGCTGCTTTATTTCAACAGGCAATTGCAAACCTGGTATCACTTCAGCTTACCGGATGTGGATTTTACATTTGGCAATGGTAAAAGTTGTTCTTACAGGAAAATAAATGACAAGCCTGTTGTCAGAAATTTAGCCAGAGGGAAGTCAGCGTTACCAGAGGTCTGGACTGTGACTGAAGGACTGACCTCACTGCCAAGAACAGAACTGGGACTGGAAGTGCCTGGTGTGTAGCCCTGAAAATCAGGCTGATGGGAAAGCTGCTTTCTGATCAGAGGCACTCTCTTATCACTGAACGGACTACGTAAATATAAGTAAGTAAGCGTTAGGATTTGAACACCAGAACAGGAGGTTGAAACAGTGGGAACAGGTACAGCAGGTGGCACAAAGCCCAGCACTTGTGCCAGGAGACTGTTCCATAATCAAGTCTTAAAGCTCGCTTGCTTAGAAAAGCACAAGTGGCTCACCAGCCCTTTGCCAAGGAGCTGGATTTGACTAACAACCAGGTTCTTAAAAGGACTGAAAGAAGCTCCTGCTGCAGATCTGAAGTGAGAGAGATCTGCGCTTTCCACAGCGCAGTTCTCCGTACTGAAGGGGCCAAAACAGCGGCAGGGGGCTGTTTTGGGGATTAAAACACATTGCAAGGATTATGTTCCCATTGAACTGATTACCTGCTCACCAGTTGCTCCGTCACGAATGCTGGGCTGCCAGCTTTAATTCAGCAGTGGCAAGTAAGAGGCAGCCCACTCACAGGACACGGATATTCCTGACAGCGCTGAGAAGCGACCCAAGAACTTTGCTTCACAGAAGCAGACTAGACTGCCCCCTCCCCACACGCATTGCAAACACTGACCAGTGCAGTGAATGGTGCAGGAGCTAGGAGCAGTGCAGCCCAACCCTCACCCTCGGCAGGATATTTTTAGCTTCTAGAAGAAATTTGCTTTGGCAAAGGTTCTAAAATATCTTTACATCTAAGATACAGCCTTATTGTAATATTTTAATCCAACTCTAAGAGATCCCACAATTAAAAAACAGGTTTGAGACGGGAGCCAAGAGATGTTTCAATACCTCCTTCTTTTGATCCCATTAAGTACTGCCAGCTCTTCATCAGTATGCACCAGCTTGAGTGTGCAGTTGTTTTTATTGTTCCTGAAATGCACCTTTGCCCACCTCAGTGTCTGCAGCTTTTTCCAGCAGTAGCACAGAAACAGCAGCTGGAAGCAAAACTTTTGGCAATCCAGGTGTGGGGAGAGTGTTGGGTATGGAACAGACTGCTTCCTACCTGCATGCATCCTGGAACTGGACAGCTTTCAAAGATCTCAAAAGCCAGCAAGGAGATGTTATCCCTTTGGTGCTTCTACTGCACTGAACTGCAGTTTACCTAGAGAGCAGCACATCCCTGCAATGAAACCCAGGATTCTCTGACACAGAGTTTAAACGCCTAGTGTGCACAGACTACGCAGCAAAACCAGAAAAGTGGTCGGTTGTTTTGTTTGTTTTTCAACAAATAAATGTAACCATACACATCTCCCCAACTAATTCAGAGCAAAAGCAGTCAAGCCAGTCTATGTTTTAATGGAGAAGGCCAATGCCTTAACTACAAAAGATACTAAAATACATAAATAAGTTACTGTAAGAAAAATAACTGTTCCAAGGTTATACCTCTGTCTTGCATAAATCTCACATCTGCACTTAAATTCTGATGCTTTCTTCACGAAGCTTGCTGTCCTTTGGCCTACGTAACAACATTTATTGTGTGATGGCTTAACTAAAGTGCTACCTTTGCAATTATTTCAGCCTATAGTGGAGGACTGAATTAACCGCTTGTCATTACTGGTCCGTTATCTGCCACTGCCCCTGTGCGACTGCTGCTCTTCCAGTCATTTTAAGAAGAGGCTGTTCCCACACACATTATCCTGAACAGCATGTTAAAGTTGTTGCTTCTTATTGCATCCCGACAAGCACTGATCACTTGTGTTTTAGGTTTGCCAACTGTAAAGAGAAAAAAGAAAAGAAGAGAGAGAACATTTCAGTTATTGAGTAAACTGGTAAAAATGCTTAGTAGGTCTAGTCTGAAAATTTAGGGGTTCTTTCAAATATTTTTTTAAACACACAATGAAGCGCCACCGTTTTTCTAACACACAAATAAAATCTTTTGTTTAAAGAAGAATTTTTGGCAGAGCTACTATAGTAGAGCTTAAAGGGCTTGTTGAAAGGGGAATGCTATAAACATATGAAAAACCACCTCCTTCCTCAAAGACCTATAGAACTAGTATAGATAAACAACCTTGCTTAAGTTAATAGTTTTTATTTTAAAGCAGAATTATAAATGAAGAACTGAAGCACTATTTAAAAACATTTTTAGAGTTGTGTTCAACAAAACTAGTGATTTTTATACCACTGCTTCAAACTGTTCTTTCTAAAACTGTGATCCCAGATGATACTGGACATTCACAGTTCACTGTCGCAGGCAACTGGCTATGACTGAGAAAGACAAGATTACTTCTACTAATATAGCTTCAGGCCAAAAATCCTGAAGTCATTAACTAACCCAGGTGGCCTCCGAGACACAGCTTATCTGCCTCACTGGGGTCCATGACTCCCTGTTCCCTCCAAACACACAAACACACACTTACCACGTAACCGCCCAGCCCTCTGGATTGCCTGATTCACAGCTTTCAGATTATTCAACAGCTCTGTATGATTGTTGCAACGAATTTTGTATTGATTTATTAAATCTCTGTTAAGATCATACAGCTCAATGTACCGTGTCTTCATGTTCTTCCTGGGGGAACAATCAGTCCAGTTATTTGAATCTCTGGGGACAAGAAAGTTATTCCTGGTTTGTCTGTATAAAGGTGCAGCAATATGTGGTTGTGATGACCACAGTTACCCACCTGCCTGCCAGCCACAAGACAACAGTCTTATCTAGACATGTTGGTTATACTCAATATTTTACTGAAAAAAAGGATCTATTTTTACAGTTACTTTATCTGGCAACCCAAATAGGAGATGCCACTTGCCCCAGTGAAAGTAACACTGCATTGGCTCAGATCTATTTTCCTGCTGCTCTTGACAGTGAAGACAAGACATCAGCAGGAGAACGCAGCAAGTCAGAGTTAAAGGACAGACACAAAGTTTCTTTCTTGGTGTTCTCAGAAGTCCACACACCAGAGACAGCTTTTACTGCTGTTTTCCCTTAATGTGTCTTTTCTAATTATCTCACCATCTCAAGGCTTCACCTGCTCTATGCTAAGCCCCCACCTCTGCACTTTCACCTTCCCCAGACTGGTTTTCCACCTAAAGAAAAAAAACAAGGCTCAAGAAGAGCTCAGCAAAGGTACCAATTCTACATCAAGAGTTGTAACTCAGCAACCTCTATATCACACAAATGGTTTTAGGTGCTCTTTTTCTGCCTGGAGAGCCAAAACTGGCCATGCTAAACCCAAACCACACAAGCTAAGCAGCAATCACTCACATGTCTCCCAGGAGTCGTGCATCTTCCGCCTGAACCAGCATGCTGCGGATGAGGTTGGAGTGTTCAGCCATGTCGGCAGTGAGCCTCTGATTCACCGCGTGGTGTTCGTCCACCTGCCCAAAGCAAACACGCATGAGAAAGAGCCCTCAGCTCTCAGGGCATACAGGTAATGGTTCAAGCTAAACCTTGGTCTGGTGTAACAGCAAATAACATCCCAATTTAAGCTACAGCATCCCTGGGACCATCCTCCTTCCCCTCAGGCCCTGATTGCCACAGTGGTACCTTGTACCCCCAGAACAGGGTGATCGGGCTGAGATACAGACCTTACACCCTGACCCAAATCCACAGCTCAATCTCCCAGATGACATCTTTATATTATTCTAAACAATAAACTGCTGGGGACCAAGGACTTTTTCCACAGAACAAACAGAATGCTGAGGGTGTCCCGTTGTCTTTGCACAGAATATACAGCAAGCCATCACTCGCTGATTTCCACAAAGAAGATAAAGCAGTTTAGAGATACTGTCATACAAATGCCCACAGTGACTGCTTAGATACCCTTTTAGAAACGCCCAATGCCTCCTCACTTTGACCAACACTTGCCGCAGCTCCTCAAAGTATGCAGGGAAATCTGCTTCCACCTGCAAATCTTCGATGGCCAGAAAAGAGGCCATTGACTGGATGATGTCACCAGCAAGATCAATATCATCTGTGTTGATGGAAATCTGTCAGACAGGAAAGAAAGCACTTCATTGCTATTCTGTAACAAAACATCTTGCAGACTCACCCAGCAGGACTGTCTTTCCAAAAGCTACTGAGGCTCAAAGCAGTTCATTCTATCAAAAGGCAAAACTGTTACATGAGCAAGCTCTACACCAATTTCAGTGGGGCTTTTATTTGGGCCTGGGGCAAAGAGGCATCTGTGCATACAGGAGCAGTGCAAAAGTTACAGGCAACCTCTGTGCCCCAAATTATGGCTCTCTGAAACTACTCTTGTGTGGGAACAAATACCTTCTACAGATCTGTAAGCTAAGCAGTCTTCTTCATTTAATAGGCCCTGGACTTTTACACACTAACAGTAAACAGACCCCAAAGTTTCCAAAAACATCCCTAAAACATGAGTATTTCCTCTGCCTTTTAATTCCCTTCATTTTCACTTCCTCATGTTGGCACCACCCTTAAGTTTCACTTGGGTACAATTAAACGCGTGTTCCCCTTGTCAACAAAGGTACTCACCTCTCCACCAGGCTTGATTTTGATGCAGAGCTGCCCTGCATTACGAAGGGAAGTAAAGCAAACCTGAAAGGGAGCGCTCTGAAACTCTGCATCCTCTGGTAGTAAAAAGCTCTGATTCAGCCACATAACAATCTTGCAAAAATAAAATAAAAAAGAGCATCAGCCATCACCTGTGTGGAAAGCCTGGAGAACCACATAATATGATTCTGCACGTGATTTGCACCAGGGCACTCCGTTCAGGGTACCCTGGAAATTTCATTTACTAAATTTCATCCCCTAAACCCATATCAGGAACTTGTTAGAATAAGGACAGTTGAATCCTTGCTCCAAAGCTGAATATATTCCTAAGAAAATCAGTTCTGGCAACCAGACAACAACCCAAGGTCAAAACATAAGCCCAGGCCTTGAGACCAGGAAAAGCCGGGAAGCAAGGCTTGGTTCTACTGCAAGAAGTTAAAGGAAAGTTTTGTTTCATCTTGTTTTTTGCCTTGACAATTTAATGCAGTAAAGGTCAGGTAAACACGGCAGAGCCATACAGTTATGAGGGAAATGACCAGCTCTAATTACTGCCATCCCACATTTCAGGTTTTTTAGAATCAAAGCTACAGGATTTCTGCTCATCTGTTGCGAAACTGAGCCGTCACCTGGGCACTGTACTGCCTTTTCTTGTTCTCTGCTCGTTTACAAAATTCATCCCTCACTACCGGGCTCCTGCTGCTGACATCCCATCAGCTGTCACTCAGTAAACAATATCTGCAACGATCCCAGGCCACTAGTTCTTGCAGGAGTTCCTGAAGCAGGGAACGCCTCAATTGAGGCATCTTTTAAAAAAGGGAAAAAACCCACTGAGTCAAGTTTAATACACAGACCCCAAAGGCCAGCAGTACAGCTCAGAGCACAATTTTTCCTTTGCTATTGCAAATCTTAAGCTAATTGTGAACCCTCCACCTTCACAGGACTGGAAAATAGGAAGCGGACCAGAAACTCACCCTTTGAGGCCTCTCATTTGTTGTACAGTTAACAAAGCTCAGGGGCTCCGTGGCCGAGTCCGGGCTGCTCAGGGCATACATGGAAAAGCGGGGAAGCTGTCTCGTCAACTCAAATACATGGAACTGTGTGCTGGAAGCAATCCAAAGGAAAAATAGAGACAGTTACTAACATACTAGGGATTCACCTACTGTATGGTTCTTTTTTAGCTGGCTACTGACATCAGCAGCTTCCAGCTGTGTAATCTGTTGCTTACTGTTTTCCAGGAAAAAACACTGGAACTTGGAAATTCCAGGCTTATCACAGCATGAGACTGAACAATTCCTCCCCATTGCTTACACTTTCCATAATCCTTCCAATGAAATATATTCTCTGGGCCAACACATTTACTATTTTACTTTCGTGACTGGATATTTTCTTTTCAGGTTCAGTGAAGTCTTATTAAAAGCAATGATGAAAGACAAATACAGAAAACATAAGGTTAATTCAGTCCCCTGTGTTCTTCCTGCAGTAGTTGACCATTTCTCAAAACACAACTCCGTGTTCAGGGAAAAGATGCTGCTTCCAGGGGTACCGTCAGTTCTAGGAGAAGTGAGCAGGAAGAAAGTTGTTTTCAAGTATATATGAAGAGATGTTTTATTTCTATGGGAAACTGGAAAAGTGTTGTCTTGAAATAAAGCATATGCTCCTTTCTATTTGCCCTGAAAACAAAGGGGTTCAGGGTTATGTTGTAGTTTGACAGACACCACTGTGCCTCCAGGCTTGCTCAAGTACTTTGTCCAAGTACTTTGAGTCAGCAATGTGCCCTGTGGCCAAAAAAGCAAATGGTGTCCTAGGGTGCATTGGGAAGAATGTGACCAGCAGGTGCAGGGAGGTTGTCCTCCCCCTCTACTTCACTCCAGTGAGGCCAGATCTTGAGTTGTGTCCAGTTCCAGGCTCCCCAGTTCAAGAAAGACAAGGAACTACTGGAGAGTCCAGCAGAGAGCTACAAAGATGATTAGGGGATTAGATTTACTGTTTCTCATGTGGAAAGGCTAAGAGTGCTGGATCTGTTCAGCCTGGAGAAGACTGAGAGGAGATCTTATCAATGCTTAGAAATATCTTAAGGGGGATGTCAAAAAGATGGACCAGACTCCTTTCAGTGGTGCTCAATGACAGGATAAGGGGCAATGGGCACAGACTGAAACATGTGAAGTTCCATCTGAATATGAGGAGAAACTTCTTTACTTTTGAGGGTGCCAGAGCCCTGAAACAGGCTGCCCAGAGAGGCTGTGGAGTCTCCTCCGGGGACATTCAAAACCCAGCTGGACGTGATCCTGTGCAATCTGCTCTGGTGAACCTGCTTTAGCAGGTGGGTTGGACTGGATGATCTCCAGAGGTCCCTTCCAACCCCAACCATTCCATGATTCAGAGCAGGCACCATTTGGGGCCAAGAGAACAGGCAGTGGTACAGCCTCTGCCTCTTTAATCCATCCCCCAGAGACCCACACTAAAGCATCCTCTGGACAAGAAATGTTCACTGCTCCTCTAAAGACAGAGCTGGAGCACAACAGGTCTCAGTGACTCCAGAGCATTTAGACTTTGTCTGGAGAACAGCTCAGTATCACGGTTGTAACAGTGTTTTTGAGAAAGCATTCCAGCTCTCCTTCCAGTAACACAGAGAAGTGGGGCACTAGGGAATTAACGGTGCACTTCCCATGGGACAAGCACGAAGCCACATCATTGTGTTTCCTGGTCACACAGTCAGCTCTGGAGACCAGCAGAGATCACAACACAAAACTCACCTGTTCCTGTAACCCACAAAGGCCTTGATGTGCAAATCCACAGGGACATCTTTGGGTGGTGTAAGGGGAACACGAACACAGCTCGAGAGGTTCTGGAGACTGGGGTGTACCACATGGCTCTCTCCTTCAAATATGCCCTCAGCAAAGATCAGCACAGCACGGATGATTGTGTCTTAGCAACAGGAAGAAAAAGCAGTTCCTAAATTAACAGCTGCCCTCTGGCAAGAAACCACCACTGTCTTCAGAATTAAGCACAGTCAATGCTTTACACCTCTCCTCTGAATTGTTAAAATACCCCTGAGGACCAATCTTACCATACCGGGAACCAATTGCATCCTCAGCATGCCTGGTGCTAAGTGAATTTGCTGTCTTGGGGTAGTTCCAGTTTCGCATATAAAGTCAGCTGAGGCCCAGCTGCAGTCATGTAACACCCTCACTAACACGGCTGCAAGTTAATGTTTAATGTCAACACAAGGAATGTTACAGGGACTATCAAGACTTGTTTCATCCAAGTTAAATGTTAATTGCCTCAGAAAATAACACATAATAAGAAACAAATCCCATCAAACTCCTCTCCCGAGACCCAAAGGAACACAGCTTGATTCAAAACTCTGTGAAGGGAAAGCAACCACAAAGTGGAAATTACAGACAATAAAGGGGAGACAGGCAAATCATCAGCTAAATATAACTAAACATTTGCATGAATTTACATAAAATAAATGTCAATGGTTACAGGTTACCACTCACCATTTGTGGTGGAAATACACAGCTCTACATGGGCAGACTGGCTGTCAGAGCCCAGATTAACCGAGAGGGCCGTCTGGAGTTGAGTATTTGCTGGAATCACACCTCTCTGCCCATCAGCTTCCTTCAACTGAGTGTTCAGTTCAGCCTGTTGCAAAACACACACCCTTCAGTATGAGAATTCCAAGATTTTCATTCAAGCAACCTAGTAAACATATGCATAAGTCAGTTCTCTTTTTTTTCAGGAAAAGGTTGTACTACAGCAATTCCCAGTCACTTCACATAGCTATGAACAGCGGCTGGATTAGGCATGGAGCTGCAGACACTTGTGCTACAATTTGTTCAAGTGCTTTATTGTTGACAGAGCTCAGCTCCGTATCCAAACTTTTATCCAGAAAAGCACTTAACATATATTCCATTTTAAGCACAAGCTTATATAATTCCATGCTTTTACTATGCTAGTCATTTACTGTTCAAATATGAGTTTGCTCTTTCCTCAGACTACTTTTGAAGCTCTTTATTTCAGCCACAAGTGTGCTTCCTACACCCTGTCAGTGCTCCCAGCCCTCACCCAATTACTTGATCCCCTCACACAATCCTCTCTGACCCCCAAGTTGGCTTATGCATTGAAAATTACAATTTGCAGTTATAAGGCAAAGCACAAGGCTGAACAGAATCCAGCTCCAAACACAACTGCTCTGGCAAGACAAAGGAGCAAGGAAAATGTTACTTATTAAAATACAAAAAGCAAGTTCTGAACTTGCACAAGGAGCAACTGGGATGCAGAAGCAGGAATCCTCAGTAGACAATCTCACTGCATCCTAACAGGTTACAGCTCTGACTTGTCAGGACGGCCTCACAACCGGCTTCCCAGATTACTCAGATTCACAGCAACAGAAAGGTGTGTTTTGGCCCCAAACATTGTCTAAGTAGTACCTTTGCATTTTCTTCATAATTTTTTAATTCCAACAGCAGATTTTGTTTCTTTTGACTAAGTTCTCGGATTTGATCCTGCTCAGCACTTGTATCCATTAGGTTTCCTTTCATCTCCTCACCTCCTGGTAGATAGCCTCGGACTGTATAGAAACAAAA
This sequence comes from Columba livia, assembly GCF_036013475.1. Classification (NCBI taxonomy): domain Eukaryota; kingdom Metazoa; phylum Chordata; class Aves; order Columbiformes; family Columbidae; genus Columba; species Columba livia. The sequence goes on from NC_088614.1 coordinate 10,981,730, forward strand.
CACAGCCAGTTTCAGCAAAGCCTTTTACAGCCTCTTCAGAACTCTAGTTTCTGTAACAAGTTCCCTTTGTGCCATCTCAGCAGCAGACATTGATTCTGGTCTTTAGGTATACCATTCAGCTCAAAACCTGAGCACTGATTTACACCCACATAGGCTTTGACTTTCCTGGTGATAAGGACAAGAGAATTGCACACTTTAAAGGAGGTGATTTTCCAGCCTGTCTTTAAGCTGTTTTCACCTGACCAGGCAAGCACAGCACCTGGTCCTTTTGTGAGAGGATTCCAACTGAAATAATTCTTTCAGGTGCTAAGGCAAGTTTGCAATTACACAAAATTAATAACTGCGTGCCTGGATTTTTAGAGCTGGTCAGAGGAGTTGTTACTGTCTGGAAGTGACTGTAATCACTGTCAATCAGCCAGTAAACAAGATTTACTTGGATTAGTTTTTCCCCAAATCATGGGATACTTCACCCCAAGGGGTAAGACCTGTTTCCCAGTACCCAGTGGAGCACAGAGTTACAGAAATATCTCCAGCTGCCTGTGGAGACAGGAGAGCTGAAGAGAGATGAGCAAAGACACATGCCGTAAACTTCCATTTTGCTCTAGGGCTGTGTACTCTGATTGCAGCTGACAATGAAATCCAGGGACAAACATATTTTATCTAGGAAATACATGCTGCCTGACTGTGTAACCCCCATAAAAAGTTGCAGGGAACTTGAACAACATCCAGCATGCACGCTGTCCTCTGATGAAAGGACCCGTTTTATTATTTGAGTGAATCATTCATTTAAAATGAGAGCAAAACAGAAAATATACTGAAACACAGGAGAACACCTCATGTGAAAGGATGCTGGCCCCAAACAGAGCTCTAATGACAAGGACTATGAGGATGCGTTGTCCATATAACACCAACAACAGACCTATTACTATTTAGTAACACATAAACACTCCAGCCTAAAGGGATCCCCATCATGCCAAGGTTGTTTATAATGGACTCATCAGAAGAGGATGATCATGTTCAGCGATATCAACCTACACAGCTCTGCTAGCACAAGGTATCTTCAGAACTGTGCGCAACATTCCCCTTCTGTGAGCCTGGGAAAAAGGTTTATATGCTGAAGCCCAAGCACAGCAAATCCCTGCAACCTGTGATTAAGACAGGCAGCAAAACACTGTGCTATTTAACAAGGACAGGCTTTTGTTCCAAATGGGTTGTGCCAGACCTGCTTGTCTCAGGCCACTGACGCCAAGCAGTCAGATAATCACACCTGTGTCTTTCCTGGAGCCATCCTTGTGAATTCACACTGAGCTTACTTACATAATTTCTGATCATATTTGTTTCCACTCACAGTAACCAAGTCTGACTTCTTGAATGCATGGTGGGATAAATCCACCAGCTCTCCAGTTTCAGGAAAGCATTTTCCAGGAAACAAAGCACTGTTAACATCTAAAACTTCTAATATAAAACTATTCATCTTGAGGAAAAAAAAAAAAAAAACATCTAACCCGCCTGGACATGTTCCTGTGAAACCTGATCTAGGTGTTCCTGCTCCAGCAGGGGGATTGGACTAGATGATCTTTCAAGGTCCCTTCCAATCCCTGACATTCTGTGATTCTGTGAAAACACACATACTGTTAGCTCTCTTAACACCTTTTACCCACTGCAAAGCACCGAAGAACTATCACATTGAAAAAAAAAAATCATCTAAAGTAACGTTGCCTGAAGAACCACAGTCTGTACCGAATATAGTTATCTTTGCATTACTAGGATGGAACTTCTTCCATTAGGCAAATAAATTTTGATGGCTTCTTGAATCATAATGAAACACATGTTGATTATCACAGAGAAGGCCAAAATCACTCTTCCAGATAGCATAACTCAAAATTCCCTTAACTTCACACATGGCAAAGGGAATTTGGCACACAAAAATGCCTGTGGAACTAATCTGTAATGACATGCCTGATATTACTGTGTATTAAATTAATATCCTGAACAATGCTTTTACCTTCACCATCAACTGAACAGCAGATTAACTGGGTGCTCCCATCCATCCTGTAATCCCCCTCCACCACTCCTGCAATGGAGGAAGCAAAGTTGTCCTTAAAGATGACCTCCCCTGTTCGGTCACTGCGTGCATCAACCTGGAACAACAAAGAGTTCCAAGGCACAGCATGAACAGAAAAGTTAACTCCAAAATATATGCCATACTCTGAGCTGTAACCAAAAGCCAGCTCCACTCACAGAACTGCAGGTGAACCTGCAGCTCTGCTGATCAGACCAGCACACATCCAAAAAACACCATCAAGAAATGACCTCTGCACAGACTCAGAATGAACTGTTCTTCAGAAATGCTTCCTTAAGTTACAAACCAGAGGAAGGGAAGGAGGACTGCAAGTCTGCACTGGGAAGGTTATGAGCACACTAACGCAGCAGTGGTGGGACTAAACCAGAAATAATCTTAATGCAATATTTACAATCTCCTCTCTCAGCTGCAGCCCTTGTGCAGCGAATTATTTTTTTAATCCACAAATACCACAACTTTTAATTATCTTTCATTGGAGAAGAACAGAGAGGGGCCTCAGTTCCGTGCAGTGTGTCCTTGCCAAAGCACACAACCCAGCTTTACTCTTTTTAGGCGCTGGGGACTGTTTCAGACCGACAAACAGGGTAGAGACTGCCAGTGGAAAAGAACAAAGAGTAAAGCAAGGAGAGGTTCTGTCTTTAACAATGTCGTACACCTAATCCAACATAAATTACAACATATCTGGGCTCTAGACTGCCAGATTGATATGAAGTTAATTAAATTCCCCCAGGGTAATGAGAGTAATGAGCAGTGTGAAGAAAGAAGCATAACATTACCAGAAAGAAAAAAAAAAAAAAACACACAACTGGCAAGCTGTGTCCAGGAGAGATTTGGCAGCTAGAACAGACATTTCTGGCAGATGGGAATAACAAGCAACAGGCTTAAGAGACTAGGACTGAGTTGTATAGAACGCCTTTACATTAAAAAATTAACGCTCGATTAATCCTGCCAGAGTCAAGACTGACGCTGCTCTCCTGTTACATAACCATTTGAGAACATTCAGGAAACATCCCAGAGGATTATTAGCATGTGCTCAAGACACAGCTGAAGAGAGACACTCCAGAGCTCCAGGATGTGGCATATGATCTCTGCTACCATAGAAACAACTCGACACACCTTAGCAATCGACTGGGAGCTAAGCAGAGGAAGCAGCTTTTCTCTGATCTTGTTGCACTTGGCAGAGGATTCGCCAGCCAATCGAGGTTTACTGCAAGAGTTCTCCAGCACTCAGCTTTCAACAGTCTTTTAAAGTTTTTCACTGTTCTTCAGACAGCGTAACAGCCTTGTTCAAACACAGCTTCCAGACTCACAGGTCCTCATTTTCCACTGTATAAACTCACCTTCCCATTGGACCAGCCAGTGATTAACTCACACACACCATCAGAGTTCAGGTCAAATGCGTGTATGCTCATCGCGTGGTTCTTAGACTGAGGACAGAAAACAAAGAATAAATTAAGCTTGTGTATGTTTTCTAAATTACACGATTGAAACATGCAAGATGCTGGAGTCTGAGGCTACAGAGATTACAGTAAGCAATATTAAATATCTCTTAAAATGAAGTTTGAGCATCACTATCTTTAAGGTCACACGTCTGAAATCTTAGCCTTTGCATTACAAATCTAGTCCACTGCTCTCAAAGGACCTGCTCTTTCCTTTAAATACATTTTTATCCAAGCAGATTATTAGAACTCACAAAAGAACGGTATACAAAGCCAAATTCTGTAGGAAAAAAAAAAATACCAGAGCTTCAACACGGTCATAAAATGATACTATCACAGAAAACCATTAGTCTCTTCCTGCTACCTCCTAAGGAATCCTTTCCCTTATTACTGTTCTAATCTGATTTCCAATATGATTTCCCGCAGCCGCAAATTGCTCTGGATGCAAAAAATGAGCTTTGAATGTACAGAATACAAGATTAATTCAGTCTCTGCAAAACAGTTTATTATTTCAACAATACAGCCAGAGGCATTTTTTAAAAGTGAACTCAAGTTTCTGTGTTGCATCTCTGCAGCTCAAGTGACCTAGAACAGACGTTTCTGGCAGATGGGATTAACAAGCAACAGGCTTGACCCTGTGAAGCTGAAGCATCCCTAGTTGTATGGTTGTATCAGTGTCATTTAAGCCATTACCAATAATCCCAAAAGCACTGAATGAACTGACATGGTATTAATATTGCATGCATATATAAAAATGCATAGATTTTGTAAGAACAAAATTACATTAAGTGTTACGCTCACCAGAAAATTTCAAATTAATCTAAGGAGTCAGTATAACATCAGAACGACCTGAGACTAGGTACCAAATCTCCTAGCAGCCTTCAAGCTTTCAGTGATGATATTCCAACATGGGACTAACCTTAATTCTCCAGTAGCGAGCTGTCTTGTCATAAACTCCAACCGTCCCATTAGCGAGCGCATAGCCAAACCGACTGCCATACATGGGGCTGAGTGCAGTAATTGTCTTATGGGGAAAAAGGGAGAGAGAGAACACAGGAGTGAAAACTTCTGCATCTTTATGTAACAGAGAACAGACTGTACAATCTCTCTATCGTATGAACTCTACACTGATTAAATGCTAAATAAGTCTATTGTAGGAAGCATTAAGTACTGAAGCAATTGTTTTTAAAAATCAGTTTGAAATCACCAAAGGCCTTGTAGGATTTTCTCACCCAAGCTGCATTGCCAGTGTTAAGATACATCTCAGCGAAGACTGCAGAATTGCCCTCAAACTGTGTACTCTGACCAAATATTCCCTGACACAAGCAGCAGCACAACTGCTCACAGGATTCCTGCAGTCATCAGCACTAACATATTATAATTGAAAACCTACTCCAAACACACGACATTCCTTAAAGCTTCAGGACCTGAGGATGCCAAGGAGTTCAACTTTACATGGGTTTGGAAAGCCTTAGAGAACTTATTGGTAGAAAATTTTTGCCCCAGATTAATGAGATAAAAATTAACAGCTCCGATCAGAACACCAGTTTAGGTATTACTTGAATAACTAACTGCTCCAGGGAAAAACCCAAGAGTCGTAACTCAGCCTGTTTCTCACTCCTTTTAAGACCCATTACCTTACAATTTTTCATTTTGCTGAGACTCTCAGTGCTTGGAAATGCAGTTTTTTTCCACACACTAAACTAGACATTTTCATGTCAGGAGGAACAACAGCAATTGTCTGTGTGGTCTTCTATACAACGCAGCACAGGAAATGTCCTTATATTAAATCCTTCATTAATTGCTTAAGCTCAGCTGACTGTGCTCCTTGATTTTTTTACCATTAAATATGGCTTCCAAACCCTCTACCCTTCCATCTGACAGATCTTTTACAAAGCCTTTCCCAAGTATCAAAACCCTTTAAATTTCAACCACCCAGTAAGGAGAGGAGATGGCAGCAACAGTCAGAAACTCACAAAGGCAACAACACTTCCTTTAAACCCTGGTTATCATTTATAAATCCAAGAATCACAACAGTCTACGGTTTCAGTTTCACCAAACTGATTAAACACAGAACATGCAAATTATTCAAGTCTTCCAAAACAAGCACAACGTATAAAGCCATTGTTCCTTGAATTTACTTTCCCAAAAGCAAAGGTTTAGGTGAGCTCAGTCTCTCTAAATTAGAACAGTAGGATTGTAACAAGCCTCTAAAGACTCTGCAGGTCTGAATTTAAAACAATTCTACAATGGATCTCAAAGTAAATCATACAAGAGAGTGACAGACTTCCCTCTAACTAGAAATCACAATATGACTCTAGACTGGCTACTGTACAGACAGCAGAACTTATTATAGGCTCAGTTCTAATTCTAGCTACAGCAAGAGCTTCCTTTTCCAGAACACTCCTGTATTTAATAGCTCTTCCTAAGTGGTTTAATAGCTAACTAAGCCTTTTAGTCCCAACTTGGGCCAGGGGAGACCTCAGATCTCCAAGGACAAAGGTCTGTAGTGTGTCCTTACACTACCCTGGGCCCAGAAGGCTCATGAGAAGGCTAAGAAAACTCCTAAATGCAATGATAAGGGTATTTTTCTCCAAGTACCTAAAATTTAACAATGGGGATCTCTCAGTTCTTAAACTAAAAAGCAACTCTCCTGGAAAACCTACATGCCCCATATTTTACTTTAGGCACTACAAAGGTGCAGCTCTGTTGATACAGCCAGTATGTAACTCTAACTGCAATATAAACCCCTTGTTTTGCCTGGGCAACCCCCTCTGCCCTGCCATGCACTGTCTGGATACACACAGGAGCAAGTTATTTCATCATGATCGTGTTAACACATTTGAGGAAAACTGTAGAGGATATTCTTCTGCTCAGAATGCACTGAGAGCTTCAGTCACAATCCAGTAAGCATCATCACCTTTGGACAGGGCCCTAACTTTCAGTCAAGCAATAGTTAACTCTTTTCAACCTGGTGAAGGATTTGTACATAAAGGAAGCAAAAAAGCCCATCTATAGTGAAAGACACTATGAAACTCTAACTTTCGCAGCTCTAGTAGAATACATGCTGTGCCAAATAGTTAAGTAACTATTTGGCTACACAATATATTTGAACCAGAGAAGCTTTACAGTACGCAATACTTTCAGCTCCATCAGCAATTACAATAAACAATAGCTCAAATCAATTTACCTCTGTCTCTGACATCTCTGCTACAATTTCATCTTCTTTAAACACCCGGATGTCAAAATCTTCAGAGCCAACAAGAAGCTAAAAAAAAAAAGAAAAAGGTCTACCTTAAGAATAGTTATTCAGGCTAAAGAAATAAAAAGGACATTCTCCAGGACCCAGAGGGCAAATAAATATTGCAAGTCCGGCGATGAAGAGGTTTTAACAACTGTGTGAAGAGCTGCAAATGGAACAAAAAAAAAATCTTGTCAAGACAAGATTTCAGAAGTCTCCCATTGATCGAGTATTAGTTATACCTTTTCCTGCCAAGCCAGACTGTACAAAAGCATAGTAAAATATCTGGGGTAGGAATGAGAAAAGACACTTTGGAACATCAGGGCCATGCTCCTTTCTTACTGTAAAACATTCGGTGTTATAATTTGTAACTACAATTATACACACCAAAAATATTACATTGCCTGCAGGAGACCTGCAGCTCAGTTCTGACTTGTGCTACGTGGGCTCAGAGAAACACCAACTCCCAGTTACTGGCCTGTGAACAAACAGTGGGAGAAAAATCATCGCGTAGCACTGAACATTCCTCATTTAATACAACTCAAACCATCACTGCTCCCCCAAACTAAAGGGTGGCTGCCATGACTGCAAAGCATGGGTAGAATGGGCTTCAACCTGATGTAAACCATTATACAAATAGGACATCAGCACTGAATTGGGTCTTCTGCATTCTCATTCCTTATCCTTTCTTACACCTTAGTTCTTTTCCTATTTCCTAGCTGAGCAGGTAGAATCGATTCACCAAAGCAAGGCAGTAATGCTGTAAAGACCCCAGATACACCTAATTTTACACACTTCAAATAGTGCCAGAGACCAGTGCTGCTCCCTGCACATGGACTGATCATTTGTGCAGATCTTTGCCGGATTAGAGCCTGAAAAAGGCACAACTTCCACACAAAGATCACTTTAGCTGGTAATATAAGGCACTCATATTTGATAACCCATTTTTTAAATTATAATTTCACTACAACACCATGAAAGCAGTTGAAATCACATGTAAATGGTTACAAACCTCAGTTTTGCCATCACCATCAAAGTCACACAGTGCTAATGAACGAACGTTGTCTCCTGTAACCTAAAGAAAGACAGACAATCCTCAGTACAGATGATAGCTGTCAGAAGCTGAAGTATTTTCATGATCTCAACTGCAACACAACAATGAACACAGTCAACACTCAAGCAGTATCTGTGTGCACTGAATACATGATCAAAACACTTCATCTAAGGTCCGAGATAAATCAAGAAATATCTGATCTGTTTGACAACCAAACTAGTATTTATCATATAAAAAAAAAATCAAGGGGAATTAGTGCCATTGAAAGAACCTTGTAATAACATCAAAAGCACTATGCATAGCCTTACCGTCCAAAAAAGGTCATTTCCTTCATAATCAAAGCCCTGCAGGGCACAGTTTCCACCAATAATAGCAAGTGGAGATGAAATATCTCCCAGTTTTCCAAGAACTATTGCATTGGCTCCATCTGTAACCTACAGAGAAACATTAAAGAAACATGGCAGAGAATGAGACATCGGAGCACATATATCAAAAAGAGAGCTCCCAACATTATCATGTTTGTCTCCTCCCTAATGGTGCCGAAGCCTTACAATAAAATCTGTGTGTGCAGACCCCCTCCTCCTCATAAATCCAGTTATAGTGGCGTAACCATAAGGCAAAGCAAAACTGACAATAACCATTTCTCAAACGGGCTAAAAATAAATGATACATGAAGTCAGGCCAACAGGTTATAAAGTAAAAAATAAGTTATTATGACTCGTTACGCACACGTTGACAATTAACCTCTTACTACATGCTGAAAAGTCATACTGTTAAATAAATCAAATGCCGTTTCAAGTTTTTGCCATTAGTCTCTGCTTCCTTGACAAAAGCCACGATTCCTACCATTGCCAAGAACTGTAACTTGGATAGATTAGGGTGAAAAAGCTTCACCAGTGAAAATCGGTTTAATTGAGCTCTGAATGCCTATTAAATCTATTAAATTTTGTCTTGCTAGGTGACGTGTGACATATTATGAAAAGTTTTCTCGTACATGCATACACAGACATACATCACGCCCACACTTAACTTTTTTAAAAAATACTCCAGATATTCTAAAGGCAAAATATTCTGAATACAGTAATAACTAACACAAAGAACAGAAGCATAACTGACAAAGTAACATAAAACTGTGGTCTTTAGAATGGAAAGAAAAAGAAAACGAAGATCCTAAATAAAAGCAGACAGTTAAATTAACTTGCCTCTCTATAAAACAAATCTGAGTTATTATATACATCGTAAGCCAATAAATTAGTCTGTGTTCCAACCAGAAGACAATCATAACCAAGCTGAGGGTTCAGCACTCCCGAAGCCAGAGAAGTGATCCCTTGATTAATGTTGAGAAGCGAAATATCAGAATCTTGGTTACTTTGCACCATTCGGTTTGTGCTTGTTCTCTGCCCACGGGCATGAGGATTATGAACAAAAACCTGTAGAAACAGAGATACGCATATAAATATTATTAAATATTATATATGTGTTTGTACACAAACATTAAGGACTATCGTTTGGATAATAACTATGATGAGGAAGAAGGGTTTGTCCTCAACAAAAGTGAGGACAAAAGACTGGGGTTTTTGCTGACACTACTGTTTCTGACAGTTATCCATTAGTTTTAAATGATAACCACAAAAAGGGAAATGGCAGGAAAACCCTGCTCCAGCCAGTGGAGTTCTGCCACCTTTGTTTTGTTTCTGAAAATCGCAGCTGACAAGTCTACGGAGTAAGACAAAAAAGCCAACCAAAGAATGCAACAACAAATCAAACAAATTCTATCCAGCTGGTGTGTTACCAAAAAACCCAAACATTAGGACCATTTAGGACCATTTACCTGGTACCTATCTGTAATTTCTATCTGTAGGTGAACATGGTTAATTTAGAAAAGGGCCTGCAATATTGATGATTTTATTCTCACTCTGACCAATATTTAGTCACTGTAACTGTTTGAAGCAGTCAGGAGACCACAGGATAATACACTTAATAGCTTTTGCTTTATGTCTGTAGAGCCTGTGTCTTGAGCAAGCCCTTGTTCTATGCTGCTCCTAAAGGCTCTGAAATCAAATTAATAATGCTGAGAAACACCACAGATGAACCACATTTGTATTTACAGCAACCTCTGTGGGCTTATGTTTGAACCTGTTTTGTTTATTAGTTTAGTTGTATTTAACCCTCTTTTGTTTGTATTTCAAACTCAAACAGAGCACACACAACGTTTTCTGTTCCCACAAGGATCATTTATAGAAACCTCAGCACCGTCTCCTTTATCAGCACCAAGCTAAGTCCATAACAACACAAAGCCTCGCTGCTGTAACCGAGAGCGGTGCAACAAAACGTATGGCTTGAAAAAAACCCATTGTCCGCTAGAAAACGGTAAAGTTTCCTTAGCGACTTGAGTTACCAGCTATTAATTTCTGCGAACCCCCTGCCAGCACGCAGCAGAGCTGGCCTGCCCCGTCCCCAGGACTGCGGACAGCCCCGCTGTCCCCGCCTCGGCCCCGGGCCCCGCACGGGGGAGCAGCAGCGAGACCCGCTCCCCTGCGAGGCCTTCGGCGCTTGGCAGGGCCCGGTCAGGCCTCCACACGCTGCTCTGCAGCGGACACCAGCTCGGCACCGGGGCTGTTCGGCACAGCCGAAACCCGAGGCCGGCCGCGACCTCTGCGACACGCCGAGAGCCGCGGGCCCCTCCGAGCGCCGGGCCTGCGGCGGGAGAGCGCCCGCCTGGGTGCCCCAAGAGGCGGGAGAAGCCTCGGTGGCCCCAAGAAGGGCCCTTCCCCCTCAGCTGAGCGGGCGCACGGAGCCCTCCGCCCTGCCCGGCCGCGGCCCGGCCCCGTGAGAGGAGGCGGGCAGGACGGCGGGCCGCACCGCCCCGTTACCTTGCCCGCCTGCGTGGCGGCCGCCAGGCAGGGGTGCGTCCCATCGAACCGGCCCAGCGCCACCATGCGGGGCAGGATCTTGTGGTTGAGCTTCAGCGTGAACACGGGCACCAGCATCACGGCGGAGAGGCCGGGCCGGGCCGCGGGGCCCGCCGCTACACGGGGCCTCCACCGGCACCGGGCACCGCCCCGCTCGCGCACGGCCCCGCTGCGTCACTAGGAGGGGAGGGGGTCGCGGAGGATAGGGGCGGGGTCGTGGCGCAGAGGGGCGGGGCCTCGGCAGAGAGGGGCGGGGCGTGGTGCGGCACCTGGGATGGCTGCTGTGGGACCCGGGCGGCAGTTGGGGCAAACAGGGGGGCAGCTGGGGTGTGGGATGGAGGGGTGGGGGCAGCAGGGGGAACTGGGCTGTGGGACTGGGGAGGGCAGTTGCAAAGGTCAGGGGAGCTGAGGGACAACTGGGGGCACTGGGGGGCGTCTGGGAGGCAGCTGGGGTGTGGGCCTGGAGACTCTGGATGCGTGGGGCATTTGGTGGGGCTGAGGGGCAATTGGAGGTGTAGGACTGGGGGAAGCATTTGCAGAGGTCAAGGGAGGTGGGAGAGCAACTGGAGGAACTGGAGGGCAAGGGGGGTAGCTGGGAGCAGGACAGCAGATGTCATTGTCCCCTGGGCAGCAGCAGCGGTCCCCAACGCCTGCACCACCTTCCCAGTCCTGGCTCCCCTGCGGGGTCAGCACCCAGTTGAGGCCAAGAGGTGTCCCCTCCCTGTCCCCAGCCCCCCACCTCATCCTAATGCTGCTTCTCTCGGCATCGCTCACACCTTCGCCAGTAGCCTGGTACTCAGTTTTAAACCAAGACAATCTGGAACCGACATGCAGGAAGCCAACAAAGCCAAACCTCATGTTCAAACGCTCTGTGCTGCCTGTGAGAAAGGAACCTCAAAGTATTGGTGCTGCTGTTCGTTGGGCTTATGCACCACTTTGTACAGAGTCCAGCCGCCGCGGTGCCAGGAGGAGGTTGAAAATGTCAGGGAGGTGGAGGACAAAACCTGCCAAGCCACAGCATAAACACTAATGCTTGTCCCCATCCCAGTGTGGATTTTGGTATCCAGACCCTTACGGGTCTCCAGGGTCCCTCCTCCCAGCAGTGACCACTCCCTACCCATCCACAGGCTGGATGGAGAAACCCCAGCTCAAGGTCATGGCTTTAGACATTCTTAAGTTCTTAAATTATTTTGAGTTTAAGAAATAATTGTAACACAATAACTTTCAGGAGTGCTGTAAATATGCCACCCTCTCTGACCAGCACCTGAATCAGCACCTGCGATCCACTGGCATCATCCATCACCCCCATCCCAGCAAGAGGCAGGTTTGGAAAAGGAGGCGCTGGGACAACAGCCTTTCCCTGCAGAGGCCACCAGATTGAGGCAAAGCTTCATTTATTTCTAGGAAAGCTGGCAGACGCATTCGGGTTGGCATTCACTTGTGCATCAGCCAAGCCCCGGCCGGCAGCGGTGTCCCTGCCCTGCATACGAAGGAGAGCTCTCAAAGGCAGCGCTTGAGGAGAGATCATGCGACTCAACGTGACAACCACCTTTTAATCTTTTTTTACAATTGTTTTTACCAATTTTTTCTGGAAGCTCTATCAATGTACCATTATACTTGTGCATAACAAGGCAGCAGTCACATGCGGCATATGAAAGAGGGTTTTTTTTTTCCTTTGTGGATCTACTTTTGGGCGAGCGCAGGTCTCAGTGCCAGCCTTGCAGTGAGTCTCCTCTCCTGGGTTCTGTTTTGGATATTGGAACACAAAGGCAAAGCACCAGCGTGAACTCAGGCAACAGGGTGTTTGCTCGAACCCAGCAAATCCTGCTGCACTCCCGGCAAAAATCCCCAGTTCCCTTCCCAGCAGCACCAAGCGTTGATCTGCCAGGCTCTGCAAACCTGACTGAGCAAAACAGGGAAAAAACTACACTCAGAGCTTTTTATAGTAAATTTGCAGCCAGATGAAAATACCAGCTTCTTGCTAAATATGCATGATCTGGATTGTAAATATTGTTTTGCATCTGTAATTATGGTATTGGGTTTAGTGTGTCTGCAAGATGGTTAAATTACACTGCCTGTTACAGCTGCCACTTTGAATTTGCTGGCTCTGAAACCCTTAAAATTGAAATAATGACTTAGCACTCATTTCCCTTCGTTTGAAAGGCCTGACGTCTATATTATATGTACAGCATCTAGTCCTGAGTTCTGCAACTGCCCCACTCACGTCACAGCCGTCCAGCTGTGCTCGGGACAGGGCTCCTTCCCTTTTCCCATCTTTATCACAGGGGAAATCCCATAAAATCCTTGCTGAGCACCCAGAAAGAGCACCAGGGTATTGCTGCTGCACAGCTGGGGCTGCAGTTCAGCTGTGGTGGGTGCAGCTGCACTCAGGGGGTGATTTGGCTGTGTCATCAGGGCAGGAGTCTCAATATCCAGCAAGAGATCATGGTCATCATCCTTCCTGCATGACCCCAGAGCTGCTCTGCACAACCTGAGCAAGGCCATGCCCTATGACGAGTGTTTGCTCTTTTCTAGCTCCTGGGGATATATATATATATATATATATACACATAAACACACATATGTATAAATAATATCATAATATAATATGTTGAATTTTGACTTGATGTTCCTTATGAGTCCCTTCCAATTTGAGATATTCTAAGATTCTATGAGTATAATTTATTGAAATGTTACATACACAAGATAGACTAGACTAGACTAGACTAGAACCACGCTTGGTCACGGGCTTTCTAGGCAGGTTGCACAGAGAATCTGGCAATGATGGCACAACAGGTATGAGGACCATACCCACCCAGGAGCTGTTTCTTGGCAAAGACTTAAAGACTTCAAATCTAACTGAAAATTCACGATGCCCTTATTTGCCTGGCAGGGGATCCTACTGCTTGGTCTTCCCAGTGAGATGCTAAACCCTGAGGAGCACTTAGATACTGAGCTTAGGAAAAAATTGGCAAAAACAACTATCCCCAGCCCTCGAGGAGGGGATAATATGGCTGGAGGGACTGGGGAGGGGTGAGCAATAGCATCTGCGCTCCTAAATACTTTTTAAATTGAAGACTGAGCCTGTCTGAGCAGCAGCAAAACAGCTTTGCTATCTGCAGGGGCTTTTCTCTTTCCACATCCCAGGTTTACTGCCTGAGACAGAGCGGAGCTTCTCCCCATTTCCCATGCACGTCCCTGGGATGGGATGGGAGATGCCTTCCGATGCGGGTGAGAAGAGCCGCTGTGCTGGCGCAGCAGCTGTGTGAATCATTCCAGGATAGACAACCATGATCTCTGGATCTCAGGAGCAGGGCTATGAATACATCAAGGAAAATATCACATCCTTTTATTTCACACCTTTATACCAAGGGGGCTGGTGTTTTCTTTACAAGCTCAGACAAGTGCCTACTCGACATCCTAGGGGATTACTCATCCCCTACACTCTTGGCTTCTAATTAGCAGCTAAAAGGGAATAAAATAATTAAATATGCCCAAGGTAACGATACTTGGAAACTCCAGGTCACGTTTCAGCCGCAGGAGGTGGCAAGTAGTTGGAGCAGGTGAGTTTGAAGTCTGTGGGAACCTGAAAGACACAAAGGGAAGGGAGATGTAGGGGAAATAAAAACAAGAGAAAGAAGAAAATCCAAATTGTACACTGGGAAAGCACTACGTTTATGAGCAAAAGTGATGACAAGAGTTAAAGTGATGCTTAAAGCTTGTCTGTGCAGGTGCCAGCAGTGCTGGGCAAGGTGGGGGACATTTGGGGACCCCATTTCCCAGGAGGGTCTGCAGGGATACGGGGGAACCCCTGACCCACCAGTACCCTGCTCTCACTGGTGGGGGACAAGGTAAATGTGAACCCTTTTTTTTGCCAGCCAAAGTTTAGTCCATCTTCCCCCCTTTCTTCCCCTTGGGGGCTGCAATTTTGCTCTCGTTAGGCCTCGAAGTAATTCCCATTAACATTTATGAGACTTTCATGATCAAAAGACGAATCAGCCCTTTCATCTTCCAGACATGCCCAAACACACATCACCCAGCCCAAAAACCCCACATCAGCAGGTGGGGGCTTGTGCTGGGGTCCCCCACCCCAAAACTGGTGGGGAGTTTGCAGGGTCAGGCTCACCCTCCTGGACCCAACTTCACAGCATCGGTTCAGCATTTCTTCCTTTCCCTTCCCCCTAAGGATGAATAATCAGCAAATCACCACCCTCTCAGCACTGTTTTTTCAAGAGGGAGGTAATATTGATAGCTCGTTTCCAGATAAGAAACACAGAATAAATTTCAAGCCCTTGCCCAGAGCTATGGGACAAGCTGGTGGCTGAGCCTGGCTCAGAAACCTGGACTTGGAGTCCCAGTCCTGGCGCAGCCGGCTGGGTTGCAAGGTGGCTCCCAAACAAGCCACATCAAAGTGCGCTGCAGGGTTGTGAAAGCATTGCAGGATTGCATGAGGTGCAGTTCCTGCTTAATGAAAATCTGCTTATCCCCTTCCCACTGCGAGCAGGGCCCGTGCCAAAGGTTTCTATTGCTACAGGTGTGATTATGGGCCAGCGAAGCCCACTGAGGTGTGTGTTTACCCGGGTAAACGGAGACACACCATGTCTTTGCTGATAGCTGAACATCTGGAGAAGCGTCAACTGGGATATATTTTCCCAAAGCTGTGACTGAGGTGCAGGCAGGGGTTTGGCAGGAAAGCGGGCAGCTCCTGGGAAAGGAGTGAGGAGGGAAAGCAGGTGATGGGCTTAGCTCATGTCTGCCACTGAGACCAGAACATGTCTTTGCTCACCATTTCCTGGGAAAAAAAAAATAAAAGAAGCCTCCGCAGTGTGAAGTCAGCCCACTGATCCGGTTTCACTCCCAGATGGTTTCCAAGGCTTTGCCTATGCACATGGGGAACGGTTGGGATCGGCTTCCTGGGGCAGGCGAGGGGTGATTCATCCTCTTCCTCCTCTGCCAAAGGGCTGGCAAGCTCTGGCAAAACAAAATGACATCAGCACCTATTTCCCATGTTTTAAACACTTGTTTATCATCAGCAAATAGAAACCTGAGACACCCGTCAAATAAAAGCCGAGTCTGCTTTCTAAGCAGTGATCACTCCCATGGCTTCCTGCTGGCTTTCAGCATTTTGAGTGTGCTGTGTGTTTGCTGGGTGCTGGGGGGGGATGCGTAAAACCCTTATTTCCTCTTTTTTGGTTTGAAGATTGGTCCCAGGTGGGTGATGGCTCCTTGCACTCCCGGCAGCTCAGCCCCAGCCGCGGCTCTCCTGCCCAGGCTCCAACATGAACAGGGAGCTGGAACGGGCAGAGCTGAGCTGCCCCCGCTGCCACCACAGGGTCAGGGACACCCCTGGGTGCCCTGCACACCCGGGATGCCATGGGCAGCAGCACCCTGCCTGGCAAGCAGCAGGCAATGGTAAGGGGCAGTGTAGCCCCAGGCACTGTTCCCTGTGATCTGTCCTGTGCCCACACTGGTTTTGTATCTCCCTGACACCTGTACCTGTGGGCCATACCAATTTGAGCCATGGTGCTTTGCCAACAGAAGGATGGGTCACCCAACCCAGCACTACTTGGGAGGGGACAATGAGCACGGAGAGAGTGCCTTGGGGACACACATACCCTCAGAATGGGAAGAGAGGGACCTGTAGTCACCCACAAGGTCTGCTGAAGGTGATGTGCTGGGGTGACTACAGAAAATCACAGGCAACCGGAGGCAGAAGCAGGTTTGTCATGTGCCACAGCATGACTGTGGGTGACAGGAGCCACACATCCCTCAGCGGGGAGTCAGGGCAGACCTGTGCCAGTCACCTCCTCGGGACCTGGCTGCTGCACGCTCCTCCTCACCTGCCTGGCACCAGCCTTGAGTCACTGCCAGCCACCAGCACCAGCCCCAGCGCCATCCCATGGCTTTTGGCAACCGGCTCTAGGCACCTTGGGTGTCACAGATGCCTGTCACAGGGATGGGTGCCTCCACCGTGCCTTCCTGAAGGTTCCAGCCTCCTTCACTCTTTTTTGGGGAGCCCCATTCCTGCCATGCCCTGCAGAGTCATTACCCAGGCTCAGCCATCACCATCCCACCAGTGAGTGTCATCTCCAGCTTTGCCTGAAGCATCAGAGCATCGTGCCGACTCACCTGCCCTAATTTGCCCAGCAGTATTGGCGTGATTGTCACGGATGTGCCTGGGGATGGAGCCAGGAATACCATGCAGGGGACATGACCACCAAGGGGTACAGCTCTGGCACGACAAGGGCTGATGAATAATGGCTGTGCAGGGATGCTGCCTATTTTGCTGGGCTCTGGGGAGCAGCATCAGGCTCATTTAAATTATGGGGAACCCCCAGGCTTTCCCAGCAAATGGAAAGCATGGACCAACATGGGAAACTGGGGCTCACAGGGCCTTGTAACGGGGTATTTAAGTAGCAGGCAGGTTTTCCTGGGGTCCCAGCTCTGCAGCTCCAGGGTGCTCCTGGAATTGCTGTGGCTGATGCATGTCTGTTTAACAACACACTACTCTAGCCGTATCTCAAATTAGTTACAGAACAAACTGGGAGCAATACAGGACCTCCCAGAGCCCTGACCCCTGCTCCTGTATCACCTGGAAGATGCTTTTTCCCTTGCTGGAAAGAAATGAAGGAAAGAAGAGCAAAAAGGGATGGGGTTTGAACTGAGGATAGGTGCTGAAGAGATTTGCCTCTACCCTGTCCTTTCACGGCAGGGAATGCACAGCACAGCTGATGTTGTTCTGTTCCACTGACATGGGCTTCACCTTCCTCCCCTGGGCTGGAGGAGAAGAACCACTTTGGAAGGGCTGCCTGTTCCCGCATCCCTGGGCCACCACCAGCCAGGGACAGGGACAATCTGCCCACACTACAGCTTTGCCTGGATGGTCAAGGGTGCTAGACAGTGGGGGACGACACAGTGGCTGCCACGGTGGCGTTGCTGTTCCCCATGCATCCATCCCAACACAGCTGGAAGCACTTTCCTGGGCATATTCCTGCACTGTGGGAGTGCTCAGCTGGTTATTTCAGGAGAAGGACTCTGAGGAGATGTCCCCCCCCTTCTGCCGTGACACCCACAGCACAGGGGGCTGCAGCCAAGGCTGGTGGGCGGTCACTTGTATGCGTGTTCCCCAGCACGTTTGTGTTTCCCTGCTGCCGCAAGAGCAACTGACGCCCTTGGCACGCGCCCGGTCCCTGGAACCATCCCCACCATCACGCCCCGGTACATCAGCGGCAGCGTGACACTCACACGACTGCGGGGCTGGCATGCTGGGGCACTAACGAGCCACTACCAGGGCAGCAGGGACGAGGAAGTGGCCCATCAGCTCTGCCTTCTTCAAGCTTTTATGTACCGATTTCCCACCCTGGCCTGGCTGGGCGGGAGGAGACGCCAAGTCGGGTGCTGGCACTGCTCGCCACCCAACAAGCTCCAAACATGCCCAGACAGCTGGGTGGTAAAAATACTCCATGGCCCGCTGTTTCAGCTGGATTAGCATTGCCTCCAACAAACCGCCTTAGCCAGGCACCGCAGGCAAAACCCCAGATGGGATAAAACCCCGAAGAAAAGGAGTTTCAGAGTGCGGGGCAGCCAGGCTGGGATATCACCAACATCGGGGAGCACACAAAACTCCAGGAGTGAGGAGGAGGGATGTTCCACAGCTGGCAATGCCTCCTGGCTGTTGGGCAGTCCCTCCCTGCACCCAGCATCTCAGAAAGCATCACTTCACACCTTCCACCCCAAACCCTCACTGCTCTTTCGAGTGGGTGGGTAAAACCTGCCAGAGGTGTTGACCAGGGTAATGGCAGCTTGCCCGTCACCCTCCTCCCCTGCACACACGGATAATGGTGTGCGGAAATTAATTCAGATAAGTGGGACGAGGCACCAGAGCCGGGAAGGAGACAGGGCCCCCGAGGTGCCATGCACGGCGCCAAGGGGACGTGGGCGCCGCCATCCCGGGGCGCTGGGAGGGCATGGCAGGCTCTAGCTGGGCCAGTTCAGCTTGTTGCTGCTCCTGCTTGTGGGGAGGGTGTTGGAGCCACAGGATGGGGTCTGGGACAGGGACTGCACCCCTGTCACCTCACTGTGCCAGCTCCCCAGCACCCCACTGTGCTGGTTCTTGGAGGAGGGGCTGAGAGTTCCCAGCAGTGGTGGCAGCCCTGGGACCAATGCACCCCCACAAGACACCTAGGGGCTCAACACCTTGATTTTGGCAAAGCCCCCGCCTGTCGGGGGCGCCTTGCTGGGTACACCCCCTCGGCCCCTGGGAGTGGAGCAGTGCTCCCAAAGCAGGTGCCATCCATGTGATGAGAGCTGGCTGTTCTCTGCACCCCTCCACCAACATCTCAGTGGCAGAGTGGTGGACACCCAGTCAGACCACCTGCTGCCACCAGCACCAGAGGGGGGACATGGGAGCCTCAAGTCCTGCCTGGCTGCCCGGGGAGTGAATCAGCAGCGCCCGGGGCAGGTGCCGGGCTGAGCCGTGTGCAGGCTGCGAGGGGCGGAGGTTTTGCACTCGCTCTCGCCTGGCCAAGGATAAATAGGAGGCGGCTGTGAGTCCTGCCAAAGCTGCTCTTCTCACCGCCCAACGCGTCTGACAGCCAGCACACAGCCCAGGCAGACATGGACTCCCAGGACTGCCCTTGTGCCGCGGGTAAGGCAGCGCTTCCTTCCGCCTTGGACCTGCGGGGATGCAGGAGACGGAGCATCCCTGTGGGACCACCCGCCTGGTGGCCTCCTCCACCATCCCCGATGCTCTTGTCCTGGCCTGGCCGGGCTGCCTGCTGGAATCCTCCTCCAGTGTTGCGGTGTCACACTTGGAGCATCTTGCTGGGAACGGGCGGGAATGCCAAGACCTCCCCACCGAGGGAGGCTGGAGCTTCAGCCCCAGCCACTGCTGCTGGAGAGAGGATGCTCAGAAGGGCAGCGGTGCTCTTCCTGCCGCACTCGCCTGGAGCATCCCTGGGGATGTGGGGATTCCTTTCCACCACTTCCTCTCAACCCTTTTTTCTCCTTTTCTCTGTGTTTTAGGTGGCACCTGCACCTGTGGGGACAACTGCAAATGCAAAAACTGCAAATGCACATCATGCAAAAAAGGTAAGGGGGAGGAGCCCAAGCCCCACAGGGGGCTGGGAGGCAGAAACACTCGTGGGGGCTTTCACTACATGTCCTTGGCCACACTGAATCAAAGCAGGCTCAGTGTTGCCAGAGTTGAGTTTATTCCTCCTGTATTACTTTGCTCCCAAAGGAGCACCCCATGAATTCCCCCTTCTGCCCCGCCACCAGGCAATATGAGCCAGACGATATAACCCAAAACTCTGTGTACCCCTCACTGGTGCCTCAGGCTCAGGGCAAGGGGATGCTACGTGAGGAAACCAGAAGTGGGATTTCTTCCAGCTGCTCCTGATGCCATCACCCCGGGGCAGAGCCATGTGCAGGAGGGTTTGCACAGAGAGGGGCTGGGGGGTGCCCAGTGAGCCTCTGGGGTCCCACACCCTCCCAGCCCTGGATGCAAAAACACCCTGGGAGATGCTGATGGGGTTGGGTATGCTGCTGAAGGGAGAGGACACGGGTCGGTGGGAGGTCTCCAAACGATCCATCCCCTATGGGACACCCCCAAGCCCCACCAGGAATGTACCTGATCACTTTTTCTTCTCTCCACAGGCTGCTGCTCCTGCTGCCCGGCGGGTTGTGCCAAGTGTGCGCAGGGCTGCGTGTGCAAGGGGCCGCCCTCTGCCAAGTGCAGCTGCTGCAAATAGGGATCCCTGGCTGCACATCTGCGGGTGCTGCACATCTGAGGGGCTGAAGAAATTTAACCTTATTGTGTATGTTGGAGTTTTTTTTATATGTTTTCAGGTATCTTTAGTGTTTGCCACTTTAGACATGTAATAAGCTACCTAAATAAAGCAATGTGTATATAAAGGTCTATAAGGAACCTGGCACTTTTGTTGAAGGGGGGATTTCCCTGGAGAGTGGGAAGGCAGCACATTTGGGGGTCATGGCAAAGAGCCTGTGTCTTATTTTTGCTCCTTTCTTCCACTCTTGGCTCTGCCCTCCTTGTCAGCAGCTCTGACTCTTACTTTAACACTTTCTCTGCACAACAAGGTAATTTATAGTTTGGGGTTTTTTTTCCCCACCCTGTTCTTACCCAAGGGCAAATCCCATGCTCTCTTCCTCCACCAGAAATCCTTGGGCTAATGAGCAGCTCGTTATTACAAGCCTTCACCGACAGCATAATAACCGCTGCAGCCCTACCCATTTCCAGGGGTAACGTTTCCACGGCAGGTGCTGTGGCAGGGGAACAGGTTTGACTCCTGGCAGTTTAATTGAACTGGCTGGAAGAACCACACTGCTTATCCCCCTCCAACCACTGTAAGCCTTGTGGGGAGCCCCGACCCCCATGATGGGGTGTGATGCCCATGATGGGGTGTGATGCCCATGCTGGGGTGTGATGCTCACCCTGCCCAAACACAGCCACACCACTGCCAGGATGCTGCAGCCCAGGTGCCACAGGGCACCGTGCTGCTTCTTAGGACACACAAGGGGTCCTGTCTGTCCCTGCACTCCCCAAATGCAGCCTTTTGTGGCTTTTGTAAGCTCCAAACCCCTCCCTGACCTGACCAGCCACCACCGCCAGGACTAAGCCAGGGTTTCAGTACATCTGAGGCCACCTCTGCCCACCAGTCCAGGATGGCTTTTCCCCCAGGGCATTTCCTGAGATGTCACCACCACTCCACGCTTCCGATGAATGTGAAGTACGTCCCTGTGCCAGCTGAAATGTAGGGCAGGGCAGGCATGCCGCAGGCAGGGTGCAGCACCGGCTCTGGAGCATCAACCTAAACTCCATTCTGCAAACGGCAGAGTTATCTCTGTTCCTTCCTACTCACAGAGATTTATGTGCCAACATTGTAAAAAACATCGTAGGTGAGCACCCAAACTGTGAATCCTATTAGGATTTATCCCCAAACATGTGGTTTAACCACTGGGGCAGACAGCAACCCTCCAGCCTTGCTGTCGCCAATGGGTTTGCATCAGTCCTGCCCTGTGGCTCTGCCCCTTGTGCATCCCCATGGTCCATGGCAGCACAATGGAGAACAGCTATCGGATGCTGTGCCCTGCCTGCGTGGGAAGCAGGGGACATATGGGGGTCCAAGCAGCCCAGCTCTGAGCCCTGACACCCATGCTGGGCAGCTGTGGTTCCTCTGCTCACTTTACAGCTGCTGTAAAAATCAGAGTTGGACCTGGAACTCCACAGGCACAGCCTGTTCGTGGCCAGCCCCAGGAAACCGTAATTACCAGCAGCAATGTGAGGAACCCCACAAGGTCCCCACTCCCAGCTGATGTCTGGCATGTGCCCTGCATCCCGGCATTTGGGTAAGCCTGCGGCTCGGGGGACACATGGCTCATTCATCCCTGTCTCACCACGGAGTGAGTTCATTATCCAGCAGAAATGCCCAGATTGCAAAACAGGGCATTTTCCAGGTTCTTTCCCGTTCCTGCTCTACACACTGTTCCATGGGGATGCTGTGCTGCCCTTTCCCGCTTGCAGTGACTGGAGGCCTGGGGCCACATGCCCTGGGACCTGGCACAGCCTATCCATGGGTGACCTGGGGGGATTCCTAGAAATCTGGGAATTCTCCTGCCTCTTCCGCAACCTCACCACTGTACAGTCATCCCCTGCTTTCAGTACAGCCCCATGTCGGGGTGCACGTCCTCATTTTGGGTTGTGGGGGGCTCTGCTTTCTTCAAACAGGGGTGTACCAGAGCTCGTCCCCGCTGGAAAGGGGGCAGAGCAGCAGCACTGGCCAGCAGCAATGTGCTGGGTGAGTGTCCAGGAAGCGATTTCACAACCCGTGTTTATGTGCAATAAGACCACACGTGCACCGTGACTTCACTTCTCCTCCTTTCCCGCTCAGCCAGTGGCAAGTGCAACGCCTGCTGGCTTAGCCTCGTATTTACACTCCCTCACTGCTGCCCATGAAAGACTGCCAGGAAAAAAAAATCCATGTTTTTGCAAACAAGCACAAGCTGTTCCCTGGCACAACCTGCCAGGGCCACCAACCAGCTCATCATTCCAGCACTCGCTGGCCCAGGCTCTGCAGGGACCAACCCCGTCCACACACCAGCACTGAGCCCAGACTTGTCCTATTTGCAACAAAACTGCCACCACCACGAGCACCAGGGCAGGTGTGGAAATAGCCTGTCCCTTGCCCAGCCACTGTTTTCCATGCCAGATACCAAGCTGGCTGTGGGCAGGAGGGAGGCAGTGGAAGCTAGCTGGGACGTAAACACTGTGACAAGGGGGACAACCCACAGGCAGCAGCAATGACACAAAGCTATGATTCCCAGCAGCCACTGGGCAGACTGCGCCACGATCCCACGCTGCACTCCAGTGCTGCACCCCTATGCCCACCCCTCCTGGGGTCCAGCCCAGCACCCCAGCCCCATGGAGGCTGCCCCAGGGCCATCCCACTCTCCCCGAGGATGCTGAGACTGCCCCATCCCTGGGGACAGCCACACACATCCCATAGCCTCCCCAAGGGTGGGGGCACAGCCGCATCCCAGCGCTGGGCACACGGGGCTGAGAAGGGCAGGTGTTGTCACGGGGCTGTCGCAAATGTGCAAGAGTTGGTGGCGATGCCGTGCCAGCACTGTCACCCCCCTCTTGGCATCTTCCAGCATCATGGACCCCCAAGATTGCAGCACCCTGCCAAGGGGGTGGTGGCAGAAAGGGGTGCGGGTAGGACCCCGTGGTTGGAAGCCATGAGGGGTGCGGGCAGGTCCGTGACCCGGGGTGAGCACGGCACAGCCCTGGGGACAGCGCAGCACGGCTCTCCGGTGACGGCACGGCACCACGGGACTGCCCACGCTGGGCACGGCCCAACGGCACGGCCCCCAGTGAGCACGGCACCGGCCCGGAGGGCGCACGACCCCCGGTGAGCACGGCCCTACGGCACGGCCCCCCGGCACGGCCCCCCGGGCAGCACGGCTGGCGGCTCAGCGCCGCCCCGGGGTGCGCACGGTCCTGGGTGCGCACGGTCCGGGGTGCGCACGGTCCGGGGTGCGCACGGTCCGGGGTGAGCACGGCCCGGCGGTGAGCACAGTCCCGGTGCGCACGGTCCCGTCCCGCCCCGCCGTGCGCAGCGCCGAGCACCGCCCTGCTCCTCCACCCCATAAATACGGGGCAGCCGGGGCCACTCGGTACTGCTGCGAGCCCAGACGAGCTGTGCCGTGTGTAGCTGAGCTTATTCAAGCCGCGCCTAGCTAAGCCGCGCCTAGCCGAGCCATGGATCCCCAGGACTGCACGTGTGCCGCCGGTAAGTGTGCTGTTCCGTTCCCCTCCCGGCCGTGCCCGTCCAGTCCCGTTGCGGCGAGTCCGCTCACGGCCCCTCTTCTGCCCCTCTTCTGCCCCAGGTGACTCCTGCTCCTGCGCCGGGTCCTGCAAGTGCAAGAACTGCCGCTGCCAGAGCTGCCGCAAGAGTGAGTGGGGGCTCAGCCCGGGGGGCACAGCTATTCTCTTGGGTGGCTGCCCTTGCCCTGTTGGACCCTCATGGGCACCTCCCTTTCCTTTAGTGGTGCCCGCATGGGGCTCTCCTGACTCTTGTCCTGTATAGAAACCCCCCCTTGCCCTGTGGGACTGCTTATAGAGACCCCACCCCTCTCCCGTGGATGTGCCTCTGCCCTGCAGTACCATCATGAGGATCCTTCCTTCCTCCCTTGACCCTTGGAGACCCTCATGTTCCACTTCGAGGGGGTGTCCCTGCTCTGCAGGACCTTTATGGGGATTCTTCCCTTGCCCCCTGGAGAATCCCCCTCTCTCCCTTTTGGGAGGGTGCACCTGCCCTGTAGGACCTCCATAGATACCCCCAACTGCTGCCCTGATGGGATCACAGTCCTACCCATGGGGTTGGCGGGTGGGGTGTGTTTCCCACTCTCCATAGGGGTGCCCCTGCCCCATGGGATCCCCATTCCTTCCCATCCACCCCCTAACTCTCATGTCCCCCCCAGGCTGCTGCTCCTGCTGCCCCGCAAGCTGCAGCAACTGCGCCAAGGGCTGCGTGTGCAAGGAGCCGTCCAGCAGCAAGTGCAGCTGTTGCCACTGAGCCACTCAACTCTGCCTGTAAATAGCTGGCACGCTTCAGGGATGGGGGGTGGGGGGCATAAAAACCATATTTTTTTCATGTTTTCTATTTTCTGTACCAGTGGTGAAACTGGAGGGAAATAAAAGACCTTGGCTGAAGGTGTGAGTGCTGCTGTTGTGCTGGAACCTGAGCCCTGTCACCGCTTGTGACTCCTGTGTGGGAATTGTTTTGGGGTGGTGGGGGGCTGTGTTTTGCGCCCTGATGGTGGGTGGCTGCAGCGTGCTGGAATCAGGAGGTGGGCAGATGGGAAAGTGTGTGGGGCTGTGATTTACTTCTGAAAGTCTCTGCCAAGTGAACGTTGCTTTTTAGGCACAGGAGCTCCTGCTGCCGGCTAGGGTGGCTGCTCATGCCTGCCCGTGCACATCCCCTGGGTGTGCCCTGCCACAGAAGCAGGTTCCCAGCCCCGCTGCCAGGCCTGGCACCCCACTGCCATTGCCCCTTCCCTGCCTCTTCATGCAGGGGGACAGCTCAGCCCAGCGGGGATGTCCCATCCAGCCCTTGGTGATCAGGTGCCAGAGACAGGATGAATTTACAAGCCCTGGGGCCTGAAATGGAGGCCCTTTGACACCCATGCAGTCCTTTCTGCCAGGCTAGGTGGCACAAGGAGGGGTGTCTGCAGGGAGGGAATGTGGCAGTGCCAGTCCCTAATGCCCAAGCCCTTCCCAGGATGCTCCAGGCACCCAGGGGAGCTGCTTGCCCCTTCCCCGAAGGTTTCCCCAGCTTCAGTGCATAGCTCTGCAGGGGGTGCCTAGCCTGCTCAGCACTCAGTCTCACTAGTGAGAAAAGCAATACCCAGCTCAGCACCCATTTGCCTTTTAAATGTGTTGCCTTATTGCATTAGTGTGTCTTTTGCCTAAGCAGCATCCCAGCACCCTGTCTGTGTTGCAGTAGAGGCTTAGTGCTGAAGTTGAGGTTTAAGGGCATGCCTTGTCCTTAAAAAATGACATTAAAAAAAAAAAACACGCATTAAAAAAAAGGGGGGAAAGATGCTTTGCTGCAAAACAAGACTGCTTAGGGGTTGATGTGGCCCCAATGCTGGAGCTGGGTGCAGCAGGGCTGTGACCCCAGCCAGTGTAGCAGAGGGGCTGTGGGTTGAGCTACCCCCCTGGGGCCAGACACCACATCCTGCACCAGAAACAAAGCTGGGATGTGGATGGGGTTTCCCCTCTCAGGAAGGGCCCCCGGCATCAACCGCTCCCTGTTCCCAGAGGTGTGCCAGGATGGTACATGGGCATGCAACCTCCACACCTGTGGCTGCCAGCCTGCCCTGCCTGCTCCTGTACACCCATCTGACAGCAGCAGCTGCCTGAGAGCTGTGGGCCCCCAACCTCAGTGCCTTCTGCAGCCTCCCCAGGTATGATTTGGAGTTGGGAAAACCACCAGACCAGTGGAATGGGTGCAGGTGCCCATGGGAGGTGCTGGCCTGGGATGTGCACAGTGCCTATAGCTGAGGTGAAGTGCCTGAGGACTTTCAGGTCCCCTCAGGAGCATTTTTTTCAGAAAAAACACTTACTTTTTAATGAAGTGACAACTGCTCTCAGCCCGCACACAGCTGTGTATAGTGGGAGAGCTGTGGGATAAAGGTTTGATTCAAGAAGAGACTGGTGTGCTTTGTCCAGCCCCTTGAAGAAAAGCAGAGCTCAGCTTGCAGAGGTGGTTTGAGGTGATCATGTGTCTCCCATGGGCACCCAGGGGAGCCAGGGCAGAGGTGTCCTGGGCGCATAGCCAGCCAGGCAGCCCTGCAGTGGGGTGCAGCACCCCAAGGAGCTGTGCTAAGCACCAGTTCTGCCTCTGCATGAGCCCCGTGCAGCTGATCTGTCTCCACAGCCCTGGGTGGTGCTGGCACGTGTCCTGTGGAGAGGGGACGGGCACCATGTGCAGACGGGATGTGTACCCTGTGCACTGTGTGCAGGAGAGCTGTGTGCAGAGGGGACGAGCACGCTGCACACACGACAGGCACCCTGTGCATATGGGACATAAACCCTGTACAGTGGGGACATGCACTTTGTGCAGAGGGGACATGCACCGTGTGCAGAGAGTAAATACACCCTGTGCAGAGGGGAAATGCACCGTGTGCCAAAGAGACAAACATCCTGTGCACAGGGGCATAATACTCTGTCCTCGGGAGACGTGTACCCTGTGCAGAGGGGACGGACACCTAGAGCAGAGGGGAAATGCACCCAGTGCAGACCAAACATGCACTCAGTGCAGGGCAGACAGGCACCCCGTGCAGAGGGGACACATTCCCTGTGTAGAGAGGACGGTCACCCAAATGCAGAGGGGAAATGTCACCTGTGCAGAGGGGGCAGGCACCCCGTGCAGAGGGGACGGTTTCCCCTCCCGCAGGAGCGGCTCCCCGGGGCTCGGTGCCGCCGAGCGCTACCGTAGGGATTTGCTGCCACCTGCCTGTGGCGGGCTCAGCGCCGCCCGCAGCACCGGGACCCGCCTGGCTCGGCTGTCCCTGCGTGTGCCCGGCTCCCCCCGTGTCACCTGCCCTGCAGGGCGGCAACCACTCCCAGCCCGCCCCGGGGGGCACCAGGACTTGTACCCGGGCTGCTCAGCGCTCCCTCCCGCTGGAGATCTGCCCCGGGAGCCCGGACAGGCTAAGGGAGACAGCTGGGGTGACATGGCCACCCTGTCAGGGCACCCATCCCACCAGGACACCCATCCCACCAAGACACCCATCCCACCAGGTTATCCATCCCGTCAGGGCACCCATCTCACCAGCACACCCATCCCACTGTGTTATCCATCCCATCAGGACACCCATCCTGCCAGGGCACCTTGCCAGGAACCAACACACCCCTCAATGCAGCTGGCCCAAGCACCCCAGTGACACAAGTGCTCTCTCCCCCTGCTAATTTTTGGGATGAAGCTTCATGAAGGGTGTAGCTGGGCACCCTGGGGCCATTGCAAATGCAGCACACCCCAGGGCATGAATCAGTCCATGGCACGGGGAAAAAATGCTTTATATGTGCCAGCTCTCGGCATATGGCACTAAATGCATCAGAAAGAGTTAAAACTACAGATTCATAAAGAACACGGACTCTGGGGAGTCAGGCAGGCACCCAGCATTAGAAAAAAAATTGATTTTTGAGGGGTTGCTAGCCAGCTGCTGAACAACCGGTGAGTGTCACAGCACAGCACAACCTAGCTGCCTCACTAGCTGCCTCACAGGGGGGAAAATTGGGGTTTGCACTTTTTTCCTTTTTCCCCCGGGAAAGGCAGCTCAGCTGGAATGGCTGCAAGTCACCTTTGCTTCCTTGGAGACATGAAGCGGGGCCAGTGGAATTGGGGCAGCCCCCGAACGGGCTATAAGTTGTAGCAGACATGCTTATGCACCACCCCATACTCTGGTGTGGACCTAAGTCTCTGCCATACGTTAGAGATGCTCCTGCCCTGGGTGTTGGGGCATGGGCAGACCTGAGCATTGAGGAAGGCAGCTCCCTGGCTAGCTACATTTTAGAGCCACCTTGGGTGGTTTTATATGCCCTAAGTGATGCTTGCAACTGAGAAAAAATGAAGTGCAGGAGATGATTCATGATGGCTTGAAAAAACTTGTATTTAGTGAAGCAAAGAAACTCCTCAGGAGCCTTCAAGGAAAGCCATGTTCTGATATTTGTCATCCTGTGTGCAAGGAGACACCCTTGGGAAAATCTGGATTGTGGTGCTGGGACAGGCTGGGATGTAACTCGCCCAAGCACAGCCCAGTGAGGGCAGATTTCCGTGCAGCTGCTTCACAGGCCAGCAGGTAGGGCCATGAATCGATGGACAGGGATGAACCTGGGCCCCCCTGCCTGCACTTTGCAATTAGGGGTAGCAACTGCAGCCTGTGTCAGTGCTGCCCCTGGGCTCAGAGCTGCTTTAGGCATAGGAACTGCTTTTTACATGGGAATCTTGTGCACAGAGGCTGTATTAATTGAGAAATCCATTCAGCTTTGAAGGGCTGTAGGAAATCTTGGTGTTGCATCTGTTTCCCTTACTGGATATCAGGAAATGGAATCGGAAAGTGTCACTGCAGCTGGACCATGGCACTAAGGATCTCCTTCACCAGAGAGCGAGGTGGTGGGATATGGGGAGAGCTGGGCAAATGGGAGTCCCATTAAAACAAGCCTTAAGAAGGACAAAAGACATGATTGTAGTTATGAGGGAGGGGCTTTGAAGGTTCGATGGGTGATGTTTCAGAGCAGTGACGAGGTCTGTCCACCGCCTCTCACACAAGCAGGCTCTTGGATGTGCCCTGTCGGGGTCCATGAAATCCCAGTTCCCACATCTTGCCCTACGAATCCCAGCTCATTGGCAATATCTGCTGTAAGGCTTATGCTAATGTCCTGCCCTACCCTCTGCCATTATGCGTGTGTGCTCAGGAGGGGACCAAACGCAACGTGTCCCTGTCCACCTTCACGAGCCCGTTCCACTGGTGATGGAGAACGTACAGCGCCGAGCGCACGGGGCGGAGCGGCGCAGGGCAGCCTCGAACTCCTGATCTCCGCAGGCAGCCGCCCCCCCAACACGCTGTCCGTGTCCGTCTCCGGGCGCCTCAATAAAGTTGTTGTCGCGAGAGGGCGGGAGCCGACGCACAGGGAAGAGTGACGGATGGACCAGTAGAAGAGCTCGGCGCAGGAAAGCTTGGCATCTCGGCCAATGGAAGCGCGGGGAGGGACGTGAGAGCGACCAATGGGGACGCGCGGCGCGGGGGTGGCAGGCGCGGCGGTCGGAGTGGCGGGCAGGTGAGGGCGGCTCGCGGGTGTGTCATGGCTTTCCCTCCCGCCGCCTCCTCTTCCCCCTCGGTGGGCGGTGGTGGCTTCTAACGTCCCTCCGCCGGGTCCTGAGCCCTCGGCAGTCGCCCGGGGCTCTATCTCCTCGGTGCCCTCCGGTGAGGGGCTCCGGCGAGGCCTCCTCTGAGGCGAGCCTCCTCCCGGAGAAGGCTGTCTGAGGCCGGATGTGAGCAGCCCCGGGCAGCGCCACGGTCCCCGGCGCTCCCTGACCAGCGCCCCAGCCGCAGTGCGGGCCGCTGCGGCAGGAGGCTGGCGGGAGCACTTGCAGGCCTCCCGGGGGCTTTTCTTGGGCTCCTCGGAAGTTTCTGTATATGTACTCGAAAAATAACCTGCGTTAAAACAGCGGAGCTGGTTTTGTATGTGCGAGGAGTAGTCTCTTCATTGCCGGTTTGTGCTGGTTTGCAGTGCAAAGCCCAGCTATAGAGGGAGAGCTTAGCGTTTAACCGAGGTGCTGTGTTGGAAGCTGAAGCTCGTTTGAATGGGGAGGTGTCAGGAGAGCGGGTCTGTGTTTTTGTGTGGTTTGTCCTCACCGTTTCAAGTTCTGTGGGGGGGGGGGTTATTCCACACCACGGTGGGGTTACAGGTTGGTTGCTGGCTGGGGGCAGAGCACCTGCTGACAGGCATCTGGTGGTGTGAGCTTGTAAAAGGCACAGTGTTCTGTTAATGAATATAAAACTTCCTTAACAGTTCTGTGCACTGTCCCTGGCTCAACGTCTCTTCCACAGCAGGCTTTGGAAAGTTCATGTGACCTTGTAGTTGCTAAGCATTACTTTCATATGTGCCCGGGAGGGTGTAGAAGACTTTTGAAGACAGCACGTAAACTGTAGATGATACTTGGGATTCTTGTGTTTTTCAGATCAGTAAGTTTGATACAGGACAGGATAGCTGTCTTCAAACACTTAATGTGGACCCTTCAGACTGTCCTTGAATGAGAATGACGACTGGCTCTTTCCCCCTACCCCACCTCACAAGTCCTCTCTGCAAGCAGCAGTGCCGACTTCTTAAGCAAAACAAGTGAAAATGACTTTGAGGATTTCTTACAGAGCATCTTGGATGCAGAACTTGATATCTGAACCTAAAGAATGCTATTTGTTGGTCCCTCCTAGGCAAGATTCATTCTATGTTATGGTTTTGATTTTCCTGGAGTTGTCATAAAGCGTACAAAGTAACTTACTCTTGCTGTTTGACAACTGTGGGCGACAGCCAAACTTCTGTGCCATGACGTTGAACTGCCTTTATGTTGGAATTTGAGCTGTGGATGCCCTGGGTATTGGTATGTAATTAGCAACTACTGTGGAGTGCTGAGTGCCATCTGTGTCCCAATATTATTCTAAACCAGAACATGCTAATGTGAGTGGGCAGGGTTGAATTAAAGTCCAAGTACAAACAAGGGCTCCTCCTTTGATGTGACCATGTTGTCTTAGGGGGCAGTAGTTAGGTCACAGAGAACTAAGGTGACAAAGAAAAACAAGCTTCCATGTGCTTTATTGCTCTTCACTTGTGTCTCTGAAAGGGTTTCCTACTCCTTGGGTAAACTTCTAGGGGCTTAGAGGTAGGAAAAGCTTAAAAACTGCTTGGAGAATGTAATTCTGTGACCTAAATCCATAATGTTCCTGTGGTGATAATATCACAGCAAATTCAGCGAGGGGAGAGGATCTGGGTTTTGATATAAAGATTTTCAAATACCAAACTAAATGTTCTATTTAATGAGGGTCAGTTTGTCATCCTGTGGAAGTTAGTGCCCTGCTGAGTTGGGTGAGAGTCGGGTGCTTAAAAAAAGTACTAAGTGTCTGGAAAAGAGGGAGAGTGATGAGATGGCAGAACTGCCAGCTGAGTCAGTTATTCAGGACAGTGGAGACTTGAGACCTCTGTGAGGAACTTCAAAGTCAGACGGCAGATAAAAGGCAGTATCGTCAAATGTGTGACAGTGTATATTGGAAGAAATAATGTAAAATGCCTGCTGTTCAGTTCAGGTTAAATAATGGACGGGATAGAGAAGAGTTGTGTGCTTTTGTTTGTCCTGTCTCAGAGTGCAAATAACTGTGAATGTTATTGCCTTTAAGACTTTGAAAAAACACTTTTATTCAACATATGTACTGTAAGAGCTCTTGAGACCAAGTGCTTAATACCAATCAGAGCAAGATTAGACATTTGCATGTCTACCTACAGATGAGATTAAAAGCCAGACATACAGGGCTGAAAATCTTATGGGAGGCAGGGGAGGAGTAACTGGTGGGTGGTAGAAGATAAAGTCAGTTTGCAAGATTGTTACCTATACCTACACCCCTGTTTTGGATTTTCCTTCATCAGCCTTTTGTTGCTGGGGGGATGGGCTGTGTACCAGATGGAGTACAAAGTATAGATTGGAGCTTATAGGTATTTGGTTTTAAGCTGGCCTGTCCTGACTTCATATGTTTTTAGCATAGCTAGCATATGGAAGATTTCCCTTTGCTAGGTTTGATTAAACATTTATTATTGTACTTTATGTACTAGAGGGTGATCTGTTGACAATGTGTAGCAGATATTTGGGTTGTATGTGGTCACTTCCACTTGTAGAACACAGAAAATAAGACAGGAAGAGACCTTAAGAGTTGACCTCAATGATGTGTCTCTGTTCCTGGTGAGGAGTCAGCAGGTCTAGACCATTTCTGCTTTATACCCGTCCTACTCTTAAAAAGCTCCAGTGACAGAGCGTCTGCGTGCTTAGAAGGCAACTTATTTCAGTGTCTCACTAATATCCTGTAAATGTAATTGTGCTTTCCTTTAAAAGCAAACTAAAATTTGGCCACCTGCTCTTTGATTTCCATCTCTGCTTTTGTAAATCAGTTCTGTTGTCTGTAACATGGGGATTATGTTGCTGACTTCCTCTCTGAAATGTCTGGACGTTTGCTTATGCAGAGTGCTGTGCGAGAGCTGGGCATCGTTACTGCAGTTCATACACAATTCCCCAGGCCTGCAGAATTGGCCTTTTACTTATTCATGTGAAGCTTAGAAGATAGAAGCTGCTACATTATCTGTAGCAGCCCAGGGTTGGAGCCTGTCAAAAAAAGCACTTTTGCCTCAGATTTCAGCTGCAGCAAGTAAAGAATTGCCCACTTCTCTTACTAGTGTGCTCTTGTGTCTCCCTTCCAAAACAAGCTGATCCTATCTAATCAAACTGGGTCTCCTGACTGCTCTGGGGCAGGAGCCTCTAGGAGAGGCTCTCCAATGCTGGATTTTTTTCCTCTTGGTTTTCCATTTTGAAAAACCTCTTTGCAGCTTGTGGAACTGTATTGGTCCATCAGTTATCCTGAACGTGGTGGGTGAGGCTTTCCTTCTCCCCTCTGCAGTCTTCCTGTTTTCTTTTTTCTCAAAGCACTGGAAAAATAGAATTTTTTTTTTTTTAGCCTGTTTCTCAAAGTTAATTAATTAGGTGACACAAAGACTGTCAGTATGTGAAGTACAACAGATGCTTGCGCACGCACTGGAATATTTCAGCTTTGTGTCTTTCTGAAGCTAGAACAGAAAAATCTTCAACATGGCTGTATTGGAGTATAACGGCTACAGTGTTCTTCATTAGATAGCATTGTAGTGCTCTTGAGGAGTTTTTAGGGTTTTTTAGGTAATAAATCATCACTTATCACCAGTCTGAATAGACTTAAGAAACCTGTCATTATCTTTTCTAGTTTTTGGCTTAAATCCAGTCAACTTGTACAATATACAGTGTTTATTTGTGGTTTTAAATGTTGGGGAAACATTAAACTGGGCTTTAATGGAATAGCAGTCTTAATGCAGCAGCTTCTATTGATAAGTCATCAAAGTTGTTTTACAGAAGAACCTTTTCAGTCTGGCTTTTAGCCCAAGGTCGCTCTGGTTTCACAGAAGTTAGGTTAATTTCTGATGTGTTTTCTTTCCCTTAGGTGTCAGTTGTTGCTCCTTTCCCAGCCAGACATGAAAATCTGCCGTCGCCCTGCTCGTTACTGTGGTAGCAGTTTCCATCCTGCACAGCAGCATTAGGAGTCAGACTGCAGTCTCTCGAATGCAGTAAATTCTGTCAGGGTGGAGACAAAGTTGTTCGTGCTGTTACTCCGTCTAAATATATGAGTTCTGCCGCTTAGGAAAAGCTGTTTAGTGTTGGCTCTCTAGATAAGTTTTGAGCTGTCATTTCCAGCGCTTGGTTATAATCACAGGTAGTTTATCTTGCTCCAAAATAACTAGTATACTCTAGATTTGCTGAATTCAGTTCAATCTCACAGAGTTGTTGCAAGTGTCCTACATTGGCAAATTTAGGGGACAGACCTTACATGGTATTGATGTGGAGTCTGCAGATGAAAAGTGCAAGTTTGGGAGCAGTTTTATACTGCGCTGATTCTCCATGCTTTTGGTTTCAGTGCTCTCTGAGAAGTTAGTGCCTTCTTGCACTCCTGGCTTTTTATCTCATTGGTAATGAAGTGGACCAGATCAGATCAAATCAAGCCCAAGTCTGTTCTGTTCTTGCAGTCGCTTCTGGAGGATTTGTTTGCTGCATTCTTAACTGTATGGGAGCGTGGCTGTTCTGGTCAGTGTCTGCCAACAGAGGCAGCTTCGGCAGGGGTGCACCTGAGTTATCGCAAGTGAATGGTGGAAAGATGTTCTGTGCTGCATTGCAGGGCATGGAACTGCTGATTTCCACACCACCCCTCCCTGTTCCCCTCCATCTCAGTAACATGCTAATCTGCTCAAGCAAATCCAGTCTCTGCTGTCTCACCTGATTAACAAGTCAGTGCAAATATGAGCTCTGCCTCCCCCGGCAGCTCTCAGCTTTCCAGAAGTGGGTGGGGAGTGTGTGTGAAATTCCATGTTCGTTCCTGGATGCCGGCTGTCAGGGTTTGTCCTGGCACCCAGGCAGTAAGAATCAGTTTCTCTAATTGCCTGTGTCTGAATGAATCATCATGCAGTGCTTTTAAATCACTTGTCCAGACAGACAGATGCAGTGCTATTGCCACTGGTAGTTGTACTGGGGAATGGCTGTGAGGCTGAGAGTGTGAGGAATATTAAAGTCATACTGTTAAATTGCTTTGGTATGGTTGGGGGTTACCAAGAAATGCTGAGTTGCAGGCTGTTTACAGTCTGAAAACATGCCCTGTTTTCTTCTTGGTGGGCTCTGTTGAACCAGATTGCCTCCATTGATTTTTACTTTCAAGTAAATGATAAAGAGCTGGAATTAATGCTTGATTGAGATCTGTTTTGTCTTGCTTGATCCCAAGCACTTTGGGTGAGGGTGCAAATGCTATGAGAGGTTGTACTGGACACTCCCATATCCGTAGCACCATTCAGCAAGACGAGATTTCTGTTCTCTTCAGTGGCTTTACAGAGGTGTCATGTGCTTGTAGCTGCAAATAATGGATTTGGTGTGTGAAGTTGAGGGTTTTGGTTTCATATTTCATTAATGTGGATACCATTGCTGCTAGATTTCTGTTTCCATGTTGATCCCAATCATGTACATTTTTGTCCTTTCTGTAAAAATAATGTACTCTATTCGAAATTTGGAACTGTGTGATGCTCTAATGACCTCATCTGTTACAACTCTTGCCTGATGCTGTGTAGTTTCTTTTAACTATTCTCTCATTTGGTCTATGCAAGCAATTCTCACACACACTAGTAAAACTTTCTGCATGCATCGAAGTTGCACACACATCTACGTTGGAACAACATATAATTATTTCTTTTGACTTGGCGGGTTAATGACGTATGGATTAGCACATTTTAGTAGATGGCTGTTACAGCTTCTATGTACACGCTTGTCTGTTTTGCTATTAATTTAACCTCATGGTGATACGTTATGTGTGTTTTCAGGCCTCATGTATACCTATGCATGAAGATGTATGTGACTCCATTTATAATACATAGAAATATAGAATCATAGAATATCTTGAGTTGGAAGAGACCCTTGAGGATCATCAAGTCCAGCTCTCCAAACTACTGATATATACATGTATACAAGTAGTTTATAGCTAAATTAACACAAAATTCTTCACAGGGATTTCTCTGCTTTCACCCTCCTTTGTATCAAGGCAATACATGAACTGTCATATGGCATCTGTATCCCACTTCTGAGAGGTCCATAGATCCGTCTTTCCTGCAAGGCAAAGCTCTCTGAGGCTTCTTGAAAGTATTTC
Source organism: Columba livia (assembly GCF_036013475.1). NCBI lineage: Eukaryota > Metazoa > Chordata > Aves > Columbiformes > Columbidae > Columba > Columba livia. The sequence goes on from NC_088614.1 coordinate 11,017,509, forward strand.
CTTGATGTTTAGTGCTTGGGGAGGATGGGCAGAAGAGGATCCTCTTCCAGAAGACCCACTCTCTCTGGTCTGTCTGTACCACTGTCGGTATAGCAACTGTTGATAGCTAAGCAAGAATTTTTTCTTTCTCTAAAGGTTTCTGTGCATCTTGAGTGAAACCTGCACCAGAGATGGATACCGATGGCTTTGGAGAGCTTCTCCAGCAGGCAGAACAGCTTGCAGCTGAGACAGAAGGTATCTCTGAGCTCCCTCATGTCGAACGCAACCTGCAGGAGATCCAGCAGGCCGGGGAGCGCCTGCGATCCCGCACTCTGACCCGCACTTCCCAGGAGACTGCGGATGTTAAGGCGTAAGTGTGGAGTATGGGCATTGGAAACTGTGCGGAGGGTGGAAGCTGTTTACGGGTTTGGTTTCTAATATGTGGGGAGTCTTGCTAGGAGGCCACACCCTGGAGAAAAAAAATGACTGCAAGGCTGTTTCCTGCCACTGTCCCTTTCTCTTACTTACAAATAGTAGTTGAAGGATTTATCTGAGGAGCTACCATTCCTGATTCCAGGCACTGAAGCCAAGAAGTGCAGTACCTTGTTCTGGTGGCTGCTGAAGACCTTTACCAACATGCTATAGAATTTTTCTGTCTGGAAGGGCTTGGCAGCTGTGCAGTACTGCAGTGGCACAGCAGCCAGAGTTCAGCTGGGCTGAGGTGGTTAGATACACACACAGGGCTGTTCAAAGTTACGTTGTTGTGCAGTTTTCATGACACAGCTGAAAGCACTGTGTGTACATTGCTAGCTGCTGGCCTAAATATTGGCAAAGAATTTGGGGCTAGAGTTCTGTCTGTTCTATACTCATTTCATAGCTGTACAATTTCTTCCTTGTAGGTCTGTTCTTCTTGGCTCTAGAGGGCTTGATATATCTCACATTTCTCAGCGACTAGAGAGTCTAAGTGCAGCTACTACTTTTGAACCTCTTGAACCCGTGAAGGACACGGACATCCAGGTAGGGCATTTCTGGCATGTGAATTACACAGCCCTTGTAACTGCTGTTCCTGTTGTTGTTGATTTCTCTTGTTTTTCCTTTCTGCTTTAAGAGCAATCTTGTTGTGGATTCTCAAGCCCAGAAACAGTGAAGCTCTTGACTCTTTGAGATTTCTGCTATATGAGAAAATGGATAGGACTGCGTAATACTCAAATTTCAGTTTATTTTACTGGTTACCTAAGCAAAATGTGAAGGCTTTCTTCTTTCTTAATTATACCAGATCTCAAGGCCTTATAATTCTCAGTATATTTTCTCATCTCCAGTATATATTTTTTTATGACCCATGTAAATATTTGAATGTTTTTCATTAGAATGCATTTGTTTCTTTAAAAAAAGGAAGTGTTTAAATTTGAATTCATAGCAGTTAACATTATGGACTAAGGTTGCTTATAAACTATTGAAATTGTTTAAATGAAAATAAGCATATTTATTTTTTAAACAAAAAATAAGTGACAGATGAGATTTCTTAATTGGAAAAAGCCTGAAGGATGTAGGAGGAGATTTTAAAAAAAATATCTTACCACCTGAAATCAAGATATTTTTCAGCCAATTTGGCATCTGAGACCCATTGATTTCAACTCTAGGTGATTTCTGTGGGAACTGGGTACTTGCCTTAGGTAGACATTTTTGAAAGTTTATTAAATGTTAGTCTGTTTGCATGTTTAGGTGCTGAAATACTCTGTGTCCAGCCATCATTTTCATTCTGTCTTTTTGCTGCTAATGTTTGATGTCTTTGGTCTCATAGACAATTTGAGATGCAAACATTTTGAAATGCAAGCTGGATACTCTTTAATTTTTATAAGGAATTTTAATTGACTGAACATTTTTATTTGGTCTGTTTCTCATAGGAGTCTAGTCCATCCTAGTGGAGCTTGACATTAAGCACATGTGTAAATGCATGTGTGTCATCTAGTAAATAAGAAATTCCTGATTTATTGTTTTCAAGCTTAATGAAAATGTTTAAGATACTGAATAAATACTGTTCTTTTAAAATAAGTTTGTATTGTGAATATAGATACACTTGTGTCTTCATGTTTAGGAAAAGCTTCACATTTTTAATTGCAAGTCAATAAGTTTAAATGGCTAAATCATCCAATGAGATTCAGCCCTCCCTTTAGGAAAACAGCTAAAAAGTACAAATGAAAAACAGGATTAAAATCGATAATCTAAATCAAAGTTCCCTGCTTGCTGTTTTGAATCATGATTAACACTGGTGATTTAATCAGTGATCACTTTAATTTAAATCTAACTACTCATGTCTCAGGCCTAATACATGTGTGCTTTGAATCTTAAATTTTTTTTTGCAGGCCATGTGCAGAAAACATTCCTAGTAAATGAGCTAAAACTGATTTGCAGTGGGAAGCATGGCAAGATGCTCCATTTTAGATCTTCTTGTAGGCATATGAGTAACTTGTCAGTGTTAAATGTTTTGTTCCTGTTTAGTTTGCAGTTAACAGGTGGAAGGATTTTTTTGTTGCTTTGCAGAACATTCTCCTCTGCTCTGTTGGAGGATATTTGGAGTCAAATCTCAAGCTGTTGGGCTGATGTTGACGATGGTCTGTTATCTGAAAAGAACTTGCTTAGAACACAGCTGAGTGTCTGCACTCATCTGTAGGTTCTGGTATGGAGTCGTCAACACCAGGATCTTGTTGTTTCTCAGTTTTCATTAAATTTTCTTTATTAGTTATGTAAGAGGACCCTCATGTTGGACACAGCTGACTGTCCTCTAATGCTAGTAACCAAGTAGGTCCTAAAATTATTTGATGCTTTACATAAAGATGTGCTACAAAAGCTTCTTCTTATGTTACTTTTTCTTACGCCTTCTAATGATTGTTGGGATTTGTTTTCATTCTTTCTAGCTAATTAGTTTCATAAGGCTTCTTCAGGCTCATTGTGTTTGTTTTTGGGCCCGATGTAGCAATCGCTTTACACTGTGTAGAATTCTCCCTTCATAAGTTGCTCCCATTGTATCCAGTGTGCAGACTGACATAAGGAAGGGACCTGTTTTATTGTTTCACGTGACTTTACTGTTACTCTGCTGTTACTCACTATGGAAACAGACACACTGGTGGGCGTTAATTCCGTGGATTGGGAAAGGCTCTTCTGTTCTGCATCAAACCCGCAGTCTGCACTTTCTAGTGTTACTGTTACTTTAAACAAACAAACAAACAAACCCACAACCACAAAAAAGGCACAACAAACAAAAAACCACAAACAAAAAAACACCAAAACTACTTCTCAAATACTTAATGAACTTGGTTTACAGTTTATCATCAGTATTGTAGCCTCAACTCTCCCTTATCAATCCCATTTGTTATTGATGCTCAACACACATACTTGCAAGCCTGGATAGTTTGCAGCAAATTTATTTAGCCTTAAATCCTGCGTGAAACGTACTTGTTTGTAGATTCTTTAACACTTTATTCTTGTATGTGTGGTGTTCCTCAAGCTTCAGTTTGAGCAGGTAGAGTTATCAGTTTATAAATGCTTTACAGCATCATTTGATGAAGAGGCTGAAACTTTTTTTGGGTAAGCACCTGAAACTGCAGGGCTGTGCCCCCTTCCTCCCTGTGAGGCTGTGGTGGGACTGTGTGCCGGGACAGCCCATGCACACCACGGAGCACGAGCAGGTGGTGACTCGAGAGCTGAATATGGGCACTTGTGCCAGAGGTATAGACCTAATGCTTGGCCTTTGATGACTGTTGCAGTTACATAAAGGTTACAAATATGATTAAGTCTTCGTATGAATTTTAGGTTTCTGCTGACTTCTAAATTCTGTCAATGCTCTTACAGAACTAAAACACTCCTTAGATTTCTTGCCATGGGCTCCCATGTTGCTTCTTTGAATTCAGTGATTTCTCTGACGCTTTTCTCAAACCTCTCCGGCTTTCTTACCTAAAGTATTTACTTATCGTCTCTGTTCCTTCTTATGCTGCAGTCTGTTCTAGCAGCCTGTATGTGGGCAGCACAGAGGTGCTAGAATCTAACCTATCAAATGGTGGCAGTCAGCACTACAGAGGGAGAATTCCAGGAAGTATCCTGTTTCTTATATAGAGAGTAAAACAAACAGGAAAAAGCAGAGAGGACCATTGTAGGGCGTGAATTCCCAGGATGCTGATGTGAGACATTCAAAATCTAGGAATCCACCTTAATAGAAGCCTCAGCTTGGGTTAAGAAGCAAGAGGGACTTTCTGTACAGAGCCTCTTTTGAAAGGTACTCCATAGTGCTGACTGAAAAAGTGCACTAAACTGCAGCTCAATTAATTATCTGAATTATTTATCAGTTGTAAAATGTAGATTGCTTGCACATAAAAGGGTTGTGAGTCCAGGAAATGCCTCCCACTAGAGCAGTAGGCCGGGAAGATTATGAAAAAGACTTTAGGCTTGCCATTAAATTATAGGATTTTGTATTTTTCCTCTCTCATTTAAAATACTGTGTTCTTAAATTGCATGCAACACAACAAATGCTTCTCACAGTAAATCTGGTTCATAACAGTTCCTATGTCAAGAGTTTGTAAAGATCAAGCTTTTCTAAATTGTAAAAAAGCCCTATTTTGGCAAAATATTTTCAAAGCTAAATATGGTAGTCAAGCAATTCTTGATGCCATATTTAGCACATAAATACATGTTGTTTTGTTTGTGGCTTTTAAAAATTGCAGGTAAGGGTTGATCATGCCAGCCGATCTCTCAAAGATGGGGTATATGCTTATAAGCATAATATCAAGGAATTTCCTCGTTTTTTTCCAAAAACGTAAACTCTGATGTCCTCTTGTTGTGAGCACTGTCATAGCAGACCTCTCTCAGATTGCAGTAATGGCAGCCAGAGGAGGAATTATTATGATTATATGGGAAGGCTGTGCTTCTGTAACATGTAAGGTAGGACCTGGCTCCTGCATGTGTGCTGGTTGGTTTATGAACATGTGTCAGGGAGGGGTTCGGTGCTGCTCTAGTAAACTTGTTTGGGGTACTTGGTGGGGGTAGTTCCAGGATCAAAGCCTGATTTACACTTACTAAGATAGTTTAACTGATTATAGTATATGTTATGCTTGACTGTGTGCTTTGTGTTTTGAATGTGTCACAATGGCTTGATACTAGATTTAGGCCCCCTCTGTGCTTGTTTTGAAATATCTAATTGCAGAGTCATGGTGGTAATTTTAAGAAATGGTATTGCTCTGACTCTTAAAGGCTTGGTCCAGCTCAGTGCAGATCTGTGAAATGGATGCTAGAAATGAACACAAGCTCTCATTGCTTTTCTGCTTAGAAAGTTTGAGGTAAACTCCTGGCTCCATTACACTGAAGGAAAATTTTGTTGAATTATGTCATTTGTACAACAGTTTCACCTTGGCCTTCTGATCTAGGCAGAACTGAAATTAAAGGTTGCGTTCCAGGTTTTGGTTTTGATTTCTGAGTGTGGATGTTCAGAGTAGCTCTCTGGAGGTCCAGATACAGAAACAAGAGCTTTTATCTAAATGAGGGCAGAAGGTTAAGCTGCAATCTGTCCAAGTGGCAACTGAGGCAGACTGAAATTAAGTATCTGGGATATTTTCAAGTTTTTCAGAGTACCATAAACAGGCTTCATTTCAAAGGCAGCTCTGACTTCTCTTTTAGTGTTGGTAGAATCTGGTCTCAGGATGCTCGCCCCAGCACTCTGTGTTCTGTTTGTGTGTACGTATGCATATAAGTAATAATTTAAAAATTCTCAACCTGACATCAGGTACTGAAAGGGTGTATTATTCAACCAGTGGGCTCTTACTGCTATTTTATATTACCATTTCTGGTATATTTTGTGGTATCTACTAGAATAATACCAAAGCCTGTGGTAATCTACTAGAGTGTAACTAAAATCAGAGTTTATAAATGGAAATGCTGACACAGCCTTAAAGGGGCAACCTCAAGTGCCGTTCACCATCCATTTTTTGCATTAGCTTAGCCTGAAAATGCATTTTTCCTTTTGCAAATTTTGTCCTTTCCCATTTGCCAAACATTGATTTCTCTTCCCTAAGTCCTTCAGTTCTAATGGAGCTTGAAATTAAGGTGGCTTTATTTTTCTGTCGCTTCCTTGTTCACCCCAATCGATGATGCCAACACAGCTGTGGGGACCTTTTAACCATTGCAGAGCCAGGCCAGTGAATGCAAGAGGACAACCCTCTACCTTGTTTTTTTAGGGTCAGTCATTAGCTGTTGTTTTTTTTTGCGTTTGAAAGAAAAATATTATTTGCAGTCATAGCTGTGGATTCTTTAGAAGCTGTAGAAATCTTATGCTCCAAAAGTACCTCTATACAAAGGTTCTCACAAGTCCTTTTTTCCCCTTCCAGTACTACTGCATGCTATCTTCTTTGCCTAGGTTGTCTCACTGATTTCCTTCAGGATTTGACCCTTAATGTATACATCCTGGCATGTAAATGAAGAATAGAAATAGTTTGGTAATTAAATGTGGCCAGAGGCAGTTTTAACACAACAGAAGAAAGTGGTGGTGTGGAATGAATATTTTGACATGCAGCAGATGAAGTGAAGGGATGTGGACCTTAGAAACAGAACTTACAGAAACTTTCTCATCTCTGTGTTTGCATGTCTCCCTTCTTTTAGGTAAAGTTTAATAATTTTATGTGAACATCTAGAGGAAAACTGTAGCCTGTCTGGCTCTCTGCCCAGCGATGAGACTTGCAAGGGCTTCTGCAGCGCACAGCCTTGGCGGGGCAGCCGTGGGGTCAGCAGCCTGGCTGCCACCGTCCTCACCCTCAGCACCGTCCCAGGGCCCCTCGGAATGAACAGGTTGGCCCTGAGTGTCCCGAGGCCTGTGCTGATCACAGAGTGTCCGGGGAAAGGCCGAGGTGTGCGTAGGCTGGCATGGGACTGGGCTTTAAGACTGCAGGATTCTCAGTTTTATAGCCAGAGTGGTTGGTTGTGTGGGGTTTGTTTGTGTTAAATTAAAAAGTAAAACAAACCAACCAAAACAAAACAAAAAACCAACCGACGAAAGAACACCAACACCAAACGCAAACAAACAAAACTTAAAAAAAGCTCCTTTTGGCATCAGGTAAGTAGATGAGTGAAAAGATATGGTGACACTATGAAAAGATAGGGTGAGGGGAAGAAAACCAGAACATTGGGAATGTATTTGGGGTTTTGGAGTGTTATTTTTTTGCTTGCCACTCTTTCTCTCATATGCTTAGTTAACATCTAAGCATCATTTTTCTCTAGTTTTTGCTACTGGTTTATTAGCATGATTTAGTAGTGCAGTTTTAAGTTACCCTGGCCTTACTAACCTTAAAGACAAACACACGAAGCCCCCCAAAAACCCAAACCATAGCACATTTAATGTAGAGCACTCTGACGTTTTGTTAGCTGGCCAGGTTACAGTCACTCAATAAATACTGTGATACTGAATTATTTTAAATTTCTTTTGGTTGGTTGGTTGTATGCTAGCTGGAGTAATTATATGATCCTCCAGTACATCATAGTTCTGATCACAGCTTCCTAACCTGAGGGGTTAGGAACAAGGAGAGGAGAGACATCATCTGCCTCCCTTTCTCTGGCATTGTGGGTAAACAAGAGTATGAAAGGGACATTTCAAAGCTTTATGTTAATGCAAGATCATGAGATGGATAAATGGAGAACTCTTGTTCTAGGAGCTATGTTTATTGATCTATTTAAATTTTGCTATGTCCTGGCACATTTTATATTTCCTGTCTGCTTAATCTGATATGTTCTTTGCATCTCAAATAGGTACGACTGTAGACTGCTAATAAACATCTTTGAAGTATCTATCATAAACATCTTAAAACAGAGGGCAGATCTGGAGTCGTAACACTTACCTTCATTCCCTCCTTTCTCTTTTTACCTCCTTATGCTGTGTAGCTCTGCCCTTTGATGAAAATTGTTCCAATTACTAATTAAATGTTAACTCGTACCCCGGTGAAGGGGCAAATACAGTATAAAAAGCAGTTTGGAGATAACTTATCCAAAACGCAGCTGCTCTTGTGCTGAGGTGTAGACACCTCTGTTTCTCAGCAGCATTGCAAGAAGACCTTTAAAACACCCCACGTAGTTGAAACTGTGGAGTGAACCTCAGCTGGTGATTATCTGAGAATACCACCAGGACCCTGCTTGGAGCGATGTTACTATTGCAAGAAGTACTGTGGGATGGGTAATGACTTTCAGGAGCCGTGTTGCATCTTACCGGGAGGATGGTGCTTCTGGCGACGCGGTTCCTCTTAATGTCACGCCATCCCATTAATTTAGTGCTCACTGAGGTCTTGCATTGACTACAGACCCAGACAGTGTGTGCTCGGCATGTGCAAATGAACTATTGGAATCAGTGTTTTCACGGTGCTAGAAAAACGTAGTAGAATGGTTTTATCTCTGTGGTTATGCAGATTGGTGAGAAGAAACAGTGCCGAGATGCAAATTTCTGCAAGCTAGCAATTTGCCGTCTCCGCATAACACGTGATAGAACAATTACTTGGGCTAAAGAGATGGGTTTATTTATCTGAGGCTCAAATGTAGGTTTTGCAAAGCACTACTCCATTTCATTTTGTGAAGTATTGATATTTCCATCAATTTTGAAACCATTACAAGGAAAGAGAAGTCTTTACAGGAGGGGATTTGGAGATTTCCAGTACCTTGATTATATCTCTGAAATAAAAGACCTGCAGGGCTGTCCTGGTATATTGTTGTGCATGCCGTCTTCTCCACTCTAGTAATTAGTCAGTTTGACTCCATATCCAAAATCTTAATCCTAGGCATTATCAAGCTTTGGTTTAAAATAGTCTCTAACAATAAGTGTGTAAACTGTTTAGCAATGCCTGGGCATCAAACTGCAGATCTACTTAAGCTTCCCCATGCAAAAGGGCAGCCTGAAAATTTGGCAGTTTGTAGAAGAAATTGTTGGGTGGCGTTTATGGATGTGATTTAACTTTGCTTTTTGAAGTCAAAATGAATTCTCATTCTTGCCAAGATATACTCCTGAAAGCAAGTTGTAGCTGTTTGAGGTGGAACTAAGGGTACATGCAGTTGCTTCATTCATTTAGATTTTTGGCACAACTTCTGTTCTTGCTGCCTCCTTTCTGTTTTCTTTCTTGTCCTCTATTTCTCATCTTTCTTCCACTCTTTTTTTATTTTTTTTTCCCTCCCCCCTCCTTAATCCAGTTGTATTTATTCTCTTTCCTACTTTGGATTCATTTATTACCTCCTGCCCACTCTTTACTCAGGTCTGTGGTTTGACAATGTTTTGGGTGCAAGAGGGTTATTTACTTTGAGCTAAATCATTAAACTCCTGTTTAAACAAAAAGCAGTTGTTGCAAAATGTCTCGTTGGTTTTCTGTGCGCATGGAAGTGACTGAAAGAAGCTTAGGGAGATGAATTGGAAGTTTTCTGTGCTGTTCCATTATTTGTATCTCAGCAAGCAGGCAAGATGCAGGGTGCTTCCACCAGAAAGGATCTGCTTGTGAAGCATTTTAAGCCACAGCTAACAGATTATTTTTTACCTTAATTGGAACAGCATGCTTAATTGTTGCTTGGTAAAAACGGCTTTAGAACCTTTGAGAGACTTAGTTTTAAAATAACTTCATAGAGAATAAAATAGTGTGTTGCAGGCTCCTATGACTGCAGTGCGAGTCTCTGTGGACTGTTCTTTTAAAGCACTGGTTTCTGGATTATGTGGTCTTCAGTGTTTATTGTGGGGTGGAAGTGGGGAAGGGAAAGTTTGCCAGTGTTAGCCGAGTGCTGTCCAAAGGCTGGTGAAAGAGGAACGGCTGTGGTAAATGTGTCAGTGTTTCATTTCAATTTCAGCAGCTTTATTAAACCATTTTGAACGGTTCGATTTGCTATCCTAGACTTGAATCAGAGATGTGGGATTAGGTGAAACTAAATTTGTCATAGTTGATTTATTAGATCGGATTTGGGATGCATCTATTCAGGTGCGTTTATGTGCTCATGCCCAGCAGTGGATAATTTGGAGGAGGAACACTGACAAAGGTGTCTGTGGGAACACCTGCTTGCTTTAGTAGGCTTCACCCTGTTCTCTAGCGGTTAGAGATTTGTTAAAACCCTGAAGCACGAGGGATAATAATTCTTTCCACAATTGTTAAACACAGCTCTAGATATTGTCAATATTCTTATACATACTGAGTCAGTTTTTAATCCCATTATGTTTTTGGCCTTGCCATCTTCCTGTGGTAGCACAATTCAATTCCACAATTCAATTACAGATTCTGTTAAAATTTTTTTCTTTTTATTGGTTTTGAGCTTGGCATCGTTTAAACAGACATCCTTTCCTTGATGTTCAGACCTATACGCACTGGATTTCTGGTTTGGTCCTTTCTAGCTCATTTATTTCACAGGCTTTTAAAGTATCGGCTCCTATTTGATTCCTTTTTTTAATGTTATCCATTCTAAAAGTGTTCCCATCTCTCCTCACATAAGGGGGAACACATGCTTTTGCTAATTCCCCAAATCTGTCTTGCAGTTCTTCTTTTGAGGGTGGCTGTCCAGCTTACACGGGTTTCTCAATAAAGCCACATAATTGTTTGGTTTCTCTGATAATAAAGTTCAGTGTTGGCAAACTCGGTGTGAAAGGCAGGAGGAGTGATCTGTGAAGGATTTGATTTTAATCTCAGATAAGTGGGAGTGCACAGGTGGGGATACCGTACGGTATCATGACAAATCCTTATCTCTAAATGTGTTTGCAAGCCCATAGGATTCTTCGGGCCAGATTCTAATGTATGAGAAAAACATTTCTGAAGAGAAGTGGGGGAGGAAATGGAGAGAAAAAATCCCACATTTCAAATGGATGAGTGGGAACCTGCATGTTACCTCCAGATCCTCTCAGCAGTAATTGATTTTGCCTGCTATGGCTACCATATAGTAACTCTGAAACATTCATTATTTCTTTCCTTTCCTGCCCCAAGGCTTCTAACAGAAAATGGCACGTTTAAATCCTTTTGCTCTGTCTGTTGAGTAGATAGAAAAACCTAAAGGCTTTAATGAATCGGAAATAAGCACTGACTCAGTAGTTGAGACCCACCGTTGTCTTCACTGAAAGAGACCATGCCCATCTTGAGGTCCTAGTGAAAGCTGAATGCTGGAAGCTCTATGCAAAGATCCACCGTGCTGTGGAATTGCACATTTGGACACTGTACTCAGTTTTGGTGGGGTGTTTTTTTCTTTCCTCCTTTTTTTCCCCTCCATAAAGCTAGCCCTACTATATTTCTTTTCTTAGTCCCTGTCTAGCTTGATTGAATTTCTTCAAGGTTAAAGATGATTTATCCAGAAAATTTGCAGCTCATTTATAATGGTAAGAAGCTTGATTACTCAACAGATACACTGAATCAATATTGCTTCTCTTATTTTTGTTTTGCCATTTGACTTGAGGTTAATGTTTCAGCTTCATATTTACTGGTAGGATGAAGTACATGATAGTGCTAAATATAATTAGTTAATGTGCTATGCTAAATGTTTTGCTGTCTGTCTGTCATTTTGTACCCTCAGATGCCTCCTTCTCTATCTTTTCTAATCTCACCTTTTTTTCTTCTTCTGAGGAAAAATTTTGTGTTCTCAATGGTTTCTGTTTTTAATAAACTTATAATTTAGTAAGTTATGGAAACAGGTACTCAAGGTGGACACCTCCGCTAGCTTGTTGCTGGAACTGGGGGAGCCGAGCTGGGAAGGATTACCATCAGCTAGTCGTGTAATACCTTTGCCCAACAGTTGATCTGTAACTTGTCACTCAGTTATATTCATGTTAGTCACCATAGCAGACTTGTAAACTCCTTTTTTTTCCTCTGTGTTACTCTGCTTGCTTTGTCTGAGCCTTTTGCATTATCTTTCAGAGGAATCTCTCCAGCATGTGTTACGCTATGTCATTTGAAAGCTGTCAGAATGCAGCTGGGAACCTCTAGGTTCTCTTCTGAGTCTCTTTTATGGTAGGTCCACAGAGTCGCACAGGCATTCCTCCATGTGAAAAGAATCTCTGGCTTGTTTTGGAGGCTGGGTGGTTCTTGCTGCCATTTGGAGGTGCTGGGCTTGGGGAGGAAAGTGAGTCCGTCCATCCATCCCTAGGAACGCCAGAAGCGGGATGTCCTTTGCAAAGCATCACCAGGAAAAAATAAGCAAGTCTTGTTTTTCAGTCAGAAGTTAGTCCTGCAATAAATACGCAAAGCTTAGCTTTGTGGAGAAACAGCATCCTTTTGGAGCAGAATAGCAGAGTGGATCTTCTTCCAGCAGTAGAATGAGCATCAGGGGATTGAATCTGCAGTCTGTCTTAAAAGGCAGGATTTAGTTGTTCATATCACTAGATCTGTCTTCTCTTGGTTACAGGTTTGCTCTGTTTGGCTCACAATATTTCTTCCTCAAACCTTTCTGCATTCATTGCCTCTTCAGAAGCGCCTATAACGTTTTCTCTCCCTGAGATGAAATACTAATTTCCAGCCAATATATTATGTATTAGCAGTGCATCCTGGCAACAATTGTTGCTTGAAACCACAAATTCCGAGGGGAAGGTGGGGAAGCACAATTCAAAGACTCATGTCGTTGCAGAGGTGGCTCACCAGAACATGTTGCACATGGGACGTGCCCTTGTGGATCCAGAGAAGGTTCATATTGCCACCTCAGAGGAGTTTCTAAATGCATTCATTTTTTATGCAGACCTCCAAGATGGATCCTTTTGCCTTCAGTACCCCTGTGCTGTCAGCCACAAGAAAGGGCACACCTTGGGACTGGGATGTACAAACCCAGTGTTTGTCTTGTTGCAAGCAGGCTGGATTCTGTGATGGTCACGGCCGTCTCGTAGCAAGGAAGATGGTGTAAGCTGTTCCCCCATTTTGCTAAAACACATATCCAGATGTTCTTTGCTTGGTCCATGGCCACATGCATCTTACTGTATAGAAACAAGTGTTTAACTGGTTTATTGAAACAAAATTTTTTTCTGATACTTTATATGAACTTTAACATGGAAACTTTGAAATTAGAAAGAGTCAGATGCTGAAGCAGGAGAAGCACAGCCACCACTTGGAAGTGGTGTTTACTGGTCCTATTTTTATGCTGATTTAATCGAGTTTAAGCAAGTTAAAGAGGCAGAGGATCACTTTTGCTCTGCATTTGGTGCAGCAATTATAATCTGGATGTACATGCCACACAATAGTACAAATAGCCAGACAGGCTGTGCCTTCCATTAGCGAGTCTCTTTTTCTAGTGTCAAAGGCAATGGCTTGCTTTATTTCATCCTTTTTCTAACTGAAGTTCTGGAGTGATAAATTGAAAACTGTCATGACCAGTATCCTGTACCTATCTGCCTTATATAAAATGTATGCAGCAGACAGTGAAATTGAATCCCTGTCACGTGTGACTAAAGAAAAGGGCTTTTTGTTTTCCACAATTTATTTTTCAGCAAGTGTTGCAATTTATTTTTGTAAGCTGGATGTGTAGTTAATGCACTTCCTTGAGAAGCTGAGGAGTTCTGTTATATGTGTGAATTTGTGGAGGCTTTTGTTCTTGGGTAGGATAGGTAGGACCTCAGAGGTTAAATGTAACTCCTGAGCTTAATGATCTATTTTACTCCAGGTTCTTTTTTTTGTTCGTTTCCAGCTTGCAAGAACCCTTTGCCAGAGTTATAGCACCAGGTCTTTGGTCTTGCTGTGTAGTATCAACCAATTATCTTAAAAAATGAACTTAGAGCTTCCAGAAGAGATCGAAAGTGACACTATATCAGTGGCCCGGGTTGCAGCCTCCCCTCTTCCTCTGATGGAGAGGCCTTCGCATGGCCGCATGGTAATGCTGCTCAGAGTAAAGCTGATGATTTCAAAGGCTGAAGTACTGGCCTTTCTTGTACTATTTGTGAAAGCGGTGCAGTGTATTAATAAAATTAGCTTACACTAGACAGCTTCACAGTCTAAATCTTGTTTACTCAGATTGACAGTCTCACAGCTGATTCCTTTGGACTCTTCCAGGGCCATCATGAGTGTAAATGATTCAAGTGCAGCACTACCCTCCAAAGTGTTTGTATGAAAGCAGTGCCTTTTATACACCATGGAACGTTCTGATGGATTAGTGTTATCTGTGGGATCATCACAGCTTCCTTTTGCATTAACACCAAAGGCTTAGTTCCTTGTTACTTCTAATAGCCCAGCAAAACTAAAACTGTTAAAGGAAGAGCTGTCTTTTTCTTCCTTGTTTTTTAGGTTTGGTTTGGTGTTGGGCTTCTGTTTGTTTTCACTAGTAATCTCTTTTAGGACTTCCATAGGTACTACTAGGAGCATTTGCTGAACAAGCTATTGCTATCAGTAGGAGAAGCAAGACTGCATATATCGGATGCTATGTCAAATTTCTGTGGTCAGTAATTAGATGTGTTTATTACAAAATAATCTATTGATCCTTAGAATGCAGATGTTATTGAAATATCTTTTAACAGAGTATTTAACTTTATTTTCAAAGGAAACTTCAGCTGTTTTGGACCACAATTTCACTGACAGGCCTAGGATATAGAAGCACAGGGAAGCGAAGGCTGAAAGAGGAGCAGGTTCTGCTAATCAGTATTGAGCATGACTGGAGATCTCGAGATGGGAATATCCAGCAAAGCTGCAGTTCAATGGATTGGATTGTGAGAATGCAGCCAGGTGGGGTATTGGCAGGACACATCTGTGTAGCTTCTACCTCCATTTACAGCAACTTCTATCTCATTGAATGTTGCATAGTTTAAAAGTAGGGGCTGGAGAGGGCAGCACAGGTAATGAGTAATAATAGGAAGATGTTGCCCTACAATTTCATAATCATAACTTATATTAATGTTTGTCCTGATTTTTTTTTTCTATGTCAGGCTGTTAACTTTTACTCAAGAGATTCAATTGCATAAGGAATATCACAATGCATTTATCACTGTGCTTTGATTTCTTAAGATTTATATTCAGATCTGAGCAAATCTTGTGTCCTCCATAGTTTGGAAGCGTCTAATGACAGACACCCATCTTACATTCTTGTATAGCTCACATTGTGAGAGCAGCCAAAATGAAGCCCAAGCATTTAGCTTCTGAAGCCAGAAGTTTTAAATGGGATATAAAAATGGAGAGTATTCTGGGGTTTTGGTGTGTGGTGTTTTGTGAGGGGCTTTTTGTTGGTTGTTTTTGGTGTTTTGTGATTTTTTGTTTGTGTTTTTTGTTGCCTCCCCCCCGCCCCACCCCGTGAGGGGATGCTGAATTTAGAACAAGGGCTCACAATAAGCCAGGGATATAGGATTTCAGCACTTTAGATACATCCATTTGTACTTGCTGACTGAGAGCAGCACATTCAAAATAAACCAGCGAACTGCTGTCAAATGTGCTGTGGATGAGCAGGGAATGTTTTTGGTGTTGTGGGGGGGGTTTTGTGGTGTGTGGGGGTTTTTTTGTTTTTGTTTTTTTTCAGAAGTTCCGCAGGACAGA
This sequence comes from Columba livia, assembly GCF_036013475.1. NCBI lineage: Eukaryota > Metazoa > Chordata > Aves > Columbiformes > Columbidae > Columba > Columba livia. The sequence goes on from NC_088614.1 coordinate 11,032,955, forward strand.
AGGGAGAAAGCAATGTCTGTTATAAACTTCGAAAGCAAGCAGCTGAAATATGTTCCAAGAGTATTTTGGAGTAGGAGTGCCAGTTTAAATATTTATGCAGTGTTGTATTGCACTGATTCAAATATTGAATAGCGCCTGACCCTTGAATTTTTGGATCCTTGCCTGACTGGCACCCCACGATGGGTATATTTACTTAGAAAACAGCCTTCTGTGGCAGCTGTTTTTCAGCACAGGAAAGCTGGGTTTTGGTCCAATTTTTGTCATGATTTTCATGCTTGACTTTGAGTTCAAGAAATGCATTCCCATGCATCAATTTCTTCACCTGAGAAATTCAAGTTGCATTTACCACTGTCTCTCACAAGGTTGTGAGATTCTGTAGTGGAAGCTTATATGGATGTTTTCATTTTTACTATTTCCTCAGACTCTTTGCTGTTCACAGCATGGATTAGTATTCGAAAGCATTTACATGGCCTCTACCTTTCCCCTCTAAGATACCAGACCTTGTGAAAAATAAGGTTGGTTGTTGTGGTGAGTAGTTTTATGATAAGTTTGGCCGTGTTGAGCAGCACAGCCCTTGGCTGCCCCTGTGCTGCACTGACTGTCAGCAGAGCTCCTTTCCTACCCTCAAACAAGAAACTGCTGCAAACACCCATGCTCTGCCGAAACCACCCTTTTGTTGTAAAGACACCTTCAGTGGCTGTCACCAAGCTGGGCTGGAGACCTTCAACTTCTCTGAGCTGAAATTGTGCTAAAGGTGATACTAGTTGCTGCCCGGAGCTGAGACTGCAGCCACACAAAACCCCTTTAAGCTGGCAGTTGATGAGAGTCGTAGGCTAAAACTTCAGTCAATACAGCTACTGCCTGCTACCCAATATAATCATTTTATGCAGCACTATTTTGTAGCGTGGCGACTCTTGCTTCAGATAGATTATTTAGGTTGTGCCTGAATGTACAGCAAGATGAAGTAGCAAAACCTAATGACTGGAGATCTGCCTTAGCCTGTGGCCGGATGTATACCCGGCTGCTGAACTTGGATCGTGCTCCCATGAACTGCTCTGTGGTCTGTGAGGACTTGATGTTCCTGGTCCTTGGCTGCTGGGTCCTTTCGAAGGGTCCAGCCTCAAGGTGCAGATGCCCCGACTGCAAAACATCAGCATAAAATCTTTCCAGATTCCCAGCATTGCTGTGTGCTTGTTTATAGCCGAAGCCCCAGGGACGCAAGATAGTTTTAGCAAATAAACGTAAGGGATCTGTGGAGGGATTTCTGAAACAATCATTCTGTTTCCCTCTGTGTATTTGCAGGCTTTGAGAAGAAAATGGAGAATTCGGTTGGCTTGTTTACCCAAGCTATTACCCTGGCTTAACTGTTCCATGATGAAGTTCCATTTCACTCCTGAGCTTACTAGGCTACGGAGATAAAAATGATCAATTTGATTGTTTTTGTCCTCCTGTTTTTACCTTCAGGTTTCACAGGACTGGATCGATGGCTGACACCATTTCTTCCTGAAAAACAGGCTTACCCTGAACCTTTCTGCGGACGTAGGCAGCTGCTCCTAGCGTCCATAAACCATGGGGTTTTTCCACTGTTCAGATATATAGCAGTGCCTCAGCATTATGGCTGTGGCTCAGAATGGGAAGCCGGAGTTAACTAAATTTAAATGATTTGTTCTATTGCAGGGTGATACTGCCTGATGCTCGCGCTTTCCAGAGGGTGTCCAAATCCCGTACTCTGCAGAGTTTGCCTTTGGCTTCATTTGATCAAACTGATAGAATATGTTGAGAGGGGACATACAGGACTGATACTGTGCAGGCAATTAAAATCTATGAATTGGATTAAAACCCAAATGTTAGTATGCTTTGATGCGATTCTCTTTTGTTTTCTTTTGGCTGAGATGCTTTTTGGAGATAAAGTTGGAACCAGGCTCCTAATCTGCAGTTGCTTGGGGCTTAGCTGTTTGAGGTTTCTTTATTTTGCTGCTCTTACCTATTGACCTGCCTGGTTAATTGTGTGTATGAACTTTTGTCCTTTGTTTTCCTGACTTTTCTGCCCTGTCAGTACACAGTTGGGGGAAAGAAAAAATCTGTACAGTGAACCAATTAGGTCTAGACTTTAAAATAAATGTTTGGCGGCTGTGAAATAATATGTACTTCATTTCTTGCTTCAAGACTCTTTTGTTTTTGTTTCTTTTTTTTTTTTTTGTTTAGAGCTGAGCTTGACAAAGAAGGATGAGGCCAGAGGCAGTTATAAAGGGTACATTGTATTTTTACTGTAATACTGAAGTATTGATTGTTGACTTATTGGTAGGCTTAATGCACAACCATTTCCTTACTTAGTGTTTGAATGTCCATTAAAATGTTGGCTTGGTGCCAGATGGTTGAAATCCCGTATTTTATAATATAATTTGGCTATCCAAAAGTACTAATGTGGTTTGGATTAAAAAAAAAAAAAGATTAAAAAAAGGCAAGTCTTGAGTCTCCTTGTTGTTCTGTATTTGTTAACCTTTACATACTGAAATGAACCTCTGAAGCAGGAGACACTTAGAGGGAGGCAGGAATCCTGATGTTTTGTGGTTGTGCTTTTTAAGATTTCCCACATTTCATCTTTGAGCTGCCCAGTGCTTGCTGAGCTGCTGACAGATGTTCAGGGATGCAGAGTAACATTACTGAGTCTTTAATTGATTAGATTAAAACTAGTCATTGTTTTTTTCTGGAGGAAGGTTTTGTTTGTATTGCTTCACAAGTGTGGTGCATGTTGGCACTGCCCATAAAAACATGCCTGTTGTCATCTTGTAACTTTTCTCGGATGTGAGGTAGGGCTCTCTTCCCTGCAGCACGATCAATAATCTGTGCTCAGTTCCCAGAGTGCTTCCCTGGATTATTTAATGGTACCTGTTCCACTTGGTCCCCTCGGGTCGGGTCTTGGGGCCGTGCTGCTAACCCCATAAATTTCTAGCTTGTAAAAAAGACTGTGTCAGGTTTTGGGGAGATGGGTATGGAAGGCCTGATGCCATAGCTCTTGTAGAGGAACAATATTTGTGCAAAGCAGTTGTCCTGACTGTAGTGGTGACTTTTTCGTATTGGTAAGGTAGACAGGGGTGGAAACTTTAATTGCTGTGAATTGTTGGTCACTGCGATAAGCCAGCAGTTACCCCAAGCCGTTCCCTTCTAATTGCTCCCTGGAACAGGTACCCTGTGCTCCTCTGGGTACATCTAAAGTTTTCTGCCTGTTGTCTCTCCTTCCTCTTCTGTCTCCCTTTTATAGAAACACAATCCTTCAAAAAAACAGAAAAGGATTAAGCTTGTTTTGGTTTATCATAGAATCATTTTGGTTGGAAGAGACCCTCAAGATCATCAAGACCATAACATAACTCCAGCACTAAATCATGTCCCTAAGAACTTCATCTAGACGTCTTCTAAACCCCTCCAAGGATGGTGACTCCACCACTGCCCTTGGCAGCCTGTTCCAATGCCTCTATGTGGATATTAGGAAAAAATTCTTCAATCTAAACCTCCCCTGGCACAACTTGAGGCCATTTCCTCTTGTCCTACCACTTGCTACTTGGGAGAAGAGACCAACACCCTCCATGCTACAACCTCCTTTCCGGTAGTTGTAGACAGCAATAAGGTCTCAGCCTCCTTTTCTCCAGGCTGAACAGCCCCAGCTCCCTCAACTGCTCCTCATGTCTCTTATTTTGGGGGGTGACATCGAACACACACTTTTGGAGGGGAATGACATTGATTCAGCTCTCTGGTTCTATCAGTATTGCTGTTTGTTACAACCTGCTGTGAAGAACAGTAATCACACCAAGCTGAAATACCTCACTACAGCTAGAAACAAGGACTGGAAGTTAAGGGAGACTGAAACAACTTTCTGCTCTGCCAAATGTGAGGGGAAACTTGACAAAAGGTGAAGAGCCAAGAGTTTGCCCTCTGGCTACTGTCCTGAGTGTTATTTAATCTTACTCAGACTTGTGGCCAAGAGTTGCTGCAGTACCTTTCCCATCATTTCAACTTTCCATTAAATAATACAATTTTATAAGGTTGGGCTATTGCCTGTTAGAGTCTACCTTTATAAAAGAAATTTTTTCGGCAAAAGTATAATACTAATTTATGTTTTTCTCTTGCTGGGAAGTAGTAGCAGTGACTCCATCTCTGATGTGAATACCACTGTGAGTGGTACAGTTACCTACATTAAGCTTGTGTTGGTATTTGTATTAAAATTAACCTTTTTCTGCCATGGAAGATTTTGGGCTTAGTGTTTCTTTCCCCACCCATCTGACCTACTCCATTCCCCTGTTTCAGTGGCCTGCCAAACCTGGTTGTTGTGTGTAAAAAAGCTGCCTCTGGCATTGTTAAGCTGTCTTTCCAAAACATATAAAGATGCTGGAGAAAAACCTTCGGTTTGTTTTGTTTGTTCGTTGTTTTTGTTTGTTTTTGCAGTTCCTATCCATACAATTATTGTATTTGGTCTGTGGAATTTTATGGCGACTTGTAAGTATTTTGAGTTTTGGTGACAGATGATCAACCGAACAAGCTACTTGGGATTTTCAGCTCATCTTTGTGTGGAATACAACGCAATTTCGAAGCACTTGGATTCACTTTCTGTGGACTCTTGTATGGCATTGTCCCTGCTTACCTGACTTCATCGGAGTTTAGCTTTAAAAGGTAGAAAAGAAAGGATGTTGCCATATAGCAATTTAATTTACACTGTGGCCTATTTATAGACTTTAATTGCAATGCCAATTGAAGTTGCACTGTTCTGCTTTTTTAGATACTTGCAATTCCAAGAGATGATAAACTTTCTCTCTACAGGAGGGTGAATTAATAGGTGTCCCAGTAGGCCTGGAAGGGGCAGGATTTGATTGCATTCCTCGAACACTTAACACCTAAGGCTTTCAAATTAGATAGCAAAGAGAATCTGTTGAAAGAACGTGTGGACTTGGAAGAAAGGCCCTTGCCGATAATGAAGGACCCTAGAGAAAATGTGTTTGGGGTAGCATTAAACTTGAGCAGCTGGAAGATCTTGCTTGGAGCAAATATTGATAAAGTTTTCTTTAAAAAAGAAATCAAGTATTCTTTATCTTTGCCTCCAGCATGTCCTTATTGCAATAAATATACACAGGAATTCTTGTTACTTGCCAGACCCGAGTTCAGTAATATGTGAATGTTACATCATAATTGCTTAGCAACTAATATTTTTATGTAAAAATGTGCACTGATGTGTTTTATCATCAGTGTACTACTGAAACTTCTGGTCCACAAGGAAGTGTTCGCTTAATGAATCATACATGGAGAGTAGTTTGACTCAAACTCCAAGTAACTATTAATGCATCTGCAGCCTGTGTTATTGTGCTCAGTAACAGTGAGAAGAGACTTTCCTCACTGGGTGCCTGTGTTACACAGCGTGGTGCAGTCATAGACCTGCAGTTCCCTGAGCAGATGGACAGGAGATGCCTCAGTCTTGCTTGATGACCAAAGTTAAAGCAGCTGCATTACTGGATGTACCTCCTGAGTGCTCAACAGTGTGTGTTTACTACTTTTCATTAGTGAAATGTGTGATTTGGAATCCTGTCTGCCCTCTTTGGGCACGTTCTGGAAGGATGCTCTGCAGTAAGGCATCTTGTAATCATAGAATCATTTTGGTTGGAAAAGACCTTTAAGATAATAATGTGTGTGTCTGAGCCTGCAATGCTGCAAGATCTCTAGTGATAATTGGACCCTCTTCTGATCACTGTTAGCAAAAAGGATAAATGATATTTAGTGGGTCTATTTTTCATGAACATGTAAGTTATATGGCATTAATGAATCAGCAAAGTAATTTTATTGGAAAATTCACTGACAAAATAATCCCCTGGAAACGTGCAATGTGATCTTTACGCTTGTTTATAGACTCTAGGTGGCTTATGTTTAAATGCAGTCGCTAATTATATGTACCCAGCAACTCACAGGTGAGCATGCTGAGTTAGAGTCACAACTAATAGAAATAACTTCAATTTTGAACAAATGGGGCTGTGCAGCCTTCATGCTCCTTTAGTGCCTCTGGGGACAGGTGTGTCCCTGGGTACCCACTGGAGCCCCGGCTGTTCTTGCAGGGCTGCGACTAAAGGTAAGTTCTGTGTTACATTCTGCAGTGGACTTGCAATATGGGCATTTGTGGTAGGAGCTAAAAGAAGATTAAGAACATGTTTTTGTTTAAACCACTAATCAGTCTTTAGATGCTTTAGTCTTGGCCACTACTGATCTAGTTCATGTTTGAACTAGTGATCTCTATTTGAAAGTCACTTTGTCCTTTTAATAGTTTTCTGATTCAGCCTCAGTCCCTTCCTGAGAGTCTCTTCATCTATTCACTTGAAAAGGTTGTTCTTTTTTGTAAAAGGCTAATCCCTGTTTTGTATGGCTATGCACATTGCATCAAATAAAAGCTGTGTGTATTCCCCTTGCTTGACGTGGATGAGTCCTTGCTTCTCTTCTAATCTGACAGTTTAACTTGGTTTTTGGTGGGTTTCTACTGCTCTCAGTTTTGGAGTGTTTGGGTGGACAAATGAGGAGAAGGTGGTGGTGAGTCTCTCCTTCCCTTCAGCCTGTTGTTTCCAAATTTCTACCACATTTGTTATTGAGTTTGACCTTTCTCCAGACACTTGGTTTTACTAGAAGTGCCTGCCTACTCACAGCTAGCTCATTTTAAGACATGTAACATTGTTGATCCTGGATCATCTTGGTGGAGCTCAAAGATTTGATCCTCCCAGTTCTTTTCCTTCTAGCTCTTTCCATTCTCTAGCTATCTCAATACTTAACCACTGTCTTTGCAAAGAATTATGGATATCTCAGAAGCAAGATACAATGTAAGTACTTCTCAACATAAAAAGGATAGAGATGTACAGATGGAGGGTCACTGCGGAAGGTGAAAGGCATGTGAGCACAAAAGAAATAAAATCACTGATTTCAGTCTTCTAGTTTTGATATTCCAGGTGAAACCTCTGAAGTTGTAAGATGTGGTGTGTTTTGGAAGGGATTTAAAGGCAGGATAAGCTGTTCATGCCTTCGTCTTCCTTTTCAGTCAAATACAAGAGATGGACACCTTTATTTCCTTTGCTGGAAATTGTATCTTCAGTATTGTCTAATGTAAGATGACAAGGCAAGTAGGGTCAAGCAGAGAAATGAATTGATGAACACCTCCAGATTACTTTATTTGGTCCGCAAAGGACAGATTTTTGTTTGTCTTCCAATTCTGTCAATCCCGCATAGAAATGTTGCTGGGAGGAGGCTTGGTGCTGACCCATCTTTTTAATATGTACAGCTTCTTAATCATTACGGTGATGATGGTAAGATTAAACAGTTAACCAAGCAGGCATGGCCAGCACGTGCTCTGTGTGAGGAGGCTGAGCCAGGGCTGGAGGAATCTCCCTCCCCAGTTGCTGGCTGTCCCATGGGCCCCTTGAGCTCTGCCTTTCCTCTCCCCCAGGAAAGGGAGAGCAGAGTGAACAACACGTGACAGATTTAGTCGTGTCACTTAATGCAGGACTGGAAGGCACTTGGATATTAATGTAATGAGCACAGTATAAAGACCTGAATAGAGTAGACTTGGCTTCTAATTGAGCCCATCAAGGTGCCAATACCCTTTTTTTTTTTGCACTTTATAAAAAATACAAGGATGGTTTGGCAATGCCAGAATGCACCGCTATGGTTGATTTTAACAGTCATGCTTGTGGGTGTTCATTTCCCGTGTGGGCCCATGGTTCTAGTGCCACTTTCTTCAGCTCTGGCAGCTCTCATTAAAGGAAAAGCACAAATTTAGCTTTTTTGCTAAGGGAAACCTAAAATTCTGCCTTCACCCTGCCTCTCTGCTGCTGATTGTGGAACTGTGTGGTATCCTATCCCAAGCAAACATCCCTGTTTTAGGATTCAGCAGGTCATCTTAGGTCTGTCACTGAGGTTTATTGCCTCTTGGCACCTTTTGCTTTAGTACCAGGAGCTGCCTGGCAGAGAGGTGAGCGAGTTGTTCTCCCTCTATGTTGAGGTGCTACTGGAAGCCCACAGGTTACATCCAGCTTGCAGGGTGACCCCCTCTGCCTGCCATTCACAGGAGGCTGGGGACAACCCTTTTGACCAGCGCTGGTCATGGTGATACAGGGAATTAACTAACTAACACTTAAAGAACTAAGGAGCTAACAGAGAGCTAACCCTTAACCCGCAGCACAATTGCCTAGCCTCGTTTAGCTTTGTGCCTGCCTTCATCTGTCCATTGGTGAGCAGATGGGAGCCACAGCTTCTGTCGTGTTCGTGCCCATTCGGGCCCTGGGCTGGAAACAGCTTCTGCTCTATGATGTGACCTTGGAAAGAATGGGTCTGAAACTGCGGGCAGGTTTCCGTGGCTGCTTGGAATGAACTGCTGTGGAAATTAAGAATACAGACTTGATTCTGCATATGTCACTCTTCTTCCAGTGATGCAAGTCCATGTACAACTGCTGTAATGCAGGGGGGAGGGCAGAGCTGCGTTTCTCAGACCATCCGCAACCAATAACATAACCCTGACGAAACGAAGCTAAAAGCACAGAATTGTTTCTGCTTACGTATGTGTGTGTGTGCGCCTGTGTGATGCCTTTTGGGCTTTGTGTGATGGAGAATTCGGAGACATTTTGTGAGAAGCAGCAGCACTGATAATTGCATTCTGGTTAATCATCGTAGAAGGATCGTGATCACTACTAGCTGATGCTTTGCGACTTCCGCTGGAGTTAATAATTCATTGATGGGCTGTGTCAAAGCGTGCTCTTAAGTCAGGTCCCTCTGTGGATTGCAGGCATCAGTAGGAGTCAGAAGAGATGAAAGATGAGCTTAGTGTTTGACAGTCATTAACTTGGTGTGGGCCTCCAAACAGCATTCAATAACTTCCTTGTTCTGTGCTTCCCCGTGTATGGGAATGTGAGGGACGTGGGGATTCAGTTTCTTGTGAAAACGTGTTAAGAAATCCAGTCGCCAGCCAGAAGAATGCTGAAATGAAGGTGTGAATATCGGAGACCATACGGTTTTTGTTTAATAGGTTCTGGGGTTGAGGGGATTTTGCCTGCCACAGTGCTGAGGTGACAGTTTTATAAAAGAGCTATTTTACTATGCAGTTGAGTTACTTTCCAGCGTGCGGTGCCGAACCTCCTAGGGAGAGCGCGCTTTTACCACCGAGACCTGAATTTGGTCGTGTCGGTACTTGCAGTCATCTGCGAGAGGGATTGGCATTCAGGGCTTGTATATAAAAAAGGGGCTAGCATTCAGAATTAAAAATTAACACGTTCTCTGCATAATTACAGACGTACAGCACGCACTAATGCTGTACAAAAGAGGGCTTTCCTGGCAGAGTTTAATGGCCCCACAGCAGAGCCATCACTTCTTTACCCCCTTCCCTTTAAATTAGCATTGGCATGTTTAAAACACTCTTCAAATTCTGCTGCAAAATAGCTGTTTGGCTTCCAGTTTTTGTTGTGGTGGTTTTTTTAAAAAGGTGATTATTCTTTTTAATGCTAAAGATGGAAAGTGGTTTGCATATTCATGGCACAGTATAATTTTGAAAATAATCTCCTAGTAGATATTTAACAATGGCTTTGGGTAAATGGACACTTGTTGCGCTTTGTTTAAACGATTACATCTCAATTATTGCTCGATGGTGAGAGCGTGGGTAATACCCTTGGTTCTTTGTTAAAAAGGCTCTAATTAAAACTGGTTCCTGCTCTTGCCTCTTGGATAAATATGGACGTGAGGTAGTTCAGTGACACCCTGTCAAACTGCTGAATTGAGTGCAAGTTCCCTATTCATCCTGACAAACGATACCATTAATTGGGGTGTGGATGGCAGAAACAGCCCTGCCAGTGCTGGTGCTAATCCTCTGCTTGGCTGGGCTTCCCTACACCTCTCCCCTGCTTGGGACTGTCATTCTTCTGTTACACAGTTTGTGTTTCTCTCCCCCACCCCCTGCCTCTCTGTGCATTTACATCCCGCCTTGTGGTTAGTGCAAATTCAGCCCCAAAAAGCTGTGTTGAAACTCGGGGTCTCCTTTGAGCTCTGTAATAAGCCAGTGATTCCCAGTACGAGTGAGTTGGTGGTTTTTCCCCTGCAAGAGGAGGGCTTTCTGTGATGATGGAACTAGGTGTTACTGGGGATGGTCACTTCGCAGTTCTAGTTTTTGCTTTGACTCTGGATAACTTGCGGTCTCAGTCCGTGAAACTTAGCCCTGTGCCACAAAGCCCAAATTCCCTGCTAGACAGGCCAGGGGCATAATAATACACTCAGTCTGACTTGTTTCTGTGCACTGTTTGCCTGTGAATATAACTGTATTGATGTGAAGGTGTTAGCCTGGATATTCTTCCTCTCCTCTTTACCGCAATCTACTTGAATCGTCCGCCTCCTCTTTCTGCAGGGCGAGGATGAGTGTGCAGAGCTGAAAGCGGAGGCAGCGCGCTGGGGATGACAGCCCTCCTTGTGAAGAGACCTAGCGTGTGGTTAATGCTGGATAATCACCCTGCCAGCCTTGCAGAGAGGAAGGGAGCTAATGCTTTGAGGTGCTCTCCAGACCCAGTATGACAGTGCAGTATTTGCAGCTGCTACGGCGCTGGATTAAGCAGAGAAGAAAAGGGTTTTGGGAAGGAGCTGTTTTAACTCATTGCCAGCAATGTCTCTTACTTTTGCTGGCTAATGCTCGCTGATGATGGCGGACGTTGCATCTGTAGGACTTGAAGAAGGAGCTAATCCAGAAGCGCATCCAGGGATGATTGTAGACTAGCATGTTTTATGGGGTTTTTTGAGTTTAAGGTAGGGGTGACAGCATATTTGATTTTTGTAGTTGTGGTGAAGGAATCCCCTTTACTCCAGAGATGCAGCTGTAACAAAGAGGGAGGGAGGTCATTGTGGACACCCAGAGATAGAGGGAGGGAATACAAAAGAGGATATATAGATTCCAACAGCTTCTATGATGATCTTTGCAACATCGTTCTCTTAGGGATATGATGCTTTCTACTCGGAAGGAAAACTTTTACGGTTTTCCTTAGCTGTGGCCCAGCAGCCCTGAGCAGCAGTTTGCTCCCTTCTCCTCTCACAGTCACATTCGAGTGCAGAAGTGATTGCTGCGTGAGCTAACGGAACACTCCACTAAATTGATTGCCAGTGAAACAAATAGCGGTTCCGACATCTTAGCAGGGTTACCACTCAGAGTGTTAGTGTAAACAGCCATTTGGGGTGAGTAGTTTCTGTTCGTATCCTTCAAAGCTGTTGCTTTAAGAAATCCATAGGTAAGGGGAGAGAATGCTGCACTGAGCCACACTGGAAGAGCTTTCCCTGCAGCACCGTGAGCTGGCAATGCAATATGTAGAACAAAAAATATATAAACGGTGCTGATCTGTAATGCATAGCTCTGCAGTTGGGAGTAGCTTCTGCAGTAACATTACGTGGCCAGAAAATAACAGAGAATGTCTGTTGATAAAAGCAGCATCTTTAAAAGCAGCATCTTTAAGTAGTGGCTATCAGCTCCAGATAGGTCATTACACTCCTGAAATCCCTGACAAGGCTACAGCTTGTCCCAAAGAGCTGACTGTCTCTCCAGATAATGCCCTTACCTGTTTTAAGGTTTGGCTAGAAAACTAAAGCTCTATGTATCCTCTGTGCTCCTGGCTCTGCACCACTAGTGGGTTACAGTGGTGTAAACAGGGGAAAGAGCCATCAAAAACGGAGCTGTGTGTGAGGTGAGTGGCAGGTTACTGGGGCGAGCACGGCTGCCGGGACACGGCCGGGCATGGATGCTTGGAAATGCAGGAGGAATGCCAGGGTTAGATCATTCCTGCATTGTGTACTCTTCCTCTCGCAAAAGGGGCTTTGTGCTGTTGGGTGTAGCCGGTCGTGATCAATGGTTTTCCCGGCAATGCAACTGGATGGGGCTTTCCTCCAAGAAAGCTGGTGGGTTTGGACCCATCTTCTCCGTTCCTGGTACGAGGATTCAGGTAGTCAGTGCAGTGTTAATTTGGGCACAAGCAGGGAGGGTTTGAGGAAAATCACCCTTAGGATCAAGTTTGCTGGTTTCAGAGCTAAAGTGCACTGTATATGAGAGACCCCTCTGCCACTTGTGAAGTTCTGAGTTGTGTGAGGTGCCTTTGGGGTAGGTAAGCTGGAGTCACATGGAATGCTGTTAATAGGAATTGCTCCCAAACCCGAGTATGATGTTAATTCAGAGACTTGCTTTTTTTCCCCTCCATATAAAATATTCTGCACCATTTTTACTGGTATTTCATGTCCAACTGATACCCCTGTAGTGTTGTTTTAATTAAAACAGAGGTGGAAATAACAAATTGGTGGTGATTCTGCAGAAACATCAATGTTAATGCACACTAAAACACTCTGCTAATAGCATTCTGTGCTGCCTTAAATTAAATGTTGACATCCCAAATCTGGAAAATTTTTTTGTGCGCCTGTGTTTGCAAATTCAAGATGTGCATTTGGTAAGCAGAGTTTCTGAATTGTGAAATGCAGCACTATTGCAGCAGGGCTGTCCTGCGATTTACAAAGAAACAACTTCGGATTTGGGGACAGGAGCTGTAGGCACTGTGGGTTAAATGTGCACTCGGGACCTGTGAAAGTAACTGCCCGATAAATAATGTCATGCTTATGTTTTGTGAAACACTTCGTGGTTGTACATTTTGTGTATTAGCAAACGCATTCCTTATTTCTTTCGTGCTTCTAATTTTTTTTTTCTTTAAGATGGGGGTGGTCCATTTCTCGATTTTTCTCTGGCTTTCTGCACTGTAATGATGGCACCATCACCTGACTGCTGGAGTATACTGGCCTGACTTTAATCATCGGGTGACTGGCTCTTAGCATGGTTTCATCTCTGCTGTTTTACATCCCCTCTTGTAATTGCACGGTTGCTTGCAGCATTGTTTTTCTATTGGTGACAATGAAGGGCACATGTTAGTATTTTATGTAACCTTATACTTTTTGTTTGATGTGTGAAGTGTAGGTGAAGAAGTGGCACTTTGCGAATAAAACCCTCTTTGTTTGGAAGCGGGAATTTTTCACTCTGCATGCAATCATTTGTAAGACAACATTATATATAAAACGTTCATAAGTATCCTATAGAGGAAGAAGTAGTTAGGCTAAGCTTGCATTAATAACAGGACTGCATTTCTATACTGCTGGCAGTTTCATTGAGGGATATATGCTTACAATTAAATAACCTGTTCAAAGCTACAAAAAAGTGTGGTGTTTAATGTAAATAGTGTCTAGGTATTTTAACTGCTAAATAACCAAACCCAGCAAAACAATAGAGAATCAAAGCTCTGCTTTATACACCATTGACACCAATTAAGATGCAGTAAAATTATCTGCCCGTACAAGTTGTTTCAACAGCTCTGCAGGTCTAAAATGGCAGAAGCTTTCTGTTGCTGTATAAAAATCAAACTACCGTTTATTTCAGCCTCATGGTATGTGCAAATTCATGCAGCTCAGTTAAGGGAATAGCTTCACAACTGGTGTTACAATCTGTGGCTGGAGTGCTGCATCACAATGCAGCAAATGCATTTTCCACATTAACCAAACATGACAGCTGAAACGATTATTAACCATGCAATATGTCGGAAGTCATCAAAAATTCACATCAGAGTAATTGCAGTGGCTCAGGGAAAAAAAATAGCAGCATCTCTCTGCTCCTGCCTGCCTGCCGCCTCACCCCCTCCTAGTGCCTACATGGTACAGTCCGTTAACAATAAAATATCCTTCTGTAACCTATAAACTGTTACTCCCATCAGTTACTGGTTTCAGACTGATGCTTTCCCTAGTATTTGAATAAAGCACCACTGGAAAAAAAAATATATAGATTCTTTACGGGCAGTGGTGCTCAGCCGAGGAAAGCAGCTGCTTTCTTATTGTCTTGCTGGACTCTTGACTGTCTCAGCCATTTCAGGACTTGCAGGTTTGATTTATATATATATATATATTATTATTTTTTTTAAGATGAGAAAACTTGAGCATTAATACAGAAAGATAGAGCTGTGTAAGCCTAAATACCAGGCACTTGAAGTGTGGCAGTTACAGTCAGCATTAGCAGATCTGTAACTCCTCTGTACTGAGATCTACAGGTAGGAACGTCTATGTTTAAAAATATATAAAATGAAGATTAAAAGCTTGCTTTGATAAGAGAGTTTTCCTTCAGGTGTCTTCTATGGTGTTTTTTCTTTGTGCCGTTGCTGCAGGTTGTTTAAAGGTGTAGGTGAGTAATGAAGGAGAACAGGTGGGTACTTTTGGAGATATCACGCTTTGCTCACAGAAAAGAAACCTTAAGGTCGGTGCCTTTACCTTCTAATGTTCTTGGCTGGAGCAGCTGTTGGGTGGGGCAGCCCAGTGTCTGCTGTGGGTTTCAGTTGTGTTGCCTTTTTAAAGACCCTCTTGACATTGCTGACTTGGCTTTTCATTTAGGCAGAAATACAGTAGCATAACTTTCTGAAAGCCTTTATTCCTGTTTTCTCTTTCCTAGGCTATGAAATGACTACAGAAGTGTTTTAAACAAAAAATAAAGATGCTACTTGATTATATGATTTTTCTCCTAGTTTTCATTGTGGTGCAAAGATATTGGTCCACTCTGTTTGCTCTGACCGATGCACTTATGATTTATTTAGAAGATGAGCTAAACTTTCTTTGATTTTATTTTGAAGTAAGGATTTCAAATGGGGGATAAGAATGAAAATTGCATAGAAAATACTTCTACTTGCCCAAAATAATTGAAATACTTTGAAATATTTTTTTTTTTGCTAGTTTCTTAAATGAGGTAGGCAAGTATATTTGCTTAGTCAACTGGAGTTTGCAGCCTAGACCCCACCTCTCTTCCAAGTGAATAGGATACGTTATGAAAGGGGTTAAGCCAGTAAAATCATAGTAAAGGGAAGCAGTCGGGGAATTAACATTTATATAACCGTGGTGGCCGTCACTGGCTGGGTGGGTGGCAGCTGATTTAATACTCTCAGATCTAGGGACTGGGAGGCTGCGTGTGAACTGGGAGCTGTCTGCCTTTGGTATGGGGACAGAAGTGTAGGGTGGGTTGCTTTTTCTCCTTTCCTTTCAATTCTCTTTCTGTATATGGAGAAAAGCAGGTTAATGAAATGTGCTGAGCCAGGACAGCGCCTGGGCTCTTGCAGCAGAGAATGACTCGCCTCCTTCGGGGCTTGCTCCCCAAATATTAAGGTGCTTGTTTGCCGTCTTCTGCACTTTTGCTGTTGTCAGCTGAGAAATGTCTGAACTGCTTGGAGGGGAGACGCGGTGGCACAGCACGGCCAAAAAGTTGCCTCTTTTAAACAAGATTACCTGTGCTAAGGGGAGCTCTTGCCACAAAAGCAGCTCAGCAAGAAGTCAAGTAAAAGACAATGAAATGTATGGTTTGCATGTGTAAAAAAGATGGAGGGAGCAACCTCCACTGACCCGATGTGGGAGACGGCTCAATTATCCTTCCAGTTGGTACCGTGTGGCAAATTATTTTCCTTTGTCTGAAGTGGGTGGGAGACAGAGTTCGATGAAGCTCCATAAATTAATGTATGGAAAAATGACTGAGCCACTGCAATTATTAATTAGCTGTAGGTCTCTTATAGCAGGGCTTTCTGTGATATCTGTCGGCAGCATCTGGAGTTGGCATTTCATTTACATTAAAGTCTGAAAGCTTGCGTGCCTTGTTAATGCAACGCGCAAATAAAGGCATGCACTGCTAGAGAGTTCCTTCGCAAGGGTGGAGTACAGCCGGAGGAGAAACATGGAAACCTTTTGTCTCCCGTGTATCCTCAGCACACTGGTCTCATGCCCCAAGTCAGGAAAGTTTAAACCTTCAGTTTATTACACAATAGGAGAAATAATCTGAGAAAGGATAAAGTGTTTATTCTGTCGTTTGTTGCAGCAGAGAATTTTCTCTCTGAGCTTTATAGCATCTAACATTTTTAAATAGAAATGGTATAATTATAACAGGCATATTCCAGACTTCTGTTTTTTATTTTAATGATCTGTAATTAATAATTCATAGGTAATTTAAATAATTAACTTTGTGAAATGTATCAGCAATGTAGTAAGGAAACACCATTTCTAAAGACCACAGCGTATGTAAATTGAGGATTTAAAGATGATATGACACATAGGAACTCCTCCAAATTGCTTGCTTTCACTGTCAGTAAAATATTTATATTTATTCCAAGGCACATGCTGCCATGTTGAAAATACCTATTAGGTGAACAAAGTAGCTGTGATTTATTTATAAATATTTAGGAAGAATGGGCTAACTGATTTGGGATTATTTTTTAACTCAGGTGGATGATTTTGTCAAATCATCTCATGTTATTTAAGAGAGCTGAACTTTAAATTTGCTCATTTTCTTGAAATCTCAGTGTGTATTTAAAAAAAGAAATTATATTCTTCACGCTAAAATGCCTGTAATCTTGGGTCTTTGTAGCATTAGCCAGCCAGTATCAGTGAAATAAAGTAGATTTAACTTTGGAAAGGTTTTCTTTCAGGGAGCCCCTTAGTGGAGCTGCGGCTCTGGGAAAGGCGCCTGTGCCGGGGTTTAGGGTTTGCATCCCGGTTTAACTTGGTTATCGCATTTACGGTGCTGACAGGATTTTGATGTCTCTGAACCAGGCGTTGTCCCTTCGAGGCAGCGAGCGTTTGCTGCGTGCATCGCTTTGTGTCTGACATGCAGATGGAGGCTGGAAGATTTTTGCTTGGCTTGTGTTTTTGTGTTTGTTTTTTTTTATGGAAGCAGAAAGATAACTAGCGCTCCCGAGGAACGTTCAGGAAGGCGGTCCACGGGCTTTCTGCGGTGGCATGGGGGCACAGCAGCCAAAATCAGTCAGCTTGAGTCAGCTCGAGAGCGGGGAGAGCGTCGGGCTCAGTGCTGCCGGGCTCCCTACTCGTGTCCTCAGGAGGTAAAGAGAAACAATTACTATTTTTTTTTGCATATAGTTGAAGGCATTTAATTGTTTTTATACATATGAAATTGTGAAGGAAGAGGTGCACAGATGCCAATAATGTGTTTTCTTTCCAAAAAAGACTGAGAACAGCCCTGTTTCTTGCAAACAGCAAGGTTACCTGCTCCCACCCAGACACAAGGATAAAGCACTTTATGGGGTGGAGGGAGATTGAGGGATTGCACTAAAATTTGCAGAAGTGGTTTAGAGGAGACTGGGTGTTAATGGCTAGCAGATTTATTTAATATTTTGTCCCTATTGCTGGTATTCTGTAAGAAATACACCATTTCAGGCTGGGAAATACTTCACCGACTGATAGGAATGGCAGTTTGGCTTTCGGATGTGAACAGTATGTCCAGAGAAATGAATTCTCCGCCACCAGGCTAAGTGGGTTATTTTTGCTGCCTATACGTTGATGTTAATAAGCAGTTAGTCCAGCGACTGATGCTGCAAGCTTGTCCGCCTGCCTACTTTATGCCTTTTTCTTTTCAAACTACTCCCTTATTAGCTAGTGTTTTCTGTGGCATTCGGAGAGAAACCTATCCTGTAACAGGGCTGGATGCTCCTCTCTCCTTGACTTTATCAATTTTTTGTGCGGTGCTGACAGATTTCCAGGGGTTGGTTTCTCAGTTTACACCATCTTGGGAGACTCCTCGCCAGCTCTCGGTACAGAAAACCAAAGTGTGGTCTGCAGTGGCAGTGGTGCTTGGTCCCTGCCCTTGCCGTGCAAGGACGCAGCACGGGCAGGAATTCAACGTACAGGCTTTATTTGTCACTGCGCTATTTGAGCGTGGTTTCCTCTCAGAGGGGCGAGAACGCGCGGCGACTTCTCGTGGAAATGTGGAGTAACCACGATGCTAAAATGGCAGCGAAAGAAATAAGAAAATGGCGTCATCAGTGAAATTAGTTTCGATGGCTTGATTTGAGGGCGTCCTGCCTGATGCAAGGATGTTTTCAGTAAGAGGTATTATATTACAGGCTTAGTTATGACTGTACAATGAAGATTTTAAATCATTGAAATCTGTAGCTTTTTCGCAGTATGCCCTTAAAAACTATGATGCCGAAGAGGCGGATATAATAGCTTATTCCACTGGATAATCAGAAATTCTTTGCTTGCATGCTATAAATATTTTTAATGTAAGGTTGCATTGCAGACCTCAAGCCCATTGGAATTACCTCATAAAGTAATTTATTTAAAATAAACTCCAAAAAAGAGCCATAGCCTTAAGTTTTGCTGTGATTGCGAATCTCTTGATGTATTTATGATTTTTGCAGGGTTGTATTTTTTTAATTGCAATGCTGATACAAGGATACTTATAGCGCAGGGGAGAGACTCATCATGGCGCTGAGCAAAGCCTCACACCAGGGTCATTCCTCTGCATTTAAAAATCTTGAGGAAAACAGATGGCCATGTATGTGGGAACTCCACGAACGAGCTCAGATTTCAGATTGTGCGGCTTGTTCGCTCTGTGCCGATGCCGTTGCTGGTGGTGAAACGCTGGTGCCAAAGGAGATGAGCTTCTCGCGGGTCCTGCTGGCCTGATCTGCATGGACACCTCCCCTCGCTGGAGAAGTTGTATTCCAAATGAGGTGACAATGCATTTAATTGCATTTTGGTTTCTTTATTAAGACAAACAGAAGCTCTGTCTGAGATGCTTTCAGGTGTGATTCCCAGTGTTAGCCCGCTGAACAAGCTCTTTCTGGTGCTCTCAGGTAATGTTTCCTACTTCTGTATTTGGCAGGCAAGAGTCTGTCCACCTCCTTTCTCTAATTCAGGTGTGTGTGTGTGTATATATATATATATATATATATAAAATTCTTTTCCCCCCAATGTTTTTCTTCCTTCTGTTCTTTGCATGACCTCTAAGCAGGCTGGGGTTATTCAGGACTTTGCTTTGTTATTGCACAGATTTCTTTGGTGCTTTGTAGCTTGGTAGGACCTGGGATTCTTGCTGTACAGCTCCCAGTTGCATTGTAGGGAGATGGAAAATGAGTTAGATGGCTGGGAGGAAGAGAGGGTCACCAGAGAAGGTAGCGCCGCTTCTTACGCCATTTTTGTGTCGCATTAACAGGTGCTGTCAAAAATGATTGTGTAGTGGAGGCTGATAATTGTATGTGGAAGAGAACCTCATTCTGAGCAATTTCACTGTAAAATTTTAGACTAAAAATGGGTTATCTTAGTTTTATGTCATTGAAGTGCTTGTGACTTTGAGAAAAGCCTGCTAAAACCGCTTCTGACAGCGTTCCCATGCGCTGTGTAGCCCAACATGACAGGGCAAAGATTTTTAGAGCCCGAGAATGAGAGACTAATCCATGTAATTGAAGTTATTTTGGCTTCACTCTGATTGAGGGGAAAGACACAACAAACGCTATGGATAATTACTAATATTTTAATAATCAGCTACGCATATGTTATTATAATTTATGTATTTTGGTGATTTTTTTTTTTAAAACTAAGTGTCCTACTTCACTCAGTTTAATGGTTATGTTTGGGCTTGTCAAATCTTGCAACGTATCTGATATATTTTGTAAAATCTTGAAATGCGTAGGAACATCGCAATGCATTTCCATGTTTTGTTACGAGTTAAGCTGCTTCTAAGTACAATTTTAAGAGAAATACTGAAATCTTTTAGTGCATGAAAGCCTGAACTGACTGAGTATCCTATATTGAATTAGAAGAAACTAAAATTGAGCAGGGTCATGTTTCGAGCTGGGAGTGATGATCTTTGTTTATACACAGAACACACAGTGCCATGTAGCGCCAATAGTTCTGTTTTGGGGCTGCTATGTGAGAGCCTGGCACAATATTCCAGTAGGTAATGTGAACAGTGGCACTTTTCTAGATGTTTCCAGTGTGATAAAGCTGCACTCCCCATGTGTCTCATGGTATATGGTGCTTATATTTGCTGCAAACACCTTGCGCTCTGGCCTCATGCTGCAGATGCGTTTTGGAGGACGGCGGTTGGATGTGGGATGTGATGGTGCCTTTCCGTGCTGGAGATGGTCCGATATTAACTGATAGTTTTACATTAGCACTTCCATGCTTAATGGATGGCCTCTTGGCAGAAGCGGGAACTAGGAGATGTTTGTATTTCTTCCCTTGAAATCTGGATGTCTAAGGACATTTTCTTAAAATTGCTAGTGGAGATAATAAAATCAGGTGCTTCATCTGGAGCTACTGCTCCCAAACCATTACTGAAGAGTGGATTTTTTTGTTAATCATCATCCCTGCTGGTCCTTTGCAGAATTCACTGAAACTACTGGAAATCCAGCACTTGGAAAGATTTTAATCAAAGAGCAATTGACTTGAAATGGCCCCAGATTGTTCATTTCATTTCTTCTTTTCTTCCTCTGCCAGTGAAAAAGTAAGCATTGCTGTCAACATCCAAGGCCTCAGCATACTATTTGGCAACATGTGCCTTCTCTTGACAGCTTGAATACCAAGATCAAGTATTAAAAGTATGGCCTGGCTGATGGAAGTAATTAAGAGACTTCTGTGAGCCAGGAGAGAGTTTACTAACCTCATTTACTGCAGTAAATGGAAGACACTTTCAATCTCCTGTCAAAAAGAGACCATCAGTGCCTGCGTGCCCTTTCGTACTGATAATGAATTAGTTACTGGGACACTTTCTTGCTGGAATTCCAGCTGGAGCAAGGCAGCCAGTGTCAGGGAGCAGTTGTCCGAGATGGGGGGTGACAGTGGAGCACGGTGAGACCAGGGTGATGGCACAGCCTGCCAGGGTCCTGTCCCCACTGCTGGGGACACTTCTGCAAACCGTCCCCGAGCGAGGCAGAGTGGGGCTGGATTTCAGCAGAGAGGGGAGAACGTGAGAAGATCAGACCGGAATTCAAGGGGTGAGAGATCCAAGAGGAACCAGAATGTGCTGAGGAAAAATGGTGAGAGCCGGTAGATGTGCAAGAACGTGTGGGACGAGCTGGCAAATGGGAACCTGGAGGTGGGAGAGTGGGTGTATTTCTATGCGTGTCCTTGTTTTGCGAACACCATCTCATCAGATATTGTACAAATTGAGTAGGAAACATTCAGCAGCAAATGTTGCGGAGAACCTGATAGGGGAGTAAAGTTGTGCTGCTTCCCTTCCAAACTAGGCCCAGGAAGGTTGTGTGGGAGTCCCACAGTGACAGAGAGGAAAATTAAATCCTCTCGGTAAAGCAGGACAGCGTGATATGTGACATTAGGGCACTGTGAGCTTTTTGCGTAAACTCACCTCAGGGAAATAAGATAAATTTTCTTTTTCAAGCAAAATCCAGACTGTGTTGGGATCCTTGCAATGGCAGAGCTTGTGCACGCAGAGCTGCAAGGTGAGGATTTTGCCTCTGAGGTTTTAGCAAGGCTTGTATTAGCTATTCCTATCTTTGCCATCTGCCACTGTGAAATAGCCCTTTGTTTCCCTACAGTATCTCTGTTCTCCTCCTGCTTCTTCTCTATTTGGATACCAAATATGAAGCAATGCCTCGTTGCACAATCAGTAGCATCTCCCCTGAGAGGGCAGCTCCTGCGATGTGGGTCGTGTTCTCCCTTCGGTCCCCTGTGCGTGCTGAACGCCATACGACCTTGTCCTTGTTACCATCCGCAAGTGTCCGTGGCAAAGTCAAACCTTGCCTCTGGGATTGCAGGGAGCTTTTAGGACAGGTGCAACGCAGTGAGCACAACTAGCGCAGTTCGAGACCCAGACTCTATAGGTGGTGAACCCTTGTAGCTGTTATGTGGCCTGGGGTTTTTGAGGACCAAAATTTTCTAGCGTAAAGTACATCTCTTCTATCTTTCCGCCCACCTTTGTTCCAGAGAGTGCTGCTTTTCCTCTTAGCAGATGTACATTTGTGTGCATTTATATACATCTGTGAATCTACATGTCCAATGACCAAGAATAGTGCACCACTGGGGGGCAGTGCAGTGAACCCAGGGAATAAATACTGATCCAGTAGCCTGACACTCCTTGATTTCTTAATGGGTGGCATTTTGGCCACCAAAGCCTCAAGTGACAACCGCAGGAGCCCTTGTTTGGCCTAAGCACAAGCAGTCTTGTGAGCAGTGGTAGCAGGAGCCCCACCATCAGTTGCTGAAACTCCCTCTTCTGAGGTTTAACAATTAGCCTGTAATTAACAGAAGCAGCAATTGTGATGCTACAGTCATAATGTTTAGCACAAGGCACAGGGCAACCTTTTTAAAACGTACCTCTCCTCGGTGAGGCATTACAGATATTATCTGGAATGTGTGAGGATTTTCATTTGCTAAAGGAGAAGTTTTTGAGATTGAAAAAGGCAATTATCATCCCCTAATTGGCATTCGGTGCAACGTAATCCCTTAAACGGACCCAGTGAACTGCTGGGGAGCTGGGAGGTTTCATTAAGAAAGATACTCAGACTGGATTTACTGACTTCAAGGGAAGTTCGAGCACGTATTAAATTACTCTGCCGATTTACCGTTGTTGCTGTGTACCTTTCTAGGCAGGTACGGGCTCAGCTCGCGGCACGTGTCCCTCCAAGGAGAGAGGGGCGGACCGAGGGCGCTCAGGTAGGATGTGCATCTCTTGGGGCTTTGAGGAGCCCGGTGCTCGCAGGATGAGCAGCGAGCCAAGGCAGCCAGGACCTCTGCAAGCTGCAATGCCCAGCTCCGTGTGCTCAGCACTGGCTGTCACAGCTGGAAAGCTGTAGATCTGCGCTGTAGAGACGGTGGGCTGCTTTTGTGTGCAAAATTAGCAGCGTTCTTGGGATGCATTAGATATAGTGTTCTCTGCAGCATCAGATCCTCACCATCAGAATGTGGCTGTGTCTACTGCTCATATGTTGGTGTGAGCTTTGGAGGTCTAGTCCAGGGGTGTCAAACTCTTGTTCACCAGGGGCTCAATGTAATGTCACAACTACTCCTACATTTATGCAGTCCTAAAATTGCGTTCCTGCCTCTGAAGGCAACCGCGAGGCTGATGCAGCCCCTGGTGAAAATGAGTTTGACATCCCTGGTCTAGAAACACTGTTTGTTGTAATTCAAGGTAATTTTTTTCCAATTTAAGTTGGAAGCAGGGTAATAAAACAAACAAACAAACACCAACCAAATAAAAACACACACAAAAAAAGAGCCCACAGCAACAACCAAAAAAACCTTGCTGCCCTCACAAAGTCTTTCCACCCACGCAGACAAGTCTTACAAAGCTGTGTCTCCATCCCTCCCCAGCTCTCCTGCACCAGGCCGGTCTTGGCCCGGTTCGGTGACTGCAGCAGCCCTTCCCTTGGTGGCAGCTGCTGTACGGGTTGGTCCCCAGACTCATGCAAGGATCTGGATTTAGCTTTCCTTTTTCAGATTGTAACTGTGGTTTCTCTGTGAGCATTGTCTAAAAATAAAGCAGGACACGGTGGGCAATGGAAAGAAGAAGGCTGTGTAGAGGTCGCCACTCTTGAGTGTGTCATTCAAGGGCTGTTTCTGGGGGGACCGCATTGCGCGTATGTCTCAGAGGATGCTAGTTTGTTCTCTGTCTGGGGTACAGAAAGGGGTCACATTCTTTTTTCCGGCTGGAGGGGGTCACAGGCTGTCACGTACCTCAGATGCTTGCTCTACATATTTTGGAAGGAAAGGGTGTAGTGCCCTTTATCTCTCACACTGGTGCTGGGTAGCAGGAAGGCAGACACCACACCTGTGCGGCAGATTTCTTCATTTTGGGGAAATGTCAAGTCCACCTCAGCTCCTAGAGCCAAGTAAGTAGTGAGTAGGCATGATACCTGTGGGCAGAGCTGTTTGTATGACCTACCATAAATATGTTTTCCCAAAGGTCCAAATCCTTATGACGGCAAGTTTCTGTCCTGTCGCGGGACCTGTGCTCCTCTGGAGATCCTGAGCTCTGCCTAGGTTGCTAAATTATATGGATCAATGTGAATACTGTCAGATTGTTGGGGCAGGAACAATTTATTTGCAGGAAGATGTGGGGAATGGAGAACACAGAAGCGTCCTGATTCCTGACAGGTTTGGTTAGGCACTGCTGCAATTGTGTATCCTTGTTGTAAAAGCATAAAGCACAGTAACATTGCATTCCCACTGCCTGGATTTGTTGGCAGCTCTTAATTTTGGAGCTGTGAAGTGAGTCTGCATACTTAAGATATTAGCACTTAGTGGAGTATGTAATATATAATGTTATAGTTGATTACTTTGGAGGAAGACAAAGGCTTCTTTTCCCTTTTTATGATGTGAATAATGATTAAGTTGAAGTCTGGAAGTACAAATCAACTCTGTTTAATTGGTTGTATAACGGTGAAAATGCAAAATAAAGACTTTCAAGTTAGGGTGTAATAAACGTTTCCTGTTTGTTGTCTGTGTGTGTTACTGCAGTTTACCCCACGGCTATTTGTTTAAAGTTCAAAATATTGTATGTTTGCTAGTATGGGTCACGAAAGTAACCTTTAGGATAAGAAGCTAACAGCTCATCTGAATCAGTCTGTTCTTGAACACCTGACCTCTTGGAGATGTATTGATATACTGAAAACTAAAAATAAAATTCTTACACATTATTTTTTACCCACTCCAGCTGTGTGGATGGAGAGAGGCTGTGCGGTAAACTGTTCCTGTGTGCTCTCCAACTGTGTAGTTATTTCCATCCTTCCTCAACTGACTGTTTTTAAGGCTCTTTTTCACAGTTCCTATCAGGCTTCCAAGAGCTCCACTCCTGCCTGAAGCTGCCAAGTCAAAACCTTTTCTATTTTTTTTTTCAGCATACTCAGGTCCAACAATCTTATCTTGGCTTATCGCTCCTACCAGCTTTCATCCGAGCTCCCTCAAATGGAGAGCAAGAGGAAGCAGCTGCTGGGACACAGCGATAAAACAGAATAGAAGCAGGACATTTCACTAGGATTCAATGCATATTAAAACAGGGGATTAATGCATTTTCATTTTCACATTGCTCTGTATGGGCACCTTACTGTACCTCTGGTGAAGTAGAGTGACCTTTAAACTTCTCACGAGTGGGCTGGGGGGAGAGCTGCAGGCACTTCAGAGCTGGGTACTACAATATGTATCTGATGTTAGTGCAAGGCTGATATTTTGACCGACGCTCTCTTTCTCCTTTTCTGCAGGGATTCCTGAAGAATGAAAAGGATAATGCATTGCTGTCAGCCATTGAAGAGTCTAGGAAGAGGGTAAGTTGGAAGGAAGTACTTTTTTTTTTTTTGTTAAGGGGTATCCCTAAGGAATTAATAAATTAGATATGTAATAAACCAGTGGAATTCAAGAGGATTGTATTGGGACCATAGAAAAATTAGACATTTGGAAGTACTCGCTTGGAAATTCCAGAAGAAATACTTGTCAGTTGTATTTCAGCTGTATTTCAGCTTGTAGATTCAGGAGGCTCAGAGCATAAGTCTGTTTGAACAGAACAGCCCAGTGCACTCACTCCAGCCCGCTCTGCATGGGTGCTGCCTTTTCTGGAGATGATGATGCTTGGACATGGGGTTTATTTCCTTTGAGAAATACTGTGTGCACTGACTGCCCGTACAGTGAATGATGCTCAATGAATTTATTGTAGCTGTTTCTCCAGGTTACAGGAGTTGAAGTACGGACAACCTCATTCAGGCCTATGCAGCAGAAGTGCTGCGAGGTTTAATTGTGTGTGTGGAAGAGCCAGAACACTGTACTGCAACACGCTGTCCAGAGCAAATCTATCATACAGAGAGAAAAATAATTTTTGAAGCAGTGCAAAGAAAAATGCTATAATAAGAAAGAAGGAGTTGTCACTTAAGCTCGGGGTTTGCTGAGTCCAGTTTTCTGCTCACGAAAGGAACCAGTACTTAAAAAGACAGACTGTGAGCCTCCCCTGTTCATCTCCTGTCTCTTTGCCTCCGAGCAAGTAGTTGTTTTAAGGATTTTCTGAAATGGAAGTTGTTTTCTGATGTGAAATTAATCTGATCCTGTTTCTAAGTCTGTTTATGCTTTTGGTATCTGTCATGTTCTGGGGCAATGGTTTCCACAATTGAATTATGCAGTGTGGAAAAACGCTTCCTGTTGTTTGTCTTAAAACTGCTGCTCAGAAATGTCATTGTGTGCTTCTTAGCGTTCCTTATGTTACAGTTGTTTCCCTCCGTGTACTCTTGGGGCATCAGGTTTAGAATTGAGCCTGGGTTTCTTTCAAATGATAAGAAACAGTACTTGAACATTATTAAATTGTTTTAATTACAGATAATTATACTATAAGTATTGAAGCATGTTTCAAACATTGTTGAAATGATTGTAGTAAAGGTAAGGTTGAGACATAGATTCTACCATGAACGTATAAAGTGGATTTATGTAATAAAACAAAGAAACATAAATCTTATGCTTTAGTTGCATGCAGACACTATAATCAAATGTTTGCCAAATGTCACTGCCTCTTATCAATTAATACTGGGGAACATTTTGCCCCTTAATTGACTGTATCCTGACAGTGGGCTGGAATGAGATGAACAAGTTACACAGCCAAGCAAGACATGTAGCTGTGAATGCTGCAGCACAAAGCTGTGTGAAAGATGGAGAAGGCTGGGAAAGGGAAAGAGGTGGAAGATCCAATATAGCTTAATATCTATTTAGAATTAGTGGAAATATTCTGATTGCCTGTCCTAGTATGCTCGAGGCTACTAGTTAGCATCACCCCAACGATAACAGGAAAGGTAGTGAAGCATCCTCTTTATCCTGGTGCTATTGCAAAACCAAGGAATATTGAAGGGAAAAACTTCTTCCTTCCATGAGTTCCCTAATTGGATCTGAAGACAATTTAGCAGATCAGCCATTTCACAGGCAAAAGGATGTTTGTTTGTTTTTTCTTGGGATGTGATTTTCCTGCGTACTTTCCTGAGTTACGTTCCTGATGAGAGAGATTTTCTGATTCTCTGGCACCGGTTAGTTTTCCTTAATACTTCTATTTTATCCTATTTCCCATTTAAAAGAAAAATGTACTGTTAAAGACCTGAAAATGAAATACGGGCAGTAAACACACGTCTCTGTTCAGAATGCAGTAAGTCAAACCTTTATAGCCTCCAGGGAGCTGAAAAGCTAGTTGCCATTAGAGAAGTGAGTCTCAACAAACTGCACAGATCAGTGATGACCTGTACATGGTGTGCATGCTGCTAAATTAAAGAAAGAAGCCTATTGATTTCCAGCCTGCTAAGTTTTGTGTGTATTGCAGCATCATGGAAAAAGACACAGTTTCCTTATTTTACCAGCTGGGGGTATGTGAGAGTTGTCTTAATGCCACACACACCTACTCTCTGAATCCCCTTGTACCTGAACAGGAAACCTCTTAAAATAATATGCAGAACACTGTTAGCTCTTGAGGGCTGACCTGGTTGATTTATCTCTTCGCTATTTTCTGCTGCGTTTTTATTCGGCCTATTAACAGCAGAGCTACATGGTTTGGTGTTCCTCTGTGTTTCTTAGCTCCTGTTTTTCACCAACAGACTTTTGCTATGGCTGAGGAGTATCACCGAGAATCAATGCTGGTTGAATGGGAACAGGTGAAACAAAGGATTCTTCATACTCTGCTTGCATCAGGGGAAGATGCTCTCGATTTCACCCAGGAAAATGAGGTAACTCCTGTCTTTCTAAACATCATGCATGGTCACACACAGCATGTACGCAGCTGGCACTGCTGAAACCACCTCTGGATTCGTCTGTAGCTACAGCTGTGTGAAAATGAGAAATACCAAATCGCTAGTTCTAGAACGGCTGTGACTAGCAGAATGCTTTGTCTAGCAAAATATCAAACCTTTTTGATTCTTTTTATTGACTGATGGGTACAGGCAATGGACCTCCTATTGCTGAAGCAATGTTTTAAGCAACATATCTGCAAACTGGAAACTTAGTCACACCAATACATATTAGGTCAATATACCCAAGGGACAGAAAACACATTGGGGTGAACTTCACCTTCAGGAAACCTTTGCGAGGCTGATGAGACCAGATGGTTTATCAGGTGTAGCTGTGCTCAGATGTATGTCTTAGAGTGTCTCTTTCCCTTATCACTGTGCACTAGCCAGGACTTACGGCTTTTCTTAGGAGACTGATGAAATCTCTCAGGTTTCTTGGCAAAAACAAATTAATATGCAACAAAAAAAGCAATATGCTTTCTTTTTTACTGTAGTGTCTCATGCAGTGCAGATTACAGTTTTGTGCTGCTAAGACCTCCAGTGTTCAGCAATTCAAGGTTAATTCAGTAGTGACCAAATCCTTTTCGCAAGACCCCGTGTTTAACATGGAAAGGTATTGACTAGCAACTTAAAACGTGCCTTATCATCTGTTGCAGTTTAAAACCTCACAGTTTATTCTCTTAAAGAAAATGCTTCAGTTATATGAGTAAAGTAAATCACAGTTAGCATGCGGAGTTGTGGGAACTGCGCTTCTCTGAGCTAGAGGCTTCAGGCATCGGCTGAGATCCCTGGAGCGCAAAGTTGCATCACGATGCTCGGTGAAAACTGTCACCTTGAGAGGAGAGGCGACAGGGGCTGGGGAAGGCAACTTTCTGTGCTTTCAGGCCAGAAAACAGGCCCAGTTTTTTATAGTTGTGTTCCCCACCCCCCTTTAAAAAAATTAAAATCTTGTTCACTGGAATGACTTACAGAGCTGAAAAATACATTAAAATTTTTAAAAGCCCTTGGTGTTAATGGGGTATGACCTGTTTAGGGATTTGGAAATAATTAAAGTTCTTAATGAAATATCCCTTTCTGAATAGTTCTTTTAAATATAGGTTAATCCCAGTTAGCATACATCTTTTTATAGAAGCTGTCTTTCCCAGAAAGTATTTTACTGGTACTTTACTGTGACTTCTCCAAAGGTTGTCCAGTTTTCCAATATTAGAAATGCTAAATAATGCAGGTTGAATTCATTTAAAACTGGGAACAGCTATCACATTATTTTAGGATGTGAGTCTGAAGACTTGGCAGCTATTCTGATAGCTCTGAACATCTTTGATTTGTGTGTGAGTTACTGGTGTGGGGTTCTCCTTTCAAAGTGTGGATATTAACTGCTAGGAGAAGCACTTTGAAACATCAGAAAAGGGATTTTACCTTTTCAGAGCAGGTTATTAGTGTCAAATGGACACTACCCCCAGTCCACGGCACTCGAGATGCCAAGCGTCAAATGGGTGGGAGGAGGGGAAAAAAAACCCCTTCAATGTGTTTCATGAATGAGTTTCAAGACTCAATATACACTGTCACTCAATAGTACTCTACTCTCCGTTTCAAAGCACTCGTAGTATCAGTATGTCTTTTCAAGAGCATTTAAAATCCTTGATATATTCCAGTCTTAGCCTCAAGAAGTCAAAGGTCTGAGAGGTTTGAAGTGCATCTACTGTGTTAAAAGCCTGTTATCTAACCTCCCCACAGCAGGTTGCTCTTCTAAAACCTTGTTCCAGTCAAATAAGTTTTTTGTGTGTGTGTGACACAAACAGACACAGCCTGTGGAATATAGTAGAGGTTTAATTGATATCCTCTGGAGATGGAGAATCAACTGAAAAGGCACAGATCCAAACGCAGCAGGGCCGGTCTGCCTGCAAGCCAATTCTTAAGCTTTGGGCAAGCTAATTTGGGCAGAGTGAAAATACCAACACATTATTCATGGAAATAAGACCAATTAACACACAAAGCTCATAATTTGAAGAAACTAGCACAGGACTTGCCTGTAGGGTTTTCTGCTCCCCCTTGTCTTCAAGCCCAACCTCCTTCCCGTAAGGAAAAACAGAGCTGAGAAAAAAAGGTGGTGCTTGGGGAAAAGGGAGGAAAGCCCAGGTCTTGTTCTCAAGGTGTGAAAAACCTGTGCTTGCAAGGTGTTTGTTCCAAGTCTTGTTCCACTAGGTGCAGAGGCATTTCTTTTTGTCCTTTTATTCCAGGTTTTTCTTTCTTCCACCCCCTCCCCAAGTTCTTCCACTCCTGCTGTCAAGCAACCCGCTCCCGCAGTGACGGGGAGACGCTGTCGCTCTCCGTTTCTGTTCTGCCCCATGTCACGTCTTCATATCCCTTAAACCCCAAGGACTACAAGATGCTTTCCGCTCCCACGCTGCACCGCACTGTGTGTTGATGGTGTTTCTCCAGCTCGGTCTCCTGCCTGGTTATTCACCACATCGACTGGCCAAGCCAGTTGGAGCGCTGACAAAATGTCTGCCCAGATTTGTGCTGAGGAATGTGCATATGCATATGAGGCTGATGAATAATGCATCTCTGCATGCATGCGGTTTGGTGCGCGAGTGAGACTGAATGCTCGGCTGAGTACAAATGAAGGAGGGCTCCTTTGAAAAGCAGCATCATTAGGCTAAATGAATGTAAAAGATAAAAATGTGATGGCAGTGCAGTATAGCTGCAGCTTTCGCAAATGGATAATATTCAGAATAAATATTAGAGTTCTGAAGAATGTTTTGGAAAGACCTTGATTCAGGGCAGGGAGAAGCAAATGTGGCTGATAAAAATGGCACAAGCCATTTAAGCAATATCAGAGTAGAGATGCAGGAAGATCTGTGTGTGTGCACTTGCACTTCTGCCATCCTTTGTGCATCATCCCTTTTCTATTTTCCCTTTGCTCCTCCACTTAAGCTTTAGGATCTGACCTGAAACACGATCGTTCTCATACACTTCTCTAGCTGCTGTTTCCAACGCATCTCTCGTAATCTTTTCCTTGCTTGAAAACTTGAGAAGTTCTGACTTGCCACCACAGGATATCCTGCCCCTTCCCCAAATTCTCCCTGAGCTTGTAGGGATTGCCTCTTCAGACACTGGTTACCAGCTACAGAAGGATTTGCCTGTGCAGTTCTCCATTTCTGCAGTTCAGGGTCAGGAGTGGAAACAGCCTTCCCCATGCTGACCCACTGCTTTAGTTTTCGTTTCGAAATTTCAGCAGAGCCATGCAGATAGTTCGATGAGGTAGTGCTTGCTTTAAGTTTCATAGTTCCAAGATGAAGCCAGAATGCAAGTGTGAGATAGAAAAAGCAAGAAATAAGCTTGTTCCCATGGCTCTGGGCGTAGGAAAGAAAAGCAGGACAAATTCTGGAGTTCCTGAATTTTATCCTTGCTGAAGTACCAAGTCGATAGTGGGCATTTAAAGACTTTAATCTCAACGTGGCAATTCTCAACTCATTATTAATTAGTGATTCTCAAAGCATCATGATGAGAGTGAAATTAAAATTGGAGAAAGGTAAAAAAACCTCAGATGTGAGAGCAGTAATTTCCTAGTTTCAGGCGTGCACTTCTGAATTCAGATCCTTACCTGTGGGCTTTAGCCTGTCAGTCTTACACCGCTCTCTGGAGCAGCGGCCACGTGGATGTTCTTTGGAGCTGCAAAGCAGCAGCAGGAGAAAAAAGGAACCAGATTCACAAAACAAAGCCCCGATCCTTATGTTCCTGGTGTTCGGGCACTGCTTGAAAAGTGACACTAAGTCACAATGTACCCTTCTTCGCTTGCTTTAGAAGATGAAACCTCATCAGTAATTAATGACAACGTCCATAATTTAGCGTTACTTTAAATAACTCTGCAATTTATCTGGCACAGCATAGGGGAAGGCTGCAAAGCGCTATTTCTGCCATCATGTCTGTTTCCCAGGAAACCTGCTTTAACAGCTTCTTTGTTCTTTGGAACAAAGAATTTGTCGGGTTTTAGGTGGGTTTAAAGGAATTTGTGTCAGATGATTTGGCACTGAAAGAAAAATGCAAATGTTTCTGAATATCAGTATCCATTAGGATTCACTGTGAAGAATATTTTTAGTGTAAGTTCAGTTGCAAAAAGAAAAAATGGGATTTCTTTGGGGTTTTTTAGTAAAGCATTTTTATACTGCTTAAGGTCTAAATGCATCTGCCTGATTTTATAATCAGGTTGGACATAATTTAAATTGCATTATTACTGAGAAATTAATGCAGTGGTAAACTAATTCCAGCAATTTTAAATGATTGTCCAGGATTACCTTGGATACCTTAATTCATTTATATTTTGCTATATCAGGGACAAACACAACTGAATTATTTTTAATTCTGTAATCAACTGCTGTATGCTACACAGAAAGCAGTCATCCCAAATATCAAAGTTCTTATAATTTCTCAGCAGAGGTCAATGCCCATATCTTCACATATAAATTCATAGCTAACTCAGAACAGCTTCTTGGCCATTGCAATTGCGTCACTTTATGTGTCTTTACATTTTAAATTCCTAAAATTTCCCTGTTCAAAGCTCCTGGACTAGGACAGTGGACCGCCATCGTCTTTGCAAGAACATGTGCTCATGAATGAGAGATCCCACACAATAGAAGATATCCTGGGTTAAACTGATC
Source organism: Columba livia (assembly GCF_036013475.1). Lineage (NCBI taxonomy): Eukaryota > Metazoa > Chordata > Aves > Columbiformes > Columbidae > Columba > Columba livia. The sequence goes on from NC_088614.1 coordinate 11,065,194, forward strand.
TAAAATAAAAATTATAAGCGTTTGGGAATGACTGAGAGACTGTTCAGTGCGGAGACTGATCGAGGCTGGAAGTTCATGTTTGTATTATTTCCAAGTTGGGATACAGTTCCCAAAAATGCAAGATTATTTTGGAGACCCTGTCAACATTTCACCCTCATTTGAAACAAGAAATTGAATGATGACAGCATCTGGAGAAAAGCTGCCCATTTCTCAGATCTTTTCCTGAAATCCGTGCAAACCAGCTCATGGCAGGAGTGTTGGTCCGGCCGTGCTGTGGCCTGACAGGCGTCACCAAAGCTGAACTTGAGCTAATTCAACTGAAAGTGAAAGCATTTTATTTTCTATTACATTTGGGTTTTGTTGTCTGTATGTACAGGCAGCAAGTTGGGCACATTTAGCTGAGCTCTTCCAGGAAAGACTAGAACATGTCCTTAAGCAATACATGAAGGTGATCCTATCTACACACTAAAGTGCTGACATTCTGGGTAACTGATGTAAGGAAAAGTAAAGCTATTTGATGGCAAAAAGCTTAATTTTAAAACTCTGCAGGTGCACCTGCTCTTTCTCAGAAAAAGTTGCTGATTCCACTTTAGAGGGATATAGATGGATTTGGGTTGTACGTAACAAACCAAGGTACAGCAAGGCCTCTTCTAGGTGTTGGCTTGGCCTCTTCCAGTATTTAGCTTATGTGCTTTGCATCCTCCCTTCTAGAGGAAGTAACAACCATCTTAGATCCTCGAAACTGTACCTAAGGTAGACACCTGTAGTGAGCTGAGCAAGGTGTGTGTGGAGACATGTCACCTGTTGTCAGACCAGCTACACCTGCAAGAGTCAAATGAGCTTTTGGGTTCAAAGTCTGAAATTCTGAGACTGTTGCTTCAGTTTCAGACCTGAAAACATGTTTGCTTTTCTGAAAGCTTGTCTGTTCCTCTTTGCTTGCCCCAACTATGTCAGATGGTTTCATAATAAATATTATGCTTCTATACTGAGCTTGTCTTGCTTTTATCTTCAGACCATCACAGCTGTAGCACCACTCATGAAGCAGCCGATATTAAAGGAATGTTTACCTCAAAGGAATCTGTCTTTATAATGACTGCACTTTGGTTTTCAAACCTACGACTTGCAATGCTGATGCTGAAATGAAGAATTACCTTTTCAGGAAGCAGGAAACTTTAGATGGTATTACATACTTTAATTAGGAGTAATTGTTCTCCAGAGTGGTGAACATTCATGTTCAGTAGTGGATATACCGAAAACTGTGGTTTATAGTAGACACTTATAAGGATAGATTTATGCAGTATTAGAATGTTATGTCAGTATTATATTTCAAGTTTTATAAAAGAGTACAAATTTTCCATGCCGTTGCCTCATCCGCTGTCCCTCTGCACTGGAAATAACTCAATCCTGACATGGTCTCTATAGGTGGGAAGATTTTGTTTTGTTTTCAGGTCAGTATATTGCCAGCATCCTCCTCCTTCCTACAACTGACCAGCAATGGGGCACCTTTTGACAGATAGTTGAATGCTGCGGTCACATTTTGGGTCCATGTCGTGGCACTAGGACAAAACTGGAGTGTCAGCCTTGTTAGACTGGATCCACTGAGCTGGTCCATCGAATTCTGTGTCCTTGCTCTGATGGAGATTCAGACTTGCTGCTTCGCAGTGAGATGCTAACGTGACAATAGGCAACCTTTCTGGAAACAAAAGGAAAGAATTAAAATTATAAGATGCTATCAAGAGACACTGATGTCCTAATTCTAGAGAGAAAATGGCTGTGTTTTGCACTGAATAAGCAGGATTTCTGTCACTTCAGAAGTTTAAGCTAAATTAGGAAGATGATAGGGTGTTGCAGTGAGATCGTGCATTTTACTCTGTAGAGAGTTCAAAACCCTGTTCTTAGTTCTGTCAGTAACATAGTTATGCTCTTGTTCTTTAGGAGTAGATATATTGGTAAGATGCATTGAACTGACTTTATACCTTCTTATCTGCTTCTCCTTAAACAGCCGAGCTACGTTGGTGATTCGGGCCCTCCGGGTCGCAGCTCTTTGGACAGCGTGGAGATGGCGTATGCTCGGCAGGTGAGCGGGAAGAAAAAACATGGTTAAATGTTGTGTTCTGTGGAAAGAGAGGTGGGGAAAATAGAGATCTGTGGGCATAGCATGTACGATATGGTAGGTAAAACATGAAAACATCTGCCTGGAGTTAAAATGCAATTTGAAAATACAGAAATTTAGCCTGAATTTTAAAAGTGTACTCATCTGTATGCTGCTGGATTTTTTTTTTTCAAAAGAAGATCCTGAACACCATATATGATTGTAGGAGTAATTTATGCTCATATAGGAAACCGAACTCTTTCACCTTCCAAAAAAGAGATTTTTAGAAATCTCTGTTAATGTGTAATTGTACGCAAATGAAGATTTTATATTCCCTTTATTCTCACATTGCTTTTCTGGTCTGTGCCTGTAGCAAAAAACATGCTGAAGTCTTAATCCTGATGTTTGTCAAATTATATCCGGTTCTAATGGCATTGCTTATGAGAAGCTTTCGTGCATCAGTGATGAATTAATACGTCTGGTAGCATTAGTCTCCCTCTGAAAATTTTTAGGGAAAACTGATAAACCTTTATATAGCCAATTTGTTACTTTTGTTATTTGAGATGATCTGTTTACCAGCACTGTTGGAAACAAAATAAAAGAGAAGGACTTGATTTTTCAAAATGGAATATGTGAAAGGATGTGGACAAAGCATTGCCTAATTTGCTCACAATTACTCCTATTGTGTGCATTGGCTCAGTCTTTGCTGAGCCAGATAGCAGTGTGTACATCTGTTTTTCTATGTGCACATTCAGTTTGGTAATGGTGAAGAAATGAATCACAAAATAAGGTGCATAGTTGTGCTGATAAAGTGTACACTTGATTTACAGATTATTAATGTACAATAATTTGTCCCATCTCTATTGTAATATTCCTGTATTAAGGATCTTTCTTGTGGCATAATTATATTCGTACTCGGGGCTGATGGGGTTGCTCCCAATGTTCTGTGTCTCTGGGAAGCCCAAGCTCTCCAGCAGTGCTAGTTCCAGGGGCAGCTGCAGGGTTACGGTGTCTTCCTGCGGGTTGAGCCGGGCAGCTCTTGCCAGGTTTACGGGCTGCGCACGGGCTGCTCACCATGTGTCATGGAAATGTGGCGTTCGTGGCCAGGCTTCTGCTTCCAAAACACTTGGTGCAGTCGCCGTGTGCTCCCGGCAAGGCGCCTGGAGAAGATGGCCTGGCTGAGCTGTCCTTAATGTCACCCTGCTTGCGTGCAGAAATACCCGGGTTTCAGCGCTGGGTCTGGGGCTTCTGTGGATTTCAGGGGACATCTGTGACTCCTGGAGATCAGGCAATCCATGCTGTTTCAGTTTACCATCAGCTGCTTCATGGATAGTTCAGACTGTTTCACAGGAACACCCTGAAGTCCACAAATGTGATTTCACCGGTGCTAGATTCTGGTTACAATCCTGAGCTCTGCATTTTGTTTGCGTGCTGGGAATGTTGAAGTAGTAACACATGCAAAAGAGACTTAAAGTATGATGGCATTGCCTTTCTAGCATTGAGAATGGTTACATTCAGATGTAGCTGGAAGGTCTTTGGACCAAGAGTGGAATAAACAATAGTAGAAGCTAAATTAAGACCAAGATTTAAATCAAAATGGGGATGTGTGTGTGTGTATATATGCTTAAGGGAAGGTTTTGAAGGGCCAGGTTTCTGTTCTCATTTCTATGTGTCAGATTTCCCTGAATACTGCCACAAGCCAGCAAAGTCCTGTTTCTTTTATGTCAGCAGGTAGGATGCTGCCATGCAGGGGAATATCACGTCAACCCAGTTGTCAGGTCTCTTCTGAATCTTTGTCCTCCAACCATTAGCTGCAGTTAGTCCAACGGGGCATTCAGTGCAGTGCTTTGCCATGCAGAACCCCCCAACAGCGGGATTGCTGCCCGTCTTCGGGCAGACTGGAGCTTTGGTGTGTTACGGAGAAACGGCTGGTGCTGATGCCCATTCCTTTTGCATTGGATTAAAGCAGCTGATGTGGGAGGGAAGCAGAAGGGACTTGCTGGGGATACTGTTCTTGAAGCCTGGTTCATATTTTGCTGCTGTGGCTGTGGAGGGGGAAAGGGAGTAATGTGTATTGTTAAACTTGCTTATTTTCAATATGTTTCAGATTTATATTTATAATGAGAAGATGGTGAATGGACATCTGCAGCCTAACCTGGTGGACCTTTGCGCTGTTGTTGCAGAGCTGGATGATAAGGTACTGCTAGTGTGTTAACATAAGGAAATGTATTTAATCTGTTTTCAGCTGTGATTAGCAGCCTGCTGACATTGGTGGAAAAATACTGATATTGCCAAAAAAAATTGCATGGCTCCACAAAACACAGAGCAAATACTGGAACCTTCTCTAGTACAGCAGGGCCCACCTGTGATGAACTTGGTCATGGTGAAAATTTCTTAACACGGTGAGGAAGAAAAGAACCTGGTTTCACTGCAGTGTCTTGTCGTGAGTGATGAGGTGTTGGGGAAAAAAATTGCTTTTCATTTTGAGTGGGTTGTGTTTGCGTTTCAAAATGTGGTCTCTTAATACTCTTTGAATGTGTTCAGTTGTAGGTGAAGGGTCTTCAATCAGCCCCTGCTAGAGTTGAAGTAGGCTCCCTTAGCAAAGCAGAAAACCCATAGGATTGACTTTAAACCAATGATCTGCCTGCCTTTTTCTAATCTCCTCCTTTAATTGTGTTGCATTGATCCACCCCAAAAAAACCCAAATGCACAACCCTGGCCATGTTTGAGAAATGGCTTGGAGGAGAATACTGCAGGAGGGTCAAGTAATGAAAAAACTTTGCAAGTGGGAGAGCACAAAGCTGTTCAGAAGCTGCGAGGCAAATGCTTCAATCGGATCTGAACTACAGGTGTGCGTCTTTGCTTTGAACAGCTCTGCTCATTTTGCTAGGGACAACACGTCGAGTTTCAGTGTTCTTGCTGCTTTGAAGCACTGAGATCAAACACCCACCCTTGCCGAAGCTGACAGTGCTGTTACTTCTCAGTATTTTGCCGTTTCAGCAGGGATACCCTGATCCTGTAGACACTGATACGATCTTGTCCTTGTGAGGGAGCAGACCTGGATGGTTTTCAACTTTTTTTTGTATCCAAGTGCTCAGTGTCCTTTAGATATTTCTTATCATAGCTGATTGCACAGCTTTCCAATGGCAGCCAGAGCAGTTGCTTATATGAAAACCTGATGTTGCTGTGGTACTTACTGAGTGGGAAGTATGAACTGGGAATGGGCAAGGAGGCTGTGAACCAAGTACCCAGCCTAGTTTTAGAAATCCTTGTTGATCCTGGGTGACGATTGCAGGTACAATATTTATAGCCATCTTCTTGCACAAGAATTATACAGAGAAGCGTAGGAAATTTGAATTCTGCAGGACAGGAGTGGCTTACTTTCATGGCTACATCCAGTATCTCCATTACAAATATAAACTGACATTACTCTTGTGTTTTTAATGTTTAAGAAAAGCATAAAACACCATGTAGCTCAAAACAGTGTTGCCGGTTCATCTCTATACTAATCGCTGTTACATGGAATGGCTCGTTTATAGAACATCTCTGAGATGTGGGCCATGGTGAAACAAATGACCGATGTTACCCTGGTTCCTGCTAGCGATGCCTTGAAAGTCCGGACCAACATGGAGGTGCGGATGGAGTTTGTGAGGCAGGCTCTGCGCTACCTGGAGCAAAGGTAAGGTGAATGCTCTGGCTAGCACAGTTTATTTTTTTAATAAGTCAGAATGACTTTGTAATGCACACAAACATAATAACAAGTCAGCTACCTCATGCTGCTCACAGAAGTGTCGTCTGCCTGTCTTTTCTGCAGGGCTTAGAGCAGCCACTTGAGTATAAAACTGTTTTAGTTAAAAACTGTTCCAGTTAAAAAGGCCTTGAATCCATGGGGACTTTGTTTAGAAGATGCAAAAACCTTTTCTTCTTTCTTTTGTGTTGCCCTTAGAATATTCTTTATCTGTCAGTCATATGTGAAGATTTTTCACTAGTGGAAAGAGATCTATTTCCTCTCTGCAAAAAAATCCCCTTTTCTCTGTACTCCCTTCTGATTGCTGATCTCTGTCAGCAGCTGGTGCTGGGAGGAAGCGAGGACAGCACGGGGGACAAATCTGGTGCGATGAGTCAGGTTCTGATCGTGCCATTTCTACACTGAAACGTTGTAAAAATTGGAAAGGCTGAAGCTGAGACATCTAGCAATGATTTTCAGACTCTGGAAAGTGGTTTACTGTCTGTATCAGCAAGTATCGTGGGGACTTAAGCTCCTTGACCAAGAAAACGCTTGGAGAATCGCAGGCTGTGGAGCAGCCCAAAGCTGGGTGCCTGGGTGGTCGTATTGCGTATTCACTGCACACGTGGATGTTGCGGTGTCTCCTAACCGTGGATGTAATGCCCGCAGGCTAGTTCAGCAGTGGAAAGCAAACAGTGTAGTGCTTGGGCATTTGTTACGGGTACAGACCTGCCATCTGAGCAGGGAAATTGCTGCGCTGCGATGCAGCACGCTGGGAAGAGACGTGTTCGTCTCCTGGCACGGCCCCTTCTTGGCCCCTGGCTTTGGCTGCCACAGCTCAGCAGCTCTTGTCACCTCGTGCCTGTCTGAGCACAGATGAACCGACACATCGGGAAGATCGTCTGTTTCTTTGGTGTCAGCAGTGTGCAATGAGCCAGTGACTCTCAACCTCATTTGCCAAATATCCAACTTTTGAATTTTTCGGAGTCTCATTAACTGCTGACTGAAATTAGGAATTGGTTACGTGCAGTTCTTCCCAACCCTCCCAATTGTGGAAACTGGGCCATTCAGGCTTGATTTTATTTAAAAAACAAACAAAACAAAAAAACCAACCCACACACCAATGTGCTTTGCTTTGTAGCTTTTCATTCCTAACAGGAATTGGCTCATACTGTGCTGTTCACTTGCCTCACCAGCCCCTCACACAGACAGAGATGTTGTGCTGTTCCCAGCTGTTCTTGCCTTAGTTGCTTTGAAGCAACTGTGGTCTTAAATCCCTGAGGAGCATGTGCTTAACTCAGCCGTAGTGTGAGTTATCAAGATGCACTGATGCTTGCCTGTGTTTAGCATAGCCTTTCAGTTTTGTAGTCTGCTGGTGCACGAGTTTGTTGTGTGCTGCAGAGAAGAAAAGAACTTGGTGTAACTTGTTGTTGCTATATGTGGTGTTCAACAGTTCTTTTGTGACAGGATTGAGAGTTAAAGCATTAGAAGAGAAAGGCTTTTGGCCAGTTACATAATTGAGTTTAACTTAGTACTAGGAGAACCTAATGAGAGGAACCTCATGATAGAGAATTGAACCCAGAGCCATCCACCACAGGCTCCAAACATGGTTTCTATTGGGACTGCTGAATACAAGTATCTTCTGAAACCATCAGAAGTTTTCCCCTCATTTTGTCATAATGATAATGTTTGAATATCAAGGTAATTTCCTTTAAACTGCTAATTCAGTTGAATCTGAAAGGCAGTGGGTGTTTCTGTAGCAAATATATTTCAGTCTGTTCCCATGGGGTGTTTTTTTGTTTGTGGTGTTTTTCAGTTACAAAAATTACACCTCGGTGACAGTCTTTGGAAACTTGCACCAGGCCCAGCTGGGTGGAGTTCCAGGGACCTACCAACTAGTCCGCAGCTTCTTGAACATCAAACTGCCCGCGCCTGTCCCTGGTCTCCAGGTATGTCCGTCACCAGCAACTGAGCTAAAATAATAACACAAATCCGTTTGCTCCAGCACAGCCAGGAAACTACTATGTCCTCCGGTGGTTTTTCTGTTGTTTAAATTGCTTTTAGGGCAGCTGGCTCTTAATCCTTCTCTGGAATTTTTCATTAGGAAAATGGAAGATGGTAGACAAAATTACTTGGAGTTCAGAGCTAGTCCCAAAGCATGGGTGGTGCTCAGTAGTTTGAGTTCTAAATTCTAGAATGTAGGGTCTCTTCTGGTGGGCTTTTTAGAGACCCACAAGCAAGTATTAAAAATATGATGTTTCAAAAAAGCAGTAACAATCTCCCTGTTTTGCTTTTTCTCTTTTCTTAAACTTATTGTGAGATTGTGACACCAGTTGTTGATACCTAAATGTGTAATGTGTTAATCTGCACAACTTCTGCAGAACTTAAACCTCATAACCTCTGGCTTCTGTAACGCAAACAGAATTTTTTACCAGTGATAAAGAAAAATAATTTGAATATGCTGCTTTTTTAAAAATTAATTATCTGTTATTTTATTTTCAGGATGGTGAGGTGGAAGGCCATCCCGTCTGGGCACTGATTTACTACTGCATGCGCTGCGGGGATTTGACTGCAGCCATGTATGTGGTGAAACGGGCACAGCACCAGCTGGGCGAGTTTAAAACCTGGTTCCAGGAGTACATGCACAGTAAAGACAGAAGGTAATTGGGAACTAGGAAAGATCTTTGTGAGGGTGGGAATTGCTGTGCGGTAGTGGAATAATCAGTAGCTCGGTAGAAGCTCAGGTCTCTTCTCGTGGCGATGGCTGCCTGGTGGGTATATTGCCTACCTAAGTTACATGTAAGAGGTTTGCATATTTTATATTTTGTGGCTTTGGAGTCTAAAAATCTCCAGAGATAAAGAGTTGTTTGAAAATATGCAAAAATTTACATTTCAAAAACTATACAGTGATGTAGTTTTGCTTTTTTACCATAGGATTTGCGCTGTGTAACAGCAGGATACAGCACACAAGATACCAGATTTAGTCTCCTGTCATGAATCCTGTGTCTTCTTATTTCTCCTGTTGCTTATTTTAGTTGCATTTCCTTTGGGGAATGCTTTTTCCTGCACCTGTTTTTATAAGAATGCCACACAATAAAAGCAAGTAGTGTTTGTTAGAGGCCTTTAGAGGCATTTACTTGCATCTTTCTTGTGCTTATTCTCCTCTTCCTGTTTTGCTGTCGCTTCACACCGGCCACTGGCCAAACTACTACTTGTGCAAGCAGTTTTAGTTACAAATAGTTTAATGAGATACAGTATAATTTGTTTTTTTGGTTTTTATTGCAGATATGAAAAGATTGTCTGCCTACAGATTTGACAAACAGGGTCTTAGTCTAGGAAAACACTTTATTGATTCAATTCTATAAATTCTGTACAAGCGAGTACAAGAAATGAAATTACAAAGAACATTATGACAGTATTTAACGATAAAGATGAAAATGTCTCTCCTGAAAGACTTCATGGTACAACGACCTGCTCACTTGTTACTTACTAATGCAAAGAGTTCCAGAGACTTTGTGAGCTCTCTTTTTCTGGAATGATGAAATATCAGTCAGACAAAAATAGCTCCTCTACCATTACATTAATGCACCACTAAAAAGGATGTCCTCTGATTTATTTATCTTTTTTTTTTTCCTTAGACTATCTCCTGCCACAGAAAATAAACTGCGTCTTCATTACAGACGCGCTCTGAGAAATAATACTGACCCATACAAAAGGGCTGTTTATTGTATCATTGGCCGCTGTGACATTGCAGATAACCAGAGTGAGGTTGCTGATAAAACAGAAGATTATCTGTGGCTGAAGGTAAGTGTGCATGGTGGGGTTGTGGTGGTGTTTGTTTTTATCTTTTTCCAGGAACAGCTCTAAATGGTGTTGCATTTCTGCACAGCTCTGCAAACCTTCCTGCTGCTGGATCTGGTGTTTCACATCAGTGTCACATGGATGACTTGACCTTGCAGATTGTGAAGTGGGGGGAACCAGAGTCCCAGGGCTGCTCTGTGACCCTCCAAACTATCGGGTGTTAATTTGGGGACATTTGTCTTTTGCAGAAGTGTCACGTTCATCATTTGACACTGATCTTTGTCAGCTGTTATCACAAGTAGTGTTAGCTTACTACAGTGAGAATCTTTTGAGTTTTCCGTTCTGGATGGATTATGGCTGAAATGTTGGTGTCAGTTGGCAGATGATGATGCTGTCAATGTGTCTATAGTCCAAAGTCCTCATGGTTTTGGTGGAGTCATGATAGATACTGGTCAGTACCTGTTTCTCTGCTTTGTCAGAATGAGGGAGTAGAATGATCTATTTGTTAAGATTGGGTAAAAATAAAACTGCTTTCAATAACTGCTTAGTGAGTATTTAAAGTCCCAGCATCGGAGTTTGACAACATGGACAGATAGAAAAGAGGTTAAATCTTCCTGGATTTCTGCTGTGTTAGAGATCTTTGCTTCCCGGCAATGGCTGGACCTGATATTGTGATTAGAAGTAGTTTCTAGTCAGTCATATCTTAGGAGGGGCTTCCAAATGGAATAAATATCTTGTGAGTGCATCCCTTGTGCAAGGTGAAGTTGAAATATCTGCGCTGCTTTTTTTGGATATGTTTTTTAGCTGAACCAAGTGTGTTTTGATGACAATGGTGCAAGTTCTCCACAAGACCGACTGACATTATCACAGTTCCAGAAGCAGCTGCTAGAAGACTATGGTAAGAAACCACAAAGAAATATGTTACTGGGGCTCTGCTTTTCTGCTTAGGACACTTTCCAGTTGTTGTTGTGAAAACCTCAGACTGCACTTAGAACGCTGTAGCTCTTCACTCTAGTGACAGGCACCCTCAAGGTGTTTGTGGGCAGCATGTTTTCCCAGAGTAATGGCAGATTTCAGTAAATCATGATGAATTAATCCTGTGTGTTCACAGCAATCCAGAGAGTGAATGTTCATCTGTGAACAACATTGCTCCTATTTGTACTTTATCTATGCTAAATTATGGATTGCTTTCTCTTGTCATAAATATGCTAAGGTCTTCTATCAAACCTTCCAACTTTTAGAATATGGAACAGAAAAGCAATTGTTACCTATTGTAGGCATGTATTTCCAAGGCTTTTCTCTGTCTGCATCCATAGTTCATTGTTTCTCTTAAATTACTATTTCAAGCAATTTTCTGGGGACCCAAATCACAGTTCCTTCCACTTCAGAAAGTTTTAGGAACATCCACAGCCCAAGAGTTTACCTTTTCTTGTAATCATCTAGTCAATCAAAATTTGGCTTCTCAGACTGTTCAAAACATACAGAATTTGATTCTCCTCGGTCTTCTAGATTGTAACGTCACTCACACCCAGATCAAAATGTGTGGAAAAGAAATACAATAAGCCATCATTGGTATCATTGAAAAAGAAAATCCAGGGGTTTAACATTATTTGTACCACCTGGCATATGTATAAATGAAGATTAAAAGTTGTGGTCTTTAGAGAATGTATTTCTGTCTATCAGGGATGATGCTTTGTTGTCTGAAAAGAAAAAGGAACTTTTCTGAGTAACTTTATTCTCTTTCACTTCCTCAATATGTCTTTATGCTGTGGTCTTTCGTGATATATTTGCAGAGGAGCAGTTACAGATAAGCCACTGATGTGTGAATGGGTATTTAGTTTAGCCTGGTGTGGTTTTTTTCTGTTGGCACTGAGTAAACAACAGTGATGCACTGTGACAGGAGACATCCACTGTCCGTGATCTCTGATTGCAGAATCATTTCCACTTACGTTCTATGTTGTGATTTTTTTTTTTCAGGTGAATCACATTTTGCAGTGAACCAACAGCCTTTCCTCTACTTCCAAGTATTGTTCTTGACAGCACAGTTTGAAGCTGCAATTGCTTTTCTCTTCCGGACAGAGCGCTTGCGTTGTCATGCTGTTCATGTTGCATTGGTCCTGTTTGAGTTAAAATTGCTCCTGAAATCTTCTGGGCAGAGTGCACAGCTGTGTAAGTCCTGCACATTTAATTTACGATAAAGGAGTATTTTCTGAGCCCTTAGGGTATCCTGCAGGTCTATGTAACTGATCAAACAGCATTATCAGAACAATCTCCTAAAAGTTAATTGATTTAGTTGTGTTAGAGCTCTGGATCATGGCTCCAATTTGAAATTAAGACCAGAGCAACATTTCCCAGCATTAGGTTCTCTGACAGTGTTGTTTCTGACATTGCAGTAAGCCATGAGGCAGGTGACCCTCCTGGCATCAGGCGTCTGAATTTTGTGCGACTTTTGATGCTTTACACCCGTAAGTTTGAATCAACGGATCCAAGGGAAGCTCTGCAGTATTTCTACTTCCTCAGGTAGGAGCCAATATGTGTCTCTAAATCTTTTCCTAATTATTCCTGCTGAATTATTCTTTTCTGGGAAGTCCTCAGAAACAGGAGTACCTGGCCTCTTCCTTTTCTTTTGTAGGAATGAGAAGGACAGTCAAGGAGAGAATATGTTCTTGCGTTGCGTTAGTGAACTAGTAATTGAAAGCAGAGAGGTATGTTTGGCTACATTTCACCTTCCTCACTTAAACTGAAATTCATTTCTTCATTGTAATCTATATTCGGCATGGCAATCTTGAAAAGTTGTTTATTCCTTCTGCCTGATGCAGACCTAGGTGATGGGAGATCTCACAAAGACAAATGTTTAACATATTTAATCGCGTCTTTTTGTCTGTTATTTATATATAAATGATTTTGACATCGATCACTGTTTTTCATTCATACGTGACTGCATCTTTGTACTTAGTAAATATGTTGTGAAATATGTGAAATTGATCTATTTTTGTTTCCTTTTTCTTACTTTACGTCTCTGTGGATATAGTTTGATATGATTCTTGGAAAGCTGGAAAATGATGGTAGTAGGAAGGTGAGTTGACAATTTATGTTTGTATTTTACATAAAAAGTACAAACCACGTGTGATTTCCCAAATAGTAATGAGGGACTCTTGCTTTTCTTCATTTTTCACCAGCCAAATTATTACTGTGTTTGAATACATACAAATTCTCCAAGTGTGCGGTCCTTTTACAGAATTATCTATGACCTGCCCTAAACCGCAGGGCAAACTGTCCCTGTAGACAGCCGATGTAACTAGAGCAACAAATGGCATCGGGTAACTTCAGTGAGGTCAGAATTTCATCTTTACAGCAGGAAATGAAATTCAGTACACAATAGTAAAAAAGCAATTAGTAAAAATTGCTTCCTTGTAAGTGGATGCGACATTGTTCTGTTAACTGAGGTGTGTGTGTGAAACCATCTGCATGACATTACCCGCATTCACCTCAGAGGATAAATGTATCGCAACTCATTAAAAGTTCTTGTAATTAAGAGAGCAAGGGCTAACAGACCGCAGGCCTAGCCACAACTGGGCTGTCCTCTCCATGTGGATAAGGGTAAGTATTGGATCAAAGATCAGCCGTTTTTAGTTGTGGTGGATCTTGCTTGTGCTGTAAAAGCAGTAATCTAAACCTAAAATGTAAGCTTACACAGCCAGAAGAAAAAGGAAACCTAAAGGTCTCACCTGAAACGAGGAGTGTGCATGCAAATTATTAACATTTTAGGTAATCAATGACGTTTTTCTGTTCACTGTGACAACTTCGACAGCTTTCTGTGTAAAGCAGACTCTAGAATCATTTAAATCTTAACTTTAAGATTAGGGCTCATGCTGCAACCATTGCTATTATCAAAAAAAATAAGTGATTTCTGGCAGGGATTTTCTTTTAGATGTTTTTGTTCTGTCAGCTTAAAAGCAGTGAAATTGCACACACAAGAGCAAGGAACTCTAATATTTTATTTTACAGTTCTTAGTAAGACAGTTTTTTTAGATTATATCATTAGTGATGAATCCTTTTTTCTTGACTTTGATTTCTTTTAAATATAACTGTATTCTTTTTCTTTCCTGAATTCTGGTTTCATACCAATCTTAGTTTTAAAATCAGTTCTTCTAGATTACATAGTTTTGTTTTTACATCTGCCACTACAGTAAAATCCTTTCCAGATATCCTTGACTCTTTCCTCTCTTTTATTCTACTTGTGTTTATTGTTTCTCTTAAAATTCATGTCACCCTTTCATTATCGCAGTGAGATTCCACTTGCAACCTGTCATGCCAATGTACACAAACAGCATCCCTGGAGACCCTGGCACAGCATATGCTGAAGTCTTTTGTGTTTTCTTCTGCTCTGTAATGTGTCATCAACAAATTAAAACAATTTAGAATTTGACCTGTTATCTGGGTCATTTTGAATGAATTAGAAACTGCAGATGTCTCAGTGCTGACACTGTTTTGGAGAAAGTCTCTCTCACAAGAGCTCTATTTTTAACATGTCCTTTTTGCATGTTCCCATGGTAATGTACAGGCCATTCTAATCATAATCCAACATGTAAAATATTCATCGCCTTGACAGAATATTCAGGAGTTTTTAAGCATTCCGATTTCTCTTTTCTCCTTTTGTTTTTATCTCCCCTCTTTAGCCTGGAGTGATAGACAAATTTACAAGTGACACAAAACTCGTTATTAACAAAGTGGCATCTGCAGCAGAAAATAAAGGATTGTTTGAAGAAGCTGCAAAACTCTACGACCTTGCAAAGGTAAATATCTTCTAGGTACTGCCTTAAATATGTACCTGGTTCACCATTTTTTTTTTTCCCCAAACATTCTTCCTGTGTTTAGGAGGTTAAATTTATTCTCAGAGATTGAATTGTCCTTATTCAAGGAAGTTATGTCTGCCGCTGTTAAAGCAGAGCCATTGGGTATGTGTAGAGGGGTTTCAGTGAGCAAACACAGATGTGTTAGGAAGGTACCTTTTCCCCAGGTTTCCCACAGCAGAGACTCAGGTGTGGATTCCAGAAATTCTTCTAAAATAAATAATTTTTTCTGAAGGTACAGCACAGAGCAGCACGGTGTCGGCTCCTCTTAAAGAGGGACCCTCAGCAGAAAAAAACTTGGACAATTATACCTTCACAATCCTACCCCCACCGCCCACACGTCACGCCGTGCCAATTGCAAAATTAAGAGGCTGGACTCTCCCTGTTCTTTGTTGGATCTGTACATTTTCCTCAGGCAGGCTGTCAATGGAAGTTCAGACCTTCAGCTGCTATTTCATACCTACAGCTGGAGAAAATTTTTTGGAAACAGCCAAAACATTCTTCTGTTAGAGGCCGTTCTGTTCCTTTACTTATCCCCAGGGATGCAGCTCCCCTTATCTTTTAGCTTGAAGATGGAGGTAATTTTTTTCTTAACAAAGCAGAGAGTTGAAAGGTTCTCAGCTTGCAGAAGTTATGCTAAGCGAATTCTATATAAGCAATTTTTAACCATGTTCTGTAAGAAGCAGTATACCCAATAATCAATAAGCTAAGGCAGTCTATTCCCTAGCAGGTGGATTGCACTCCATTCTGATGTAAAACATCCTGGTTCTTGATCAATGGGATCTTTTGAAGAGGTTGTCCCATGTGTGGTTTTATTCTGGCTGGTTGCGATGGTAGTCAAACCATCACACTAGTGAAGTTATTTACCCAGAGTGTGCCCTTTCAGCTTCGTAGATGTTGAATTCAAGTTTCAAATAGCTGGGCTCTATAGTGAGTACTCTTGTTTCCTTTTGAAATGTATTTGAAATAAAAGTAGGTAGAGCCATAGCCACTGTTTTAGAGGAAAATTATGGGAAAATACTTCTTCACATGAAGCTTTACATTTCTGACAGCTAATATGATCTTGGTTCTGTGTGGAAGGGAGGCATCTCTGAGCTTGCACTAGGCACCACTGCATGAGACCTCTCTGCTTTTTAAAGGAGTTTAAAGCATCAAGTCCCATCATGCTTCTCTTACTTGTGTGTAACTTTAATATCAACAGAACCCCGACAAAGTTTTAGAACTGATGAACAAGCTCCTCAGTCCCGTCGTTCCCCAGATCAGCACTCCCCAGTCGAACAAAGAGCGATTGAAGAACATGGCCCATGCCATTGCGGAGAGGTAAGACTGAAACCAGGAGGGTAATCTTTAGTGGCAGGTCAGGTAAATTTGGCAAGAAGCTTTATCTGTAGGTAAACCAGGAAAAGGGAATTGCAGGATTGCCAACTGGAGACAGTCTATCAAGGAGCAATAAATATAATTAATTGTATGGTTTAGGTGATTTTTAAAGCAAAATATCATAATAGTTGCAGATTCCTTGCGCACAATTGAAATAGTATTGAGAGCGAGCTACAAACCCAGTAATTCTGAGTTGTAACAGCAGAGCAGCAAGTTTAGTAACTGTCTGAAAACTGTATTTCCCTGCTGCTTAAATAAAAGCTGAAAAGGGAACATTTAAGCTGAGGTGTGTATAGGGCTATTGTAACTGGTGGACCTCATTTCTGCAGCCTGTTACTTTAGGAAAGTGCCATGTGGTGTTTAGAAAAGAGACAGAAATGCAAGGGATCAAACAATGTCACCTGCAATATTGGTGTGCTAATTAGGATACATGTTTGGGAGACATCAGTGCTCAAGATTCATTACCAGCTGCAAGTTAGGAATAACCTGCTTCTGAAAGGCTATAATTGCAAAATAGCTTTGGGAATTTATTTTTAATCATCATCTTTTGATGCATCTTGTCACAGCAACTTCTGTGGACGGTTCCTATATTTTACCAGAGCAAAACGTAGATACCTGTGAGAAATATCTTACTGCTTTTCCTTAACCTTTCTGCTGGGGAAAGAGTATAAATAAATGAAGCACGCTTGCTGGCACTTTGAAATTGTGAAGACAAATACAGAAATGTATTGATTATGGTCAGAGGCCTTTGCCTTTCTTCTTTTTGACAAGTGGCGTTTGCCAGTTGCTCCTTCAGTCAGCCTTCCCTTCAGTGAGTGAGGCTGCACACCGAGTGAAAATGGGTGCCGCATTGACTTAGTGAGAAACTCATTTGGTAGCAGACATTAAGGAGAATTAAACCCGTGTCTTGAGTTGAAGCTTCAGCAAAGGCCATAATGGGCTTTGTTTCGCTGCTTGCTTTGATCTGTGTGAGAGCGCTAACTATTTCTGTTCAATAACCCCACTTTACAGCTGCGGACCTTCATGATTGCAAAGCCAAAGCAGTTCTGATTAGCTCATCTTCTTTCCAATTATGTGTAATATCGGGCTTTGCTTCCCGTACCGCACTGCAGCCAGGACTGGGGGATGCAGGCGACGCAGCCTCTGCACCTTTTCTCTTGGGTATCTGGCTTCCCCCGCTGCAGCAGCACGATGGGGAACACGCGCTTGACCACACTGACCGTGACCTTGAGGAAGGAGCTCCTTTCTGCCCTCGTGCCGTTAGGAGTGCGAGCAGACAGCCCTTTGGTTCATCTACAAGCAAGTGTAGCCAGAATGAGCACACAGAAGCATCTAATCCATTTTTAAGTCTTAACTTCTTGCCTGGAGCAAGCAGTTGTGCTGGAGAATTGTCTGCTGTAAACCAGCATGTTAAACATGCTCGTACAGCACTTGCCTTGCAGGTCTCTGGTTCCTGTCGCTGTTTTCCCCGTGAATATGGGAAGTGTAAACATTTGAAAGGAAAAAAAAAAATGCTGGATTTGATGAAAGACTAAAAGCGAATAAAAGTATTTTTTTCGAAGCTACAACCCATAAAAATTCTGCCTCTTGGTAAAGGAAAATTAAAGCTGTCCTTTGTTAAATGCCTTCTGCCCTTGTATGTGATGTTTCCGCGTCCAAGAATTGCACATGCATGTTTATAAATGGTTGCCATTTTGCACAATAAAATTGTAAACCAATTTCTTTCAGGTACAAAGCTCAGGGAATAAGTGCAAAGAAATCCGTTGACTCCACGTTCTACCTTCTGCTAGACTTAATCACTTTTTTTGATGAATATCACGCTGGTCACGTTGACAGGGCCTTTGATGTAAGTTGCAAGAGTTCTGTTTGAAGTGCAGCCTTCCTAATGCCCTTGAAAGCCCAGGATGTCTCACATCACTTAAAACAAAAAATTATATTTAATGAGTTAGAAGACGCTACAGTGCTATAGGAATTTAAAACTGTATTTCTTTCCTGCTGCTTGATAATCAGGAAGATCTTTCTGGAGCTATTTTGTAGTCATTGTACAAAATATTCCTGCTACTCAACAAAGCAAGGAGATAAGCCAGTAAATAAAAATGAAATTATTTCTCTTTAATCTGGAGCATTTCATTAATGCTTCAAAAAAGTATTTTATTACTATACATACATAGAACATTGATTACCTACCCTGATTCCTGCTTTTCTTTTTGAAGATTATTCAACGCATAAAGCTTGTACCTCTTAGCCAAGATTGTGTGGAGGAGAGAGTTGCTGCCTTCCGGAACTTCAGTGATGAAGTAAGTAATGGCTCCTGGTTTTAGCTTCCAAAAGCCTTTTGCTTTGTTAAAAGGATTTGAAAACCTTGTCATCTCATCATTCTTATTCTTTAACGAGGAAATAGGATGTAATTGTTTGGTTGGTAGACTCTCAGATTGCAACTTTTTCTCCTTAGTGTTGCTCTTTGGAGCACTAGAATTCCCTGCCCAGTAATCTTGTCTCTGCTTTGCATCTGCAGTTCTGATTTTTTCTGAACCTACTGAGTCTGATTCAAGGATTTAGAGTATTGAGAACTTTCAACTGTGCTGCTGACTTAGTTCTTCTGTGCTTTAGGTGGTCATTTGTATGGTCTTGTGTTTCCTTCACTCTAATTAGAGAAGCTTATGAATTTAGCAATTAGATTCTGCATATGAAGCATAATGGAAGTCTATTATTGCTCTTGAACTGTTTTAACTGGAGGATAATGCTTCTCTCTCCAACGGTGTTTCTGTCTGTTTGGGTGCTTTGGAGTTTTGTTGATATCCAGGTGTTTTGGGGTTTATCTGAACTGCTATTGTCAAATATGAAGGTGGAGCCATTATGCATGTCTGTCCCAAAGCTCTGGGCAATATTTTTTTGCCAAATGGTGCAGTCATGGCATGGGTAACCCTTACATTTGTGACCATTATATGAGTAAATATCAACCAGAGCTATCATTATGTGGTTTTCTGGTGTTGAATAGTGAGGGTACTGATTCTGTCAACATGGTTGCCATTGCAATATGTCTTTTTCCCTGTCTTTGTGTAGATCAGGCACAATTTATCCGAAGTCCTGCTTGCAACCATGAATATTTTATTCACCCAGTATAAGAGGATGAAAGGCACGAGCCCGGCCACTCCTGCCAGGCCCCAGCGGGTAATGGAAGACAGAGATTCGGTAAGGTTACAGTCCCCACTGTCTGACAAGTTTTCTTTTTCCCTGATTTCAAGGGACTGGGATTTAAGTGACTGTGAATCTCTAATGGTCTTTGCTTTTGACTGGCTTGCTCAGTTACTTTAAGTCCTGATACTGGTCCCTCATAACTTCAGCTTTGTGTAAAGAAAGGATATTGCTCTAAATGGCATTGAGCTAATTAAGATATATTGCATCCTATATCCACCTCCTAGCAAGAGAAAACAAGTGTTCAGTTTGATTCTTGGTGCGATCATAACTAACCAAGAGCTGTGGCCAGCGCAGTGTCTGTAGGATGGTTGGCATTGCTGCATTGACAACTGAGCTGTTGTTTTTCAAGAACCTCATTTCAACTCTTTTCACTTGAGCTAGTGCCCTGTTTATGCAAAGCTGATTTCTGGCAGAAAAGGCCTTCCTTGACTCCTCCTTGGCTCACATCCATAGTGACATGGGCTGACATTTTCAGAGTGTCTGTGGGCGACACACCGAGTTGTCGAGTGCTTTGAGGTGGCGAAGGGCTGTAGCAGTTTGTTGTTGAGCAGCAGTGCTGTGCCTGCCCTGCGTTCGTGGGCTGACACTGGGGGGTTGGCTGCACACCTGGGGTTGGTACTGAAGTGTTTCCCCCTGCCAGCTGGTGGGAGCTCACACCTGCAACAAGCCTCAAAATAGACACAGCCAGATCTGCGGGCACTCACCTGTCGACATGCTGAGCAGAAGGGTTCTCGGCTTCCCTGTCGTCAGGTTTGGTCTTGTAGCTCTTATTAAGTTAAAGTTGCCACAGGCATGTGAAAACCAAGGCCAAACCAGTCATCCCATCTTGGAGATTAGGAAATAAGTATCAACTCCCTTTGAGAATGAAAACCAGCTTGGGCCACAGCCAGCTTTATTACGGGCTTTAGTCACCTGCAAAAGTGCCTATGGTCTGTGAATTTCAATATTGGTAAAAGTCATAGTAGCATTTCTAAATTACATCAGAAAATGAAAGGCTCAAGTGGTGATACGGCTTTTGTCTTTGGAGTGAGCTGTGGGATCCTGCCTTGCAGCTGCACTTGCACTCTAAATGGGCAACACCGGAGAAGGACAGATGCTGCTTAGGCTTCTCCCACCTTAAATTCTGCATGTGCAAAGAATTCCCAGGCTAAAGCAAGCTGGTACCTGCTCTTTGTGTTGGCCGAGGTTGGCACTGAGCGAACAGCCTTAGCTCCTTTCTTTCCAAGTGAGCCGGTTATTTTGATTTTGCAGTTTCCTTTTGTGCCTTACATAGAAGTGTTTACCATCTCTGTAGGGGTGTAGTGCTGTCGGGTGTCATCTTGGTGTAAATGCCCTGAGCGTGGCCCACCAAAGATTGTTGGGCTGATTGGTGATGGCATCAGCAGCTTTGCTGGTGAGTTAATTTAGAAAAGCCACCACAACATTGTAGTGTATCAACAGTGTGCCCGTTAGCAGCATGAGCGCGTTCAGTGAATGTGCTGCGCTCTCATGCTGTTAGAGTTGTGGAGATCAGCTGACCTTGCTTAAAAACCCTTGAAAGTTGGTGGTTTTTTTCAGGCTTCAAGTTTTGTTAATTGAGCTTCTGGCCTTGTAGTGGGATCTGATAGCAGCGGGGTGTTGGTGCTCAAGGCACAGGGTTTCCAAGTCATGGATCTCTGGCTGCTGTGGATAATAAAAGCTTTGCTTAACCATCAGAGGGGACAAGTGCCTGCTGCCTCTGCAGTCAGGGAGGCGATAAGAGAACAGCTGTGTGACTGTAATGTCAGAGGGAATGTTAAATCTCCTGATGTAGGATTAGCTAAAGTGAAAGAAATCTATAGCCGTGTAGCTTCTGAGTGCCTTTATGATTTGCATGCACAGAAAAACACCAGACACAGACACATGGAAGGCAGGGTAAGAACAGCTTCAGCATGTTTTCCCTGTTTTTCTTACCCTGAACGATTTCCTCTAAGGCTGTGGGAGCAGAGAATCTAGATCACTCCAGTTTCCCTGTCTGGGAAGCAACTCAGGGATTTTAGAGGGGGGAAGAAATGAGGTCATTTCAAATGTGAGAAGAGAAGGGGTTTCTTCAGCAACATTTCCTCCATTCACCTGGACAGAGAGGGCAGATACAAACCTCTGTGGACAGAGCTTGGCAAGAATTTTTCTTTTGAACTTGCCTGAGAGAAGGGCAGCTTTTCCTTTTTCCATGGGGAAGCAAACGTCAGGGGAAGTCACTAACACTGTGGATGTTCCAGGAGCTTTAACAATCTCAGCATATTGCCCAGTAGACAGTGTGAGCGAAGAATGACCTTTCCTTGAATAAGTGTTTGAAATCCCTGGATTTTCTCTAGATCTGCCAGAGCAGACATTCAGATCCCTCTGTTCCTCAGAAGAGTTTGAAAACAGAGGGTAGCAGCTGTTCGTAAGTCTGAGGCTTATTGCATATAGCCCGGATCAGAGTCTCCCAGCATAGGAACATGTGGGTCTTGAATTTTCCCCCAGGTGCCAAGCGCTGACTGCCCAAAGCAGGGTCCTGCGGTACCGGAACAGCGTGGACTTGGCAGCACGGATGGGATGGAGAGGGAACAGTAGCTCTGGAGCCCTCTGAACCCAGTGATTCTCTCTGCTAGAACTTCTCTTGTCCCACTTTGGAGACAAAATGGCCTTTATTTAGAGCTCATCAAGTTCAGAGTCAGAGCTGGGGTTTATGCATTTTGTTTGTTTCAGAATGAAATTACCCAAACTGTGTTTTGAGTCCTTTTTTTTTTTCTTTTCAATGTATATACATTAATTAGTTGGGGAATGAGGGAGCAAAGTCCTGTCCCGCCTGGCCTGATCCGTTTGGTTGGATTTCGGGCAGCGGTTGCGGCGAGCCCGGCCTGCTGGGCTGGAAACGGTGGCTGCGGTGCAGCCCTGTCCCAGATGCCGTGAGTGCACAACAGCAATGTCACACGCTCCCCACCCCGAGCCAGGGTGGCAAACTCACTGGAGCAGCCCAAGGGCATTATCTTGGCGGGAAAATTAGGTCATGAAAGGAATGGAATTCTTTTTATTTATTTATTTTTATTTTAAATCGCAAGTGACTTTAACATTCATCAAGTAATTACCACCAATAGAACATCTAGACCTCCAGGCCGCTCTTAACCTCTGCAAACCTTCGATCATTCTTCCTGAAGTATTGCTGCTTGCTTGTTTTGATTTTTAAAAATAGACCAGCTCTAGTGTCATTGCTGCCGAACAGGTAAAGGGAACAGTAGCTCGCACTGGTCCTAAGCCTTTCTTAGTCACAATAAGAGTTTCTCCCTCTTAATATTTTAATTCCAAAGAGTCAGACACTTTTAAATGCCTTTTTTCTTTTTTGTCATGTATCACCTCTTTTGACCTCCACTGAAACACAGCAGGTCATGTATAACTACACGACCTCGCTGTAACAGATTTGGAAGCAGACTAGAAGAAGTGTTGTGACCGTAACTGGAACTGAACGATTAATTTTCAGGCTACCTTGTTAAGTAGCTGATAGATTGGTGTTAACTAGGGGGTAATTTACAGCTGGGGAAACTGTCCTGGGAGCTTTTAGGAGCTGGGTCAGTCTTGGTTTTGCTGCTTACTCCAGAGCCCCACTGATGCTGCCGTTCCTCAGAAGAAGGGAGCAGTCTCCTCCCGCAGCTCCGGCTGTTTGTCCATCCTCAGCCAGACAGAAATACAGCGCAAGATGGGAACACTGCCCTCAGTGTCAGCCCGGCCAGCGGGTTTTGTGTAGGCAGTCACGGCTTTCTTTCAGGTGGGGTAATGGAAACAAAATTAAACAGCTGTGATCTCGGTGCTAAAGAAAACTTACTTTCCTGTCCTGTGTGTAGAGTCGGAGGTTTTTTGCACAGCTGAAGCAGTAGCGTTTAGACAGCGTCTCGAAACAAACTGATGAACATCTGACTTTTCCATTAGTGGCTTCCAAAGTTCCTGTGTTGCCATTAAACAGCTGGTTTAACATCGGCCTGAAATAGGGGTTAATATTACCCAGATGGTCATTGGGGTGGTGTTTGCAACTGTTCCAGCCATGTAACGGGCTTGGGTCACTTCTCCGTTTGTGTGTGCTGCTGTCCTGCTGCACGCCCACAGCAACCAAAGCTGCTGCAGCTTTCCCTGTAGTCAGTAGATTAAAGGAAGATTTGAACAGCAGGATCTTCTAGTACAGGAATTTAGAGATGCTTCATGTTTAAGAATAAAACACTATGAGCAATCCAAACAATCAGTCTGCACAGCTTTCCATAAAGATGCAGACTTTCTGTTTTCTCCTGTGCTTTACTGGTCATCAAAATGGTTTTCCTCTTAATTTACCAACAGTTTTAACAAATGAAACAAATTATTCCTAAATTCCTTCAGCTGTTACGTAGCCTTGTGGTGCGCAGGAAGGGGTTTGGTTACTTTAGGCAAAGGTCTCAATGTGCTTGGTACATCTGCTTTTGTCATGTCGCAGAATGATGAGCCTCTGAGGATGTTGGTGTGTTGTAGGTGACGTGTGAGATCTCCAAGTGGCTGTGGCACCACCGGTTTGTTTCTGGTGCTTGTACCTGGACAATATTAATCCTGTATTTCAGGGTCAACTTTATATTTCGCAAGATTGGAAAGAGTCCTGTTGCCTTGGCAAAGCCCACTTCAAGCAGAAACTACAAGATTGCTGCAGTACTGCAGCGCCCCGCTTGGCTGAAAATGTTTTTTCTTGGGTGATTTTTAATAAATGGGATTTTTTTTTTAAGCAAAAGGGTAGATTGACATATTTTTAATGGCTGGAAAAGGAAATAATTGGATTTCCTTCCATATGGAAAGATACATTATCCAGAGAGCAGCTCTGAGAAATAAAGATTACATTTGCTTGTTTGAAAGGCGAGTGTTCCACTGGTGTCTTAGCTCCACTTCCCTTGTGGGTGCTTTGATCCTAAAGTAACTGGGCTTTATGTTTTTGGTTCTTTTAGCAACTTCGATCCCAAGCTCGTGCGCTGATAACGTTTGCTGGAATGATCCCGTACAGAACATCGGGAGACACGAACGCGAGGCTGGTGCAGATGGAGGTCCTTATGAACTAGCAGAGAAGCTCTTGCTCAGGGTTGCGGCAGCCCCTGCCTGTCTTTACCACGCTCAGAGGGAGGGACCAGTATCGTTTTGTATGCTGTATTTTTGTTGATGGAAATAAATTTCTTTGATTTTCTATTTGTTTTTGACATTTTCATTTTCACTGTTTTTTGTGGTTTTATGTTTTTATTAATTTTACTTTAAGTTGGTTTATATTTAGAAAATAATTCTTAATGAGTTACTGGGCCATGTGGAGAAAGAAGTCATAGTTCTGCAGTAGGGAGGTAAACAAGCAATTTTACAGCAGAAATGCAGACCTGTAATGCTTCCTGAACATCCAGCTTGGGAATTTTAGGGATTTTTTTTTGTTTATTTTTTGAATGCATGTTAAATGTTGCAAATCTGTTTGATTCTTCACTCGTGTGATGCGCTGCTGTCAGTCCATAATGTCTTGTGTGGTGTGTGTGTTGATGTGCAGATGAGCTCTGTATGCTGCAGAGACTTATTTAGGCTTAACGAGATTTAAACTCGGGTTGGTGTCTCAGGTGTACACACCTCTGCAAACCCTGGGGCTCCACTGAAGCTTTTGCAGGAGCAGCTGAGTTTGGAAACAGGTACATTTTGGCAGGAGGGATTTTTATGATCGACATGTGGATTTTTATCCAGTTGAGTTCAAAATGATCCTGTACTGAGGTCACCAGAAGTGGGGAAGCTGAGCAGAGAAGTCCAAGTGCGGATGCATTGTGTGTGGGTGGATATTTCTGTTAGTTTAGGGGGAAACCTGGGTCCTGTTGAAGCAAGGGGCATTAAAAAATGGTTAGCTTTAAATATTTGGAGCTACAATTAAATGAGTGTGAAAGCCCAGAGAGCATGTTATAGTTTAAGCTTTTCTCTTTCATATAGCTGCCTATTTTTGAAATGAAATGGGAGGAATGTTGGTGGTTCCTCTTACTGCTCCCTGCACACACGTCCTTCTGCACCACTGCCCTCTGTGTTACTGGGACATGGGAACACGTGTAGTTCTGGATACAGAACAAACAACGAAACGTAGGGGCAGATTTCAACCTTTGCATGTTTATCGCTGTTGTGGAAGACAATCTCCATTTTGCAATGTACAAGTTTGATGGCATAGAGGGATATTTGACTGACTTGATGACAATTTCCTGATTATTTTTTCCACCAGAAATGTTGTAGTGTAAATTCTGTCAAGCTTTTGGACAGGCAGCGAGGGGATGGCTTGCCACGCCACCCACACCCGTGTCTTGTGGCATTGGCAAACTGGCTGCTGGGGCTCCCAGCAACAGAGCTGGGATTGTGTCTGGGACTGAGGGTCCTGCAGCGTGTTCGAGATGGTTTCAGCTGAAGGCCGAGAGAGACCTGGACGACACCTTTTAAGCAAAAGGGATCTGGTGAGTTCTTAAAGAGTTGCTTGGGGAGGCAGAATTGAATTACCTGACAGAATGTCAAAGAGGTGAGTATGGAAAGCTTTATTAGTTATTAACATTTCTGGTGTATTTATGTGGGAATGCTTCTTAGTACGTCTCAGTTGAAAATTCATCCAAAAGCAGGTGGCAGAGCAAGGCACCTTTCCTGACACTTGCAGACATTCTTACTTGGGCCAGGGTTGCCCCACATACAGTCCTGTAGGATAAACGCTCTTCCTGCATTTTTCTTGCTGGCACTCGGCCCCTGTCCCCAGGTTACTCCTCGCATCAAACCACCTCATGTACCAAGAGGCTGGCGGGGCTGTACCTGTCCTGGGGCAACTGCTGACCTGAGCAGGAGAGGGGACAGTGTCTGCTCGGGTCTGTTCAGAAGGGCGAAGGCCAGTTCCCCGCTGGAATTCCCTCTCCCTCCACCTTTCACACAGGGACGGGTGTCCTTTGGCGTTCCCCTCTTACCGCTGCCATTTGCAGGACCTTATTCTCCTGCCTGTTGCCCATCCCCTCAGTTGGTGTGACTCCAGCCTCTGGTGCCTTCTAAGCTAAGCAGAAACTGAATTATTTCATACTGTGGAAAGCCAAGATGGTCCTTCTGTGATGCACAGACAGAGGAAATAAACCACAGGGACTAACCCTGGAAAGGTGACGCCCAGCCCTGGTTCAGACAAGAGAGGTTGTGGGTGTAATGAAAGGTGCCACAGACAGTTGGAATTCAATTGTTGATTGTCCTGTGATTTCTTCTTGCTCCAGTGCAGGTTGTGAACGCTGCAGCCCATCCATCTTGCTGCATTCCCAAGAGTAGCAGGTTCCAGCTCTGCACCTAGGCCTGGCTTTGGCAAACCTGGCTCCCCTCTGCACAACCTTAAGGGCTTTGCCGCATTGAGGTAGGTGCTGATGCACATACTGGTGCTTTGCTGAATCAGGCACCCCTGTGGTTTTCCAGATGTCACTGTTTTCTCTCCACCCCACGCTTGTTCTGCTGGAGAGAACAACCTGGTTCTGCTCCCTTGGGTTTCTGACCAGCAGACCTGCCGCTGCTGGAGCAGAGTTCATAACCCTTTGTACCTTTGTGCTCCTGCTTTACTACTGTGCAGGCTTAGCCTTGGTTTTCTAAATATTTTATCTGCCAGAGGGGCTTTTTGGGGTGTCACTAAATTCTTACATTGTGTTTCGAGCAGCCTGCTCAAAGGTGATATCACTGAGTGCTCCCTTTACAACAGGGAGTAGTGCTTGTTCTTACAGCGTGATGCTCTCAGGGGCACAGCAGAGCTCCCTCCGTGTTCCTCGTGCGCAAAAGGCTTCTCTCGCCTCACACAGGTCGCACTGGAAATCGCGGCAGTGTGCAGCAACCTCTGAACAAGCTTGTGTTTGTAGTTCACCAGGCGTGGTTTGCAGCAGAGCTGTGGACATTCATCTGAGCTGAATTTATTGTTAGTATAAACTGATAAATCTTCTCCAAGTCAGTGGAGCTCTGGCCCTTGATACAAGACAAAGGTACAGATGAATACTGCAGATTAAATTTAGGATAATTCCATCTGCTTTTTCCTACTCCAGGACTAATCCTCAGCAATAAAGATCCTCCAGGTAGATGAGATGCACCCTTAGGGAGGCTCACTGGTTTGAGTCCCATCCAGCTCATGCTTGTGTTGCTAGAGACGACTCAAGGAAAGAGTGAAAAGGAGTTTGCCCTGGGAGCGTGTGGTGGTCAGTCCCGGTACGGTACAGCAGTGTTGTGCTGAGCCTCCAGGTCCTTTTTCCATGGTTTGCACAGCTCATCGGTAGCAAAACATCCACGAGTGCTGCACTACCAGTGTAGCAGCTCTTAAAGCTTCACAGTCTGCATGTCCTTTGATGATCGAGGTCCAAGTTTCTGTCCTGTTCCTGACTGGATCTGAAGTTGGGAGGGCTGGAAATGGTGTCTGGAGGAGGGTGGGAGATACTCCCTTTGGCCCCATCGTGGCAGGCTGCCGGCAGTCGCCCAGATAACCATCTGTGTTCTCTCCCCAGGCTTCCTTCCCTGCAGTGCCAAGACACTGAGTCCTGCTGGGCAGCGCGGGTTTGCTGAGCCCCCGTGTCATTCCTGTGGCCTGTGTCACCCAGGGCAGGAGGTTCCATCTTCCACAGGATGGAAATGGGACAATTAAACCTTCACGTAAGGCCTGTTGGAATATAGTGCTCTGGCAAACTTAAAAAAAGCCGTATGTAAAGCATTGATTGAACCACTCTCAGCTTAACTCGAGGCAGGTGTATTTGGTGTATTTAACAGACAAAATGAAGCGGGGGATGAGCTGGAAGTGAGGGAAGTCCTGCAGAAGCACCTCGGCACCTCTTCACCGTGTGAGCGGAGGGGTTGGAGGGACGTGCCCCAAAGCTCTCCTGGCAGCTCCCAGCGCCGGACGGCCCCGGTATTGGTGCTGCAGCTGGTGTTGTGAATCAGGCCGACGACAAGCGCATCCTACTATCCGGCTATTTCACTACACCAGGGTTGCATCATACCACTCACTTCGCTCTTCACCAGCATCTGGACTCTTCGTGGCTCTCCCCGAGCATCTCTGACCGCACTGTTGAAGAGAGACGCCCCTCCCCTGTATAAGAACCTCTGTGATTTGTGGTGGTTTGGGCAGGTTAGCATTTTTTAATGAAGTAATGAGGTTCTAAAATAAAACCGTTTCTGCTGGGCCTGAGTCTGCTGCTGCTTCTGTTGGTTTGGGAGTGGAAACTGCTCAGCTCTGTGTGGGAGTGTTGCAGGAGTTGTTGGAGTGAAGATTTTTCCTCGACCCCATCTCACCATTCTCCCTGTTCACAAAGCCTGGTGTAGGAAACAATTATTTTGCAAATATAAAAGGCTCAGGCAGGATCTCTCAGCAAAGTAACTTTTTTTTTTTAATAATAATGATATTGCAACACCGGGTGTTCTACCTAAAGGTCGGCACACATAATAGGGCAAAAAGCCCCTGCTTATATTGCCCCAAAATCCTGGCCACAATTTCCTTCCCTTGTTCAACATTGGCTGGATACTTCAGGGTTTACAGACTACCCCATCACCTGCCTCAGTTTACATACAATACCCTTCCCCCTAAATTAACTTGTAAATACAGGTATCAGTATGTGTACAGGTATCAGTATATATTCCGGGAAGAGACTGTGTTTTACATTAAGGATTCATAGTCTGATGTCTCTCGGTCCTTCCACCTGAATTAACTTGTAAATACAGGTATCAGTATGTGTACAGGTATCAGTATATATTCTGGGAAAAGACTGTGTTTTACATTAAAGATTCAGAGTCCGATGTCTCTCGGTCCTTCCCCCCTGCTGGGGCCAGGCGCCAGGTCCTCAGTTACGTAAAAACAACAGTTGTTTGTTAAAGGTTGCTTACACCGGTGTCAGGAAGGGCAGCGGCGCCGCCTGTGCGGTGTGTTGGCACCGCGCTGCCCGGGCGCTGGGAGCGCCGAGCCCCGCGGATGCGGGCAGGGCTGCCTGCTGTCAGCCTCCCGGGGGAGCAGGTGTGCGCTGGCCTGTGTGCAGCTTGTGCGACTGAGGACAGTGTCTGTCGGTGCGCAAACACAACGGGGCTGGAGCAAGTCCTCGAAAACCCGGTTAAAATCTGCATGAATGCAAAAGACAGCCAGAGGCAGCAGGGCAGGCAGCCCCAATTTTCCATTAACTTGCAAAGCAGACTGGGCCCGCAAATTTTATTGCCTGCCTTATTTGCTGTCTTCGCCGATCTTATCTGTAACTGCTTTTAAGGGCACATGTGACACGGGGCTGCAGAGGTATAAAAGATGCCTGTCCCTCCCCCATCCTCACCTGCCCATACCGTATGGTGAATGCTGAGCAGTCTCAGCTCCTGTTTTGTGTGGTGTGGGGAAGGGATTAAGTGGCTGATGGGGTTTGGGGGAGTTTTGAACCCTGAGCGTTCAGTTTGGGAGGGGACGGGGGACTCTGGGGCCAGGGGTGTCTCTGCTGCCAGCCCCAGCCATGGGCAGTCACAGAGGGGCAGTGTCTGCTGCTTCTCCATCCCCTTCCCAGCCCCTCAGCACCAGATCCTGGGCAGGGACATCCCTCCCATCCCTCAGTGTCACACTGTCCCCTCTCTCCTGGTTTCACTGTGAGAAAAGGCGTCTGTTTTCCTTCCTGCCTCCAGCACAGCTCAGTGCCACAGACAGCAACTCGGAGGCCGGCCGAGATGATTTACGGGATCTGCCGGGTCTGGGGCAGTATCCCAGGGAAGGGCGAGTGTGTGTGGGAGTTTGCTGCCATTTCCCATCATAAATCCCGGTGGGAACTGAACGTTCCCTGGTCAGGGCCGGAGGCAAACTCGGCACTGCATTTCTCTGCCGATCTGTCCTTGGGACTTAATCTCAAATCCGTTATCGCCACCTCCATCTAACACTGTGAGTCAGCGATACTGATTATAGCGGTTTTGATATCCCTTCTGGCTATTTTTTTCCCCCTGACCAGCTCGGGGTGGTTCAAGCCAAGTCTTTTCCCCGTTAGCAGTGGTGGTGGGTGGGTGCCGGTCGCCTCGCTCCGCTTTTGCTGGGTATAAAGCCAGCGAGCCCCTCTCCACCCCATCCGTCACCCGGCAGGCACTGCCAGCGGGGACCCGCGCAGGGGCCATGGCCGAGCTGCCTGTCCCAGAGCTGCCCATCACCCTGTCCCGCTGCAGCGGCCGCTTCACCATCAGCACCCTCGTGGGCACGGAGGAGGGCAGCCGGGGTCCCTACGCGCCCGCCGAGGGGGCCGGCTGTGACAGCGCCCACCCCACCCACCTCTCCGGCAGCACCTTCTGCACCAGGACCTTCGGCTATAACACGGTGGACGTGGTGCCCGCCTACGAGCACTATGCCAACAGCAAGGGGGTGGGCGATGGCAGGAAGGGCAGGCCCTCACTGGCGGACCTGCACTCCATCCTCAAGGTAAGGCTAGGTTTGGCCGTGTCATCAGCATCCCCTGGTCCCCACAGTGTGTTCATGGCACCATGTCACCTGCTTCTTGATGCTGTGCTGATGCGCGCATCCCAAGAATGAACCCACTGTGAAGCCGGAGGGATAATCCAGCTGTTCCCAGCTGTGCACCTAGCCAGAGCTCTCCCCACTGGGGACGACTGGCTGCCTCCAGCCCTGCCCGCCCTCACCTGTGTCCCCGTTGTCCCTGCAGCCCGACCCGGGCCGCCTCCACGTGCCGGTGTCCGACCCACAGCGCAGCAATGGCCTGATGGAGGCCGGGCTGGAGGAGCCGACGGGGGAGCCGGGCAAAGCCCCCGCGCCAGAGCCCGTCCGCTTCGGGTGGGTGAAGGGTGTGATGGTGAGTGCGACTCGTCCCGTGGAGCCTTCTCTTGTTCTTCCACCCCTGCAAGCAGAGGCAGGATGCATTTGCCCCTCATAATCACATTTTTCCCTATATATATATATATTTTTTTTTTCACAAGTGTCTGCACTCTGAACAACTCCCTGCCCTCCGTGTTGGGCTGGTTTTCACTCAGAGGAGCAGGAGAGCCAGTGTGGCTCCAGCCAACCCCTGGTGCCCACACGCTGATGGCCGGTCCCTCTCTCTGTCCCCCCAGATCCGCTGCATGCTGAACATCTGGGGAGTCATCCTCTACTTGCGCTTGCCCTGGATCACTGCCCAGGCTGGAATTGGTGGGTGCCACGGCACATCGCGGGCAGGACGGTGGCACCAGGCTTGCTGTGGCCCAGAGCACCCAGGAGGGGGTGGAAATGCTGGCAGCATTGAGTGTGGGGTGGTGCAGGGGGGTCTGTGGGGCTGGAGGGGATGCAGGAACAAAGCAGTTCCCTCTGCCCACAGCCCTGACATGGCTCATCATCCTGATGTCCGTGACGGTGACCACCATCACCGGCTTGTCCATCTCCGCCATATCCACCAACGGCAAAGTCAAGTCAGGTAGTGTGTGCCCTCCAGCTACCCTGGGGCTGCCCTGCATATGTGAACTCCTGGCACATGTTGTGCAGTGCAGGAGGGCCCCAAAAATGTGTGTGGGAGGCAACCAACGCCCAGGGTGTTCCTGTCACCTCAGGGGGCACCTACTTCCTCATCTCGCGGAGTCTTGGGCCGGAGCTGGGCGGCTCCATCGGGCTGATCTTTGCCTTTGCCAATGCAGTGGCCGTGGCCATGCACACGGTGGGCTTCGCCGAAACTGTCCGGGACCTGCTGCAGGTAAGAAAGCAGCTCAGTGTGTCCTCTGGGTCCTGTCCCCCCCATCTCCTCCATCCTCACCTCCTCCACCTTCACCTCCTCCCTGCACAAGCTGTATTAATTATCAACATCTGTGATAACATTGGGCCACCAATAATCAACCCCAGCTGCTAAAACTTGTGGCAATCCCGGTGGTTTGGTGAGGGAAAGGGTTATTTGCACATTGTGGATGGTACCCCCTCCCCAGGAGCACAACTCCCTCATCGTGGACCCCACCAACGACATCCGCATCATCGGGGTTGTCACCGTGACGGTGCTGCTGGGCATCTCCCTGGCCGGCATGGAGTGGGAGGCCAAGGTAACGCTCACTTCTTGTGCTCGCCTTCTTCCCTTGGGCTGGTAAGAGCTGTCCCTGCTGCCCACTGGGCATCCAAGGAGTGGAGGATGCCCTTAGCTCCTCAAAACAGGCAAGGGTTTCTCCTAATGAGTTTTTCAGCCTCTCAGTGCCCAAACCCCAATCACTCAGCCATCTCTTTCCGCTCTGGCAGGCACAGATACTGTTTTTCCTGGTCATCTTGGTTTCCTTCATAAATTATCTGGTGGGGACGGTGATCCCGGCTACTGCCGAGAAGCAATCAAAGGGCTTCTTCAGCTATCGAGGTGGGTCCACCACAGGTTGGGGTCACCCTCAACAGGTCCAAGCACATCGCTGGAGCCCCGCTCTTTGTTGGGCGAGAAGTTTGCTATGGGAAAGTGCTCTTTGCTGGAAGATGTCATTGGAAGCATGATGTCTTCCTCCCATGGGTTACCCACCATGAGTGATGTGCCTCCATCTAGTGCTGAGATGTCAGGAGAAAGGCGGTTGGAAGGCCCCAAATGCTTCTCCTCTGCTTCCTCCCCAGCTGACATCTTTGCCCAGAACTTCGTGCCCAACTGGCGCGGACCCGAAGGCTCCTTCTTCAGCTTGTTTTCAATTTTCTTCCCATCGGCAACCGGCATCCTGGCTGGGGCCAACATTTCGGGTGACCTGAAGGTGGGTTTTGACTATTCCTGCCTGAGTCGGCATTTCTCAGGGCTCAAGCTCTGTTTTCCCCAGGGTGTTTATTTTGATCTGACTTTTAGACTCTGTTTTATTTCTTCTGGAAACTTTGTGGAAGGCTCAGCCATGAGATGCTCTGTGGCTTTGTGTCGCAATAAATTTAAATTCTTCTTCTACAGCAGCCGCAGTTAAAATGCCATTTTAGCGCTGCTGCTGGAAAAGCTGTTTTACATCTCTCTGTGATTCCCTTGGGCAGGATCCCGCTGTGGCCATCCCCAAGGGCACCTTGATGGCCATCTTCTGGACCACCATGTCATACCTGGCACTTTCTGCTACCATCGGTAAGCGGCACATCGTTGGGTCAGCTGGGTGGGACCTTGTCCCCTGAAATGGGTGGCCTGGGAGGATGCATGTGGTGGGAGCTGGTAGTGATACCCTGGGGCGAGCGCTGCAGGTGCCAAACCTCACGGGGGGTAAAGTCCTCCTGGGTGGGCAAAGCAGCTCATGGCATTGCTCACATTCACCGTGCAGTGGGGCAGCACCACAGCAGGGACTTGGGGGTGTCCCAGGCAGCAGAACGTGGGGATGGGTTGTGTGAAACAGCGGAGAGATGCCAACCCCACTCCAGCTGTGCTGGGGGCTGGAGGGGAGCGGGCGCTGAGGGGGCTGTGTGTCCCCCAGGTGCCTGCGTGGTCCGGGACGCCTCGGGCAGCCTGAATGACAGCGTGGCCGTGGGCTCGCCGGGCTGCGAGGGGCTGGCCTGCGCCTTCGGCTGGAACTTCACCGCCTGTGCCCAGCAGCAGAGCTGCCGATATGGGCTCAGCAACTACTACCAGGTGCTGCTTGGGGCCATCACCCATCCTGGTTCGCACTCCTGGTCGGGTTTGTGCTGCAAGGGGTGGGTTTCCTGGTGTCCCAGGAGGCACCCATGTTATTAAAGCACCCGGGATGCAGCAGGGAGCATGTGTTCCTTGGTAGGACAAGAGGAAATGGCCTCAAGTTGCCCCAGGCAAGGTTTAAATTGGATATTAGGAAAAATTTCTTCCCAGAAAGAGTTGTCAGGCATTGGAAGAGGCTGCCCAGGCAAGTGGTGGAGTCACCATCCCTGGAGGGGTTTAAAAGACACGTAGATGAGGTTCTTAGGCATATGGTTTAGTGATGGTGTTGGGTTAACGGTTGGACTCAATGATCTTGAGGGTCTCTTCCAACCAAAATGATTCTATGATTCTTTGGACACAATTCTTTTGGATTGCTTTTGGACACAGCTGCACTTTGCTGCCTGAATAATGTCAATGGAAAAGCTCTGAGTGTAGCAGGATGGGGTCCAGGGGCTGGAAATCCCTCAGGACCAGAGTGGAGGTTGGTGCTGGGGGTGCCAGGGCTCCTGACCCGCCTGGTTTTGGGGCAGAGCATGAGCATGGTGTCCGGATTCGGCCCCCTCATCACAGCGGGGATCTTCGGCGCTACCCTCTCCTCGGCGCTGGCCTGCCTCGTCTCAGCCCCCAAAGTCTTCCAGGTGAGAGGATGCTGTGTCCACGTCCCCAGCTCCCGTCCCATCCCTGGCAGTGGGTGATGCTCCTGGGCGCACTCAGCGCTGCGGCGATTTGTGGCCGTGAGCAGCCCTGGAGCGAGGATGATGCTGCCATAAGTGAAGGCACAAGGCCAGTTTGGCCTCTGCTCTTGCGGGTGTAAGAGCCACCATGGCACACTATCACCCCATGTCCTCGGTGAAGCCACTGTCCCCAGTGTGTCTTTCCCCACAGTGTCTCTGCAGGGACCAGCTCTACCCTCTCATAGGCTTCTTCGGGAAAGGCTATGGGAGGAACAGTGAGCCCATCCGCGGCTACATGCTCACCTATGTCATCGCCGTTGGCTTCATCCTCATCGGTAGGTGCTCACCACCCCAGTGCCCTCCCATGCCCGCCGCCAGGTGAGCTCGGTCCCCACCATGGACGACTCACTCTCCACCTCCTCTGCAGCTGAGCTCAACGCCATTGCCCCCATCATCTCCAACTTCTTCCTCTGCTCCTATGCCCTCATCAATTTCAGCTGCTTCCACGCCTCCATCACCAACTCCCCAGGTGGGCTGTGCCGTGCTGCGCCATGCCGTGCCGTGCCCTGTGGCTCCCCGTCCGGCTCCTCGTCGCGGCAGCGGCCGCTGTCTGTGTTTCGTGCAGGCTGGCGACCCTCCTTTCGGTATTACAGCAAGTGGGCTGCGCTCTTCGGGGCCGCCATCTCAGTGGTGATCATGTTCCTGCTGACCTGGTGGGCAGCCCTCATTGCCCTTGGCATCATCATCTTCCTCCTGGGATACGTCCTCTACAAAAAGCCAGGTGTGTGGCAGCAACCCAGCACCGGCAATGCTCCAGGAGGTGTCTGGCCCTGTTGCTAATCCATTTTCCCCACGTAGATGTCAACTGGGGCTCCTCCATGCAGGCCAGCTCATACAACATGGCCCTCAA
The DNA here is from genome assembly GCF_036013475.1 of Columba livia. Taxonomy (NCBI): domain Eukaryota; kingdom Metazoa; phylum Chordata; class Aves; order Columbiformes; family Columbidae; genus Columba; species Columba livia. Next base: position 11,100,390 of record NC_088614.1, read on the forward strand.
CTACTCAGTGGGGCTGAGTGAAGTGGACGAGCACATCAAGAACTACAGGCAAGGGCGGCTTGGTGCGGTGCTGGGCATGCAGGGAGGGGGGACGCAGAGCCAGCCACTGCCACCAGCAAACCCAGGATGCACATGGCCACATTCTCACCAGCATCCTTGGTAATGAGAAGCCCCAGCAAAATGTGGCTGTCTCCAAAATCCCATGTCTGCCGTGTGGGCAGAGATGGGAAGCTGGGCAAACCTGGCATTCTCCACACCAGGCAGATATAGACACATTGGCCTCATCAGATATAAAAAGACGAAAGAGTGAGGCTGGACCCTCAGCCACATGGTTTTGTCTCATCCTGAAGAAGCTCCCTATAGCTGCCACTGGCCAGGCATGGGAGAAGAGGCACAGTTTGTTCCAGAGAGGCTCGGTGCCCCCACAGTACCAGCCTGCGCCCCCTTCTCCCCCCTGCCTGCAGACCACAGTGCCTGGTGCTGACCGGCCCTCCCAATTTCCGCCCAGCCCTGGTGGACTTCGTGGGGACGTTCACCAAGAACCTCAGCCTGATGGTCTGTGGCAACGTGCTGATCGTGAGTCACCTGCCAAAACTGTCTGGTTCCTTGTCCTGGGGGCTCCAGCCACCCGTGGGCAGAGGGCTGGGAAATGCAGATGTGTTCGGGGGGAGATTGAAATGTGCCTGTTTATGACAAAATGTTTTGTCTGGAAGCCTTTCCAGCTCGGTAAGTGATATTAATGAAGTACTGGGATGTCCCTGTGGGCTAATGGCTTCTCCTTGCTGATTAATTGCCAAAGCAAAGATGTGGTAGGACGAGGTGGTTGCTCAGAGGACAGGGCAGCCCTGAAGCCTCAAAAACAATTTAGGACATGCGGTGCCACAAACACCAGCTCATCCGCAGCCACGGGGCTGCTGGCATCGTGTGCGCTGGCTGTTGAGTCCCAGATTCAGTCGTTTTGTTGCTGTGATTGCAACCTCCCATGTGTGCAGCGGTTACACACAGGTCTTGCCCATGATTTGGGAAGAGGGGAGCTGGAGATCCTTCGTGGTGACACCACCAGCTGGAAGGTGCCGCCGGTGCCTGAGCCCCTGCCCTTGCTCCCCCAGGGTCCACGGAAGCTGAAGATGCCAGAGTCCCGGCTGATGGCAGACGGCCACACCAAGTGGCTTATGAAGAGGAAGATCAAGGCTTTCTATACAGACGTGGTGGCTGAGGATCTGAGAAGTGGCGTCCAAATGCTCATCCAGGTAGAGCCACCCCGAGCCATTGACTGTCACGGCCCATCCTCTTCAATCACTGCTCAGGAGGCTCCGACCACACTCCCCAACCTCCAAACACCCTTTTTGCATTGCTCCCCTGTGGACTGACACCACCTGCATCCCTCTGTCCCTGCAGAAGGGTCTCATGGGGACATCTATCTGTAGGCTGCTGGCCTTGGGAGGATGAGACCCAACACTCTGGTGCTGGGCTACAAGAGGAACTGGCAGACGGCGTCCCCGCAGAGCCTGGAGGACTACGTGGGCATCCTGCAGTACGGCCACGCTGGCTCCTCTGCCCCCGAGGGACACTGGCACCTGGCGGTGGCCCCGCCGTTGGGTGCGGGGACGTTGTGGCCACATGTGCAGGGTCCACTGGGCTGGCAGCGCCACCTGACATGAGCCGGCCACTGTTAACTGTCTTCTCCTCCCTCCTTCCAGTGATGCCTTTGATTTCAAGTACGGCATTTGCTTAATGAGGATGAAGGACGGGCTGAACGTTTCCCGAGTGATGCAGGCTCACGGTAAGCAGTTTTGGGCAGCCAGGGATGCTCAGAGATGTGCTGGAGTTGTAGGATGTGCCAACCAGCACTGTGTCGCCAGGAGAAGGTCACAGTCCTGGTGGGGACATCACTCCAGGGCTGGGACCGAAGGGGATGGGGACAGCAGGGCACTGCCTTGCTGCCTGTGCTCTTCTTCTCCCTCCCCAGTGAACCCCACATTCGAGGCAGCTGAGCACTCCAAGGAGAACGGTGCCAGCAGCAGAGCAGCCTTGGGCACAGGTTGGTTGGGCTGGGGGCTGCCCGGAGCATCCCCAGCTCCAAAGATTATTTTTGGGGGCCAGGTTTGCAGGCAGGGGTGTGGGTTTCGGGGAGCAGGCCTGGGCCAGGAGGAAGCGGTGCCTTTCCCCAGGGCTGGCAGTGCCCCTTGTCAACACCAGGGCCCTCTTGCCCTGGCAGCGGACCCCACCGCCTTGGCTGGTGAGCAGCAGGCAAACACCGTCTTCCAGAGCGAGCAGGGCAAGAAAACCATCGATATTTACTGGCTCTTCGATGATGGAGGTAACCTTCACCTCTGGCTGCCGCGGCTCTTTGCCATCTGTCTGTTCAGCTAACGCAACCCCAGCACCTCCATCATGGTACCCAGGAGGGCTCAGTCCTTGCCAAATGGTGCCAGGGCATCCCTGGCATCTGGTGTTGAGTCAGCACTGGTGAGCCCGTCGGGTCACCACCACCGCGTCTGCCATCGCGTGTTTTGGGGACAGGTCTCACGCTGCTCATCCCCTACCTCCTGGGGCGCAAGAAGCGGTGGGGAAAGTGCAAAATCCGGGTGTTTGTCGGTGGGCAGATCAACAGGATGGACGAGGAGAGGAAGGCGTAAGTGACGGCAGCTGCTTGTGCCCCGCAGCCCCTCACAGCCACGCGGCCACCATCACTGTCCCCACGGGCCGGTGGCAGGACCTGCTGCCCTCCTGCCCCGAACCCCCCCAGGTTTTGCTGTGACAGGATCTGTGGGCTCCAACCTGTTTGCTCTGCCTTGCTCCTCCAAAAATCGATGGGATTGTGGGGTGGGGAAGGCCCAGATGCAAAGAGGGGACGTGCCAGGTCAGCCCCTGCCGGAGCTGCTGTGCCCTGCTGGTTTTTGGAAAATGTGCCTTCTTTTCCCTCCGGCAGGATTGTCTCACTGCTGAGCAAGTTCCGCCTCAGCTTCCACGAGGTCCATGTCCTCCCTGACATCAACCAGAAACCCCGACCAGAGCAGTAACCACCACTCCACTCTTTTGCCTCCCCCTGACCTCCAAACTCGCCTGGACCCCCTTCCACAGCACCATCTGCTTGTCTTGCAGCATCAAGAGGTTCGACGACCTGATTGCTCCCTTCAGGCTGAACGACGGCTTTAAAGATGAGGCCACAGTGGCTGAGATGAGGCAGGGCTGTCCCTGGAAGATTTCGGACGAGGAGGTCAATAAAAACAGAGCCAAGGTAGCACCAGTGCTGGGGGAAGCTCCTGCAAAGGGTCTCGTGCTTTTGAGACAAAATTCAGCCTTTTTGCAAACAACTGTTCTGCATTTGTCAATCCTCTTTGCCCCGCAGTCACTCCGACAAGTGAGGCTGAATGAGATTTTGCTGGATTACTCGCGGGACGCGGCGCTCATAGCCATGTAGGTGCCAGCAAACACCCTCCTCCCATAGAAATGGTCCCTCTGGATGTTCCCCTGCGCAGGGATGTCCCAGACAGACACCCCAGCACTGTGGCTGGGTGGTGCAGCACCCCCGGAAAAGCCCTTGGAGGGCATCGAGGGGCCCAGCCCGGGTCCTGTTGAGGGGGAGGATGTGATGTTGCCCCTTTTTAGGGAAATATTCTGCAAATTAGTGGGGGATCGAGAGGAGGGTAAGGAGAGGGCTCGGCCTGGGCGGCTGTGCCTGACCCAGTGCTCGCTGTGGCCACAGCACGCTGCCTGTGGGCAGGAAGGGTCGCTGCCCCAGCTCTCTCTACATGGCCTGGCTGGAGACCCTCTCGCAGGACCTGAGACCCCCTGTCATCCTCACCCGTGGGAACCAGGAGAACGTGCTGACCTTTTACTGCCAATAAAGCCCCCGCAGATCACTGCTGGCTCAGGATGTGCGTTTTTCAGGCCGGTTTTGACCCCACAGCAGAATTGCCTCGGGGGGCTGTGGTCACCAGCTCCTGGGAAATGCCAGTCGCCCACAGCTGCCACTCTCTGACAAAGACTCTTTTCCTGGTTTAAATCTTTGTAGGTTGTTTATAGATATAAAATAACGCAAGCCTCATAGCGTAGGTATTGCTCCAGCCCTGGGTTTAGCTGGAGCCATGCAGGTGAGATGTGGTGTCCCATCCTGAGAGCAGCAAGGGACAGTGAGACCCTGCCCTTCCAGGGGAGCCCACGTGATGTGTGGGGACTGACCCACAGCCCCAGCAAAGCCACCCCCGGGGCGAGAACAACCCTGAGGGGTCAGCACCGAGCCCTGGGGCTGTGGGGACCCTGCACCTCCCCTCAGGAATGGGGACTCCTATACCCAATGGCCGAGCAGCAGCATGATGTCACCTCAGTCTGCAGTGCCTGGCTGCTGCCACATGTCCAGCCCTGATGGAGAGAGACACAATAAACCCCCAGAACCACAACGTTTCCCAACACAGATTGCCCAGGGAGGGAGAAACCTGCCCCATGTGAGGCAGAAGCAAGGCTCACTTCCAAAAGCACAAGCCAGGTCCCCTTGTCATCCTGCAGCAAAAACACACAACTCCTTTCACCTCGGTTGTTACAGAATTTACTGATAATCACCACCAGGATTAGAAGTGTCAGTAGAAAAATAAAATTTACAGAGTTCTCTATCTTACAAAGATTTGTTCACAACAGCTGCGGGCGTTAGTGGGACAGGGAGTCAGGGGGTTCCTCAACCAGCCCTGCAAAGAGGATGTTTGCACACAGAAAGCAGGGCCAGGAGTCTCAGCTCGGGCAGCGACATCTCTTCAGGGCAGGTGGCTTCTCTGCACAGTGTTTCCTTGGCCCACACTCCTGGCCAGGGGCTCACAGCACCGCCCAGCCCAGGACACCCTCAGCATTGACATTTTTACAAGCTCTTAGCAGCTTCTGACAAGTTTGACTGAGTAAAGTCTACCGACGCCCGCTGCAAACTGAAGTGATTCCTCTGCTCGCCTCATTTAGGATAAAAGAACACAAAGGGAAGACTAAAACGCTGTGGTGAGAGGGGAGGAATCTGCCAGCAGTGACGGAGCTTGTGCATCGACTCCAGACTGCTCCTCCTCCCTGTCTGGAGCTGGTTTTACCAGACAGGGAGGGCAGGAAGGCAGCCAGGGCAGCGGAGGATGCTCTGCGAGTACCGAGGTGGCACAAAGAACTCACCTCCGGCACTAATACCTGTCCAGACAAGTCAGCAGCTGATTCTTCACCACTTATGCATGAATTCCCTGAAAAGTTCAAGGCTCCTGGGCACAGAGAGGTACCACTGGCTCCAAGCATTCAACTTCAAAGCAATGGCCAAGCTGCCAGCTCTTGAAGCGAAGCAGATTCCCCTCTCCCCAAAAAAACCCAGACTTTTAGGGGATGACAATGGGTAGAAAACAGGTTTTCAGCCTGCTCAGCACTGAGTGGTTTTACTGAGCATTTTTTTTCATTTGTTCTGAGCTCTTAACAGCTTGGATTTGTGTCCTTCCTGTCTTGTTAACTGCAGAACTGGCCTTATCCTGCACCACACGACACACTGATAAAGCGCTTTCCCCGTGCAATCAGCTACTGAAGGACATCAGGCACCAGGGCAGGGGGAGCTCGGTGGGTGCCCAGGACACTGATTTCTAACATCACCTGAAAGGTAAGGTCAGACATGCCCAGTCTAAGTCCCAATACATCCAGGATAATTAACATGAATGGAACCTGACACTCCGGGAACACACCCTGTCTGCAGCCATTTGAAACAGGAAGTGGGAAGGGGAAAGACATCTAGAGAGGTCATTGTTCCTGCTTTTTCACTGGGGGCAGAAGTGAAGAGGGAGGAGGGGCGCAGCCTTCCCCCGGGGGATGCCACAGTAAGAATCACAGAATGTCCTGAGCTGAGAGGGACCCACAAGGATCATCCAGTCCAACTCCTGTCCCTGCACAGGACAACCCCAAAATTCACACCAGGTGTCTGCAGGTGTTGTTCATTCGTTTCTTGAACACTGTCAGGCTTGGGGCTGTGACACCTCCCTGGGAGCCTGTTCCAGTGCTCCAGCACCTCTGGGTGAAGAACCTTTTCCTAATGTCCAACATGAAACCTCCTCTAAGACCAGCTCTCTACAAGCAGCACAGCACATGGGGCACTCCAAAGATCCAGGGTTTAGTATATGTTCACTCTGACCTCACACACCTAAGGAGAAGGATTCACATTAAAGTCTTTCCTAAAATGCACAGCTTTATTCCCTGAATTTAGGGTAACCTCAGTAAGTGCTCCTGGAAAACACCTCTCGCCATCAGCCGTCAAGACACCACTCCAGAAAAGTTAGTACATGGAGAGAAGTTCTTTTTCATTATAAACATAGGGCCCTGTTGAGGGTTGTTTCAGCACAGAGCACAGGGGGTTCATGGCAGACAACTGGCCTTACGAAATGTTGCAGGTACAAAAGGTGAGCTGGTTTGGAAACCAGAGTTCAGCAAAAACACTGTCAGGATGAGTGTCCTGGGATGGTGGACAAAGACGGTGCCTTCCCGTGACAGCCCACGCGAATGTCAGCATGGACCATGTAAAGCCACAGGCTGGTCACACCACATCCTTGGGATTCAACCGCAGCTTCCACAGGGGCCTTGAAAAACCAAATCCCCAGAAAGTGCCCAGCCAGCTACCTGAGAGCCCCGGCCACATGGCACGGCTTCGGGCCAGAGCTGAGAGCTACCTAAAAGTCACCAAAAACAAACTAAAAGAATTCATTAAAGGAGACCCTGCTGCCAGTAAGGGTTGCTTGGGGGCTGTGTTTACATGGCTCATCCCTGATGGACACGGGAAGCACCAGGCTCCTCTTGGGACTCCCAGAGGACTCAGCATCTCCTCCTGGGACCCCACACCCACACACTGCAGGTCGGATGCCAAAACCAGGATGTGCTCCCCACTTCAGGTCACGACAACCCAGTGCCAGCTGTGCAGGTCTCACCAGCGCAGCCTCCAAAGCAGCCAGTGACGTTTGTGCGTCAGTGAAGACACCCCAATCTGCCACACCCACATAAACAGGATCAGCAAGTAAAAGGAGAACAGAGAATTTAAATATACGAATCTCTTTCAGAGCCTGAGAAGCAGCTGCACATGCTCACGCAGCCCCCGGGGGTTCCCAGCGTGGGCAGCAGCCGTTCTGCTGTGCTGCGCCTCTCGGGCAGAAGGTGCACAGTGCCTCAAGAGCTTCACCCTAATAAAATTCACTAAAATAGCAATCCTTTTTACATGGGTTATTTCCCCTGCTGCAGCATTCATAGTCACAGCTCTTGGCCATTAATTTGCACTTTCATCCATCTAAATGATTTTTCCTTTTGCTGCTCCCAAACTCACTATGACCAAGACCTGGTGTTAGGACATTGGGGCCAGGAGGAAAACAATACGTTTCTCATTTAAAATATTCACATTAAAAGAGCTTCAGGTTCACTGCAAACAAAGCAGTAAGAGGTCAAAGCATTAAGTGAGCTCTGAAGACACCACATCGCTCTAGCGCTGCCACTACCCCAGAACAGACGGTGTCACAGCTTCACCACGTCCTGTTGCTACAGTTCATCACTGGTAAAAGATACGTGGGCCTCTTCCTCTGGAAGCCCTTTTCCTATCCTCCAGAGAAATAAAGCTTCACTTGGCACTTAATGTTACCAAAAAGTAACAAAAAAAATCGCAATTTTTAGCTTAATTTCAAGCCACACCGGAGGCAGGAGCAGGCCGTCACGTATCCTTCAACCAGTGGAGAAGCACATGTCAAGTCGTGGTCCATCATGATTTGCTTCAGAGCCGGTGCAGGCGACAGAACCTTTGCTTTTCCTTCGATTTGTGATCTCCAGCATCTGAGGAAGAGCTAGAGAGTGGCTAAAATGCGTAGAAATGAAACCACCACCACGCAGAACGTCTGACCCACTCCTAAAATTAGGGCTTCAAAGGGAATCATTTTTTTCGCTGCAGCTCTGTAAACTCCAGCAATGGCAGCACCTGCGGAGAGGGGAAAAAGCTGAAACGTGAACGTGTGACGGGTACCGCAAGACAGACACTGTTGTACCACAGGGAGGAAGGGGAAAGTCTCAGAGGATCTGGGGCAGAGAACAGGGAGAGTCTGTGTGGCAGAGCCCTGAACTCCTGTGCATCCGCTGGCAGAAATGTCAGACAGCGTTTACCATGACAAACCTCAGCCAGTAACAAACACGCTGGTGGCAACGGGTAAATTGGTGGTAAAATTGCTGAGGCCTCCAGAAGGTGTGAAGGTTGGGGTGGTTTTGGACTTACTCTCATCACAAGATCCTCTACAGCAGAGCCCACAGGCTGCAAGAATTACCCAGTTCTGGACACAAACACCAAAACCATAAGTGTTTTTTCTCCAAGTGCTCAGAAACCTGGAAGCCCAGCTGACTCTGCACCTGATGGGCACGTTTGGTACCCCCATCAAAGGGCTCGATGGGTGGGATGGTCAAACTCTTTTAACGGGGGTAATATAGCCAAAACATTCATCTCCTCTCTACCCTGGCGAATGCTGCGGTTCCATGCCCTCCCGAAAGCAACCTCTGATCCTTACAGAGCCACCCAGTCGGTATTTTCGAGCATCTACCGTACTTGTGAGGATGCCGGCGGTGATGGGTCCCACGATGCCCATGAGGAGGAGGCTCACGGACATGAACCGGCCGTACTTGTGGTGCCGGAGCGTGAAGAGTGCCAGCAACGCGGCCGGGACGTGGAAGGAGAGGGAGGAGACAAGGGCCCAGAGGAAGACGCCGTACCACATCTCTGTGGAGAGAAGGGCCGTGAGGCGGGCTCGGGGCCTCCAGCGCGGCGGGGGCGGGAGGACCCAGCTCCAAGCAGGCCCTGCGGCGGGGAAAGTACCTGGGAAGGTGGAGAGCGGGCTGGAGTAGGTGGTGGTGCCGTTGCCCACGCGGGGCACCAGGCGGAGGCTGAGGATCTGCTGCAGGAGGCCCCCGCCGCCGCCCGGCTCGCCGCCCTCCATCCCCTCAGCGGCCCCGCCGCCGCCATCCGCTGGCTGCTCTTCCGCCCGCCCCCTTCCGCCCGCTCCAGCCAATGGGAAACGTCGCACGATGACAGGCAGTTCTCCCCGCCAATTGCCGCCCGACAGGGAGCGTCCGGCCCTCCGCGCCCCGTCCCCACCCCCCACGCTGCCATGGGAACGGCGGTCGGCCGCAAAGAATGCCGGGAGCACCCTGGCAACGGAAGCTCCCGTCGGCGCGCGGGGCGGTGCCATCGGTTGGGGGGGCGCTCTAGTCTGCTGGCCGCACTCTCTTTACTGCTCCCAGTGCTCGGTGCCGCCTACAGAGGCTCAGCCGTCTTTCAGCCCGCTAGGGGGCGCCCCGGCCGTGGCGGCGACACTCTAGGCCGTGGCGGCGACACTCTAGGCCGCGGCGGGCGGGCGTGAGGCGGCGGCAGCGGCGGCAGCGGCAGCAGCAGCGGCAGCAGCAGCGGCGGGTCCGACACCATGTCCGGTAGCGGGTCCGGCAGCATGTCGGGCTCGGAGGAGTACTCTTCGGCCGAAGACGAGGACTACGTGCCTTCGGGTGAGCGGTGGCGGGCCGGGGGGAGGGGGGCACGGTTCCGGTGCCGGTCCCGGTGCTGACCGGCTGTGCTTGTAGGTGCCGAGTACAGCGAGGACGACGTGAGCGAGCTGGTGCGGGAGGACCCGGAGGACAGCCCGCGGCCCCGCGCCAGGAGAAGCCCCCGCCGCCCCGCCAGCAGGTACCGGCCGTTACCGGAGCCGCCCGCGGTGCCCGGGCGGGAGAGCCCGCCTGGGCCCGACCCGGAGCCGCCTCCGCCCGCGCTCGTTCACCGAGGGGCTGAGAAACACTTTTCATTGTTGTGGTTTAGCGTCAGAGATCCCCGTGCCAGCAGCGCTCCCCGGGAGCTGGTTATTTTCCTTTTAATGAGCCTTTTTAGGTACAAAACACTTTCCGGTGCCTCATACGCACAGTTTATTTCAAGCCGGTTCCTGTCCTGCCCAAGTTCTCCCTCCCTCGTGGTTCCTGCAGTATCCCTGAGTCCATTCTGTATGTACAGATACATGCACACAGGTGACAGCCCGTCCCAGGGCCTGTCTGTTTCAGTGTCACCGTGTTTCCTCAACAGCATCATCTTTTAGTTAAGTAGCTTTGCCCCCAAGATTAGGGGAAACCTCGCAGGTAGAATGTGTTAGTGAGAATACGAAATGCTGTGTTTCTTCACCCATGCTCACAGTTCAGCTCTGGAGTAGTGCTTCAGCACCTCAGTACGTTCTTTTTTCTTTTTTGTCATCTGCTCCCAGGAAAAGGAAGAAAGGGGGTTTGCTGCTCGAGCCAGATGAGAAAGAGGAAGAAAAGGCTCAGCAGAATGAAGAGGAAGAGGAAGTGGATAGTGTAGAGCAGATGGAAAGAAAGAGAGAAGAAGAAGAAAAAAAAAAAGAGGATGCTCTTTGGGCCAGTTTCCTTAGTGATGTGGGACAGAAACCCAAAGCGGCAGCTGCCACGCAAGTGACACAGGCCAAGAAGGTAACAGGGGCCGGGGCCTTCACCCCGGGGGTGTGGGAAGGGCCTCAAGCTTTATGGCCCACAACGTTGGTTCTGGCTGGTGCCCGGTGTCTGTCAGAGCTGGGAAGAGGTTGAGTTTACCCCTGCCCCATCTGTTCTGTTAGCCTGGAGCCCCACCCTAGGGCAAACTGTAAGCTCCAGGTTTTCTTCCAGCTGAGGAGGTCTGTGGGCTGGCAGTACTGCTCTTGGAGCTGCTTCTTGGCATCTCGTGGTGTCCCACGGAGCCCTGTTGGCTTCTCTGCCTGGTCCTGGGTCCTGCTTGTGGCACAGGAGCAGTTCAACAAGCTTGGGTCTGAGTTGTGCTTGTGGGTGCAGCTCTGCCCTGAGGCTTGTGCCTTTCCTGGAGCTCAGAAAAGGGGAAGACTCTGTGTGTGTAAGTGGGGAAGCAGAAGAGACCTCTGCTGACATCTCTCTGCTTTCTCCTTCATTCTCTTGCGGTGATGGCATCTGGAAGATGCTGCATGTTGGAATGCACATTTGTAAAAAGACTGAATGCACAGATGCATTGTTTTGCTTTCTCCTTTGTATGTTTTGTAGGCTGATGAAAAGAGTGGGAACAAGCTTCAGGAGAAACAGAAAGAGTCTGAGAAGCCGAAAGACTCAGGAAAAGTGACAATCACCAAAGTGTTTGATTTTGCTGGTGAGGAGGTCAGGTAAGTTGGCAGATGTGACGTGTCTGCAGGCTCGGTGCCAGCTGGGTGCTGCTCTTTGCGGGCAGGCTGGAGCTGTGCCGTGAAGCAGGGTGTATCTTCTCCTTTTTCCTTTATGTGCCTTCTTTTTTTTTTTTAAATCATGAGCACACACAGACCTCAAGGAAAGTGAGACCAAGATTTTTCTGCCCGAGGGCTGCAGAATATCCTTATATGCAGACCTTGGTCTTTGCTCAACTTCAAAATAAGCCTGCAAATTCACTTAGGCTTCCCCATCTGGACAGTGTTTAAAGTGGTTGGCAGAGCTTCCTGGTGGCACTGCCACTGTGAAGGCTGAGAGGAGAGAACCCCACACATGGCCCCCGGGGATGGCAGTAATGCATTTTATTCCTTCAGTCTAGTCCAAGTCTTGTGTTCGGGGCAGGATATTTGCTGGCCCTTTCCCTGGTGTCCAGTACAAAGATCTGCAGACAGTAAGAGGGGTTTTGCTGAATGGACTAATAGCTGAGTGTTTTTACCTTTGAAACAGCAGGATGAAAGGTGATGGACTAGGTAAAATAATCCTTTAGGCCACGTTTGTCTTGCAAGGTGCCTCTTGGGATGTGCTTCAAAAAGAAGCAGGTTTTTTATAGGTATGTAAGACCAGAACTGAGAGGCCTCGGTGAACCCACTTGAAATCTGAATACGTTGTGACCTGGTGGTTATTACCATGGTGTATTTTTTTTTAATATGTAGCTGTAAACCTGTTTTTTTTCGGGTGAGAACTTCGCCTCTACTTTTTGTGACAGCAGAGGGCAGCAGCTCCCAGCGATAACAGCCCCGCTGCCGAAATCTGGAGAAGGAAGCAGAGCAGGGGCTTCCGCTGCTCTTGCTTTTCATGTCAGTGCTGCTGCCTGAGCTATTTGAAAAACCTGAGAGCCACGAGTCATAGTAGTGACTTCCTTATTTCCCTGCACAGTCCAGGTTGTAGGAATACCCTTCATTCACTGGTGAAATGGCAAAGAACTGGACCACTGCAGCTTTTCTGAGAGAGAGAATCCGTCATACCCTTTCTACGAAAGAAAAGCTAAACCTTTCCCTTGGGCAGATCAAAATCTGTAGCAGAATTACAGACAGAAATGTTGTCTCTTGATATGAAGCCCCCTCCTTAGCTGACAGCTTGTTTGTCCCCGATTTTATTTATGTATTTATTTATTTTAATCTGCCCCAAACGCGATGTCCTGCCAGGTGAGAATAGCTGAAGCTGTAGGATCACAGGGCTGTCACACAAAAGCCTCTTGGGTTCTGATGTATCCTTGGATGGCAGATGGCAGAACTGCCTTCCAGGTGCTTTGGGGTTGCACGAAATCAGCACGCAATCTTATTTGGAGTCTGGACATGTCTGTGTGTTGTAGCTGAGTATCGTGTCTGAACACCAACACAGAAGTGTTTCACTTGAAAGAAGAGGTTGAATTACAGGGACTCTTGCATTGTAGGCTTACTTGAGAACATGAGTCTTCCACTTATGGAAGAGATTTTTTTTTTGGTGCATTTTTTTGTGATGTACAGGACCCTTTAAATTAGGGAGCTACTGAAAACATCTGCCTTGGAGCTTCTTGTTTACCCATCTCTATGAAAAGAAGGCCCAGATAATCATGATTTAAGCATAGCATTACTCAGGTGTTGGTCTGATTCTGGCATTCTAGATTTTGGGTGGCAGTTACAGATTAGCTTTACCAGTGCTGCTCTTGCTTTTATTTAGTAATATTAGCTGGAGAGGTTAGAGAAACTTTCTGTCCTTCAAATGGCAGCTTGCCTTACGTGAACAGAACTCGTCCAGGGCTCCTAAGATGCTGAGTTTGTACTTTTGACATTAGTATCTTATATGTAGTGTTTGATAGCTATAGCTAAGTTAGATAAAGGCATATTTATCTGCACCAGTTGCTTTTCTAGTGTCCTTTGTACTGCTCAGTACTGTTTGCTTTGGAGACCTGAAAAGGAATCAATACAAGTTTCTACTAAATTGTGATCAAATAGGCAAAAGCTGGAGCCTGGGCAACAATGAGACACTAATCCTGGGAACCACCAAGGCCAGCCTATGTTTTACTCACAGCAGATGCTGACTGTAACCTGTTGATACAGTAACAGAAAGTTTGCAGCGAGGTCTGGAGGGCTGTTTTCTGCTGGTGCCAGAGTTACAACATGCTATTTTCTTTAGCTCTTTGATAACAGAAAAATCCTTCAGTGTTTTTCCCCTAGATTGTTTTTTTTGTGATATTCAAAGCTGAAGCATTTGTGTTGTTTGCTACATCTTACATCTCTAAATGCATTACACTGTTGGCTGTGGGTAGGATCTAAGGAGTTATTGCTGCTTACAGCTGCTGGTACTTTCCTGTAACGGCAGAAGGTGAGGGCAAAGGGGCTGCTTTTGCTTTAGAAGAGGAGGAGATTGTCTTTGCACAATCCTAACGTCTGCAAATGCTTGGAATACCAAATGCTGATTTCCTTGCCTGAGGAAGCAGCTGGCAAATTGTTGCTTATAAAGGCCAACACACGGTAGTTGTGTGTGTGTGTGCGTGTTTCTGGACTGAAAAGAAATGAAATAAGAGAGCTTGTCTCTGCTGCTTTCCTTTCTAAATGGTTTGAGGCTACTTTTGAGCGTTACTCTTTTGAAAGCCTGAGAAGAATTTAGATCAGTATTTAAGCACTGATAGATTCAAGGCACAAATTTCAGCAGTCTGCTCACTGAAGCTCTTAACAGAAGATCATTTAGCCTTGATCTCATGTTGCAGAACAATTCATTTTCACCTGTAAAAAGACTGTATAATCTCTCTTGCATGATTGGAGTAGCAGAAGCCTTCTGAAGGAAATCTCCAGCTACAGGGCTGTACTAGGGTAGCGAAAGACCTTCCTCTTGAAGCTGTCAGCTCCCCTGTAGGTTATTGTTGCACTTAATGTCCATTTTGATTAGTCTGTGCTTGTATCAGTTTTTAATGCTGAACTTTAGTTTCAGAGTATTACAAATTACCAGTTACCAAATAAAGAATTAAATCAAATTATTAAATGCATGATTTAACATTGCCTTGTAGAATCAACGCTGTTGAATCCTGGAACTAGGAACAACCTTTAGCTGATTTCTGTGTTTTCCAGTGGTAACAGTGCTGTCTTCTTTTCATTCCACCCTGGTGTTAAATAGATTTGGCGCAGCAGGTGACTGTCACCCAAATGGCTGTAATTGAGGGCAGTGGGAGCAATTTGCAAAGGCAGTTCACCGTCTAAATGGACGTTCAAGTAATTTCTCACTGGCAGAGGAGATTGAAGCCCCTTTGAAGCCTCAGGTTTATGCACTTGCTTCACAATGCAGGACATGTGGTTGCATTAATAGGGAGTCGCATCCCTGGTGCCAAATGTTGTAAAATGTGATTGCTGTATGATGGGGCTTGTTTTCTCTTTGACAATCCAGACTACTTTGGCCCTTGGCTTTCTTCAAACTGCTGCTGTGCTCACTACATCAAAATGGTTCTTCTGTGTTCCTTCCATGAAAATCAACTTTGTGTCCATTCAGGACCACAGCAGAATGCAGCTCACACACATCGAGCTGATCCAGCCCTGTGGTGTCAATGGCAGCACAACAACGTGTGAGGGAAGAGCAAAATCATAGAATCATTTTAGTTGGAAGAGAGCCTCGAGATCGAGTCCAACCATTAACCTAACTCTAAACTCCGGTCATTGAATGCTAGTGGGAGTAGGTTTTAGGTTGAAACATTAGTGTGTACCTTCATTTGGCTTGTGGGAAACACAAGAAAGCCGAGAGGTGTGCTGGTGTCTGGCTTAGAGGCTAATTCATGAATGGGAGGCCTGCATTTGACACCCCATGTTGTTCATACATTGCAAATTCCAACTAAAGGACTCAAAACTAGAAGCTTCATATTTCTCTGCATTTGTGCTTTGTTCGTGTGATTTAAATCCAAAACTTCACACGCTCATGTTATTCTTCTGGTGGGAATGCTTTCTGGTGCTGCAGAGTTGCTGTGCCGATAGTGTTGTGTTGTGCTGGCAAAACTGTGGGTCGTGCTACTTCAACTACCCTCGGCCACTTCCCCCTGTGCGGGAACAAAGCAGCCACGCCAAAGTGAGGCCGTAGCCGAGCTCCTCTGTCTGTCTGTCACTGGGGAGAGCCCTGTTCTCTTCCTGAAATCTGGCAGGGGGTTCCTGTCACAGCTCCCTTTACCTTTCCACAAGACTGTCGTCTCCAGGAGTGCCAGTTTTTGGGATCCAGGGATGCCCAGCAGGCTGGGTGATGGTCTCAGACCTTCAGCACTGTGATCCCTTTCTGCCCTGTCCTCACCACTGGTAGGTACCAAAGAGCAAACTTCTTGGAGGTGATTGCTCCTGACATCTGGAGAACTTGCAGACTAGATTTTGCTATAACCCTTGAGTTCTTTTCTTGAGCTTCTTCCCTGTGCTTGCACACTCTGAACCTGTTTCTTTCAGCGCTCTCGCGTGTCTGGCAGGTGTTCCTGCAATGTGAGGAATTCTTGGCTTCTCACCACATCTGGGGCCAGAATTGTCATGCAAGCTGTGTGGCTGCTGGCAGCGCGCTGGGCCTGGATACACACAGAAATGTTTCAGGAAGAGTTTTCCAGATCCCCTCTCCGTGTCTGCAGTGTGAGCTCCCTTCTGTTGTCTAGATGCTGGGATAAGTGAATCCAAAGATCCAGCTGGTACTTTCTTGCACATTGCATGTCTTCTTCCTGCTGAGCAGCTGATAAGCACTGAAGGCATCATTCTTAGTGATGTGTGAGAAACTGCCAGATCACAGAGCCCTGAACCTGAAGCATTTACAGCCAGGGAGCTGGGAGCTTACCTGAGACCTTACACAACGGGTTAATGTTTGTCCAGTGGACTCTTCAGCTACTTTCATATTTGAAGGCTGAGCAGACGGTGAGATTTTGCTGAGTTTGACCGAAGCTCATTTGAGGTTGAGCTCGTAATCTTTATCTACTTCTTAAGTGCCTGTTTCCTGATTAATTCATGCTGCTTATGAAAGTATTCCTCGATGTTTGCCTGATTAAAGCTTACTGTTGCTTTGTCTCAGTGCTGGAATGCCCACTGGGAGAGCTCTCAGCTTAATTTCACAGCCATGAAAACTGTCTGACTTACGGTGGTCTTTTTTTCTCACTTCAAAGGATAGATGATGACCCAATTCCACAGATATTGTTTGCTTTTAGATTGCTTTTTAGGTGGCTTTTAATAAGGTATTTAGTCCAGAGACATATACAGAGGTGCAGAAATCTCTCTGATGTGCTTGAAGTCCTTGAAGGCTTTATGGATGTAAAGAGGGAAAATCATTAGGTTTCCTGCAGAACTTTCCGTCCATATATATATATCTCAAAATGCTTTTTAAAGAAGTGTTGCTATTCCCCATTTGGGAATATGAAAACTGAGGCATGCCGGAGTTGATGACACCCCCTGATTCACTGGGACTCCTGGATCTCATGGCTCGGGACACCAGGGATTCAAGCTTCACCCAGGCGTTGCTTGTACAAAATCAGATTGGGAAGGGCCAGTGTCAAACATACAGGACAATGAACAGTGTCGTGCTACTGGGTATAATGAATACTTTAAAGTTCATACAGTTTTGTAGAAGGAACTGGGCAAACTCATATCAGAAAAATTTGTCTGGGCTGTTACACATGAGATGTCAACTCCACCTTTGGATAAGGGCTGTTGACTCTTGTAGGAGACCGGATTTGGGACTTAGAGTAGCCTCTGGTCTGCCACAATATGACTGATTCTTATTTGTGCATCCACCGTGCTGCAAAAAAACATTTTGTGCTGGCTATGAGTACTGAGCAGAGTTGAGAGACAACTCGTATTCTGGGTTAGGGAAAATGATAGTTCACAGTGCTGCTGCTGCATCTTAAAAGCAAAATATAAAGCTTTAAAGAGGTACATAAAGTATCTGATCAATAACTAAATAGTTATAAACTTAAATCATTGTAGTAATTACTGGGGTTTATACTGGTTGAAGCTGATATTTCATCTGCCACAGTTGAAGTGTGGGGTGAAAGAGAACCTGATTTTTATCCGTTACTGGTTTTAAATGGTTATCATTTAGGATGTTTCTGGAAAAAAACAAACAAACAAAAAACCTAAAACAAAAACCTCATTACTTATTCTATGTTGCTCCTTCACATGTTTACCTGAAGGATTCAAGAAAAAAATACTATTCAGAGGAGACTGTTCTTAAGTTGGAAGTTAAGGACCTTAAGCTGGACCTGAAGCTGGATGAGTGGGTTTTGGTGCTGAAATTCATGACTGTTTGAGCAGAAGCAGGAGCAAAGGTGAAGTGAGGTGGCTGAGGGCAGGTTCTCGTCAGGAGGTTTGCCTGCACTAATAAAAGCCCTTTCTCAGGTAGTAGTGCAGATCTCCTTTGCACAAGAACTCTCATGACAATAGGAATTGTGCAGGCAGGGCCACGGCCAAAGTTTCGTTTTTTGGTGTCTCACGAAGTCATCAGGGTCAATGTATCCCTTAACTTAGGCCTGACTGAGTGGAGTGGTGACGTCTGAGCCCTGTCTGGTGTCAGCTGTGCTGCTGGGCTCTTCACCTTGGTGAGCTGCTCGGGAGAGCCGTGCAGAGCTGGTTAGGGGCTGATTTATTCCCTCCCGGCAGGGAGAAGTGCTGAGCTGTGTGCAGCAGAGCTGATAATTCAGTTCCCAGCAGCTGAACAGTGCTGCTTCTTGGGGATTTCTTGATGATGCCTCTCATTACAGAAATATTGGTTTTCTTTTTTTAATCTTAGCTCATCTGTGTCCTTGTTGAATAGACACCTATGTCCTAGGCTGCTCGCTGTTTCTTCCCAAGCTTCAGTCCCTTGATCCCAATCCTTTTCAGGAGAGAGCAGGGGAAACGGCTGCAGGAGAAGCAGATTCAATACCTGAGAACAGCCTGACCTTTCCAAAGTCCTCATTCAGCCTCTGATTTCCTTCTCAGCAGCTGTGATATGTCCTTTCTGCTCCTTGCATGACAACTGAGACTGATCAAATGTGAGAAAGTTGGGAAATAAAGAGGGTGTAAGCCAAGGAATTTGGGGGACTACCACCTATTTTGTTGCTTTGCTTTGAAGATAGTTAAAGTAGCTGTGTGAGCAATAGCTGCTGCTTCTGTTTCGTCCTGGCAAGCATTGAGCAGGAGTGGAGAGAATGAGAGGGCTGAGTTAATGTATTTCAAGGGGAAGGGGGAAAAAGAGCAGGGAGTTTACTCCCACAAGTCTCAGGGTTCAGAGCTGGCACAGAGAGCAACTTTAAAAACGTGTAATTGTCCATCTGCATTCTTACTCTGTGGTCTCAGCATGGCTCAGTCAGATGTGTTAGGTTAATTAGCACTGAGAGAACATGGAATACCATTAACTCTCTCCTCACCTTGTGATGCTTTTCAGGAGACTCAGCAGATGAATAATAGCAAGGGATTGGCAGCATGCTCACACTTCTTGCAGAGTGTGAATCTTGGTCATTTATTTTGTGCTCATGGGGTTTTGCACAATGCTGAGTGAAGGATGGTTTCTTTTAAAATCAGGAGAAAGATCAGTAATTTGGGTGTCCATCTCTTATTGATGTTGTAGGTAGTGTGGTGCGTGTCTGCTCAAGGCTGGTATGTGTGTGACGTGTTCTGTTTGTGCTTATTTTTTGCAAAAGCCTTTACTGTATTGCTTATACATGTGAGTGAGAAGATGGGGAGCATTACCAGAATCTGTGTCCTGAAGCCTTATATTTGGAAAGCCTTGCCTTTTTTTCAGTGTGGATAGCAAGTGATGCACAGCTTCCACCAGATGAGGTAGGTGAGTGTTGTCAGATTGGATATGGAAAGCAATGAACTGAACTAATAGGGGCAGAATAAACCACTCATCACATTTTGGTGTGCTTTTTGCACTGGCTTTGACTACAGCAAGGAAGCGTTAGGAAAAGTAAGACAATTAATTTCAGTAGCCCCTTGAAAAACCACTCCAAAGCCAAGCCCCTCCAAGGACTTTTGGTTCATGGCAATGCTGGGTTAATGGTTGTACTGGATGATTTTAAAGGTCTTTTCAAACCAAAACGATTCTATGATTCTGTGACTGGTGATGCTTCGTGTTCATAGGGTTTTATCCTCAGTCCTTGGCTAAGGCATTCTAGAGAAATGTGTTCTAGCTGCTCTCCAGTGACATTCTGCTTCCTCAGTGAGGATTGCACGGTGCAAAAGCCAAGGTTTTTGAGATTTCTCCAGAAATTTAATCTGAGCAGTAGGAGCCTGGGGATGATGCCTTGGGCCCGTAAGACAAATGAAGCCATCCAGAATTACGTGGAATATCAATGTGACTTCTGTGTAGAGGTGACAGTCCAAAAAGTGACTGGTTGCTTTTCTACAAACAAGCAGCAAAATGCTGATCTTAGCATAATGGATTGTAGGCAACAACCTGCTCCTGTCTTTACGCAGTTGTTATTCTTAGAGGTCAGATCACGCCTCGGTTATCCACAGTTTGTATTGGCTTTTTCCAATTTAAAAACCAGCTTTTTTTTAAGCCAATAAATGAAAATACGTTACCTTTCTAAAGATGCCGAGAATGAAAGGGTCTCAGGGACATGTTTTGATAACCTTTCCTCTGTGCACATCCATTCCTTGATGCTTCAGAATTCCCTTAGGGTATCCTGATGTCATACGGCGCTGATGGGTACACGGTGGCCCAGAGACGAGTCAATAGTGTGAGCAGGAGCGATGCTGCATGCTGCTTTGCTTGCTGGGCGTTTGCCTTTCTCAAAGGCCACTGCAGAAACTAGAACTTCCTAAACAGTGTGACAAACCTCACCAGAACTCTAAGCCAGAGTGCTTGGTTCTGAAGTAAATTGTATTATGGTCTGCTTTGTGTGCTTTGAGAACGAAAATGGCCTAATGAACAGCTCCTGTTCAGGGTTTTCATTAGTAGATGTGCAGATGAGGCTTCTCCTTGGATGGGGAAAGTGCAGCACAGAGGGGCTGTGTCTGGCACAGTAGTGCCAGCTTGGCCAGGGCATTATCTGGCATTTACCAAAGTGCTGACTCCTGTTGTCTTCCTTTATCTTACCAGGCTTTTGAAAATCCCGAAGCAACCGAGCAGATGTCCACCTGAAAGCCACCTTATGCCTCTAATATGGCTTGATGCTTTTAAGGAAATAATTGATGTGTGCTGGTTTCATTTGTATGTTTTTTGCTGGTAATCAGTGTGATGAAGGCTCAGGTGGTGTTTCCAAAGGTGGGAGGAGCCTCAAAGCATCTCCGCGATGATGGATTGACCATCAGATTCACTTGGACATTTCTAGGGCTGTCAAACCTGTGATATCTGGGTGCTGCATCAGCTTTGGGAACTGGGTGACCAACTGTGTTCTTCCAAATGTTTTCTGCCTGTGTTGTGTGTAGTTAGTGTGGAAACACTTAAGCAACAATCCCACCCTTCCCCAGTAGGTAAGGGGGGAGACTTTGTTTCTGTACCTGGTTCTCAGATAATTTCCTGACTTTAAAATCTGGCAAGAGAAGGTGCTTAGTGGCCTATTTGGGTTTCACAGGAGCTCTTTTGCTGTTCATAAGGGGATCTTTTGTCCCTCTACTCATGCCTTCATCACAGCAGCCTCAGATCCAGTCCTAGTGTTTTGCTGCTTCCCTTGCTTCCAAACTGCTGCCTGGTTCCTGACAGCTCCAGGCTCAGAAAGGGGCTTTTGATGTCTGGTGAGGTGCTGGCAGAGCCTGATTTGCAGCCCTTGGGCCTGGGGTTTCCCCTGCCAGAAAATGCAGCTTGTGAAATGGATTAATTTTTTTTTTTTTTTGTAACTAAGAGATTCTGAAGCAGGAGGGTTTCTGTGTTAGCCTGGAGGGAAGGCAAAGCTGTTCTCTGCCTTACTATCTCATTAACACATTACAAACCAAGTCAAGCTTAGCCTGGCCTTTTCCCCATGGGGATGCTTTTGCTTTGCAGTGTGTGTTGTCTCCTGTTGTGATCTGTGTGACCATCGTATCCAGTGTGTTCATACCTGTAAATGAATTTGGAGCCCCTGGCTCTTGAGATGTACGATACTGCTTTCCTTGGCGTGAGAACAGACCTGTAATGTGAACATTGCACCACTTTGCAGGAGCTGTGGGGTTGCAGGGATCTGTCTTGCTTTTGGGGTCCTTGGAAGTTGTGGCTAACAGGGTCAGAGGACTGTGCTGATCACACATACAGCAGCTACATCTTTTCACCTGGATTGCTCAGCTCAGAGGTGTGTTCCATAATTTGAAGTTTATCCTTTTGGGAGGTAGAAACAAAAACACTGGGATGCCTCAAAGACTGAAATGCTAAATGCATGGCAGGATTTTGAGGCAGTGCAATAGGGCTGGCTGAAGGAATAGTTATCCAAAGAAGGAAGGAGAGACTAAATAATTGGAGATACTTAAAACTGGGGTGGATAAAGCTCTGTTTGACAAGGAGGTGAAGCTTTGTGCCCTGGCTGTGGGTCAGCTATTCCAGAGAGCCGTGCTGATGTGCTCTACCTATCGCAAGCCCCAGTGGGAGCTCGGTAACTGGAATGCTGCTTCCCTTTGGATTTAGAGAGCCTCTTGTGGAAGTAGCAAGCAGAAGCCCAAAAGGGGCCTGACAGCTTGGTCAGCATCTCAGATGGCAGCACTGTCCATATGTTTTCTTTATATCTGTCACAGAGTCTTTGTCATACAGGAGATGATGGAAAATCAGTTGTTTCCTTCAAGGCTTACGCGGTTAGGATGTGGATGTCAAAAAGCACTTTGAATGCATTATTGATGTTAAAATACCATTAATCTATGCTTATTTTCGGATGAACTGGTTTGAGGTGCAGCCTGGGCTGACTGCTTGGGTAGCAGCATGCACCTGCTGCGAGGAGCAGCACCGGGCGGGCAGGTTGGCCTTTGCCTGACTCCGGGAGAGCTCACATCAGAGTCTTTTCTTTTTAAAAACCATCCAGCAGCTTCTGTGCAGATAGGCAGCCCGCAAAATTATCAGTCACTCCAGCCTGGTCTTGTCTGTGCTGCTTCAGGGAATAGGCTCAGTTTCCCAGGGAACAGCTTCTCCCACCTGGTTTGAAGAGAAAGGCTTGGATAATGTTGTTTTTCTGAAAGGGAGAAAACTAATGTTTTGCTTTTGAAATTAGAAAAGCGATGGGGACTTGTGAATATTAGCTCTGTTTGCTCTACACCAGGTAATCCAATACAAAATAAACACGTACCCAGCATGCAGGCAGATGTAGCCTAGAGAATCAGTTCTGTGAGGACTTAATGCTCTTTTGGAAGGTGCTGAACATGTGCACTCCTTTGGCTTTGGTTTCTTGCAGGCTGGAGCACCTGTGTCTCATACAGTGCATCTGGCTGTGAAAGGCACCCAGCACATGGCAGATCAAGCACAAGAGTCCACCGAAAAAGTATTTAGCCACAATATTCCTCTTGGCTTGGAAGGGCTTAATTTTATTTATTTATGTATGTATGTATGTATTACAAGCCCTTGTAGATTATTATTGCTTGTTCCTCAGGTGATCATTCCAGAAGGCTGGAGGACTGTTTAATGAGACTAGACACAGATGGGGAATATTGAAAAAGCATAATTAGCCTCATTTCCACCCCCTTGGTCTGTGATTCCCCAGAGCTAACAACATTGAGATCATGTGGAAAGTTTTGTAATTGTGTCAGGCCTAAACTGGGGCATGTTTCCCAAGTGGGGACTGTGTGTCCTGAGTAAAGAGCTGGTGTTTTTCAGAGCTTCCACTTCTGCTCTCCCAGACCAGAACGCAGGTGAAAAGCTGGTGTATTAGACTTACTCTGCCACTGAACCGAAGCATGAAAATTCGTGTTTAAGCTCCTTTTGCAGATTAGCTGGAGCTATGTGAATGTGGTGCTCGTTTTAGCCTGTATTCCTTCTTCCTTTTAGCTGCTTACATGGCTAAGGGGACTGCTGGGAACAGATCAAATGCTTGTTCTTGAATTACAATGCTACAGTTCGTTACTGTAAGTGCTCTGCGGAACAATTTCTGGGACAGAAGTGGGTTATCTTCATGTGGTTTGGTACCCAGATATGTAACCAGGGCCTCTTCAATGCACATAGGTTGCAGCAGTTCAGTTGGTAAATGTGTAAGAAAGGGAAGGGTGATAACTTGTTCAGTGCAAGATGGAAGTAATGTACTCGCAGCTGGGCACCAAAGCAACAGTCTAGGTGGGTGTGGGTATGTGTAAATGCTTTGGAACCGTTTGAGCTTGGTTCAGAGACGAAGGGTCCTAAGGAAGACCTGTAAGTATTACAGGTACTTGGTGATCTCGATTCTAACCTGTTTTCCTTATAATAACTTTACAATATGGAAGATCTTTCTATTTTACAGTTGCACTGCACCTTGTACAGTTGCCTTGTCTGTGCTACCAGGCTTCAGCACAGTCCAAAAATTAATAACTGTTCTGTGTTTTGGAAGTTTTATTATGCAATTTAATAGCATAGCAGAATAATGAAATCTTTACAGGAAAGCGATGAGAGTGAGTGGTTTTGTGTATGAATTACAGGGTCTGCGAGACACTAGCTACTTATGTAATTGCTGACAATATACTTATTTTCATGTTTATTCCAGGGTTACAATGTCTGAATAGCATCCTAGTAAACAGTCAGGCAAATAGTTATTTATCGAGTATTTAAAAGAGAAAGGTCTTGTAATTTTCCTTAGTAATGACTGTGATTTCTTCCATCTGGATTAATGGCTCCCATTTCTCCCCATGAAGAACAAGAAGTGTTTTGGTTGCTACATGGTTGCAACATTGTCTGAGGACCAGAGGATTATTTTTTTTTCCCTTCTTGGCCTAGGATGTGGAAAAGGTTGAAATGCACATAACCCAAATTAATACCATGTAAAGCCCTTTAATATTCTTTCTTTTGCCATTCCTGTTGAGAGTGGTGCAGGAGTCGCTGCTGGCAGCAGCCTGCCTCAGAGCTGCTTTTGTTTCAGTTTGAGGCAATAGCCTTGAAAGGTCACTTTTAATTACGTTTCTGACACATTCCTCTGTCCCCAGCTGGGCAGTCCTGGTGGAACAGGTTGCCTGCAGCTTTGCAGCTGAGTTTCTACAGTGGGCAACTTCAAAATATGTGCTAGAGCAGTTGCTGCAGGCCAAAGGGAGCAAATTAAATTTGAACCAAGTGTTAGATGCTGTGCCCGGCCATTGCCGCTGGTACTCCGGTGTGGTGGAGGATGCAAGTATCAAAGCATAAGTAATCCCTTGGTAGCAACCTGGATAGCAAATGCCGCTGAATTGTTTGTCATTGAAGGGCTGTGGCAGACCCTCCCTGTGCATCATGTCAAGGGGCCTCAGCAGGTAGAGGTTTCTCCTTTCTCATGCTTTTTATGATTGAGCATCTTCCTGCTTTGAGAGCTGTGACTTGTGTTGCTGGTCCAATGAACAGTGTGCTTAATCCAGCTGCAGGCTGGCAAATCCCTGGAGCCGTTTTCCATGTGCATCGTATCTATGTGCCTTCCTTTACCTCAGCTGGTAGGCCAGACACCAGTAGGTTTTATCTCTGGGTTGAAGGCTGGAGGTGCTCCTGAGGTGAAGACCAAGAGACCCTGTGTTGAGATCCTACCTCAGGTACAGGCTTTGAAGCTTTGCTCCCCATCGTGCCCGTCCAGATCCTGTAAACTATGGAACTGCCAGATTCCTGTAGGTTTTTCGGAGGTGAGCTGGGCTGTCATCTTCTAGCACAACAAGCAGTTAGTGGCCAGGTGTGATTTTTGTGACCTTGGGTTCCTTTCTCAACCCCTGCCTCCTCTTGCTCCGACACTTGTCAAGTCCCAGAAATGTGCAGGCTCTAACAGCTGGGATCTAACCCAGGAGCAGGTCATGTGCCTGTATCAAGGGGGTTTTTTCCAGGGCATGTATCTCTCTGTATCTCTCAAATTCCTGCATGCTCAGTGTCTGCCTGATGTTTGTCACTGCGGCTCCATGCCACGGGTGAACCGTGATGGCATGAGGGTGCCAGGGGGTGACACGAGGGGACCATGCTGGGAGCCAGTTGCTGCAGAGTGCACGAGAAATGGTGCTACTCCCCAGCTGGGCAGGGGACGGAGCTGGTTCTTTGGATGCTGCATTTGAAAATAAATAAGCTGTGTGGCACATGGCACGTGTGGTTATGGGTGAGCTCTGAGGGGAATTCTGGCTAACTGTTGCATGAGGACACCAAGTTTATTCTGTCAAAGGAAATTTGTGGATATAGAGTAACCGCTGGTGTGGCTGCTGTCGCCGAGGGCTGTGGCTGGATGGTGTGTTTGGGATGTCCTGAACTATGACAGTGCTGTAGTAAGGCTTTTTCTTCTTCCTGAACTACTTTTCCCCTTTTTCCAGCCCAGTCCTTTCCAATCCGATCAGCAAACACTTCTAAATATTCATAACGTGGGATTTGCCTCTCTGCATGACTGCTGCCAGTTTGAAAGGCATGTGAGGTGCAGGGGGGGAAACAGGGTTAATCTCCTTCTGCACTGGCAGAACAAGGCTGAGCAGGAGGTGTACAGTGCAAGAATTTGTTATTTCTGAACATATCTTTTCCAATGTATTTGCAGTCTGGGGAGAAGGAGGAAGAACAGTTTTTCTTCCCTAAACACTTCTTCGGATGCTGATTTACTCTCAGGACAGTGGTGTGTGTGCAGTGGTTGTGTGCAAATGTGATTTTTAGGGCATTGATACCTCCAGGCTTAGCAAATAACCCCACAGCACTTTCCCTGCCACCAACCCAGCAGTAACCCTGCTGGGTTTGCATCTCTTTGTGTTTCTCTGTGTCCATCAGCTGCTTTCTACATGGAACTTGCAGTGTCAGGTTGGTGGGTAGGAGAGAAGCAGCAATTAGCCTGATCATAACTAGGGCACATTGGCTGACTGACGAGGCTTTCAGGCTTTCCTTGTCACACGCAATAGACCAGGGATGAACCTGCCTCCCTTTTCTGGCAGGAGATGCAGCCAGAAGCCTGGGCCGTGGGTGGGATGGAGGATGGTGCCCTCTGGGCTGGCCAAGCCCTGGGCCAGGCTGCTGCTGTGCCCCAGAGATGCTCACAGGCTTCTGCTCCAAGGCAGCAAAATTATCTTGGCAAACCGGGGCAACCTCATTAAGAGCTACCGAGAGCGTGGAAAGCGTGTTGCTGGAGGCAGGTCATTGTAAATGAGGGGGCCAAAGTAGCTGGTGTTTCCTAATGATTAATTATTGAGTGGTTTTCTAGAGATTCTTTCTCATGTTTGTAATTCATTCCCTGCTGTAGATGCTGTATTGATTTATAATTTTTTCAAGTTCAATATTTTGTGCCCTCGGGTCCTCAAACAAAAATTAACTGGAAAATGAGAGAAAATTTCTGTGTTCTGCCTTGTCAAAGCTTTCTCTCCCATTCGCCATCCCCGGCGCCAGTTTCTGTGCTCTGGTTTGGGTTGCAGATGTTGCCGAGCCTGTGTGCCGTGGGTGGCGGAACAGCTGTGGCAGAAGAGCTGCCTCACTGACCAACAAATGAGGAAATCAAGAGCCCAATTAAGAGCCTGGAATTGCCCCCGGTGACCTTAGCAGAGCATTCAGTATCTGCTAGTGAGACAGGCCTGTTTGAATGAATAAGCATTCCTGTTTGTTTGAAGAAAAAAAAAAAAAATCTCCTCCTCCCCCAGCTCTAATTAGCTACTCTTTTCATTTTTTTTCTGCCATGAATATAGAGGGTTTGTCACTGGAATTAAATCTTAACAAGATGCAAGTTCTTCAGCTTGGAGCTGGTGGAGGTGACCTCTGTGCAGGTGCTGTGGGGACTCCTGTACCTGTTTCCTTTGTTTCCCTGCCAGATCCTTGGTTTTGCTGTTGTATGTCTCTTCCTTACCCTCTGGTTTATCTTCATTCCTCCAACAGAGTGACAAAAGAAGTGGACTCAACCTCAAAAGAAGCAAAATCTTTTCTGAAGCAGCAAGAGAAAAGGCAGTCAGCAGCTCCAGCTTCCCTCCCAACAGTCTCTGGGTGAGTATGTGGTTTCTCTGCCCAGGTACAAACCCTGAGTGAGAAAGACAGTGCTGGGTAAGCTAATGGGTATTTGTTTTCTGCAGGATTTCAGTGGGAGCAAGACTAGGCCTGGAAGGTGTGGTGATCTGGGGGGAGGGAAGTGGCAGAAGCAACCCATGAGTCCCAGTGACTCACTTTGTAGGTTCAGGCTTGAATCATCATAAGTCATTCATCTTAGTAAGGAAATATTGTTCTGAATGTCTTGAGCAGCCTGATGAAACTGCAGGTAGCCAAGGAACATGCCTGAGGTTGCCTGTAGTTCCTTTGAAAGGTCCTTCTCGGGACCATAAAAAGCCATGACAGGCTGGGCTGCAGCTTCTTATAAGCATTGGGGAAGCATTTGAATGAGAGATGCAAAAAGCATCATTTCAATGTGGATTTGTCACTTACTGTTCAGGCTCTAACACCTAATTCTGAGATTATCGTAATGCTTGTCAAAGATACAAACAAGTCAGCCCTCTCTGTGTGGTTCTTGATGAGCTTGGGAGATCACCCACCTCTCAGGAATAGAGGGGATGCGTCTGTGTTCCAATAATGATTTTTATTTAAGTCAGTCATTTGCATTTATATTTGAAAGACATAAGCTGCGTATGATTTGGTTACATAGAAACAACACCCATTAAATAAATACATTGTCCTTCCCATCTGCAGTTCTCCAGTGTGAGTTAAGGCTGCCTTTCCCTGAGATAGGCTGGTATTCAGTTGCTGCAGCTGGATTGTCACTCATGTTTTCCAGCTAAGTGTTGCATGGCTTATAGTTAGATCAGCGTAGAGAAGGCACAGTGTGTGTGTGACTCTTGACAGCTGCTGTTCCCTACGATGAATGAACGCACAGGTGAGCATAGTCTTGTTGCCTTTGTTCATGCTGCACAAGGGTTCATCCTTGCAGAGCTCATTAATTGTCACCTAGGTGTTGTGTACAAGGTTTTGTGCTGGAAAAACTCGCCTTGAGTTGGGCTGGTGTTCTTGGTTCAATCCGTGTGGCCACAGGAGTGGTTCGGGTCCAGCTGAAGTTTGGGCAGCTCCTTGCCATGCACACTGCTGGTGGTCCCATGTCTTCAAACCTGCCTTCCGGTTCCCCCAGCAAACAGCCTGCTGCTCTGAAGGCAGGTGGGTTTAGTAGCATACTGGGCATACATGGGCTGCTCACCTTCCTGCGGTGCTGAGATCTGTGTTCCATCCTGTATCTCTCTGGCTCAGGGGAGCGGGTAGGTGGCCAGCGGGTCAAGGTTGTACTGGAGAAATAGCCAGAGCCCAGTTTGAGTTAACACTGCAGGTATCTCAAGTGAAGAATCCACATCAAATACGGAAAAATTTGAATATAAATCAATATAACAAATAACAAGTTCAAGGACTCCTTTAACTTTCCTCCAGTGGGATTGTTTTGGAAGCAGCTTAATTAGGTTGCCATTCAGCTTGCTGATGTGTGATGTCCTACTGACAGTTGCTTGCCCAGATTATGAGGTGGCCTGGCTGCAGGGAAGGGAAAGGAGAAACAGCCTGAACTTGTACATCTTGCCTTCCTTCAGAGCAGCCAGCCCTGATGCAGCACATCCCCACATGCCTTCCCTTTTGCCACCTGCTGCAGAATATCCTGGTTTTGTGCAGAGATAGTACGGCAGAGGCATAGCAGTGGTATTTTGATCAAGGTGTGGAACAGTCTGGTGCTCTGGAGGGTTTGGCAGGAGACTGGGGCAGCCTGGCCAGTGTGTGTCCTCTGGTCTGAGAGAGCTCCAGGGAGTCCTCTGCCTTGGAATAGTATCTGAGACTGATCCCTGAGACTGGGCTTAAGGTGGATGCTTAGCTGGGAAGTCAGCCAGGTTATTTTCAGGTGAGAAAATTACTAACAGGTCTGCAGTGTCTGTTAAAGCCAGAGAAGAGTCCCTTATGTTAAGAAAATTACAAAGGTCAGGCGTTAGCCTTGGAGCCAAGCTATTGTCCAAGCCCTGTGCCTCTGGAGCAAAAGAGCCACAAGCCTTGGTGACATTCCAGAGCGGCGCCTGGGGACCGACAGAGCCTGGTGTAGCCTGACGGTTCTTTGGTGGTGTCCTTTGGCTACTTAAAATAGAAGTTTTGGGGAAAGGAGTGCATTTCTCCCTTGTGCATTACAGGTGAGCCCGGCCTGGGTCAGTATCACTAGAAAACAGTGAAAAACAGGTGATTTGGGATCCTAGATGTGCCTGTGGACACCCAGTGTGCTGTGAGCCATTGTCAGTCCCCAGGAGCTTTGTCAGCTATTTAAAAAGAAAAAAACAGAGCCTTGCCCTGTGTGCAGGGGATTTGAGCAGCTACGAGTGGCCTCTCCATCTGGCTTTTCTTTCTTCACCTTGCAAGCAGCTTCCATTATTTCTGGATACGGCCAGCCCACCCTGCATTTATTTAATTTCCCTTTTCTAAACAGACAGAAGTAATCCAGGAAAGCAGCGGTCACAAAACCAAACATCCGTTTCCACATCTCCACGTTACAAACCCTTGCAGCCTAACTGGTCCAGGGCAAGGGATGTTTGGGGCTGAAAGTGCATTTCCTGAATGTATTTAACATCCATACCGGATGTGCTATAAAAAGCTAGATTTGTGCTTGTGAGGGACATGGGGGTGGTTGGAGGAGAATAACTTAAACACTTGGCTGTAATTAAAGCCAGGAGTACAAAACAACCCACCCAGTTCTCTCAGCAGGCTTTGCTAGAAAGGTCAGAAGCCCTTGGTTCCCAGGGATGTGATCATTTCCCAGCCTTGCCATTGTGTCCCCCCATGACACCCAGCGAGGCAGTGATCTGTCAGCACCAGGTATGGGTTTGTTGGAGGGGTTTGGGGTTGATGCCCCGTTCCAACCATGTTTCTGTCGTGCTCTTGGGTTGTGTTAGGCTCTCACTGATGGTGTCAGATGTGATGAGTGGAATCCACTGCTTCCTTCTAATTTGCAGTAAAAAAAAAAATGTGGAAGGCTCACAGGATTCCAAAAAAGCCCTCCACCCACCCCGCTAAGCCTTCTTGCCTGTCTGTGTGGTTTAGGGCTCATTTTCTATGCATACCACCACTCCTGGGCCTTTTGGGGGGCAGCACCTGATGGAGTGTCAGTCAGTCCATGGCCATCCCTGGAGCTCCGAGAGATGCTTTCTGCCCCCTCCCTGGGCCAGGCGGGACCTGTGAGCTGAGTCCATCACCCTCTGTGCTTGTCATATTATTTTGCAACACCGCTTCATATTTGGGGGATCTTGAGGCAAATTAAATCCTCTGCACAACTTACTGCAGAACGACTGTGTGTATGTACTTGTGCCTGTATGACTTGAAACACAATGAGAGGGCTGAGCTGCAGGCTGGGAAATACCTGCACGGATTTGTGCCCTTCGGCAAGAGCAGCTGCGATCTGCCCATCGGTCCTTGGCGCTTGTCAAAGCACAGTGCCATTGCATAGGGAGCAGTGCTGCTCTGGCAGTCCTGAAAATGAAAAGAAAAAATGCAGTTGCTGAATCTTATTTGAGATTTTCCTCGAGGCAGCTGTTTCTACACCACCTGAACAGGAGCCAGGAATAAAAAGGGAGGTTTTTCACTGGCTTTGTTCTTGCCTTTGCTTATTACCAAAACCATTTGCAATTAAATGTGGACTTGCTCCCTCAGCCCAGCTGTTGTTTTTCTGTTTGATCCTGCCTGAAATTACAGTGGTGGATGTGTGACCTCCTAGGCCTTTTCATGCCTTGTAGGCTGGTATAAACACAGGGTAAAATTTGCCTTTGAAGCGAATGGACACTGCTGCTACGGAGTTCAGGAGGTGCGGTGCTTGCTGATCCCCGGGCTGAGTTTAATCTATGAGGGTTTGGACCTCAGTGCAAGAGCCAGCAGGAAGAGGCACTGCAAGAAAGCTCTGACCCAGAGACACATGCGTGCCCTGAACAAAGAAAACAAGGTAAACTTGAGCCTCTTAGCTGTGGATGCTTTCCTCCCCTAGTCTACAGTAGAGCAGTTCACATGGACTGATCATTCAATGGTGTGAAAAGCTTCAGGCCTTTGCTTTTAGAAGTCATTTACTCAGCTACTTGCTAGTGCTGGAGCAGAGGGGCTCCAGCAGGAAGACATCTCTCTGTGGCTCCTGTCCCACCTTCAGGGTGCAGGAGGGATGGTCATAGTCTTCCTGGGAGGATGTGGGAGAACTTCGAACCTGTTTGCAGCATCCTGACCTGTTACTGTAATTTCTAAGCTAACCTTCCCCTCCAGCCTGGTTATTCCATGGAGCTGCCGTGTATCCAAAGCTTTTCCTTACAAGAGATTCTCTTTCTGTATGAGTTGGCTGGAGCTAATTGGATCCCTTTGCTGTCATGACCAAAACAGGTTACTTGAGATCTTAAACGGACAGTGGTGAGACAGGCTCTCAGCTTCTGTAAACCTTCAGATGATCCAGAGCAAGTGCTGCAGCACTCGTATGCTTCCAGGGAGATGTTTCATTTAACAGCAATCCCACGGGCCTTTTTTATTCAGAAAGTGTGAACTTACAGTCCAGTTTCAGCTCAGCATCAACTGCAAGCAGTTGCTTAACTAAAACTCCCACAAATTTTGCTTGCGTGGGCTGACCAAGGATGCAAATAAAGCAAGTAATCAAGACCTTTTGGGGATGTGAAGGTGGGGTTTTTTTCAACAGTCACTTAAGTAATGGAATAGCTCAGATCTTGCTAGTGCTTTCAAGGCTTCTCAGCTTCCTCCTGTGCTTCCCTTGCTGTGCTCCAGAGAGTGCTGTTTTCCCAGATGGAGAGATCCAGCCCTTTGCACCATAGCCAAATGTCTGGGTGTGAGTAGTGCGTGACATATTTCTCTGTGCACAAGATGAATCAGCCAGGGGCAATAACCATGTGCCCTAGAGCTAGTTTTAGTTCTTTCCTATTCATACACCCTGGCTGTGAAAGATTAAATGTGGTGGTAGCTGTTCCAAGTGAGTAATTTCTCTTCAGGGCTTAGATCCTTTGTTTGTTTTATTTTTAATTATTCATTGTTAGTGTCTACTAGCTTATGTGTATCCAATCCTTGAATCAGCGTGGTGACAAGGCTGGGTGATTTTTTGGGGGATCTTGGTTTTATTTGCTAGGTGGACTGAAGTTAATTACCCCATGGGGATCGGTGTAGAAAGGTGTTTGTATGTGCGGGGAAGGGGTGGTTTGTGATTTTGAAAATTGATGGCTGGTTTAGTATTGAAGAGAAGAGTTTCCATCACCTGTAGTAAGATGCTGATAGCTGCGCTTTGTGAAGCGTGCCAAAAGCCTTATCCTTGGAACATCTGCCTCCCCTCTGGAAGCTGGTGTGGACTGAAGCTTCCAGTGTCACGCAGAATCAGGCCCCTTCTCCAAAGAGTTTTTGCTCTTGAGCTTATGTGAAGCCTTTTCTGATAAGAAACAGAACTCTGAGTGTGGGAAATTTTGTATCCACTCTCCCAGACTTCAACCAAAACGTGCACTAAACATCGTTCTTTCAAACGAGTCTCCCAGGAGCAATCCTTTCTTGTTCTCAGGCTAAATGAGTCAGTGCCTTCTGCCCCAGCAGCCTCTCTTTTGCAATAGAAATGAATGAGATTTTTTAGCTCCATTCCATGCTTTCCTGCGGCCATGCTGGCGAGGATGTGGTTGCTTTTGCTTGGGGCAATGGCATCTTATTGGAAAGAAATTTAGTGGAGCCTGTACAGCTCCGTGTCTTGCTTCAGCCCTCTGTCTTGATGTGGCTAAGCTGGATCCCTGGGCTGGACTAACTGGGATCAGCTGTTCCTTTTTCTAGTCTTGTTGGAAGTTCAGCAGAATGGAATCTCAGCTATTTGAGGACTTATACTCTCTAAAGCATCTGTCTTATAAAATACAAACAACCCCCCACCAGTCTGGGGCCTTTGATAATTCCCCAATGAAAGCCGTGGGGCAATTTTCCCTTAGGCCAGTACAGGTTTTATGAGGCTTATTTTCATTTGCTTTCATCTCTCGGATCATGAACATTTCTCTTTCTCCCTCTGTGAAAATGATTGAGGAAATTAACTGCTAATGGGGAACAAAGCCAGCTGTATTTTTATTCCAGACCCCTTGCAAGGTTGCGAAGGGAAACCCCTGTATCTTCCCACGTCAGCCGTGGTCTGGTCGGAGTGAGAGGTGAGGGGGCAGCCTTGTTTTATGGTGGAGGTGGATGTTAAGAGCTCCTGTTCCCTACTGTGCCATGGCTTGGGGGTGTGTCTGTCGAGAAGATTTGTTTCCACTCCTGTCTTGTTTTGCTTTATAGTTCTTTGCATATTAACTGAGCTGCACCATGTCCCTTGAGTGTCTCCCCCATACCAGATGCTTGTGTTACATCCTCTTGCTTTCCCACAGTCGTGTTCCTTCCTTTTTCTCACGTCAAGGAACAAGTTCAGCTGAATCATTCTTCATAAAATATGAACCAGCTAAGTAAGGCTGGAGTGGCAGAGCAGAGCGATGCTCCCTGCTTTCAGGCAGTCTTGTTGCCCCAGGCTTTTCACATACTAGTGGC
This sequence comes from Columba livia, assembly GCF_036013475.1. NCBI lineage: Eukaryota > Metazoa > Chordata > Aves > Columbiformes > Columbidae > Columba > Columba livia. The sequence goes on from NC_088614.1 coordinate 11,134,086, forward strand.
TTCATTCATGGAAAATCACATGCTGGTGGCCTCTTTCATGGAAAATCAGCACACTAGTATTTTCCAGCACATTTGTTAGCCAAAACTTTGATCTGTGCGCTAGGTTGTCAGCCTTGTGCAGGACTAGGCTCAGAAAACGGGCATGCCCAGGCTGGCTGGCTCGATACCAAGATGTGAAGTCAAGCAATTAGGCTTAGTTACCAACTAAAATGCTGGCTTTTTCCATTCCTCTTAAAGGAAATGTTGGTGTGACTCTAAGCTCTTGAAGAGTGTGTGGTCTCTCCTCAGAGCTCCAGCCTCTTTGGATGGCAGCAGTCTCTGCAACTATTCTTCTGTTTGTTTCCAGAAAAAGCCCAAGAGAAGCTGAACAAGTGTCTGCCCTGGCCATGAGGGTTTCCTGGGCTGGTTTCTGGCCCCGGGGATGGTTGGCATGGCTGGGGTTTGCTTGGGCTATTGCTGTCCTGGAAGTGACAGATCCTCCTTGGTTCTTGCACTCCCCGTACTTATTCCTGCCCCAAACTCTGAACTTCGAGTGAACTGGTACACGGGCTGAGCTGAAAGGGTACCTTAAACAAGCTCCAGACTGTCTCAGGCCCTCCAGGGTGCTCTAATCCAGTCTGCTAAACCGTGGAGTACTTTGATTTCCCTATCCGAGGAGTTTCAAAGCCTTCCCGATGTGCTGGGTTACAGCCCAGTTGGCTTTGCCCCGTAGCCGCTGTGCTCTTCAGATCAAGCACGGTCCGTGGGGCGGCTGCAGCACCGAGGGACCCTCTGCAGAGGCTGATAACTGGTGTGGTGTTGGCAGCAGCTGCGCAGATGTCCCTCCGGATGCGCAAGGACGTGTGAGATGCTCTTACACCCGCTGAAGCAGGGAGTGGAGGGAAGTGATGTATTTGAAGTTTCTGTTGGAGACCACTCTCTTCTTTTTTTTTCTGAGAATCCCAGTGGAAAATACATTTTTGTGCTCTCTCTTCTCATGGCGTCTACTGTTGATTATCAGCAAATAATTGTGGATATGTGAGTTTGATCCAACCTTGTGTGGCAGTTTTGATGCCCGTTTGGGAACTCGTATTTCAGCACTGTTGCTATAAGCCTCCAGGCAGTCAGTGGACAATACAGACGCCTGTTCATCGCCTGGCTTGAGAACAATGATGGCATTTCTTGAAGTAACAAGTCCTGGGCATGTGTAGGGTTGGATTGTAACACTACTTTTATTTTTTCCCTTAAGCTGCAGGCTTGAGAGCAGCAGGCCAGATTGCAGCACCCATAAGTGTAAGCGCAAACTTGCGCCTTTTGGAAAATATTCACCAAAAGAATGCAAATGCCTGTTCTTTAGGTGCTTGCCTGCTTTGTCTTGTGGTTGAGTATGCGTGTGCTGTGTGTCGCTGGTATATGTATGCTGGTACCAGGTTGGTTGAGACGCTTGTTTGCAGCAAGGAGGGGGTTAAAGTGAACCCGCAAAGGCTGGCTGATCGCAGCTCATGGCTTTCATAATGCAAAGCCAGTGGGAATTCAGCCGAAGGCTTCCTTTCCCCCTGCCCCCTTCCCCGCTGCAGACTGACCTTCCTGACTGCTCTGGAGCTGCGGCCCTGCCCGTACAGCTCGCACAGGGATGCTCTGCAAAAAAACAGCAGAAGCGTAAGCACATGAGAGATGAGATTACTTTTTCAGCGCTCACCTAAAAGAGTTTAATAATTTTCCAGCGAGGTCATGCTGTTTCCTTACGCGGTGGCTGGTACGCAGCGTGCCTGCCTCTTCCTCTGGGACCTGCAGATTTCTCATTGCAGGATGGCTGAGGAAGCAGCTGGTACATATGATATCTCAAACTCTCTGGAGACTGGTACGTGGGGACGTCCTTGGCTTTGCCGTAGGCTCTGGATGACGCACAGCAGAGCCGCTTAGGCCAGAAAAACGTGAAGGTGGTTTATACTGCACCCGCACGCTGACCTGTGCTGCAGCCAGGAAGGGTTCTTGCCATGGGCACCCTGCTACCAGGGTCTCCATCTCACCATATAACACCTGTTTTGTGTTAGAGGAGTGCTAAACAGACAATACAGCCCAGGGCCTTTTGTTGTACAGCGTTCGCTTTAAGGACAAGCACCATCACAGTATTTTTCCTAATGTGTAAAATCCTTTCTCCCTCCCTGCTGTTTGCCATAACCCTTTGGAAAGCTGGAAGGGCTCTCTGTTTCCTTTCCCGCTCACATGCGTGCACTCGCGAGCCTCGCCAGCACCGCTTGGCTGTTTGCGCTGGGGAGGGGGGATTTTTTATCTCCTTTCCCAAGACAAGAAGAGTGTGTAGCATTTGTTTTGGAAACAAAACCACTTCTAGAGAATTACACAGGCTCTGCAAACAGATCAGTACAAAACAGGTCAGGCTGACTCTGAAGACTGTACAAGATAGCTGTCTCCTTCCTCACTTTATGGTTTCATGGCAGTTTCATTTAATGAGGGCTCTTAAGAAGCCTTTGAAAGAGTAGTCAGCTTTACTAGTCCTACGGGACAGTCAAGATGCTCAGCAGCTTTCCGCTGGTTAGTGTTGTGATTGCAGGGCAGGATTTCGATGTTTTATGGGGGCGGAATATCTGCACTTGGACAGATGAGTAGCATTTTTCATACTGGCTTTTTGTTAATTAAGGTGTTAGTGAATATTAGTAAGAAGTTGTTGGTTGTAGCTGTTGAGGGATACTACAGAGCTGTCTACAACTTCCTTTGTTACAAACAAATGTCTCCTGAAAAAAAAAAAAAGCGTTTTGCCTCCTTCCTTTAGCAGTAGCGAGCTGGATGGGAAACAGGTAGCACCTCGGTTACAAGGAGCACTTTCCTGTTTCTGCACAGCACGGGGATGCTCCGGTCAGCTTTGATACCTTCTTCTTCCATGAGATGCCATACCAGGTTGGTAGGTGTTTGTGCTGTGTTGTCTATAGCTGCTGAAATCGTCTTTAAAGAGTGTGGGACTCGGTCAGGTCTGAGAGAGCTTGGGAGGGACAGCATTGGCACCATAGACACCTGTGAACAAATAAATGAGTGTTGCCTTTGGCTATGGAGTTTCTGGGCACGCTTTGCCTTTAGGAGGCAATGAGATCATGTTGACAGGACTGAGAACATAAATCCATGCAGGCTTTGCCACAGGTTTTGGAAAACCTTGAGTGCAGTGTCCTGGGGCTTAAAACCCAGGCAGAAATTGGCACATTCCCTACATGCTCTTGTCTTTGTGCCAGAGCTTCTCCTTTGCTTGATATGTGACAGGCTGGGAAGTGAAGTGTCTGGATATCAGGCATTGCAGTTGTTAAGTCTTCATTTTCTGTATCAATCTTACAAACAGAAGGAGCCATGGGACAGTCTGGAAACTCCCAAGTCATTCTCCATCTGGGATTCCCAAAGCAAACCCTGCAGTTGTCTCCTTTCCCATTTGTGGTGCTTTTCTTCCCCTTTCCACACGTCCTGTGTTGCATTGTAGTGTTGATTGCCAGTTAACATATCCCCACTTTGTGCAGGGTGTAACTTTACTACAGGGCACAACCCTGAACCAGAAGCCTGGCAAGAAAACCAGAGCAGTTTTTCAGCAATCTCATCCTCAGGCTGACAGGGAAGGTTTGGAGGGTTCCTGTGCATTTCTTGGTGGATTGGCTTCATGTTTTACAGCTAGGAATAGTATACAGGAGGAAAAAAACTTTCACAATATACAGATTTATTGCCACTACCTGCTCTGTAGGAGAGATGGCTCATGGAGGGAGAGATGGCTCATGGAAGGAGATCTGGGCTGCTCATGAGCCACATTGGGAGCTCTGAGAGCTCGTAGTTAGGGATCCAGTGGGGTGAATCCTAAACCCTGCTTATATTGGGATGGGGACCTCAGGCAGCTTGTATGCTTTTCAGCCAGTTAAAGTGCAGTGTCCCAAGTCTCTCTAAAAGTAATTATTCAGAGTAAGAGCTGTGCTGGAAATGAGAGCTTTGAGTGCGGTCCAGCTTTGTCCACACTGTCAGACTAAACCATCGCAAACTGCTTGGCCTGCGCAGCTCTGGGCAGTATGTGGGGCTGCATCGGGAACACGTTACCTTTACAATCCCACCCTGGCCTCTCGCTGCTGTTGTGTTTTGGGTTTTTTTAAGAAGCATTGAAAAAAATGCAAACTCTCAGTGCCCGTTGTTGTTGTTGTTGCTCGGAGCTGTGCTTTGCAGACGGGACTCCAGGCTCTAGCATCATTCTCCAGGCAAGTTAAGCCAAAATAATGTTTTTGTGATGTGTGTTGAAGGTATTGATACTGGAACAGGTGAAAAAGTCTGAGACCAGCTGTCATGCTTGTGTACCCCCCTGGAGATGCCCTTTGCCTGGTCCTCATCTCTGTGGTGGGGTTAATCCTGATGGTTAAATGGAGATGTGAAGGCACCAGCAGGTTACCCGGGAAGTCTGGCAGAGGAGGTTTCCCACATCTGAGGCTGATCCTGAGCTTCTGGATGGCCTTTCTTGTAACACTTGCTTTCCATGCAGCCTTCGTGCCTGCTGGCTTAAATGCTGCTGGTTTTATGTGAAAAGTCTGGTTGTACATGGAAAGAGGTATTTAATTTAAAAAAAAAATAATAATAAAAAAAAACCAAACAACATAAAAAACCCACACACACCAAAAAATAAAAAAAAGCCTGAATTGGGCATGCCCAATGTGTCAGGCCTGCAAAATAGCTCTGTAGTTAACTGTGTTCAGCTCCAGCCTCTGCCCGGCTGCTGGAGCTGAAGGCCAGAAATGCTCATGAATTCATCTGGCTTAAACTCTTGCATGACACGCTTCTCCCTAGCCACCCCTCTGCCAAACCGGTGGCCTTTGTTTGGCCTTTCTGGTAAAGGATTTTAGCTAATCTTGAGTTGAAGGCTTCAATAAATGAAGAATCCTCTCCTTTCTATGTGGTTAATTAACTGCGGCAGCTAATTGTTGAACAAATTGTTTGAAACAGTTACAAATATGCCTGAACTTCCCAGAATACAGCAAATTGCTCAAGCTCTGCCTTTGTGGGTTTTAGTTAGATGTCACTAGGACACGGTTGTGTCTAATTTGGAGGAGTCTGCTGCTGCTCCTGCTCTCCCGCTCTCTCTGGGTGCCCACCTCTGTATTTGAGGACGCACGGTGGCTGATTTGACACCTACCAGCTTGACCAAGGGCAAACTCTGGAACCGTGTAGCTGTGATTCATCTTTCCTCCTCATACATGGAGGTAAATGTCAGGATTCAGGATGGATGTCAGCTGTCCGGCTGATGCGTGAGTGAATCTGGTTTTGTACGTGCACCTTGAGCCGAGAGTACATGCACGCGTTTTTTACTGTTTGTGGTAAACCTGAAAATGCAAATTGTGTTGAAGGAAGAGAGGCTTTTGGTTTTAAATATTCATACTAATATAACAGGGCTGTGGCTGTGACAATCTGGGAGCCTTGAAGCATTACCTTGGAGATGGCACTGAATGCCGTGGGGAATTCAGTGTTGTGCAAAACAAAAGAAAGGGCTTTGCAAAGTGATAACATGCTTCAGGTGCAGAAATAATGGACAAGATCCTCTTGGGTCCCCACAGGCTGTGGAGGTGTGGGGCTGAAAATGGGAAAGGAAAGATTCAGACTGAGTCTTAGGAAGAGGCCCCTGACAAAGTATTTTATTAGCTGTGATTTGTGATGTAACTGAAAAGAAAGCAGCTGTCCAGAAATCCAGACGCCTGTGGATTGATTGCTGTGGAGGAAGAGGTGAAGCCCCTGTTCCTTGGAAATGCTGGAGGCATGGTGAGTTGGATGTGGTAGGTCGTCATCATCTCTAGAGCCTCAGATCAGAGAGTACCGAGTAGTTCTGCTGGGTGGTTCTTCGTCAGCTAATCAAGTTGAGCAGTCATCCAGAAGGCACAATAAGGGCTGAGAAACTTTTTAAAGTAGCTTTCAGTGTTGTTCTCATCTCTCTGATCCTTTTAGGACCTCGAGCCATGTGCAGAGTTAATAGGCAGTGAGAACACGCTGAGTTTCTTGCGTGTGCCGTTGTCCTTTTCCCAGCAAGGGACCCATCACGTGGCTTGTGAATAAACTAATGGGGGGGGCCCATGGAGCTCTGGGCTGGCTCCACACAGAGTGTACCTGCCACTTTTTGGAGGGCTTACTAGCAAAGGCAGAGCTTTGTGCAGGCTGAGCTCTGCTGCTTCCAGGTCTGAGCTGGCTTTGTGCCTTGCTGTGCCTGGTCTAATAAGCTCTCTCCGAATGGGATTTGCTGGGCTGTGCCTGTCGAGGCACGCGGGCTGCGCAGCAGCAAGCAGAGGTCTGGTGCTTTGTCTGGGTTTTGCTGTCCCTCTTCCTCCCCTGTTGCTGTGAAGATGAGGAGCTGACTGTAGGATACTTTCTGCATCTTAACACCAGCTTTTACGTTAACTGGTTGTAATAAATGTAGTCTACAACATAACTAGTAGTCGATGGCTATTTAATTTTTGCAGGCTGTTTCAGTGTAGGGTGTATAGCTATTGCTGGGAGAAATATTTCAAATACAGGGGTAATTGTTGATGAGGGAAGCAGAGAACAGCACAGCTCAGACTTGTCTGGGCAAGGTGACACTATGCAGGAGGAGACCCACCTTTTGTCCTGTGCCAGAGGGGTCTCAGCATCTGATGCATCACGTGTTGGCATGGGAGTACATGGTCATGAGTTAGCATGCATGCTAGTTACGTGCACTGCCCTGTAGAGTTTGAGCACCTTAGCATGTTTAGTCAGTAAAGGAAGAGCAAGTGTATAAAAATTTAGGGTAACTATCGTCATGTAAAAAACGCAAACTACACAAAGAGGCTGCAGGGGAGGGGGATGGCAACACAATCTTTTAATTCAACTGAAGGTTCACTTAATGTGGCAAGAGTAAATGAGAGGAAGTGATTTTTCTCTGCCAAGTCCTTTATTTAAATACAAAGGCTTTCCCTGGCTATTTGCAAACAGACGGTTTGCATAGTGGACCTGTTCATGACACTTATTTCAGGCTGAGGCTTCGCTGTAGCGTCAGCCAGAAGCTCTGGCCACTGGCTGTTGTGATCCCACTGTTCCTCTCACATCCATGCTTGTGTTGGATCTTCTTGCTGAGCTATTTTGAGGCACTCAGCTGAAACTGGCCTGGCTGCCAGCAGCACATGCTAAAACACCTCTGCAACAGCTGGGTGCTGAAGCCCACATCAGGGAAGAGGTGGATGAGGTTTGAATTGTGAAGGAACTTCAGTCTTAAAGATCTTCATCTTTCCCAAATGAGCTTGTTACCCTGAGCTGGGGAAGATACACTGAGGAAGGATCATTTTACACTTGAACTTTAATCTTTCCCTATGTGCGTGCTCTTGGGTAGTGCTAGAGACAAGGTCCTAGATTAAACATGACCTTTGGACAGCAGATGGCTTGCAGTATCTCCTGTTCTGAAAGCTGCTCTACAAGCATGTCTAGTAAGGTGACTATTAGGATAACATCATAATTTGTTGTGTGGAGTTGCAAGAAAAGATATTTCATGTCCCAGCAGAGCATTGCTGCAGTCAGATATGTGCAACTGCTAATGCCCATGGTCTTTGTAGTCATAGCTCACTCAGACCTGCAACCATTGTCATGTAATTTTCTTCAGCTTTTTAATTAAACAGAGGCTTGAATTTCATATATTTCCATGTTTCTTCAAAGCTCTTAAACTCACCGCTTTCCCCCCACTTCAGCTTTCTCTGGTAGGTTGTAGCCTGTTGGAAAACACAGAACACATTGTGAAGCCCAAAGCAAAAGCTGACTCAGCGATCCTGCCCATTTAGGCTGCCGCTGTTCACGGAACAGGAGGTTAGCCTTAAAATACTTCTGCCAAAAAATACTGCTGCTGTAATGGAACTGATGCCCATTTTATTAGCTGTTTCTGCACCCTTTAACTTAGTTTTTTAAAGAATGTAGTCTACTATTGCCTTAACACTCTGGGAAAGAGAGCTTGCTTGGGCTGGAATAATTCTTATTTTTCTATTAGAAGTATTAGGCATCTCTTCTCTGTGTTTCATGAGAAAGGCTCTGTTCTAGGCACAGCTCACATTGCTAACCATGGCTTTTGTCCTCAGAGGATTTCACTGAAGTCGTGGGAGCTGCTGTGTGGAAGTGAACAGGCCTTGCTTATGATATGAATGGCAGCACATGGGCCTGTCTTTACAGTTCAGGCCCACCTGTGGTCCTGTAGATCAGGTCTTTCTTTCGCCCATGGGGCTTCTCCAGGTAGCACTCAGATCTAGGAAGAGCCACCCACCAGCTTTCTGCTGGGGACTGTTTCAGCTCCTGCAAGCAGGAGCAGTTCTGGAGCTGCCAAACTTGGTTCCTGCTCAGAGCATCTCCCTGGCTGTTCACACTGCGTGGAGCTGGGGGGATGCTGGGGGTCCCTTTTAGAGCAGGCACAGGGCAGTACAGGAGTAAATAGTATTCCTCATCATCCCCACCATCCTTACTAACTGGAGCAGATCCATTCGTGACTTTGGAGCAGACAAGTGTCAAGACCTGGTCTGTGTGCCCAAGTGTGATCTTGCTAATGTGTATGAAACTGGATGCAAACATGGCAGCAACGTGGGACTGGCCAGTGCAGTGACATGCTGCTATAAAGAGAAAAGCAAGCATCATAAAATTCCTGCTTTCTCCATAAAGCAATCGGTAACAACTTGGGGTGATATTCCAGGGAGAAAGTAGGTTTTGAGGAGGGAGCTGGCTGGAGAGCAGGGCTTCACATGACAATGGTGGGAACTGTGGGTGTCTGTCGTTCCCGGAAATACACTCAAGTGCCCTTTTTCCACCAGGGAATTGAGAAGTTATGCAGACTCAGCCTATTTTCATTAATGGATTTAAAACAGGTTTTGGCAGAAGGCAGCCAAGCACATCAGGAATGGAACAGAAAATATTCTTCCTGAATCCAAGAGCCTGGAAAATGCCTCTCGCAGCATCTAAAGCAAGTGATAAATGCTGTTCTTGTTGTAATCTGAAATCTTTCTCTTTTCTCCCTCCCCCACATCCATCATGTGCATGAGTGCATAGGCTAATTTATTAGCAAATTTAAAGTCACAGGCGCAGAACTATTGTGGAGTCACCCTAGGACTCCTGTGCTGGAGGAGGAACGTGTTGCATTACAAGGTACTCACCAAAGCAGTTGAATTCAGTTTCTTGGTTGCCTTGGCTGCAGCTCCAGGTACTTGTTAATAGTTTTTCCTTTTAACCCTTATTTTTTTCTCCAGTCTGATCTGCATTTTCGACAGGTGGTTATTATTGCTGGAAGAGCTGACAGCTCTCATAGTCTCAAATGTTGCGGAAGTCCTTATGCCAGTTGTAATGTATACAGGTTGTCTTTGGATATTTGGAAAGAAAGGCTGTAGAAAACTTGTACTATATGAAGCTTGTCTGCCCTGGTCCCAGAGCACCCCTAAGATCATGGGGTGTCTTTGACATCAATGGGGAGCACTTCTACTCATGAAATTTGGAGCAAAGCGGGGCCAGCGACATCTAGATGACTCCTGTAGGTGTTTTCAGCATTTCCCTGGTTCTGTCTTCAGTGCTGTTCTCTAACCCTCCGCATTTGGGGTGACTGCCCCTCCTCTCTCAGCTTGTCCTTCTCCCAGCTGGGCTTCCCCAATGCCAGTGCACAGCCCTGGAGCCGTACATCAGTAACCCAGATCCTGGGTTTGTTTTGCACAGCAGGTGCCTCTTACAAAATTAATCTTGTTAGTGGGTAAACTGTGACTTGTCCAAGTCCAAAGAAGCAGCTCATCAGTGTCAAACCCAGGCTGTCAATGTGCGGATACCTTCCCCCTGTGCTGAAGGACTGTAGTGATGCTCATATGCTCAGGATGTCTCAGTTGAACGCTGTTCAAAGTTGGGATAACTCTACTGTACAGGCTGCTGTGGTACTTTGAGACTTGTTGATGGGAAGAAGAATATTCCACCATGATGGACGATGGGGGTTGTGGTAGAAAGCCCCACGTACAAGGTTTGAACAACTAGCAAATACTAGGATGAAACTAATTCCATAAATTGCCCTATTTTTGATTCCCTAACATACACAATTCTTTGTGGTTGTAGTTGCAGTTTGGCAGGGTCCTACCTCTTGCAACAATGGGTCACTACTTCCATACAGTGCTAGAGCTGGTTCATCATATTTTTACTGAGCTGTGAAAAGTTGTTTTTCTAGCCTGCTGTGACTCTGCTTGCTTCCTCACCCTTAGACTCCATCTGTACACTTCAAAATAGTAGGAGGAAGAGGGCAGAGAAAGAACAAAGCCTCGTAATACGAATGGAAGGAAACTAGGGAAATTCAGGAGGAAATGGACAGTGAGAAATACAAAAAGATCCAGCTGGGCTGAATGCATGGGGTGTGAGTGCACAGGGATGCTTTCTGCTTGGCATTCAGAGCTGAAAACCTGCATTGTGGAGCTGAACTTTCCTTTGAGTCAGTGACCTATTCAGCCACCTAACAATGTCCATTATGTGCAGTCAGCTTGTTTATGCCCAGTGCTGGGGTTTCGTACCTTTTTTCATGTACAACTAAACAATATCCTACTTGCAAAATGGCCAAGCCATGCTAGATTTTGCTGTGTGTTTGTCGGTCAGCTTTCAGCAAGCATCTTGTTACTTAAAGATTTAAGAACACGAACTATGCTCAAGGAGAACACCTGGTGATGAGAACACCATTCTTGATTGACAGATAGCAAAAGTCTCTTTTCTTCGAAGGATGCTGAGAAGGGAAAGAGAGGTCGCAAGAGGTGGGTCCCTGCCTCTCTGGAGTTGTAGGGATTAAATTGGCAGCCTGAAGAGGTGAGTCCAGAACAGCACTTGGGCTTGGTGGCAGCGTGGGACCAGGCTGCCCGCAATGCTCAGGCGTTGCTGCGGGGTGAGAGCAGCAAAGAGTCAAAACCCAAAGAGATGGGGGAGAACATCTGCTGCGGAGGGGCAAGCGGTGCTGCTGCGGAATAGGTGGGCCTGTCAGCCCATGTGGGAGCTCTGCTTAGATTTGTTCTACAGCTGCAGAGAAACCAGCTGGCCTGGGTTTAGCAGCCGAGGGAATCCCCCAGGAGGTTTTGTATACTCCCTGTGGAGTTTGAGGCAGCAGCTGCACAAGTGCCGAAGCATCCTCGGCAGCGGAGATACCCCCTGCGACCTTGGGCAGCCCAGGGTTTTAGCTCTGTTACTTGGAAACGGCTCCCACCTCCACTATACAACACAACGTGAGTTGTCAGATCGCGTGGTGTTTCTGATGAACGTGAGAGGTGACGTACAGCTTTGGGGTTAGAAGGAATCACATATGGTATGACTTGACCTTAGCCTGCAGTTCTCTGCACCAGGCCGTCATTCTCAGTTGAGGGAGGTGCTCCTTAACCCAGCCCACCGAGAAGCAACTATAAGCAGTGATTGAAAGAGACAGAGCTAGAAGTAAGGTGTGCATTTTGTGGTGAGAGCAATGTAGGCATTGGAGCACGTCTGTGCAGGTGATGGTGCTTTCTCCTCCTATTTAAAGCGAGGAAAGTGTTCTGGCAACTTGCTTGTTCTGTCTTATGCCCTTCTTTAACCATCGCTCATTCAGTTCAGAGCCGCTTTGCAGCTTTTAAGACCTTTCTTTAGGGGAAAAAATGAATTCTGCGCATTCAGGGAAACATCTGTCATCATTTGGAGCAGAAAGTGTAGTTAACGCAGTCCCTGGAGCATGTGGAAGAGCTCCAGTTCCTCACGGCTGCCATGCAGTCGCTTCTCAGAGAGCAGAGCTGGCTGTGAAAGGTGAAGGTGGTTTAGCAACATTGCCCAACATCTAGAAAAATCAAGCGGCTCCTCTTTGAAGCCTCAGACATGCGCACAGCACATAACGCACGAGGAGTGTTTTAATTCATGTCCTCAGGAAATCGTGTTGCTTTGTAAGCTGAGCCGTTTTAAATGTCTTAAGTTTGGCACCCTGAAAGTTGGGCTTTAGCAGGCACTTCTGGAAGATGTCAGCCTGAGCTGTATTTTCCTGACTCAGATGCTTGCAGTAAGAACTGAGGGATGGAGCATTTAAATAGGAAAAAAAACCCAGAAGCTACAGTGCAGCTAGATAATGTCAATCTTGTAGTTGCTTTTAATATTCATTGCCAGGCACAGCAATCAAACTTTGTCACTTTTAAGTTAAGCGACCTTTAGTCCTCGTCAGCTTCTGTCTCTGTACATGAAAGGGATGACTGAGCCCACAGCTGCTAAAAGCATCTCTCGATTACTTATATTTCACTAGGTATTTAAAGATTAGTTCGAGGCATAGAGGATGAAAGGGTTTTTTCTTTATCTTTTAATAAGAAACTTGTATTTGCAGACGTGAAAAAGACCTAAGACCGAAACATCTAACGTGCTCCTCTCTTCCCCGTTGCTTCCTCCGAGTGGGGTGGGGGTAGGGTTGCATGTGCTGATCCTACAGGGAATAAAACCATGTCCCTCTCGGTCTGCTGCTTACCACAGCCCTGCCCTGCTTCCCAAAATTGATGGGTAAGGATGTGCTGTGCTGGAGTTCTCATGACATAGCCTTGTTTGCAATGCAGGAGACTGAGTAATGTACGTGGGAATTAAAGCGTACAATGCCTCGTATTTTTAAATTTGAACAACAAAGGGGAGGATGATCTCTCTGCCTGTAATGCAAGAAGCTTTGAGAGATTCCTGTAGTCACTTGCTTCTGCTGTGTCTGCTGACTATCAAACCCTTTTTGGGGAAAGGATGTCTTCATTACTCTTGTGGTGCTCCAGCCCTTCAATCAAAAAATAACCGTCCCTGAGATCTCTAGAAGATTGCCAGGCAAGATCAGAAAGGACCAGATTAATATTATCCTAAACAAAACAAAAACAACAACAAAAGAAATAAGCAGGGAAAATAGTTTGGAGAAGGGCTTGCAGCTGTTTACATGCAGGAACAGCGGAGAAAGACATGGATCCAAATATAAAACAATACCAGCAGATTTCATGTCCCCTTTAAGGCAGAGATGTGTGGCAGGAGCAAAGATGCTCCCCTTGCTGTAGCCCCATGATCACAGAAATGAGGAGCATACAGGCTGCATCCACACCAGCGTGTGCTCAGGAGAAGGGGGTGAACGATTCCCACACAACCTTCATAAGAGCGGCCTGAACCAACATTTAACGTCTTCCTGCCAGCGGATCATCTTTACACTGGCAGGGATGGAGTCGCTTCAAGGGAATTTGGTGGTGAGCTGGTTGTATGTGGTGCAGGTGGTTGCAGGCTTAACTGGTGTCTTGGGGTGCTTGCTTTGTTAATAGTTTAGCTGGATGTAAAAAGCTCTGACTTTGTGATCAGTAGACTCAGGGGTGTGTGGGAGAGCTGGGCACAGCAGGCCCAGCAGCTTCTGTGTCACCAGATAGACGTGATGTGGGTGAGGAGGACGTGGGGAGCTTCAGCCCAAGCCGAGGCAGTGTGTCTGCAGGCTGTGGGGTGGTGGAGGTGCCGAGCAGCCCGGGTGCAGCGCTGCTTTGGGGACACACGGTCCATCTCTGCATCCCGCTGGCGTGTTCCAAACCAGCTTGGGTTTTCCACATAGCTCTGTGAGGGAAACCCTGCGGCTGAAAGTGCCCTTTGTTATTTGTCTGATTTTTAATTTGGACTGTATACTACCTGTATGTGCAGCTTGGCTGAGAAATCCTGGCCGTGCTGTGAAGTGCCGGTAACTCAGTTGCGTGTCTAATCCAGATCAGGGATTTTCGTTGCTATGCCTTGATCCCTTTTGCTTTTTCAGCTTATCCAGTTGTAACAGCCTCAGGGCCTGAAGGCAAAAGAAGTTCAAGGTGAGGAGGAGGTGATCCTGGTAGCCATGTGTAGCCAGGAGCCAGCGCACATTCGCTCCCCTTAGAGCTGCCTCTGAGTTTGCTGTGAGACTTCATCCCTCCATACCGCTGTTCTCTCCCCCCTCATTCACACCCATGGAGGGCTGAGGGGTTGTGTCTGTCCTTTTCTGACATGCAGCATCATTCCTTGTGATGGTTTAACCCTGGGAGTTAATACCTCTTGGTCACCCTTCCTGGTATAAAGCAGCAGCACCTGTAACTTTGGTCCTTCTGCTTCTGTGTTCGTGCCCCAGCAGTCCTTTGCTCCTCCTGAGTTAGAAAGAATTTCCTGGTGCTTCACACCTTCGTCTCAACCAAATGTGCAAGGTCAGGAAGCCAGGAGGGAAATTCTGCCTCAAACTCAGAAAGCCAAGGAACCAGGTAAAATAAACACTCGCCTTCTGAAGTGGTTACCTGGGATTGTACTGACGCAGACTTTCCCATCTGCTCTGTTCTCCACAGAGCTGAATGTGGCAGGGTCTGCTCAGGTAAGCATCACCCCACCTGGGAGATGTTCCTGTAGGATTTTGCTGTGAGGGAGAAGAAAACTGAAGGGGTTTTTTGTTCATAACAGAAGAATCCTGCTTTTAAGCTGTGCCTTTAGGCATTTATTTAAGTGGCAAGAGCTGTCAGTTTTTCTTCCGTCAGAATTTATTCTTCTGTTGCCGCATTCAAGCGAGGGTATACTATGAAAAATGGTCGTCTCTAGTGGCAGCTTCACTCCACAGCCTTTTGCCATTCAGAACTAGCCTTCTTTAGCTCTGCTGCTGAAAAAGGGCATTCAGGCAGTCTTGCTTTGCTTTTATTACCTCTGTGCAGAGCCAGCACGGCAATGATAAGAGGAGAAAATAAGCTTCAATTTCTTCTTGCGTGTTGTCACCAGACTGCCTATCAGGCTTTGGGTATCTTTGTGTTCTCCCCTCTCTTCAAGACAGGAGAATAAATTAGAGTCCCCGGGGTAGGTTTCAGCCTGCAGAGATGTTTGTGGTAACCCGCAAGCTAGGAGGAACCCTAATTTGACATGCAGACCTTTTTGTATTTCGTCTCTGCTGTGTCCACAAGTTGTTTGTGTTGCAGCGGAGGACCGTTTTTCTGAAATCTCTGGGGTTTCAGTTCTGTCCGTGCTGCTGTGCTGGTATTGACATCTTTCCTACCCTGCTTTTACTCCTTCTCAGACAATGGCACTAGGAACCCTGTTTTTCTGCAGCATGACATTGCGCTGCACCTGCTCCAGCACAGAGAATTTTAGTGGGTCATTCACATGGTCCGTGGTCATTCAAAGTCCACAGACAGTTCAAGCCTTTAGTCTTCCTGCTGAAACTCTACTTGGTGAAGGGCACTGATTTGGTGGCATAAACCTTTCCATCAGACTCCAGGCTGGGTTGTGGACAACAGCTCTACTCTACTCTTAGCCAGCTAGCACAAGCCTCTTGTTGCAAATACAGAGTCAGCCAGTGTCATGTTGATTGATTGTGGGAGGGGGCGACGCTAGGTTTGAATGAACAGCCATGTCTTAAAATATTTAGCAAATTTTCTTCCATGTGTTTAAATCTTGGAGAAAGGCAATCAGGTAAGAACCTCAGCTTTTGAGCAAGGAAAAGAAAGTTTCTGGCTGTAATGGCTGGAAGGAAAGTACGGCCACTCTGGCTGGCTTAACCTTAGGCTTAGAAGCTGGGGGGCAAATGAATACTGTTTTCAATTTTCTTAGTTTTCTGCAATGCCCAGTTTTTAAGAAAACCTTGACCGGAGGGGGTGCGGGGGCTGACTCATGGCTTTTGAACACTGGGGTTGGCAGCTCTAGAAAAGAGCTCCCATGTGCTCTTGGTTACACTGGTGTCCGTGTGTCCATGAAATTTGGGTGTGTGCTCTGGTTTGCAGCGCTGCTTGTTACCAACATGTGGCTGGATGTAGGTGGCCTGCCCTTGTCTGTAATTTGGCTGGTGCTAATACATCAACACTATGCAAATCTGCTTTTCATTAGCTGTTTCCTTTTCCCATCTATATGACGGTGCATGTGGGGTTTTAGGTATTTGGGTCTACAAGCGGAGTTGCTCTTGGAGGATTGTAATTCACCCTAGTTTAATTACAGGCTCAGAGACAAGGGTTTGTCTTGAAAAAATTGGGGTTTTTAATTTGGCTTCTGAGTCCATCCAGCCCCCCTGTAGTCTAAAAAAAAACCACTTATTATCAAGAATTTACTGTCCTGGTTGGGATAAAACTGCTGGGTGACTTTTAGATGCATCCCAGTCTTGCCAGTTAACAATGGGCTGAAGGAGTGGATCAGCTGCCTTGATTTAATAGCAGAAGTGGGGGAAGCTGATGGTGGTGCATTTTTTTTTGTCTGCAGTGATCTTTAGCTCAGAGGAGCACATCTCTGCTAATTGACTATTAAACAAGATTGCTTGCTGAGGTGCACTGTCTTGCCATTTCAATCCTTTAAGGAATAAGTCTCTGATCAGCTGCACATAGAGCTCTTAAATGTAATCTGCCTAATGACTGGAGGGCTTTGACCTTCTGGTATTAAGGCGCCAATGTTTTGGGTTCCAAACCAAACCTTTTGGGTGGGGGGACGAGCAGGGGTGGGGTTTTTTCTGATATGGTAATGATGCAAACAACAAAGGCTGCTTTTTAATCTCTAAGCGAGACTTGGAAGCAGCACAGAGTCAGTCTAGAGATAAGTCTCTTTTAGCTCAAGATTTCTAGGATCGCACACATGTTACTGCACGCCTGGACCACCGGTTAGACACCTACCTGGCCACAGATCCTTTGTCCCAGTTGCTGTGCATGCAAATAAAATGTGTTTGCATGTGTTTACCCAGTTTGGAAAAAAATCTGAGCCCTGGGGGATTTGAGCTTCCTTCTGTGTTATGAAATGGGCCACACTGAGAGGCAGCTGAAGCCAGGCTCGCTGCCCGCTTTGCAGGCTCCGGGAGGGTTTTGGAGCTGATGCACTCGCTGTTGGAGAAAGGATGGTTAGTCCCGTGTCTTAGCGAGGATTCCGGCTGCCGTTTTAAAGAGCTCTGCTGACGCCAGAGGGAATCCCGGCCCAGGCCTGAAAGAGAGCAGTGGCTTGGGGTTGGTGTCCGAAAGGGCCAGACAAAAGAAGGGCTGAGCTGCGAGCGGAGGCGGGCTGGCTCTTTCCCTTCTCAAATCCTGCTCTGGTTTGTTCGCCTAGGCCAGACTCTGGCTCCATCCTCTGCAAGCGTGGATGCAGGGAAGGAGTGTCCCTTGTCCTGGGAGGCTCGGGACACCCTCTCTGTGACATGGCTCGGGTGCTTTCCATTCCCGTTCTCCCCCACCCCAGTTGGTTGAGATACATCATCCTAAACCATTAACATCACGTGGTGATTGACGCAGCAGGCTGGAAATGGGAAGGGGGACAAAACTCACGCTTGCTCTGCTGTTTCAGAGTAAATGCTGCAGGAGCAGTTGTTGGTATTTCATTGCTGGTATTAAACCTGGATGTGGGGAGAGAAGGGAGAATGTGGCTAATGCAAAACACCTGCCTCTGACAGATGCCCAAACCTCTAGAGACCCTGCAGTAGTTTTGTAAATCACAAGCAGGTTTTCAGCCTTCCCAGAAATGTGTATTTCTAAATGCTAACCATCAAATAGCCTAAATTACTCATCCAGCAGGTTAATCTATAAATTGACAGGCTTATAATAGCCGTTGGAGAGCAGCGTTTAGTACATGGTATCTAGTTCAGTGCTGTCTGTCTCTTGTTATTCTGACCTGACAAATAATGCAGCCTCTTGTTTGTGTTGCAGTAAAATATATTGTAGGAAGGCCATTTAAATGGGGTCTTTCTGACCTGTCGCACAGCAGGTATCTCTAGGAGAGAGGGCTTCAGCCTGCAGCAATGCTGCAAACGAAACGAGTGGGAGACTGAGTAACAAATGGTGCCTGGAGCTTCAAAATCTTGTCTGCCTGCTTTCCCTGCCTGCCTCTGCCTTTCTTGCACCAGACGCTTCTAATCAGAGAATATTGAAGGTTTGTTGTATTGCTCATAATAAAACCTCAAAGCAAGGATCAGCCGTGAGAGCAGTAACATGTTGTAACATGAAGTGAAAGTAAAGCTGCTCCGTGCTGCACGTCCCACTGAGACCAGTCAAGTTGCCACCTCTTTCTAAGGTGACATTACAGGATGTCTGTCTGCAGACTTTGGCCTTTTTTTTCAGGAGGGAAGAGGAGAGAGGTGGTTTCCTTTGCAGCAGCAAGGGCAAAATAGGCTTTTAATAAAGCTTAAATTCTGCAGCTGCTGGCTAAGTTAAAAAAAGAAGTGCTGGCACTCTGTCCTCTGGGAGATGAGCCTTTTCCAGCTCTCTGCCATGACCCAGGGATGCGAGCCATCCCTTCTGGTCTCTTTTTCCTTTGTGCCACTTTCTTGGATGAGAATAATGGGAGACCTTCTTCCCTTGGCAACGCTTTACCCTGCTTGGGCTTTTCTGCTCACAGAGATGGTTTAGGGTGGGAATGGAAGGAGAAGTCTCCGAAGTGCTGTAGCGGAGGCAAACTGGAGGGGGTTGTCACTTTTTATCAGGTATAAATCCACTCCTCAAATCTCTGATTAGAGATCCTGAGGATAACTAGAAATTCAAAAGCCAAAAGAGAAGAAAAATAGAAACACCTTTGCATATGATACAATAAACTTTTCCACCAAGGTGCATGTATGGATCAGCTGAGCATTGCCAGAGATCTGAGAGCACATTACGGCCCAGATGCTGACAAGAACAATTTATCCAAGTATTGCTGTGATTGAGCCAGATAAGGGAATTTTTTCCTTCCTGCAGAAAGTTTCATGCTGGTCTCCTGGGATGCTCAGTGACCTCCTTGCCAATTGCAGAGCCTGGTCCTGGCTCTGGAGAGCCCTGTAGCATGGTTTGCAGGGGGATGCACAGCATGTGGCTGCTCCAGCTTCCTGATGAGCACAAGATGGTTTAGGTGAACTTCAGTAAGATGAAGTGTTATTTGCACTTCTCCCCTGTTATGCCTACCTCTCTCCTCCATTCAAATGTTTTTCTTCTTCCCCTTTGTTAACAGTAGCCTTTGAAATGCATCGAAACTGTTTGCAGGCAGGTTCTCCACTGCAAACCACAAAATATTTTGGAACAGGTTGAGGCATCTGGTTGGACAGGAGAGGACTCTTAACACACATGTAATTGGGTGCTTCACATCATTCAGCACAGTGCGGTACGTGTGTCGGGGTGTCCCAGAGCAGCTGCAGGGACAGTGTGGTGGCCTTGACCCTTGCTGCAGTTGTCACAGATAAAGTTAAACCAAGGGAGGAGTTGTGCTATGGGTGAGACTCAGTCTCTTCTCTCTCTTGCTGAGGAATCTTCTCCGGGAGCTGAGAGCAGACAGGGAGTAGAGGACGTGTCTCTAGCAGTGTGGGTTCAGCAAGCTGTGAAGGCTTTTGCTAGTCCTTATCTGGGAGCGTCAGCATGAGAAACTGGTGCTGGGGGAACAGAATTTGAAGCAAACAGTCAGAGAAACTTTCACCAGGAGATCTGATTTGTAATTAAAAAACAAACAAACCAAACCAGCTAGAGGAGTGACAAGGTTTAGAGGATTGCTCAACCGCTCAGGTCAAAGGCATTTTAGCTGGCCTGGGGCAGATCACAGAAACAGCTGAAAACTGGTCTGGGCAGAGACACGAGAAAGGGGTATAGCCAAGAAGTCTTGAGTTGCCACAGCAGGGTGCAAAGGGCAGGAATTTTGTAGGTTTGTAGCTGGAAGGTCAGCTTGGGCACCCTGGTCTGAGCTCCTGCCTTTGCTGGGGTCGTGGCGTTTCCCTGAGAATCCCTGCAAGCGCTTGTGGTTGAACGACAGCCCTGATTTTTGAAAGAGGCATCCACTCGCAATGGAAAGACTTACAATTTGGGATCCACCACATCCTTTGGGAAGCTGTTCCCATGGTTAATGCGTTTACTGTGTAACTGTTACTGTTCTCTGAAGGAGTCTGAATCCTCCACTGGCAGCCTGCCTGCCTTGCTCAGCACTGCTGCAGCTCTCTGCCTCCTGAGGCAAAAGTCTTGCTACAAAGGGACCAAATGACCTGCCAGGGGTCACGCAGGCTGTTTGGGAGATCCGGGGACCTGAACTTCCAACCAAGAGTATGGGAGTGAGTTTTATGAAGCATTTGTGTGTTCATTCATCAGCAGCCCGCTGATGCTGTCTCCTCTCTGGATGATGTATGCCTTGCTGGTTTGCCCTCAGCAGCTGGTGGGTCACGCAGCATTTGAGAAACAGCTCTGGCATCGTACCAAGCAGAGGCTGTGGGACGCTCACCAGCAAATTCCAGAGATGATATGTCGTGAAAACCCTGGCCCCGCCACCCCTCTCTGCATGGGGGTGCTAGAGGTAGAGTGGTCCTCACATGTAGCAAGAGCCGTGGCTTTCCAAGCAGCTTTTGGTCAGTGGACATGAGCTGCAGAATCTGTTTGGAAGCCTCCTGCTTTGCGTGGGTGGAAGGAAAGCCTCGCTCCTGCCCCTTTCCCTGCCTCCAGCTGGAAGGAGACAACGGAGCTTGCGGCTGGGAGAAGTCAGCTGTTTCCATGGTCTTCCTCCGGGGATTTGAAATCTATTTCCAGTGAGATGGGTCCCTGGGAACAGGAGGGGCAGCTCTTCTAAGTGTCTGCTGCTAAAGCTGGAAGGCACTCAGAGGTAGCCTTGCCAGCCTCAGGCATTCAAGACACTTCAGTCAAGCCCTGAAAAAATAACCATGGGATAATTTTGGTTTCTCCTCTTACATACATTTTGGGCTCCCTGCGCTGTCCTCTGGTTTGTTACTGAGATTCTTCTGCAGCCACCAGCCTTAGAAAGTTGTCGTTGAGAAGAAAAGCACATCCTTTCATCAGTTAACTTTTTATTGCCCACTTTCTTGGGGGTTGGACTTCAGGTTTCATATGGCAAAGATCTTTTAGGGTGTTTCCCTTCTTACCCCCTGAAATACCCTATTTGATCTGAATCATTTGGCCAGCTCTTAATCTGTGAAGGAACGGTTTCATGGAAGGGAAGGTAATTGTGCTGGATACCCTGGTGATGTTACCCTTTCCAAAAACAATTAAACTTGATCAAACCCTCATTCTTGTTTTATGGCTGTGTGTAGCCGTGCCCAAATGTTTATAGTCCCGCATAGTCCCACATGCTGCCAAGCCAGGCTTTCCACTGGAAGATAATACATTATATTGATGCTATTTATTAACTTGCATGACCCTGCAAAGCAACTGCTCCACCGGGCTATAGTTTGTTGCTCCTCATAGCAATGCATTTGTGCTCATTCACCCTTATTTTCCTGGGAACTTTCCCGTGCCCTGAGCTGCTGAGCTTTGCAAACATTTGCCAGTGGAAGGCGGTATATTTGTTTTAATCAGAACTATTCTTAAAGCTGTCAGATTAATTGCTGGGGCAGAAGGGAGGTCTCTCCCTACTTCTGTCCTGCCTTTTTCACCTCGTTTTGATCAAAGCCCAGCATTGATCTGGTACAGTGGGAAGCTAATCGGGACTAATCGCTGGGGCTGTCTGTGAGTCACAGGGACAGAGCCAGGGACTCTGCATTGCTGGGGGGGACACTGGGGGCTGTTTTGTCAAGAGGAGGCTGGTTGGGTTGTGAGATCCTCCTTGCCCAGCACACGGTGCTGTCAAGAGCAACCTGGGAGTCGCACCAGCTGCTCCGCCATCCGAGCTCATTCACTTTGAAATCCCGTTAGTGCTGGAACAATTCCATTAGCAGGACTTCTTAGGCGTGATTTGGAGCGGTTTCTCTGCCGATTAACGCCAAGTCCGTGCACCAGTCTGGAGGGCTTGTCATCAGCAAGACATTCCGCGCGTACCTCAGGGCTGCTCACAACTGAAATCCTGAACAAAAGATCTGCTGTTAGACAAAGGAGGAAGGAGTGAGCCTCTAAGAGAGGAAGAATTTCTCCTCTGTTTGCCAGCAATTTTTTTCGAACTATTCTTTTTTTTAATGATTGGTCACCAATTAACCCATGTCGTTTTGCAGACAAAGCTGTCAATGTTTTTAAAGTTGCACAATGAAATAACTTTAGTGCTGTTGGTTCTAGCAGTTCTGAATGTTCTCAAACAAATGCCTTTTAAGATAAAAATGGCCTGTGCTTGGTCCCAGCCCAGAGTTGTGGTCATTATTGTTTTATTTGAAACGTCTCAACTGAACCCAATGAAGTCAGTGAGAGCTGCAAGTGTTTGCAAGTCAAGTCACACTTATTTCCATGGCTAAATATGGGCGTAACGCAGGGTGTTACTCTCAAATACTCCAGCGTATGACCCAGGCTGTAGCCCAGCAAGCACAATGTGCCACAGCTACCAACTCGCAGTAACTTCTGGCAGCTTTCAGGTCATCAGCCTGTTAGAGGTGGGTACCAAAAGCATCATGCCTTCTCACGTTTATTTTTTGCTCTTGCTGCTGTTGGGGTGTGAGGTGCCTCCCAGCCATGCGGGAGTCTGAGCTCGATGGTAACTTGTTTATGTCTGCATTTTTGCTGATTTCTGTGCAATGGATCAGAAATGAGAATAGTGGAAGCAGGACGTATTCCCACACACACGTGCTCACAGTGCGGACAGCTTTATAAAAGGCATTTCTTGTCACTTCTCAGTGGCAGCACTAAGATAGCATATTGAATATAGCCAAACACCTTGGAGCGGGGTAGGTGTTCTGCGCTGGTGTAGCAAAATCCGTCTGAAACTGGCACATGTATTATCCCAAAATGTTTACAGTACTTAAGAACAATGTGAAATATATATGAAGAGCATGCATGATATTTGCCAGTAAACAGAATAAATGCAAGCAACGCTTTGCAGGTTTAAATTATTCTGTGTAGGAAGTTTCGGGAGTTCTGGTGCATGTAACGTAGTCCTTCGGTGGCAGGAGTGGATCTGTTTTGCGTTGTGTGGATGTCCTGGGTGGAGGAGAGCTCACGTGAGGAGTTCCTGCAGTTTCCAGCTGGGAAGTGGCAACTCCGTCAGCGTTTGGCCGCAGATGCAGTGCTGAGTTAACGGGTGTAGCTTTGGCTGCTGACCAAGCCCCCAGTTACATGTCCTTATCCATCACCCAAGCGTCAGACGGGGCTGGTTAGTGCTGGGTTGGAGTTGTTAATGTCTTCATAGTATCAGAAGTCATCTAAATGCTGCAGCTCTTTCAGTTAAGCTCCTGTTGAGCTCCATATGCAGATATTGTAATGTAATTGCCTGGCCCACTGCAAACGTGTTTGGAGAGTCTGCTACTGACACAGCCTCCGCCTGTGCTCCGGGCTGGAGAGGAGCCAGAGCGAGCCGTGGCCTCTGCACAATGTCACACTGATTAGGGGGGTGCGAGATTTTTGTATTTGCTAAAATAGTTCTGCCGGTACAACCCGGAGGGCAGCTGCAGTTATATGGGTACAGAGGGGCCTTATGCCACTCTGAATTGTCCCTGGAGCTGGGGACAGACAGCGATGCTGCTGGCAGCACCTTTATCCTGCGGTAACAGCCCGTGCGAGGCGTGTGCTGCCCGGCTCCACAACTGCAACTTTATTTTGTTGACAACCACCCCATAGCAACTCTGTCTCAGAGGCCCAAGGAAAATATTTTACTTCCTCTGGCTGTTAGGAAGCAGGTTCTCATGGCAGCAGTCCCTTCACAAAGGGTTCGGTCCTGCGCAGGAAACCCTGATCCGTTCCCTAATGAGCCCTTCCTGCTGATAAGGGGACCTGCAGGCCAGGGGCTTGGCCAGAGCCAGCCAGCTCCCCGAGAACTGATGTGCCTGTTGGTGAGCGTGTCCTCCAGAGCCTGTAAAATGAGACTTCAGCCTGTGTTTCTCCACTAGGTCCTCCAGAGAGGTGGGTACAGACCTGGGTGCTCTGGCATGGGACCTGTCTGAGGGAAAGCAGCTCTGGCAAAGCTGGGCACCTGGGTTACTGCTGCTGCTGTCTGTTGTTCCTGAGCCGAAGCATCCCATCTCTCCCCTCCTCAGAAAATTTGTGTCTTGGTGTACGTGGAGACACAACTCTGTTTTTATTCCTGGAATAACTATATTCGTGTGTGCAGTATTAGTGTGTATTTACACCCAGGTTGTTCCCCAGACTGGAGAACAAGGCGGTGCCAGATCTGTGCTGTCTTGTTTTGGAGGAAGGCATCCCTTGGGTGTGTTTTTCCAGCCCTGCGCTTTGGAAAGGCCTATCCAGCACTGATCCATAACCTGGAGATGAGCACAAAGTCACTAACTGGAACCTCCGCAGGTACCTCGTGGCATTGGTGCTCTGCAAGCCCCTTTACCCCCTGCCACGTCAGCTTTGCTGTTTGTAAGCTGGTGCTGTGACACTTATTTCCCTCCTGAAGGTGAGGTGCATTCTGCCAGAGCGAAGGAGCATTGCACAACTTGTGAAATCCCGTGGAAACTTGCTGCGCTGGATTAATAACAAATCCAGCAATAAATCAGTAGCTGGAACACCAAAGCGTTGCCCTTTGGTGGGCTGTTGCTCACTGATGCTGGGAGGTGGGAGTGACGTGGTTTTTTCCCCCTGACAAATTTCTGTTCCCCACAAACTATATTTAGACACAAATACATTAAGCCTTATCCATGCCTGTGGCAAGCTCTGCCGCTGCCTGCAGCAGTCCTCCCCAGGGCAGCATCACGCGTGCATTTAGTCTGTCGCGTCTGCCCTTGGCTCTCCCCGCTGATGGAAACCGCATCATCTCAGCCAGGCTTGGATTGCTGGGCTGTAACAGTCCGGCTGTCCTTGCCTGGCAGCACCTTTTGTCTCCATCTTAAACTCTTTTTCATGTAGACACTGGTTATAGGAAGGCAGGCAGGTGTGTGGGAAGGAGAGCTATCACTGGCTTCTTAAGAGGTTACACCTTCTCTTCCGTACGTGTCTCCCACCTTGCTTATCTTAACAATAGTTGTGCTTTGCATTGTGATCCTGGATTAGCTCCTCAGCTCAGCAGAGCCCATGTCAAAGACTTCCTACGAGTGGAGAAAAGCTGTGTGCATCGGTGTTCATGTAGGAGTCTTTACCGTGAGACTGTCCTGAGGTCTCAGGAGGTTTGGGGTGATATGAGAAACCAGCAAGGACCTGGGGCTGGGCTTAGCAATTCGCATTTTGCTAGCTTGCATTTCAACATCAGTGTTGGCAAAGCAGCTTGGGGTCAACTTGGGCTGGCAAGCCTGAACAAAAGCATGAGAAGAGTTAACTCATGCCATCGCCTCGAGTTAAAACCCACATTTCCTTGTTTGTCATAGCAAGTACTTCAGGCTGGCCCTGCTGCAGTCAGACCAACCACCTTCTGCAGGAGTCATTGTACTTTCACCAGGAGATGCTGCTGCCAGTGAAGCCCTCTGTGCTGTAGATTAAATTTTCCTTGGTCTGTTGGCGGGTTTGCAGGCAGGATAATTGCATTTTGCCAGCGTACCAGCGTCTCTTGCTGCCTTTAGCTGTAGCTGCCCACGCTGCATGCTCCGTTGTGCCCCATGGCACCGCCAAATGGGTTTTGCCCCAGCCGTGGCCATGTTTCCACAGTGGTTTGGTGTGTGTCACTCTTCAGAGTGCGAGAGGCTTTGTGATCCTCATTGCAAAAATATGGGTTTATAACCCTGCCTCAGAGATCCCTGGACTGTTTCAGGCAGGTTCTGTGGCTCACTTTATATTTGCTTTAGGGTGTAAATGCTGAGTATCTGCTACTAGCTCAGCCAGCGGAGCATATGGACAGGCACCAGTATCTGAGCTGGCAGTGAGCTCCTTGGCAGCACTGCTGTCCAGACGGGATCATCACCAGCATCCACCCTTCCTTTTATCTTCATTTCCTTCTTCCTTGTTTTTTTTTTCCCCCACCTGGGATTTAACTGTTTGTTTGTTTGGTGCTGGGGAGGCTTTATCATTTTTGTGGGTTTGTTTGTTTGTTGTAGGGGGGAGGTTTGTTTGTTTTGTTTTGTTTTTAAATACCTCTTGCGATAGGCAGGGCTGAGAATGAGTTCTGCTACTCTCCACATCCAAGTGCCCATCTGAGAAATTATGCCAAGTGGGGAATAAAAAAAAAGGCAGTTGGGCTTGGCCTGGGAGATTTTTCTGTCCCTGGTCAGTTATGGAGGGTTTGGGGTCTGAAGAGGAAGACCTCTTTTATAATATGGGGGAAGGTTCCTGCAAGTTGGCAATACTGGGCTCCATCATTCTGCTGCTGCCTGCTCTATCCAGCTGGAGCACCTTGACCTTGAGGAGCAGATGCCACCGTGCGTGTGCCCGTCTTCCTCTCCACCAGCGTTTTTGCTTCTCTGTCAAGAAAGATAACTGGGAGAGGCTGGGAGTGAAGAGTAGAGCCGGCACATGGTCTCTGTATCCATCCTCCTCGTACAATGTGTCACGCACCCATGCACATTTTTGTTTGAAGGGAGAACAGCAGGGCAGGTGATCCATGGTGTCAGGAGTCTTCTATTTTATTAAAATGAAAGTATTTACTGGCTGCATTGGTTTCCCAGCTGTGGTTAGTTTGTATGAGAACCATTTCCTGCCGTTAAGGAAACTATTCAGCTTTACAGCAGTTCATGGCAGGAATAGATAGTACTATTTACACAGTCTTGTGCTCTTCTCTTTGCTGAGCGGCAGAGCTTCTCACCTGCATCCCTACCATCAAAGTGCTTGGGTGACAGGAGCAGAACTGCTGTCACTGCCCTGCCAGTCAGTATCGCAGGATCCAGTGGGGAAGGGAGCTGGGCAGGGGAGCCAGGGCTTGATCAGAGAATCATGGAACAGCTGGGTTGGAAGGGACCTTCAAAGTTCATCCAGTGCCACCCCTGCCATGAGCAGGGACATCTTCACCAGATCAGGTTGCTCAGAGCCCCGTCCAGCCTGGCCTGGGATGTCTCCAGGGATGGGGCATCCACCACCTCTCTGGGCAACCTGGGCCAGTGTTTCACCACCCTCAGTGTAAAGAATTTCTTCCTCATGTTCAGCCTGAATCTCCCCTCCTTTAGTTTAAGACCATCACCCCTTGTCTTATCCCAACAGGCCCTACTAAAAAGTCTGTCCTCGTCTTTCTTATCAGCCCCTTTTAAGCATGGAAAGGCAACAATAAGGTCTCCATGAAGCCTTCTCTTCTCCAGGCTGAACAACCCCAGCTCTCTCAGCCTGTCTTCCCAGCAGAGCTGTTCCAGCCTTGGATCATTTTTGATGGTGAACATGGTACTTTCAGGGCTGTGCGGCCTGAGATGCCACCTCTCCGCACTTGGTAGCATTTACTCATCAGCATCTTATTCCAATAGTGGGATCTGATGTGCTGCTCTGAGTTGCAGGGAGCCAGCAGGAAAGCAGTTTGTGTTAGAGCTTATGTTTGAGTTGGGTTCTTCTGCCTGAAGATTTGCAAAGCCGTTCAGCTGTGCTGAGAAACCTGTGAGTAGATATGTCCTTCTTGTCTTCTTGTGCCAGACAGCGTAAGTGCCCATGGCCATTGCAAGGGTCTCATCATGTAATGCACAACGAAAGCTATCCATCCTGGTTCTGAACCTTCCTTGAGAGTGGATTTTTAGGTTGTAGGTGTAACCTGCCTTTTTTCATGGTAAATGGTGATGGTGGTTTCTTTGATAATCTGTGTACAAAGCCTGGGGCAGGAGATACAGGTTCTTTTCTGGCCATGGAAGATTTCTGTTGGTGAAATCATGTCATGTCTGTGAGTCCAGGTTTATTTATTTCTGTGTAAAGAAAGGTTGCTCTGCAGTGCCTCTAGGAGGGTCACGAGATGTTTTGGATGTATGCTGGATGGTGATAGAGTGCTGAGCACCAAATTGTCTCTGCTCTGGGACATGCAAAAGCCTGTGATAAGGTCAGAGAAGATGCCTTGCTCTATTGTCTTGTCTCCCCATCATGTAGCTGCAGGGTGTGCAGATGTCTTGGAAGAAACAGCATCATCTAAAAAAATGTCCTTTTTAGTTCTAGTCTTGTCACAAGATCCTCATTGACAAAACAGGTTTTATTAGCCACTCTGTTTAAAAGGGGTCAGGGGCTGGATTTCATTAAGGAGGAGAAACAAACATCTCACTCATGATTTGTGTACATCATTGACTGTCCTCTAAGTGCATTTGCTCACATTATCTCCCCAAAATGTGACATAAGAAGAAGGGAGGCGGAAGAGTGTTAGGGTGTTAACTGAGCATTAGTAACATCCTACTTTGTGTTCAGTGTTTGCTTCTGACAAATTGAGCCCTTCTTAAAAGTGTTGATAGGAAAGAGTAGGACCTTCCTGCTACAGAAGCTGCTGTTACCCACACAAGGAGGATGATAGAAGGCAGGTGGAGAAGCAGCGCAGGGTTTGCGGTCTGCACGCTCCCACAGAGCCAGCAGAAACAGAGCAGCAGAGGGTTTGTGATCCCCAGGGGTGGAGGTGAGGCTGGAACTGGGGACACTGCTGGCTCCTTGGTCCACGCATGGGTGGGTGTCCTTTGGGCACCCTTCAGTCGTCGGGGTCGGATAACACGAACTGTCACGGCCCCTCCTGCAGGCCGACCCTGCTGGTCCCTGCCTGCTTCTGGCCAGACGCTTGATCTTGTTTGGCCAACTGGTTCAGGTTCAGCTGCTAAATTGTCTCCGCTGGCATTTCACAAAGACGGGAGGTACTTTCCCCTGTGTTACTCTTCAACAGCTGCAGCATGGGTGTTGTGAGGCAGAGAGGCTGATTTGCAAAGACATCCGAGATCTTCTGTGGTGAGGGAAACGTGAGAGTAAACAGGAGGAACGGCACAGAAGCACCAGCACAAAGCTCTGTTATGGGGTAGCAGTAATCATCCGCATGGATCGAGAAGGAAATAACTGGCTTGGCAGCAGCGGAGCAAACAGAAATATCAGTGAATCACAGGCTTGACATGAGTCAGTGCTGTCACACGGTTGTGAAAAAGGCACACGTCATAGGAGGCCGTGTAAGGCGTTGCATGCTTTGCAAGGCATCTGAAGTATTCCTCCTGCTCCCGGGGCCGGTAAAGCTATGGATGGAGCCTTTTCTTTCCCGTTTTGGATGCTTCGTTTTGAGGAAGATGTGGGCCAGTAGCAGAGAGTCCGGAGAGAACGGTGAGAGTGGTCAGAGGGCTGGAAACCATGAGGAATGAGAAAAGCTTGAGAGGACCCAGGATTGTTTAGTCTAGGAAAGAGCGAGCTGAGTCAGGGGGGAGGTGGATACAAAAAGCTTTCAAAGACATAAAAGGCTGCTGCGAAAAGCGAGGGAATAATCTGTTCTTAGTAGCTACTAGGAAGAAGATAAGTCATAAGCTGAGCAAGGAAATTTAGTCATTGGGGAAAACCTACATAAGTGAAAGGTCGATGAAGTACTGAAACCTCTAGTGAATGTGGGGTTGGTGTCACGAGGCCTTTGGAGGACCTACCTTGGAACCCACCATCTCAGAACTCACCTTGCTTTGCCTTTCAGGATGCACTATGAGTCCTTTGTAGCCCCGTTCTCCTATTGCTTGAAGATTATTTTCTAAAGCTTCTGATGAAGTTTGCCTCTTTGGAGGCAGGCACGCGTTTCCCAGATGCTGCTGACCTTCATGTGACAAGACAGCAGGGATTACGTGTGGCAGTGCCACTTCGTTGCTGGTAGAACAGCAATTCTCCAAGGTGCTGATGGGGCTGCAGGCTCACACTGAGACGGGAGGAAACCTTGTTGTTGAGGACAGGAGCACAGAACACGTTTGCCTATGGTGGGACAGCAAGGGAGCCCTTGGCTGGCTGTTTGTCCCTGTGTGTGACAGTGACAACCAAGGTCCTTGTCCTGAAGACACCAGATGGATCCAGGGGAATCCCCCCTGCCAAGGCAGAGCTTGCCAGCATGCTTATTTGCTGGTTCAGGGACTGATTTGGGCCGTGCTTTCTAATTGTGAAAAGAACGTGTCTTTTGTGTCCTAAATAGGCGATTGTCCTGATTCTCATCCCCAGGATCCATTATGTCTTAGCAAATTACTTTCTTTCTTTTAAATGCCTTAGTGATTAAAGATGCCACAGCAGATACCCTTAATGAGTACAAAAAGGGTAATAATTCCTCTTGTTGGCACTGAATGCAATTAATCAGGCCCCTTTACTTGCTTTTTTTAAACAGATGAGGCGTTTAAGGCCAAGCAAGTTTTTAATTGGACTTTAATGTCTCTCATTTACTTCATTTTGGCACAAGCATAGGAATTCCCACCCCCAGGTTTGCTGTTTGATTTGTTCAGGGTGATGAAAGGCTCAGCAGCAGGCTCAAACACGTCCCTCAGCCCATGGCCGGCTCCACCTCGCTGCCTGGCCCACGCTGGTCCTGCTGCAGCAGCTCAGGATTGTCCAGGCAGGAGCAGAACCGGATCATCCAGCCCAGGGCCCACCTCCAGCATGGGCTGACACCAGGTATGAGCAGTATTTTGGGAGTAGTCATCAACACAAGGGTGCGACATAGCCTGCACCGTTTTGTTAGGTTCCATTGCCTTGAAGGGACTTCCAAGCGTTCTAGCGGCTATTTGGAAGCCCTTGCTGGAGGTCCGTGTTCATAACCTAGACTCTGTAGATTCAAACGTGGGGTGAGTTGTAACTTTGAAGGGATATTTCTGAGTTCCATGGCCAAGAGGAGATACAAAGGCCTTGAGCACTGTTACACATGGATGTGTGCAGGTAGAGGTGTATTTATGGATGTATTTATGCCAGGAATTTCCATGGCAGAAAAAATGCTTGATAACCAACCTTCGCTTATCCTGCAGCCCCTGCTCCCTGCTGTGAAGCCGACACCACCTCTCCTACCTCTGGCCACGAACCATCTCACCTTTGGTTCCCTTTGCTCATGGATACCCTCTCCAGTGGTATGGGGATAGCAGTTACCTGTCAGCGTGTCCCAGTCTGTGTTTCATGCAGGGACATGTGCCACAGCCCAGCCGAGCCCGTTGGCCCCTGTCCCAGCTCAGCTCTTCCCCACCGGCAGCTGACAGCACCAGGTTCAGCCAAAAAGCCGCCAGTCCTGGCATGTGCCAGCCTGCCTCCAAGCCTGCATGTCGCTCTGTGGGGCAGGCACACCTCTAACACCTCAGAGAGATCCTGAAATAGCTTCAAGTGGGTTTTTGAGGTGCATGCCGTGTCTTTTGGAGAGTTGGGCCTCTCTCTAGTACAGTGGTTGTCAGTCCAGGGATGCCGGTGAGCTGTGAGTGCCCTTGGACGGGTGAGATGGCTCTTACTGCATCAGGGTTCTTTGCCTCAAAAACCATTTAGAAGCCACATAGGGACAAGAGACAACACCCTCCATTTCTGCATCCCCGCTTCTCCCACTTCAAAGGTATGCAGAACCATAAGCACAAGTGAGTCTGGGAAGTTAAATGTATTCAGAGAAATGTGTTATTGAATACCTTGTGTTAATTTAAACACCTTCTGCTTGCCAGGCTGAGGGGAGAGGACCGTTGCCAGCCTGATCAGCCACAGCCCTTCCCTAGGTCTGTCTCAGAGCATCTTTAAATCCCTTGCTGAAACCCAAGGCCTCCCAGTGCAGGGTATGGAGCTGCCGTGCACGAGCACCAGGCTCTGCCTCCCAGGTGGCCACTCAGCAGGGACTGCCACAGGGGATGCTTGCCCAATATTGTGTTTGGTTTTGTCTTCTTACTTGTTCCTATCTCCTCTCTTTCTCCCCCTTGCAACTTGAACGTGCATCTGATACTGGGTTTGGTGGTTGTGCAAGGCTCACATGTAGCCCTGGATAGCCAGATGTGGGAAACAATCTCTCTGGATTTATCTTGTGCTGAGAACATCTTTGCACATTTTACCCCCTTGCACCACTTTGCTGCTACCTGCAGATAAGGATACTTGGAGCCATCCTGTCTTGAAAAATAAGGGAGAATTGGAGGCTGAGCAAGGATCAAGGTTTTGTTGCGTGGTCGTGATCTGAGAGCTGTAGACGTCTTGATGAGACGTTCAGGGATAAAGGTGAATAAAAGAGCATCCAGCTTGCTCTGTGTCCCTGCAGAGTGAGAAGTGTGGGCTGCTGGCACGTTCTCTGGCAGTGGGCAGGGACTGAATGAAATGAGAGGGCCAGGTCCAAGGATATTTCAGCTCCTCTGGCTGGGCACTATGAGGAGAGGCAGGCAGCTTTGTCCTGTGGCTGTGGAGCCTGGCAAGATGCCCTTAATGCAGGGTTTGTAGCCCAAATATATCTATGTCAGGAAGCTGCAAGCCCAAGTGACCATGACCAGCCGTTGTTGCATTGAGAATCTTCTGGCTAAGGCTTACAAAGATCTCATTTTCTTTGCTTTAATCCCATATAAACTGCAGAATTATTTTCCTTTGGAGGCTTGCAAATTATGGAAGCACAAACCATGCTAATGGTCCGATAAGGACAACTTTGGATGGGTTCCCAAGAACAGCTACCCTTGGGCAGGTCGTGTTTGCAGAGAAGTGATGGAGAGCAGCCTGCCATGCTCACCTGGCTGCCCCCCTTGGGCCCCCCAACCCAAATTCCTCCGTCTCTCAGGAACGAGAATCATTTCCTCTCCAGCTTCTTGCAGAGGCAAGAGCCCTGCAGACCTGAAGTTATCTCTGGAATGTGTGTAAACACCGAGTTCAATGGGATGCTGTTTGCCCCCCTCTCCTGGGGAAGGTTAAGAAGGGGTTAATACGAGTTTGTTTTACGGGTTCTTAGCCCTGAGAATTGTCTTCCTCGGAGGGCAACCCGGCTGACCCGAGTCCCTGTGTGTGCGTTTCCCAGCATAAAGGGAAGATTCAGGGGCCCCACCGCGCGGGTGGGATTTTGGTTTTCTAAGAACAAGGAGATGAAAGACCAAGGGGGTTTTCTTGCTGAACAGGGACCTGGGAGCTGGCATGGGATCGCGGAGCACACACTGGGACTCAACGTGTCGCATGATGGTGTCACTAACAGGATTTAGGCAATCCTTGGGAAGAAACAAATTTGCAATCAGAAGCGTGAGGGTTAAACGCAGCTCTGGTGCCCCCATCTTCAAAGACTTGAAATGTAAGCAGGGGGACAAGACCTTAGAAATGATGTGTGGGCTTGGACAAAATGTGTTTCAGGGAGAGTCATAAAGAGCTGCATCTCTTTATAAAAAAAAAAAAAATCAGATGTAAGTTCGTTATGGTGTATGTTACTAATGAGACCTGCCTGGGCACCAAAGTACTCTTAGGAATAAGCAGTGGCAACCAGAACCTAAAGCTAGACGAAATCAAGTTGAAAACGGACATGTTGATACCAACGAAATGGTTAATTCCTGGATGTGTTGTCAGCGCTGGTGACGCACTGAGGCTGGATCCCTTCCAGAAAACAACACTTTAAACTGAAGACAAAGAACCGGCTTAGCACGGAGGTGATCAGTGGAATGGCTTGGCCTGGTGTATACAAGGGGTCAAACTAGATGATTTAATGATCTCTCTTGGCCTGAAAGCTTTCTGTTCTCTTCAGAAGATAAATGAAAAAGCCCTTTCACAAAAAGCGAGCACTTGAGATATGTGTGTAATGAGCTCTGCTGCTTCCCGGGGAACGGCGGAGCAGGATCCGCAGGCAGTGTGACCTTGCTGCCTGCAGGCTGCCTGAACTTGGTGGCCATCTGCTCGGTGGCTCACCACCATCAAGGCCACCACTCTCACGCGTGGCTTTTCTCAGCTCTGTTTTTAATTGCGGACCGGTGCTGTCTTCCTGCATTTAAGTAACATTTGCTCCCTTCTCTCCGTCAGGCTGAAGAGGCCGAGCGGTATGAGCAGCCTCCTGGGGAAGATCGGCGCCAAGAAGCAGAAGATGAGCACACTGGAGAAATCTAAACTGGACTGGGAGAACTTCAAGGAGGAGGAGGGGATTGTGGAGGAGCTGGCGATCCATAACCGAGGGAAAGACGGGTAAGAGGGCCTTTTCCTGGTAGTCCAGCATTTCCCACCACTTCCTATATATGTAGGAACCTCTCGCTTGCTAGAGAGTTCAGCAAACCCACGGGATTTCTTAAGGGTTTGTTCTAGGGAGACCTAAAGCCAGGAGCTGCTCTAGGTATCACAAGGAGACAAGTAAGCCTGCAAGCACCTATCACTCCTTGCTAACAAACTTGTGAGTTCTTCAAGTCAGGCTGAAGTCGAGTCTGGCTGTGCTATATCTTCTCTTCTGCTAGTGACACAGATGCAGCGGGAACTGGTCTGATGCAGCACTCCCATGAGGAACCACAATTGCCTTTGCCCTGTTTTCTTTTTTTTTCTCCTAAAAAAAAAAGAAAAAGGTCTCTTATTGAGAGGTCTGGTTTTTGTTCTGTTCTTCAAATGACACTTTCCAGCTGCATCCTTCCTCCCTTCTCCTGCGTAAAGATGTATGCAAACCTAGAACAGCTGGCAAGGTGCATTAAAGATTATGGCAGCACTGGGCATTGATTGTGTGCATCAAGCAGTGTTCACTCCAATGAAGTTAATGGAGATATCATAAAAGTAAATGGCAATGCTGTAAATAAAACAGAAAGTTAATAACATACACTGCAGGAAAGGATAATAAGATCAGAAGCGGTGTTTCCACTACAAGTGCTTTGCTAAGCTCTGGAAAAACATAACCAGCTTACTGGACAGCTCATAAAATGTATTTTTATTGTAAGCTGTTCTTTGACTCTACAGGAAAAATTCAGAGCCTCTGCATTCCAGCAGATTGGATTTTGTATTTCAAATAGGTCTTTTATAACTGTTGGTGTTTTCCAGTTTACTCTTGCACCCTTCCACAACACCCCTTCTCCATCAGATCTGCCCTAATCTGTTTCTGGACACTGTAGGAGTACTAGAGGGGGCAGATGTTCCTCCAAGTTCTCTGAAATCCAAGGAGGTGAACAATTTACATCGTGTACAGGTGTGACAGAGCACACATGCACCAGCTCATCACCAGTGCTGTCTGTGGCACAGTGAATGTCACAGTCAGAGCCGTGTACGCAAGGGTCTCCATTGAAAAACAGAGCCAAGGCAGAGCCAGGCTGTGTGCCAGGCAGAGGAGGAAGAGGAGAGTCAGCTTCTCCCATGAAGCTCCATCAGGAGCTACAGGCTGCTTTGGGAGAACCCACCTCCAGGGAAGGGTCCTCTTTCTGTCTGCGGCACCTGGGTGGTTTGTCCTGACGGGATGTGAAGTGAGAATGTACCCCACGCAGATGTCCTGGGTGGCTGCCATGTGCAATAATGGCTTTGGGCCTTTGCCTCTCCAGACTGGGCTGGTGGTGGTAATACCGCCATTGAAAGCTGGACCATCTCCTGACGATTGCTGGGACACGCTGTTTCTTTCCACAGTTGGTGGAATCAGCCTGAATCAGGGTCTGTCACTCTTAGCTGGACTGTATGCACCCCAGACAGGCTGGGACAACCCCCGCGCTAGCGTTTTGTGGCATCTCTTGTTTGTTCAAACCCAGTATGTCGACCTCTCTTGGTCAGTGCAGTTTCTCACCCCGTACAAGCAGGACAGCTCTCTCTTCATGCCTGGCAGACCTTTTCAGAGACGCTAACGTAATGGTCCTAGAAGGCTGTAGAAGGGATCAGCACATGGAAAATATGAGCAAAGCAGAGCAGCAATTTTAAGAGCACATCTCTAAGCCTGGACAGCTTTGGGTTTTGCTGCCTGTCACATCCCAGGCTAGAAAATCTGCTGGGCTACTGGCAAGTGATTTTTTTCATTAAACCAAATGAGGAACGTGATACCGTGATATCGTTAGACACTCCTTACAAATCTGTTTGTGCTAGTTAGGCATGTAATGTGAGGGGATCAGTCGAGTATCAGCTCACTGGGAATTACATCCATAGAATCATTTTGGTTGGAAAAGACCCTCAATATCATCAAGTCCAACTATAATGTAACTCAAGCACTAAACCATGTCCCTAAGCACCTCGTCTACATGTCTTTTAAACCCCTCCAGGGATGGTGACTCCACCACTTCCCTGGGCAGCCTGTTCCACTGCTTCACACGTAAAGGAAAGGCGAAAGGAGGAGCACCGATGGATGCACAGCGCACTGCATTTCTGCTTGCAGGCCAGCTCTGCTCCTTTAATAATGCAGACTCTGCTCACCCTTCAGTGGGCAATCATTTACACTTCTCCATAAAAACCATAACGAGCGGTTGTTAACCCTTCAACCCGGGGAGCGGGGCACTGCCTTTATTCCTGGTGCCAACGTGCATTAGAAACCTCTGATCCCTGCCTGTCCTGCTTTGTAATTATAAACGCCTGACAAGGAAAGCCACAACCCACTCCTGGAAGCGTCTGCCCCACACCTGCCCGCGCCCCATGGAGACTGTCCCTGCATGTCTTGAAGAAGGCAGGAGGTGTTTATTTTTGCTCAGAAGGGAAGGCAGGCTGAATTTCTCCTTTTATTTTTTTTGTGATAACCTTACAGAAGTCGGTGTTCACAGCTGAGAGTTCCTCGTGCCTTGGACCTCCCCAGCCCTTCTCCAGCAGCAACTTGTGCTTGGTGGCTGGCTGAGTAATGGGGCACAGCATCTTTCTGCTGCTGATGCCGGTGATCAGCCCGCTGCAATCTGGTCCCAGGATGCCAGGGGCAGAGGGAACATGTGCTGCCCTGTGGCTCTGTCTACCCTTGCCTCTGATTTCCTTCCCCTTGTATCACCATCCCCAGACAAGGATTTGTGTTTTCCCAGCAGCAGGATCTGGGCTTGTGCAGCCTGGCTGCGTCAGATCCTGAGGGCCTGTCCTGGATTTGACAGGAGGGACTGAAGTAAGGAGCAGAGGCAGCTCTGCCCTTTGCTGTTGGTCCCTCTGGTGTGCTTTATAAATGGAAATGTGTAGCAGCCTTTTAATTGGGCCACCTTTGTAGGGCAGACCCAGTGGGGGAGCAGCCCCGCTCTGGGTGCGTGGTGACTGGCAGGGGACAGGCAGTGCTGATGAAACCCTCCCCTGGGCAGTTTGCAGCTGCCCTCATTAGCAGAAACAGCCTCTTCTCCCAACAAATTCCTCTTTCTCCGCTGTGGATCACAGCTGCCTTGTTTCCACGCAGGCTGGTAATTTACAGGAAGGTATTGATTCAGGTAGCAAAGGTTATTTAGACAAGCACAGGATGGGTGTTTGTGCCACGCTCATGCACTTTGCACTGATGTTTGGCAGCACTTTGCTGCCGGCTCTGCAGAGCCAGGCTGGGAACCAGAGGTGGGGCTCAAGCACAGGTTTTGGGGTGCAGGGGGGCTTGTGCTGACCCTGCAGACCCGCTGCTTCCCTGCTTGTGTCCATCAGCACCTCCAGCCTCCATGTGCACCTGTACAATCCGGCCGGGCTTGTTTCTGGGCTGTGGGCCCTATAAACCTCGGAGTGTGCACAGGTAGTGCCTTGTGGGGTCTGCGCTGGTCCCTGCGGCGCTTTTCCGGGGCCAGCCAAGGACAATGCCATGGGGTAACGTCACAGTTCCTGTTCCATGCAGAGCCACTGGCTGCGGTGGTGAGACCGCATTCCTGGCTCATGATCCGTATCGATCCCCAGGAGCCAGTCTCTGCCTGCCAGAGAGGCACAGCCGCCACGGAGAAGGAGGAAGGGGCCAAAGGAGCTTCAAATTCAGTAGCCTGGGCTGCTGCCACCCATGCAGTTGGGGTGTTCCCAGGTTACCAGTGTTAACCCCTGTGCCTCGCCTTCCCAGCTGTGGTTGCAGTTGGTGTTTAGCAGCACAGGGGGAGGAAAACCCCACACCCAGCTATATGACAGACTGTAACGTACAACGTGACCCCGCAGCTTCCTTCCCATGGCCTCTCTGAGCCCGGTCGCAGGAGCCTGCTCGCAGGAACGAAGGGAAACGACACTCCCCTGCCCGCCTTTCCTGAGCCAGCGTGGGGAGGGGGCCTCAGTGCACAGCCCCCCTCTGACAGCCATGGGCAGAGGGCTGAAAAAATCCCTTCTCGCAGCCAGCACATCGTCTGCATTACGCCGGGCCCCTGCCCCTTGCAGCTGGTGGAGATAAGCTGACCCCCTTGTGTCAACACGAGACAGGCTCGGGCTGCGATGGGAATGGGCTGTTATCCGCTCGGGGACAGAGCTGGGGGGGAATTGCTCGCTGAAATTAATTTGGATTAATTCGTTTCCAATGCCTGGGTAGGCAGGAGTGTCAGGGCTGTCCCTTGCAGCAAGGGTGAAGGCACCCTGGTCCCCGGAGCATCGTTCAGCACCAGTTCGATGGCTGCAGACCTTGTCATCAAAGGCAGAGCAGGCCCCCTGCCCTAGGGGGACCATTGCTGGTGGTGGGAGGGGGCTTCAGCCTTCCCACACAGTTGGGTCTTGGGCACCTTTGTGCACGCTGCCAGCTGCCCAGGAGCCTGCAAAACCCATAGAGCCTGCAATGCTCATCTCTCCTCTGGCTGCTGCAGCCTTCGGTCTTGCTTCCGAGCAGTGGGTGTCCCTGGTTCGCAGGCACCAGCTGCAATGCAGGAAAAGCAGCAACCAACAGAAACCGAACACAGTGGCTTGTGCATATTGTGCCAGTGCCCGAGTGTAATGACCTTGTCATGACAGCCGAGTGTTTGCCACCCTGGAACAAATGCAAAACAATTGTGATGATTCAATTACAGCTCCTGTTTTGAATTGCAATTTCACTCCCTCTGTAGGTTAATTAGTAGCACAGCCCCAGGCTATCTGTGGCAAGGGTTTGCAGCGAAGTACATTAAAATTCAGCTGCATGCCGTTAATGAGCGGCAAGGTGCTTTTCCAGGCACAGGCACGCCTGCCTTCCTTGCAGCACTCAGGTGCTGAGAGGCAGAAGTAAATGGTGGTGGTTGGGAGCTGGTCTGTGGCTGGGAAACCCCTGGCCTGGATCCCTGAGCTGCTGCAGACTTGTTGAGTGAAGCTCTTTGCATCCCTAACGCTCCCTGTGCCAGTTACCCGTTTGTATGGTGGGCTGTGCTGCTGTGGTTGGTTTGAGAGATGCTTTGTCAGGGGGGTGTGTGGGCAGGGTCACCTGGGCAGCCAGGGAGGAACCTCAGAGCTGCCTCTCCTGCTGAGGACCTGCCCTGAGCCCCTTCACGTTGTTCGTGAAGGTCATTTCTCAGTGGTATGAGAGGAGCTGGAACCAGAACAGTCAGCCCATGGCTCCAGCCAACGTGAACCCCTCACTCCAGACCTCTGCAAGTCCCCCAGAAGACATCCAGCAGTCTGTGGAGCAGTTTTGGTGTCCGTGGGAGATGCTCAGTGCAGTGATCAGCTCATGGAGAGAGAGGGAGGGAAGCAGCAGATGCCTTCCCTCCCTGCTCGTCCCTTTGGGTGGGCTTTGCCCCGGGCTGGGGACAACATTGGTTGCTGCAGACACCACTTACAGCCTGTGCCGCTGCCTCCCTGCAGGTACATCGAGAGGAAAGCATTCCTGGAGCGCGTGGATCACAGGCAGTTTGAAATCGAGCGCGACCTCAGACTGAGCAGGATGAAGCCCTGACGTGCCAGGGATGGCGGCGGGGGATCCTGCTCCTTTCTGTGCCCAAGAGCTGGCTGGGGGCTGCCGGCCACCGCCAGACCACCGGGCACCAAAACCGTTCTCTACCCGAGACTCAGCCTGTATGTCTTATCATGCAGGTTTTTCCTTTTACTGTAATAGTTTGGGGAGGGTATTTGTCAGTGGGCAGGGGGCACTTTGAGGGTTAAATGGTCCAGAAGGTGACAGAAGAAACCAGCATGATCCTGGCAGGCAGCTTTCCAAGGAGGAGAGATGGTGGCACCCATCCTTTGCCAACCCTGGGTGCATCTGGCAGCAGGAGGAGCCCCCAAGGCTGGGAGGGTGCTGGAGCCTGGGTTAAGGCTCAGCGGGTGTATTTGATTGAGAGAAAAGCTGCAGGAAGGTCCATGGCTGCTGTGCGTGCACAAGCTGTGGGATTTGGGGCTGGAGCCCTTCTCTCCGCTCTGCCAGCCCCGCAGTGCTCCCTGCCCCTCTGTGCTGCGCTCCTGCACGGACAAAGCCGAACTGTCTGTACTTGTTTGTGGGGTCTGGTGATGCTGGGGGTGGGGGGGTAAGCAAGGCGATGAAGAAATCCTTCCTTGTTCACACTGTCAAGAAGATGGGAGCAGCTGCAGCAGGCAGGACGGGCCAGGATCCGAGCGTTTATGTGAATAAAGTATTCCATCCCAACACTCTTGCCTGCTGGCAGCGTGGTTTGTGTGGGAAGCAAAGGACAAAGAAATTAAGGGTCACATACAGTAATGAGTGTCTGACTGTGATCGTGAAACCCCTGCTCAGAGGTGGCTGGTGTCTGCCTTGACAGCAGCTTGAGGGGCAGGGCAAGTGCTAGGATTGTTTTCCCTGCTGCACTACAGGGGCTGGCGGTGGGATTAAATCTGGAACTGGGGGATGATGGGGACAATGTCCTGCTGTAGCTGTGCTGCAGGAGTAAGGAAACCCACCCAAGGCCTGGCCATTCAGGGATATTCAGCAAGTGAAGCTGCCTGAGCATGGGGCAAGTGGCCAGTGATACATGGTCACCTCAGCCACCCTCTGTGCTCTGGCCAGGTTCAAACCTCCCAAGGTTTGGCCTGTGCAGCAGAGGAGCTCCCCAGCCTTTCCCCACAGGATGCTCCAAGCCCGCTTGGTGGAGCAGCCTGTGCTGGGGGGAAGGCGGCACATGCCCGCAGCTCCAAGCGTGGTCTCAGCTTTGGGCTCACGTGTCAGCTGCTGAGTCAGCCCTTGCTCTGTGGCCGCGCTGCAGGATAGACAAGAACAAAACACCACGTGCTGGGGGGGAGCCGCAGCCTTTGGCACCCTGTTATGTACAGAATCCACTGCTATGGACCTGCTTAAACGAGCCTGAAATTGGACAGAAACAAAACAACAGGGGCGATGACACGTTTTCATCTCCAAACGCTTCCAAACCAGTTGCTGCTTTGGTTTTGGTTGCAAAAACAACTGGAGTCTGTGTACAAGGCAGTGTTGCAGGGAGGTTTCAGCTCGTTCCGGGGGCTAGTGAGTAGTGGGTGCTGCCTCGGTGGCCGGGCTGCTGGCCCGCTTGGGCGGGTACAGAACCATCCCCGGCTCCTCTCAGTGGAGTCCTGCTCTGCTCTGCTCTGCTCACAGGGTCCCTCCCAGCAGGGACCTAAGCCGGGCTTGGTTTGCAGCGGATCCTCGCTGACAGCAAGAGGCAAGCGGGACTGGAGGGCTGGACCTGCTCTAAGGGCTGAGCCGGCAGGAGGGGAAATGATTTGTCTTTGGCTGCACTTTGCTCTGCTGGGGCTGAGGAGGAGAGGAGGGAATATTTGGGATCTTCTCTGCTCTGTATCACCTCGTGACTGCACTTCTGAGTCCTCGCACACTGGATGGAAGTGGGGGAGGATCATGTCACCCCACACAGGGCAGGTCCCTGCAGCGTCTGGCTCCTCGGGACCTGCCGACCAAAATCCTCACTGTGACATGGGCATCCCGGCGGCTGCTGGTGCTGTGTCGGGCCCCTGTTGCAGCTGCGTTCAAGGGCTTGTTCTGCTCCAGCAGCTTGGCAGCAGCTCGGGGTCTAGAAATAGAAGATAATTCTGTGAGTTGTGTTATAAGCAAGAGCTGAATGGAGATGCAGCAGGAGAAAATCTGGAGATCCCAAAGGTCAGATGCACCAAACCCAGTGCTGCTCTTAAAAGCCTTAAAGAGCTCCAGGCTGTGTTCAGAGAGAGCTCTGCAGCAGCACCCAGCTCCGGACAGCCTGGGGGAAAGGCTTTGGATTTACAGACACACTAATAACTGTGTTGGTGGGATCTGGCCAGCGCAGCCTCCACTGGCACGCTGGTAAATTAGGAAGATCGGTGATCCCAGTGTGAGAGATCCTGCCTGCCAGCCCAGCGCTGCTTTCCCAAAGCACTCCGACCTCTCTTCTCTGTCCTCTGTGGTTTTTTTTTCCTTCAGCTGAGCAAATGTGGAAAGTTTTGAAATCTTGGAAGCAACCTGACCTGCTGGAAAAGCGCAGTGTAACGGTGGTGGCTGAGAGCCGGGGCTCCCCTCTCTGCTGGGCTCCCAGCGCGCGGCAGCGTGCCCGGCCCGGCCCGGCCGGACGACGCGGGGCTGCGGTGCCAGCTGCTGGCCCGGCACGCTGGGCCGGGCTCGGCAGGACGGCCGGGAGGAGCTCCCAGCCCGCGGCTGGTTCCTGGCTTCCTCCATACGCGCTCCCAAGCGTCCCGCGTTTTTGCTTGGTTGGATCATGTATTCCTCGCCTCTCTTTCCTGAAGACGAGGAGTGATTTACAGGTCTCCAGAAAACACAGCTTGGCTGCTTAGGAAGGAAAGAAAAAAAAAGTCTAAACCCCAGTCCGCTTGCTCTTTCCATTGCCCAGCCGCCTTCCCACGAAGGGGGGTGGCCCTGGTACCCACCAGCCCTCAGCATCCCCACCAGCCCCAAGCTTTCTGGAAGGAGCAAAGCTCTCAGCAGATGTGGGTCTCTCTTTCAAAACATTTCCACCTTGAGCTGTCTTCTCCAGGAAGCTCATGTATCCTCCATGGGTCAGAACCCACACAAGGGTATTTGCTTGGGATAATTTTGACCCTTCAAGTTGTCCCTCATGGCCTGAGCATCACCTCACCCTGAGGAGCTCCCCCTTCCCCAGCTGCCTGAAGGGGCCCCTTGTGCGGCTGGGCCCCGAACAAGGCAGCGATTGTGTCTGTGTGCCCGGACAGTGGCGGCTTCTGCCACGTCCTGGCTGCGTCCAACCAGTGCCCGTGGGCTTGTAATTATTGAGCTGCTCGGTGGGGCCTGGGGAGGCTGTTCCGGGGCTGCGAGAATTGCAGACAGAGAGGCAACGTCGTGCATTTAAAGCTGCTTCAGTGACAGGGTTCAGAGAATCATAGAACAGTTTGGGTTGGAAAGACCTTCAAAGCTCATCCAGTGCCACCCCTGCCATGAGCAGGGACATCTTCACCAGCTCAGGTTGCTCAGAGCCCCATCCAGCCTGGCCTGGGATGTCTCCAGGGATGGGGCATCCACCACCTCTCTGGGCAACCTGGGCCAGTGTTTCACCACCCTCAGTGTAAAAAATTTCTGCCTCATATCCAGCCTGGATCTCCCCTCCTTTAATTTAAAACCACCACCTCTTGTCCTATCGCAAGGCCCTGCTAAAAAGTCTGTCCCCATCTTTCTTATCAGCCCCTTTATACCAGGGATGTGGGAATGGGAGGAGGTTGAGAGGTGGCTGCCCAGGGGGGCATCCTGGGGGCTGCACTAAGGACCACAATGTGATCCGGGGCTGGTGGCACTCTGCCGTGGGGCAGAGTGACACCGTGCTGGAGCTGGCAGGGAGAGGAGGGAGCAGAGTGCGGCATTGGCCCTGGGAGGCATCTCCCCACAGCCGTGGCAGCAGTTCCCCATGGGAACCAGGGTGGGGAAAACCTGTTGCTCCAGAGGTGATGATGCTGGGGCACCACATCCTCCTCTCCAAGCTGCTGTTTTCAGCATCTCCCACTACTTCTTCTTGCAGCAACGGCCCACCCAGCCGTGCAGTGGGGTTTCTGGCTTCAGCAGTGTGGGACTAACGGAGCAAGGGTCCCCATCCCAGGCATCCTGGTGCAGTGGTGGGTGCTGCTGCTGGCGTTTGAGGTTCAGCCAGCAGCGGTGGCACAGCCCAGCCGGGGGCAAGGATCAGTGCCAGCCCTCGCCGGGCAATGAATGGGGAGATGAACAGAGCCGCTACTGTTGGGGCAGCCCGGGGCCCATGCTCCACCTTGGCTTTTCTGGAGGTGAAGGCAATGCCCTGCCATGCCATTCTCTGGAGAGAGGAGCAGTCGCTTCTCCACAGATGTAAACCAACCCAACACCATGGGAAGGCATGGGGAT
This sequence comes from Columba livia, assembly GCF_036013475.1. NCBI lineage: Eukaryota > Metazoa > Chordata > Aves > Columbiformes > Columbidae > Columba > Columba livia. The sequence goes on from NC_088614.1 coordinate 11,177,616, forward strand.
AAATCCTCGTTGTGATCCTGTTGGGTCCCATGATATTACAAGGCAAGAGAAATGTCCTCATTATTTCCAGAATATTGAAGTCTAATAAATCCTGTCCTGCCTTATAGGATTTATTTCTCCGTTCATTGCTAGGAGACTCAGTCCCGTGTAATCCTATTGCTGCTCCAGGAGGCGGGAGGCTCTTTTCTGAAGCGCAGACCTGGTGGGGCCACAGGCAGGAGCAGGCGGTCCCATCCAGAGCCAGTGGTTCCCGCTGGGCATGGCTCCAGCACTCCAGCGTCCCAGTGCCACCCCCTTTCCCAGGATGTCCCGCTGTCCTGGAGCTGTGCCCTGGCATGAATTCACCGAAATGCATCCCATCCAACGGCTGGGGCATGGCTGGGCCAATGGGTTGTTAATCAGTAACTAGCCGATCAAGATGGCATGGCATTGCATGGCACAGCCTGCTCCCTCAGTCTGACATACACCCACCATGTCCCCCCAGCACCCCATTTGGGGTCCTCCAACAGTTCCCCATGCCATGACTCAGAGGGAGAAGCCGAGCCCGGCACAGACCGTCCCCGCGGACGCGGCGCAGCCTGCGCAGTGCAGAGCTGGCCATGCCTGGCTCACCGGACACGGGGACTCTCCCAAAGACAATGATGGACACATGAATGTGGCTGGAAATTTCACTGCCAAAGTGTTTTCCATAGCAACTGTTGCTGGGGCAACCTGCATCCCAAGCAGCATCCATCCCAAAATGCCCAGCCCTGCATCCATCAGAGCCGGTGAAGAGCCGTGGTGCGGGGACAGTGGGGCCCTCAGCACCCCACTGCCAGCAGCATGAGGATGCTCCAGCTGCACCACCCCGGCTCTGAGCATCCCCAGTGCTGCAGGGCCCCCGTAACGCTCGGCTTTTCATCTCCTTTTTGGCATTTCATTTTCTTAGAGGTGGGAGAAGCTGAAGGGAGACCTGTTGGTGCCTGTCGCCCCCCAGGCGCTCGACGGAAGCAGGGGGGGTGCAGGAGCTGTTGCCAACTCAGGGTGCTCAGCAGATACAAGCAGCGATTTTGGCTCCGATGCACTGAAAATGGCCAGGATCGAGAATTGACAGGGGATTCTTTAACCTGAGTGTTGCCACGGGGAGGGCAAAAATAAAATCCCTGCTGCTTTGAAGTACCAAAGTGGGGAGCTCGGGCCCCTCAGGACCCCCCTGAAGATCTGTGGTGGCAGGTTCACCTTGGGGACACCCCGGGGATCCCAGGAGAGACTCTCGCTGGGCTCAGGGTCCCTGAAGCAAATGTGGGATTGGCTGCAGCGAGAGAAGAGCCAGGGAGCTCAGCGCCCATCCCGAGGATGCCTGGAGAGCTCAGCCCCTGCATTGTCACCACTGTCACCACTGCCACCAGCAAGAGGAAACCGCAGCCCTCTGCCTGCGCCTGCTGGGGCAGCTGCGGTTTGTGGGCACAACCGCATCCCCTTAATCTGGATATCTCCTAGCCTTGGCCATGCCTCAGTTTCCCCTTTCACCAGCGATGCACAGGTGACCCTGGGCACCCTCCGTGTGCCCCTGCACATGCGTGTGCTTTGCACAGTCAGTGGGCACCCCCATGTCCCATCTGCTCTGTCCATGCTCACACGCAGACCCATGCTCCCCGCTGCCTGCACACACACAGCTTTTGCACGCTGCTGCGCTGGACCACGCTCGCTCGGTGAGCAGTGTGTCTGGGAGCTCGTGCACATCCCTGCAGCTTGCGCGTGTCCTGCAGGTCGTGTGCCTCCATGCAGCTCACACATGTCCTGCAGCTCGTGCAAGTCCATGCAGCTTGCACGGCTGGCAGATCACGCAGGCCCACGCACCTTACCACGTCCTGCAGCTTGTGCACACCCACGCAGCTCACACGTCCCGCAGCTCACACATCTGTGAAGGGAGCACACGTGCCCCCCACGAGTGCCCAGCTCGCAGGGAGCCCCGCAGCCGCCCTCCCAGCCTGCTCCCAGCTCTGTGCAGATGCCAGCAGCACCGGAGCTGCAGGCAGGGACTGCGGCTCAGCGTGCAGCAGCATCGAGCCCGGGCTTGCCTGTTGTTGGGGCGCCGGCGGGCCACGTGGCCGGGCTGTACGAACAGGCCGGGTGGGCAGTGTACCGGCTGCTGTGGCGTGCCGTGGCGTGCCATGATGTGCCAACACCCTGGAGCAGCATTTGGGCTGTTGGGACGTGCAGCTGAGGGAAAACAGACCAGCGAGAGGGGAGCAGGGTTTAAACCCAAGAGGTTCATGCCCAATACCACCCCCAGGTGGGACTGGGGTGACCACCCGCCCCCACTGGGAAAAGTGAGAGGCTGCCCCCAACCCGTGCCACCCCTGCTGCAGCCACACCAAAAACAACCCAGTACTCACCCTGTATCTGTTGCACACTTGTTATCCTTTGCATAACCTTTACCCTTTGCATACCCGCCACACATGCATTACACACCTTCTACCCTTTGTATACTCTTTGCACACCCATTGCCCTTTGCACACTCATTGCACACCCTTTATCCTTTGCACACCCATTACACGCCCTTCATACCCCATCAGACACATTTTACCCTTTGCACACCCTTTGCACACTCATTAGCCTCTGCACTCCCATTACACATCATTTGTACCACTGTCACAGACCCTTTACCCTTTGCACACTCTTTGCCCCCCTTACCCTTTTCACACCCATAACACACCTTTTGTGTGCCCTTTTCACACCCATTGCACACCTTTCATCCTTTGCAACCCCATCAGCCTTTGCACCCCCATTGCATCCCCGTTACCCTTTGCACCCCTTTACACTCCCGGTCCAGGTCCCGCCCACCCCCGTCTTGGCCCCGCCCCCGCCCGGCGCAGCCCCGCCCCCCGCCGGGCGGCGCAGCCAATGGGGGCGGGCGGGGCCGCTGGGCCCGGGCGGGCACCGCGCTATAATGATCCCTACGGCGCCGCCGCCGCCGAGATCCCGCCGCCCGATCGCCCCGCCGCCCCCGGCCCGGCCCCGGCCTCCGGCCGACCGGCGCTAGGGCCGGAGCAGCCCCGCGGGAAGATGAACTACTTGGTGAGCGGCCGCCGCGGGGATGGGGGGGCAGGGAACCTCCCCGCGGGGGGGGACACGCGTGGGCCATCCCAGGCAGGACGGGGGGCCCCGAGGTAACGGCTCACGGAGGGGCCCCACCGGCCTTTGCCACAGCGTAGAGGAGGAGGATGAGGAAGGCCGCAACCCCCCGCCCGGGCAGGGCCTCCCCGGGGCAGCCGGGCCCCCTCGTGTGACCTTGGCTCGGCCCCGCCGTGCGGGGGGCGGGGAGGCCTCGGCCCAGCCGCGACCCCCCTGCCCGGCGGGTGACGGCGCTCCGGGGAGACCCACCGGGGCCACGGGGCTCCGCAGGCCCTGGTCTCCCTGCCGGCCGCAGGCAGGAGATCCCGGCAGCTGCGGGCAGCCGATCCCTCCGAGCCCGGCCGCGGCGGGAGAGCCGGCGGGTCCCGTCCCGCCATCCCGGCTTGTGGGGGGAGCCCACGGCGGGCTGCGGCCCGTCCCACCGCCGCCATGGCACTGGTGAGTCCCGGTAGAGGCCAGGGAGCTCTGTCAGGTGCCTCCGTGCCGTGGCCCCCGCGAGATGTCGTGGCACAGCCCGTGTCCGCTGTGGGGATGTTCGGCGCTGTGGGCTGGAAGGGGCTGGGGCCCAGTGGCGATTGGCGTGGGGATGGGGATGGCGATGGCTACGGCTGACTCACCGCCCTGGCACTTCCTCCCCAACGGCGGCGGGAAGGGGAGGGAAGGGCAGAGGAGGTCCCCCCGAAACCGGGGAGGCGGAAGGGACCAGCCCCTTCCTAGCACCACCTCCGGGAAGGATGGGTTGAACTCCAGCGGGGAAGGAAAAGGCGACTGGAGCCGAGGTATCCAGCCGGTGGGACCCGCTCAGCAAAGCCCCCCGGCCCGCAGGGCTGCACCCCGGTGCTGGGCACCGTTCTCCGCCGAGATGACTCCCCACCGGCCGGCGGGGCCCGGCTCACCGCCCCGGCGCGGGGCTCTCTTACAGAACGTGCTGGCCAAGGCGCTGTACGACAACGTGGCCGAGTCGCCGGACGAGCTTTCCTTCCGCAAGGGCGACATCATGACGGTGCTGGAACGCAACACGCAGGGGCTGGATGGCTGGTGGCTCTGCTCGCTCCATGGCCGTCAGGGCATCGTCCCCGGCAACCGCCTCAAGATCCTGGTGGGGATGTATGACAAGAAGCAGCAGCAGCAGCAAGCACCCGGCCCGGCGCAGGGGCAGGCACTGCCGCAGCCAGCAGTGCCCCAGCCAGCTCTGCCTTACCACCACCAAGGGGGCTACACCCCGCTGTCGCCTGCCTCGCAGTACACACCCATGCATCCTCCTTATGCCCCCCAAGGGGACAACGTCTACCTGATGCCAGTCCCCAGCAAGGGACAACAGGGTCTCTACCCGGGCTCAGCACCCATCGGACAGTTTCCATCTGCCCCAGCTAAGCAGCCCCCCACCTACCCGAAGCAGACGCCGCCTCACGCGTTTCCCAGCCCCGGCCAGGAGATCTACCAAGTGCCCCCCTCCCTGGGCCAAGCGGCAGAGGCATACCCCGGGGGCTCTGCCACCCCTCCCCAGGATGTCTACCAGGTTCCTCCCTCAGCCGGTCAGGCTCAGGACATCTACCAGGTGCCCCCATCGTTGGACATGAGGAGCTGGGAAGGGCACAAGCCCCAGGGAAAGGTAGGACGGGGGGATGGGGAGGGGTGGCAGCATGTTTGTGGGGTGCTCTGTGGCCTGCGGTGGTGAGTGGGTGCCAGGGCTGTGAGGCTTTGGCTTATCTGCCCACCACTGTCTCTTGGAGTGAGAAGTCCTTGCACCCATTGCAGGGGGTGCATGGGTATCCTCCCCCCTGTCCCTGGCAGGAGTGGGTGTGACACAGGGATTCCTGCAGTGGCTGAAGTGCCCTGCTTGGTGTGGGCTACCCAGTTTGGGGCTGGCACTGTGTTTGGTGCCTTGGTCCTCTTAGTTTCTCGCATGGGCTCTGCTGGTGTCACCAAGGGCACAGCAGCTATGCCTGGGGTGGGCATGGGGTGCTGGTAACCCCAGAGCTGCTTGGGGTGCCTCTTGGTTGGACCCTGCAGCTGCGGAGGAACCTGTGGTACCCAGCACAAGGCTGAGATGTTTCCTTCCTCCTGGAAGTGCAGACAGGGGCAGGCAGCCGGTGCCAGCATGTCCTGGCCATGCCAGGGAGCTTGCTGGTTGGGTTTCCTGGTGAGGCAAGGGTGAGCCACCAATTTGTCCCCAACATGGGGATCCTGGTGTGGTGGCCCTGTCTGGGGCAGCCTAATGGTTACATCCTGGACACCAGGCTCCTCCTGGCTCTGCCCCTTCCCTGGCACGTCATCCCAGGGAAGGAGAGCGAGGTGCTTTCAGCATCTTGTTTTCCGGGAAGGCTACCCTGACTCACACCCCTGGGAAGGAGCAGTGAGGGATCAGAGGGGTCAGCTGCCAAATCATGGCCAGGGCACTGGGAGCATCCAAAAAAGGAAGAACCTGCCTGGCACCTTTCCTGGTTGCTCAGCCCTTCTTACCCCCTGGCACCAGCTCGGCAGAGTGTCATGACCCTTTGGGTTTGGTTATCCACTGTTCTTGTGTCCCCACGGTATGGCAAGGTGGGCACCGAGCCATGGGCAGGGATCTGCTGCAGGGCGTTGGCAGATCCCTGCCCACGGCTCGGTGCCCAAATTGGCCGTTCTCTTCTGCACACCACGGCTGTGCCGGCTGGGCTTTGTCTCTCGCCGAGGCTCGCCGCTATAAATAACCGGTGAGATCATCCCCCGTCACCGGGAGCAGCGTGCACGCCCGGCCGGGGAGCGCCCTCCTGTGGGCACCGGTTTGCCCAGTGCTGCATGATCTGGTATGGGATCCGGCACCCATCCTCTCTCCAGCCCCATCGCTGCATTTTGGGGGGGATGATGCGGGGTGGGAGGCAGGCTGGGGATGCACGGCGGTGCCCACGTTGTTTCTTTCCCCTTGCCAGGTGCTGGTACCCACCCGTGTGGGACAAGTCTACGTGTACGACTCCCCCAAGGGTGAGCAGGATGAGTACGATATCCCTCGCCACCTGCTGCCTGTGGGCTCCCAGGAGATCTACGATGTACCGCCTGTCCGAGGAGGGGTCCCGAGTCAGTTCAGCCAGGAGGTGAGGCTGGGCAGGGGGTTGTCACTGGCTCCGTCCCCTGGCACAGGAAATGCTCTGACACAGCCTGGGATCCAAATCTGGGCAAATTACACCCAAAGCTGGGCATATTATAGGTCTCAAGGCTGTTTCTGGTGCCTTCATCCTTCCCAGTCGGTCCCTGGGGGGAGCTGGGCACCTGCGTTACCATTTCCCCCCTTTCCAGGTCTATGACACTCCCCCCATGGCCGTTAAGGGTCCCAATGGTCAAGACCCAGGGCAGGAGATCTATGACGTGCCCCCCAGCGTGGAGAAGAACCTGCACCAAACTGTAAGTGCTGCTGGGAAGCTCTCAGCTTCTCCATGTAACAAGAAGACACATTTTACAGTGAAAACAATTATTCACCGAAACAGCCTCCCCAGGGGATGTGGTGGTGTCTCTGGCACTGGAGGCTTTCAAGAGGTGGGGGGACAGGGTGTTATGTCGTCTTATCTAGAGAATGAGGCTGGACCAGATGATTTTTCCAAATCCATTTCAATGTGGGCTGCTCTAGGATTTTGTGATTCCTGCCCTGAAGGGGACATGGGAGGTTGGTGGTGCTGCAGCAGGGCTGTGGCAGGCCCCCTGGGATCAGGGGTGCCCAGGGGGTGCACGACTCCTTCCTGTTGCACACCCAGCACAGTCTTGAGTGCCTGAAGCTGGTGCTTATGTGCACCACAGTACAGCATAACCCACCCGCGTGTCCATGCATGACCCAGGCTGGCTCTCCCCGTGACACTGACAGAGCTCACCTCTGCCCTTGCAGGTGTACGATGTCCCCCCGTCGGTGAGCAAGGATGTGCCGGATGGCCCAGCACGGGAGGAGACCTACGACGTGCCCCCCGCCTTCGCCAAGCAGAAAGTCTTCGACCCCTCCCGCCACCCCCTCATCCTGGCCCAGCAGGAGCCCTACTTGCCTGAGGATGTCTATGATGTGCCACCGGTGGCTGGGAAAGGTGCCCCTGAGCTGCCACTCTCCCATGAGATCTATGACGTGCCCCCCAGCCTCAAGAAGCTGGGGGGGTCAGCCTTCCCCTCCCAGGAGGTGTACGATGTGCCCCGTGACTTGCATGCTCCGGGCAAGGGCTCCCTGGACGTGGAGGGCGAGTACATCTATGATGTTCCACCACAAGTGGACCGCGAGGCCAAGGGCACTGACACCAAGCGCCTCTCGGCCTCCAGCACAGGCAGCACCCGCAGCAACATCTCCACATCCTCGCTGGATGTGGTGCCTGTGAAGGAACCGGCCAAGGGAGCCGGCAGGGAGTTCTCCCTGGACTTGGATGCTGCTATGGAGACGCTGGCAAAACTCCAGCATGGTGTCGGCGGTGCCGTCTCCTACCTCATGTCCTTCATTGGTGCCAACTGGCGCAGCCCCGAGCACATGGAGGCCAATGCCGCCAGCATCCGTGGCGCGGCCGAGGGTGTCCGGACAGCCCTCCGGGACCTGCTGGAGTTTGCTCGGGGGGCAGTGGGCAATGCCGCCCAGGCCTCTGACCGTTCCCTCTATGCCAAGCTCAGCAAGCAGCTGCAGAAGATGGAGGAGGTTTACCAGGCCCTGGCACGGCACGGCCAAGCGTTGGACGCTTGCCACTGGGCCCCAAGTGCCCTGGCTGGTGGCAAGCCAGGCACGGACGACCTGGAGCACTTTGTCATGCACTCGCGTGGTGTGCCCGATGACACCAAGCAGTTGGCCTCCTTCCTGCACGGCAATGCCTCCCTCCTCTTCAAACGGACAAAGCCGGCGGCGGAGAGTGGCGGCCATGGGCCCCCTCACCCCTCCGACAAGACCAGTAGCATCCAGTCCCGGCCCTTGCCCTCCCCACCCAAGCTGCTGGCCCAGGAGTCACCTGACGGGCCCTACGAAAACAGTGAGAGCGGCTGGATGGAGGATTACGACTACGTCCATCTCCAGGTGGGCGCAGGCGGAGAGACTGCTCCTCATGGGTGGGTTTTGTGCTGGTGGCTCCCCGGCACAGGGGCAGCTCTGACTGTGGCAGTGCTTCTGCCACATCCAGCCTGAGGACTGTGGGGACCAGGGGTGTCCCAGGGCAGGCGGGGGCTCGCTCCTGGCAAGGCTGGTATTGCTGACCCTCGTGTCACTCCCCTTCCTTCCCTGCAGGGCAAGGAGGAGTTTGAGAAGACCCAGAAGGAGCTGTTGGAGAAAGGCAACATCATCCGGCAGAGCAAGGACCAGCTGGAGCACCAGCAGGTAACGGAACTGTGGTGGGCAGCAGCGGTTTGGATCTTGCTCCCCTCGTACACCCTGCCACCCATCTGGACCATGGTCTCCTCTTGCGTGGCTGTCCCCATGGTGGGTTCTGGCTCACCCCTCATGCCAGCAGAGAGGGACGCTGGTGCCTTGCTCCTGGAGAGGAGCTTGGCACAGCTGTCCTGAAGCTGGCACTGTCCCTTGCTGATGTTCCTGGGGCACAGCTGTCACACAGGACTGGTGGCCATGGCCACCCATGCTGGTGGCTCCATGGAGGGGAGCGGGGCTGGCTCAATGGCTGTCCTCCTTCATGCCTTTCCCTCCCGCAGCTGAAGCAGTTCGAGCGGCTGGAGCAGGAGGTGACGCGCCCCATCGACAACGACCTGTCCAACTGGAGTCCACCCCAGCACTACGGCCCCACGCGGGGTGGGGGGACCCTGTGTCCCGCCGACCGCCAGCTCCTCCTCTTCTACCTGGAGCAGTGCGAGGCCAACCTCACTACACTTACCAATGCTGTTGACGCCTTTTTCACTGCCGTCAGCACCAACCAGCCCCCCAAGATCTTCGTGGCCCACAGCAAGTTTGTCATCCTCAGTGCCCACAAGCTCGTCTTCATCGGGGACACGCTGTCGCGCCAGGCCAAGGCCCAGGATGTCCAGCACAAGGTGATGCACTACAGCAACCTCCTCTGTGAGATGCTCAAGGAGATCGTCGTGACCACCAAGGCGGCCGCCCTCCACTACCCTTCTCCTGCCGCCTCTAAAGACATGATGGAGCGTGTCAAGGACCTTGCTAACAGCACACAGCAGTTCAAGATGGTGCTGGGCCAGCTGGCAGCCATGTAATGGCCTGGGGCTGCTGTCCCCTCCCCATGGCCCCCACCCTGTCCCCAGACATGCATCCCGCTCCACAAGAGCCCTCTCTGCCCGGTGTAAGCGGACATGTACATAGAGACTCCTACGCGCACCAGGGGCTGAGGCTCTGCTGGTAGTGGGGTGAGGGGCTGTGGCCGTCATGCCCGTTCCTCTTCTTCCAAGGATTGATTTTGGAGCTGTGCCCTTCATGAAGCAAAGCTGGGAGGTGGATTCATGCCCACTCCCTTCTCCCTGTCCTCTCTCCATACAAAGCCGGCCTGGAGGCTGTGGGGCCATGTCCCTGTTGAATCAAGATGGGGTATGCCCGGCGATTTGGGGTGATGCTGCAGCTGCTGCACTCTTGGGGGGGCTGTGCACTCGGGGGGCCCAGTCTCTGGTAGTCAGCAGATTTTAATGGTGTGGAAGCCACCCCTCGTAGTGACAGTGAGGTAGAGATGGGTTGTCCTGTCCCCCTGTGCAATGGGGGCTGTGGATAAGGGTCCTCAGGGGGTGGGGGATGATGGGGGGTTAAGGGACAGGAGGAGCCTGACTTGGGTGTTCTCATGTCTTGGGTTTTGCTGTTCTACCAGCTCCAACTGAACCACAAACTGAAATTGGTGCCTTTTGAATGCAGGGGAAGCTTCTGCTGGTTCCTGGAGCTATGGAGTTGCAGCCCTGCGCCCTCCCTGTCTCCCCAGACTCAGCCCCCTGTCCCCCCAGCAGCATAAAGTTTTGCCTAGAAGCCCCCATTGTCTCCTGGATGTCTGTGTGTACATGCTGTGGGGAGAGACCCCTTGCGGGGGGCTAGTGTACCCTGTTTTACAGGGAAAAGGCTGAGAGAGCTGGGTCTGTTCTGGACAAGAGCAGGCTTAGAGGGGATCTTATTTATGCTGATAAATATCTCAAGGGTGGGTGTCAAGAGGATGGACCAGACTCTTTTCAGTGGTGCCCAATGATAGGATGAGGGGCAATGGGCACAGGCTGAAGCACAGGAGCTTCAATCTGAATATGAGGAGAAACTTCCATACTCTGAGGGTGCCAGAGCCCTGGAACAGGCTGCGCAGAGAGGTTGTGGAATCTCCTTCTCTGGAGACATTCAAAACCTGCCTGAATGTGTTTATGTGTGATCTGCTCTGGTGAACCTGCTTCAGCAGATGGGTTGAACTAGATGATCTCCAGAGGTCCCTTCCAACCCCAACCAGTCTGTGATTCTGTCCCCCCAAAAGACACAGTGCATGGAGTCTGCAGGTGCAAAGGGGTTTGTTTGGTGTCACTGTCCCATAGGGGTGGGGCTGGGGGGGTTTGGGGAAAAAGGACAGGGTAGTGTGGTTACCCCAGCCCTGACTCTGGGGGGCTGTCACCCCCCAGACTGGCTGTTTGCTGGTGTTAGAGCACCTTGCTGGGCTTCATGAGTTTGTGGGGGTCCAACACAGCCTTGCTGCAGCCTAGGGTGTCCATCCCCTTCTCATCCCCTGTCCCTGGGCATCTGTCCCTTGACAATGGGTGCCACCATGGCTTCCACAACCCTAGGCACCTTGTCTCTCTTATTATCACCATCCCTATGCTGCCTGTTGCTGCTGCTTGGCCTGGCTGTGCCAGGAGCCAGGGAGCTCCAGGAGCAGCGTGGGTGCTGCTGGCAGCTCCAGCCCGTTGAAGTGGCCACAGGCACCGATCATCACCTTGTCCATGTCCTGGGACCACTGCAGCCACAGCCCCATAGGCAGCACTGCTGCACCCTTGGCCCCATGGGCGCACCCAGCACCCCGAGTGCCCCCACACCCAGCTCAGAGCTCCCCAGCTGCTCCCCGGTGTCCCAGTGTGAGGGCAGCAGGGTCTGGCCCGGGTGTCCCCAGTCCCACCTGGGGGCAGCAGCTCTGGTGCTCCAGGGCCCCCCCAGCCCCAGCACCCACTGCAGGGCCAGGCTGAGGACCAAACACCCCACCAGGACGATCCCCTGCCCCGCTGGCCCTGCCTGTCCCCTCCCACCATGGCACCGCCATCGCCACGTTAAGGTGGCTCCAGCTGTGGTGGCTGGAACACGGGTCCCCTCCCCACCGGGGGTTCCTGTGCTCTGGCACTCGTGCCAGGTGTCCCACAGCTCAACAGGTGTCACCACACCTGGCCTTGTACCTATGCGTCCACACACCTGACCAGGTGTCTCCATACCTGACCTTATCTCCACATTCCCACCCAGGTGTCCTCATGCCAGGCCACATGACCCAGTGCCCGGTCTTGTTGCCCACTCCCCAGCCCGGTGTCCCTATGGCAGGCCACATGTTCCCACATGTGGTGTACAGCCAGGTATCCATGAGCCTGCTCAAGTGTCCCTGCACCTGGCCAGGTGCCCCTGCCTTGCTCAGGTATCCCCAGGGGAGTCCGCATGTCCCCAAACCACCTGCCCTCCTTGGCCAGGGGTCAACAAACCCAGACAGTTGTTCCCATGCCTGGTCTGTTCCTCTCCACCTGGACAGGTGTCCTGACCCCAAAGTCCTTCTAACCTCAACCAACCCCTTGATCTGGTGACAGCCCACCCCGTGTGTCAGACCAAGGGGCACGATGAAGCCAGCACTTAGACCCCACCAGTGCAGACCCACAGCCCTGGCCAAGGCCACCAGCTCCAGCTGCTGCAATCCCAGGCCTCATCCAGGCACCGTGCCGGGTGCCATGCTATCTCCCAAGGCTGTGGCAGGAAGGTCAGCGGTGGGTATAAGAGGTGCTGAGCCCCAGGCGGGGTCTGTCCCCACAAGCAACAATGGCTCTGCTGTGGCTGCTGAGCTGCCTGGTGCTGGCGGGCTCTGCCCGTGCCACCCTCTCCCTGGCGAGTATGTGGAGCCACGGGGCTCAGCGGGTGGGCAAGGGGCTTGGAAGGGTGACGGGATGGGGGGAACATGGGGCTGGGGTGGCTGGAGCCTTTGTTCCACAGCTGCCTGTGCCCTGCAGGCTGCGGTGTGCCCGCCATTGCACCCATCATCCAAGGCTACAACCGCATCGTCAACGGGGAGGCAGCGGTACCAGGGTCCTGGCCATGGCAGGTGTCCCTCCAGGTGAGTGCCCGCAGGGGGCTGGGTCAGGGGCCAGGCACAGAGCACCCCAGCGGTGGTGCCAGCGGTGCCGGGAGCTGACGGCAGCTCTCCCCACCAGCGCAACAACGGCTTCCACTTCTGCGGTGGGTCGCTGATCAGTGAAAACTGGGTGGTCACTGCTGCACACTGCGGTGTCAGGTAGGCACCAGCTCTACTGCCAGCAGCCTGGGGCTGTGCACAGGGTCCCCCCATCCCTGTGTGCAGCGCTCAGCGTCTATCTGTGCCCAGGACCACTGACACCGTGGTGGTTGGTGCTTATGACCAGGACTCACCTTCCCCTGATGAGCAGAGGCTGACCATCAAGAAGGTACCACCGGCGTTGGGGCCATGTGCCTGTGGGGTCCCGCAGCCACCACAGGGAGCCCTGGTGTCTAGGCCCCCCTTGTCCTGGGGTCAAGTCCCCAGGGACTCCCTGGTTCCCTTATCCTGAGGGTCAGGTCCCCCAGGGTGTGCATGTTGCCCCACATCCCTGGGCTTGGGTGTCCTGGGTTATCTCTGCTCCCCCTCATCCCAAGCGTTGGGACCCCATCCCCAGAACCCCCAAGGGATGGGGATGAGGAACCCAGGGTCCACATCAGTCCCTGTGGGTGATATGACCTGGGTGTGTTGCTGCTCCCCAGTGCCCTTGGGCTGGAGGATGCCCTGTGGGGCGCTGAGCAGCCCCAAAATCCCTGACCACCAGAAACATGGGTTGGGACGTGGGCTCCTTGCTGGCCCTGTTGTCTGGAGTGTTGGGGTCTGTCCCCTGCTCCCTGGCAGCTGTCGGTGCCTGGGGTTGTCACCTCCTTTCTCTGGGCACCTCAGGCAGGGATTTGGGGTTTGCTACCCTGGGGGTCCCCTGGGGTCCCTGTGAATCACTGCTGTGTGTCACTGCTCCCCTCTGCCCCAGGCACTGGGATCTGCATTCCAGGGACCCTATCAGCCCAGGACCCACAGGGCAATTCCCTGGGATCCCCATCACTCCCCAGGGTTATTTTCAGTCCCTGGGGTCCCCAACAATCCCCACAGCCCCTGTAGAGCCCCCAGTGCCCTGGCCAGGGGTGTGGCCACTGGGAGTGTTGCCACCTGCTCCAGGTCTTCAAGAACCCCAAGTTCAACGTGCTGACCATCCGCAATGACATCACCCTGATCAAACTGGCCACCCCTGCCCAGCTGTCTGCCACTGTGTCACCCGTCTGCCTGCCCCAGGCCACTGAAGACTTCCCAGCGGGCTTGACCTGTGTCACCACTGGCTGGGGGCTCACTGACCCCAATGGTACCGCAACTTCCTGTTCCCATCCCCACCCCCATCCCTGTCCTTGTCTGCATGCCCATCCTCATCTTCATCTCTGTCCTCATAACCATCCTCATCCCCAAACCCCATCCTAATAATCATGCCCAATCCCCATACCTGATATATGTCCATCCTCATCCCAATCCCTATCCCCATCCCCGTCCCTGGGGCTCCTGGTGTTCTGTGGGCGCTGATGCCACCCCACTCGCCCATAGCCTCGTCGACACCGGCGGTGCTGCAGCAGGTGGCCCTGCCCCTGCTCAGCAACGTGCAGTGCAAGGCGTACTGGGGGTTCCGCATCAGCGACGTGATGGTGTGTGCCGGTGCTGATGGTGCCTCCTCCTGTAATGTAAGTGCCCCCAGCCCCTCCCCGCCCCTGCTCCCCCTTTGTCCCCAGCCCCTGCCCTCACCAGCTGCCTGCAGGGCGACTCCGGGGGCCCGCTGGTGTGTCAGAAGAATGGCGCCTGGACCCTGGTGGGCATCGTCTCCTGGGGCAGCAGCACCTGCAGCCCCAGCATACCCGCTGTCTATGCCCGTGTCACCGAGCTCCGCCCCTGGATCGACTCCATCCTGGCGGCCAACTGAGGCCGGCAATAAATACTGTCACCCCCACCACGCTGCCTCCTTGCTGCGGCACCAGGGCGAGTGAGATGGGAGGTCTGGGGCAGCTGGTTGGCTGGAGGACACATGGCTGGGGACAGGGGCATGCAGTGGGCATGGGGACATTTTTCCAGGCATGGGGACACCTAGCCAGCATGACTGGAGGCGTGGTGACACCTGGCTGGTTGGGAACACCTGGCCGGGGGGTGGGGGGGAGATGTGACCTGGCATGGTGACACGTGGGTGGACATGCGGGAACAAGGTCAGGTATGGATACACCTGGCTGGGTGTGGGGACACCTGGATAGACATGGTGGGCAAAGACAGTTACAGGGACACCTGGTCAGGTGTGTGGGCACGTGGGAACAAGGCCAGAGGTGTGGTGGCACCTGGCTAGGCACGGGTGCCGGAGCACAGGAACCCTCGGCAGGGAGGGGACCCGTGTCCCAGCCCTGCGGCCCCGACAGCCGGAGCCACCTTAACGTGGCGGTGCCGGCGGGAGGGGACGGGGCGGGCCCGCGCGGGGGCAGCGGCCCAGTCCCGGTGCTGGCCGGGCGCTTGGTCCCCAGCATGGCCCTGCGGCGGGTGCTGGGGCTCGGAGCGGCCCTGGGACGACGGAGCTGCTGCTCTCAGGTGGGACCGGGCGGAGACACAGGGAGCCCGGTGGGCATGGAGGGCCAGGGACCCTGGCATGGGTGGGGGTCCTGGGCCCCCCGGGCTGGACCTTCCTGCCCTTGCCCTGACCGGGGTCTCACTCCCGCCGCAGCACCCGCTGCCCCCTGACTTTGTGGAAGCCCTGAGGGCCGTGGTCGGGGGCCCCAACGTCTCCACGGCCATGGCGGTGCGGGAGCAGCACGGTCACGACGAGTCCATGCACGCGTGGGTGCCTGGGCTGGGACCCCCGGGATGGAGCTGTGGGCGAAGGGGCTGGGGAGAGGAAGGGTCCTGGGGAGAGGAATGGCCATGGGGAAGGGTCCCGGGGAGAGGAAGGGTGCGGGGCGGGGAACAGTCATGGGACGGGGGAGGAGGCTGGGGAGGGGAAGAGACTGGGGAGGTGAAGGCTGCTGGGAGATGAAGGCTTTCGGGAGTGGAAGGGTCTGGGAAGCTCCCTGGGGCAGCGGTGCCACCATGTCCCCCAGCTGTGCACCCCCGGACGCCGTGGTGTGGCCCCAGGCGGTGGGGCAGGTGCAGGAGCTGGCAGCACTCTGTCACCGCTGCCACGTGCCCATGGTGCCCTTTGGCACTGGCACCGGCCTCGAGGGCGGCGTCAATGCTGTGCAGGTACCAGGACCACCCAACACCCCAACACCCTCGCACCCCCTGCCTGCACCCTGCCCAGGGCTTCTCAGTGCTTGGCCATGCCCAGCCACACTGGTGTCCCCATGCCAGGGTGGCGTCTGCTTTGACCTGAGCCGCATGGATGCCATCACAGAGCTGAGCCTTGAGGACTTCTCGGTGGCGGTGGAGCCTGGTGTCACCCGCAAGGCCCTCAACAGCTACCTGCGTGGCACCGGGCTCTGGTTCCCAGTCGGTACCATGGGTGCTGGGTCACCAGGGAACAGCCAGGGAACCCTGGGCTGGGGGTGGCAGCGCTGGGAGTGCTGGGAATGCCTGTGGTGCTGGGAGCACTGGGATTACTGGGTGTGTCCATGGGGCTAAGGGTGCTGGGGTCCCAGGAGTGCTGGGTTCCCCTGGGGGCTGGGGATGTCCAAGGGCCTGGGGTGCTGGGGTCGGAGGGGCGTGCCCCGGGGTTGGCGTGTTACCAGAGGTGCTGGGAGGTCCCTTGGGTGTTCTGTTGTCCCAGGAGTGCTGGGATCCTCATTTGACTGGGGATGCAGTTGTCCCAGATGTGCTGGGAGTACCCATGGGTGTGCTGTGGTCCCAGGGGCACTGGGGTCCCGACAGTGGGCACACTGGGGCTGCCATGGGGACAGGCTCCCAGGGTGCTGGCTGGGTGCAATGCTGGGTGCATTGCAGGGTTCTGTGGGGATGTCCTGTGGCCACATCCCTATGCCAGCCACCCATCCCATCCCCAACCCTGTCCCCTACCCTTACCCACCCCTGTAGACCCCGGGGCAGATGCCTCGCTGTGCGGCATGGCAGCCACGGGCGCGTCAGGCACCAACGCCGTGCGCTACGGCACCATGCGGCCCAATGTCCTCAACCTGCGCGTGGTGCTGCCAGACGGGCGCCTGTTCCACACTGCCGGCCCTGGGCGCCAGCCCAGGTGGGCACAGGGGGCCGGGCCGGGCTGGGTGAGGGGCTGCCTGGGCACCTGCTCACCAGCCCCGTGCAGGAAGCGGGCGGCTGGCTATGACCTGACATCCCTCTTCGTGGGCTCCGAGGGCACCCTGGGCTTCCTGACGCAGGCCACCCTGCGCCTGCACCCACTGCCCGAGGCCACCGCTGCCACCATTGCCACCTTCCCCAGCGTGCGGGCAGCTGTGGACTGCACTGTCCAGGTGCTGCAGGCTGCCGTGCCTGTGGCCCGCATTGGTGGGTGCCAGGGGCTGGTGGTGGGACTGGCCAGGGATCCAGGGTCAGCATGGGTGCCCAGTGCTACCTCCTTTTGCCCAGAATTCCTGGATGAGGTGATGGTGGGTGCTTGCGGCCGCTTCAGTGGGCTGGAGCTGCCAGAGGCGCCCCTGCTTCTTCTGGAGCTCCACGGCTCCCGGCACAGCCTGGCTGAGCAGCAGCGGCAGGCGGGTAGGGATCGCATCAGCACAGGGACCAGGGGACTGGGGGTCCCAGAGCCAGGGATGGGTGCTTGGGCTAGGGGGGCTGCTGGGGTGCCCCAAGGACAAGTACTCAGGGATGGGATGAGGTGACTGGGGTGTTCAGGTGTGAAGGACAGTGCTGGGGGACCATGATATGGTTCTGGGGCGAGGCATGGGTGCCCAGGACGAGGGACTGGAGGACCTTGGGGTCACCAGAACGAGGGACAGGGGGACCACTATCCTGGGGGTGTCCTGTGGATGTGAATGGGTGCTCATATACTGGGAATGGGAGGAACCAGAGATGTCCTGGGATGAGGGATGGGTGCCCAGGAGCAGGGACAGCAGTGTCCTGAGGTGTGTGATGGATGCCCAGGATAGGGACTAGGGATCTGGGTGCCTGGGGCTGCTGTGGGTCCCGGCCAGGCCCCATTCCAGGGCTCCTGGCTGCTGGCAGAGGAGATTGTGCGGCTGAATGGTGGCTCCGGCGTGGCCTGGGCGGAGGAGCCGGAGGAGCGCGGGCGGCTCTGGGACATGCGCCATAGTGCCTGGTACGCTGCCCTGGCCCTGCGGCCTGGCTGCCAGGTGAGGGACAGGCACAGGGCTGGGGACAATGGTGGCAGCACCCTGTGGAACCGCAGGCACCATGGCTCTGCCCTCCCCAGGGCTACTCCACGGACGTCTGTGTGCCCATCTCCCGCCTGCCTGACGTGGTAGTGGAGACCAAGAGGGACCTGCAGGACTCCAGCCTCACCGGTCAGCGGGGCAGGGTTTTGGTTGCGGGGGCTGCTGTCCTCCCTGCCGTCCCCCACCTGACCCACAGCTCTGCAGGCCCCATGGTGGGACACGTGGGTGACGGCAACTTCCACTGCATCCTCGTCTTCAACCGCCAGGACCCGGACGAGGCGCAGCGCATCCACGCCTTCACCCAGCGCCTGGGCAGGTGGGGACAAGAACGCCCTGGGGGCACAGGGATGGATGGACAGATGTCCCTGTTCCATGCCCTGATACCCCTCCCCATGCAGGCGGGCGCTGGCGGCGGGGGGCACCTGCACCGGGGAGCATGGCGTGGGGCTGGGCAAGCGAGCGCTGCTGCTGGAGGAGCTGGGCCCAGAGGGGCTGGACACCCTGCGGTGCATCAAGGCTGCGCTGGACCCACACAACCTCATGAACCCCGGCAAGGTGCTCTGAGGGGGCACCAGCACCCCTCCAGCTGGGGGGGGCAGCCCCCCAGAGTCATGGCTGGGGTAACCAGAGTACCCTGTCCTTGTTCCCCTAAACTCCCTGTCCCCGCCCCTGTGGCTTGAGGATCCCAAATAAACCCCTTTGCACCCACGGCCTCCATGCACCATGATGTCTTTTGGTGGGGACAGGACACCTCAGCCCCTCCTTGGGGTCCCTGTCCCAAGCAGTGCACACACGCACCCCCAAAGTTTGGGGATCCGGGGGGGGAAACCTGCTTTAGCCACTTCCCCAGAGCTGTGGTGCTGAGGGTGCAGGGCTGGGAGCCCCTGAGACCTGTCAAGCACCACTGCAGCTATCCCCACACCAGTGCCGGCATAGGGAAGGGGCAGTGGCACCCCCCAGGCATCACCTGCTTCACCAAGAAAACCAGTGAAATAAAATAACAGTGAATATTTTATTGAACATTTTTTTAATACCATATCAAAACACCTTGACTAATGAAGGAAGCTCCCCCCAAGCTCTGAACTCAGTTTTTTCCCCTGTGTTTTTTTTTTTTAATATATAAATACAGAAAGGTTTCCCGCAGGGGCACGGCCACCGGCAGGGGAGGTCTCACCAACGAAAACGCACCCGCCGCGCCAGGAGGGGACAGAGATGGGCTGGGGTGTCACTGCCATGAACCGACTCCATCTTGGCACCTCCGGCAAAGCCACCCCCAAGGGCCATGGGGGGCCTTGCCCTGTACCCTCCTCAAAAGGGTTTGACTCCAAGGTGATGGAAAGAAAGAGGGGAGGGCGGTTTTGGCAAGAGGAGCCCGGCGAGGAGGGGCAGGAGGGGGCAGCTGGGATGCTGCAGCTCTCCAGTCTCTGAGTGGTTATAGCTGAGTTAAAGAGTGACCAGTCTGTAAACATCACCGGGGCAGGGAAGCTCAAATCGAAGAACACGCCAGTCAACACGAAGCTTCAGTTGAGTTTTTTTTTGTTTTTGTTTTTGTCAGTTTTCTCCTTTTTTTTTTCTTTTTTTTTTTTTTTTTTCCTTTTTTTCTCATTGTAAACACTTGAAAGACAGACCCCCATGGCTCAGCACGGGGGAGCAGTGGCCCCGCTCCTGGCGTGGGGCAGAGTCCCGGTCTCAATGCTGCCAGGGCTGGCGAGGAGATCTCCAAAAGGGAGACGGGAGAGAGGAGAAAATTCCCGTTTAGTCAGTGCAAAAAAACCGAGCAGAGCCCCCGGGCAAGTCCGGGTGGGAGGTGGGGGGGTTGCCGGTGAGAAATGCCACGTGCTCCGTTTGGCTGGCCGTCCCCTGGCAGCTTTCCCCTTTTGTTTTGGGGAGAAAAGCCAAACATCATGGCAGGGTTTTGGCCCAGGGTGTCCCCGGGACCTCCCTGGCAGGCAGAGCTCTCCTGGTGACCAGCGGCTGTGGAGGGGAGAGCAGGTCGCTCCGCTTTTCTCACACTGTCTTCTCCTGGATGTTTCTTCTTTCTTTCTAAATCTTTTAAATTAAAAAAAAACAACAACAACAACAACAAAAAACCCCAAACATCCAAAAAAAAATATAATAAAATAAAATAAAAAAAATTTGCTGTTGTCCCAAGTGGATTCAAGTTTCTGGGTTTTATTTTTGTCTTCTTGAGGAAATTTAAAGTCAGCCCAAAACTCCAGGCAGGGCAGGGGGGATGGGGAGAGGAGGTACAGCAGGTATAGCAAGGTGCCCTGCAAAGGCAGAGAGAGATGATGCCAGGTGAGGAGCAGGAACCACGGACACCCCATCCCACCCCCTCCTGGCCCTGGATTTACGCCCCCCACGGGTAAATTCCAGGTGAACAGCCCGCCACAGGCTCACCTTAGAGAGAAGTCAGCAAGCACGCCCGGCGGGTCAATCAGAAGGATGCTCCGGGCAAGATCTGTTCACTTCAAACCATGAGTCTATACAGCTGGAGAGAGAAGAGTGTGTCACCACTGTGCTGCCGAGCCTCGGGATGTCCCCACCTGCCCCCCCGCCACCTGTCTTGCGTATCCGCGTGCCCCGGTGCCCGGGTGGTACCTTTTGTGATAAATGCAGAGGCAGGGCAGCCTGGCTATCGTATCCCCCTGCAGCAGCTCCTCCAGGCAGATCACACACTCGCCGGCATCCTTGGTCAGCACATCATCTGGGAGAGGAGGAGAGGGCAGCGGTGAGACACGGCCCTTCATGGTGTCCCCAGGATGGAGGGGAAGCCACGGCCACCTCTGCAGAGGCAGCTGGGATCACAGAAACACAGAATCACGGAATGGTTGGGTTGGAAGTGACCTCTAGAGGTCATCTGGTCCAACCCACCTGCTAAAGCAGGTTCACCAGAGCAGATCACACAGGGTCACGTCCAGGCGGGTTTTGAATGTCTCCAGAGGAGGAGATTCCACAACCTCTCTGGGCAGCCTGTTCCAGGGCTCTAGCACCCTCAAAGTAAAGAAGTTTCTCCTCATGTTTAGTTGGAACTTCTTGTGTTTTTGTCTGTGCTTGTTGCCACTCATCCTATCATTGGGCACCAATAAAATGAGTCCGATTCCATCCACTTGACACCCACCCCTGAGATATTTCTAAGCACTGATAAGATCCCCTTCTCAGCTTCTCTTCTCCAGGCTGAAAAGGGATGGGCAGCCGAGTGGTAGCAGCCCCAGCAAACACTGGCAGGAGGCTCAGATGGAGACACAGTGGGGGGAAATAGGGCAGGGGCGGCTACAGTGAACACACCCCCTACCCCTGGCTTTCAAAAAAGCACTGTTGAAGAGGGAGCGAGCATCGCTCTCCCATGAGAGGTCAGGAGAGAGGATGGGAGATGCAGGAGCTTGCAGACCCGTGCTCAGCCCAGTAAACCCCACTGCCAGTGAAGAGGGGAGGAAGGCAACAACCCTTCAGAGGGGCAGCCCAGGAGGACACATGTCCCTGGCCCCAGACAGGCAGGATGCCTGGCCAGGATGGCTCCCTCGGGCACAGCACCCCATGGTGAGGAACACAGGGAGGGGGCTGTAATCCAAAGGGTCCCAAGGCAAAAAGCAGCGGGTTTGAGCCATGCTGGGGGAGCGGAGCAGGGACAGTGAGCTGCACCGCTCCGCTGGAGCACAGCCCTCTTGGCAAGCCAAGCTGAGCTGCCTGCCCGTGCAGCCTGCGGCAAGTATCTCTCCAGCCTGCCCGGAGCCATCCCAAGCCAGCAGGACGCCGTGTTCCCCGCACAGCCTGGCTATGGACCCTTACCATTGTAGGAGAGGCGAGGTTTGCTCAGACACATGATAAAGTGCATTTCCATCTCATCAGAAGCCACGGATTTGGAGCAAATGGGGCACTTGAAACCTGGAGGAAGAAAGATGAGCCCTAAGTGAGGGGAGGAGAAGAGCCCGTCCCGCATCTCAGGGTGTCCCTGAGGCCATGGTGGGGCATGACAGCCCCCTCACCTGCTGCCTGCATGGTGGCACGCACCCCACGCAGCGCCCGCCACGCGCCCACTCATCCTGTGCCGGCTGCCAGCAGTGCCGGCGTGAGGGACAGCCACCCGAGCCGCCGTGCCGGCCGTCCCCGCCGCGCAGAGGGCATGGAGAGCGTGCCAAGGCAGCGGACACGTGGCCATCAGCTGCTGCCGGCCCTTAAAGGGCGAGGAGCCGCCTGGGGCACGCAGCACGCCAGGGCTGGCGAGCGCAGGGGCACGTCCCCACACCAGGACAATGCTGTCACTGCTGCTGTGGTTCAGCCCCGCACAGCTGAGCCAGAGAAGGGCTCAGGAGGAAGGTTTTCCTGTGCGGCCACAGCAGAAGACAGGCAGGCTGGAGCTGCGAGACTGAATCGATGTTTTCTCCAGCTTTTTGCAGGAGTGAAGCAGGTGCTTGCCCCTCCAATGTCAGCCAACAGATCCAGCAGCAGCTGGACCTTACAGGCTGACATTCTAGCTTGACCTTGGCCTTGCCCTGACTCCTGGACCGGCCTGGTGACCCAGACTCTTGGGTGAACCTGTCCACGATGTCCAGACCTGCTCTGCATCCTTCCTTAGACAGGAAAACGGGGCCCAGCTGATGCCAGGGTATCACACTGATGCCACCACCAGCTCGAGCCACGCAGACCACCCTGGCATCATCCCCAGCACCACTGAGCAAGGCTGCCCTAGACCCAGGTTTCCAAGTCTCAAACTTCCAGGAATCAAATCCCCAACCAGCCCTGCGGGTCACCCGCTGGTGCTCCCTGCAGTTCCACCACAGCCAGCTCGAGGCCGGGCGGTCCCTCACTGCCCAGTGCAGCAGGGCTCAGGCTGATGCAGCCCAACATGCGCGTGCCACCACCATCACCATGGGTTTGCACCAGAATATCTAGCAATTCCCTGCCTGCAGAGAGGGAGAGGGTAATTTAAGGACCTGTCTTCTAAAAGCAGATCAGGTCTGACTGCAGTGCTGGTTAAGAGCTTTCTTCATATATATGCAAAGGCCGCTCAGGAAATAAAAGGAATGTACACAAACTATCTAAGGATGAATCAGGTTCATTTGCCACCACATGGATGTGGCAAGGGCATTTTCTTGCTTCTTGGAAGGGACAAAGTGCAGGTGGCTTTAAGAGGAGGCAGCTCAGACCTCTGCCGTGCAAACAGCCAGGATAACCGCTCAACACCTGAGCACTCTGTCATTAGTAGTGCTGATAAGTACAGATTACTTCCAGCAACCCAGATGAAGGTCTAGGACAGGGACAACAGCTTCTACCCCTCCAGAGGGCGGTTATTTCCCAGGAGGACACAGCAAGGACAAGTGTCACTGATGATGGGGAGACTCACTCTAAAGGGACCTGCTAAATCAAGGAGCCCTTGAGCCCAGCGGCTCCTCCGGCAGGGTGTCAGGCTGGCCCCCCGTGTGCCATTGCAGGGACACATCCCTGCCCTGCCAGGCCGAGCTGCGGGGTCTCTGCTGTGAATCTGGCCCCATTTGCACCAAGCCCCAACCAAACGGGCAGCGCCGGCAGCCGGAGACTCACGGGCAGCAGCACCAATCTGCCTTCTCATCTCCAGCCTAATTTTACTCCTGACCGATTTATACCTCGTGGCAGCAGTGCCCATTAGCTGAAATAGTTGTGCTTTTTTTTTCTTCTCCCAAGTGTTTACCCGCCCAGTGTATTTATAGAGCGGGCTCAGATAGCCTCCCAGCCTGCAAGACCCAACTAGCCTCCCCTCGAGAGACACCCTCCCCGTCAGCCTGCCTGCCCCTGTCCCCACCTGAACCAATCCTGCCTAAAAACACAGACAGTCTGCCAGCACTGCGGGCTCCAGTCTCTACCTGGGAAGCTCTGGGGACTGGTTTCCAGCAGCGAGCCCCTGGCACGGGGCGGCTGCAAAGGGCTCCCTTTAGAAATGGTGTTTGAGCTGTGAACACGATGTCAGGACAAGGCAGTTGCAGAGGTTTGGTACCATCCCCCGTGTACTACACAGGAAGACCTCGTTTTCTCCAGTCCCCCCTTTTTTCTGTGCCAATGTGTTATTTTAAACAGCTGACCCAGATCTGCTGGCTCCAGCAGCACCCAAAGGGACACTACGAGACACACAACAGGTGCAAACGGAGAGGGCCCAGGATGAGACTCGGCCTGTGGCTGCCTGTGCACAACCATCGGCAAAGCAGTAGGAGCCAAGGAAAGAGCAGAGCCCTTTGCAGGCTGTGGTGAGCAGCTCTGCCATATCTCCAGGCCTCTTTGCTAGCTGGGGTAGTTTTAGCACATTTATAAATAGCCAGCATGAACACCTATCACGCTTCTTGGTGTTCCCTGGGCAGCTGGCTGGGGAACAGGGACTCCCAGTGCTACCACAGCCCTGTGGCATGGACACAGGGACATTGTGCAGACAGAGGGACCCATCTGGAACCCCAGTGTGTGCAGGGTATGCTCCAGCCACAGACACCGGCTGCCACATGGGTCTGGGGGTCGAGCCATGCACAGAAGCGAACACACGTTCCTGGCTATGCATTTTGCAAGACGGAGGTGGTGGGGGGTGGAAAAAAGAAGAAAATGCAATTGCATACATTCCTGGGTCTGAGCGGGACAGAGGAGCCATCGCTGAAGGGCCCCCGGGCAGGGGGGTGCCCTGCACCCCAGCTGTCGGCACAAATACTTAGCATTACAAGAGCAACTGCTGGCACTGGAGCTGTGGGGAGCTCATCGCCAGGAGGACCGGGGAGGCAGGGAAGGGGATCAGGCTCCCTCAGCCCATCTCTGGGTGACCTCTGGGGGAAGGTGGTAGACAGAAAACCACTGAGGCCAGGGAACAGGCAGCACCCAACAGCGGCAGACGCCGAGCACTGCGCTTCAGAGCATTCCTGCGGGGTTCAGGTGGGTGCCGCGGCCCGGAGCCAGTCCTACAGATGAAAGGGCTGCTCTTCATAGAGTTGGCCCCTTCCAGGCCATGGTATTTTCCACATTCCCCGAAATCCCCGTTAATTTATCCTGCCTAAGCTGCCAGCCCAAGCGATGCAGGAGATTACATTTTGACAGCTGCTCATGGAAAATTCAGCTCCCTTCTCCTCGAACTCTTTCTGCCCTCCTCCCATATGCCTAAAAAAAGAGCGAGAGGAAAGGCTCAGCTATTCCTCCTTGCCTGAGCCTCCCACACCCCTGGGGAGGCTGGAGGGATACTCCAGGGAAAGGCCATGGATGCCTCCTCCTTCCCAAGTCACCCAGGGCAGCTGGCGACACTCCTGCCTGTGGCACATTAAACCTGAAGCCAGCACCATCACTGCAAGCAGAGCTGGGCAGGCAGGAACCAGCTCTTGCCAGGAGCAAGCGAAGAAGAGGAGGGTGCTGCGGGAAGCAGGATGGCCTGGAAAGGCAGGTCAGACCCAGAGCTGGACTCTTGTATCCTGCAGCAGACTTTGAGAAATCCAAGGGCTTTCCAGGGCTGTGAGACGCACGTTGTCAGGTCATCTCTCCGATGGCTTGGTCTAGAAACTGGGAGCAAGCAGTGCAGGTGCTCTCTGGGGGCTACTGCCCTCTGAGTATTTTTAGGAAGGTTAAATGGTTAATTTTAGAGAGCTACGCAAAGCAGAGCTGGGTACCTCTGAAAACCTGCAGCACGTCCTATGCAAACTGAAAAAGCCCCATGGTAAACCCTCACGGTGCCAAAAGCACCAGCACACAGGCTGACAGAGCTTTGGTGGTGGTTGGGAGGGTTAAGACACCTTTCCAACCCATCTGTAAATATCTCAAACACAGCTGCTTCTGCAGCTGGGACAGGAAATTCCCAGCACTTGTGTCTACCCCGCAGCAAGCAGCATTCAGGTCCTGGACACTGCTACCACAGCAGGTTAAACCATGAGTGGCTACACAAACTCCCTAAAGTGTGCCCACCCAGAAGGGGTCACTTGCCTGGTGCCCAGCCACCCCACAGGACACCGCGAGCGCCAGGGGCTCAGGGGTAAGCCCCTGATGTCCATGGGACATCTGGAAACCTCAGCTGTACAGCCCATCTCTGTGTCTCCAGAGAGTATCCTGGGTGCCCAGCCAAGGGAGGCAGCTTGCACCAGGTGAGGATGCATCCAAACATGAGATAAATACAGGGAATATTTGGTCCAAGCACACAGCTGAAGTAGAGTCCTGGTGCCTCCTCCTTGCCGAGCAAACCCTGAGCATCACACCTCCTGCGGCTTCCCTGGCATTGCCAGCTGAATCAGCACCAGGTGGAAAATGGAAGAGAGTGATCAGCTTAAAAAAAACAAACAAACAAAAAACAACCACACTAGTGATTGAAGAAAAGGGAGAGACTGAAAGACCACATGTATGGTCAGTCTGAAGCAGAAATATGTGGAGTTTGGTGATACAAAGGGACTCCAAGTCCTCCCATTCCCTTGCCCCTCGTGAGCTCAGCCCCGAGAGGGAAAGGATGGCAGAAGAGCTGCCCTCCTCACCAGCCAAGCAAAGGGAACCTGCAGAGTAAAGATATTCAGACCCAACATCTCCTGGAAAATAAACTCCCTACTGGATTAAAGCAGCCTTATTTTTTGAAAGTGACTGTCACAAGGCAGCACATTGGAGATGGCACATGGCGGGTGCAGAGCACGTCATCAGCACTTGGACACTGCAGTGACCTGGCAGCTGAGGACCTCCATGGGTGTCCTCTTCTGAGAGCATCACCCATGGTATAAGGATGCTACACCAGCCTCTGAGCGATGCAGCTGGTGATGCCACCTCGCTCCAGGGCCAAGAGGCAGCTCACAGCTGCACCAAGGACCTGTCCCAAGGACTACGCTCCCTCTGCCAGCAAGATGCTCACTTGGAGTGCCTGGAGGCCAAGGCACTCAGCAGGATCAGGCCCAAACCTTCTTCCCCTTTCAGAAGGAAACGGCATCAGCTGCACGGGAAGATGCAGGAGCCAGAGCCCGACACGGCCCCACGGCAGGACACAAGGCGCCAGACGAACACCGCGATGGTGCTTGGCTATTGTGCAGCTCAAGGGCTGACATGAGCAGGAACACGTAGGCAGGAAGGAGTAAAACACTTAAGCAGACTAATTTGCCAGCTCCAAAAAAGGGCCCTACCAGTGTCCTTCCTCCTGATTCAAGGCTGCGGGGAAGAGGGGAAAGCATAAAGGACAGGTCCAGGCTGGAAAGACAACATCCTGCCTTCCTGGGGGTGGAAGGGAGACAGGGCTGGGGAATGCCAGTGCACCAGCCCCAGACAACAAGCCAGGCAGTGGGGACGTGGCTGGGCCAGGACATCTCTGGATGGTGGCACATGGAGAGAAACCCAACGGTGAAGGTCATCTCAGCAAAGGGACAATCCTGCTCCATCCTCATCCCATCTCACCCCACCGTTTCCTTGCTGATCAAATCAGTTCATCTGGCTGAGCTGAGAGAAAACAAACTCTTGTAACATGAAGCAGCACCCCAAAAAGAAGCCACTCCTGTGCAATGTCTAAGAAAGGCTGTCCCTGGTTCGTGAGGGCTCCTGGCAAAGCCACCAAGCTGCAGGTGTTTGCTGTCAGATCGGCCACATGCCAGCCAAGGGTGGCAGGGACGTGCCATTGACCACGAAGCTGCCCAAGGTCAGCAATGCCCTAACGCTTGAGGCATCAGATTTTGGAGACAGCTCTGCCCACTCTCCCCGCTCTCAAGCAGCAAAGAGGAGGTAGATGCAGCAGCAAGAAAAAGGCATTGGTGCTCCAGGTGGATGTGGGGAAGCCACTGGGACCAGGGGGACGCAGGATGCAAAGCAGAGGGGCTGGGTGGTGTCACTTTGGCGCAGTCCAGGGCTGGCTTGCTGCAAGTCAGGAGGCAGAGATATATTTTTTTTTTAGCCAGCTGGTTTCTTACGGAGGCGGTGAGGTAGGACGGGAAGAAGCAGAACAGATTGCAATACTGGGGATGAGGAAAGCCAGAGAGTTGGGAAGGGGCAGGAGACGTGAGAGAGGGAGCCCCACAGACAGGAACTTCTGCTCCAAAGCACCCAAACCCATCAAGCCTCAGCAGACAGACACACCAAAGCCTTACAAGACACATCCACAGCTTATGGACACTGAGAAGCAGGAGAGAGAAGAGGCCTGGCTATACAGTCACAGGGACATCCAGAGCCACCCTCAGGGAAGATGTACAAACAGCCTCTGCACCCCAAGCACCCCCCTGCCTGTTGCTCTTGGAGTGTTGCCCCTTTCATAGTTGCCGTTGTGATTTTTGAACAAAAGTACCTACACTACAGGTAGAGAGCATCTCCCTCCTATAGCCCAGCCTGTGCTGCAGGGTCAGTTCCCCCAGACCTGGAAGAAAAAGGTGACCTCCCAGGGTCACCCTGCCTTCCAGCTAGTCCTTGTTTACTGCAGAAACACTCCCCCAGCTGCTGGGAACAGGCTGCATAAGGAAGAACGTGTAGCCCAAAGCTAATTTTAGCATCCTGGAAAACAGCAAAGTTAAGCAGAAGGGTCCTGGGTGACAGCCCAGTGAAAGCATTAACACCTTAGACTCCTGCCGTGTGGCTGTAGGGCTTGAATTTGCTGAGTTACAAGCTCATTCAGGGCCCCTGCTTGTCACAAAACCAGCCTGGGGTTATCTCATTGTGCAGAAGAGCTGCAGGGATGCCCGGAGCTGTGTCCCCAACTCTCAGGGGATGCTTGGGGTTCCAAATTCACCGCCCAGAGAGGAGAGGGATCCTGCAGGCATGCCTGGGAATTTCCAAAGGCTTTGCCAGCACACCTGCTTTTTTCCTCCCAAATATTTCTTGTGTGAAGCAGAAAGCCTGACTGCAAGCCCTGCTGTGGGCAGCAATCACCCACAAGATGCACAGAGCCAACAAAGCAACTGAGAGGTCCCAGGTGCCAAAATGAAGGAGTGTGGGGGATCCTCCAGCGGCACGACAGGACGCAGTGACTGGGAAATCAAAGCCAAAAGGGAAAGAGTCAGATGCTTCAGCTTGGCAGGGGCTGGGAGGGAGCAGCGAGGAAACGTCACATCGGGGTGAGTCACTTCTGACTAAGCCATCCGTTGGGGAGGCTCCCACGGAGTCCCCACCGCCGGGCTCCAGCCACCACCGAGCTGCCAGAGGAACTCCCGCTTTCGGAAAGGCTCAAGCACAAAAGCCTGACCCAAGCCACTCCCAAACACAATCGAGCCGGCGGGATGAAGTGGCAGCTCCCAGGCTACCCCACTCCTGACCCCCGGGTTATTCCACAGCAGAAAAGTCATTCCTTGATGCTGCTGAGACTCTATCACACCTCAGCTGATCTTGCTGGGAGGATGAAGGGACGCTCCAGAGACACACGATGACATGCCCCAGTGTCACGATGCTGGCAGAAGGATCAGAGCCCAGCACTGATCTCACACACGCGCTCCTGCTAGGAAGCAATCCCACCTGGCTCCTGGGACACTTTCTCCCCGGGCATCCCACGGCAGCACCGCACAAACGGAGCGGTGGAGGATCTCCCATGGCACATCATGCCTGGGCCATGGTGGCAGGAATTACTGGGACAACTGGTTTTCATTATTAGTGTAAGATCCCTGGGGTGTGTGGGAAGGACGGAGCACTGCTTTTCAGGGTAAAGAAAGGGCAATTTTTACATAGTGGGCAGAAAACAGAGCACGAAAGGCACATTGAGCTATGTCCACAGGCAGTGCACGATGGGGAAACACCAGTTCAAACTGGTTGTTTCTGCAAGAAGAAAGACATCAGTTGAAAAAAATCCTAGGCAGGAGCACACAGCAGAGCAAGCCATAAGCAGACCTGTCCCTTGCGCGGTAGGAGGATGCATGACAGCGAGCATCTCCCTGCTCCCCGGGAGGGTCTGCGATTGCTGAGGGATGCCCAGTGAATGAATCCAGGCTACTGGGACAGCAGGAAGGGAAAAATGGGGGTGCAGAGCAGCAGGATGATCACACACCTCTGCCATTCAAGGTGCGGTAGAATGCTCGACAGCATCAAGCTGACAGCATGAGCTCCCATTCTCCGGACACAGGCACCCCAAAGACCAGCTGCAGGGTGCTGCCTGCTTCATACCTGTCCACGGGAAGCAGAAAGAAATCAAAGGCATCTACAACCACCCTTGGAAGGGCAAAATTCAGGCAAATGGCAGACTTCAAGGGCTATGAAATCTATGTTGCAATAAATAAGCAGATGGACAATAGCATCAAAGCAACAAGATCTGTGTGGGGATAACTGAAATGCTGAGGCAACTCAGGCAGGGTGCTCAGCCTCACCTCGTCCCACTCAGCACCAGCTGAACAGAAGCCTGGCCCCAAAACTGACCTCAACCCATTTGACTCGACCTCCCTGCAGACAGTAATTTAACCCATCTGTCCAGAGCTGAATCCCACTTCATTCTGCCCAGCTACAGATGTATAGGCCTTGAATGGATGGATGGATGGATTGAAAGGTGGATCTGATTCCCCTGCGGCACTTCCAACGAAAGACACCTCCATCACCTTGCAGGGAGAGCTCCCAAATGAATTCCTGCAATTACTCCAGCTGCATGAGAAACTGCAGGTTTTCCCTCACCAGCAAGAAAGATTTCTCCAAAAAACAATCCCCAAAATGCCCACCACACTAAGCTGTAACACAATTGTCTGCGATGCGACGGGCAAAGCCCCTGACACCACCAAGCCAAGCCATGATCAGAAAAACACGCAGCCACAGCGAAAGCTGAGGGGAGAACAAAATCAGTTGCCTTTCAAGGCAGCAACAGGCAAAGAGGGACGGAGCACGTGGAAACTCTAATGCCAAAAGCCCCAGCCTGGGGGGAAATAAAATGCTGGGCAGGGATGCGGGGCAGAGAGAACATCACTCGTTTCTCTTGCCTGACTGCTGCTTTCCTTCTCTTGCATTGCAGGCAGCTGGCCTCTAAAAATACCCACTGTTGTCACGCCGTCTGCCTGCTAGGGCCAGGAAACAGCTCTGAGCAGCTTTCAGTTCAATTCTTCGTCTGTGCCCTTGTGCCTCACTTTGCCAGGGCCCATCCCAAGCTCCATTTCTGGGCCTGGTAGGTGACAATCCCTTGGGAACCATGCCCATAACCCAACACAGCCTCAACAAGCCCAGGGTGCTCGGTGGGAATATATAGCCCTGGAAAATGTCTGCTAGCATTGCTAGAACTAGCAAAACGGTAACTATTTCCACTGTATCTCTCTGCTCCTCTACAAAGCACCACAAGACCGCTGCACAAGGCTCATGGTCTTGTTTCCACTCTGTTGATGGGAGGCCCACAGCTGCATGAGTGCGCATGAGAGCAGAGAGCCGGAATTCCCCGAGCTAATTCAGCCCATGCCCTCCCAAGCGGCACAACCCTGCAGCTGCACTGGGGGCCAACCTGCTGCCCACACTGGCTGGTTAAGCTCCATGGGGAAGGAGAGAAGAGTCAGCTCTGCCTTGGAGGAGCACAGCAGCCTCTCCAGCAGCCAGACACCATCCCCGCTGGCAAAATACACCTTGTATCAAACACCTTCAGCTGTCCACAGACCCACAATCAGCACCTGGGGAAGGGCAATGCCAGCACAGAGTGATGCATTTGCTCAAGCTCAGCCGGCCACATGCAGCACAAACCTGGCAGGATGCACGCATGGGCAACACCGACAGACCCAGCCCCATGCTGGCAGCACAGACACCAACAGCAAGGACCTGCCAGCTCCCCAGCTCTCCCCACTACCCTCCTCAAACTGTGCAGGACCCACAGTGAGCCAGAAAGCTAAACCACACTGAGAGAAAAGTAGCCCTTGTCCCCCACTTCTCCACCCCTCTCCACTACCCACAGCCTGGCAGGGCAGGAAACCCACCAGCAGCTGGGCTCTGCCCACGGGAAACGTTGTGCAGCAGCACAACAAGAGGCCCCAGGCCCGCAGAGCTTCCTGCAGCTGTATCTCCCCCCTGTCCCCAACAGAAAGCGCTGAGCAAAAGGGTTTGGCCAAGTAGTGCCTGCAAAGGACAGCAGGAGCAGCCCCTGGGGGAGACCCAAACCCCCAGCGGGTTCACCCACATTTGAAAACTGCTCAGTGGGACTGGTGCAGGTGAGACATCTAAGGCCCAATTTTAACCACTCCGGCTCTATCCAAAATAAGAAATGGGTCTGCCTCTCCAGAGAGAGACTTGTTGTACTCTGATGCACAGCCAGAGCAGGCAAGTAAACCACTCTGCACCACAGCCTGTTGCTTTACTGTATCACTCGTGAGCTCTTACAATTTAAATTTTCAAGGGAAGCAGGAGAAAGCCAGGTCACACTTACTCAACCTCAAGTATTTGGCACTTCTGGGGTTTTGGTGTACCAGCAGCAGAGGCAATGAGACACGCCTGGTGGTTGCCCACCGGCTGGCTGGGGTGCCACGGGACCGGCTCCTGCAGAGGGAATTCATTCAGAGCTCTCTGCTGCCTGTCTGATTCGTCACACGGGAGATTACATCGGAGGAAAAAAAAGCTGTTTTTTTTTTTTTTTTTTCCCCAGAGTGGGTTTTTCTCCCTCCCCGCATTTCTCTTGAAATTAATTTTCGGCATTTAGCAGCATTTTCCCATGACTCTCTGCAGCTCCCTTGGCCAGGCGCCAGCCCTGGTACCACTCCTTCAAAGATGCCTGCATCTGATTGATCCTCTGGCCAGCGAACGAGAGAGAGATGATAGGAGCCCTAATAGCACATTAATAAATAAGAGAAGCCTTTACGGTTATTCCAGTCACCGAAACAAACATCTCAGCAAAACAAACCAGCATGGGATAAACTTACGTCACAGGCCAGGAAGACAATCCTGGCTGGTAAGTGGGTCAGCCCTGGGAGCACGAGATCATCATTCTCAGCATCTCTGGAGCGTACGTGTGCAGAGGGGGGAGAGGGCACCCCAGCTCCCTTGTGCTGATTTATGCACAGGGCCAGAGAGGAGCGAGCCCGGCCAAGCCAATTAGCACATGCAGCAATTAGTGCGTCACTCCAGGGCAAGGCGGCTGAGAGATTTCAGAGGACACCGGAGTGGCAAGGCAGCGCAGTGACGGCCTGCGCTAGCTCTCGCTGTGGGGACTGAAGATAACCTCTGCTGCTGCCGGCTTCTCACGCACAACGCCAACGTTGTCACACTCAAACTTCATCTCCAGGCTGTGGGGCTGGGACGCAGCAAAGCTGCCCTCGAGTCTCCCATCTTCTGGTATTTGGTACTTTGTTCTTCCAAGGTAGCTGCTGCTCTTCCCCCAGCCCTGGGGGTATGCTGTCCTGTGGCCAGCTCGGAGAAGGTACAAGCAGAAGATGAACCTCTTCAGACCTGAAAAGTCCAGTGCTGAATATCTCTGACCCGGGGAGTCACCGAGACCATTCCTGTGCCATCTCCGCAGGCCTGGGAATGCTGCAGGTTCCAGACTTGGCTGTCAGGCAGTCATCAGCACCAAACCCACAAGAAGATGATTTGAGGACGGTCTCCTTTGGAAATTTCCGCTGACAAAACCAGATTCAACAATGGCAAGTTCCTGCAGGCCTTGGGGTGCCCTTCCCCTGGCCTAGCCCCTGTAGAGGGGGGAGGGAAGCATGCGTGATGTCTGCGTGTTGAAAAGTTGGTGGCAGGAAAGTCAGTGGTGGAAAGAGGACTCCCTCCAGCAGCTCACTGACTAGCCAGCTAGAATTAAGCCCAGCTTAAGGTTTTGGTGTAGAGATTACAATGTCAGGGCAAGCTTGGGAGTGAGGATTGCCAAGCACCATTGAGAAAAGGCTCAGGACTTGAAGCTGTCGGAGCACAGCAAGGACATGCCACAGACTTGCCTCTTCCCAGCTGGGCAGAGATCGGGGCTGCCCAACCCAGGTGTTCACACACACTTTCAGTTCATCCTCCAACAAGCAATCCCTACTTCACATTCCTGACTCCAGAGCTGGATCAAAGAGCACCTCCAGCTTGTTTCACTCTAACCCTGCCTGGAGAAGGAACCAGCCCAGCATCCTGGCACCGGACACCCCTCTCCCCCAGGCTGGGCCCTCCTGCTGCTGAGAACACAGCAGCTCTCTTGGCAGAGGAGACCTCCCGACCTTGCTGCTGCCAGCAGTCAGGACAAACAGGTTGTTCCGTCAGCGCACAGAAAGCCTGCGACATTCCTGATGGCACCGCGCAGAAGGATGAGCTAGGCATTTCCTTGGGCAGACAAGGAGATATGGATTTATTAGAGCTTCAAACACTCAAGGGCTTTAGGTGATGAGGGGGATTTCCAGATAAACTTTAAGCTACTTACAGCCTCTGCAAACTCCCTGAGATCCTCTGATGAAGATGAATAACATGAGTGATAGTAAGAGAACCACACAAAGCTGGAGACATACAGCACTAAACCACATCTCCTTTTTCTCCCTTCTTCCCACTAGCCTTGGCTTTTCCAAGAAGTCCTAATGGTCTGAAGCTACAGAGAAAGAGTGGTCAAGTGCTACAAGCAAACTCCAAAGTTGCAAAAGATGTTTTGCCATTTTCCACCCATGCAGGCAAGGAAACAGATCTCAGAAACCCTGGGCAGACAGGGAAATCCCAGAGCAGGTTCAGGTGGCGCTGGAGCCGTTACATTGCTCGCAGGGATGGCAGACGTGCCTGGGAAAATCCCTGTAAAGAAATGGGATTCACTTACCCCCAGAGGTCCTGTCCGCTCAGAGCGAGGGAACAAGCTCCACCACAAAGGTCAGAGCCCCCTCACCCACTCTGTTTGAAAGGGGCATTTACGCTTTGCTGTTCATTAGTGCAGCAGGTCTCCACCCCTGGCCCTGCAAGGACCAGAAG
Source organism: Columba livia (assembly GCF_036013475.1). Taxonomy (NCBI): domain Eukaryota; kingdom Metazoa; phylum Chordata; class Aves; order Columbiformes; family Columbidae; genus Columba; species Columba livia. The sequence continues at coordinate 11,211,925 of NC_088614.1, forward strand.
CCATCGATACGTAACTGCTCATGCTGTCCCTGCGCCCTGGCAGCCATGGCACAGCCTGGAGGATTTGGCAGCAGGTTCTCCTCGCCAACCATCACGACTCACAGCACCCTGCACTGATGCTGCAGCATACGCTGGCCCTGAGGACCACTTTGAAACTCCCTCCACACAGACTTCCCAGCATAGCCCTCTACCTCTCCCAGCACGCCTGGCTCTTCTGTAAGCCTCCGACTGCAGAGAGGGGAAGGAGTGACACCAGCCAGGGAGAAGAGCTCACCCCACCCCAGCTCACTCCTTGGGGTCTCCGCTGACAGACCAGATGACCCATGAAGCAGCGGAGAAGCGCACAAAATCAGCACCACAGATAAAGGGAGCGGCGAGGCGCCAAGCCTATCTGCATGCTCCCATTATCACTGACATGCTGCCGCAATGACAGCACCTTATCACCGGTGTTAAGCCAGGGCTCCTTGCTGTCCCACTGGGGTCCCCACACCACCCAGATCACACTTCGAGGCTCCCAGCACTCTCCCCAAAGCCAAGTACTCCTGGAAGACCAAGCCCACAAACACAACCTTCCTCACATGCCAAGATCGGCACCATGCGTGTCTCCAGCCTGCGCAGAGGCAGGAGTAAAGGGGCAGGCAGAGCAAGGATCTACTCTCCAGACCTGTTAGCCACAGTTTGGGGGCTTTTCTCCTTGAGGCAGTACAGCAACTTGGGCAGACCCCCGAGATCCCCAGGCACATGTCCTGCTGCGTGGGTTCAGTGCATCAGCAGGTGCCCTCATCCCCACCCTTGAGCCATCCTTCAGAAGGAGCAGGGACAGTCACCAGCAGCAATGTCAAAGCTCCTCTCCATTTACCCAAGCGATGCCGCTTCAGCACTTTCCAGTGGCTAATGGAGTGTCTCAGTGCCGCGACGAGTGGGTCAATGGGGAGGCAGCGGGGAAGCAGCAAGTAGCTCCTGACTGCCCTGCTGCAGGTTAACCAGCTGCAATGGGAGACTAGCAGGAATTTTAGCAGTCTTGAGGTGGCTTACTTCCCCTTGGTCTCCAAATCCTCCATTAACCTCTTACACTAAGAGGAAGAACGCAAAAGTTTAATGAGCTCCGTTGAATTTTCAGAATGGTTTTTGAGCATCCTCCACTCCTTTTGCTATTAATTAGCAACAAGGAAGAACCACCACCGGGAGAGTCTTCAGCACGGAGTGAACAGCTCTCACTGCTGCCCGCGCATGCTTTGGCACAGCTCAAACACTCTCAGATGGCCCCAAAAGAGGCACCAGAGAAAGCCAGTTCTTGTAGCACTTCCCACAGCTCACACTGCAATCTTCCAAGGACACCAGGTTTAACTTAACATCACACTCACGCGAGTGGCCAGAAAAAGATTACTTCATTTTGCAGATGGTTTATTTTTGTGAACAGGTTTTTTGACTCTCAACATTATAGTTTCAGAACTATCACCTAATGTAACCCATAATCTCTGACTGACCACCTCTACGTACAGATTAGCTGTAATGAAACCCTCCCCGCTCCAGCTTCAGGCACAGCAGAAGGCCCCATGGCACTCATTCACACAGAGACTTGTGGAATACCTGGAAGGATGCTGCACCTTAGTTTCTTTCTGTGTTTAAAAACCAGAGCGGTGGCACAGTCTGCACAAGGTCACAGAGCAAAAAGGTTTGCAGAAGTGCTCAGTCTCAGGTCCAGTGCCACACACCAGCCAGCCCTCTCCATCTGCCAGGGTGGACTGCAGGCACCCAGCTTATCCAGATCAATAGGAACTGGGCCTGGGGCACTATGCCACTGTGGATGCAATGCAAGACACAGCTTTGATCTGAGGAAAACAGCCCCTAAAAACTGGGTAAAGGGGAAAAATACCAAGATGGGAGTAGGAAAATGGGCTGCATGAGCCTCGATTTGCACTTTGCTCTCGTCCACTGGTTCAGTTTCAAGCCTTCCTGAAAATGAGGCACTGTCCCAAGGCATATTATGAAATTCCCAGACCACGTCATGCAAGGAGAACACTTACACCATCTGCAAGTGGGGCGGGTGGGAGAGAAATCCCAGACTATTCCAGGAAACGCAAGGAGACATCCCTGACATGACTTCCCCTCTAGCCAGGAGGGGAATGGAGGACCTCCCACCTCGCTCCCTCTACCCAGCCAAAACTAGGTCAGTGACACAGCCCTGCTCACTGCCAGAGATCCTCTCCAGACACCAGGACACACGGAAGGGCCCAGCCATGAGGGTTAGGATGGGGGCAACCGTGCCCCCTCCCTTAGCGTGACACATTTCCTGCAAAAGAGCTCAGCCAGCTCCCCGGCTCTGTTAAAGAGGCAGGCAGTTCCTCCTCTGCTTCCTCCCAGCACAGCAACAGTGCCAGCTGGCTTGGATGAGAAAACCCGCTTCAGCCTCTCCCTGGCCCTTTATCAGACGAAACATAGAAAAAAAATTCCCACACCTCACTTTCAAAGGCTTCCTCTGCCCCTTTCTGAGTTTCTAAAGCATGGGAACCACTACACCTGATTGGCACCCCCCAAACACTTTCAGAAGAAGCACAAGGAGCTCAGCCTGGTCTTCAAAACCAAGGGCTCAAGCTACTGCACCATTTTCCCCAGAGTCCATGGGGGCAAGGGATGCCAAAACCCCTGCTTCACATCCCAGAGCTAAAACATCTCCCTTCTCAAAATCCTCTTCCCTTGACCTTGACACAGATGCCAGCCCCAGCCTTCACCCACCCACCCACACCAGGGAAGGGATGTGGGTCCTGCCTTCAGACAGGGCTTGACCAGCTGGCCGAGTGGGGCACAGCCCCCCCTTCCCACCCTCTCCCTGTTGCCGGGTGATCCGAGCCCATGGCCACCCCCGGGCACCCACCGCGGGAAGGGAGGGCTCCGGGGAGCCGGTACTCACCGCTGTGCGAGCTGAACCACCGCGGTGCGATGTGGAGGGGCAGCGCGTCGGCCAGCGAGGCCCTGGCGCCCAGGTACAGCATCCCGTCTCTATGGTGACCGCCTCCCGTCTCCTGGTAACCGTTGCCATGGGCGTACGTGGAGTCGGAGCCCGGACCGCCGCCGCCACCGCCGCCGCCCGGGGCCCGCTCGGTCTCCCCCGCCGCTCGCGCCGCCGCCGCGTACAGCCCGAAGGGGACAGCGCCGGCCGCCGCCGGGTCCATGCCCATCCCGGCCACCGAGCTGACGGAGCGGCTGCGCAGCCCCATGGCGCCGCCGCCGCCGCCCGCCCGGTAATGGCCGAAGGGGGGCGGCCCCCCCCCTCCTCCCGGCGGCGGCACGGCGCTGTCATCCGTCGACACCCCCGGGAAGGGGCCCCGCGAGCGGGTCGCCGTGCTCTGCTTGCCCCCCATGTGGGCACCGCCGGGCCGGAGGGAGCCGAGCGACAGCCCCCCGTGGGGAACGGGGCCGCGCCGCCCCCGCCGCCGCTGGGAAGCGAGAGGGGGCGGAAGGAAGCGGGGGGGCGCGGGGAGCTACGGGAGAAAACCCATCCCCGCCCCAGGCATCCTCCCCCCGCTGGGCCCGCAGGGGCGAGGGCGCCCCGAGTCCGCCGCCGCCGTCACCCCCGGCGGGGGCCGCCGAGGGCTCCGGGGCCGCGGCGGGGGGGGGTGGGGAGCGGGACGGCGGGGGAGGAGGGGGGAGGGTGGACGCCGACCGGGTCGCTCCGCCCGCCTCGCTCCTGCCCGGGGCGCGGCCGGCAGCCGGGCGACGATCAGCTGCGGCCCATGGGGCGGCGGGGGGCGGCGGGGGCGGCGCGCCCCGCTCCGCTGCGCTGCGCCGGGCACGGCCTCGCTGCCGGCCGCCGCCAGCCGCCTGGGTGCTCGGCGCCGCGCCGGAGACAATAGAGGCCGGCAGCACGCATGCTCCCGCCCCCGGCCCCCCCGGCCCGCCGCCCTTAACCCCTGCGCTGCTGCCGGCCGCCGCGGTCCGGGCCTGCCCTCGCCGCCGCTGCGGTCTGCGGGTCATCGACACGCCGCTCCCCGCGGGGACGGGCGCTGCCCCGCGGACCGCAGGCCTCGGCACCCCAACTTCCACGCTCCCCGGTCCGCCGCAAGGGCCGGCAGCGGGGCCGTCACCTCCCGCGGGCCGCCTCAGCGAGCGCCTCCGGGGAGGCTGGGCCCACACGGGCCCCGCTGCGGCGCCCAGGCCGTGAGGCCCCACCGGCCCCTCGGGACACGCCGCCCCCGGTTCACCGGGGGGCGCACGGGTCCGGACTACAACTCCCAGCCGCCCCCGCGCGGTGCCCGGCGGTGCGCATGCGCCGGCTCCGCCCCTGCCCGGTGGCGTCGGGGGTTGCTGGGGCGGCCCAAGATGGCGGCGCGCTGGAGCAGCGAGAATGTGGTGGTGGAGTTCCGCGACGCCCAGGTCGGGGGGGCCGCCGCCGCCGCTGGGGGGCCGCTGCCACCGCTGGGGGGCTGTCGCGCCGAGCGGCCCGAGCGGCGCCGTCCCGGGCGGGCCCGGCCGTTCCCGTGAGGAGCGGGAGGGGGGCCGGCCTGGGCGGCCTCGCGGGGCCTCTCGCCGGCTGTGGACGGGGCCGAGCCGGTGGTGGAGCCGTTTGCGCGGTGTTAATGCCTTAATTCACGACGCGCTTTATTTCTAATCTTAATTAGAGCTAGGATATTTTTTGAAACTATATTGGCAGGCCAAATAGAAGATATTACCGCTTCTCACACTTATTTCTCATTTTTCCTGTGAGACCGTTATAGCTGCTTCTTCAGCTGTGATATAAATTGTTAAGTATTGCTCAATTAGTAGGAAAAGCAGGTTAGGTTATTCTATAAATAGCAAAAAGGTCAGGTTTTGTTGTTGAAGTTGCCGGTTACAGGAGAACTCCCCTCAGTTTTCTTATGTGCTTTCATGGAAGCTATTCTAAGGAACATGTTTTTTAAGACATCGGCAGTTGCTTAGCAAAGCTGAGTGTAGTGGGTGAACCATGAACCACTTCAGTGGGAAACCCAGGAAGATTCGAAAAAAATGAGTTCCGGGAGCTCTCTTCTAGTTTGTCGTCTTGTGCTGGAGCAGCGTCAGCCCGGCACTCACCATTGCGAACAGGGGCACTGACTCCTGTGTGCCACATCCAGCCTGCCTTCCGTAAGCTAGCAAAGCTCTTCGCTTTTATACTCAAAACCTTTATATCAGTTGTGCTTTTCCTCCTGGAAGAAACGTTATAGCAGGCTTGTCTGCTATTGAAAGTTTGCTCGCAGGAAAAGTGGTAATGAGATACAAAGGTATGTCTTCCTAGATCAGGGATTCAAATTGCATCTGGCTCAGGAGTTATGTGGCCTCATGATTTAAATGCTTATTCATAATGACTGGTGTGTGGGAACGGAGGGGGCAGAGAACAGGTGTTCCCATCCCCTTCTGCAGCAGTTGGTTTCAATCTCGCTCTTGTGCAGGCGTGTACCTTAGTAGAGAGGTTAACTGCAGTTGTCTTGGTCGCTTCGGTTTACTCTGGTGTGATCTTTCTAGGGCCATTCTGACCTGCTTGCTCTCTCGTATGAAACCAGAGAGCTTCAGTGTCTGGGGCTGCTAGATTGCTGCTTCAGGCTAAACTCATTTATATGTTTGTGCGGGAGTTTTTTTTAGGAGTCTGCACAAACGTTTTTGCAGATGGGAAACCTGAGCTTGAGAAATGGAATCACCTTGGCTGTAATTATCCTGTGTCAGGCTGGAGCTCTGCCTGTAGGCCACACTGTCTCCAAAATCTCTGCCTCAAAACCAGCTTAAATGGAAACAAGGGTCAAAAAAGCAGGCAGCTGTTGCATTTATAGCCTGTACACGATGCAAGCACTGCAGTTGTCTTCACTCACCACACTGGAGTGCGTTGTGTGGAAGCTACAGTACCCAACCTGTAACACTTCAGAAGATCTCTGGGTATTTTGGGGCCATTATTGCCTACAAACATCTTCTTTTTGTACGGGTTGGCAGAGGTGGCAGTCTCTGTACTCTTCTGATTTAAATGTGACCCACAGGCTTTTGACAGCCCATGCTGTCAAAAGGACAGTGAAATGCTGGATGTCCAACAGTGGAATAGTGCCATTGCTAGCAACTCAGTGTGTAGTCAGCTATGGAGGGAACTGGTCTTTCTTGCTCAGAGTTTGCAACTCTTGAAAACCAGCATAGCTTCAGCAAGTCGGGTTGGTCTGTTGCCTTTCAGGCAGAGAAAATAAAGCTGGATTCAGAACTGATCTAAGTTCAGACATGAAAAGGTGTTTTCCTTGGCCCACCTAGCAGAAATCAAGTGAAATGCCAAAGTTAGATGTTTGAAGTCTAAGAAAATGCTGCCTGGGCTGTGGGCTCAGAGCTGGTTTTCAGATGCGCGATGCTCCTGCTGTGCTTATTCGTGTAATTGTTACTCATAAACAGCAATTCTGGCTGTCCTGATTGTTGATTTAGGATGAAAACTGCTTGCAGGTTGGTTTGTTCAGTTGCAGCTCCCCCCTTCTGGAAGGTTGTGCTGTGAAGACTGACACACCGATGTACCAAGCACATTAAATGACAGCTGGTTTTGTTTTGTTTTATTTTTTTTTCCTTTTCCCCTGTTGCCTAGATAAAACTGTAATATTGTAGAGAACTGTTTATTGCTGGAAGACAGCTTCATTTGTGACCCACCAGAGCAGCAGCCTGACGTGTGAAGCTTTTTACTGCATTCTAATTACTCATTACATTTTATGATGTGCCTGGAAAAACAGTTTACTAATGTTCTTTATTAAAAAAAAGAAAAGGATTTATGGGGTGCTGGTGCCCAAGCCAGAAGAAATAAACTCCTCTATGAAATTATCAATCACTTTAGATTGACTTTTTTTTTTCTGTCTTGAGGAAAGATGGCCACAGCTGTATGAAATATATTGGCTGGCTTTCTCTTCATCACATGAGAAAGTTCTGGTTGTTGTAATCACTTTACTGATCCTAATTTTAATTCCTCACAAGTGAAGTGTGTATCATCTGGGAAAACTTCCTTCACCTGCTTGCTTTTAGTAACCCACTTTGTTGTTTTGCAAGGTGCTGTTGAATCGAGGAAGCTGGAATTATTTCTTTGCCATTTAGAGACTTTAAAACTGGCTTATTTACAGCATTAGTTTTAGGACTAGAAAAACTGTGCCGGAAGACTGGATTTGTTACCTAGGAGAAAGCAGTGAAAGCAGGTCATTCCTGGAGCAGCAAAAGTGGTAAAACTCAGCTTGGCTGTGGTATAGATGTTGGCCTGGGGCTTACCGTGAACTTCTGTGAAACTCTACAGGCGTCTGTAGCTCTATTCCATGTGGACTCTTGGTTTCTAGTGAAGAATGAGCCCATGATGCTGTTTTTCCCTTAGTTGGGGCTACTTGCAAGCAGGGGATGGGGCCCTGGTTGATAAAAAAAAAGTATGTTTTTGTGATGGTTGTTCTCCTGTCAAGTTGATTGGAAAGGAGCGAGATTGCCATATGGTCTGTCTGGTCTTAGTGATGCTTATGAGTAGTAGCTCTGGAACATCCCAAAGTCTTGCTACATCCATGTTGAGAGCACTTAGCAGAATCCTGAACAGCAGCAGAGACATCCTGAGCCTTCAGAGAGGTAGCTTTGAAGATGACAGCTGTTAGTTTGAAGAATGTGGGGCATATTCTGATTTTTACTGTGAATGCTTAAAAACTGCTTTGAAGTTATATCTATGTTTATGGGCTGAACTGTTCAGCTTTCTGACTAAAATTTTACTTTATTCACTTGGCAATTAAATGAGATGATCATCCGATTCCATTCTGAATGAAAAGAGGGGAAGACAATGTTCAAACAGTCCATTTTTTTTTTTTCTTATGGCACTTAACTTATCTCTTAGCCTTTTTTACAAGCAATGCCACAGTAAATTCTGATGCCTCTTAGCTATCTCTCATTTTTGGAGACCAGCCACACATAAATGGTCACATTTCTATCTCCCACTACATATATAATTAAATCTGGCCCTGCAATGGAAGAGAGAGAGATTGAGAAAGCTCCTGGGCAGGAGCAGAGGCTGATTAATACGGATTATTAGAGATTGCTGATTGAAAGGCTGCAGCTGTGATTGCCATAGCAGGGAAAAGGGAGCAAGGCCTCATTGCTTCTAGTGGTGTCTGCCAGGTCTTCAGTTTATTCTAAAAAAGATGTTTTCTGTGTGCTATCCTGCACTCCAAAATCAGCCCCTACACCCATTTGTGGTTCTTTAAGGGGGCATTTCTTCCACCATCCCTGACAGATATCAGCCTTGACTCTTACCATACCAGTTCATACCTTGAAGATGAGCTGGTGGGTTCTCCCGAACTCCTCCCCAGAGCTGTATGTTTGACTGCGAAGCTGAGCTGACAGCTATAATTTAGTTTGTTCTCTGTTTCTCTTTAACAGGCAACTGCAATGTCAGTGGATTGCCTGGGACAGCGTGCAGTACTCTCGGGGTGAGTGTGACAGTCCCCATTAGAAATGTGTGACAGTCATTTCCACCAGCCAAATCAGCAACCTTCAGGCTGACCTCAATTGAAGGGCTGATGTATTGGTTCAGAAAGGTGCAGCTGGATTCTGTTCAATGCTTGATCAAAAGGATTCTGGGTCACATTTCCAATGGGATACAGAGTGGAAAGCCAGCAACAGCAGCACAATAACACAGTACCTTTCCTGATGCACACTTTCCCAAATCCACTTGTGAGAGGTGGAGTGTCTGCTTGAAATACACATTAAATCATTTCCTTAAGATGAAGTTTGCCCCACATATTCCCATGGTGTATTTGGGCAGAGGAGCTGAGCTCTCTGACTTGCCTGCTGCTGGTTCAATGCAGGATGATACCCAACAAGAGCACTAGGTGCCACAGACTCCAATCTGCCAGAGCTCCCAGGGGGGCTTGGCGTTATGTAGCCACTACCAGGGTAAGTCTTCAAACAGCACAGCAGTTGCCTGCCCAGCTACTGCCTTCCAGTTCTAACCACTGTTCCTGTCCCACTGTCAGTGACACAATTACTGCACCAATTAGGATGTTCACTTCAAATTCAGGATCATGTGGGTACAGCCAACCTTGGAGAAAACACATCCTTTGATACAATTTGGAGGCCCACTTGCTTCTGTGTAAACCCTTAGTCCAGCAGCCCTGCACAGGAATAACTAGCTCAGTAGCTGGTTTGGGTTTAATTTGATGCCTCTTCTTCCTGACACCTGCCCAGTTTCACATCTTGCTTATTTGGGCTGACAGTGAGCTGGAGATGACCCGTCTGCAATTCAACATCAGTTCCGTGGCCCTCTGCTTGTCAGGCTTCTGCATGCTCAGCAGCCTTTCAGGATTTGCCTCTGATATTTTAAAGCTCTGTGAGAGCCTCAGAGGGCTCAGTATCTTCACTCTTCGGAGCAGGGCGCCCTGAGGAGTCTGGTCTGGAAAGGGAGCAAAGATGTTCTTTATATTCCTTCTCTTGGGAAAATTCAGAGCAGCTGTATGCTTGCTATACAGCTGACATATGTGATGCTGGTGTGATTAATTATATATGATTCAATATGTTTTGGTGCTGCCCTTCCATTAGAGTTCAGCTGGCTTATTTCTGGATGATTTATCTTGCTTTTAAGATCAATCACACTGTGGAGGGAAGGATACTTTGCTGAGTTTTGTGGAGAGTTGGCCACATCCGGCAGAATGTATGAGCTCAGGTTTAGCATCATGTATATGCATCTCTGCAGGATATAGGCTTAGTTCAGGTAAGGAGTATAACCAGATCAGTGCAGTGCTGTGTCCACACACATTAATGCACTGCTGCAGCTGAGCTAGCTCTGTGCAGTACTCATACTGTCTGTGGCACCAAGACCCCCCGCCCCTCAAACAGTGAACATGGAAACGCCCAGCCGAGTAGAATCATCATCTGTTTGTCAGGGCTCATTTACTCTCAGAGCAACCTCTCCAGACTGATGCTGGCTCCTGGGAAGCTGTTGTGTTCCACTCCCAGCCCTGTGCCACCTCGGCTCTGCTGCATTAGGCCAGCAAGGCCTATTTGGATGCGGTTGCACCATTTCCCACCACGTCTTTTTGTATCCTAGTTACCTGGGGTTTTCTGTGGTTTGAGCTACCTGTTACATTTGCAAATCCAGTCTAATTTCAATGTGTGTTTTCGTATATTTTTTTAGATGTAGCCCTTTTTGAGGTATGTGGTCAAGTGTAGCGTTGTCCGGAACAGTATTTTCATCTGTCTTGTCAAATGCTTCTCTTCTTTGATCTTCTAGGCACAAGGCTGTGAGCTCCATGTGAGCTTGGGGTTTTGAGATCAGTCCTGTGCGATACAGCCTCTTTGTGTGTCTTGCAGCCGCCGTTTCCTCTACATTGTCAACCTGGATGCACCAAATGAGGGCCATCGAAAGATCTCCCGACAGAGCAAGTGGGACATTGGGGCAGTGCAATGGAACCCACATGACAGCTACGCGTACTACTTTGCAGCTTCGGTAAGTTTGCTCCTTTAAAAGCTGTAGCTCGTAATCTTCCCTGGTCTTTCATGGGTTGACTTGTGCAGCCTTGGAAGGCTGTATGGAGCTGGCACAGACATGCCCCTGCAAGTTGCATTACAAGATCAAGGCCTAGCTCTGATTTACTGCCAGGGAGGTATTTGGCTCGGTTATTGGTTGGTCAGTGTTGAATCTAGTTTTGCTTGTTTGTCTTTTATAAAACACCTTGCCAAATAAATCAGGCATCCAAACAGTCATTTTGTGGAAGAAAAAGGGTGTATGTGGTGTCTTTCTAACTTTCATTCTGTTATGAGATTTGCACGCTTACTGTGTTTCTTGCTCTGTGCTGTTTTGTTTTCACCTCCCTGCCTTCCTGGTGGGATGTGGTGCACTGGGCAGTCTGTAAATAGCACAGGTCAATACTGGCTCACCGCTGCAACAGCCTAGGTTTGCAGATGGGCAGGGACCAACTCAACGACGAGTTCTTATTCAGTGTGTGGAGAAGTAAATTGACTGCTCTGAAGATCAGTAGTGGCCATCTGAGACTTGAGTGCAGTTTTTAGCTCTCATCTTTACTCAGTCTGTCATGCTCTGTAGCTTGTTCATCCAGAGTCCCGAGCTTCTGCTAGCGGCAGTCTCAGCCATCGACCACAGCGCTGCAGCAACCGGCACTAGCCAGGTGCAAACTGTTCTTGTGGTGAAGTGCCTTTGTTGCCATGTTGCATCTGCTTTTGCAGTTTGAGAGTCCTGGAACAGCTAGGGGTGGAGAGACTTCATTTATTTTTTTTGAGAAAACACTTAGCTGAAGGTGATTTCCTGGGATTTTAGTTTCCTGGACTGGCTGCAACTGAAATGAAAGGTAGTCTTAAAAGTGGATCGGTGGTGTCAGGCTTTGCTTGTTTGCTCTCTGACGTTCCCCAGCCTGTGTTCTCCCAGCTCTGGTACAGGAGTGACATCTTAAAGGTGCCTTCAGCAGCTGTCTGCTTCTGAGAGGAGAGTTAGTAAAACTTGCAAAAAGGTGTCCTCCAGTGTCACTTTTGGATACAGTCTGTGAAAATCAAAGCCAGATAAGTAAATGTGCTGCGCAGGCCACAAGTAGAGCAGGAAAGCTTCTTTTCAAACACACTCTGAAGGCAATATCCAGGGATGGGTTAATTCTGATCTGACCAGGACCCTGCTGCAATGGGGAGCTGTGCCTGTCTCACCCATCGCAACCCTCCTGTCTATTCCCGCACTGAGCGGACACAGGAACCTGTCTTGTTCCAGTCTGAAACTAGGTGTAGCTGGAATCAAACCTTACTGCTCCCATTTATAAATGAAGATGCGAAGATGCTCTGCTGGTTTAGGCATAGTTGCTGGCACACATCAGGTGAGGAATCCAGAAGATGAGATTGGGCAACTTTTCTAGTTTGGGTCAGAAACACCTCCTTTTCAACCATCTCACAGTTGACTGGCATTTTGGTGCTGATGCAGCACAGCCCTGTCCTAGAACTAGAATGTAGCCTGTCTTGTTTAGAAGTGGAAAGCAGATTTACTGCGTTTGCTCAGGTCTGTGTGTTCCAGGTTGGGTCTGGAGGCAGTATGGATGTCACAGAATCACATATTAGTTTGGGTTGGAAGGCACCTTCAAAGTTCATCCAGTGCCACCCCTGCCATGAGCAGGGACATCTTCACCAGCTCAGGTTGCTCAGAGCCCCGTCCAGCCTGGCCTGGGATGTCTCCAGGGATGGGGCATCCACCACCTCTCTGGGCAACCTGGGCCAGGCTCTCACTACCCTCAGTGTAAAAAATTTCTTCCTCATGTCCAGCCTGAATCTCCCCTCCTTTAGTTTAAAACCATAAAAAGGATGTGTTTGAGGGCCGTACCTGAAGGGGCAAAGATGCGTTGGGGAAGCTAAATCAGCTTGGGTCCATCACTGTGAAGATGTGATTTGCTGCTTCTGGACTCAGGCTGGCTGTCAGTCCCCCGTGAGTCCGCTGTTGAGCTTGTCATATGTTCAGGTGTACACGCAAAGGTGTAGACTGTCCTGAGGGTCCTACTCTCTGCATCCTTGTGGGTGGAAAGGGAGGGTAAAAAGTTGCTGTCCTGTTTGCCAACAGCTTTACCTTGTTTGCAGTGCCATTAATTGGAAATGGTGCTGGCAGAGGGAAAGCCTGTCCTTGTGTTTGAATAAGGGCTTCTTATTTTTTTAGTTTCTTTCCAGAAGAGCTGAAACATGTCCTCTTGCTGTGCTTGTCTGTGTCTGCCCTCTGGTTCAAGCACATTTCTGAGAGCGCCTAAGCTGTTGTTTCAGAAATGCCATTGTTTTTCATCTTAGACCCTTGTTACTTCTTTTGTGCAGTGACAAAAGGGTGGGGAAATTGTTGGAAGTGTACACTGATACTTAACACAAGAAGCACAGTTTTTAGAAAATCATGCTAGGAGGAGCTGTCATTCTCCCACACCTGGTGCTACAGGCAACACTTCCCATGTGAGATGCCCCACTAAGAGTCTGAGAAACTTCTAGTTATCCTTATCTTGTCGCATCAACTCTGGAGTCCCAGACAAATCCCATTGGGTAATTTTACTCTCCGCCCTTAAATCCCTCTGTCAGTGAGAAACATGCAAGGAGTTTTCCTTGCCTCAAGCTCTTGTGCAGCCCTGCTGTGAGCCATTAGAGAAATGCCATGTTAGTGCTGAGCTGGGAGGAGACCTTCCGTTTCAGGGAGGGCTGGAGTGTTTTATCTTTGCAAGTTCAAATTCATATCAAGCAGCTTTGGGGTAAAACAACAGCAACAACAAAAACAAAAAGCAAGCCAAACAAACAAACAAACAAAAAACACACAAAAAACCCCCAACAAATAAAACCCACCACCACCACAAAAATGAGTCACAAAAAAGGTAAAGTATTTTCTCTATTATATTTTTCCCTCATTGACCTGTAAGTTTGAAAACAAAGGGCTAATGAACATCAAATTTTGAAGTCATGTTATTTCTGGTTTTGTAAAATCAATGTGAATTTCCAGCCATGGCCCAAAACTCACTGTGCTTGGTGTTATAAATGCACCCAAAAAGGCAATTCCTGCCCAAGAAGGATTAGAGTTGTCCTGGATTGAAGTGAACCTTGACTAAGGCAGAACAGGAACTTAAAGCACAATAACTAGTTTCAAATAACTTTGTGTGTGGCTGCATTTAGGGGAGGATTTATTCCTGGAATGAGTGAAAAAGCCCTGAATAATGTTGTCATTGATTCATCTGGTTTGCTCCTGTGGTTTACAGTTAGTGATAAGCACTTAAGGCTTTTCTTTTTCCTGCACTGACAAGGATGGAAGTACCCTTGAGGAGGTGACCTTGAAGCCACTAGACTGTATTGTTTGTGTTTGGCAATGGCCCTGATTATCCCAGAAGGGAGTTGAGGGAGAATTGAGGAGGTCCAGTGGTGATCCATCATCCCCCTCACTGAAGACTCCAGTTGTGAATCCGAACAGACTGGCTGGGTATTCCTGCAGAGAGAATTTGGCTGCCTGTTGCCTGCAGTTACAGCATGTTGTTAGGAAATAAAAGCTCCGAGAACATAATTTCATGGAAATATTTTGCAATGTGATTTTTTTTTTCTCCTGTTCTTGTTTATCTCTTTTGTTAAGTGAGTGTAATTGAAGCGTAAGCTTTTGGGAGTCCTTGCAGTCTGTAGGTTTATCTTTGCTCTCCTGTTTTGGGCAAGGACTTTGCTAATCACAGTGAGACTCATTGGTAACTGAGGTTGTTCGAAGAGAAGGGAACGTGGTCCTGACACATGGATCCCTGTCCTGCCTTGTTCGTCTGACACTGTCTCCTTTCTTCCATCTGATTTCAGAGCAATCAGCGAGTTGACCTGTATAAGTGGAAGGAAGGTAATGGTGAAGTTTGCACATCACTGCAAGGACACACACGTGTGATCAGGTGAGGAGCAGGCAGTGCTGCAGACTGTTGGGTGGAAAACGATGGGCTTTTTCATAGAAAGTGAATATTTTGGTTCTGGCCTCACTCATGCTCTGTTCTGAGACCGTTTTTATTCACTTTTCTGGACTATACTGTCTGCCCCTCTGTTCTGCCTTCCCGTTTGGAGATGACGTCAGATGTGATGTGATGCTGCTCATCCTCTCATGGTTCCCTACAGTATATCAACTCAGCCTTTGATGGCTCGAGTGTCATTGCCTTAGGCTGCTGCCCTTGTGATGAACAGCAGCCATCATCTGGGAAACAGATAGCAGCATGTTTGTTAAATTGAATCCCAGACATGTTTCTGTGTGATAGCAGCTTAATTAAAGCAGGTAATCCCAAAGACCAAGTTCACAGCATGTTATAGTGGTGCAGGGGAGATTTCTGCTTCTGGTTCTCAGGGTGCATTTTAGTGCTGGGCTGTAAATGCAGATGAAAGACTGTTTTTTACTCCAGCTCCTGACTGTGGAAGGTAATTGCATCCCTTGAAATGGCTGATTGGAGGCTGGTTGTGTCCCAGGTGCACTCGGTGATCCCAACAGGAGGGCGTCTCAGAGTGAGTGGCTGGTGCTAAGAATGTGTGGTAACTGGGAACTCGCTGAGACAGTGTCCCTTTTCCTGTGGAGGAAAGAGCACATGTATGATAGCTGTAAAGTTCAGGGCTAGGAGGATGCTTCACTGGAATTTACTTAGAAGCATTTCATTGCTTCTTGGAATTTACTTAGAGAAATGATTAAGATCTTGCTTTTTACTTTAAAAGATTCAGTAGATGTCATGGAGTGGCCATGAATAGGTCAGAGAAATGTACTGGGTACTTGTGAGAAGTTGATGCAAACTGTGTGTGCTTTTCTTTGCTGATTTTGCATTTGCAGCGACTTGGACTGGGCCGTGTTTGAGCCAGACCTGCTGGTCACCAGTTCTGTGGACACATACATCTACATCTGGGACATCAAGTAAGAATCAGTATGTTTCTGCGCTGCAGGGAAATTGGTCGACTCCTTTCCATAATTAGCAGATTTCAGGGTGAAGCACGCACTGATGGGTGCTGCTCTTCAGCTGTGCTTGCAGGGGCTCCATCTGCTTCCCATAGTCTCAAAGCTGACTTGTGTTCCCCTACTTTCAAGACGGTTCAGAGGCAACGTAGGGCAGCAGAGTGGTACAGTTATGCCGCAGTTGTGCTCCTGATTGGAAAAAGTACCGACTGGCTTTACTTCTTGCCCCATTCAGATCTTTTCTCAGGAGCTTTTCCTGGAAGCCAACGGTGTTCCTCAACCTGTTCGGATTTTTTTACTTGAATGAACAAGCACCATTTTGTGATCCTGCAGCCGTTTTCCAATAAATTCAGTGATTGTTGCAGATTCTCCCTCAGTGGTGGGAAGAGTGGGTGTGTTATTCAGGAACCTTTTCCTGTTCGTGCCTTCCCTTACTTCCCGGTGCTTTCTATCATGAGTAATTTCAGGCTAACAGATCTTTCCAAACCCACCAGTATTAAAACCCCACGTTTTGCACCTGGTGCTGGGACTGCTGGGTTCTCTTGCTGGCTGTACAGCAGCTCTTTATGACCCCCGGCAAGTCATTTTGTTCCTCTCTGCCTCCTTTGCTCCATTATAATAGGAGGATAATTATATAACCCCGCTGCACCAGGCTACCCTGAGGCTTGTTTAGCTCCTGTGAAGCACTTAGATCCCTGGTTAAATGGTGCTTGAGAATGGCAATATATTATTAATATGTAATTAAAAGACATAGAGAGACAATAACTGCTGGTTGTGTTTTCCTGTGATACTATCTTAGTGCCAAGCAAAAAAATAGAGTTCTCTGAAGGTTGTTATCAGAAGCCTTGCTTTAACTGTATTGCGCCTTTCCATCATTTTGTGTCCGTGTGTATCACTTGTCCAGAAACGCTTGCTGAGGCAGGCTCTGACTGGCCTCTACATCGCTGTTGTGCTACTGAGGTCTCTGAGCTTGCTGGGGCAGTGAGGTCATGGGGCTGCTGGTCTCCAGCACTGAATGTCCTGCTGAAGCAGCTGTCTCTAGTGACACCCTAAGGAGGTAGCCCTGCAGTAAGGGTAGCTGGAAATTCCCTGCTTTACTTTTTCATACAAAATCACACTTTGTTTAGGTGGAACTTCCTAGAGGGAGAAGTGTGGTCCATTTCAGAAAATGTTCTGCTTTTCAGCAAACACAAAAATTATAGCCAATGTTGCTTATTTTCACTGGTGTTTTTCATGAAAGGGTAGGTAAATTCCTGAGGAGCGAATTATTGCCTTGATCCATGTCCTGGCTGCTAGGAGTTGTCATGGTGCCACACTGGCTTATACCACCACAAAATTTGGTCTGTAGAGTCCACGCACAGCTGGGCTTATTTCCTCTAATTTTGTTGTTATATGCTAGACATGAAGTCTGTGCTCTGAAGTCACTGCTCCATCTGCCTTGAATCGGGGTCTGCAAAGGCTTGACAAACACATCAGTTGCTTTTGTTGGGTTTTTCCACAGCTCTGTTTGTCCCTTTTAATCCTCCTGGGAAAAGCTGTTTTGTTGCTTCTTGCAGCAACACTGTGAGCCCTGTGTTTCCTTACCTGCCCAATTGCAATGTGCCACTATTTGCACGTTTCTCCTCCCTCTAGTCCCCTCCAACTCCATCCTGTATCCTAAACTTGCTGCTGTATGTGGTGGCAAGCCAGAATGGCTGTTGTTCTCCAGCTGGTCACCTCTTTCTTTATTTCATTTAACATGATGTATTTTGGGGAGCAGAAGGCATGTTAGCTCCCAACTGGCAGAATAAAATTAGTCCTGGAATAGCAGGTAGCTCACGGGTGGGGCTGGACCTGCTGGACTATGCTGTGAGTGCTCATGTTTGCCGTTTCGTGTTTCAGAGACACCAGGAAACCTACAGTCTCGCTCTCTGCAGTCGGTAAGTATGGATATAGGCTTGTTTAATACCTACATTTACTGTTATGTGTGCCTCTGCTGCTATTCGTCCCTCCCTTCATACTCTGAGGCTGAACATGACAGAGTATGGAAGTGTTACCATGTGTGATTGTCCCGTGTAGCAGCAGCCTGAGAGGCTCCAGTTCACAGCTCCTTTTAGAAGAGCAGAATTCAGAAGGGATGTGGAGCCCTTGGGGGTTCTCAGGCATGAGGGCAGCTTGGACTGGCTGTCCTAAAATTGCTGGACAGTCACACAGCAGTTGTGCCTTTTAGACATGAGTAGCTTCTTCCCTGCTTAACCACCATGCTGCTCTGCTTGTTCTGTATTGTCCATCTGTAATTTCTTCATGTCCTTTTATGTTTGATTGAATCAGCTGAGAAACTAAATCGCACCCCGTGCAGTGGCACTGAATGCCGCTGACTACCAGCCTGTCCTCTGACTTACGGCAGGGCTGGGTACGTTAACCGGCTCGATCTGCTTCCTTGGGGCACCTTCAGCATGCAGGCAGCTGTGGTGGTGACATAAAGGTGCTCTCTTAGGGCTGTGCTTGATCTGGAAAGGTACTTGTCATGGCTGCTGGCAGTGCAACTGTCCAGTTGCCTGTAATAGCGCCTGCTGGCAGGTGCTGTGTGTCAGTCCTCAGCAGCTGCGTGTTGGAACCGGGTGAAGTGTGGATGACAAGCAGAACGTCATTTTCCTGAGTTATGTTCCAAGTACTATAGCAGTGCCGGTAGCGTGGATCTTTTATGCTCTGCTGCTTAGGTCTCCTTAGGCTCTACATCTGCAGTGGCTCCCCCTTCCCTCCCAGCCAGCAAACCTCTACCACAGTGATACAGGATCCTTACTGAATCAGAGAGAAGCAGCATTTGGTTCTGGTGCCCGGGCTGGGGTTTTACAGGTCAGCTGAGCCAGCCCAGCAGCCGGCTCCTCAAAAAGCTTCCTCTCGTGCCCCATTCTCTTTAGTGCTGGTCCAGGCATTTGTGTGCCCTTCAGTGAGTGGATCAAATCAATCAACTGGCAGCCTATTTGCAGCCTTTTTCCCCTGGACTAGCATTTTGCCAGGTTGTCAGGATGAATCTGCTCACTGAGCAGCAGGAGGTGGGTAGTGAAGGTGGGGAATAGCAGCAGGCTGAGATCCATTTAGCTTTCTCATGGACCTCACCTTTCTGATCACTTAAAATGTTTTGAAAATACTGGCAGAATAAGGATGAACAGAAATTTTTGTTTTCTTTTACAGTATCCGAACAATCCACATCAACAGAAGCTGTACTTTGCTTATTAGAAACGACCAACCAACTTTTGATTTTAGGCCCTTGACTGAGTCCCTTATGATATCACATCATCATATCTGGACCCTCATCCAGTTTCTTTA
The DNA here is from genome assembly GCF_036013475.1 of Columba livia. NCBI lineage: Eukaryota > Metazoa > Chordata > Aves > Columbiformes > Columbidae > Columba > Columba livia. The sequence continues at coordinate 11,230,613 of NC_088614.1, forward strand.
CCGTGCCATTGATGTCTTTGACTTCTGTGGTGTATTTTAACAGCTGGGCCTTCTGATCTACCCAGTGATGAGTCTGCCTCCAGGTGGCCAGACATGAGGTCCACCTGCACTGCAGCCTTCTCCTACATCTGTATTTTAATAATAGATCAGTAACTCTCCATGTATAGCATTGGATAATATATAGAGTGGTAGGGAGATAAATAAATCAGTCCTTGAGCACCTGGAAGCAGCTTGAATGAAAACAGAATGGATTTGGGACAGAGAGTGATGAACCTGCAGTTCTTGTCTGCAGGAAGTTGCTGCTTCTGAGCTAATGGACATCAGTATTTTAATTGAGTACAACCCACAGCTAGAAATCGCAATGAAGATCTCTAAGCATGTAACTGGAACACTCTTGCTTTGAGGTATTCAGGACACAAATGCTAAGCTGAGGAATCAGGAGTTAGTGATTTTCATGAAAAGCAGCTTTAAGCTCACATCGAGGGCCTACTGTACCATTTACTTTTTAATTGTTTATTTGGACCTGCTCTGTTTGTGCTGCAGCTGGAGCTTCCCAGGTGAAATGGAACAAGAAAAATGCCAACTGTTTAGCAACAAGCCATGATGGGGATGTCCGAATATGGGACAAAAGGGTAAGTTGAGGGGTTTTGGAGCAGTCTTTGTGTATTGCCACCTAACCAATACAGACGTCCCTCTGGTCACAGATGAATATTTAAAAAAATCTATTACTTCACCCAAAATCTCTCTTGTGGGTTGATTTAAAGTGGAAAGAGTTGGGAGCCCACAAGCCTGAAGAGAGCATGTAGATAGCCTTCTTCCCCAGAAATTATGTTCATTAACATTTTGCTTTTGATCTCTAGTACTTAACTGTTTTACCAAGTGTAAAGTGTGGTTCAAGGCTGCGCTTGGTGACTGGAATTCGTCACACCTTTGCAGGACCTCTTCAACTACTTCTGCTGAGCTATTTACTTTTCCCCAGTAGGAGGCTGTTCTACCTCTTCTTCCCTTGTTAAAGTGTCTGTTTTTATGCCAAAAGACTAGACCAAATTTCAGGAGCCCCATGCTGAGATGGAAACTTTCTTTGCAGAAACCCAGCACTGCAGTGGAGTACTTGGCAGCTCATCTCTCTAAAATCCATGGCCTGGATTGGCATCCTGACAACGAGTACACATTGGCCACTTCCAGCCAGGACAACTCTGTCAGGGTAGGTGTAGTATCTGGGACCTGTGCTTGGGAGATGTCAGGGTGGTGGAGCAGCTCCCTTTCTGCTGCTGCTGTAGTCTTGGGCAGTGCTTGCCATTGGCAAGATCTGGATCCTTATTATTTGATTTCTGGCAGCCTGTGTGCGTTGAGCCAGGAGTGCATTTACAGAACAGGAAGAGAAGTCATTACAGGATGGGTGCACATATGTTTGCCACATATCTGTGGTGGTCTGGGCAGTATTGAAGATCAAAACAACCGCCTCTGCCTGTTGCTTGCCAAATGGAGTTGGCCACACATACCAGAAGAACCTTCTCCCCAAAATACAGTGTTGCCAGCCTCAAGCAGATTACAGCAACTTGGGGGGAGACATACTCCATCCCCTGGGGTTCCCAAACTCGTGTTGAATTGGCTTATCAATAAGAAACTGCCTGTGAGCATTGCTATGCAGGGCCTTTACTTGAGGGGAAATAGTGTGCTTTGTACGTCAGCCAAGTAGAGTTCATTCACATTTAGCTAAGCTCTGAGACAAATGCAATTGATGTGTATTCTAGCAAAGCGAAAGGTTAGATTCTTCATTACAAAATAAGCAGTAACAGCAGGGTGGGCCTGCCTCAGTCTGGACTGGCACATTGGCTGGGAGCCTGCAGGGTACCTTGTAGCTCTGAAAGCCCAAGCAGGCTGCCTGTCTCCCTGCTCTAATTACTCAAGCTATGATCACTGCGAATGTGACCCCAAGTCACTCATTGTCTAAGGGATGCTGCCAGATGCTGAGAGCTTGATATTTGTCCTTTGGGGCCATCACTGCCGTTAATGAATGAGATTACTAATGATGCTGTGGGCACTCTGGCAAGTTTTTCACTCTGGTATATCTGCAAGCTACATGGAAAACTGCAGCCTGAAAGTATAGCCAGCTGACTCCTGCCTTTGTTTGTGTTTGTTTTAAGTTCTGGGATTACCGTCAGCCTCGGAAGTACCTCAATATCCTTCCCTGCCAGGTTCCTGTCTGGAAGGCAAGATACACGGTTAGTGAGAAACTCCCACCAGCCCTACTTGTGCTGTGAGAGCAAATGCACAAAGAGACATTAAATAAAGAAGAACTGCTGCAGGGCTTCTCACCAGTTCTACTGCTAGACATGATTAAATTTATTTTTAAAATCCCTCTTGATGGTTAAGAAAGGCAATGTCGTGATGGGGCACTCAGGAGAAGGAATGACAAGCAGTGTGAGATCCCACTCTTTGGCCTCCTACTCCTGCGGGGCAAAGACCCAGGTGCAGGTGGTTGGCTCTGGGAGCATGAGGCTCAGAAAATGGCTGCTGCTCTCACTGTCTTGTTTTTCCACTCAGCTCCAGTATTGGTACCTGTTACACAGAGCAATGCGGCGGTCTGCTGCCCTCTCCGAGCACCTCATTTACTCCCAAGATTTCCAAGTGTGCCACAGTGGGCTCTTAGAGCATATCAAATCCAAGAACTGTTGCCTTTTATTGAGCAAGCACCCACCTGTGTGAAGCTACGGCTCTTAACATCCATCATATCTGTTTTCTTCCCTGGACATCTGAATGTGGTCTGAAGCCAGTGCTGTGCCTTGAATCTTTGATCCCCTTTCCCTGTCCCCATGGTGGGGGCATAGGTCTGGGTTCCAGTGTTCCTCTGAGCAGCTGCTAGGGCTCAGTGCCCACATAGCAGTTCTTGCAGCTCTAGGCAAATTGCAGTAAAGATCCCATGGGAAAAGTGAAGGGAGAAATCTCTCCAGCCTCACAGCTGAAATATGAAGAAGCAACAGAAAGAAATACTTAAGTGAGCCCCATTGAATATCTCAAAGTGTACTACATCATTTCCCTGTAAGATACTGGTTTTTGCACAGCAGTTGCCTTCAACCCATCCCTGTTTTTAGACCTAGTTCTGTTTTGTGCTCAGCTCCTTTAAAACCCATGTGTTTTAAGCATGGTAACAGCAGCATGGGAGCATAACTCCCTGAGGCTAACTGGAAGGGTGTTTCTCTCTCAAGCCTTTCAGCAATGGGCTGGTGACAGTGATGGTCCCCCAGCTCCGTCGGGAGAACAGCCTCCTTCTCTGGAATGTCTTTGACTTGAACACGCCTGTCCACACTTTTGTGGGACATGATGACGTTGTGCTGGAGTTTCAGTGGAGGAAGCAGAAAGAAGGTAAGTTCAGGGCTGGATGTGCATACTCCCTTGCAATGTGGCTGTTGGCTAACCAGGGTGTGGATGCCTGGCTCCTGGATACAATGCTCGTGCTATTGGTGTTTGACTCTTGCTTTTCATTGGAGTAGCTCTGACCTGCTTTCCTGCCCCCCCTCAAGCTACAGCTGTTTTGTACTTGGTTTACAGCAGTGCTCACAGAGCATTGCCCTGTTGTTTCCATGCTAACAAAGCAAATGCACTGAATGCTTAGTGGGTCAGCGGTGACTCTAATTGCTTCCACTCTCCTGTAAGTCTATTTTTAAATGAATCTTTCGTTATAAATTATACAAATTGTTAGATGGGTGCGTGAGTGCAGGCGTCCTCCCCCTGCTCGGAGCTGTAGGTTGACCCGTTAACCCCTTGCATCTCTGCCTGGATCAGCAGCCTCCCGTGTGTCCCAGACCACAAAACCAGAAAACCCTCCTTATGTGTGTGCTGGCGAAGACAGGGAAGGGAGAGTGCAGAATAGAGAGCCTCCTGTTAGAGTTCAGTCCCGACTAAATTTTCCAGAGTAGGCAGCTAAATATAGGAGATTCCATATGAGAGGCTGGATCACCACACAGAGCACAGCTTTGTTTCCAGCACCTCAGCTGCCATCGACAGAACAAGCACATCTGACTTTGGTGTCACTTGTGTTACTGCTTTGCAGTGCCATGTAAAAGTTCTTGTACAACTCTCTTGATAGCAGCTGCTGGGGCAATTCAGTTAAGTCACCTTCTTCTCTAGAATTCGCTTTTCCTCTTTCTAAAAGAGGAAAGCGATGTAGAACTGTATTAGGATCCAGACGTGCTATCTAAGACAGCTTGTCTGTGAACATTCAAGCAGGCTGGAACCACAGTTGTGTTGTCTCAGCTGAGTTAATAGATATATATCCAAGGCTAGAAGTCATGCGCATCTTAGGCAACATAAATCAGTCTTACAGGCATTCCAAGTCTGTTTGTGTAGAGGCTACCAAGATAGCGTAAATCTCCTTCCATAGATTCTGCTGTGCTGTATTTAGACAGCACTGTGCCTCAGCAGAGGAGTGTAGGAAGCAGCTGTGCAGCAGCAAATTCCTAAATGCAGCAGCTGTTTGACAGGGGAAACTTAATCTGTGTCACTGGGCCTAAATATGGACATAAATAAGCCTGTGTACCTTTATCTGTGGACAGATAGTATGTGGCTAGATGTATTTCATTACAACCTGAACTTGTCTTGGCATCATCCAAGTCTCAGAATGAAAAAGGGGGAGGGTAGAACCAGCTTCTCTTAGCTTAGAAATGTTTTAAAACATCTGCATCTTGAAACAGATATGGTGAACTAAAAGATATTTTGATTTCACAGTTATTGTAAAAAATAAATATGTTGTTGAACTATATTATTTCTTCTGTTCATGTGAGTGTTGTAGTAGAGTTTATTCATTCCTAGTTGGAAATCTCAAATCACATTCATTATACTTTGTGCTTTTCACTTGTACATTATACCACATGTAGAGGTTTAACCATGTTGCAGGCTGACATAAAGGCCAATGCGCAAAGGTCGGTTCAAAGTGGAATAAGGCTCATTCTGCCTTTCAGCTTAGTACCTTATCCATTAGATCTCCTTGCTTGAATCCATCTACACTAAATGCGGGGCTGAGATGGTCTCTGTTTTCAGCAGAGCCTTTAAGTTGTTTCTGTCCTTTCTAGGTTCTAAAGACTACCAGCTGGTTACGTGGTCCCGTGATCAGACTCTGCGGATGTGGCGGATTGACTCTCAGCTGCAGAGGGTACGTAAACACTTTTGCTCTTGAACTTGTGAGAGTTTCCTTGCAGGCTGTGTTCACCTTCCTTTCCTTGTGCTCCCAGTCACTCCTCTGATACCCTAAAGCTGCAAACGCAGCAGCCAGCTGCCACTCCACTTTTCTCTTCAGCTTCAACCCAGGAACATCCTGGAGGAGACCTGTGATTAAAGCCTTTTTGTGTCTCAAAAGCTTCTGTGGAAGTGCAAGGCTGCTTTGTTGTAGAAGTTGTTTGGGGAAGGTAGAGATCACTTACTGCTTGCGTTGCCTCTGAGGATGCCACCTCTGTGGCTGCAAGACTATGTGACTCTTTCTTGGCATCTTAGGTATCAGGTAAATGTCAGGATTGTGCCCTTCACTTACTCCCCTTGCTCCTGTTGCCTCTTAGCCTGGTGCAGGCAGCGCAAATCCTGTTGTTCTACCATCTGGCAGCAGCTGCGAATTGCTGGTGCCATTACTAGTAGAGCTGTGCTGGGTCAGACTAGAGCTTCATGTGGCCGTGACGACCCATATTGCCCTGTCTCATCTTCAACTGTGGGTGTCTTGGAAGAGCATAAGAACAAGGCAAGTATGGAGTGATGTTTCTCTCAAATGCCCTCCCAAGCCTCCTGCAGTTTGCAGCTTAGGGGCTCATTGGGTCTGATATCTTTGTGTTTGGCAGAGCTTGATTAACTTAACTTTTCTAGACTTGTTCTTTTTTTGCACCTGTGTAAATTTTTGTCATCTTAAACATCCTATGAACAAGGAGGTTCATGGCTTTTCTGCATGCTGTGTGGGAAAACAGCTCCATTCATTTATTTTGCAACCTGCTAGTTTCCTGACATTGGAGATGAAAAGAGCGGGCAGCTTGTCTGTGCCACTCACGGTTCTGTAGACCTCCATCATATCCCTCCTCAGCTGCCTCCTTTTTCAAGTCAAAAGGTCTTGATTTACTTCATCCCTTGTTCGAGAACTTTGATTGTCCTTTTGCCTTTCATGAACCTTTTCTAGTTCTGTTAGATGCTTGTTGGGATGAGGATCTGAACTTTGTTCTTTCCAAAGAATTCCCAGTACTCATTTTGTTTTTTAAATTGTTGGGTGTAATTTCATGAAAACATCAGCTCAGTCTGGCCTCTATGTCTTGTTTGCTCAGTCAGCTTGAACTTGCTGGTTTTCCCCTATATGCATTGATTTATATTTGTCTGAACAGAAGTTCATCTTTCATTTTAATACAGTTACTCCTGTAAGGTCCTTCTGTGATTATTTGCAGTCAGCCACTCTTGTTACTACCCTGAATAACTTGGTGGCATCAGCAAACCTGGTCATGTCACTATTCACCTCCTGTTCCAGGTTTTTAATGAATATTTGAGAAGCTTGTGTTCCCAGCACAGATCCTGCAGGAGTCCTGCAGGTCTGTAACAAACCTTCTCTGTGAAAAATGACTCTTTACTCCTCCCTGACATATCTGTGAAAATTTCATTTCTTTCCTGTCTTTAAACTAATTGTTCATCCATGTCAGAGCATTTACTTTTCCTCTGCTGGCTCCCACTTTTTTGTCTTTCCCAGATCAAACTTTTGTCTTTCCCGTGGATCAAACTATACACATGATGGCATGTTCTTGGTGACCAATGCTGTAATTTGCTACATTGTACCTTTATCCTTTCTCTTCCCTGTGTTTCTTCTCTTCATCTTCCCTATTTTCTTGCACATAACTTAAAATACAAGTTTTCACGGTTTCTTTTTGATAGAGGATCTAGAGCACTTGGGCCCCTAGTATCTACCTGGTTCTCTAGATCCTACTGGAGTGTAAATATCGAAAGCAGAAGGTGTGCTATTATTTTATCCAATATAAAAATGAAACCAGTTTTGACAAATTAATCCAAGGACTTAAAGTCATATCAGCTTTAGTTTTGATTTAAGTAAAACCTCTGTTACTTAGACTAGCCATGTCAACTAAGTGTCTCTGTAAGTGAGCTGGAGACTTGGCCAGGCTGTCTGAGGTGACAGAGCTGAGGATGCCGGCAAGTGGAAGATGACCTGTCTTTGTCACAGAAACAATACTGAGGGCTTAGTCATGACTGTTGCATGGACAGATCTACCTGGCAAATCCAGCTCCCTGGAGAAACAAGTTGTTTAGTGGTGGCTCTTTCCCTAGCGTGGTTTCTGTTGTGCAGCATTTGGGTGTGTTGGTTCTTTTCAGCTGTGCGCTAACGATATCCTGGATGGAGTTGAGGACCTCATCGATGGGATTTCTCATCTGCCAGAGCCAGACAAGACCCTTCACCCCCAGGACTCTGAGCCCCAGCATAACTCTGGACATGGGGATGAGGAAGGTGAGCGATGGATCGTGGAACTTCAAACACCAGCTCTCTTTTTATTGGGAAGATGTTGCATCACACTGTAAGAATATAACGTTGTAGGCAAAGAACAAACTGGCGCAGTTTCAAAGATTAACAGATTCCTCAAAACTAGGGGTTTCTCAGGATGGTCCTACCAAATTTGTTTTTCCTTTAGCACAGTGATGTCATTCCAGCTGTAAAATGGAGCTATTCCTTGTCACTAGTAGCATTTAATTGGATCATCTTTAGGTTATGGTTGTGGCTTCCTGAGAATAATAAGGTAAATGGAAAGACAGTTCTAGCTCTTAAGGTAGTTCAGTTTAAGCTGAGAGATGAGCCCAGAGAAGAGGGGAGCATTTGGGTAAAGCACTCTGACACAAGCAGCTTACATCACAGCACTTCTGCTGAGATCACTGCGTGAACTGGTTTAACATGGAGGTGTTTGCTGGTGTCTTCTCCCATCCACCAGAAGTAGCACAGAGAGAGCTTGTGCAGTTTTGTCCACCATGTGGCTGAAGGCTGGCAGAGCAGGGGGGGAAGGATGGTGCTTCTGACTTCTGAGTACCAGGTGGGTGGATGGACTTTAACAGAAAGCATTGATTTGGCTTTATGGAAGAGAAAGCAAACAAGGAAGGAATACAAAGGAGCATTTGTTTGGTTAAGGCTCTGGCCAGGTTAAACATTCAGGGTGTTAGTGTTTGAAGAGTGTAAGTACCAGAATAGAAGAAATTGCCCCAGCTGAGACCCAGGGTGATGGTGTGCATGTGAAAAAGCTGTCTAAAGAGGTTTTTGTGTCTAATACTGAGCAAGAAGAATCGGGTGCTCCCATGTCTTTGTGTTACCTTGGGTTTAAATTCACAGTTCCTTTCTATATTGTAGTGGGGTCCTGCCATGGATCCCCATGTGAGAGGCTTACTGGGAAGTAATTTGATTCTCCCTTTGACTTGCCAGCAAACTGGAGAGAAGGGGAGGAAGTGTTCTGATATCTGTCCTCTGAATAAAGGTGCCAGCTGTGAGGTCCCTGAGGGAAGCCATCTCTTCCTAAACTGGAAGTTTCCTGCCCAGCAAATCCTGCTGAATTTCCTCCCTTCCACCTAGCCTGGGCAGCAGCAGAACATGTTTCTAGAGGTTGTCAGCACCTCTGTCTGCATGATGGTTTTATAGTGGTAGAAAGAGCCCCGGTTACCTGTGCTCCCTGTGAGCAGTACTGCGTGGGGAACCACAGCTTCTCTCACTCGAGCTGGGAGCATTCAGTGTTCTCACTCTGGCTGCCTGACATCTCTTTTTCCTCAGGAGGCAGTTAAAGCTTTCACTGTCACATTCATACATGGTTTCTTTGTGGGTCTGGCTTTGGCTCAGACTGTTCAGGTTTCCCCTGTGAGCAGAGGGAATGCAAATGGCTTTTCTGTAGCAGGGTAGGTTTTGCTGCAAATATCATGCCTGCAGGATCAATGCGCAACCAAGTCCCTAGGTAGGAATTTCAGGTTCCTTCTAGCCTAAAAGCTATTGTGGATTGTTGATGTTTCACCCTGGAGGTGGCTGCATTTCAGCTGCAGAAAAAGCTCCGTGTTATATTAGCAAAGCACCCTGGGGGATCTTTGAAGAAAACAGCGCTCTGCAGATAAAGCAGAAAACCCACCAGCTGTGTGTTCAGTGTGCAGCTCTCCTCACTGGCTGCTGCTTATGAAGGATCTTTAGAAATCCAGACAAATACGTGAGGTTTCAGGGATTAGAAACTAATTGGAAGGGAATGGGAGGAGAAGACAAAAGGAGGGTGCTGCCCATATCAGGAACCTCAGAGATGGCTTTTCAGTAAGCTATGTGGTGTCTTGAGCTAGAAATAATTATCTTCCCTGAGAGCCACTGATCTTCCTTTAATCCCCTTTTCAGCTGCCTTTCATGAACTGTATCTAAGCACTATAATAAAATCACAAACAGGAATGAGCAGCTGAGCATCTTACCTATCCAAATTCAGCAACCCACTGGGCAGCAGTAAAACCAGACGTATTTGTCCCAGCAGCAAAATCAGTAACTTTTAGGCAAATGCCTATAAAAAGACAGCTTTTTGCATTTCTTTTCATTTATTTTTTTGCTAGGAATAGTCTGTGGAATGTGATATTGCAATACAAGAGTCACAGCTGCATAATCATGACTTCTCTTGTGTCCTTGGAACCATCATAAAAAATGTATTTGATCTTCTTAGGAAGTGGTGCCACAGCACAACGCCCTTCAGAAGGAGCTGCCCCTGTCCTAATGGGTGTACATGGCAAAAGCCAGGCATGACCATGGGCAGGGACCAATTCTTCTGAAACTCAGTCAAGTTCGCTATCTTAACCATAATTCCTTGTGTCCTGCAGCACTTGCCTGGCTTTTTAAATGTACTGTGGCCTTCAGGAGTTATTGTCCTCCTGAACACTGTTGAGAGTGAAACTGGACAGCTAGACCCAGCACTTAGATGATTCTTTAAAGACCATTAAAGCACCAGAGTGTTTGGCAATGTTAAATGCACATGGCTGCTACAAATGAATTAAGCCTCTCATAGGGCCAGAAATACCCTGTTTTCTCTCCCAAAGCCTTATTACACTTTGGAAGTGCTTTCTGAAAGCCAAGAGTGCTGGGATGTGAGTCCCAAGGCCAGAGCTCCTCCTGGAGACTGCTTTGGCAGCAGTTCTTTCCCTCTGAACTGAGAGGCTCCAGTTCAGCTGTTTGTGACTCTGGCCATTCTGTACAGGGAGGAGAAAGGGTCTCAAATGAGTAGAGACAGACCATTTAGGGCTGTACAAGGTACAAGCAGCTTTTGTAACCTTCCTGGGAAACCTGTGTGCAGACAGGTTTGTTTTTCTGAAGAGCACAGCTCAAGTCTGCTTCTAAACCACAGCTGAGACTCTCTAGCTCACAGGTCTTTTCCAGATAAAACTCATACCTCCTCGTGTAGAAGAAGAGCAGAGGGAACCCTGCTGTCTTGGCTGCCTCTTGGTATTGCATGTCAAACATCTGTCTGTTACAGCGTGTCTCAACCTGTTCTCCTTTTTTCCTGTCAGCCTTAAAAGAAGATTTTCTGAATGACCCCCTGGTGGGAAAGAAAACGGACCAGCTGGGGCTGCCTCAAACACTGCAGCAGGAGTTTTCTCTGATCAACGTGCAGATCCGAAATGTCAACGTGGAGGTAGAGAGTTTCCTTTTGCTGGCTTGTTAACAGGGGATCCGGGTGACCTGGCTCATCGGAGCTTTTTGAGGGGAACCTTCTTTGCTGCAGTGACTGCTGTCTGTAAACAAGGTTTATTTTGAGCTGCAGAGATCCTTTTGGCCAGGGGTAGTAGGAAAGAGGATAATCCCAGACACTGGGAGTGAGAGAAGTATTTCACCACTGGCACTGCTCCCGAGAAGGCTGGACAATGTTTTTCTCTTTGCCTAGAGTGAAAAGTGGCTTGTTGCACTACATGCAGCTGATCTCATTTCAGTTGTTTCTGAACCCCATCTGCTGAGCCCTCCTTGTCTACGCACTCTCCCTCAGTTTTGGCATCTCCCTTGCATGCCGAATGCTCCTCTGGAGGCACAGCAATGTGCTGGAATGGGAGGTGTGAGGCAGCTGCCTGTCTCCTTTCCCCACCCTGGTAGCTCCACAGCTCATGGCATGATCCTGAGGTAGTTTTCTGACCCAGTGGTATGTGATCTCGGATGGTGCGTGGGCCTGGAGCTCTCTGTGCAGTGGGCTGGGGTGCAGTGGCTGTGGGGAGCAGAGCCTGATTTGGGCCCAGCGTGGGTTGGCTGTGGTCTCCAGATGCTATGATGCTGGACTGGTAGTCTGCTGGTATGAGCTGAGTCTGTTCGGATCTGCCTGGGGTTTTTTGCTATCCCTGTGTTTACTGCCCTTGAGAATAGCATGACTTCGTCTTCCGTGTGTGTAGAAGAATCCACCCCTCAGCATGAATTTAAGCCACTGGAAGTTTAAAGGTCCTTGGAGATCTAACTACAGAGCAATTGCTTTTCTTCACGCAGATGGATGCAGTGAGTCGCAGCTGTACGGTGTCGGTGCACTGCGGCAACCACAGAGTCAGGATGCTGGTGATGTTCCCTGTCCAGTATCCCAATAATGCTGCACCGTCCTTCCAGTTCATCAACCCGACCTCAATCACCGCCTCCATGAAGGCAAAGCTGCTGAAGGTGTGTGGGGACTGTACACTGTCTTTATAAATATACAAATGCTGGACGCTCGATGTCTATATTATTGACACAGTAAAACATCTGACCTTGCTGAAGACGAGTTGTCACTTCAAACTGATACCTTGTGGAGCTCCTAGGATGAGGTTTTTGTTGGGCTTGCAGCCCAGTATTTGCCTTCCTCCACGTTTTGAACATGTATTCTGCACTGCTACTGCATTTCTGTGTGATGCATGTTGTGTAAGGATCCCTGGCATCCATCTCCTCATGCAGTTGCCCCCAACTTTATAATAGACAAAATGGCCAGCTAAGTATCCAGCTGCAGAAAGATCATATTTTTTGAGCTGGGGTGTTGCTTCCTGCTCTCCTCCACAAACTGTTTCAAAAGTGAGGGGACTTTTTACATGGGTCCTGCTAATTCCAGACCAGGTGTTTGGTCATCTGGTGTAGGAATTCCTATTGCTGATGAAATCCCTTCCCCAGCGGCAAGTAGATGAATCAATTTGGGTTCCTTCCTGGAAAAAAGAAAAAAAACTGATTCAATTTGCCACAAACAGTTATGGAACATGTGGGCTACAGTAGCGTAGAAGCCCAAATCCTGGTTCAGAGTGTACCGAATCTAAGTGAACTTTGAGTGCTCTGATCAAAGCTCACAGCCATTCCTCAAAGCAGACAGCACACCAATGGGTCACTCTGGCTCCAGTGGATGCTACAGGATGTCTTTGGTGCCTTAGCCTCCTAGCTGCTCTGTAGACAAAAAAGGATGTGAGGAAGGTGTGGATGTAACCATGATTCAAGCTGCATCTTGTATGTATTCCAGATACTGAAAGACACTTCTCTGCAGAAAGTGAAGCGGAACCAGAGCTGCCTGGAGCCTTGCCTGCGTCAGCTGGTCTCCTGGCTGGAGTCTGTTGTGGTATGGAGAACTGCATGGGATTTCTGCCCTTGTTTGTTGTCTTCTCCCACATCCCACACTTCTGACTCTGCAGTGAGAGTCTGGCCTCATTAGCCATGTAAATAGACCCCTGTGACTGGCCGTTACATTTGTGTAAGCACTTCTGGTTAATGTTGAAGAAGACAGAATGGATGATTAGATGTGTTTTGTTTCTGAAAATCAGGCCCTGAGGGTTTGCTGCTTTGGGGAACTCTGCATGTCACTGATACTCAGGTTAGCAGGAATGACTGGGGGTTGGAGCGTCCTAGTGGTGCCTGGTACTTCCCAGCTCTGAGCGTGTCTCACCGAGTGCCAGGGCATGGTTATCATCTGTGAGAGGAGATAAGAGGCCTCAGGGAGCTGATGGATTCATTCTTGTCTGAAAGGTAGTGGCAGATGTCCTCACCTCCTCAGTTCTAGTCAAAAATTCTGCTAGTCCTATTCTAGGATCTTTGTTTTCTTCCCTTAAAAAAAAAAAAAAAAAAAAAAAGCTGAGAAAGTCTGTTTTTTCTGAAGCCTTGTGCTAGGGCTTTGTAGACATAATACTGCAGATAAATCCAAGTCACTCTGCTCTTAGCTGAGAGAGATGTGATACCTACTCAGCATCCCAGTGTCAGGTATTAGGTCTGTGTGGGTGAAGTGTACTGGAGTGGGTGCTTTAGCATTCAGGAAAGGATTGGAGAGTCTCCTCAGGTTTCTTTTGCAAGAGTTTTTGTTTATTCGTCACAAATAAAGGGCTTTTTTTTATATCGGAAGGCTTAATTCTGCTTAGTTTCAGTAGGAATGTTTAAGAGTGGGAATTTTCTCCATTGTATGGAAGTCTGATGACTCAAGCTTTAAAGCTAAGCTGTGTTACTTTTTATCCAGATAAATGGAGATTTCTGCCAAAATTCCTATGGATAGGCCTGAAGTCCAGTATTTCACACCGCCTGTGTTCCTCACTTCCAGACTCCCAATCTGCATTTGACCCCCCTCAGTTGTGTGATATTCCTATTTAAGGAGACTTTGTCTCACTTGCATCATTGAGGTTATCAGGTTTAGCTCAGCTCCCTGTGTTGACAGTCATATCCGGAGTCCAAAGGTCATATTTTCTGTAGACTTTCCCAGTGTTTCACCCAAAGTTGAACTCTGTATTTCAACATGGCTGTGGTGAGAGGGAGATCTGTGGACAAGCAGCCAGAGAAGTCGTTCCCTCAAAGGTAAATGTGCTTGCAAGTGCCTTTGCAGCAGAGCAGTAACCGTGGTCTGTGCTTGATCTGCTCTGGCTCAAAGGCTGAGAACCTTCTGTGAGGCTCCTTGGCACCGTGATCTCCTGTGCTCCAGCTGGGTTTCCTTCCTGTGGCAGCCAGAGCGTGACCTTGAGTAACTTCTGTTTCAGAACCAAGAGGACAGCACATCCAGCAATCCCTACGCTTTGTCCAACTCGGTAACACCCCCCTTGCCCACGTTCGCCCGGGTCTCCAATGCCTATGGCTCCTACCAGGACTCTAACATCCCATTTCCACGGACCTCTGGAGCCAGGTTCTGTGGTGCAGGTTAGCCCCATCGCTGATATGTTACAACAGCTCCCTGGGGAACAGTCCTCTTAATATCTTGGGGAACGCTTGCCTCTGAACAAGATGAGACTTTGCTCACTGCCATGCGATGAGTAAGAAATGGTATTAAAGTAGCGATGTGATAAATTTACAGACAATGAAACTAGTTAGCAACTGTTTGAAGTTGATGGTGCATGTGGAAGTGTAGGATCTGGAAATCCAGGACTTGTGACATGCCAGAGGCGTTGTCAGACCTCTCTTTTACAAAAGACTGGGCATAACTGTTTTTCTTGCCTAGTTGTCTCCTACCAGCATCAAACTGCTGGACATATTCTGGTGCTCAGTCTTCCCAAAGTTCCAGTCATCTGAGGTTGAACTTACCCCTTGCTGAAGCCATATTTGTGTTACTAACCACTTTTTTCTCATTCTGCACACTTTCTGTTGTCTGAAATAGCTTTCCCAAGATTATTGGGAAACTTCTCCAAAATGGTAGATGAGATACAATCATGTCCAGGTTTCACGGAAAGCATACAGTGCAAAGATCGTCCACAACAGATTTCACTCAGACCTTAACCTATTTTTTAAGTTCCACTGAGATGTTTCAGATGCAAACATACCTCCTCCAGACCTGACTGCATCCCAGTTTGAGTATGTTTTGAAAACTGCTTTTCATACAGGCATTGCCAACTTCCCGGCAGAAGTGAAACAGAGTAGTATTGCATTGAATAGGCTCGGAAACCTGGTGAACATCACCTTGCCTCTGGGATGACAAGTTCGGTGCAGAGTTAAAACATGAGTTACGTATTAGCTCATTTTCTTTTGCTGTCTTTTCTCTAGCCTCTGTAAGCCACTTGAGTTGATGCTTTAAAGACAATCATCTCAACCAAACATGCTCTTTAATGGGCTTGCAGGGAATGTATTTGGGTTAAGAAAATGAGATTGTCTGCTTGTAGTTTACAAGTGCTCAGGGTGGTAGATGGGCATCCAGCCCCCTCACTCTACTTTAAACAACCAGATTTCCCTGTGTAAACCACCGCGGGTAACCTCCTCCTCCTTGTGTGATCTTTATGCCGTGTCCTGTCTCTTCAGGGTACCTGGTGTACTTCACAAGACCCATGACCATGCACCGTGCAGTGTCCCCAACAGAGCCCACACCCCGGTGAGTACCCGGTGTCACATTGGAGGTGTGCTGCTGTAATGGGCAGGAGAAAATCACACCCTCCACTGGAGCTACTGACCCTCAGAAAGCACTGACCTCTAGTGTTCACTGCACCCTCGACACAGAGGCTAGTCCCTTATATTGCTGGCCCTTATGTTGTTGCCTTCCTTCAACACCACCTGAAACATTGCTCGCACCTTGGTTCGTGAAGATGTTGATGTGAGCCTCCAGGGCAATGTGGTGGGTGAAAGCTCCTGAAAGTGTGATCCCATGCTTCCAGGTCCCTGTCAGCCTTGTCAGCATACCATAGTGGCCTCATTACTCCCATGAAGATCCGCACAGAGACTCCAGGCAATCTGCGTTTGTACAGTGGGAGTCCGACACGCAGCGAGAAGGAGCAGGTCTCCATTAGCTCCTTCTACTACAAAGAGAGGGTAAGTACCAGACCAAAATGCCTTTCCTAACACTTCAGTTTTTGTGATCTGTATTTTTTTCATATAGCTGTGAGCATTGCTAGTAACAGAAGCTTCATATTCCTCTCAAGAAGGCATCTTTTTTACAGGCAGCCCTGTAAAAATGTCAAGTGGATTTATGCCCTATTAGTATCTTCTTTACTGATCCTCTCTAGCATTTGACCTGCTTATTTTGATCTCTCTCTGTTCTCCCTTTGCATTACATAGGGTTACAATCTCACACTTAAGAAGTTGTAGTTTCCAGGTACGTATGTGTAGGCAGCTCTGTTTTTCTTGGGACTCCCTGATGTATATAACTGCAGAGGGTTGTGGCTCTCTGCAGCTTACTGACAACCTCTCCTGGATCAATGGGGTATATTTGGTTATTTCTGTTACAGGTATCTCTTTCAGGGATATGTGATCCTTTGGATATTTTTTTTTTTTAAAAAAATTCATTCCTACGTGATTCTCCAACATTCTTTCAATCCACATACTTCTGGTTTAGGTGCAGGTCTTGCTGTTGTTGCTGTTAACAAGCAAGGCTTTGGAGGAGAGTAGGATTGTCTCCTTTGTGGTACAAGAATTACAGCCTGTTCTAGTCTTTGCAGGAGAATGTATTTAAAGAGTTACCCCTGTCCTCTGCAGCGTGCTTGTCTCTGACACACAGCTCTCTAAGATGACAGACAAGGCTAAAAATAACATATGGAAGCAGCTTGGTACAATTTCATGTGACCTGTCTCCCCAGTCCTTGTATTGATGGCGACAAGATTTTTTGTCAGGGGGGGAAATCAAGAGAACAAAGTATGTCTGTAGCCACGTCTGCTGAAAGCCAGAGAAAATTCCTGTGTTCTCCTTCCCCCTGTCCAGTTGTCTCCTCACACACTGGGTTGGAAGAAGCGTAAGAGCCCTAGCAGGGAGATAGCTCAAATGTTCTTGCAGATAAAAACCAAAAACCAAAATAATTGTACCTCCCTTCAGCAAAGGGTTCCAGTTCTTCAGGAGTCAATATCATGGGCTCTGAAGCTTAGATCAATGCTGCATATTTTTATGTCATCGTGAGGATTTTAAAAACCTTGGCCTCAGTTTAGTTCCCTGCTCTGAAGCTTGGATTTTATATTTGCATTAAACAAAGATTGAAATTTTGTGTGTTAAATTCTCATGTTACATAACGGCCCCCAAACTGAATTTGTCAGTGATAACCAGGTATTTAAATGCCATGTAGCAAGGACTGGCATCGCTGCCATTAGCAAACAAATGGAATTTGCCCGTTGCTAGACAGGAAATACGTTGTATTCCCATAAAGGCAGGGGAGCTGCTGAACCCAACAGTTAAAAAAAATGAAACTAAATCTGGCACTGAGCCTTTCTGTGCTCATTTTAATGTTAATATATATATTTATATACAGACACATATATATATATATCTTTCTCACTTTTCTCACTTTTTATTCACGCATGCACACTTCTCCTTTCTTCCTCCCTCTTTTTTACTCCTCAAAAAAACCCACTAAAGAATAGTAGTCAGCAGAAAGGAGAAGCTGTATCTGTACCATGGCAATGCCATCAGTGTTTCAAGCCTGGATTTCTCTTGAAGTGGGTGCATGACTGTGGTTTTCTCCCCCCAGTTAGAAGGTCATGCCGGTGGGGACCTGGAGACAGCTCAGTCCTGCCTGAGGGACAGCTGTACACAGGGGTGGTGACAGCGGTGTCCTCGTGCTTCCCATCAGGGACTTTGGCAGGGCTGGGAAGCCGCTGTTTCACAGGTCATCCCTCAGGTTATCTCCTGGCTGCAGAGCCCTCGGGCTCACAGCACCAGAGCGCAGGTTGGCAGCAGTGGCTGCCCACAGGAGAGCAGCACTTCCTGGGGGCACTGAGCTTAGTTTCGCTGCTTCTCCACTAGGCTAAATTTCCTTCAACTAACCCGTTTCTCCTCTTGAAGCCTGGTGGAGGAATCTGTAGCACAAGGCTGTGGTCGTCTTCTCTTTCTGTGGGGCCCTGCAGTCAGCTTCGGCTCCCTGACTGTAGGGTTCTCCCAACAGCGAGGGGCAAGGGAAGGTAGATGCTGAAGGCGTGGCTGATGGTCCTGACTGCCTCTCATCAGCCAGGAAGAGATGTAAAATACATTGCACACAACATAACCCTTTTTATTGTATTGACTCTTACAGAACTAGAACAGAAATTTCTTTTTCAAGTGAGTGCACAGTAAAGTGCTTTGAGAGATTCCATTTATTGTTGCTATAATACTGCTTTGAGTACTTAATGAAATGTCTGCAGGTTCATAATGAAAGCCTACTTTGGAGCTATTCTGCATAGTCAATCGGTGAATTTGATTGCTCACTCAGCCTGAATGAGTTCCTTAACCCATCATGACAATTTCCATATGGCCCTGCCAAGTAGAAGAGTCTCTACATCCCTTCTAATATCCTTGCATGTGGCTGTTATTATTTGAAAATGAAGGTGAACAGTTACAGCAGGTTCCAGTCAATGAAGTCCTGGAAGATGCTGGATGTTAAAGGGATATCTGAATAAGCAGGAATGTTTATTTAGCTCCCTGCAGATCTCTGTGCCATGGCACTTGGACAGCTGTGTTAAAAATGATGCAGTTTACACTTGGCTGCCTTCCTCTTCAGCCACGAGGAGTAAAACTGGTTAGAGTAGGAACCTGGCATGTGGGGCACTAGGGCATTGTCCTCTGCTCTGCTGTCAATTCATGGTATGAACAAGGTCACATGAAGCAGTTCAGTGCTTCTTGCAGTAACACAACTCTGTGTGGAACACTTTATTCGGATTTGTGGTTGCCGAAGTCTTCCACAGAGGCTGGTGTGGGGCACAGGCACAGTAGCCCTCGCTTTGCCAGGGCCATAGGTAATGTATAATACAATTGTGTGTGGATGAAAGTGGGGATCATGGTTTGCAACTGTTCATTGTGTATACAGAACCGTTGGGAACAGTATCTTTTACTCTGCTGGTTCAGGGCACTTTTCATTTCAGTTTGTTTACCTTTGTCTTTAATTTTCTTGGTGTCTTTCTTCCCTTTTCCTGGGTATAACGTTTTCACATACAGATGTCTCCTCGCTCTGCTCGGCGACGTTGGTCCATACAAGCAATTAACGACTTCCCGGTACTGTGTGCTGTGCTAATACTGTCCTTGATATAACCCTGTCTTCTGCCCAAGCGCCCAAGAATAAAATGCCACCTGCCTGCCTTTGAGTAACCTACACACAGGTCGGGGAATCGCACTCCACACAGGGCCTAGGGCTTCACTGAGAGTGAACGCACATGTTAGTGCTCAGGAGCAGACACTAGTTTGCAGGGTACGAATCCTGACCTACCAGATGCCTGTTTTACCTGGCCAAGCAGTCAGGAAAGGATCCCAAGGGGTAGTTTGAAGTGTAAGAAAGGATCAACCTCTAAGCAACAGAGGGTGTCCTCTGCAGAGGACCTCAATGATTATTATGCATCATCAGCTGACTGCTGAGACTGACATTAGAGAACCTCACTTCTGAAAAAGGTGAAGCCTTGCAGGAGAGTGGGGATCACTTAAGAGCTGTGGAAGAAACAAAGTGGTTGAGTTGCTGACAACAACCTGTCATCTCATTAAAATGAGTTCCCTATTCTCAGTGCAATGCACCATAAAGTCTTATTTCCTGGAGCAATAAGTAGAATTTCTCCTTAATTTGTGGTCTCCCAGCCCTTGGAATTGCAGCACCCTGCATTCAGCTTGAGTGGTTGCACTTCCAGCCTCCTCCTGGCACCTGCCCTTCCGAGATGGCTTTGACAGTCCTTTCCATTAGTCAGGTCCACATGTCCCTCACATGAACATCATTCATGTGAACATCTTGATGATATCAGTGTAGCTCAAGCTGTGCTGTAATTTTGGGCAATTACTATCTCATCACTGATCTGCCAAGCATAGGCAGAGCTTGGAAAACTCCATTTCAATTTAAAGATGATCTCTTCAGATCTTTCTTAACGTCTGTGTGAACAACTGGGTTTTTTTACAGCTGCTGTCCTTCATGCTGTCTCTTGATAAGACAGCAGGGAATAAAATAGGATCCTGTAACACCTAATTTAACTTGGTGTAATAGGATCAAGCCTTCCTAATTACAACGGCTCCAAGACTATACTAGCAAATAATAGGTGAAAGAAACCAGAAGTCATTTACTTGACTCCATCAAGGCTTTTTTCAAAGAGCTAATAAAGAAATGTGAGCAGCGGAGGCAAGAAATGAATTTCTGTATTGGATCAGCAACAGTCTGAAAGGAAGAAAGAAAACCAAACAAGGAACCTGCCAGCTTGTGGTGTGGTAGATTGTGGTGCACAAAGGGCCACAGTTTAATTCCCTTACCACTGGCTTGGAAAGAAGAGCAAGTAGCGATGTGATAAAGTTATAATTTTGTATAACATATACTTAAAAATGATACATGGATTAGTCCAAACCTTGAAGGATTGATTGTATTTGTGGATAGCCTTTAGAACAGGCCAGTCACGCTCTCCAATGTGGGCTGTAGTGCCCAAGGCAAAGCCGCAGGCATGCGCGGAGAGAGGTGTGGATTATTTCTGCAGACCAGGTGCTTCCTTCTGGAAGGAGAGCTCAGCATTGCTCAAGGTACACAGGGAAGCAGGAGCTTAGCAAGTCTAGAAGGAGGAATAATTCTTCATTCTTTCTAGGTAATGACTAGCCTCTGCTCCAGCAATACCTGCGCTTTGGGGCAGATGCTAGCTATTCATTGATGGAAGCGATAAAGAAATATTCCCATTGTGGAGCGCTTGATTCAAAAGTGCTTCATATTTTTTAGCTCCTTTGTTGAAGTTGTCTCGTACTGTGGGAGATGCTAGAAATAGTAAATGTTGATTATTTTGAAGAGAAAATCCAGGCAGTGCTGCATGACATGCATGGGGGAGTTAATCTGTAGGCAGTTGTTCGGAATAAAGGAGTGTAGCTTTCTGCGGAGAGGCAGCAATTTTAAAATTTTATTTAAAAAATCATATTAGAAGCAACTTGAACCTGACCTCGAGCAGGTTTAACTCTTTATTCTGTAAATATTGCAGCTTAATTTTCAGCATCAAGTCTGTTCCCTTCTGCCCACAACCTTTCCCTTTGCCCCACGAACACCAGTTTATACTATGAACCCTGAAATTTTGCATATGCTTGTGCAAAGCAGGCACTTTACATTTCACGATGGTACTTAGAGCACTGCCTGTCTCAGCAGGATCCAGAGACACACACCCGACTGTGCAGCATCCTTTCCAGCAGGCACGCAGCATTTTGTAACTACTTCTGCTGAGTATGCAGTGATGATGGTGGTTGCTACGAAGCAGTTGGTGGCTTATTCTTGGGCCGTCTGTTTCTACATGTAACCCATTTACTGCCATCGTTATCACCTCAGATTGCAGCAAATTACAGCCTTGGGTATGGTAGTGCAGGTGCAGGCTGGCTTTTTTAGTCATTATTCAGTGCTGTTCCCCGCTGTCACCTCCAACCCCATGATTGTCATAAATGCTCTGGTTTCTTTCCTTCTGATGCTCTGAGGAACTGATGAGTCTTAATTTGCTGTCACTGTAGCTATTTTCTTTCTTTTCTTCCTCTCCTTAGTCTCACAGAAGCAGCTGAGTAGATGCAGTTCTCTTTGGCATAGATTCTAGGCTGCAGAAAGAGCTAGAAATATAGGGGGCAGAGCAGAAGACCCGCATCTTTGACCTCCAGCTCTCAATAGTTAGCTTGGTACACGCATGCTGATTTTTGCTTCAGCTCCAACCATTGTGTTCCCTGCTCCCCTCCATGACCCGTGCTTCAGCGCCTGGGAAGAGATGTGTTTTCTGTTCTACCCTTAATGCCCAGAGCCTTGGGGACAACTTTTGATAGAACCATAGTGGGAGCTTTTCCTGGGAGAAGAGGTGAAGCAGAAGGGAGAAAGGAACCTGGTGGTGGGGACCTTGGCCAGACAGACCCAGGCTAGAGCTCTCCTTGTCTCAGGTAATCCCTATTAAAAGTGCTCAAATACTGCCTGGTGGAGAGCTAACTCCTGTAATTAAGGCCACCAATTGTTTGGTTCAAAGTAGAGCTTCTGCTGTCAGTGGTGATGAGCTCTACCATGATGGTTCTCATATTTCTGATTGTAGTTTTTTCTAACACTTTTTTGCTGTAGCTAAGGCATACCTGAATTGTAAAAAGCAGACATTTTTAATGGTGACTGTACGTATGTTTTATTATTTTCTTCTATTACAACTCAAGGGGCAGGAATAGTGATCGTGGAAATGTAGTACTGTCAGGGCATATGGCTGTTGACTGCCTCTGCTCCTGGAGCTGCACCAGTAAAGAATTAGGGCTTCCCTTTTTGCCAGTACAATAGGCCAGTGCCAGGAGGAAGAAAACGGGAAGATTTCACTGTGAGTCCAAGTTTGCAGGGGGTTCTGATACATTTAATGTCTTCATGTGTCTGGTGATATGCTAACAGCAAGCAGAGGAAACCATTCATGGGATCTCTTTTCCATTCTCATCCTCATTTGTTGTCCTTCTCAAAAAAAAAAAAAGTGACTGAATTACCTGTGGAAAGTGATATGTGTTGTCCATGTTTTTAGTCTTTGAAATGCCTGTTGGGATGCTTCTTCAGTCTGCTCTTGCAGCGGGCAGGAGCAGGTTGAATCTGTTCCCGATGACAGGGCGGAGAAGCTGCCTCGATCAGAAGAAGCTCTCCATCGGCTGCAGGTCCCGGGGCAGCTGGCTTACAGATGGTCGGGAGGTGGCAAGTTGCTCTGAGGTTCTGCATCTGCAAACCTGTGTTCAAACACCTGCTCCGAAACAGCACAAAGAACAGCTTTTGTTGTGGGAAGCCTGGTAGCCCTTGCAGGACAGTGCCTGAGCTCTTGCCCTGAAGGCATGTCATTGTACTGGGGCTCCCAAGCTTTGCTCAAGTCTTGGTTTTGACAGCATCAGCAGCTCCTTGCTGCATGTAGTAGGTGGCATTTGGCTGCCCTGACAAGGAATGAGGTACCAGGTGCTGCTGTTATTTGGGAACCTTGTTGAAGTACAGTCCATATCCTTCAGCACAGGGCAGGTAGCTCTGTTTTTAGGCATTGTCAAAAGAGGTGTAGTCTGCCTGATGGCAAGAGAGCTGGACCTGATCCAGACAGTTCCTTGATTAGGAGCTGATGGACTGAAGAGAGTTTGGTCTCCCACCTGCCCACATTCTGGCCACCTACCATTACATTGCTCTTCTCAGCTTCACAGTGACGCAGCAGATAAATCCTGCAGGCAAGTTCTCCTTGGGTGAATGAAGACTGGAGGGAATGTGGCAGAGAACAAAATCATGCCCTGGTCAGCCAGATTTTCCATAGTGCTGAACACTGACAGCCCTGTTTCCTCTAGCATTTGGCATCCCTGAAGACTGAGCAGCATCAACATTCTGGTTGCCCAGAGAGGTGGTGGATGCCCCATCCCTGGAGACATCCCAGGCCAGGCTGGACGGGGCTCTGAGCAACCTGAGCTGGTGAAGATGTCCCTGCTCATGGCAGGGATGGCACTGGATGAGCTTTGTAGGTCCCTTCCAACCCAAACTATTCTATGATTCTATGAGTCCCTTTTCCTTTTTACTCTGGGGAGCAGTGGAAGCCCAGGGGAACTGGTGATGCTCTGTCATGTGGGTATCACTGCAAAAATCCACCTTCAAGTCTGAAACATCTCATTCACTTACTGTCAGGCTTGTGCTTGAGCCTCTGAGCCTTGGTCACTCAGTGCCCAGAGTGACTACAGGAGCACATCCTCACATCCTTTTTGCTTCTCGTGGTGTGTGCCAGCAGTGTGCTCAGCACAGTCAGACCTCTCAGCACATTGGCATAAGCTTGGACCAGACAGGCATTGAGGGAAGAATTAATTTCTTAAGGTTATTTATTTTATTTAAGGGCATTTAATGTCTGTGATAAGCCTGCCCAGGTTCTCACAGGATTGCATGATTGTGGTCAAAGGCAGTTTGGCACCCCAGCCATCCCAGAACTGGCCCAGCAGCCACAGGAGAGGTGACCTTGCTTGCAGGTCCAGGTCTTGCCCTTCCTTTAGCCCAGCCTGCTCTTTAGGAGCACCGATGTGTTGCATGTGTGAGCTCTGCCTGCCCTGCAGAGCCATCAGCACAGGGATGCTTTGCTGGCCCCTTCAAGGGGGCTGATCAGCTTCAGATACAGGTTTAGGAAGCCAAAAGTGCCTCAGGAGACCCTCCGTAACTCAGCATGACCAAGAGACACTTCTGTACAAGAGTATCGCCTCTGTGTGTCAGTGAGGGAGTACGCCAGAGGGGAGCAGCATTGCAAAGCATCTTTATCCTTTGCTGCGCTTAGGAACCCTGTGTAGCAGCCAGTGCTTCCCTCGGTAGAGCTCCAGTGCCTTCTGCCTGCACATCCACCTCTGTCTTCCTTGAGCGAGGAGCTGGAAGAGGCCAGGATACCAGCCACATACTCTGTGGTGTTTCATCCAGCCCAGATGGCTTGATGCAGCTTGGCATCGAAATGGCCCCTGGGTCTGGTACAGGGAGTATTTGGGAATATCGGCTTCTTGTTTTTGTTGCCTTGTGTTGATTCCTCTCCTTTCTTCTCCCC
The DNA here is from genome assembly GCF_036013475.1 of Columba livia. Taxonomy (NCBI): domain Eukaryota; kingdom Metazoa; phylum Chordata; class Aves; order Columbiformes; family Columbidae; genus Columba; species Columba livia. Next base: position 11,254,924 of record NC_088614.1, read on the forward strand.
TACCACCTTATGTCCTGAGCCAGCTGTATGTAGCTGTGAGCATGTTAGCTAAGGAGCCTTGCTAGGAAAACTTGGGCCCTGCTTTATCATCTGCCCGTTGTTTGTTTGAAGCTGTTGATAAAGCAGGAGGTGGGAGCCCTGTCCCTGGCGCTAAACAGGGCTGTACTCAAACACAGGGAGACCAAAAGAGACAGTCTGGAGCCGCCAGGTTGCCTCAAAGCTGCCTCCCACATATCTCTGTGCTGATGTTGGCTGAAGTCAGCGGTGGTCTGTGTGCAGAGGGTTCCCAGACCAGACCTCGAATGAGAATTGAATCATCCTCCTGCCAAACCTGCCCAGGTTTGATTGGCATCCTGATGCTGATTTGTTCTCTTATTGGCTTTCACAGGGGAACTCACAAAATACTTTTCAGTGAGTTTGACCTTGAGCTCGCTGCCTTGATCTGCTTTTCACTTCCTACAGATGGAGATGCTTATTCTCCTGGGCATGTCATGGGTGTTTTGCAGGGTAACAGAGAGCCTTCTGAAAGGCAGGTTTGGGTGCTGCTTGCATTATTCCTGACCCTAGTGCTTTGTTCCCTGGTCCAAGAAGCCTGCTGTCCTTTCCACTAACATGTTGCCATTTGTCCTGCAGAAATCAAGGAGGTGGAAAAGCAAACGAGAGGGGACAGATGCCAACAACCGACCCATCAAAGCTGCCGGGAAAGTTATTATCCAAGATATTTCCTGCTTGCTGCCTGTCCACAAGCTGCTGGGAGAGCTCTACATGTGAGTACGTACAGGCTGACATCCTTTCCCAAATGAGAGCAGCTGTCTTTGGCATTGCTGTGCTATAATCCTGACATCAATCAGCACTGATCTTTGAATGTTTCTGTACCTTCTTCCTCTATTCTTGCTTTGCTGCTTTTTTATGGTGTCCCTCTGTCTGTGAGGGGGAACTTGTCACCTATAAATCCAAAAAATGTGATGGAAGAAATTTGCGATGGTGTATTGTATACAGAGTTTGAACTGTCGTTCCAGCATTATCACTGCAGATCATAGAATCATAGAATGGTTTGGGTTGGAAGGGACCTTGAAGATTGTCTAGTTCCAACCCCCCTGCCATGGGCAGGGCCACCTTCTGCTAGACCAGGTTGCTCAGAGCTCCGTCCAGCCTGGCCTTGGACACTCCCAGGGATGGGGCATCCACAGCTTCTCTGGGCAGCCTGTGCCAGGGCCTCACCACCCTCATGGGGAAGAATTTGTTCCTTATACCTGATCTAAATCTCCTCTCTTTCAGTTTAAAGCCATTACCCCTTGTCTTATCACTACATACCCTGGTAAGAAGTTCCTCTCCAGCTTTCTTGTAGGTCCCCTTTAGGTACTAGAAGACCTTAATGAGGAAGACCTTAATGAGCCTTCTCTTCTCCTGGCTGAACAACACCAACTCTCTCAGCCTGTCATCATAGCAGAGGTGCTCCCGCCCTCCAATTGTTTCTGTGGCCCATTTTTGAGTAGTCCGATATCTCCTTGGAAATGGTACTTCTTTGTATCAATCCCAGCTGGTTTGGAGCTGGACTTGATGTGCGGCATGATAGTGAAGATGAATAGTGGGAGAAGGACAGCCATGACCTTTGAAAAACAGAGAAGGAAGGGATGGAATCCTGGCCATGTTTGCAGGCTCATTGATGAGGAGTTTCTGGGCTACTCATTGCTGCCAAGAATATTTTCCCCCCCTCTCTCCCCACCTTCACAGGTGATGTGCCAACCAGTGCTGAGCTGTCTCCTTTCTTTTTAGATTGAATGTGAATAATATCCAGGAGACTTGCCAGAAGAATGCTGCCTCGGCGTTGGCTGTGGGACGGAGGGATCTTGTACAGGTATTATGCCGTGCTACCTTGAAATGTCTTGTGCTGTCACCTTGATAACCCAACAGCCATCTGGGTTCTGCAGTTGTTCTGGGAGTCTCTGGTTGGTGAACCGAGGCCAGTGGAACAGCTGCAGAGGTGGTCTCTACCTCATTGACTCTTGGCATCGAGAGATTGCTTCCCTAGGCTGTAAGCAGATTGTTTTACACCCTTTGCCAAACTGAGGGAAGCACATTTTTTGGGGAATTCCTGCAGGCAAAGCAAGGAATGCAGCCTACTTTTGAGTCAGTAAATGGAGCAACTGTGCACACAGTTGCCTAGCTGCTGTCAGCATTTTGGGAGGTGATTTTGTCTTATGCAATCGTTCCCGTTGTTTGGCATTCATCTGTGCTGGCAATGGGTGCTGACTGCAGCTTGCTTCTCCCCACAAGAGTCTCAGTGCAAGGACCCAGCCCCGGAACTAGTAATAGGAGAAAAATGGCTATTGTGGCCCAACCTTTTCCTTGTGATTAGTCCATCACAAAAGGCAGAACATTTAACAGGACTCAGGAGTGCCTGAAAGCGACAGGAGCGGGCTGGCACTGCCAAAGTGACATGTGCACCTCTCCTGAGCATTTGGCTCTTCCTAGACCCGGTCAGGGAACACGTGTAGGTTTACCTGGTCTCAGCAGAAGCAAACACAAGCTGTTTTCTTGCTTCTTGGTGAGTTCTGCTAGACCAGGAGAGAGAAGGTAGGTCTAGTTCCCCTTTGCTTGTGCTTCATCTGGCTGTCTGGCTTTCCTGTGTTAGACCAGACCTCGGGTAGAATAACTTCAGCAGCAAGATTTCACTGAGATACCTCTGTTTCTTGCTTGTTTTTCTCTGTCCATTGTAAGTCCAGCCTGTATCACAGTTTGCCTTGCTCCTAGCAGACATGGAGGCTTGAGCTGCAGGTGACATGTGAGATGTGCTCTGCACCACTGTAGGAAGCGGCATCTTTTCCATTTCCGTTCTGTACTCATACTCAGCCCTGTCCTTTTTCCAGTTTCTCTCTGGTTTCAGAGTGAGCAGCTATGGAATTACTGTTCCTGGCTGGTTTTTGTACTTGGAGCGCTTGTTTTTTTCTTTACTTTTCTGTGTTGACAGTTGTCTGATTTCTGCTGTCTTTCCAGCACCATGCTCCTTTTTTTCCTTTCCTGCTCTTTTTTATGCCGAACTAGGAGCTTTGCTTTTCCCTGGAATGTTCTAATTGCCCCATTTTGAAAGGCACAGCAGAAAAAACATTCCTAGATCAGTGATGTAGAGACTGAAAATATGGAACTGTTTTCAGAGTACAGGATGCTAAATGAAAGAGAAATTTCACATGAAATAGTTAAACTATTGGAATAGAAATGGCAAACTGTTTGTGTCTCTGCTGGGCCATGCTAGGAGAACAGAGGTGTTCAGTAACACTCATAGCTAATCAAAAGATACTTCTCATGCAAATAATGATTCACCAGTAAACCTTCTGCCACCAGACATCTCCGAACCCAAGAACTATATCAAATTTAAACCCTTTGAGGCTTGTGAATACAAAATGCACTAACAGGTCTGTTAAGCTACCCTGACAGATCTGTTAGACTATAGACTGTTCTTCTTCAAAGTTTAACCCAAACTCAAAACAAATGGGACAGGGAAAGCTTTGGCTCTTCTGTGTTACTCTATATGTTTTTTGTGACACGGAAGCTGAAACTGCTCCCTGCTGCCAGGATCAGAAAAAAAAAAATGTTTCATTATTATGTGTCCGTGAGTGAATTTGTGTACACCCATGCCCTGGGAGTGTGGTTATTTCTTAATTGTAGCTTTGATGCTCTTCCTTCCTGTCCACCAGGTTTGGTCACTGGCTATGGTAGCCACTGATCTCTGCCTTGGACCGAAGTCTGACCCAGATTTGGAGATACCTTGGGCACAACATCCATTTGGACGTCAATTACTGGAGTCCTTGTAGGTGTCTGAATGCCGGGGGGTGCTGGGGAATGATTGCTGAAGCAAAGCCCTCCATAACTATGTACTTTGTAATGCATCATTTCAGACTTGGAGGACTTACTGCCACAGCTTTTTTCCCCTCTCAAGCCTGAGATAACATCAAGAAGGGAAGCTGCAAGTATGTTTATGACATACAGGAGGCAGCATTTGGCCTCCCACCAAGCACCCAGGTCTTGGCTGACATTGAGCAATAGGCCGGGTGCAGTTGGGAGCTCTGCTTTCCAGCACACCCGCAGCGCCTGACTTGGAGATTTTGGTTTTCTGCTCCCCACCTCCTAAATGAGTGTGTTGCTGCCCCTGGTTTGTTCACCTTCAAGTTCCCTGTTGCCTTGCAGCATTGCTGGGCAATCATTCCTCTGGTCCCAAAGCCAAGTGTGAGCTGCAAGTGTCCACCTGCCAGTGAATCCGTTCAGGAGGGGACATAACTGATATTATCTGTCAATACACCCTGTTTGGAGGTCCAGGATTTGTGTGGTGTACTTTGCATGCAGTTGCTTGATCAGGCTTTTTCCTGCTCTGTGGCAGGGGAGGACAGGTAGTTCTTCATCACTCTGAGTCTTCAGAGCAATACAGGAACTTCAGAACCATCCAGAAAAATTGTGGTGCGGTTTTACCTTGTGATCTAGATGCGGGATACTTGCTTGTAGAGGGCTTTGTCGAAAAGACAGTGTGGCTAGGGATGAGTCTGATGGCTCCAGCTTTATATCCAGTTAAAATCAGTCCTGTGGACTTTGTTTCTGAAGCTGCATGAACTTGGGATAATAAGGCTATGAGTACTTCTGGATTCCCAGAGCTCCCATCCTTCTGCCTATTAGGCCTTGTGTGTTTCCAGAGGAAGGACTTGGCTCCTCAAAAGTGTGATGGAAAAGACAACCTAGTCCTGCAGGTGCCTCCTCTGAGCAGTGATATGACCCAGATCAATTTATGCAACAGGCATTAAATTAGTTGCCCTGGAGTCTTGATACGTTTCCCAGTGAACTCTGCCCAGTCACATACTATCTCTTTCATTTCCCAGGCTGGCTCATTACTCACAGCTCCATGATGTGCAGACCCTGGCCATGCTGTGCAGCGTGTTTGAAGCCCAATCCAGGCTCCAGGGATGCCCAAACTCCTACGGCCCCTTTCCTCAGCGTGCCTCCAACCTGGCCTCCCACAGCCGATACGTATGAGTGCATTTCTTTCCTGTTTGTCTTGGGTATCTTTGACCATCTCTGATGTAGATGACATGATTTCCTCTCCTTTCCCTCTCAACAGCCAAGCTTTACTTCCTCTGGTTCCTGTTCCAGCATGTCAGATCCTGGACTTGGCACTGGAGGCTGGAGCATAGGTGGGTTAGACTAGATGATCTCCAGGCATCCCTTCCAACCCCAACCAGTTTCAGATTCTGTGTATTGAGACCTGGGTAGTAAACAGAGGAATCTGTCTCCCTTCTGGCCTGGATTTTAGATGGCTCTCTTGGTGAGGAAGGAAGGTAATTAGTACTGTCTGTAATCGCAGATGTACTCTGCCAGAGCAGCTTTCCAGGGCTTGACCAACATGATGTGACTCCATGGCTGGAAGTGAGCAGAGCTCACAGTCGCCATGTCGATGCTCCCCCAGTCCTGCCCCTTCTGACTTCTGTAGCATATTGCCTGACCGGGAGAAACTGTTTACAAACTCCCTAGGTGTACCAAGCTAGGCCCCTGGATCACAGGTCGGCCCAGAGCCAAGAGCTCCCACTGATTACTTTTTCCAGTTGGAGGCAATTACAGACCAGTTTGTACCATTTTGCTTCCAGCCTGGCCATATCAAGCACTCGGGGCAACTGCCTCGCTGCTGCCGGGTGCCATCAGCTTTCCACAGCCCTGGCGCTTTGCGCAATTTGAGGCTGTTGTCTGTGCCGACTCCTCCTGGTAATTTCCTTGTCCTTCATGTGCCTGGAGATGGTTCCCAGGATTAGCTGCTCCATCAGCTTCCCAGGGAGGGAGGTGAGGCTGACTGGTCTGCGGTTCCCCAGGTCCTTCTTCTTGCCTTTTCTGAAGACAGGAATGACATCTACTTTCCTCCAGTCTTCAAACACCTCTCCCAGTCGCTACAATCGTTCAACCATTATCACGGGTGACTTCATAGTGTCATCAGCGAGCTGGTTCCACAGGGTTCAGGGGAAAAAACAGTGCTGTGCTTTCACCTGCCGCAGATGAACAGCAGCAGTCAGGAATGCTGGGTTCTCAGTGGCATGAATGTCCATGGGCATAAGGACATTTTCTGTTCAAAGACAAATCACCAGTAAGGGCTCCAGTGTCAGAGTTGCAGCTGTTGGCTGATTCCAAGCGATATAAATGACCTGGGGCAGCATCAGCCCTGTTAGCACCAAAGCTGTGACTTTTCAATGAGATATCAAGGCATATGTGACATGGGAAGAGCAGACAGTGGGGGTTAACGGGGTTGGTGTTGTCTTGTAGCGGTTATTAGCAGCCTTCTCCCTGCCCCCAGGGCAGCACCTGACATACAAAGGCCCCTTTACGTAACTGCAGCCCTGGTGATGACAGTCCTCCCTGCCCAGGGAAGAGGAGCCTGGCCTGATGGGGAGAATGTTCCCAAGCAAACTCCATGGGACTGATTGTCCAGATACTTTTTGTCTAAAGTGGAAGGCCAAAGGGGTTCCTCCATATTAGATTTCTCTGCCTGGTGATCCCCATTTCCATCCTGTCACCAGAAATGCAGTAGAAGCACTTGGCAAGTAGAGCTTGGCACGTAGCTTTCTAAGTCAGGGCAGTGTTTGTAGGAATGCAAAAGGTGATACAACCATGTCATAGAGAGGAGACTGAGGTGTGTGGACATGTAGTCTTCCATGTCTCCTTCCCCACCCCAGTTTTGCAGAGGTTGTGCTCATGAGCTCTGAGCTACGCTCACAGCCTTTTGATGCTTGCAGCAAACAAAGACACGGAGCAGGCATCCACTCCCTGGTGCGAGTCTTCTCCAGATGACTTCCGCTATGGAAACCTAATGTATCCCGATCATCGCGAACGTGAGAAAGACCAGCATGAGAAAAACAAAAGGTAGGCTATGGCATGCCTTAGGGGTCTTCAGGGATGTGTGACTCTGTGCCTAGGTCAGGTAGAACTCTATAGCCAGGTCTCTGTTCTTGCTGTGAAGTAGCACGCCTGCTCTTAGACCCTTTCTTTCAGGAAATTGCTTGAAGAAACTTCATACTGCAGATCAGCTCTGCTGGAATTGCATGTGATACATCTGTAAGTGGCCCCAGATGGTGGTCCACCCATTCTTCACCTCCTTGTGCACAGCGTTGCATTCAGCAACGTTTCAGCAAGACGTGGGAAGAAATCTGCTGCTCTTCTAGCGATACGAGCTGGTGGCATAGCTGTCACTGGGAAGAGAATTGCAAACAGTCAGAGTCAATCAGTTGGACAGCAACCCTGTTTGTTCCTCTAGGCTCCTGGATCCTGCCAACACTCAGCAATTCGATGACTTCAAGAAGTGCTATGGAGAAATCCTTTATCGCTGGGGCCTGCGAGAGAAGCGAGCTGAGGTTCTGAAGTTTGTGTCTTGTCCTCCTGATCCTCACAAAGGGATTGGTGAGTCCTGGCTTCGGTCTGCCTCTGCTGCGCGGGCAGAGCCACGGCTGTGCCTCGGGGGCTTGGGAACCTGCGGTCAGCAGGCGGGTGAAAAGTGTCCATCGTTCTGCCCAGAGGTTTGCGCTGCCAGTGAATGGCTTCAGCTGCTTCGCAGCTCTGGGTGGAAATGAGGCTTATAGATGTTGGCCCAAGGGCTTTGTAGACTGTAATGTCTCTCCAGTGAAGCTGGAAATGTATATTTCCACGAGCAATGGAAATGTATTTCTACACGAGCAATGTTGAGCTAATGGCTCTTCTTTATTACCTCTGAACAAGAGCCCAGACATGCACTGTCTCAATGTCTGATTCTAGGCTGAAGTTTCCTTGTAGCGCATGTACAAAATTGCAACATCTCTAACTGTAGGTGAACTAGCCAAGAAATAGGCAAATAGGACATTTCTTCCAGAGGATTTTGAGCAGTGTAGCTGCCCAGAATTGCTGTTTAAGGACAGTTGCTGAAATGTCTTCCTGCTAGGTCTCTGGGAGGAGAGGAGCGGGTGAGAGATGCCAGATATGCATCAGTTGCTTGCGCAGCTCTTGATACCGTCTCACCTTGTCGCCAGGGGCAGCTCCAGGGGAATAACTGGAGTGAAAATTGGTGACTTTGACCGCTGCCGTTGCCCCTTCATGACTAATAGTCATGACACTGATACTGTGCATCGAATGTGCTCTGCGTTGACTCTGTGATGAGAAACAAAGGCCGTTCTCATTTGCTCTTAGTTACACTTCATAGTGGTGTGAGACAGATGAGACCAGCAGGAAGCCTTCATCTCCATAGCATGTGTCAGCATGTCCCGAGCTAAAAATCTGAGACACGTTCCCAGCCAATAGCTGTTTAGCCATCAGGGAAATCCAGGGCCCAGTTTGTGCCCTGGCATGCTGATTGCCAGTGTCTTTGCTCCTGCATGGAGACCAAACTGAGACCCGTACAACACGCTGTCCTCTCGCCTTGCGGCAGGATCCCTCCTGGGCTGACTGGAGTCAGTCCTCTTGGGCAGTGGGTTCAGGGGGCTTGGCTGTCAAGTGGGGGGCTGCACACAGGGCTGCTTTGTCCACGATTCTGCCAGCACTGATTTCCTTTCTCTCTGTTTCTTTCCCGCCTCCCCAGAGTTTGGCGTGTACTGCAGCCACTGCCGCAGCGAGGTGCGCGGCACCCAGTGTGCCATCTGCAAGGGCTTCACCTTCCAGTGCGCTATCTGCCACGTGGCAGTGCGAGGCTCCTCGAATTTTTGCCTGACCTGTGGACACGGAGGCCACACCAGCCATATGATGGAGTGGTTTCGCACCCAAGAGGTTTGCCCCACGGGCTGCGGATGCCACTGCCTGCTCGAGAGCACCTTCTGAGCAGTGGTGGCAGCAGGGTGCACCTGAACTGGATTTAATATTTAATTCCCAAGCCATTTGAGTTCTGCTCCACAGTGTCTGGAGGAGACGCCACAGGGAGCTGAAGCAGGATGTCGTGGTGGTGCGCTGCGGTGACATTTACAAGTGCTTCCAGTGTTCCTACACTTCCCAGGTCGCTTTCAGACCGATTTGCCCAAACTCCCCATGTCCATTGCTGGCAATGGATGCCAGACCAGAAGAATTGCTCTCACCTGCAGAAGAGTGTGTGAATATTGGCCAGTCTCCATTGGGATGAGGAGGTGTCAAAAAGCTCCTTTGGAAAGTGCTCCCCTGGCAGAGTCAAACTCACTCCAGTGACGCAGTGACTTGCCAGGTGCCTCCTGACAGGGGCTCAAAGTGAGCAAAACAGTAATTTTGCACAGTTAAAGCAGAAATAATTTGCAAGCAACTAGAGGCGAACTGTAAACTGTGCTTGAAGAGCAAATAGTCCATGGGACTGTGCTCAAAGTTACTTTTGGAAGCAACAGGGTCCTTGTTTTGAACAGCTGTTTACATCATTTAGATTATCCCATAAAGCAAAAGAGTGAAACCCTGTTCTTCAGGATTACTTCCTAAATAGCTTCCTGCTCCCTGGTCGGTACCTGTGCCTGGTGTGACAAGCCCAGCTGTGCGCCTGAGGTCACTGGGATTAGTTCCTTTCTTCCAGCAGTTTTAGTACCATTACTCTTAAGGTGTCTCCCTCTCCGGCTCTGACTGGGTGATATAATGCACTTTAACATGCCTGTCCCTGCCTTGTCGGCAACAAATCCTGATGACTGGGAAAGGCACCTGCCCTTGGAGTTTGGGATCCACACGGTGTTTCCATGGATGGTGGCATCTGAAGGTGTTTCAGAAAACCTTTGCTTCCTTACTGAGAAAACTTAAGGACGACACTTGCTCCATGCCAGTTCCTTTGGCTGTTTTCTCCAGGCTCTTTGGAGGGAATCAATGAATAATTTGAGATTTGCTGCTGATGCACTTGAGTGATCAGGCTCCTGAGCCAGGGAGGCAGCAATTTCTAGGGGAAAAAGGGTTTTGGAAGGTTGGTGGGATTCACAGAGGCAAAAGGTTTGTGCCTTTTCTCCCTGTGGAGTTTCATTTGGAGAATGTACTGGATCAATCAATCTGTTTGGGGCTGTGCCTGCTGGGCGCTCCCATCCCGGGGATGCTGCTGTGTGGTTGTGTACACAGCTTGTGCCTCTCCTGAGCAGGCTTCAGCCTGAGCTTTGGTTTTGGGTAAACATGTGGTCAGGGCTTAGCCTGCTGGTGTTACCCCATGCCGGCACTGATCCCTTCCTCTGCTCTTGCCTGCTGAGCAGGACCACGGGCCAGGCCGGCTCCTAACCTCTGCGCTAACTCAGGCTGCGCGATCCTGCTGTGGGATGAACAGATGGTGTATGTTAAACATTAAAATTATTTTTTTAAGTGCTGTTCTGACAGAACTTGGTGTCACTATGCTAGTTCTGCCTCCCTCAGGACCTCCCTCTCCCTCCACCCCAAAGTGGGGGTCCCTCTCTGGACACCTGTGCCTGATAGTGGCAGAGCCCTGTGGTAGCTGGGGCATCACTGGCTGCTGCTGGGACCCTCACCCCTGGCTCTCGCAGCAGCTGCCTTCATGCAGCGACGATGTGACAGTGTGTGGCACTGCCATGTCACACTGGCCTGGGAACTGCCCACAGGGCACGATGTGCCTCTTGCGAAAACGGAGCGGGGTGGTGTCTGAGCTCCCAGCAAACCAAACCCCACATCCTGCGGTTTGGGGCAGCCCCAGGGAGTGTCTGTGCCCCCAGAGAGCAGGCAGGCGCGGTGGTGTTTGCTGCACTGGCCCTCCGGCAAGGGTGCTCTGTGCCAGGAGCCGTGGGGAGGAGAGGGCTCCCGCCCTCCGCCTTCCTACGTGACAGCCATTCAGCTCAGAAGTATTTTCATTTCCATACTTGAGTGTGCTTGTAGGTTGGAAGGAAAAAGAGGCTTGTTATTTAAAGATGATGGACCAACAGATTGCAGTATTTATGTGTATTACAGTCCATTACAGACTATCTCCGCAGTATCTGAATACCTCCGAGCTGGAGGGCGACTGATGCTTCAGAGGAAGGCGGAAAAGCACTTGCTGTGGCTGTTTGTGCAACCCTGCACTGGTAGGTGGAATTTCTTCCCGGACGCTGCGGGCATTTGTCTCACACCCTGCAGCGTGTGTGGTGGTGGCTTTGGGAGCGGTCTTGCTCAATGCAGAACTGGCTATTACAAGGAGACAGGAATGGCTGATTTCACCTGCTTGGAGCTTTGAGAGAAGAGAAATGCATTGCAGTCGTTTTGCTCAGTGACCCCTGTCTGGAATAAATGATCAGAAATGGAGCGTGCTGCTGTGCTGGTGACTCACACCAGCCCCTTCATCTGCTCTGCCCCTCAGCTACTTGTCCTCTTACCCACCTGCTTTTTGGCATAACTTGGTAAAGTGCAAAAAGTTCGCAAGTCTGGCCAAATCTCACTCTGAATCTCAGATTTTAGAGAAGGGAGCAGTGGCGGGGGTGTGAGAGGAGGCCAGCACTGCTTGGGCTCTTGGCACAGAACATGCCAGTGAGCACTAAACCAGCCCTGGTGCTGCTGCTATGGTTGGTTCTACGTCCCGGGCGCAGGGTATCCCCTTCATGAGTTCTGCTAGTGCAGGAACCAGGGTCATGGAATTAAACTGGCTGCTCCGCACAAGGCAGGAGTTTGCCACGTGGGAAGGGTGTGAAACCACTTGCCTTGGGGTATCACCTGTGCCACGAGCTTGCCAGTGCTCTAGGAGCAGCTGGGCACCTCCAGGGAGGGAACCTCCATCCCAGCCCCCACCTGCAGAGCCCTGCCTGTGCATCCCCAACCAGCAGCGTTGGGCAGCCGCTGCACCTCGCGCCTGTGCTCGCACCCTGCCCGTGGCTCTGGCCTCTGCAGAGGAGGGTGCTGAGCACAAGGGACTTTTGGTTTGATGCTGAGCAGCTGCTTTGACAAGGCTTGCTTCAGCTGCCTGCTAAGCACATCCTCAGGACTGTTGGAACTGCATCCACACTGGCTCTCCCAAGGATGGCTGGAAGAGAAGGCTCCCGTGCCAGCCCACGCTGTGCCCTCGAGGTCACTGACAGCTTTTTAAAGCCTTTTTGTGCTCTGCAAAGCTAGCGGAGGTGTAAGGAGTGTGTGGTGCCTTCCCTGTCCTCGCTGGGGTTCTCTGTATGTGGAGAAGGAAGTTTAATTCCTAATGATCAAAGTTTGGCAGAGATATGAGGGATGAAGATATCAGCAAAGGTGCCAAGGAAAATTTTTCCTTGTGGATGCTGCTCCTTTCAGTGTCTGTATCAACTCCTCCTCTGCATCCACACCCCCATATTAACCCAGCGTCAGCCTGTGCCAGTGCTGCGGGGCCCAATCCTGCCCAAAGCCCAGCGGCGCATTCCTGCCGTCTCCCTCGCGCCGTCCCCAGCATCTGCCTGTCTGTCTGGTGGGTAAACCAGTTCAGGAACTGATGAGCCAAAATCACTTGACTGCTCTGGTTTCAGCCAAGCTGATCATCAGCTGGCTCCACTCCCCAGTGCCGCTCGCCCTGGGGGCTGGCACAGCACAGGGACAGTGGAGGGCACAGGGACAACAGGGGGACAGGTGGCCATTGGCAAAGCTCTCTACAGCCAATTTGGTACTGTTACGGCAGTGTCTGCTGGGCAGTTCGGTTCCCAGCACCATCCCTCTCCCACTGCCACCAGCGCTCGGTGCATCCCCGCTCCCCCATCCTCACTGCAGAGCTGAAGGGTGGCTTGTCCACCCTGGGGACACCCCTGTCCCTTGTGTGGGGGACAGAACCCCACTATGCAGCCCAGGACACCCTGTAATGAGAGGAGATGAGGTGTCAGCTCACAATAGGCTCACCGACGTCCCTGAGCCCTGCTGCAGCTGAGCTGGGACAGCAACTCCCCTGCGTTCAGGAGGGGATGGTGAGACCCACTGGTGCAACCTGTGCTGTGCTGGGAACCCCAGGCTTGCGAAGGCTGGACCTGTCCCTGCCCTGAGCTGGAACCACGGGTGAGACCCCAGCCCGCCCTTTGCAGCATGCAGTGCCCAAAGGACATGCACACCCCGAAACTGAGCCGAGCAGCGCATCCCCCTGTGTCCTGGGCCATCACCATGGCATCTGGCCTGTCCTCCCTCACCCTCCTTGCCCGCGAGCACCGGTTGGGTGTGGGTGGGAAGGGAAGGGAAGGAAATGCCTTTCCCGGGTTTCGCCGGCCCCTGTGGCTGTGGGGAGAGGCCGGGACGGACTGGGAAGCGCCAGGGACGCTGCTCCCAGCACTACCACGGGATGCTGTGGCAGGGTTGGGCCACGAAGGACGTCCCAGACCCAGGTCACTGGCTGGACCAGCCAGGGCGGCACAGCCAGTGGGGACAGCGTGGTGGGGTCACGGCCGGGGGACCCTTCTGCCTCCCCCAGCACCCCACCCTGGTTGGGATGTGGGTGCAGCGGTCTCTGTCTGAGCACCCCGGATCCACCTCCATCCTCTCCCCACCCAAAAAACCTTGATCCCCACCTGGAGCCACCCACTGTGCCAGAGGGCTGTGGGGGCTCAGCTCCCACCCAGGACCAGGGCGGCTGCCAGCTGTGGAGGGTGTCAGGAAAGCCCCCCAGGAAAGTGGGTTGTCCCACCCCTCAGCACCTCGTTCATGGGCTCCTAACAACCTCTTGAGGCTCCTGCGCCTGAGATGTTTATGGCCCCCACCCCAAAACCCCCTCTGTGGGACCCCATCTGCAGAAGCACCAAGGATGCACTGTGGCAGCCCTGGCTAGGGATGTGCCCCCCCAAATCCTGCTGCTCCCACTGGAGTGTAAAATTAACCTGTTGCCCCCCCAAAAGATACATTTTCCCCTGGGCTGCTGGCAGGGCGATGCCGGGAGCTGGTTGGGGCAGTGGAGCTGACGCTGGGTTTGGCATCTGTCTTGATTAAAGGCCTCTCTTAACGCCCAGCTGTGCCTGCTGGAGCCCTGCAGCACCCCAAACCCGGGGGGCTCCCCATTCCTGGGCCAGCGAGCCCCACCCTAATCACTGGCTGCAGCCCGGTGTGGCCAGTGATGCTGAAATTTGCCAGCATGTGGCTGGCCCCTGTGATCCAAGGTGTCGCCCCAAAGCATGACCCACCTCCTGATCCCAGCGGCTGCTTGGAGGAAAACTTTCCAAAAAATGGGGAGAAAAGCTCCTTTCTTGTCATTCTCTGTGATTTATTTGTCTGTGATTTTCTGGGGGGTCTGCTTGGCCCTGCCCCTGCTGCAGGGCTGCCTGCCCAGGCTAATTACATGTGTGAAACTTAATTAAATATTGAAATAAATCTGCAAAGAACCAGAGGGTACATAGTGCCTCATAGCAAGTAATGCTGGGTCAGGGCAGCCCCAGGAGTGAGTCCCACTCTCCTGGGGGGTTTCTGAGCAGGGACTGGGGTTCCCTCTGCTTTGGCCACCATGGAAGGGTGATACACCTGGGGGTGCCCTGTACCTGCCATAACTCCCTGGGGTTGCTCTATACCACCCAACTACACCCCTGAGATGCCTCGCAACCTCCCCAAATCCATGCCCCCACATGCCCCATCCCTCTCCCAGGGATGTCCATACTCCAGTCCCCCACCTCAGGGTGCCCCAGGGCCGCCCCATAACCCATACAGGGTTGTTCAGACACCCCTCCCTTGCCCCACACCTCGAGTGTGCCCATGTGCCCCTCTCCCCTCCCTGGGGTACCCAATCCCCTCCTCCCAGAATGCCCCATCCCCCCATCACCCACCCATGGGTGCCTCTTATTCCTCCATCGCCCACTCGTGGGTGCCCTTTGCTGCTCCATCCCCCATGGGGTGTCCCCTCTTGCCCCTTCTCCCCCCACCTTTGCCCCGACTGCCCCCATCACCCACCTGTGGGTGTCCCCTACTACTCCATAACCCACCCATGGGAGCCCCCTGCCCCCATTCCCGCCCCGCCTTTGCCCCCACTCCTTCTACCACCCTCTGTGGGTGCCCCTTGCTCCTCTACAACCCACCTGTGGGTGCCCCGTCCCCCCCCTCCTCCGAGTAGAGCACCTGCCGCGGGGAGAAGCCTCCCCCACCTAAGCCCCGCCCCCCAACCGGGGCGCTCCAATGGGTAGAGAGGGGGCGTAGCCAGGAGGGCGTGTCCGGACGGCATATGCATGTATGCAGATGAGCAGGTGCGGGCAGAGCACGGCGGCCGCGGGCAGCGGGACGGGCAGTTGGGCCGTGGCCATGGCGGCTCCGCGCTCCTTCAGCGCCGCCGAGGTGCGGGCGCGCTGCGCGGAGGGCGCCTGCCTGGTCCGCTGCCGCCGCCGCCTCTACGACCTGAGCGGCTTCGTGCGGCTGCACCCGGGCGGGGAGCAGCTGCTCCGGCGACGGGCGGGTACCGACGTGAGCGCTGCGCTGGACGGGCCGCCCCACCGGCACTCAGCTAACGCCCGCCGCTGGCTGGAGCAGTACTACGTGGGGGAGATGGAGCCCGGCGAGGAGCAGGTACCGCCCGGGGTCGGGCTGTGCCGGGTCTGTGGAGCTGCGTCGGGTCTGGGATGTACAGAGTCTCTATAGGGTGCTCCAAGTCTGGGGTGTCCTGCGGCTGGGATGTACGGAGTTTAGCAGGGTGCTTTAGGTCCGGGGTGTTCAGGATGTATGGAGTCTGTATGGTGCCTCAAGTCTGAATTGACCCATGTCTGGGATGTAATGGGTCTGTAGGGTGCCCCAGTTCCAGGCTGTGTGTGATCTGGGCAGTGTGGGGTCTATAGACCACCCGAAGTCCACGGTGCACAGTGTTTGAACTGTACAAGGTCTATATGGCACTCCAGATCTAGGCTGTGCAGGATCTGAGCCATATGGGTTCTATAGGGCACCCTGACTTCAGGCTGCACAGTATCTGAGCCATACAGGGTCTATAGGGTACCCTGGGTCTGGGCTGTGCAGGGTCCAAGCCCTGTGGGGTCTATAGGGCACCCCAGGTCCAGGCTCCAAGCCACACAGGGCATACAGAGGCTGTACAGGGTTTGGGGTGTATGGGGCATGGAGTCTTTGGGGCACATGTGGCATATAGGATGTATAGGGCACCCAGGTCCGAGTCTGAGCTGTATGGGATGTGGTGTGTGTTGGGTCTGAGTGGCGCAGGATGTTCGGGGTCCAGGCTGTGGGTGCGGGGTGTGTGGGGCAGGGGGTGTTTGAGGCTCCCAGGGTCCTGCATGGGTGGTGCCTGTGCTGCACAGGGTATGAAGGTCCCACACATGTGGGGCATGCTGGCTCTGGGGAGCTTTGTGAGGCTGTCAGTGTCTATGTGGCTCAGGTCTGTGGGGGCTGAGGTGCAGAGGATCATGAGACACATAGGGTCCAGGCTTCTCAGAGCCTGAGATGGACCGTGTGCCAGGTGCACAGAGCCTGGTATCTGTAGGGTCCCACCCCATGGTCACATCCTGCCCTGGCCATGCTGGGAGGCAGGGCTGATGGGTGGCCCTGGCATGCTAGCGCAGTGAGGAGGTGTTGGGGTCTTTGGAGGGGTGTGGGAGATGGGGACATGCAGCTCAGTGTCCGTTTTAGCAGGGCCATGTGGCACAGGGTTGGTGATGGGTCAGAGCACCATTTCTGGCACTTCCAGTGCTCGGCTAGGGCGCTGGGCACCAGGGCTCACCAGCGATAAGCAGCCACTGCTGGGGAAGGAGCCCAGCCACCTCCCAAACTGTCTGAGCGTGGGGTGAAGGTGACTGTGACTCGGTGCCGTCCTCACCGCACCAGCCCCGTGCTCCCAGGAAAACACCCCAGGAAGTGCCAGTGCCGCCAGGTGAACTTCCAGGAGGCAGTGTGGCACCAGGCGCTGCCGCCCCGATTACCAGCCCTCACCGGCACACCACGGGCAGGATTCCTGAGCAGCAGGTCTGGCCCA
The DNA here is from genome assembly GCF_036013475.1 of Columba livia. Taxonomy (NCBI): domain Eukaryota; kingdom Metazoa; phylum Chordata; class Aves; order Columbiformes; family Columbidae; genus Columba; species Columba livia. Next base: position 11,271,692 of record NC_088614.1, read on the forward strand.
GCCCCCTTTGACAGCCCAGTGACTGCTTTTCCCCACTGCACATCCCAGCAAGGTCAGTGACTGGTCGGTTCCCCTGGGCTGGTTGTTTGCTCTCGCTGGTTCTGTTCCCCGTGGCGCAGGCTCAGCCCCGATCAGCGGCAGTGCCACAGACGAGGCTTTGTTCAGCCTGGGTGCAATGCCTGCTCTTTCTCCAGATCCCAGCGATGGCACCTCCTCTGTTGGGACACTTGTTGCTGCCGCCTCCTCACAGGCGTGACGAGCCTGACGGGCTGGGGCAAAGGAAGGTACCGGACAAACGAGTTCTCGTGCTGCAGCCCACGCTGAGGGGAATTGCCACCATCCCAATGCAAATACATGGCGTGATAACGTCGGGGCGCAGGGAGATCAGACACTACCTGGCACTAGATAAACCGTCCGGGGTTGTAACATGAGGGGGAGGGAAAAAAGCTGACTGCTGCGCAGCCAGGCTGGCCGCGCTGCGTCCAGCGCACACGTGATGTGTGAGCTGTTCTGCTGCTCTTGCCACCCCCCAAAATCCCCTTTGGAGGGAGACAGGGAGGGCAGATACCCTCAGTGGTGCTTGCGTTCTTGCTTTGGCTGCTTTTGGGCAGACGTACCCTAAGCAGCAATTTGAAGGAGATGTTGCAGGGGCCCGGTCTGTGCTTGGAACCCCACAGCTTTGCTGGTGCCTCTTCTCACTCGTCAGAGGTCCCAGGGCTGCACCATCCCTGTGCTCAGGGATGCAGGAGCCTGCATTCCCTCAGGCATCAGCATCCTCCCTGGTTACACCCAGGGACTTCGAGGGTTTTGGAAAGTGAGAGAAAAATGCATTAATGCAGGAAGGGTGAAGAGGAAGATGAGAGCCAGCGTACACCCCACTGGCATGTCTCTGTGCCCCTTCCCCCAGCCCTCAGGAGCTTGGCTCCATCCTTCAACCACAGGTCCATCTTCTGTGTCACCCAGCACTGTTTGGCTAAGGACAAATTAACCCCCAAACCTTTTATCAGTGCAAAGAGAATGCATAGGGGAGATCAAAGTGAGAAGCAATAATTACCCAAACTAGACAGTGGATTTTTAAGAGCCCTGCTAGAGGGAAACTGGATCATCTAATTACCTCACCTTTTTAAGCAATGAGAGACTTTCATCACAGCCTCTTTGGCATGAGTGACGTGGCCATGAGTCACAGTAAATCCCCCATCCCTCCTGTGATGGTGTCCTCCCCTTCCTCTTGCCAGCATTACCGCATGTTGGGCTTGCCCTGGCTCTCTATCCCAGCCTGAGCTCCTTTGAATGTGGGCGCTCGTGCGTTATTTAGAGGCGTTGTAACAAGAAGTGGCTTTATTTTATTATTGTTACCATTGGGACAAGTTACCTTCAACCTCTTTTTAATAGTCCTGCTGCACCCAGTGTTTAATGGGCTGAGACGCAGCCCTGTGGGGCTCTGCCGGCTGCTGCCCAGGGGTGGTGGTGCTGGTGGGATGGTGATGCTGGGATCATGCCAGTATGGGTGGGGACCTTGCTGGGACTCCCTGCGTCTTGTGGGGTGTCCTCCTGCTACGTGCCTGAGCCTGCATTGCCAGCACAGTTTATCCTCTGTGGACATCAGCAATTCAAGCTGTTTTGGAGCTTAGTGAAGGTGCTGGAGGCTCCAGCACGATGCTGCAGCACAGCAGGGCTCCTGCGGGGTTTGACTCACTGGGAAAATGGGCACAGGTGGAAAAACCGGGTCTGGGCTGCTGGTGGAGCAACTGTCTGTGGGCAACATCCCCCTGCTCGGGCCAGAGGGACCTTTCCAGCTTTTCTTGCCTGTGTTCTGGCACATTGGACCCTGTGCTGGACTGTCCCTCCTGCTGTACCTGCTCCTGTCACAGCTGTTTTTTTCTTTCTTTTATCACCCTGAGCTCTGATGCGGGACAGCATCAGGGTGGTGTAGCTGGCACAGCACCAGTGCTGAGCTCCCCACAGCTCTGCCTGACCCGCACAGGGCAGCAGGGTGCTCAGAGGCAGATACTGGCTTACCTGGTCACCACATCGTGCTGTGCCGTGGGTGTCTGGTCCCGTTGCTTCATGACAGGAGAGCTGACACCTCACCAGAGCTGCCGCTTGCCAGGGTGGTGCTGTGGGAAGGTGTTGCTTCGCAGGCATTAACTTTCCCTTCATTACATCAGGCCTCTTGTACACCCTTCTCTGCAGGACCTGTTTGCCTGGGGACGACTTGGATGCATCAGCATCACCCACAGGCAACAGGCAGAGCCCAGTGCTCGCAAAGACCCCTCAGCCTCCTTCAAACCCACCTTTTTATTTTGAGGAGAACGGGCAGAAGCCCTAGCACTCATCCAGGTGCTGGTGGGGCTCAGTCCCTTGGGGTCCCTGTGTGCTCCGGGTAGGCAGGAGTGTGCCACTGCTCCAGGGAGCGAGCCAGGGCATGCAGACATGGCTTGCACCCCAGTTGCGCCATGGCTGCAGGCCCTTTCAGTTCACCCCTTTGCCCCAGAGTGAACAAGAGGAGAGCCTTCCTCCTCCTCCCTGGCCGAGGAGGATGAGGAGGTGACTCTGGTGAGGCTGGGTGCTGGAAGGGAGCTGTCATAGCATGCAGAGTAATGGCATCTCTCTGGTGACACCCATCCTCCCCAGCCCAGGTGCTGCCAGTGAGGTAAGGTCTGAGCCCCCATCTGCCTCCCTGAGCTGGGAGGATGGGAAAGGCTCCAGCTGTGACGTGGTGCTTGGGCGTCCATGGGTAGGGCAGTTGGAGGCATGTGGGCATTTTTGGAAAGGGAATGAGAAGTGACAGGTGGTTGCATCAGCCCGGCTTTCTTAAGCATCCTTCCTGCTGCCGGCAAGATTGCGGTGCAAGTGTTGAGGTGGAAGAGTACAGGCTCAGAGGACAGAGAAGCTGCCTCTATTGCTTAAAGCCAGATTTTTTTCCAAAACACCCGTGGGGAGGAGGCAAAACCATAACTTGACCATCCTCAGCTGGATTTCAAGGCATCTCACCTTCCCCAGGGTTTCAGGATGTCTGGCTGACGGACAGAGTGTGGAGTGTTGAAAATCATATAATCGCAGAATGGTTTGGGTTGTAAGGGACCTTCAAAGCTCATCCAGTGCCACCCCTGCCATGAGCTGGCACATCTTCACCAGCTCAGCTTGCTCAGAGCCCCGTCCAGCCTGGCCTGGGATGTCTCCAGGGATGGGGCATCCGCCACCTCTCTGGGCAACCTGGGACAGAGTTTCTCTACCCTCAGTGTAATGAATTTCTTCTTCACATTTAGCCTGAATCTCCCCTCCTTTTAGTTTAAAACCATCACCCCTTGTCCTGTCACAACAGGCCCTGCTAAAAAGTCTGTCCCCATCTTTCTTATTGGCCTCTTTTAGGCACTGAAAGGCCACAATAAGGTCTTCCTGGAACCTTCTCTTTTCCAGGCTGAACAACCCCAGCTCTCTCTGCCTGTCAAAGTAGCGGTGAGGACCGGTGCAGAGGGAGGTGTGGTGGCCCAGGGCATCAGCTCACACGGGTGCTCTGCCTGCAGTAAAACTGCTGCCTGCTGAAGTCCAATCTGGCTGGAAATACCCCCAGCCCTGCCCGCTCCCCCTGGGGCGAGGGGCTGCCTCGGGGCTGGGTACTGCAGCTCTCATAACAATGGGATGAGGTTTGAAATCCAGTTATTATTAGAAAGGGGGTGGGAGCCCATCAAGCAAGGAGTGTCTGCCGTTGGCAAACAGCGCTCAGCTCTGCCTCGGCGTCACCAATGGAGTAAAGTCCTGTCCACCCAAGGAGGTGACACTGGTCCTCGTGCATCCCAGCTCCTCCCACAGCTGCTGGGGAAGGGTTTGTTCCCAACAGGGATGAAACATCCCTTGAGGGAATCCCATCCCTCTTGGAGCAGTGGGTCAAGCATCCATCAAGGAGCCTTGTTTGCCAGGAGAAAACCCTCCCTCACTGCCTGGGACACAGCTGGGAAACCTGGCGGGCCTTGCTGTGCCAGGGCTGCTGGGTTAATGGGTAACTCCAGGTGACAAAGTGGGAGAAAAGGCATGTTCGGCATGTCGTGCCTGGGGAGCTGCTGGGCTGCTACAGGGTATGGCTGGACTGAGGCTTGCATGGACACACTGTGGCCTCGCCAAGCCCCCCACCAGCGGCAGGACTGGCACCGGAGCTGGCAGGGCCGTGGGGAGGAGGCCGGTGCTGGCAGCCGGTGGTGCGTTTGATTCCAAGCATCAGACAAGGCAGGTTTCTCCTGTTTCTCAGCCAGACCTGGAAGCAGGATCACAGCCTGCGCTTTATCCCATTGCACCAGCACACCCCCCGAACCCCAGCGTGCCCTCTCTAGCCAAAACCAACCCCCCACCCCACCTTGCACTGAAGGTGCCCATCCCAGCGTTGCCCTGTGAAGGGCGCTTTGTCCTTTTCCCCGGCACAAGTTCTTGCTGCATTTCTTCCCCGTGCCTGGAGCCAGGGTGGTGGCACCGGCCATGCCACACTCTTCAGCTCCAGCAGCCTGTCTTCCTTGGGGACCAAAATGCTGAGCTGGGCTTTTGCTGGAGAGCAGTGGGGTGGGGAGGCGGGAGCCTGGTTGTGGGCACTGCCCGGCGATGCTCCCGGCTTTGCTTGAGGCGGGACTGGCTCAGGCTGGTGCTCGCCAGGCTGTGGCACTGCCCGTTTGCAAGGCTATCGCTGGCCAAGGGCCCTGGAGCCTCTGCTTTGCAGTGCCCAAGACCCAGCACCCAGTGCCCTCCCAGCAGCGTGGTGGGGTGGCCTGAAAAGCCGGCTTGGGGGGAGGTTTCCAAAAAGATGGGAGTGTGAGATGCTCAGTGCATGGTTCAAAGGGCTGCCCAGCTCGGCAGCAGCCGCATCCCTCAGGAACCTGCTCTGCAGGAACTGACTGACTTAAATTCATTAGATTTTTTTTTCCCCTTATTTATTTATTTAGCAGGCGGGCACAAGCTTGCCACCCCACCACTGTCCCCAACTGCATCTGCCATCGATGCTTCACTGGCGGTTTTCCTTCCCTTTCCAGATCCAGCCCGAGCCAGTGGATGAGCAGGAGGTGGATGCTGCAGCTCAGACCCCAGCACGAATGGATCCCCGCTGTAAAACAGTGGATGTGGAGAAGGTAAGAGCTGGGGGTTTCTCCAGAATGCTGTTTGCCAGAGGGGTCCCAGAGGAGACTGGATCTCCTTCTCACGAGAGCTCTGGCTTTCCGCTGACTGGGATGGGAGGGATGCCGGGAGGGAGCTGATCCGGCTGCTCCTGCCCTTTCTCCCAGCACAGCTGAGATTGCTCATGCTTTATGGCCCAGGTACGGCCACGCTGGCAGGCTCCTGTGGCGGCAGTGTGGGCGGGGATGGCTTTCTCTGACAGTGGCTGTGCCCTTTGAGCAGGGATGTCCTGCCAAGCCGCACCTTGCTTGCTTGCTTTATTTTCTTGCTTTCTCGCTTTGTTTATTTTTTCCAATTTCTCTTCATGACTGAGCACCTGTAATGAGCACTAATGGGTCCCCCAGCCCAAGCAGGGCAATCCCTATGCATGCAGGCTGCTCCCTGCCCTGCCTGCTCCAATCTGAGCACGCCACAGGAGTGGGCATTCGTCCCAAGGTCCCTTTGGACATTCCTGCTGTTTGTGGCACCATCTTGCACAGCCCCTGCTCATTGCTGAGTATACTTTTATCATGCAAAATGACTTTTTTTTTATTTGAGCAGGAGAACACCTTTCACACACCCATCTTAATATTTTGCTGCTGATTGCAATTAAAAGTGGAATCTGCCATTCCAAAGTGGCCTTTTTGCTTTAACTTTTCCCCTACCTCCCCAACAGAGGGTGATTCCATCCCTGTCCCATGCACTCGCTGCAGGCTGGGGTTGTTTCCTCACATGGGTGATCACATCCAGCCCTGCCTGCAGCAGAGCCCCAAAAATACCCATGGCCACCTCAGTTTTTTGCCCTGAAATGCCCAAAGCTGAGCTGCCCCCCACCACACACACACCCCCCAATGCCAAATGACTGGCAGCACAGCCCTGGGCCCTGGGTTGCCTGTGCAATGCAGGATGGCCGGTGCAGATCTGCCAGACTGGGGCTTGGCCGGGTGAGCAGGATTTCTGTCCTGGAGTAAGGGTGGGACCGAAAAACCACCTTATCTGGCCAGGCCAGCAGAAGACGTGCCCAAGGATGCTGGGCAGCAGCAGAGATGGTGCTGCTGGTTCGGTCTATCTATTTTTGTCCTGTGCAAACGTGTGCCTGCGTGGGTTCCTTCTTGCTCTTGCAGCCCTCTGAATGCCACCATGCATTTGAGGGCTACAGAAATTATCCAAGGCTGGAACAGCTCTGCTGGGAGAACAGGCTGAGAGTTGAGGTTATTCAGTCTGGAGAAGAGAAGATTCTATGGAGACCTTATTGCAGCCTTCCAGTGCTTAAAAGGGGCTGAGAAGAAAGATAGGGACAGACTTTTAAGCAGGGCTTGTTGCGGTAGGACAAGGGGTGATGGTTTTAAACTAAAGGAGGGGAGATTCACATATGAAGGAAGAAATTGTTTACAATGAGGTTGATGAAACACTGGCCCAGGTTACCCAGAGAGGTGGTGGATGCCCCATCCCTGGAGACATTCCAGGCCAGGCTGGACGGGGCTCTGAGCAACCTGATCTGGTGAACATGTCCCTGCTCATGGCAGGGGTGGCACTGGATGAGCTTTGGAGGTCACTTCCAACCCGAAGTATTCTATGGTTCTATGCATTGGAGCAGTGACTGGCATTTGCGTTCCCATCCTGTATCCTGCTCCCCCATCCCTTTCTGCTTTGCTCCTCACTGCCAAAGGGCTTGAATGGCTGCAGCCATCCTGCATATCCTCTCTGCAAGGAGAAAAGCCCTTGGCCAGAGCAATGCCACAGGGACAGGCTCTGTGTCCTACCAGCAGTTCGCTGGCACAGCTAGCAAGTGGGGGTATCGCTGCTCGCTATCTAATCTTGGCAGCTCCCAGAGGGGTACAGAGCGTCAGTTATCAGGGCCTGATGCTGAGCCAGGTCCTGGTACAGTTGCCCTCACCTTGAACCACAGGCAGGTACCTGGTGGCATGGCAGTGAGCCCAGCCCCGTATTCCTGGGTCTAAGGGGCTAATGTGTGCCTGGCTCTGCTTGTCTGCCCCACACTGGTGCTTGTGGGGAGCTCAGGGCTGCTTGGAGCAAGAAGTGGCTGCTCCTGGTGGATGGGAAGGGGTTTGCAGCTTGAAATCCCGTGCTGCAGCACAGCTTCGTGCTGGGTGTGGGTGTACAACTGCTGTCTGCTCCCCCAGGACCTGGTGGACTGGCGGAAGCCCTTGCTGTGGCAGGTGGGCTACCTGGGGGAGAAGTATGACGAGTGGGTGCACCAGCCCGTGGATCGGCCCATCCGCCTCTTCCACTCGGATTTCCTCGAGTCCCTCTCCAAGACAGCGTGGTGAGCCCCCGGGGTCTGTGCCGTGCCCCAGCCAGTGCCTCCATGGGGAGGGGGGATGGCTCATCACCCCCTGTGACAGTCCCTCTGACTTGTCCCTCTACCCCGTAGGTATGTGGTGATCGTGGTGTGGGTTCCCGTGGTGCTGTATCTCAGCTGGGTCAGCTACACCTCCCTTGCCCAGGGCAACACCAGGCTTTTCTCCTCCTTCACCACAGGTATGTGCGGTGGCAAAGCATTTGGGCTGGGCTCGCTGCTCTGGCTCCGTGTCCAGCGACACGACAGCCACAGGTAGGGGCAGACCCCTGCATCCCTTCCCCATCCCTCCTTCTGTGCATGCAAGCTGCATGCAAGAGCAGCAGGTGAGCCCCTGTCCCCACAGCCACCAGCATGTCCCCTGCACAAAAACGCCTGCCCTGCTGTAAAGCCTGAGCTCGCCCAACTCCATCCCCTTCTCTCACCCTGCGATTTGGGGGATGGATGGAGGCACAGAGCCCACTGGCCCAGGCTGCAGCCAGCTCCCTCTTGTCTCCCTTCCCTCCACCCCCAAAAACCAAGCCGCACCGACGCTGCGGTACGTGCCACCCCCCGCTGACACCCACCCATGGCCATGGCTGAATGCCGGCACGCCGGGTGAACAAACCCAGCTCTCAGCATCGCCAGCATAGCACAGTGCGGGGCTTGTTTGCCCGAAGCGCCTGCCCTTGAATCTCCCACTGTCTGCTCCCCCGGGAACAACAAGTGTGGCCAGGGCAGGCTGTCTTCTTTGTTGTGCTTTATTTATTTATTTATTTATTTATTCTGGGCTCCCTATTTTTTTTGCAAGATGCCACCCGGTGCCAGCTGTGCCCGGCTGCGGGGGGAGCGCCCGCCGCACCGCCAGCCCGCTTGCTCCTTGTGGCATTCAGCACCTTGCTGCCAAAGGGTTATTTATTTATTTTTTTTCCCCAAAAATGAATAGATTTTGGGTGGCATCCGAATTCTGCTAACAAGGGTGCAGGGCTGGCAGCTGGTCCTGAAAGGAGGAGGTGGCTGAAAAATGCTCTGCGGGGGAAAGTGCCCAACAAACCGATTCTTCGTCTCAAAAATAAATTTAAAAAAACCCAAAATACAACAATGCCAGCAACACTGTTTAACTGTTACAAGTGTTGCCTGTGCAGATAAGGCCTGTCCTGCCTTTTTCTGGTGGGTGAAACAGCTTTGTAAGGACAGGGCTGTCCCTGGAGTGCAGGTCCAAGTCCACATTGGCATCTGGGATGAAGGGGACCCCCCTCGCCAGCTCCTTGCTGCAGCGAGAAGCCAACTGTTTCCCTAAAGAGTGTAAATTAGTGGGAATCAGAGGAAAATGTATCTCCCTGGAGAAGTCCGAGGTAGGTGAGAGGGAGGATGAGGATGGCGATGGATCAGAGCACCCATGTGTTACCTGTCCTGCTGACCGCTGCACGTCTTGTTGTGTAGAGTACTCCATCCCTGTCCACAAATACTTCTTCCCCTTCATCTTCCTCGTGGGGATGTTCCTGTGGTCCCTGCTCGAGTACCTCATCCATCGCTTTGTCTTCCACATGAAGCCACCTGCTAGTAACTACTATCTCATCACACTGCATTTCTTGCTGCATGGGCAGCATCACAAGGTGAGTCGCAGCTCCCACCTCCGCCGGCGCCCGCCAGGCTATGGGAATGGTGGCCTTTGCTCAGGCGGAGCCTGTTTGTGCATGTTGGACGTGACTTGTGGCATCTTCACCGCAAGCCAGGCCCTTACCTAATACCTGTGAGGGCTGTAAGACGGGCTCAGAGGAGCTGGAGTTAAACCTGCAAGCACTGGTTGGGTGAGGGGAAAACTTGAAAAGCCATGGGCTCCCTCTAGCTTCTCTGGAGGACGTGTCCCCATGGCACTCAGGACCTGCCAGCCAAAGCCACCAGCTACCTGGCCACCTTGGTGTGGGCAAGGGGCTGCTCTCGCTGGGTACATCTTTTGGGGAGGGTTTTTGGGGGCTGCTCTGGAGTTGGCTTTTCCCAAGTGGCAGGGATGTTCTGGGGGCTGGGGGACGTGGGGTGAGCTGGGAGCTGCCTGTCCCACCATCCTTCTCTGCTTTCAGTCTCCCTTCGACAGCTCCCGTCTCGTCTTCCCTCCCGTGCCGGCCTCACTGGTGATTGGCTTCTTCTACGGCGTGCTGCAGCTCCTGCTGCCTGAGGTGCTGGGGCTCTCAGTGTTCGTCGGGGGGCTCTGTGGCTATGTCATCTATGACATGATGCACTATTACCTCCACTACGGCTCACCAAAGAAAGGCACCTACCTGTATGGGCTGAAGGCTTATCACGTCAAGCATCACTTTGAACACCAAAAATCAGGTAGCACCACCTTTCCCACGTGTGCCAGTGGGGCCAAGGGCTGTCAAAGCCCATCCTGCCTGCACATTTGCAGCTGATGCTCTGAAATACTTGGGATTTGGGGTGGGGAAGCCCAAGAGCTGTGTCACTGGGAAGGGATGTACAAAGTGCTGCAGGCCCATGGATAGACACGAGGAAGAAATTCATTACACTGAGGGTGGTGAAACACTGTCCCAGGTTGCCCAGAGAGGGGGTGGATGCTCCATCCCTGGAGGCATCCCAGGCCAGGCTGGACGGGGCTCTGAGCAACCTGATCTGGTGAAGATGTCCCTGCTCATGGCAGGGGTGGCACTGGCTGAGCTTTGAAGGTCCTTTCCAACCCAAACTATTCTGTGATTCTATGATTTCTCAGCCCTCAGGTTGAGTTTGGGGAGCCAGAGCAGCACAGGGATGAAGGCAGCAGTCTGTCTCGCCGACGGGCATCAATGCCACCCAGGAATGTGGGTGCCTGTCCCCACCCAGGACAGCATCTTCTCCTCCTGGGAGGCATTGGCAGGTGCAGGGAGACACCCTGGGCTTCCCCAGCTCCACCCCACACCTTCCCCAGCCTGGTGCTTGCTCAACCTGCCCTTTGCCCGGTTTCCTAGGAGAAAACACCCCATCCAGATAAGCTATCATCAGTGGGGCTGGTGGCATGGCCCAGCCAGCTCCTTCTGCTCCCTCCTCACCCTCACCTTGCCTTCTTCCCTCCCCAAAACATGGACACACCTCCCTCACCAGTCTCTTTGAAGGAACTGCCTGGCCCTGGCACCACTGTCAGCTGTTGTCACTGTTGTACCCAGCTGGGTGACATCCCATCCTGGCCACGTGCACCTTGTACCGGCTGCTCTCAGCCCTACCATTCTTGGCAACAGGGGCACTGGCTCAGTTAACATCGAGTGAGCTGCGCCCTGTCCTCAGCAGCATCCTGGTGGCGGTGGCACCACGGGCTGAGCACACTCTCCTCTACCCACAGGCTTCGGCATCAGCACCCGCTTCTGGGATCGCCCCTTCCGAACACTCATCCCCGAGGAGACCTTTGAGAAAGAGGACTGATGGCTCCAGCACAACTCGCAGCTGCCAGCTCCATCCCTCCCGGGCTGGGGCTGCCATCTGTCCTGGGGACTGTGCCACAGTGGTGGCCCCACACTGGAGCATCCCCCCGGTGCACTGTTGTTCAGCTGTGGCACTGCCAAGGGGGGCAAGAATGTGGGGAAAGGGGAGGAGGAGGTTGTGGGGCTCCCTGGGGGGCTCCCACCCCTTCCTCGCTGCCCTCCTGCTCCAGGTCACGGATGCATGGGCAGGTCTGCTGCCCAAGAGATGAAGTGCCTGATGCTGCCCTCCCTCCTCTACCCCAGCACCTTGCTGGAGCCCCCCGAGCCCCTGGCCCTCCCGGGGTGCCTCCTCCCCAGGGTGCCCACCACACTGCAGTTAACCCCATCACCTAACTCGTGCCAAGGGGCTTCCGTACCCAGCCCAATCCCAGCACGGGACTTTCTTGACCTGCAGCCTGTGGGGTGAGGATCCCGCAGGTCTGGATTTTGCCTTTTTCTAACCAGTGCACCTGTATCTCTCTGCCAGATTTATCAGGTTCATGTTTTTTGTAGACATTGGCTACTTGAAACTCAAACTCCAATGAACAGAATTGCTACAAGATGCCATTTTTGCTGATCCTGTGATTTATTTTTTTTTTCCTAATGTTTACTGCAGATATTTAAAGGTTTGGAATAAATTTATATGTAAAACTGTAGACACTACAATTGTAAATAAACTGTATATTTTGAAAAATAAAGACTTTTAAAAAGGGTCTGGCAAACGTATTCTTCGGGGCTGCTCCCATGTCCTCCCACCCTTGGCACATCCCTTCCTGGGCTCCAGTGGCACCCGGTGCTGCCGTACCTTGCGGTCACTTTTCTCAGCTCCGCGTGCTGATGAAAGCTGTGCTGTTGACCACAGTGGTGGTGGGGAAAATGCTCTTTGTAGAAGGGAACCGCAGTGAATCTGCATGACCCCAGGCACTCAGCAAGCGGAAGCTGGTTGGAGTAACCGCTCACTTCTCCGAAGTTAGGCAACAGCGTCATGTGCTGTGCTGTGCTTCCCAAAATCAGCCTGGCGCTCTGATGACGCCAGCTGCAAAGCTTCCTGCACTCCGGGCAGAGGTCAAGCGTAGTTTCCAGCACTTTTTTTGATGCTGTCAGGTCCTGGGGCTGCAGGGATGAAGAGAGGAATGGAAAGTCCCAAAGGACCAGCATCCTTTGTGCGGGATGGGTGTGCTTTGGAGGGTCCTGCTGCCCAGTGCTGAGCTGATGCTGAGAGTGTCACTGTGCCCTGGACAAGCCTCACTGCAGCCAGCAGCACAGCAGAAGGGATTGGGATCCTTGAAATGTCAGTATGGGGGGCACAGCCTACCCTGTCCCCTTCTTCCCAATTCACTTCCCACAGGCAATTACTTCTTCCAACAGGCAAAACCCAGCATGGGGAGACATGGCTCACCTGGCCCCTTCCTCCACCACCCCAAGCAGCTTCCTGGAACAGGGACTGGGTGACAGGGGAAGCCCTGGCACGTTGCACAATGTCCCTTCCGCTTGCTGGGGAACCACAGCCAGGGAAAGAACCCTATAAACCTGCACTCGTCCTGCCGTGCCACTCCAGTCTGCAGTGACAGCCAAAGCAGAGACAAGCAAAGCAGAGCCAAGTAAACCCAGCGGATTTCTCTTAGCAAGTGGACAAGCTTCTTCCTTGGGGGCCACGCTGGAGAGAGTCTGAAGAAGAAGGGAGTGTGTCTGCAGCCTGTTTCTGGGTGCGTTTCTGTCTTGTTTCTAGCTGGCAGAGCCCAGCACACCTCTCTCAGTGCTGGCTGTGCCAATAGCATGGGTGGCTGCTGCTCATTTCCCCGCAACTGGGGCAGTTTTCTGCCCCTGCTGCCTGGACACAGGCTGAGGAGTGGGGATCACCTCTGCGGGAATGCTGAGCACACAGAAAGAGTTTCATTTAAAATCTTCAGTGGGCAACACAGGGCTACAAGGAGAAAAGATGGAGCTACGCTGTGGCTGTGAAGGGGTGAGAACTCTTGCTAATGGGTGATAATAGAGATGTTGGCTAGAAATGAAAATAGAGATCTTTATGGTCAAAAACATTGAGTCTGCGGGCAGGACCCCAGGGTGGCACGGGGTCGGTGCCGTGGGGGATGCTCCTTGGGCCATTGCTGACCCTGCTTGTCTGCGCATGAGCTCTCTGGTATGGCTAACACTGAACTAGCTTTCACAAATGAAGCCAAAACATTTCTTGCTAATGCAGAGTGAGATGTGCCAATACCACTGCTACTGATGTCTCTGTGAGTGCCCACTCAGGTCTGCGTGAGTGACTGCAGTGCTGGGCAAAGTGGAGGAAGCAAGGCAGCTGGAGTAGATCTTTGGGGCTATAGGAGACCTGGGGGGGTGGCAAGCCATGTAAAGGTTTTTCTTTAGGGTGGAAGGTGTGGAAGAGCCACAGCCGGCTGATCTTGGATTGGTACCCAAGGCTCAACTCCACCAGACGCCACCAGCCCACGTCCCCAGAGGCAAAGCTCTTTGCTGCAAGCATGGACATCGTGGAGAGGGTCCTCTCCTTGGCCCAGGCCATCCACAGCCAATTCGAGCAGGTGAAGTGCTGTAAACACCAGTGCCAGCGCCTCGTGGAGCGCATCCAGATCCTGCTGGAGCCCGTGAGGATCCTCAGGTCTCAGCCACCAAAGCACATCTCCTGCCACGAAGAGGAGCTGTTGAAAAAGCTGCTCCGGGTGCTGGGGGAAGCTCAGAAGCTGGTGATGAAATACAGCCAGACCAGCTGGATACAGAAGTTCCTGAGAGCCCACAGCACCAGCGAGGAGTTCATCTGGGTGAACGAGAGCCTGGAGGACATCGCCCAGGGGCTCTCGCTCCTGCTGCAGGCAGAGCAGAAACAAGCTTTCCTGGAGGCTTTCCAGGCAAAGACCTGTCGCAGGCAGGATGCTGAGGACCTGAGGGACGACAGGGCTTTCTTAAGCCAGGTGATCGCAAGTAAGTGTGCATGTAGCAAACCCTTTTTCCTTGCGACTGGTGGTTGGCACCTCCCTCCCAGCTGCTGCCCAGCTCTTGTTTCATGGCCATGGCCAAATAGAGCCAAAGAAACACTTAAACCACAAGAAAAGCCAGCCACACCAGTCCTGCATGTTCAACCAGCAGCCCCACCTCTGCACATTTCCCTCCCCAGGTACTGAGAAGCCCAAAGATGTGGCTGGGGAGATCTACATTGACAGGGAATGCATGGAGAGCAAGGTGGACTGGATGCAAAGCGAGCTGAACAAAATTGTGCGCGTGATGGAGTGTAAGTTGGCATTACACCACTAGGCACCCTGTGCCCTGTGTCCTCTCCCCCTGAACCCTGCCTAACCTGTCCCTCGTTCTCTCCTGGCACATGGCGGGCACAGGCTTGAAGAAAGTCAACGTTGATAAAAGAGAAGATATCACTGAGATCGAGCGGGACCACCTCACTTTCTACAGACATCTGCAGGACACCGAGAGCTATGACCTCTACGAGGGCGAGTACCTCAAGTACCCCGTTGCCATCAAAACCTTCAAGAGGCCGCTGACCACTGACCCAGCGTGAGTTGTCCTGGGCAGGAGTGACATGGGACAGCCAGGAAGCAAGGGTGGCACGGTGCCATGTCATGTGGATCTCATTGTGCCGTTTCTTCCTGTAGGAAGGTGAGAGACATCTTTGAGAAGGAGATTCAGACCCTGAAGAAGTTTGAGTCTCCAAACATTCTGCGCATGTATGGGATCTGCATTGAGGAGAAAGGTACGGGGCGGCAGAGGGGTTGTCGTGGTCCCCTCCCAAGAGGTTGCTCAAGGTTTTGCCTTTCAGATGGGAGCCCCTGCTTCTCCATCGTCATGGAGTACTGCAAGCATGGAACGCTGCGGGATGTGCTGACCAAGCAACAGCATCTCTCCTGGGACATCCGCATTCGGATGGCCCTGGGAGCTGCCAGAGGCCTTTACAGGTGAGCTCCTGCCTAAATCAGTGACTAAATCCACCTGACGATCCATAAGCCATGCTCAGCTTCTGGTGTCTCTCAATAAGCAGTGGTAACCTGTTAGACACTGTTTCCACCACCTTGGGATGCTGGGATGGGAGGCTGGTGGAGATGTGGGCAGTGGGGTTTGGATGGGGTAGTGCCTATTTCCCCTGGCCACTGGCCCCTACATCTGGCTCCATGCCTGCAAAGGCCCAGAAGGGAGAAAACCCCCTTGCCTGCATCCATAGGGTACCTCCAGGAGCACCCTACAGCATGGCTGTTCTCCTTATGGGTCTGCTCATCCACAAGGTTTGTTATTTTGCCCACAGTGATTCTTTCAGCAGCTGCTGAAAAGGTTGGCTTGGCAGGGTTGGTCCACCAAGACAGGCAGAGAGCTGCTGGCTTCTCTAGGTGCATGTCAGTCCATCCCCTACACAGCACGAGGGAGCCCCAAGGTGGGGATGGCTCCATCACCAGCATTTGTTGCCCTTGGTCTGTGACTGCAGGTTACACCAGACAGAGGAGAAGTCCCGACTCCACGGCTGCATCTGCAGTAGCAAGTTCCTCGTAGCCGGGGATTACTGTGTGAAGGTAAGGACCACGACTGGAGAAGTTTTTGGGTGTTTTGCATGCTTTTGTGGCTGTCTTTCACCAATAACATAGGGAATTATGACGGTCCAGAATAACATCTGGGGTGGAGTCATCTCCCCTGTCACCTTAGACACTTAACAGCTCAGTTCATTACCATATTTGTTTTATCAGCAGCACAGCAGAGCATTTCTGAGACATCCACCCTGGGATGAGCTGGAGCCAGGGCAGTTCACCTGTCCCCACCTATTGGTTTCGCTTGCAGAAGGAGCCTCGTGCCAGGCAGCACACGGGGCTGCACGCCAGCCTTTGCTGCCCAGGGCACCGCACTTTGTTTTCTCCAGCTCGGGGCAGTTCCCAGCTGTACTACAGGTTTCTGCAGACTGAGTTTGAACCGCTTGTTCTCCCTCTCATTCTTTCAATCAGCTGTCGGGATTTGAGCTGTGTGAAACGGAGTCATCCATCAAGAGGAAAGCCAAGAAAAACTGGAAACAAGTCTCTATGCTGGCTTATATTGCTCCTGAGAACCTGAAAGACATCAACTACCCCTACAAGAGACCCTGTGAAATATACAGGTGTGTCTGTCTCTCCCAGGAGAGAGGCCCACAAGCAGGCAGATGTCTGGCAGAGTAGTTGTTGAGTTATGGAAGAACGCCAGGTTTAATCAGACACATAAGCAGCCAGTTGTGGTTGGCATAGCCTGACAGTCCCCTCCATTAGAAGGGAGGACAACATGGTGGGATGAATGCTGAGACTCTCGCTTATCTCCTTCCAGCTTCGGGATTGTGCTGTGGGAGATTGCGACCTCCAAAATCCCATTTGAAGGTAAGACAGAAGTTGGGTTGGCTGTGTAAAAGCCACACATGTCCCAGGGCGGCTGCCGTCTGGCATTGGCTGCTCCCTGCTCCTCCCCAGAGCATCCCGCAGCATGCAAGTCCCAGCGGCAGTGCCCGGTGTGCTTGGCTCTGCACAACAGCTTTGTAGCTTCTCCTGGGACTCCAATATAGCAAAGTGTTTCAGTGACACGCTTAAACCACAAACTTGCAAGTAATTTTTGTCACTATTTGATGTTCCTGTGCACTGAAGCATGAACACATCTCCTTGCTCCACTGGAGCCCAACGGTGTCATCCAAACACAGGGTGGGTTCATTGCAGACACGGTTTGGGTGGCTTCTCTGCTGGCTCCTCCATGCTGCAGGCTGCAGGAAGGCTCTTGGCTGGGCTCTGCACTGGGTTTCCTCCCCAGCACCCTCCTGTGGCAGCAGAGCTCTGTCCTGACGCTCCTGTTTCCACACGTGTTGTTTAGGCTGCACTCCCCAGGAGATCACGGAGAAAATCTGCAGCCACCATTACCAGGACCCTGTCGGGCGAGATTGTCCTGCAGAGCTGCGGGAAGTCATCGACCAGTGCCGGGCCTTCGACCCTTCCCAGCGCCCTTCTGCCGAGGGTAAGTGTCCTGGACATCTGCTCCACAGACCTTTGTGTCCCCTAATCAGCTGCTTCAGGGAGAAGTTTGCTCCTTATTTTCCATGTGCATTTGTCTGACTTTGTGTCTCAGGATCCTTCCTTGTCCTACCTTCTCATGCTAACGAGTTCCCTAATCCTAAACCTCTCTTTCTCCTGTAGCGTGATGGTTAATGTTTATCCACAGCAATAATCACCAGGCTGCTCGTTTGGCACCATGTAAAAGTAAACTGTTTCTCTCAGACGAGTGCCGAAGGGGGAGCAGGGGTGTGGGGGTCAATCCCCACTCGGGTCCTGCCGATCCTGCAAGCTGGAGGAGCAGCCACAACACAGGGAAAGGACATTTCCTACCTTGGGCTTTGAGCAACAGATTGCAACCTTGGGAAATTGCTCCACAGTGGGGAAGATTACTACCTCTGAAGCTGATTTGGGTCTGATCAGATAAATACTTGGTCTCCATCAGAAGATTTAACAGTTGGAAAATATAGAGAAACCCTTCTGGTGTGCTTGAAGGCACAGAGATTGTACCCTGCCCTCGGTTCACCTCCCCAAGGGGAGAAAGCTTCTTTCAGACTCACCTGCCCCATCCTATGGGGCTGATTTCCATACGAGAGATGTAGAGACTGTGTGTAAGGAACCCCCCAGCCCCTGCTGTGTGCTGTGCTCTCTGTGCCTGCCGCTCCCAACAGCAGCTCCCCCAGCAGACCCTGCTGCAGAGAACCACTCGCCCCATGCTAAAACACCAAAATATAATCAGAGACGTTGGCAAAACTGCACTGAGGATACAGCATATCTTTATTAATATTACCCTAACCCTGATGCTGAGCTGGGAGGACGCGTACTCACGGCTGCTTCCAGGCACTTCTCTGTGTACATGGCTGCTTCTCCTTGGGCTGCTCACCTGTGTCTGCTCAGGGCTGCTACAGGCCTGGGGAGAGCGGGACTGCGTGTCCTTGTTGTTATCAGTGAGGGAGGAAAAGCCTACAACCACTATTCTGTTTTGATTAACATCATCCTTGTTTTTGACAGAGATTGTGGACTTGCTGTCCGACCTGGAGAAAAGCAGGAACCAAGGCAGTTAACCGTGGAAAGCAGGGCCGGGTGACCGAGAGCAGCCAAGGGCAGCCACCCAAGGGAAACCAGCGGGCCTTCGCCACAGGACTAAGAGTTCGGCTCACCCCTCTCCCCTGCCTCGCAGAGACTGATGGTTCAATACATGTTAATTTGTTCCCGTGTGCCCAGACTGCCACGTCACCTCTCTGAGGGGCCTGGGTTTGCCTTGGAGATGGCTGGTGGGCAAGGTCACCCTGTCACAGGCTTGCCCCCAGGGGACACACGGGGAGGCTGGCAGAAACCGGGGTGCCCGGGGGGATCAAGGGGAGGCGACAGCCGCAGCTCCTGCTCAGCCCCGCTCCCTCATGGCGAAGCGGACCCCGTCGCCATGGCAACGCCCCGCCCACCTCCACCCCTATTTGAATCGTCTCGTGTTCCCGCGCATTTCGCCGCAGCGGCGGCTCCTCCAATGGAAACGCGCTCCCCGACGTTTGCCCCGCTCCCTGCTTGCCCTGGGAGTCTCGCCGCCCAATCAAGCGGGCGCTCCCTATCGCGCTCTAGCCAATCAGAGCAGACTCTACCTCCCCTCCCTTTGCCCCTTCACCCTCTGTTCCCTCGGACAGACGGACGGCGTGTTTGGCCAATGAGAAGGCGGGCCTGGCTCCGGCTCGTCCAATAGAACCGGGGGCACAGGTCGTGACTGGCCAGTAGGGCGGCGGGGGCGGGGCGGCGCGGAGCTCGAGCGGGGCGGTTGGGCCCGCAGGCAGGTGAGCGGGGGGCGGCGGGGTCGGTTCCACCCGGACTGGGTTGGTTACCCGAGCTCCGTGGGCCCGGCCGAGCCTCCGCCGCTGGTGGGGGGTGTGCGGTCCTGCCGCGGCCCGGCCGAGCCTCCGCCGCTGGTGGGGGGTGTGCGGTCCTGCCGCGGCCCGGCCCTGCGGGGACAGGGAGGACTCTGCGATGGCGGGCCTTGCCTGAGGGCTGCGAGGCGCTCCCGGGGGGCCGGGGGTGGCGCCCCGAGGGCCTGGGGTGCCCGCAGCTGTCAGAGGAGAAATCCCCCCCGTACCGCGCCGTGTGTGTGGCCGGTTCTCGGTTAAAATAAGCGAGCTCTGTAAAAAGCTAGAAATAAACGCATGCTTGTGGAGCACGCGTGCGTAATTTTAGGTGGTGTTTCGTTTGTTTTGTTAACTCTGCTAAAGCGGGTGCAGTGTAACAACTCGTGCAGATGCAGGGCCCGGGGTGCCTGGGCAGCGGGTGGGAGACGCTCCGCAAGGGGAGGCTTGTGCTTCATCATTCAGCTTCTGCTTAGTGCTGCCGAGGCTTCTGTGCAGCCCTGTCCTGGGGCAGCGCTCTGGTTTCTCTCTTCTGAGCCCAAGACGCTTATTTATGGAGACCTTCCATCTGTGGGCTCCTCCAGTGACTGCGGGGGACAGCTGCTGCCCTTTGCCCCTTGCAGGAAGACTCCACGATTTAATGGTGAAAATGCTAGTATTAACATATTTGTTTTAATCAACAAATGTGCAGGTTTAGTTAATGTCCAATAGTGACTGTTTTATGAAGTTTCACAATTACTTTATGAAGAAGATAAAGGGTCTGTTATAGGTGGCAATTTAATTGTGAACGTGAGTTTAGCACTACAGAAGTAGTAATTGATCACTGAATATTATTATGTCTTGACTGTACAACTGTTCTAGTGGGAGGTGGCATTTAAAACCTATTTTTGGCCTAACAGGGGCTGAGTTGGTAATTAGGAGCAGAATTATAAGATGTTGCATGAGTTAGAATTTCTGAAAAGGTCTATAAAAATATTTGAGCATTTGTATATTCCCCTCTAGTAATTCTTGTGTACACTTTCTAGTTAGCCTTTGTCCTAAAGGCAGCCTCTGCTCTGTTTGCACAGCGCCTAGTTTAGTAAGCTTTGGTGTGTGCTTTTTGCTCATAAGTAATGCTAAAGGTCTATAATTCCCAAAGTCTTTCAGGTTTATGATTGCCTGTTTTTTGAGAACGTAAATGACCTTCAGCAGCTTGCAGATTTTAAACCACACCACCCTGCAAAAGAAGGATGTTTTTTTATGGGAGGGTACACTTATTTATTCCGTTCATGACATCCTTTTGAACGTTTTTGTGTTGGACTACCTGTAGAATAGGGTGACTAAAGTGCTCTAATTGGGTGGCTGACAGCTGTGTAATAATTACGATTGCACAGACTGTTGCCTCCTGTGTTTTTCTTACAAACCTAAGGCAGTACTTCTGTTTAGGAGGTAACATGAAATCATTAACCTAATATGTTTGCAGGGCAACCATCCTTAAATAATGCCTGTGAGGTTTTACTGCCAGTTTCATGTTTATCTAGTCTTGGGCTGAATATGGATCCACAGAAGCTGCTGCTGTAGATAACTTGCTACACATAACATTCTGTGATACTCCTGGATTTGCGTGGTGTTGGTGAATATGAAGTACCTGCAAGGCCTGTTGAGTGGTGGGTAAGGGTTGGAGTGATCTGTTACCGTAATGGAATTTGATTTGAATAAACTTGAAAATAAACCTACCTTCTGAGAGCAATGCAACAAAGTGCTGCTTTGTTGAGTTTGTTTCTGGCTGGATTTGTGGGTGTTTGTGAAGTGCTGCTCACCGTGGAGAATCTCTCAAATATTTCCAGACTCTTGTTCTCCAAGATCCACATGAGTTTACTGGCAAGTTAATGATGGCAGCAAGAAATCTCTTAACTTTCTATATTTGTGTGAAGGGTTGCTTACAGGGATTTTTGCAATGTGCCTTTGGTGCTCGCTGCTGGTGAAACAAAGACTTGGAGCCAAGGACTCTGGGAGGCTGCTGCCTGCTGTGCCAGCTCACATACTTGTATTGACTTGAGAGGGTTTAGCTCTGCTGCAAAAGGACAATTTTATCTCAAGTCTGAATTCTAAAGGCTTTTGTAGTCGCTGACTGCTGCACCTGATTCTTGCCACTTTCAGACTAGAAGAAGAATGCAGACTTGAAGAAAACTTGTATTTATTTTCATCTCTTTGCAGAAATGGCTCAAGAAGAGATGGAAATTGATCTCCAACCAGTGGCTGGTTACTCTGTAGAGAACCTTGGGACGCTTCCCACAGAGCTCTCTGTTCATGCTGCTCCAGTGCTCAGTGAAGGAGGAGGCAGCATTACAGTTCTTCCTGCTGATGATGCTGTTGTCACACCAAACGCTGGTGCAACAAGGGAAGCAGCTGCTGAACCTGGCCTGCAGTCAGGTCCTGCCTCGGTTCTCAATGGGCTGCAAAGGCTACAAGGGGCGTTTGATCCACATCAACCATTGCCACAGGCCACGCAGCGTCCACGAGTACGTCGAGCTCGTACGCAACAGAGAATTGGTGGCTCCCAGAGGACAATCAGTGCCAGGTAAATCAGAAAGGAAATTGGCTCTGAACTGTGTTCTTATCAAGCCTGGCATTGGTTTAAAACTGCCTGGTTTACAGTGCCCAGCTCAGTCCCTGTGTGTGGTTGTGGCCAAATTCTGGGCAGGTCACATAACCTTTTAAGTTCAATAACAGCACAGCGCTTTCTGAGCTCTTCTGGCAGGATCTTTGCCCTTGTGGAGTGAATCCCTCTGTTTTTTATGTTGGCAGTGGCTGTGTTGACTTCTGAGCCCTTCTGTGCTTTCCACCTTGCCTGCAGAGCTGCTGCTCACACTGTTCCCTCTGCTCTGCCAGGTTCCCGTTGATGCTCCCTGCAGCAGCGCTGACTCTGGGCAGTTCCAGCCAGCATTTAGCTCAGTGGAGCTTGTGCTCTGTTTTGCTTTTCACCTTTGATTTTTTTGGGACTGCCTGATTAAGTTTTCTGGTGACAATTGCTGCAGAAACTTTCACAAACATAAAACTTAATATTTTTCTGTAGGAGGGAGGATTGTTACCTTCAGGCAAAGAAAATAAAAGTTCTGTGTTTAATACAATTTGTGATGGATTTAAAGGGTGATGAATGGGAATGCTCTCCAGACAGAAAGAAATCCCCATTTCTGGTTGGTTTGTTTTTTTTTTCTCATCTCTGTAGCTTTTGTAAATGCCAAGGGTGAAATTTTAATTAACTGGAGCATTGCCTTTAAATTCAGCAAGACCAAGAACTCCTTTCCTCCCAGATGATTAAACGTAACTGTACTGTTTGCCCTTGGATTGCATGTGAAGGTCACTGTAGTCCTTAGGGCTAGAAGGCAACCCCAAAAACTTCTCTTTTGAATATGAAGGATAATTGAGATGATACCTGAACTGATGGGGGAAGAGGGGAGGATGTTTCTATCTAGGGATGAAATTCCAGTAGAGAAGAAGAGGGAAAGTAGAAAAACTAGGCACAAAGTAGTGAATGGAGTGAGACTGATACAAGCCTTGGGCTTCTAATATCACCAGTGGTTTTGGGAACCAGGTCTGAGTTAGGGTTGGAGGTATTGGTTAGGAGTTCCATAGGTAGCTATTAGTGAGCAACAAGTCTTTGCTTTTCTGATCTCCAAACCCCTCAATATCATTTTTATAACGAGAAGGAGGTTTTCTTTGTGCTGAGCAAGATAAATGGTTGCTGTATGATACTGCTGATTGTTCATGAAGTGAGCAGGTTTGGGATTGCCCTTCTACCAGAGACAGTCTGTCTTTAACTTTGTTACCTTCCTACTGCATGAATTTTACTGAAAACAAGCTTAGAGAAACAGCTTAATTGAAATAACTGGCTTTTATTTCTTGCTTTTCTGGGCTCAGGGCAGCATTGGACAGTTACTTTCAAGTCAGCAGGAGCCGAGAGCCAGCTGCTGCACCAGTTCCGCGTCTGGAGCCCTCACATAGTGCAAGGGATAACCAGGAACACAGCTCAGATGAAACAATAGAAGTGAGCGACTCTGACAGCAGCTCCTCTGCTGAGGAGGAGGAGGAGGCAGCGGTAGAGGCTACGGCACCACTGCTACCGTCATCCCAGGAGACACCTCCAGCAGCTAGTTCAGGAGGTTTGTGCTGTGTTTGAGCTTTGTAGAGCCTTAATTCAGAAACTTATATTGCCCCTTCAAAACTCAGTGGGGAAATCCTTTCCAGCTTCACAACAGACGGTGCTAAGAGATTGTTATGCCCACAGCTGACAGGAGCAGGTTGCTACCACAAGGCTTTCTGGCAAGCGGTTCCGAAGAGCAGTAACAGCAATGGGTGATTTGTACTGTAATGTTAAATACAATATTTTTGCTATGTGCAGGCTGCTGCTTATAAGTAATTCTGGAAATGGTCAGAATAACTTCAAGTTTAGAGATTAGTGCTTAGAATGCTTCTTCTGTTATATATTATCAAGAAATATCACTGAAGACATCAAGTCACATCTCTGAAGATCAGCAGTACTTTTGGTTTTCAGAGAAGGATCTGATTCAGTATTTTTATATTATTTGGGATTTCAGTCTGCTTCAGTTTAGAGTTTTTATTTACTTTCTATTTATTTTATCCAGACTCATGTTCACAGGCTGTCACGCACTTCAGTGACATTGTTTGTGATGAACGTACCCAGTTTATGTAAGAGTGACAAATAGTTAACCTCCTAGTCAAGGTTACTGATGCCCAGAGAATACAAGAACAGAATTTTAAAAGAAAAATTATTTTATTTTACTTCAGCCTCTAAGGAATATCCTTATGCTTCACTCTCTGTACTTAGTTTTGTTTTTGATTGGCCGACACACCTTGACACCTTTTTTTGAGGGTACATCTATGAGATATCTTTTGAACAGGTTCATTCTGCTTGCTCTGAGCTAGTCTTACACGTGACAGGAGCTCAAGCTGTTAAGTGCTGTCTAATACTGTGTGAACATATGCTCTCTGTAGGGTTTTCTGGAATTCCCTTGTCTTTTTTTTTACTTATATAAGCCACTAGTTTCTGTTCATCCCAGGGCCACAGAGGCTGAAAATGTTATTAACATTAGCCAGGGTTAGCTGATACCTCTCTTCTGCACTGAGAATATCTGCTTCGAATACTAAATGTGACTAATAACTCTTTTGTTTTGTCAGGAGATGGGGGAGGCAGTGATTTCTGCTCTTTTTTTTTTTTTTCTTTTTAGTATGCTAGTGGTGGTAATCCAAACATAGCATTTCTGTGTGCTCATGCTTTGACAGAAGGGCTAACAAAGGCCCACCACAAAAACATATGGCCCAGCAGAACTGATACTTTGGATAACTACCAGCTGGAAAACTGCTTAAGTCAGGGTGAACGGACAGATAGCATACGGTAAACACTTTCTTGGCACATGAAATATGCATGCTTAGATCCCTTGGCAAAATAACTTGTGCATATTAGTGTCTGTCTTCAGGCATAACGATGCAGGGTTCTGTCTTTTAATCGGTCTAACTCTAGACCTGTATGCAGATATATTTGTTTCCAACAGGTCAGAAAATCCTGATAATAATTGCTTTCTTTAAAAACCTCTCCTTTTTCATGGAATATGCTTAAATTCTACTGCTTTCTATGAAAGAAGGCATAAAGTTCTTCAGCACTATGGTTGGTGAACAGAAGGACTTGCACACAGACTACCTGACCTTCAGTGTCGAGGACAATGACCTGAAGCTTTGTATGTAACCTGTGCCGTGTTTGCACTGCTCACCTTTTGCCCCAGTGATTTCAGACCAAGTCAAGGAGAACTCCTTTTCCCACATTATGTGTCAGTTAATTTAAGCAATGTTCTCTTTAGTTTCCAGTCAGATTCAAGCGGAGCCACCTCCAGCTTCTGCAGAACATGGCAGTCAGGAAGAAGAGGAGGCTAAAGTCCAGCAAAAGAAGGTAAAGTGGCCTAAATGCTTTTGGAGAGAGATTAAATATGGTCAGTGCTGCATTTCTCTAAAAAAGTTGTGTGTGTTTTTGTATTTTTTAATTTTAATTCCAGAGAACTCCACTAAGGAACCCAGAGACATCAGTTCCTGTTGCTCTGCTGGATGAGGAGGAAGGGGATACCTGCACCATCTGCTTTGAGCAGTGGACCAATGCCGGGGACCATCGTCTCTCAGCATTGCGATGTGGACACCTGTTTGGTTACACGTGCATTGAAAGGTGGCTCAAGGGACAGGCAGGGAAGTGCCCCCAGGTAAAATGGACATTTCTGTGCACGGGAGGGGACTTGCTATCAGGTAGCTTCTGCTGCAGATGTGGTCACAATCGCCATTAGCTGTTACAACTACTCGTTGTGTGAAGAATTCACCTTTGCCTGCTGTCAGAGATAACAAAATTCACCATTATTTTGATATAACTAGGCCAGGAACAGCTAGCACTGCTTTAAAGGGAGAATTCTGACTTGGGTTTTCTCCCCAAAGTAGAGCATTTCTGAGCAGTAGACTCAGAAGTTTGAGTTCCAACGCTAAACCTGTAAATGGTTTAAGAACACTGCACTGTGGTCCTGGAGTGTGGCATGGCAGACAGATTCCTAGAAGCAATTAACTAAGCATAAAGAACATGTTATTAGACAATAAATCTGTTTGAGAACTGTTTTTGGTCAGTTAATCTTCTGTTTTGAACTGTGTCTGCTTTTGCAGCCTTTAAGCATGTTGTTTAGGAAGCTTGCAGAGTAAACCAAGAAACAAGTTGCATCCTTTAATGTCCGTTTGCAAGGGGTAGATCTGCTTTTTAAGGTGCTCCTTTCAGTTTTCTTTCCATGGCTAATACTGATCTCTTTTGATTAGGTCTGTGCTTCTCTGTGATGTGCTTCCATTCCTTATTTCTTTTCTCCAGAAAGGAATGTTGACAAAAAATAGGTCAATGGGTACCTTGTAAATAGGATTCAGTTCTGCTGCTTTCTGGGTCAGTGCCTGGAAGCCCAGGATTTCTTTGGCTTTGTCATTTTGAGAGCCTCCATAGTCCTGCTTGACTTTGTGCGGCATTCTGTCCTCTCAACAATAAACTTCCTATTGATGTGCGCTGCAATTAAACATAAAGAATCACTGTTACCATGGCAAAGGCCCAAACCTTATTTCTCCTATCCCTGTTAAGTTTGTGTGAGCTTTTCTTCATGCACTTCAGGCCCAGACAGAATTCTCAGAGACCTTCCCAGCATCTTTGCTCTCTGGAAATTTGACTGCTCTCTTCTTGAACCCTACCAACTCATAAGGGCTGCTTGCGCCTGGTTTTTCTTCTAGTGCTGTAATTACTGAAAATTCCTGGGAGAACTCCTTGTTCTGGAGAGAACCTTGCAGCTAAATCACCTTCCCTTCATTTTCAGTTGCTATCCTTTGCGAATGGGCATTCTCTGATTGAATAGCACAGGGTAGCTGTGTGTGGTGCTCTGTATACTAAGTGGCTTGAGTGCAAGTTACTGTGAAATTGCAGCATTCCTGATCCTGCCAGTGATGGCTGCTGGCTGCCAGGAAAGATGTCTTAGCCATTTACTGCTCTGCAAGGCAGTTCTTTACAAATGGAAGGGGGTTGTCTGATCTGAAACTGTTGTCTGTGATATCTTCATGCTACTAAATAATAGAAAAGTCTGATTTTTAAGCGTATATAATAATTTAATATTCAGCGGAGGTGACTTGATCTGAGTATTCACCACCTCCTTTCTGACCAAAATGCATTTGCAAAACAGCTTGCAGGTGCCATAATTTCTTCCAAGTCCCAACTCAGGAAGGTGTTATCCCTTCTATTTAAGGTGATTCTAAAGTACTAAATGGTCACAGCTAGATGCACAAGATTATTGAAATATCTGACTCCCTGTGTATCACTGGAATCAGTGTGATGTCAGTGTTTCATACTGACACTGTAATGCTTTTATGGATTTGGGCCTATAAGATTTGATCAAAGGAATATAGTATGTAAATAACAGAATTGTGAGTATACTCAGGGATTCTCAAAGCATCCAGTCTGGATGTTTGCAAAGCAGAAGTTGGGCCAGTGTTTTGTTTTAGATATTTTTTTCACCCCTTATTTTTTTCACCCCTTTGTCTGATTTTTTTTTTTTTTTTTTTTTTTTTTGTCCCTGGAACTTAGTTATATATATATATAACTATATATATATATTTTATATACATATAAAAATATATATATAAAAAACTATATCCTGACTATGCTGTGTCACTGGTGCTGTTGCAGAAGAAATTTAGTGGAAAGCAAGGAGATGCATTATTAACGGTGCAATAGGACGCACAACCTAAACTGTTGTAGTCATGACTAGAGTTCTGGTGTCCATATGAGGGACTGTCTTGCAAATACGCTGTGTTAGATTTGTGGCATTGTAGATTTGTTCTCAAGCAGACAACTCCACCCTTCAAAGTGATAAGGGTTTTTCAAAATAATACCTAGCAACTTGTAGGGATGCGTAATTTTGATAGTTGAATTCTTGTAAATGAACTGAACTTGTCTTTTATTTCAGTGCAACAAGAAAGCAAAACGTTCTGATATTGTGATCCTGTATGCTCGCACTTTGAAAGCGCTGGATACCAGTGAACAGGAGCGCATGAAAAGGTACTGAGTCTCCATGTAAAGATACACCCTTGCTGACTGTGTGCTACTGAAAGCTGCAGTCGGGCTTCATCTTCTTGCTTTCATTTCCCGTATTCTCTAAAGCAATTTGTGTATTCTCTTGGGGATTACTGTGGGTATGGCTGGCTTAAAAACCCAAGGCTTTGCATGTGGCTTACCTGGAAGGAGAATTTTTATTTTGAAACACAATTCTTGAATTTGTCTTTGCAGCACTGAAATAGCAAAAGCTGTCTTGGGCTGTATCCTGAAATCTCATCACATGAGAACATGCAGAGTTGTTGCCAGAAAGCTGTATATTGCTAATTCATCATTAGATAAGAAAGCAAGGCATGGTTAGAAATGCAAGGGAGGTGAATAGCTGACCTTTTCTGTCATCTTTTCTGCGTGCATTAAACACAGTAATCTCTCATATGAATCACTTTCCATCTTGCTTTGTCAAACTCTTCATGTAGCTGTACTTACAAAAGGTCAGCAAGCATTACTATGACTCTACTTCCCTCTCCAACTTAAATGTAGACTTTTTATTGAACAAAGGAAAAGCAGGTATGAAAATGGGGACTAATTTCTTTTCAGTAAGATGCTGTCAAAGATACTATTCTGAAATGAAAAGGCTGCAGATTCCTGAATCTTGTAGTGAATAGAATTTAATTGGGGTCTTCTTCATGTATCTCTAAATATGCTGCTGTTCTTTTAATGCAGTCTTTCAAGAGAAACCTTGCTGTCTGGGTAATTATTAATTTGAAATGAGGAGTAACTCATGAAGAGAAAAATCTTCTGTCCAGATTGCCACTGCTGAATGGTGTTCAAACCGTACCTTTAGAAGGGCCGTGCTTCTTTTACTGGATTGATAATATAAAACAAACAATAAATAAGTTAGTTTGTTTTTCAAAAGCATAGAAGGTATTTGGGTGTTTAAACCTTGTTATCTCTCATGGAGGGGTAGTTGTCCAACTGCTGCTTGTCTTAGAATCTTGCTGCAGCCTTTCCCCGCTTGCCCTGCACCTCCTCTGCCTCCTGTTCTCGTTGCGAGGCAGACAGCAGTGACTGCTTGTCAGTCCGGTGGAGCTGCTGGCAGCGGCTGCTTTGTGGCACGCAGCCACAAGTGGAGGACAAATGTCAACACTGATGTATACATCAATATTATTTGCACATAGCCTTGAATTAGGTATAAGATCATGGCGTTTGTTTTTCACAACCAAAAAAGCCAGCCTTCAGGCTCTGGGTACTTGTGTAAAGAATGTGTTTGCAACTGTTAAATACAGCATTTCACCTGTTTCTTCTGCAGAAAAATAAAAAAATTGCATGAACAAGCTATAGGGAAATGACAGAATTTTGTGCTTGGTGAACATGTGAGGATAGGTCTTCATATTAAGAAGGTACTTAGACAAGCTAGATCTCCCTGCACCTGAACTACTGAAATAATGCAATATTGTAGCTTTTGAAGTGCAGAATGCACTGGTCGACATCATAGACCAAATGTGCTGATAATTTTAAAGAATACTGTTGTTTCTTTCCCCTCTTTAACTATTCCTTCATATGTAAAGCATATATGAAAGAGAGAAGTATTGAAGTATATTATCAAAATTGCTGCTGCTAAATTGTGTGTATCCACCTTTAGGCTCAAGGTGGGGTGGTAAGTATGGCATCCACAGAGACTCTGTCTGATACAGCTATATTTTCCTGAAATACAAAATTAGTTACTGGTAGTAGGAACAAGCTTGAAGATATTGTTGTGTTATGACTTGCTGTATTACTGACAAGGTATATTATATGAACGTGGATGGTATAGAATTTACTAAACTGTTTCTGTAGGAAAAGAACCTGATTTCTCTTTCACTGTCCTCTACTAGATTAGCACATTTGGAGAGGGTGAGGAGAAAGGCTGTTGTTTCTATGGAACAATACTCGAGTGAGTCATTCAGTACAATTGCATAACCAGGAACATCCTGAGGTAAATGTACTGGACAAGTGTGGTACCAGATTTTCTGTTACTTTTGCATTTACCTGAACAGGACCAGTGTTGGGATGAAGCATGGGGATAGGAGCAGGCAGCCCAGAGAAGCCTCTTAGCTAATACATAGTCCTAAGATTTACTTTTCTCTCATTCCTCCAGCTCTTTAGAAAAGGAGAAAATGTTGCGGAGACAGGCAGAGCTGGAATCTGCACAGAGCCGTCTCCAGCTGCAGGTTTTGACAGACGAATGCAGCAAACTCCGCAAGCAAGTTCAGGTGAGTCTCATGCTACTAATACACAGAGGATTCTCTTTATTTTCCACCTCTTTTCAACCTGTTCTCTTAGAGAAGATAGGCTTCCAGTTTTAATAAGCAGCAAGATATAGTAAACTCAATTGGTGGGTCATCAAGAGTAACCCAAACATCTCAGGCTGGCATATTCCTGTATATGACAACACTGACTTTTTTTGATGCTTCTAAGGTTTAGTCGAAGTTGCAAGTACAGCTTAGCAGTAGTGTTTTTTGGCTACCGATGTTGCAGGTTCCTCTGCAAGTTCTGTGGTGTCTGATAAGGCCTTGTAATACAGCAGCAAACATTTTCTGCTCCTCTTTCTCCTAACTGCAACAAAACAAGCTTTGAAAGTCTCTATAGTAAACCTGTAATGAGACCTATTATCACTAGTTAGTCAAGAGCTTTTGAGAAGTAGTTTGTGAAGAGGTATGGCTATTTGCAAAATAAAAACAAAACAAAAAACCCTAATATTTTGATGAAGGTCAGGCAACATTGTCCTTAAGCACCTTCTGGTACCATGAGGCCTGGCCTGTCATTAGGTTGTCTACACACATGGGCTAACAGCTGCTAAGAGGCACCTCTGGCCCCTTACAATACAAAGTACAGAATATAAATGACTGGTTGCTGAACAACTGCTTCCTTTCTGGCTTATGCAATACTGTGATATTTTGTAACCCATCACAGCTGCTTTTGCAGAATTCCTATAGATTGTCGACTCTACTAGTGTTTCCAACTGTGAATTATCTGGCATGTTCCACCAGTGCTAGCTTTTGTAAGAGCTTGTTTCATAGCCAGTTTGCTACTTTTTTGTTGTATGAAGTAGATGACATCTAATCTCTCACTGTCTAGTAACTCAATTTTATGCATTTCTCTACTTCTGGATTATTTTTTTAATAGCCTTGGCTATTCATGTCTGTATGTTAAGCAACATCCTCTTTACTGAAGTCTTCCTGTGTGATGTAAGATAAGGCTTTATAAATTGCTTGCCTTGGTTCCTGCGCGAAACTCTATGCTCATCAGAGCTAATAAGATAATTGGTCTGCTTTAAACTTTAGCTTAAAGAAAACATGAATAAGATAAAACTGCAGGTCCATAATATCTTCCTGCACTTCTTTTGGTGTTAAATGATAAAGGATCCAGTCTAACTGAATTGAAGTTGCATGTTATAAAGATTAAGTGCCCTGTGTTCTTTAAGCTCCGTTTCAGCATTTATACTGCATTCATCACTGTCCCATAGTGGTTAATGTGAATGCTGGAAGCAATTTTAAAGTGCTTGTTTGTACTAAGAATAAACTGAAATAAAGCAATTTGCTGGGGAGCAGAAAATCAGCAGGAAGTCTGGAATAAGTCCCTGAAGTTGTTTGATTATATTTTGAGTATATATGTCTAACTATTTCCTTATCTTACGAGTGGTAACAGTAAAGAAACTACTTGCATAGAATCATTTAGGTTGGAAGGGACCTTACTTGGGTAACTTCAGCATTGGGTTGGGCTGTTCAGGGCACTGTCACACCAGGTTTTGAGTGTATGCAAGCAGATGATGCAGCCTCTCTGGACCCATCCCATCGTCTGACCATCCTCAATGAGAATTTTTTTTCTTAATATTTAATCTGAATTTGCCTTGTTGTATCTTGAGCCTGTTGCCCTGGTCCTTTCAGCAATCAGTGGTACTCATGGCACAATAAAACATGTTTAACCGGCTTACAAAGCTGTAAGTCAATGTAGAAAACAAAGTGCTGTGGGACTACAAGTGAAATGTGTGAAATGTCCGTACACCCCGAGGGACATTCAATGTGGCACAGTTCAGCTGCATAGAACTTTATGGGAATAGTTATGATGTTCGTTGTTTGCATGCAAAGCTTGGTGTCTGAAGCTTTACAGAAAGCAAATGCTATCCATTTTCTCCCAAAAGTCATTGTGTGAACCCTTTTTTGTTGCAAATGAGCTTGAGAGCTGTTCCTCATCAGCAGTCATGTCACTAGTTGTGACCTTTTTTTAAGTTTGTATGCATTTTTCTGTGCTCTTGTGCATTAACAATCTTGTCCATTGTACTTTGTTGGAGTATTTAAGATGTTTGAGGCTGGAAAAGGGATGGTTTTTAAATGTGTAGCTAAATGAAAATATACGAGGAAAGGAATGTGAAATTGAGGGAGAGAGGGTAGCTCACTAAAACTCTGGAAGAAAACTCTCAACAGCTTTTCTATATGTAAACCTGCAGTGTGTGCTGTGCCAGGCTATATGCTGCGCACTGCCGGGCAGGTTCAGACTTGCACTTTGGAAGCAAGGATACCAAAGCCTTGCTTTTGCATGAAGTTTTTCGTTTGTGAGCACAAAGAACTTGGGAATCGGATGTGAGCTACTGTTGTACTCCTTCTGAATCTGGCAAAATCTTCGATAGAAGTTTGCTAACAATAAGCAAATCACCTCTGGCTTCTGGCATTAATATCACTCATCGGCTGGGGTAGGAGATTCATTTTTGCCAGTGGGAAACAGTAGCTCTGTTGGCATATGGAGCAGGAAAGGGAGGACTGGCAGGGAAATGACAGGAGGTTGCATGCTGCTGTGCAGGGGAAAGCAAGTGTAATGGTGAGCCTTGCGGAGGTCAGTTTATATTGCTCGAGGTATTGAAAAAGCTTTTTTAAGATAGGGTTTTTCAGAGCATCCAAGAAGAATTGGATGGCAAAATACCAGTAAAAATTTTTGAACCTAACAACTTTAGAAAAATTTTAGGCTAATGATTTTATTGCATGAAAATCTGACATCTTTGTGATCTTTGTGTTCACCTCCAGTTGGTTTCTGGGGAAGATCCATAAGGAGTAAGTACAAACTGTATTTCATTCAGCTGTTACTTACAGTGAGGCCAATTAAAAATGCTCTGTGGCCCTTTGCTGCAGGTTCCAATTCAGTCAAAGGAAGGTGGAAAGCCTGCAGTGCTGCACCACAGCTCCAGGTTGCACAGTCCTGTGTTGATCTCCGTTAACTGCAGGGCTGGGGCTGTGTTGTGCAAGAGTCTGCAGGAGCGCAGCCAGAGAGTGACAGTCATCTGATAACCTCATTTGTCTTTAAAACCTCATATTAGCTATTAAGACTGTAACCTAATACTCAAAAGAAAGCTATTCTGAATTTCCTGTAGCTGGTTGCTTTGCTTTCTTATTCATGCACCTCTCCTCCTTTGATTTCTCATGCATGCACCTCAGGAAGACTTCTGTATATCCTTCTCTTTCCCCAACCTGTGTTCATTCAAGCTGAAATCCAGGAGGTGGCCGTAGTGTATGCAGAGAGATGAGTGTGCCCTCGAGGCCCTGAGTCAACACCAGGCATCAGGAAAACTCTGCAGAGCATCTCAAAGGAAGGTGCAGGCCTGCATTACCAGAAGAATGTTCTTTGGAGTGCAATTAGTGGAATTCGTTCTGCAGTGCAACATTTTTAATCACCTTGGTAGCACGTCTCCAGTAAGACTTGCTGATTCTGCTGGGTTTGTCCATTGTGTTTAAGTGTAAGCATTGTAGTAATAGTCCTTGTGGT
Source organism: Columba livia (assembly GCF_036013475.1). Classification (NCBI taxonomy): domain Eukaryota; kingdom Metazoa; phylum Chordata; class Aves; order Columbiformes; family Columbidae; genus Columba; species Columba livia. The sequence continues at coordinate 11,304,844 of NC_088614.1, forward strand.
TTTAATTGCCTGGTTTCCTTTTTTAATAAGTTGTGTAAAAGTTGAATGTGGAGTGCAGGTGATGAGGAGAGCTTTGTAAACTCCCCAGAGCAACAAATAATTTTGGTTTTTGATCCCCAGTGGTGGTGGTAACCTTCTGCCTTTTAGAAATAATGAGTTTATTAAATCTTTTATTAAAATACATTTTCTTCCAAGTTACCTGTGATTTCACTGACTGCTTACTCTAAGCCTGAAGCTACATTGTAAGTGTCCTGGCACACCCCCTACCCCTTTTTCCTCCCTGAGTTGTTTTGTCTTTGCTTGCTCTAATGGGATCATCTTGAGTCTTCAGCTTTGACTTTTGTTCCCTTGGGGAATTTGCAATGAGCTTGATGCAAAGCAGATCAGACCTCTGTAAAATAACAGAATGGCTCTCCTCTTGAGCGGTTTCCAAATGTTATAGGTCTTACTGATAACTATTAATGTGGAGCTTGATCTTTGATCTTGCCTCTTTGAGAACTGCTGCTTTTGCTTAGATATGAGTGAAGTGGTAGTGGCTGGTTCAATATTGAAGCTAGCTTGCAGTCTACTAATATATTCACATCACTCTTGTGGACCTTAAATGTTTAAAAATTACATAGTATTTGAAGCATAATCCATGTTGCTCAGACAACAGAAAGCAAGTAGCAATTTTCTTTATTACATCCCCTCATATCCCTGGGGTTCTGTACTGTCCAGTTTTGCCCTTGGATTACAACAAGTTGGTCAACATGCTGTTTTGAGGGGCATTTTTAGTTGAGTCACAATATGCCAATGCCAGTACTCGCATGCCCACCTCACCCTTGATGATCTCTGCGGAAAGGGGAATTTTAGGAATGCTTTGTTGCTGATGGAAGCTGTCCTTGGCTGTGTCTCTGCTGAGCATCCTTGAACATTCATCAGTTGAGGTGGGGGGAGGCGGTGGTAGTAAACAGGGCTGGAGCTCTTGAGAGTTGTCTTGTTCCTGGAATTTGCTGCTCAGGGTTTACAAGAACAGGGTCATCTTCATTAAATAGACTGACTTGTTTCCTGCAACACCCTTTGTGTTGAAACTTGGGCTTTTATTTTTTTTATGGGGTATTCTGGAAATTCTGGAAAATGGTTCTAATTGACTGTCTCTTGTGGTTTAGCTGCATGTAATACTTGGCAGTTCATTCTCTTCTAAACAGCATTGATCTGGTAATAATTGTTATTGGCTTTTTTGTGTTGCCCAAGAGCCCTCTCATTCACAGGGTCTAATACATACAATAACAGACTTTGAGTACATTCTGCCAGAACTTGCATAGCCTTTTGAATGCTTTTGTTGCTCGCTGTCATAATCGGTGGACTTGGAAATTCAGCATTTCAGGAACAGTATGGAAATGGGACCATATTTTCTCTTTTTATGTAAGAGCAAGTACAATTGAAGCATCTGGAACAGATGGCACAGAAGGTTACATCGCCAGTGACATATTAAAGCTCTGTTGGGTCTTTTTCTTTGCAGGAGCTGAAGGATCTGGTGGCCCAGCACAACACAAGTGCTTCTCAGCAACCTGGCAGCTCTCGCACCTGTCCCCCAGGCAGCCTCCCCTCCAGCCAAAGCCAACGCAAGTACCACTTGGAGAAGGTTTTTGTAGTGTCTCCGACTGGGAACTGCAGAGTAATGGCATACTGTGACTCACTGAGTTGTCTCGTGGTATCACAGCCTTCTCCACAATCTACTTTTATTCCTGGTAATTAAGCAAGTCAAGATTTGGGAGTTCATAGGTGGAAGTTAAATATGTTTTCTACTTGGCTTCCTCCTTTTCTTGCTTCTGCATGTACCCTGTAAACTAGGAATACTCCTAAAACTCCCTCTGGTTCATCTGGCCCCTGCATTGGGAACTTCTGGCTAGGGAAGTAGCTTGTTTTCCCCCATCGCTTCTAGGGCAGAGTCCTAGCAGAGAGTCTCTGGCTCTTCTGTTGCGAACTGCCCCATCCACAAGAATGTAAAAGGTGTTTCTGGTATTCCTCAGTGAAGATGACCCTGTGCAAAAAGGTGATTCTTCTGAAAGAACACGGGGCCAGTGCACTAGGGCACATGGTGAAGCTTCCAGTGCTTGAGTGAGAAATATGGCTCTCCAAATTGGAGGTGGATTGATCCACACGCAGCTGAATTGTCAGTACTCTTAAAAGGAGGAAGTGGGGAGGGCAAATACCTTCTAATATGAATGACAGGAGCACTGTTTCCCCAAGAAGTCCTGGGCAGCCTTTTTTCTGTCTCACTTACTGTCAGGCACAAGTGACCTGACATCTGGACCAGCACCAACTTACTTTTTCACTGAAACAGATGTAGCATCAGAAATCTGAGAGAGTTTATTTGCAGAGTACTTCAATGCTTTGTGAATGATGAAACTTTATTTGGTTAATGGTTTGGAGATTAATATGCCTTGTCTGGGCATAACAAAATTGTTTTCTGCATGCAAATGACCTTATTTTTCTGGCTTGTGGAGCTGGGGAATGTATCTCTGAATAGAGGCTTTGTGGTGACTTGTAGCACACAGGTCAAGTTCACCTGTAAGCGTTCTTTGCAGTGACACTTGTTCTCTTAAATAGCCATGTAATCCTACTGTGTGTGTTTTTATCTAGGCAAGAATGTCTTTGAAGAAAGTGGCTAAAGAGCAGTAGGCCTTTGTAACAAGAATTGTAACACCGATATTGAATTTTCTCTTGCTGGCTGGGATCCTTAGGGATTCAGCCCTGTTGCCATTTGAACTAAAGAATGTTTTGTGGCTGTTCTTACCCAGAACTGGACATAACTTTTATGTGTGCATCCCACCACAGGCTTCAGTACAGACACTGTAGCTCTGGCATAAAACTGCTAGTTCTGTGTGTATGGTGTTTCATGATAACCTGCTTTATCCTCCTCCTGTGACAGGTTGTGGTGTTAAGATGATGAGCGTGGCCAACCTGAAGAGCAGTCAGTACATCCCCATCCATAGCAAACAGATTCGGGGACTGGCTTTTGGCAGCCGAGCAGATGGCTTGCTGCTCTCTGCTGCTCTGGACAACACTCTCAAACTCACCAGGTGAGCCTGCTGGTTTGGGTTGCACCTCTCTCGGTACTACTCTATTCTTCCTTACAGAAATTGAGCTTCTAAAGAATTAACACTACAAATATGCTTTTAACTGTCTTTACCCCAGTCACTGTCTCACTCTTGCTTAAACTGGATTCTTTTGAGGTGTAAGCACTGTTCCTCTCATATAAAAAGAGGTAAATAAATAATGAGAGATGTAATCTGGAGAGGTGAACCCTGTGATCTCGGGAATATGCGATATTACAAGATTACACCAGAGTCACTTCTCCTAATTGTTTCTGGAAAAGTAACTTAGCTTTCTCTTTCCAGTAAGGCAGCTGAGCCCCTGCTCTGAGATTTCCTTTCCCGGTCTCCAAAGATCGATCTGGAAAAGGAAGCATTGGCCTGGAAGAACTATAAAGCACTTGACAATATCCAAGTGATTATTCTGTCTAGATTTTCCAAATTCGTGTCTGGAGTAAAGGAGGAATTAATTCAAAATTCAGTCTAGAGAGATGCTTCTGTTTAAAGACTTTAAAAAGCTATATCTGCTTACCTTAATTATGCTGTGTTCTCACCAGTAGATGCTTGTACAATGGGCCAACACTTTGCTTTTCTTCTGCAGCTTAGCAACAAATACTGTGGTGCAGACGTACAATGCTGGCCGTCCTGTCTGGAGCTGCTGTTGGTGTCTTGACGATACAAACTACATCTATGCTGGATTGGTCAATGGCTCTATCATGATATACGATTTGAGAGACACGAACTCTCACGTCCAAGAACTAGTCCCTCAGAAGTCCAGGTATGGCATAAGGATTTTTTCATTCCTCTCAACTTCACTAATGTACATTAAGCTAAACGTAGCTTCTTCCATAAATCACACAGCAATTGTAGTAGTTGAAATTGTTTTATGTGAATCTGTTCTTCAAAAATTCAAATGTAGCACAGATATGAGAAGTCTCTCATGTCTGCATGGTATATGTGTAACTTAGTATGAGTGCTTGGCCCCTGCGCCTTTTTAAGGCACACAGTGAGCAGAAATGGACCACCACTAGTGGAGTTGGGTTTAGTATTTAAAGGACAAATTACAAAGAGGTGTGCAATGCTGGCACCTCTCTTACTCAGGGAATCAAATGCTGATTTATACACATCTGATCTGTGCTGTCTGTTGCTCCTTTAAAACAGAAGCTCAGTTGAATTTCATTTATTTTTGACAAACCCATTGAGGTTCCTTGCTTGAAGGACCATTTTGTAGGCTGCTTAGCCCCTCTCTTTGCGATGTCGCTGGAGAGACTGCAGCTCAGAAGTGGTGAGGCAGAATGCCTGTGCTGACTCCTGCCAATCATTCTTCCAGGTGCCCCATGGTGTCGCTGTCCTATCTGCCCCGGATGGCTTCAGCGTCACTGCCCTATGGTGGAATATTAGCTGGGACCTTAGAAGGCGCCTGCTTTTGGGAACAGAAAGCTGGCAACTCCTACCGGCCTCATCACCTGCCACTGGAACCTGGAGGATGCATTGACATTCAGACAGAGATCAACACTCGGCACTGCCTTGCAACATACAGGCCTAGTATGTAACAGCATGCATCTGCAATGTGCTTTTTGGTGCCACTCTGGCCGCCTGTTTGTTGAGTTCAACAGCAGCTTTGGTGCTGAGGGCACAGCAAAAATGTAGTACTTGCCCTAGCCAGAGCAGCATCTGCGCGCGGATAAGAGTTGGGTGAGGGCAAAAGGAGACAGCTGCAGGGTGATGTTGCTTGTGTTCCTACAGTCAAAACTTGTTTGTGATTAAATTTTCCAAAGGTTACCTTTTTTATTTTCTGCCATGCAGGTAAAAATAATCCGTGTGTGCGTTGTGTGATGATGGAACTGACTTGCAGCCCACTGACAGAGGCCTCTGAAGATGTGGTGTGTTCTTCTAACCCGGTTCAGACCTTCAGTGCTGGGCCCACCTGCAAGTTGCTGACCAAGAATGCCATTTTTCAGAGCCCGGAGGACGATGGCAGTGTCTTTGTGTGTGCTGGTGATGAGGCATCCAACTCTGCCCTGGTATCTCTCATTCCTTTCTGTGTGGTGGAGGGTTTTGTTGTAATTCTTCAGCTAGAAACCTTATCAGTCACAGCATCAGTGTGTTTTGCTGGGAATTGTCTTGTAACGCACATTACCCTGTGCAGGTTGGCCCATTGTACTTGCTAGAGCAGATGTAACTTTGATAGACACTCAATATTAGTCAAGGCCTGTGGTCCACGTCCATTGGCAGGAACATGGGCAGCAATCCTGTTGTCCACCAGAGGAATGCAGTTGAGCACACTGGCACAACTGGGCACTGCACGTGGTGCAACAGGCTGGCTGGGAGAGCTGATGATGATACATGCTGTACGGGATGGACACAGGCTCTTTAGGAATTACAAGGAAGATGAGCAGAAGGGTTGCCCTTTATATGAAAAAGCAGCTCAGATGCAGAGGATGGACAAGAGGCTGTGTGAGAGCTCATGAGTCAGGGTCTGAGAAGAGGGCAGTTGGGGTGACATCATGCTGTGAGTCAAAGACCACCCAGGCGGGATGGGAAAGCAGAGAAAGGGTCCTGTAAGTAACTCGAAGAAGGTCTTTTCTCTAGAGAGAGGAAGCTGGTTTGGATGGGAGGGGAGAAACCTGCAGTCTGTGACCTTGTCTGTCCCACAGCTCTGGGATGCTGGAAGTGGCTCCTTGCTGCAGAAGCTGCAGGCCGACCTGCCTGTGCTGGATATCTGCCCTTTAGAAGTGAACCAAACCCACCTCCTGGCGACTCTGACGGAGAAGATGGTGAAGATCTACAAGTGGCAGTGAAGAGTGGTCCCTGTGCCTGCCACAGAGAGACTTTCCAAAGATGCTGCTGATTAACCCTGTACAACTGCTCAGTCCCAGGCTCTGCTGTCTTGCACATGCTGCTCCCAGGAGGTGGGAACCACTCCAGCACCTTCCTGGAACTATCCGGAGCTGGGATGTGCTGGTGCCTGGAGCAATTCCCTTCTTTCTCCATCTTCCTTTATTAGGTCTGCCCTTTATTTCTTCTTTGGTCAGTTTTCTTCAGTCAAACTCCACAAGCTGCCTCAGCACAGCAATAATTCTTGGACTGTCTCCAGCATGTGTTGCTGCACTTTTTTTTCCAGTGTGAATACAGCACCGGGACTTGCAAATCTCTTCTATGAATCAACAAAATTAGAGGAACTTGAAGACCTAAGACTCCCACTGCACTTTCTCCTGGAGTCCTGCTGTGATTGGTGGATGATGAAAAGGTGGCAATGCTGGCATGGTTGATACTCAGTCTAAAAGCAAGTTCACTGCTTTAGGGAACATACTCCTGTGTTCTTTGGAAGGTCTAAGGTCAGTTGGCAGTTATTCCCTGATGAGAACAAACCCTGTTTTGTGGCCATGGAGAGAACAGGCTTGGAAAATCTACAGAGAACTTTTATATTTTTTTCCACGAGCATATACTTTGCACTGTAATTCCTTAATTCTCTGTCCCCATTTCCTTCCCGTTCTCCCTTCCCTGCTTTACCCACAAGCAAACTTGGACAGTTGGTTGTGGAAAATGAAACTCTAGTACTGGAGAAGTACAGGTAAAGAGGGTGGAGATGATTCTTGTCCTTTTTGCTGCTGCAATCCATGGTGTCCTTTAAAGACAGCAATGGACTGAAACAGCCAGTACCTTGGTAAAGAACACTGGCTGCTTTTGTGGGTTGGGGTTTTGTTTTGGTTTTGTTTCCCCCCAACACCTTTGAGGAGCTGATGGAAGCTCGGGGATTTCATCAGCGTGCTTTCACTGACCTTTTGCCTTCCTTGAGTCATAGTTGCCAGCTCACCGGCCAGTCACGGCTCACTTCCAGTTGTATTTGTGTGGAAGCATGCTGCAGGCTTGCTGGTGTATGTCAGTCTGAGCCCCTGGGGTGGGATCACAGCTCGGGGGATGTGCGCTGGCCTGGTGGGCGCTGAGCACCCTTACCATAAAAATGCTAAGGGGTGCGAGAACGTTTATCTCCAGGTCAGATCATTAAACAGGACTTCGATTTCATTTTATGTTTAATGAAAGCAAACTTGCAAGGATGTTGGAAGCTGCAAGATCAGTTCCCTGGGCTGGAAAAGCATCCCTCGGCTCACCTCTGGCTGTGGAACGCAACTTCTGTCTTGTAGGGATTCAGAGTGCCACCTCTTAAACTGCCAGAACAATTTTATTTTCTGAAGTCTGGGGCTTGCACAGTATGATCATGTTTGTTTTACCTCTTAAATGAGATTGCGAAGATCTCTTCTTAAGTTTCTATATTTCTGTATAGTATTTTGTTGCTATATTTTTATATACTGTAAAAAATAAAGCGTTTATAGTTACCAAATATAACTGTTGCTGCTGTTCTTTAAAAATACATCTCAGCAGTGTACACTGCATGTCTTCTGAACATAAGCAGGCATGCACGTATGCAGGTAAGGTTTGTCATGCTTTGTAGTACTTCCAAGTCATGCTGAGCTTCAGACTAAAATAGTGGAGGCTTTTAGTGAGCGGGTCCTCACTGAGCCACGCTGCTCTGACCAGGTGAGAGGAAAGGACAGGGCTGAGTATGATCAGGCCATGCACCTGGGACATCCTTTTAACTGGGAATAAACTCACTGGTGTGAGACTTTTTGGCATTTCAGCAATGATCAGGAACAAAGCATAACACTGTGAGAAAGTCTCTGGTAACACCAGCTAAAACCAGAAGGAGCAGGCTCTTCTCTGCCAACTCAGTGCAATGAGCTGCTTGTTCTCGCCATTTTGGGGCATCGTTTATGCTCAGTCAACTCCAACTCTTTATTCCCCACAAGAAATTTGGAAAGCTTTAAACACAGGAGAAGGGATTAAGACCCCTTAGCTTTTTGTTTCCTAGGTAGCACTTGTTTTCTACTTTATACCACCCTACAGGAATAGAGGTACAAAGTTAAATGCTATTAAAATAATAATGGAAGATGATACTTGCATATTCTTTGTTTTCAAAGTCAGATTTTAAGAAAATTTTCAAAGATTTGAAATGTGAAGAACCTTGTCATACTGTCCTAGTCACAGGTTTGGTACAGGCTCTGGGAAAGAGCACCTACATTGTGTGCAGAAAGCCATCAGCATCAAGGGCTGATAAAAGGTCAAATGTGTTAATGAAATATTTGCTCATCTCTGCCTGGAGTCAAAAGGGCAGATTCTGGGATGGAAGGAATTAAAATCCATGTCTCTGCACTGTGCAGGGTAGCTGTTGTTAGAGGCTGAGCTGTTTCGCTGGTGTTTTAGGCAATAAGCCATGATGTGGCTATTTCTGCCTCTGTCTCTGGGAAGATTTTGTTATCGTGGAGCAGGGCGGCCCCTTGGCAGTTCCTGTAGTAAATCTGATGTGAGGTGATAGGTAAAGCTGGGCAGTGCTGTGGCTCCTGCAGACAGGGTCTTGCTCTTAGATGTGCACAGGCATTTTTAAATATTTTTTTTCCAGCCTGTTGTGAGGGAACACCTTTCCTAATTTTAATTCTTACAAAAGCAGGCCTGAGGAACAGCACCGTTTTGGCCATCACTGGCTGCAGTGGCAGCTTGGCAGGAAACCCAGGGGCCAAACACAATCCAGCCTGGGCAACCCTCACTGCTCCCTGTGGAGGTCTTGGGGGCTGGCAGGGTTTGTAATGACTCGGGGGTGAGACTGCAACAAACCTAATCAAAAATGTTGCAGATCACAAAAGGTAGTGCTAAAAATGTTTGAGCAAAGACATGAGCACAGCTTGGTGTGCAAGGCAGGACCTGCCAGTGGGTCACTTGGCTCTGGCTGTGCTGGCTGCTTCCTGGAGGGCAGAAAAGCGGCTATTTTATGTTCCCCCGAACCAAATTGGATTAAAACCAGGTAATGCAGCAAATGAAACAAGCAGCTTAAGCTGAACTTTGTTATGCTGAGGTAGCCAGAGCCTCCCTGTAGGATTTCACTTAGTTCTCCTTTTTGATTTGCAAAGAGAGGTGGCGAGATTTTTCTGCTAACGTAGATGAGCAGGTTTTCTACCAAGGCAGTAAATGCCTTAGCGGACCTGGCTTTCTGCTGGTTTATGAAGGAGAGAGAATGAGGAAAAGGTGTTCAGGGAGAAGGAAGAGGAGAGGGGGAAAACACAGGAATGAGCAAGGAAAAACTAGTTTTCTGTTGGGTTTGATTTGCATCACATACCAGAACTAGTAAATGTGAAAGAACAGATTTCACTGCCAAGACAGGGAGGGAGAACGGGGCAAGGTCTCCCCTGCTGGGATGCACTTGCAACTTTTTAGCAGCAAATCTGCAGTAAAGGCTTTTCACAACTAAAATGTGAATTAGTTGAGAGCTCAGACACCCTGTGAGTCCAGCTGCATCCCTAAATGTTGTGGAGTTGCCCGCAAAATCAAGCAGAGGGGTCACAGCACCTTGGCAGCAGGACTGACCCTCTGCTGAGCTGCTGCTGTTCCCTGTGAGCGCTCTCGGCCTGCAAAGTCAAGCATGTTGGTGTGAACAGCGTTCATCACTTAAGATAACAATATTTATCATCATTTATTTGTATTTGTGATAGTTAAAGATATTTAGAGATGCTGTTGAGAGGCAGAAACGCCTTGTGTTCACGGTACTTCTCTTTGCTAAAGGAGATGGGCTGTGTCAGAGCCGCAGGTGCCCTGGCGTGGTGCAGTGCTGGGTGCTGCAGGGTGCGTGCCCGTAGGAAACGTGCTCTGGTGCAGGAGGGTTCACTGATACAGTCTTGGAGCCTCAGCAGCATCCCTTGAGGACACCAAGGGAATGTGGCATGTTGCTCCTTTCCCACCTCTTGCCAAATAGTGCCTCTAAGTAGCCAAAAATAAAAATGGAGGAGTTTGGGCAACTATGCCTTAGACTTCTCATCTAATCCTTGGGACAAATGTAGTAGGTGAAAGGCAACGTCCAGCCTGTGCTGGTTAAGAGAAAAAATGCCTTGAAAAAATTGCCTTGTATTCAGTGATTATCCCACTAAGTGAAGTGTAATTAATTTGAGGATCCAGGGGGTTTAGTCTCACATCAAGTCCAATTTGGAGCTCACACTGGTGTCAGAGAGGGTAGAAGGGGGAGTGAGCCCCCGTGCTTCCGATAGCATCATGCTGGGAGCAACTTTGTGTGCTTGGGAAGGCAGAAGCAGGATTGGGAAAGAATTGTGTCAGGTTGGAGGAAGGGTTGGAAAATTGCCCCTTATTTTTTTTTGTAAAGGTAGGTGCTAACTGTAACACAGAGCTGCATAAATATTGGCAGAGCAACAGGCTCTGCAGGAATGACCTGGGGCTTCTGATGCTTCACGAAGCAAAGATGCGTCAACAGCGTGGCTCTTCTGTGAAAAACACAAATGTCACATCAGGCTGGATGAAGAGCTGTGTGTAAGAGACACCACGTTCCCCTTGCGCTTGACACTGACAAGGTTCTAGCTGGAATGTAGTCTCCTGTTTGTCCACAGCTTCCTTGGAAGCTAAATACTGCTGTGGCCCTGTGGTTATTTCTCAACGTGGATGAGCAACGGTGCTGCAGGACTCTGACCTACGAGAGAAACTGAAACGAAGTGGGGCTGAACTTGTGCATGTTGTGCAAATAAAACACTAAACTCCAGGCTAGTGTTGCTGCCTTAGCCATCAAGAAAAAGCACTGAATGGTGATGGTAACGAAGCACTGGACTAGCATTTGTTGGTGGAGATGCTCACCAGTTGGGTAAGGCAGCGCTGAATTTTGGGGGACCCATAGCATTGGAGGGGGGCAGCTGAGCCAGTCTGCGTGCAAGGGAGAGGGCCTCAGCGCGCTGCCTTGGGGCTGTGCTGAGATTTGGAGCGGTGCCTGTGGCCACATGGGAGCCAAGTGGTCTGTAACCAATTAAAAACTGGAGCAGGTCCTCTGCCTGGACTGAGGAAGAGCTTTTCTTCTCCCTGAAGCGGTGAGATTGAGGGTGAGGATGCTCCAAGAAGGAGCAAGAGCGTCCCAGCAGCTCAGCTCACCCCTCCCTCGGTCTGCAGAGCTGGGGCTACATAAATGCATTTTATTGCTTGAAATGGTGAGACTAAAATGTGCCGCCTGCTACAAAAGCAGACAACTGCAAGCGCTTAATGCAGCACCCAGGGTCTGAGAGCCTTCCTGGTAAAGAGCCTTCCTGGTAAAACACTTAAAATGTGGCAATAAGGGAATTTCCACCAAGCCTGTGCCAAGGGAGAGAGGCCACAGTTGCCATGAGTCGCTGGGGTTATTGCACAGGAAAGATGTTGCTATGTGCAAAGAAATACCTCTTCTTTGTTTAACTTGCTGCACGGTGAGTGTCTGGCTCTTTTTGTGAAATGCTTATTTAATGGCGGATGCCATGGGATGATAAAATCCAAGGTTAGGAGGTTTCCCTTGAGCACAGGATGCTTGACAGAAGGACATGGGCTGCTTGTCAAAAAATGAGTCTCGGAAGAGCTCCCAAGGGTGTGGGAAGAAGGGACTTGCAGCCCAGTTCTGCTGCTCCCCTCCACCCTCATCCTGTGACGGAGGGATGAGCGGAGCCAGCTCTTGCACTGGGCGAGCTCTTCAAATAACTTCCACCAAGCCAAATGGGCTGCCAAGCGCGGGCTGGATTTCGCTGGCTTTTGTTCTTAAGTGTTCCCAGCTGTGTGGCCCCTGGGTGCCAGCACAAAGCAACTTTGCCAAGCGCCATGTCCCAGCATGACACTCAAATGCAAGAAGCGCCGGGACTTTGCCAGCTGACCCCTCTCCTGCCCTTGTCTCCACCTGGACTAGGTGGGCTCCAGCTTGCTCATGGTGTCCCACCACTGCCACCGACCCAGCACCCACACAGCCAGTGATTTTACTGTGAAATTCAATAGTCTGGCTGCCAGGCTGGAGGACTCACGCCACTACCCAAACACTGTCCCGGTGGGTGCTGCGCAGTTGCAGACCCCACTTTTACACGATCGGTCACCAAATTCAGCATCCGTCTCCCCCTCGGTGCCCTAGGAGGAGCTTGGATAGCCCGTGTACAACGAGATCAGCTGTCGTATATCCTGCTGTGGGGACAAGATCTCTCTTACAGGACCGCCCCTCTCTCTCCATGCCCATGCAGACAGCCCAGAGCCACAGCTGAGCACAACGGGCCAAATCCCGGCCCCAAAACAGCAACTCCCGCTCTGGCCACCATTCCTCATAGCTTTTCCTATATCCCCCATCACCGGGGCAGCCAAGAGCTTCTCAGGCTTTTAGTGACTCTCCCCAATGCCCCTTTGAGGGGTGCAGCACCACAAGCTCCATTTCACGAATGGGAAATGAGAGATTTAGGGCAAATAGGGCAGAAACTGGCCACAGTTTCTGGATACCCAGGGAGGTGCAGAGCCAGGCTGAGCATGTCCCTGGGCACAGCTCCTCCAGGCCCCTGCTGCTAGTGCTGGCCCAGCAGTTCGGTAAGTGCCGCCCTAAGTGACTGACGGGCTGTGTGAAGCACTGCAGGGCCGTGATGGCTCCGGGGGCTTTAATGGCGCCTCAGGCTCATGAGGCGACGACAGGCACGGCGGGGCCACAGCGCGCGCGCTGAGGGCGGGAACAGAGCAAACCACGCCCCCTTCCCCAAAGGGGCGTGGCCCAACGAGGGGGCGCGGCGCGGTGACATCACCGGAGCGCTGATTTGCATACGGCGTGCGTGCCGCTGGGTGGGCGGGCGGTCGCGCCGGAGGTGGCGGATTCAAGATGGCGCCGTGCGGACGTGTCCGGAGCCGCTGTCCGGGCCCGGCGCTCCTCCTGCTCCTGGCGCTGGCGGCGCGGCCGGCGGCGGGGGGTCCTCCTCCCGCGGGCCCCGCCGGTGGTGCCAGTCTGGGCTTAGGGGGGCAGCAGGCGGTTGGGCCGGGCGCGGCGGGCCCGCGGGTTCCCCGCGGCGGCGGCGGTTCGGGCAGCGGGTGGAAGCTGTCGGAGGAGGCGGTGTGCCGGGAGGACGTGGTGCGGCTCTGCTCCAAGCACAGCTGGGCCAACAACCTCGCCGTTCTCGAGTGCCTGCAGGACGTCCGCGAGGTGAGGGCCGGACGCCCCGCCGGGCCGGGCCTACCCGGCGGCGAACAAAGAGCGGGGCCCCGCGCCGCCCGCGCCCCTCGGCCCCGCCGCTCCTCGGGGCAGCGAGCGCGGCCCGGGCCGCCGCTCCTTGTTTACCTCACGATTTCTGCTTCTAAAAGCGGGGTTTGTGTGCAGGCCGGCGCCGGCCGCGCTTCCCGCGCTGCGCCCCCGCCGCTGTGGAGCTCGCGGTGAGGGGGACGGGGCGGGCGGGGCCCCGGCAGAGGAGCCGCTTTTCGTGCCGACACCCCCTGTTTGCACCTCGGGCTCTGGGCTGCCACCCCTCGCATCGCCCTCCGGGGAGGGAGAGCTCTCGGTGGGGTGGCTTTGTTTGGGCTTTGGTGCATTACACGGTCATTATTTCTGAGGAGAGGTGCTTTGCTGGTAGCATCAGCGACCTGAGAAGACTTTAATCTTTCAGGCTCCGATTCTTACCTTTGCATAGAGCTCAACTGCAGAGGTGGCTGGTTTCCAGTGCTTGCTTTTATCAAACTAGATACGTAATCTTTAGACCTGGTTTAGTTTATGTTAGGAGGGTTGGCTGGGCAATCTGCTGTTCTCAAGCATCTGTTGTGAGTGGTTTAAGTCTAGCTCAAGAAAAAACTGAGGTGGCACCTCAGAGTCTTTCCTAGCCTGATCTTTTCATTCATTCCTTGATGTTTCGTGCTCAGTTTGAAGAAGGGGGAAGTGTTTTTGGTGTTGAGGTCTGTTTGGTTCTTGGCTTCTCTGCTGTGAAGTCCAGGAGTGTCAGGCTGGGTCAATTTTCATGTTGTTTTATCAAGTGGAAATAAAGTCAGGAAAACCCTGTGCTCATTTCTCATCCGCTATTGCAAAGACAGCAGATGGCAGTGACTTAATGGTTACTCTCATCAGGGGGAGTCTTGGACCAATAAGTGTCACTGATTACTTCCTGGCTTAAAATGCACAATTAATTTAGGTTTGTATTTTTTTAATCTAACTTTATGTTTTAATTTTGGAGAGGTAGCTTAGTTGTGGTAGAAGGTGGCTCAGAAGCTCCAAACCTGCCAAAAAGGCGAGCTCTTGTTCCTTTCTTTCCAGTTGTGTGGCCCCTCCCTTCTCTTTTCATAGTTCCAGTGCTTATTGGTTTTCTGCCATTTTAGCAAAGTGAACCTTTTTATCATCTAGTTTATCAGCCTTCTACTGCAATAGTTTTATTGTTGTAGTGGGAGCGGGGGTGAGTGCGGGGCTAGGACACGGGTGTGCAGGGAGAAGCAAAATATGAAGGGATACATCGCATCACACTTTATTTTCAGCAAGTACAAGCCCTGAAGTTGGTTCTGCGTATCTTATGAAAACTCCACTCTCTTTGGAATGATATGTCTTGCCTGTGGTTTTCTATGATTTACCTTTTCCCCTTTCAAAGCCAGTTTTGTTGTCAGTGGCTTGCTGGCTGTTGGTCTTGTCTAGCTGCAGTGCTGTTTGATATCCTGTGCTAAAGGTGAATCTTCTCCTGGGTGACATCCCAGGCATTGGTGGGGCATCTTGGGGTCGTTTTGGGTTGAGTTTTCTCTCAGAAGGTGCCTTGTCCTTATTTGTCTGTCAGCCTGTAAAGAGGACTGTCAGCTGGTCTTTGGCTCAACAGTTCTCATGCTGTAACGCAGATGTGATGGGCTGGATCCTGACGTAAAAGTGACTTCCCAGAGTGCTGCTCTGAGGAATGAATTAAAATGATTGACTTGTATGTATCCCTGCTTTTTAACTCTTGATATTTAGACTGTGAGTAAAAGTAATGAATTGTAAACATCGAATGGCACATCAGGTGGCAGGGAAAGGGTCAGATGTTGTCTCAGATGTTACCTTTGCTTTGGAGGTGGCAGCAGAGGAAATAAGTGGCATATTTACTGCTAGTGTTGTTGATATATAACTTCTAATTTTGATCCTAGAGCATCTGACAGCTTGTTTGGACAATAACAGAAAAGTGGCAATTACATTGTCAAATGGGTGGGGAACTAGTCTTAAGTCATAGGAGTCCATTTAAAAAAAAAAAAAAATTGGCCTACAGTAAATGAAAGATTTGAGGGAGCTGCTGTGTGCGTGATAGTATCGGTGAGGACGGTGTTTGGACATTGCTTTACTACAAGTACCAGGTAAGATTTTTAGATGCGGTTAGGCTGCAGAAGCAGAATTTTTCCATAGGTGTTTAAGATTATTTTACTCTTCTCATAAGAAATATTCCTCTAAAGCAAAGAAACTTTCAGTTTGAAACTGAGAAAATTACTGTTAAGATTATCCATTGATTTTTTTTTTTCTTTTTAATGTGACATAGAAAAGATAGGACACTTTTCAATTAGAATAATGAGGGGAAATAACTACTTGAAACCTCCCTTTTGAGTCCATAAAGCATAGAGAAAAACAAAGATGTGCCCGTTTGGTTAGGCAGTTTGAATGTGGCCACATTATTTCAGTATCTGCTGTTTTGTTACCATGGATGTCTTTAAGTCTTTCGTTGCTTTTGCAGGTAGTTCTCCTGAATCTAAAGAAACAGGAGTACTGAGTCTGTGGTTGACTGGTACAGGAGCCTAGAAATGTTGAGAAAAGCTGTTTAACACAAATATTCAGCAAAGAATAGCTTGAAACAAAAGAAAACAGTTAAAGAAAAAAAAAAAAGAAACAAATGAAAACCCCAACCAACCAAAATCCACCAATTCACATCTCTCCCCCACACCCCCCCTGCCTTAAAACCCAGAATCATAAATTTTAAAGTTTTGCTTCTGAGGGGTTACTTGTAGACTGTCAATTTGAAATATTATCAACACGAAGTCAGTGAAGTTCTTGATTGACAATGCAGAGTTGGCTTCTGCAGGTGCAGAACTCTGCTGCATTTCAGGTTGTTGAACCGTTTGAAGGATAGAAATCAAGAGACGATTGTGCTTTTCTGCTTTCCTTTCGTAGTAGGAGAACGGGAAGGATGCTCCTTAATTGGAAGAGGTAATGGTTAGAGGTAGTCAGCTTCAACTTCTCTGACTATAATCAGAAAACAGAATGAAAGGCATGTTTTGATGTGTTTTCCAGGTGATTAGTTTCATTCTAGTTAAAATCATTTCTGCACTGGATATGTTGCTGTTTTGAGGGACTTACATTTTGGCATCAACTCTTTAATTGTTACCCAAATAACTTCATGCCAAGATATAAAAAGAGTAGAATGGAGTGGTTTTGGCTTCTGTTTTTCAAAAATGTGTTTTAGAGTTGTTTGTTTTTTTTTAATGAAAATATTCTGGTTTCTAGCCTGTTTCTAGAGAGACTTCAGAGTTTGCATTTCACTCAGCATAGACTGCAGCCTGTAAGCCCTTTTTTATGGGCTCCCTATTAAACTCATTTTCATGGTGGTTATAGTATAAATAAACCCATGAAATATTAATAGGTTTGCTAGGTAAAAATTTTTCATGATTAATGATGATTTGCATTTAAAGCATGACTGGGTTGTTGAATTTGAGGTAGGAAACATTAGCAGGTATGAAAATAACTTAACCAGTGTAGCTCTGTTGGCTGGCTTATTGGTGAAGCATAATTTTGCTGTTAAAACATACGTTATATCTGATTAATCCATGAATTAACTTGATGTCGTAATTGTTAAACTTTACTTGTATTGTGCTTGTAAAAATTATGTAATATTTTTAAAAAATATATCCATTATATAAAGTTAATGCTGCAAAAGGCTAAATAATTTTTCTAAGATCAAACGATCGTGGTTAGGTTGGGATTAGAGATTGAAGTTCTGCCCTCCTGCTATTTTCTTCACCATGAATGGTTCTGTTTCTTTGGTAGCACCTTTATGGCAGGAACAGTATAATTGAGCCTGAATGCTCTGCTCTCTGGGAAGAGTAAGACTCTCCTAATGTTGAGGATTGGGTTAGGAACAAAACAAGTTAATCTTAAAAGCTGTATATTTTAAGAATAGTATTTTTTTTTTCCCCAGATGCGTAGTCACTGTAAAAGGCCAAGAAATTCATTTGTTGTGACTTACAGACTAGGAAGCTTGTCATATTTGGCAGGTTTGGAATTGGCATGTTTCTTCCATATAAATGTTTTGTTCTGTGTGTACCTGAGCTCCCTAAGTGGTCTGATAAAATAGTGCCAGTGAAATTACCCATGTTTTAAACTTAGAGATGGAAAAGAGAAACCAGACAGTAATGAATGCTTGGAGTCTTCATCTCTTTTGGTAATGCTGTAGTTGCAGGAGAGGTCAGATGTGCTCAGTCCCTGTACTTGTTCTCTAATTTTTGTACTTTCTTGATACAGGAATTGGACCCGTGAAGGCCTCCCTGGAGTTTTTTGGTTGCACTGAGGTGCATAAGTGTGATCTGTCACAGTAGCTCGATTTATTTTATTTTTTTCCATTTTTATCTCCGCATTTTATTGAGTTGAAGGGCGAAGGTTTTGTTTTGACTCAACATGTGACGTTATCTCATATTTGAGCAGCTCCTCTGTGTTATTTCCATCTCTCACAGTTTTCCGTGTGCAAGTGGAGCCTGGCATTTGAAGTGCCTTTTTTGAGATGTCTGGGGTGTGGCAGCAAATGACTGTCCAGAGCTGTGAGTAGTTGAGGTCTGTGGTTTAAACATAGCACAGGAGTGGGCTAGTTTTTAGGAAATAGTAAAGTGTCTTCACTGTTTGTAAGTTGACCAACTCCTTCAGTGTTTGTTTTGCTTTTGTCACATGAAACCTCCGGGCATTCTCCTCGGCTTTCAGGCAAGCTCTTTTGAATGCGAACGGCCTGGCCCGTTTCTCAGGGTAGTAAGTATGTAGTTGTGGGGTGGAGGCTGTTCTGGTTCTCTAATCGTCACTCTTGCCACGGAGTAGGCAGTTAGTATTCCAGTGATGCTCTTACAGTGCCTACAGCATTATCATCAGGTTCAGATATCAACACGCGAAGGGATTTTTTTTAAATGCGATGATCAGAAACCTGGAAGATGTACCTTAAGCCTTGCCAAAGGCTTTGCTTACACCCTCCTTTTTTTCTAAGGGATATTGACTTGGTGAGGAGTCAAAGCCATCTGTATAGGGCAAAGGAGTTAAGGAACTCTTACATCCTTAAGGAATCAAAACCAGAAGAGAATTCTTACCTGTAGTTGAAGTTGAGCTAACTTAAAGTAAAAACCTGCTGCAATTTTAAGAGATTGAGTTAATTATTGGGCTGTAACGGGATGCTAGACTCTGTGTGAATTGAAGGCTCTGCATCTGTGTTGCTAATCTCCAGATACCATTCTGTCTGAAACAGAATATAGTGAAGAATTTACAGTGGTTGGTGGCAGATGCAAATTAATTTGAATGGTCAAGACTGGTCCTTCCTGTTTCCAAAATTCATAAAATGGGAGATAGAGCCACCCAAGTCAATGGAAGGGAATGGCTGGACCTAGGAGGCAGTGACTGAGAAGATTAAGGTTTGAAAAAACTGTATAAGCAACAACAAATGCAAATGATGGAGACAAGGCTGAAGCTTTTTCTCCTGAGGCTTGGCTTCTTAACTGAGATTAGTCACATTTTTATTCTGAAGTTCTTGTTTTTCCTTGTATTCAGACAGTGTAAGCCAAATTTCATCCTGACTTTTGTAGTTGTCTTAAAGTAAAATTCTAAATATGCTTAAATCTCATTTGTGTGTGGGTTATTTACTTTGGCATCAGCCTCTGGCTTTGTCTTAGGATGTAGCACTATTTACAAGTACCCTTTTTTGTCATCCTAAAGCCTTGTGTGAGCTGACTAGAGGGTGAGATGGTCTCTCTCCTGCTAGGTCTTGGGCTTAATGTCTTGTGAACAGAGCTTTAAGCACAGGTTCTTAATTCTCCATATCCTTAGTGATCCTAATGGTCATTGAGCTTCTTATCAGAGTGTCATTTTTGTGGGGCGAGGGTTTGTTCTTTTTTAGTTTTGTGCTGTTCTTGGCATGCTGATACTTGCGGTAGCTGGTTATGCATCAGTTGGGCTTGTGCTGTTTGGTTTAATGAAAGGGATTATGTTACAAGTCTGTTTCCTCTAGCGAGCTGGCGCTGCTGGCCTGCTGTGACTCGGAATACCAAGGAGAAAAGCATCGGAAATACAAGGGGCCAAGTGAAGTTTGATGCAGGCTGAGCTTGGCTCAGGATGAACAGAGAGAGCTGTGTTGTGCACAGGTCTGGTTCTGGGAAGGTGATTTACTGAGCTGAACAGCTGACTGTTTTGAAAAGCAGAGACTTGGTCTGCATGACAGCAGAGATAGGTACTGCTAGATTGTGTTTTCCCCACTTGCATCTGCTCCTTCTACTGAAGGAAAGGAGATCTCTGCAGCTCTGATGCTGCTCTGGGTTGTCATGGTTGGAATGGAATGATTTGAGGAAAGATTAGGCAAATCATGTTCAGTCTTTATTCTCTAGTGTAATGTCTAGACGTTACAGTGTAGCTTTCATGCATGCGAGCACCACTTTCTCTGACTCTAGTTTTGGTGTTCGGAAAATGTATGCTTACTTTTGAAAAAGCTTTGCAGTTATTCTTCCTAATAATAAATCCAAAAGAATTGGATGAATGAAATGTTTAGATAATTGCTTTTTTATTTGAAATATTGTGTCCAAATAGCTCTTTTTATCTTCTGACTGATTTAGTTTGAAGATCTGTGAAGTTGATTGCTACGGCACTAAAAAATTCATTTCTGTTACCTGGTCACTTTTTGTCATCATGCGATAGTTTCATTTTCTGGTTGTTCAGTTTATCCGTACCCATAGCAGTGTGTTAGGTGAGGAACAGAGATCCTCCCTTCTCCATGTGCCAAACATAATTGCAGCCTTTCTTCATGAAGACAGTAGATGAAAACCCAAACTGTTCCACTCCTGAGCAGAGGTGGCATTTATACAAACTGTCTCCTGGCACACTGGTGTCTCAGTGTTTGCACTTCAGACCTGAGGAATTTCCTTCAGTACTTAGAGAGGAGTCTGTTGTTTCAATGCTGTCGTTTTGGGAGTGAAGTGCCTGAGTTTATTTTATTTTCTCCTTTGGATTAGTGTATCTTGTAGTTCTTTCAGGTCTGTGAGCTTAGATTTCACATGTTTGCATTAGAGGACGTTACTTCGGTTTCGATGTCTGAAATTTTGCCTTAACTCAAACTGTACATTTGACATCTTTGCTATTGTCAGTGCTGTGGCTTAAGACTAAAGGTACATATCTAATGCTCCTTTTGCCAGGTAACAACATAGGGGCAAACAAACATAAGTCATGCAGAACATGAATGTTCATTTGCTGCATTTGTTGTTAATTGCATCTTTTCTGAAACAGTGCGTAAGAACAGCTGCAGTGACAAAAAGGTAATATTTAATGTAATAAGTATTTGTGATTTCTGTACATGCCTGGAGTATTTTACTCTTTTGAAGTTAGTGGTAGAACTGGGCTCTTCTGTGAAAAACTTCTAGTTTGGTTCTCTGGAGTTTTAAGTCTCTTCTAGAGAACACAGCCGGTTGTGTTGATATAATTAAGAACTTACACATAACAGGGTAGGTTAATAACAAATAGCTGCTGCAGCCCAGCTATGCAAAATCATTCAGGCAAATGTGCTGCCTTTTGTTCAAATCATAATGCCTGTTTTAATCTGGTGGCAAGTTTGCTGTCTAGATCTCTCAAATCTTAATAAGAGGCTCACCAGTCCACATCATGCTCAGTTGCTTGTTAATAGGGACTTTCTTTTCTAACATGTCCTGTTAGTGCAGTGTAAAATATGTTCCACCAAATGAACTGCAAAACAAACTCGGCAGACCATGCATTCTTCTAAGTGTTGAAGTAATTGCCCTACAGAAAGTTTTGATAGAATTAAAAAAAAAACAAAAAGCAAAAAACAAAACAAAAAAAACCCCAAACAAACAAACAAAAAAAAAACCAAACCCAACTTGCTTGGCTTGTAGACTTTCTGTAACAGTCCAGGCTTGATTTCATCTGAGTCAACTTTTGTTACACTGTTCTCAGCTGAGTTGAAATAAGATCTGGAAGAAGCTTACAGTAATCGCCTTCATTATCAAATTAATTTGTTGCTGCTTTGGTGTCTGTGTGGCCCATCCACGTATGTCAGAAAATCAGAAATCTTCAAGTAAAATCACTGCAACACCACAGCTGTCATAATTTACAACATGAATTGTTTATGAGTGCAATTCTTTAACAATGTTCATGGTGATTTAAACAAATCTATATTAATATGGTCCTCTTATTGTTGAATTCAGACAGGCTAGTTTAAATCTGATATGAGGTCCTGAGTAAATGCAGGTGGAGAGAACTGTTGAGCCAGTTTTATTTGTCAAGCATTTTATGTTGCTCTTCATGTGTGACACTGTGGTGACCCTGCTGCTTTTTTGATTGGTTGTTACTTTTGAACTGATGCTGTCTATGAGCACTTCATTTTTGGTGCTTTGGTACTTGAGACATGGGTGTTGCTGGGTCTCTCGCCATAGCACAGCTATCCAAACTCATAGTGACATGTGTCTTGTCTTACTGAAGTCTGTGGAGTCGACTCTGTGTAAGCAACACGTGTGCTGATGCCGCCTTTCCTGCAGCCAGTCTTCAGACGGAAGGTTCGGCCTGCTTTTCAGTAACATACGTATGTTGCACCTTGTGTCATTAAAGCATGGAAAAGCATTTGAGTTGCACGTTCTAGTTGGCAACCGGAACTGCGTTCTTAATGGGGGATGTAGAACAACACACAGGAGAGTCTTTTTAGTCAGCGTGGAACTGGAGAAACTCAGTATGCTGTAAAGCCTGGTTTGAATGGGAGATTTCTTATGGCAACTGGAACGATCCATTTTTTCTGCTTAAAATAGCGAGGTGAATTTTCTGCAACTGCTTTTCAGGCAGGGATTCAATGGGATACCAGGTCAATGCTTACTGGAGGGAAGTACAGGTTACAAAACACTTAACAGCGGTTGCTGCTGGAAAACACAGAACTGTTTGAGTCACTGTCTGCAGCAGAAGTCAAAGATCTTTTGAATGTAGTAACATTGCTTATTTTTTTAGCGGAAGGCTTCCAGGCAGCAAGCAGCAGCCGTCTTTCCTTATTTTGTTTCTGATTAGTCACATGAAGCAACATTATTTTTTAAAGCTGAGACACCAGTTGATGGTTTAACTCTTTCCTGCATTTTTATTAAACTGAGCACTGGAATGGGCTCTTCTGGTGAATGCTTGTCCTGTCTCTAGGAATCCCAATGATAAGAGCTAACAGCATCATCTGGGAAGGTGTGGTACTGTGTGGTACTGGGGAACATGCTTTTCCATTGGCTGAATCTCAGCTCTAAAGGTGTATGCTCATTCTTATGCTATTGTTTTAATAGCCTTTATTAGAAGTACATGTGCAAAATAGTAGTTGTAGGAGGGATGTTCCTTGCAGAACACAAGCAAAGCCTTGCTGTGTTTTGTATTTTTGCTTCATGACCCTTTATCTGTGCTTTAGCAGGCACCGAATACACAGCAAACCATCACTGATAATAGTCTCAGCTCTGACTATCCACTGTAGCAGCAGTGTATAGAGCAGACTTCCCTGGAATAACACAGAGTTTGTTCTAGCTCAGATACTCAGCAGTGTGGCTTGAGCTTGTCCACATCAAACCTCCTTCACCTGCTACGTTGGCGTCCTTTTGATGAGCAACTCACAGGTGAGGCTTACACAGCAGGGAAAGGTGTACAACAAGCCACAAGCAACAGGGTTTTGTTTCCTTCCCCTCCTCCAGGCATTTGTGAACTCTTCCAGCATCCTGTTGTACAAAACCATTGTCTAAGCTTGTTCTGCTGGGGAGAGTACTGATGTACTTTAAATTCTTCTCTTTTTATGTCATCTCTTCCCAAAGTAATTTCCTCAAATACTTTCTTCCCTTGAGATATTCCAGTGAAATCCATCATGACTTTGTGATGCCCTCAAAGATTATTTAATAAATGTGGTTTTCTAATGTCTAATTTACTCGCTAGGCTTCACAGTGTCTTAAACTTAGAATGCTTGAAAAAGACATTTTCTGAAAACCTTTCTGGGAATACTGGAAAGCTCAGGTAGGCCATGTGGTACTGGGGTACAACTGGGAGGAGTATTGAATTTGTGGTGTAACTACAAGAGAAGGTGAGAACCAGTGCTCCAGTCACTTTACTGGATGCTTGTTAGCTCACCACAGCTGTATTATCGAGTCTGGTGTCTGAAGTGGCTTAGGACAAAGGGAAAAAGGCAAAAGCCTTTCTATAGTTTAGTGTTGTATATTGTGAGTAACTTTAAATAATATGGCAGCATATTGTTTCCATCTTCAAGTGATCTCTGGTCTGTTGGGAGATGAAGTTTGATCTCTGGCTGTAATAACTTCTACACTGCCTAGTGGGATCATTAATTTGGAATTGAGATCTGTTTCAGAGATCAAGGTTTTGCCTTTGAAAAGGAAGAGCCCCTCTGTGAACACTCAAGTAGAATGGTAGAAAAGGAAGATGTTAAAGCAAGGTAGTGGAGTAGCTTGCAGCCTGTTAAATATCTAAATGTTTGAAAATACCTGTATGTCTTAAAAGCTTTATTGTCTCAAGGTTAAGGCAGATTATTATTTCATATACTTTGATTGTTCTGATCTTAAATTGAGCCGTAAGAGTGTTTCCCAACTGAACTTTTCTTTTCAGGAACCATCTAAAATAAAATTGTGGAGGCTGGCTGATAATAGAGTTTACTACCTTGGGAAACCATGTTGCTGAAAGTACTTCTGAACAACCCTTTGGTGGTTTGGCATGGTTTTCTGTAAGTTGTTTGTATGTTGCACACTTTTTGTAGCATTAAAAGCCATAAAATAAAGTGAATCAAGAGGTCATATTTGAAAAGTATCTAAAATCAAGCCTTAGAGCTGTTGAAACATTGCACGTGAGTAAAATTTGGGCAGTGCAAGTACAGTGCTGCTTGCTTCCATATTTGTAGAGCTGATTATTATTTTGTTTTGCCTTTCATAATAAGTTCATAAATTTGAGTCCTATGCTTTGGTAGCACTATTTTGGGTATGTTTTAATGTACATTCAGACCTGGATCCAGGACTTAAGTAAGATTCCTTCTGTGTACACTGGTGAATCTGAAACCATGTGGACAAGTGAGCTGCATGGGTTGTCAGCAGGTCAGCATAATTATAGGAAAAGATCAGTGTAGATGGAGAACTGAACAGCACAGCCATCTTCCCAGTCATGAAGCCAGCTGGAGATGAAGGGCAGGACAATGACATCAGAGTTATTCTCCTCTCTGCATCTAGAAGCTGAGGTGCTGAAGATGAGAGGATCCAGTCTCAGGCAGGCAGTGCTCTTTGCCACTGTTTTCCTGCTGGGACTGGCTTCTCCTAGGGTACTAGAGCAGTAAGTAGGCTTGTGTTGAGCATCTGGGCATGTAGCCATCCTTAACAGTCAAGGTGGACACTCTTGCTGTTTTTTTCATGTGTGTTTTTTTTTTTCTTTTTTTTTTTTTAAACATGGGATTTTTAATAACCCTTATTATTCGATTGTGAAACCAAAACTTTGCTAGCTAAGTAATCTTAACTAACTCTTTCCAGGTTAAGGTACAGGAACTATTATTCTTGCTTGCCCTTGTGTGGAAAGAACTTATTTTCTTAGAAACAGACTGTAATATTCCATGATGCTGATAAAATTACAGTATTGGCCTGATGACAGCAAATACAGTAGCTGTGTATTCAAATGATTGATTTCATAGAGAAGCAAATAAGAGGTTTCTATTAGAATCTCTTCTTGGATCGCATGGCGTATTACTGGGATTTTGACAATGGAAGTATTTATCTTGAAGTTCAGATGTTTTTGGTTGGATGCAATAACAGTAGAAAGACACTGTCTTTTCCTGGTGGAGGTACACAATCAGGTGAATCTTTCAGAGTAACAATGACTTGAAAAGGATGGAAATCTTTCCTATCTTGGTGTTCCAGGTAGCAGTAGTTGTCAGTGGTCACTTCAGTAAAGCACATATCGCATCTCATTCCGAGGACTGCTGCAGCTCTGGTGAAAGGGGGAGGACAACGTCTTCCACATCAATTGCCATTCCTGTAGAGTTATCCCTGTGGATAAGCTCTTAATTTGCAGCCTTGTCTGTTTTTTTTTTTGTCTTACTGAATTGCTCACATTTGTTCTTTTCTGGGTATGGCTGTCCAAGCTGAGAAAGGTACTGTAAATCTGACAGGTATCTGAGGTTGGTATTTTTGGCTGGACCTGGATGAGAATTGGTGTTATGGTCCTGCGTCACTTTGGGAGCTGCTGGTTAAAATAACTCTGTTTTGGTTTCCTCAGCTACAGTACTTGGCAACAGTAGAATAGTATACAGGCTGAAAGCGTGGGCGCAAAACAGCGAGTCTGTCTCTATGCCATGAACAGAGGTGAGGTGTGGTGGTGGTTTTGTGTGGGTTTTTTTTTTGTTTGTTTGTTTGTTCTTTTCAGCATTACATGTTCCATAACAGTTGAGCTTTGCCTGTATAATCTTGGGAATTAGTAGCATCTCTTAATGGTCAGCAAATTGTATATATGTTTTTAAATTAGTCTCTCAACTGGATGAGACAGCTGTGTTTGTTCTTTAAAAAAAAGTGAACACGCTTAATATTTACTGGCCAGACTTGCTGTATTGAAAGATAACAGTGCACAGATCAGAGTTACTTGGTGTTTTTCATCCTTTAATACTGTCTGTTGCTAGGTCTAATCCATGGAAAGTGCTTAGTGAAAAATACAGAAGAATTTCTTTTTGCCTGCAGTGTCTGAGTCTTAAAAACATTGTGTGGGACTGAAATATTGCTTCATCCTTCTTCTCAAGCAAATCTGCAACTTGTTTTAGTCCAAAAGGAATTCTAGGACTACAGGAACAGCAATATGCTATTTTTGTACCAATATGCGTGAGAGTTTCCTAAAAGAGAAGTGTGGTCTGGAGTAGGATGTTAGTGCCCTGAGGAGCTTATTTGTTCTTAGATTTGCTATTCATGTGCCTGGTAAATATTTGGGATTGGATTGCCCTAGGCATTCATCCTTCAGAAAACTGGAACTCTTCCTTCTAATGTGACGGAGACCCTGAGAGCATCTGTGGAGGAGGGAAGGGGCATGGGCAGTTCGTCCTCAAATTCTCTAGACGATGAGTCTTGTGGAGTTTCTTACACACAGTTATGAAATTGCACGTAATGTGCAACAAACTGTGGATCTGTTTTTGAGTGTAAAAGCCTGAGGTACATATGCGATGGATGCTGTGACTTCGGGAATATTCCAACGCTCTCTCTTACTCTTGGCTGCAAGACAGTGGACACAGGTGGTTTTATCAATGAGACTCGCCGCTTGCTGTTGAGAAGAAAGTACTCATTGAGGAAAACAACAGATAAAAGTTATCAAAATAACCTTTGGTCCCTGGAGAGCTGCCAGTAGAGCGAAGAGGGAGGCCTGTCTGTCACACTTGCATTTGAATAACATGACATGAAACACTTCAGGATGAAGGAAGCAGGGGGACTGCACTTCTAGCCCCTCAGGCTTGCTGTGTGTTAGAGCTTGGTTGCTTCGGTAGGGAGTGTGGGATCTAAATGTAAACCAAAGCATGTGTCAGGCTTGTCCAAGCTTAAGTAAATTAAGTATTGAACTAAAATTATGTATATCTCTTACATGGGTGTGTTGTAGTTGACACCTTGTTACGTATGTGTTCAGGGCCTAATTTTTTATAAGGTGTTGGAATTTTTACAAAATGTCCTAGTGAACCTATGCTGAAATTTTCTTTTGGAAATATTTAACAAATTGGGAGCAATCTGTTGTTGGCTTTGTTTATTCATTGCTGTTGTTTAAAAAGACTCTCCAGTTGACTTCATTTTGACTGACCGTTTACTTGCTGTTGAGGTACCCATGTCCTCTTCCGTTCTTAACCAAGCATTTTGTTTATTGTGTGTCAGGGGAAGATGATTGAAAGGTTCTAATGAACTTTCGCTGGAGAGTTTTTGTGCTTTTAGAAATGCCTTTTCTGTAAGGTCAGTGTTCCCTGGAGGTTTTCATGCATCAGCCAACCCCTGATACCCAGCTTGTGTCCTACTTTTTATGCTGTCTTTGTGTTAAAACCTCAGCAGAGTACTTCAAGGGAGAGCATGCTCTCAAAAGCCACGTTTTGCTTTATTCTGTTATGCTTTGTGATAACTCCTAGGATGAGTGCTTTTGGGAGAGGCTTGCTGGCTAGATAAGTTTGCTTTGGGTGCTCAGTGCTCTGAAAGTCTTGGAGCTGATGAGAAAGATGCTTTAAAAGAGCGTGTTAACATGCTCTTAAGGAGGTAAAACTGAGGCATGATCTTGTGATTGTGCCCTGCATGTTATTAACATAAATCACAGGGGTGGTTAATAGTTGGAGGTCTAGGCAATTGATGAAGTGGGCACTGATTTGACTTGCAGAAGCAAATTAAATCCAGGAGTAACTAATTTTTTAACAATTGTCTGCTTCACTGGTGAAGGCTGCTGCTCCTGTGGCGGAAAAAACACCGCAGTTTTTGTACAGGGAAAGTGGGACCTAGTTTTGGTGTGTTTCAGTGGTCCCTGCTCCAAATACACTCATCACTGGAGAGACTTGGACAGTGTCAGCTCATCCAGGTGAAGCCTTGGTGGCTGAAGGTGTGGGTCAAGTCCCTTTAGAGGAGCTTGATAGTGAAGTCAGGAGAAGGAAAAACTTTGGTTCCATGTAATAGAAATAAGGCAAAGACATGGTGAGACCTCAATGGGAAAGGATGTCCATAGTATGGGAAACTGGGCTAAACAGGGTTAAAGTTTTGCACCTGTGGCACATAACTGTGTAAATGAATTCAGATTAGATATCTAGGGAGGCTAATGGAAGCATGTTTTAATGAATCCTAGCTAATTACTCTATTAAGTTCTTGATCAATACCCAGGAGACCTCAAACTACTTGCAGATTGTTTTTTAAAAACCTCTTTTCTCTCTATATATATTTTAAATCTTCTGCATATAATCAAAACAACTGGAGGCAGTTGGTTTGCAGAGCTCTAGTTCACCAGGGCTTTATGTATTTGGAAGCTCTTTGTAAATTAAAGCTGAAGACTTGAGCACTTGGAAATGTATTAACTGAATTTTTGATGGGAAGTGCAGATGAATAAGTGGGCTTAAGAGACCAGATAGTAGGCAAGAACATGAATTTTTGGAATAATTGTACTGAGATGTGTGGGACAATTAGTTGGGTTGTTTTTTAGTGTTGTGGGTGGGTTTTTTTTTGTTGTCGTTTGTTTGGTTTTTTGCATTAGGGTTGGAACCCATTTCACATGCTGGTGTAGACCGTACAAGGCAGATGTATGTGGTTTTTTAAAAAAAAGTGTTCTCATGAATACTTGCTGGTGTATATATGTTCTTAAAATGACTTCTATCAGGGTGACCTCTTATGTTATCTCAAAAATTTGGTTTTCTCTAGAATATTGTGTATGAATTTCAGTGGACTCAACATTAATATTAAATAAAGATGTCAAGCAGGCAGCCTTACCCTTAAGGGATAAAGTACTGTCTTTAAATTGGCTTGTTTTAAGGAAGTAGGAATATGTTTAGTTGTTTCTCCTTGAGCTAATTAGCAAAACTGTATTGTGTGTTCATAGTTAGTATTTCGCTGTGTGTGTGCAAATGGGTAATGAATGCAAAACTGCAATCAGGCAAGGTAACTCTTCAGCAAACAGCCTGCAACACCATCTCCTTGAGTTTTGCTCGTGAATTCTTTGCAACATTCAGTGAGAAATGCCGAGTCTGTCAGATGGCTTTTATTCTTGTGTATATTCAACCCATTGCAGCTTCTGGTCTCTGTTGGTAGCAGCACTGATTGTATCAATGGAAAAGTAGCTGTGCAGCCTCCTTTGACTTGCATAGTGATGGAATGGGGATGCACACAAAGGCTTTAGGCAGCACGCATTAATGCTGTTCCACTTGAAGGCTTGCTCTCTTCCTGTACTTTGGTGGCCAAGGGGTATGAGTAGAACCGTGTGCCTTGTAAAAATAAAGTGAGGAGCCTAGTGGTCTCATAAAGGGAATCTCAAATAGAGCATTCTCTGTATAAATGAACATCAGGTGGTGCTAACTTAAAAACACCTGCAAACCCAAAGTTGTAGGTCTTGCTGAAGATATAAACATTCACTGACTCCCACTGAAATGATTTAGTGGTTAATGGGCTGACTGAACAGATCCTTTGCCCAGGAGCTTTTCCGAGTTGAAACCGGTAGGTAGTCTGGGAAGTTGGTTCCTGAGGTATGAGCAATCTGCTTAAAAACCTCTTTCATTAGACCTCAAAAATTTGTAACTTGGTAGAAGTCTTGAGAGAGGGATATTGTCGCAGCCAGAGAAACCAAAGCCTAGCTGGGTCTTGGACTTTGTAAGAGAGAAGTCCCTGGGGGAGCAGTTAGCAAATAGGGTCAAGAGATAATACGGAAATCATGGGACTTTTTGGGGCAGAATCCAACTCTTTCCCCTCTTACAGAAAACCAAACACACCCTTTTCATAAAATTGAGATACTCCATTGTGCTATCGGAAAGCAGCAGCTGTGTAATGTGTTAGTGGCCAGCTTCCTTTAAGTTTTCAGAAAGATGACAAGATTCAAAAATAGCCAACAAACTTTGTTCTCCATATTCTGTCAGAAATGAACAAGCAAGTTGGAATTTCGTTTTAGTGTAATTGTAGAGTTTGCTTTCTGTGTTCTCTTATCTTCCATTTAATGTTGCTTTTGTGCCCAACTCTTGTCTGCTTTGCTTCATTGTTGATACAGCTTTTGTTTAAAAAGGGAAAAAATCCCTGTTACATTATCAAGAGGTTGTTCAAGCATGACTAGAGATAAAATTAACTAGCAAGTCAGTGCTGTGTGCTCTAAGGAGTGGCTTCAGATGATTCCTGTACTAAAAATGACCCTAGGCAGTGATATGAAAAGACAGGGCTGGGCAAGGGTTATCATTTGGAGTGAAACTTTTCATCCAGTGGTGGATATGAAAGGACAAGATCAGTTGAAGACTTACTTTTATTTATTTATTTATTTATTTTTAATGTGCAGGAGTTGTAACAAATAATTATTCAACATTTGTCACTCTTCAGTGCTTTCTGTGCTCATACAGGGCATAGCTGATCTGGCCTATGGCCTTTACAGAGCCTTTACTGAGCAGCTTCAGTAAATGGTTGTAATCACAATGGCTTTTTCCTGCAGTCTTGTAATTAGTCTCAGGCAAGAAGGTGAGGATCAAATATGGACAGGATTTTTAACTTCTAAGCGTACCGATTTATTTTATTTATTTTTTCACCTAGGTTCTCCTGGCTGTGCTAGAGGAGGGAAGTAGCTGCTGTAAAGCTGTGGATCATACCAAAGGCTTAAAATACACTGGCAAATCTTTTGAGAACAGGCAAACACATTCTGTATCTTTACTGCAGTGAATTCCTAGTGCAGATCCCATGCACAGGATTCTCTGCTTGTGTGATTTGGTATCTGCTTGGATTTCCAAAGCACAGCTGTGCCGGTGAAAAATCATGTGTCTGGTTCATGTCATCCTAGGAAACATGTAGAAAAGGTCATAGCCATTTAGATAGACTTCATAGGAGCATAAGTGATGAATTAACACTGTAATAGTAGCAGGTTTTCATCCCTTACTCCTTAATTTTATGTAGTTCCCTGGCTAATAACATAATTTAATTTTAAGTTTTCCTCAGCCCCTCAGGTACTTGAAACAAATGCTGTTTTTTTTTTTTAATGGGTCAGCTACTGGCAATTTTCTTAATTGATGTAAGTATTATTAAAGAGGCAACACAGCTGGTGGTCCACAGCTTGGTATATTGATGGTTGTGTTCAGAAATCTGCTTAACTCTGTGTTAAAATTGGATGTCTGGATGTGTTGCTGTATGTAGACTCCTTTACAGGCTGCCTGCAAGTAGTTCAAAAGCTGTTCCTTCTTAAAAATCAAAGAGAACCTTGCAGCCAGCTGAGCTGATATAAAATCCTTTTCTTGATCTCACAGCAGATTTACATTCTCCTGCAAGGATATCCTGGACCACGTCTTTGGAGCCTTCGTTAATTCAACTAGAATGTGTTTACATGAAATGCTCTCTTTGCTGGTTTCTGAGAGAGCCTTCTGTGCCACAGCTTGTTGCTGAGTGCTGAGTTATACCAGTTGAGTTCCTTGCAGGACCAAGCTGTGAGCTGAATTCCCAATTGAGCTGGAGGTCGTGGGGTGGACACACACCTTTGAACAATGCAGCTCCTCTATCAGTTGCATTTGCAATGGCGTTCAGGATGCCAGCATGAACAAAGAGCTGGGGATGACGAGACGTGTGAAGAGTGGAGTAGGGTGGATTCTTAAGCACTGTTTGAACAGCAACGCTTCAGCATGTTGTTTCTCCAGAGCGGCAGGCGAGATCTAGCAAGTCCCACAGGCAAAATGTTTAAGAAGTCTTGCCCAGCTCCTTGAACAAGTCTCTCTCACTTAAAAGAGGTACGTGAAGCTCAAGATCTGGAAGTCTTAAATCAAGTCCATTGGCTATGACTTTGCAATAACAACTCAAAACTGAAAATACAATATAGTGTTAAACTGAGGTGCAGCCTGTAATAGTACTGCTCTCTGTTTTGAAACCATGCAGTTATTGTCTGATAACTCCCAGGTGATCAGTCTTGGAGGTTCTGGAGAAATGAAATGAATTCTCAGAAGCTCACGTGCCTGTGAGTCTCATGTATGAGAAACAGCCGCAATAATTCAGTTTTATTAGACTTGGCAACATAAGACCCCTAAAACAAAACTGAAGGGGCATTTGATTTAAGCATAATGCTATAAATATTAGTGTATAAAAGAAGCCTCAAAGATAAAGGATGCTACAGAGTGCATTTCCATGTAGTTAAAATAGCTGTAACACTTTCTTTCCTCACCACCTCCTCTCTTCTTAATCCTGCCATTGCCAGTGAATGTGACCATAGAGCAGAACTAGATGAACATGCAGACTTGAGAGCTGCACACATTTAACCAGTTGCTAAGCCTTCCCTCTGGCATAATTGTTTAATTTTGTACTGTGGTAAAAGGAGGCTTTCTGGTTAGACTAATTTGCCATTATTTTCTCGGACTTGCTGATTTGTTTTGCAAAGTCTCAAAAGATATCTGATCTGAAACCAGCTTTAGTCATTTGAGATATGCATGTATTGAAGCGGATGCTCTCAGGCAACAAAAGGAGCACCTTGATAGACAGGGAACTTTTGGGTGGCTGACAGACAGATGGAAATGTGCTTAAAAGGGATATGGACTTTATGGAAATGCTTCCTTGTCCTTTCTAGTCAATACAGAGAGGTTGTCTGGTGCAATTTTCTGGTGACCTGTTTCTAATTAACATGCAAATTAACTGCTTGGTGCTGGAGATCAGGATTGCAAATATGAAATGCTAATAACGTGTTAGGCTGGGAAATCCCGGGCATCTGTTAAAGCTTCAGCTCTGTCTACCTGCGGAGTGGTTCCCTTTGAAGGAAGAGAGCTACTGCAACCTCCTATCAAATGGATCCTTTGTTTCACTTTAAAGAGAACGGTTTTTAATTTTGTGATGTGATGTGATGCGTGCTGCCCCTCGTAGGGTGTCACTGGAGTGTATTTACAGCCAGGTTCACCAAAACTGGCTGTTGTGAAATGAGCAAGATGGAGGAATGGCAGTGTTCTGTGAAGTAACTTATTTCTTCATACTAGTGTTGCAGATGCCAACTAAATGAAGAAATTAGCATATTTATTAATGCTTGTCATCACTTAAAATTTCGTTTTTCATTAAATGCTGCTGTACAATTTATATTTAGAAAGCGTCTTTGATCTTGACAGGTAGAGATGATTAATTTAGCACAGGTCTGGTCAAAAAGTGAGGTTGTACCTTTGTCCTTGAGGCATCTGATTATTTTGATGTCATGAAACATCTTGTCTTTCCTCTTCAGTGTTTTTGTGCCAACATTCCCTGTTACCAACAATTGTAACACCTGATTTAGTAGCACGTTTTGGCACAAGCTGTTTAAGGTACAATAAAACTCCCCTTGATTTTTCAGATCGCAGCTTGTTTCTAGTGCTGGCAATTAAGAGAAGGATCTTTTGTGCAAACTGAGCAAACTTGAAATGGAAAAAATGAAGCAAATAAGTGCTCAAAAGCCCTTTTCTCCAAAATGCAACAAAGACTTAAGCTTTTTAAGAGAATTATGTTGAAAGATCAAACAGTGAACAATATTGCATCTGTTTTAAAGCGGAGGGAAAATGACTTGAAGTTGTGTACGTTGGTTCAAAGAGTTAATAACCAAATGGTTTGGTTGCAGATGGTGTCAGCTCTCAGAAGTATCTTGTCACCTGGTCCCATGTGAGGTGGCTCCAGCGAAGACAGTAGGACCACGTGTGGTTAGTGGTAGCAACTACTCCCTCCTAAATGGCACTAAACTGCACCAGCAAGGGGGGCTGGAAGTGAATCTGCCGGAAATTTTATGTTAACTAGGTTGAGGCACTGAAGTAGCAAAATTAGTTTTGTAAAAAACTGTAGCTCAAATAAGCATGGAGGCCATTAATAAGTGTAATTAAAAGGAATGACTTCTGAAAAACCAGCATGAATGACTTTGAAATCCAGGAGTGTTCTTGCATAGATTGTACTTCATTTTTTCAGAAGAAATTGTAAATCTTCTGCACAAGAATTAAAGCATTTCAGTAAACTGCGTATCGGTGCCTTACATGACGGTGATGCTGTGTAAAACCTGAACGCTGTGCACCTTTCCTGGCTCTCCTGTCTTTACAGTGTAAAGCCTCGCTCTGCTAATCCGACTTCCACCGGAACTTTAAATAGAAGATGAGGAAGAAGGATCAAGTCTTCTGTTTGAATAATTGATGGATTAACTGTGATTTATCTCAAAGGGCAGTAAGAACTGGCTTCCAGTGCTGAGCCCCACCTGCGTTAGTAACATCTTGCATGTTCTGGCAAGGTTTCCTACCGCACAGCAGAATCATTGAAGGAGGCAGTCTTCCAGAAATGTGTGGGAAACTAGCTGCCTGTATTAGAGGGCATCTTACTGCAGAAATTCAGCAAACTTAGTGCCAAGTCTGTGCAATTGTCTGTTCTGGTTTTGAAGCAATGCATAGGGAAATTGGCTATTCCAGATGTTTGGTACTTCTATCCAGAAACTCTTCCACCAGTTCTGAAGCTGTACTGAGCACTAGTGATAACTTGCTGAGCTGAAAATAGCAGAGTTAGTGTTTTTCCCCTTAGACTGGACAAATTGTGTTGCACCCGCCTCCCCTTTCCCTAAAAGGAAACCACAATTAGTCTCCGCAGAAGCAATTTTTATTTATGTAGCTGCAGAGCTCTCATCCGCCTGCTGCTGCGGGTGCTGTGTTCAGCAGGTTATCCTCATTTTGTTTGCTCTTTAGGAATGGGGAGGCTGGGATCAGTCAAGGACACTTCACTGTAAAGCATGAGAGAATACATGCTTTAATAATGTGTTTTCTTCCTGGTTTTGCAAGAACAAATGGAACAACTTAGTTTTCTGAAGGCCGTTGTCTCCTCGTGCAGTAGCAATCGGTTACTTGAGGATGTAGAACCGTCATCGCGGAAATGGGGTAGTATCGCTTATACTCTGAGAAGCAGCTTTGTAAGTTCAAATGAGCAGAAGCCTTATATCTCTTAAATTACTTGCAAATCTGTGGGAAATTAGTGTTAGTACTTGTGGTAACAAGCCTGGGAGCTCAGTCAAAGCAAAACAGCCTTTCTCGCAGCGGTTTGAGTTGGGTTTGGTGTAGGGGCTCCACTGAGGTCATTGCATGTCTCTAACAACTCGGTGGTTGCCTGCAAAGTGCTAGGTTTGCAAGGTTTGGGCTATAAAATATAATCGCAAATAGCTAAGGAACAAATTAAGTTTTTTGCCTGTGCTAGGTTTTTTTTTAAGAGAAAGTGCATGTAGCACAGTATGGTGAAGACTTAAGAGTAAGTCCTGAGATTTCCTGATTCTAATACATAATTCTCATTTCTCATCCAATTTGCCTGAAGAATTGGCAGCCACTCTGGCACCGTGCAAGTTTTTTTTATTTACAAAAATTACCCTCTTGAGAATCAGCCAAGTTGTTCTGTCAGCCTGCAAGCATAACTTCTTTGCAGGTTTGTGCCCTTCTTTGGCCTCCTGTGGTAAGAGCTGCTCCCAAGGCTTTTTTTTGTTAGCTTCTGGCCTGTTCTCAGGTTGAGCTGAGCCTGGGGATTGGTTTTGAGGAAGCAGGTCTGTGATGGGTCAGGTTGACTTATATTAATTTTATATTTATCCTGTGTCATCCTCATCCTTCCCCACAGCAGCACTGGCTCTGGAGGCTGTTTTGTGTGGCTTCAGCTCAGCAGAAAGCAGGAAACTAGCAGAAAACTCCTTACACAAGTTGCTAAGCAGAAGCAAGGAGGGAGGTGTGGTGGTGGTTGTTTTTTTAATTTGTTTTTTCCACTGCTCACATGGTCAACTGGTGCATGTTATATTTCCCCAACTATTCACCTGCTTCTTGAGTTCTGATAGACTTCACGTAAGTATACCTAAAAAGTACCCAAAACCTTCTGCTTTGTAATACAGATGCAATGCAAAGCTCTTTATCACTGAGAAGGGTTAGATGAACACTTGATTGTATTGCTGCTCTGTAGTGATCCTGTTGCTTCCTTTTAAATGCTGGCGACAGTGAAATGTCAGTGCTTCAGCAGCTTGAGAGCTGTGAGGATGGAGTGAGGATTTCTTGCAGTACAGCTACAGTGATGTAGTTATATGTAATACTTCATTAGTGTTTTATTTTAGAGTTAATTGTTTAAACTCCTCTGTTTTCTAAGACAAAGCTTAAATTAGAAGATTTCTTGTGCAGAAATTAAAGTTATTCCACAGTACCTTCTTGACCTCAGTATTAAGGCTAGTTTGGTAACTTGCTAGATTATCCATTATAAAAATACCCTTGTTAATCTGGTTGCCTCAGGTCATCTAGTAAATGCTGTGTTACAGCTAGAAATGTAAACATGAATTTACTAAATTCAATTTTGCAGGCTTCAGGAACCCTGAAAACGTTGCTTTTGGAATGCCTGGCCTGTGATTAAATGAAGATTACTTGAATGTGGCAGTTCTTAATTTGCTCTAAGGCTTTGCTGTCCTTGCTGCTGGTTTTCGAGGGCAGTGAGGATGAAGATAAAATATTACTTTGTCCTCTAGATCGTCTGGGCAAAGAGCAGTGAACCACTCGTGTTGGTGCCAAGCCTGGCATTCACCGTGAGCTGTGTATTTTCCAAATGCAGCTGATAAAAATGCACGCAAAAGAAAAAGAAAAATGTTGTTCTCACTGTGTAAAGTCATGTCTCTTCCTTACCGTGCCGAGTTCAAATGTAGTTTATAGAAAACTGTGTACAATAACTTTCCATTTATTACAAAACCCCTAAGGATTGCATCTGAATGCTGCGTAGTCACGGGAGAAGATTTTGCTCTCGAGTTATCTGCTCCTTTTTTTAGATGCGTCAAACTCTCGTCA
This sequence comes from Columba livia, assembly GCF_036013475.1. Taxonomy (NCBI): domain Eukaryota; kingdom Metazoa; phylum Chordata; class Aves; order Columbiformes; family Columbidae; genus Columba; species Columba livia. Next base: position 11,341,418 of record NC_088614.1, read on the forward strand.
TGTCACACTTGGGCTTTTACCCAAATGGTTGCCAATGGAGCTTTGAATGTTCGCTTTTAGTATATGCTTTACTAAGATGTATTTTTCACTAAAAAAAAGAAAAAAAAAAAGCTAGTATGTGTCTCATAAGAAGCAGTTGCTACTGTGCCAGGTATTCATTCTTCATGCACACCTACCAGGAGTGCTCCTACCTCTTAGTGTTACTTGGAAATATCTGACTTGTTTCTGAAGATCTGTTTGCATCTAATACCTCTGATATTCTGGGTTCTGTATTTCCTTAAAAATTGTCAAGGGAGAATCATACGTGCAGCCTCTTCTTTACTCTGTATTGTGTGGTAATCCAAAAATGGACAGATAAATTATTTGGTAACCTGATGGGTACCTTTTCAAGTTTTCTTGTTTTCCTTTTGTTTGGAGATTGACAAGTTTTTTTTACCCAGCAGTGTTAATTCTCACCCTTCGCAGAACTCTTCAAGGCTAGTCAAAGACATTGTGGGAGACCAAAATAGGTGGGTTTTTGTTGCAGTGCTGACCTGTGCTTAAAGCATTCAGAGCTCACCTTGCTGTTGCAAAAATTGCATTACCTGAACATTTTTTTTTTCTTATCATTCAGATAGAAATCTGCATGCAAGGGATTTAACTGCTTGCACTGGGTGGAAAACTGCTTACCTGAGGGTACTGCTGTCAGCTTTTCCCCTGCATGTCCCCAGAATTACGCCACTGCCTTATTGTGGCCACACAAACCGCATCGTGTTCCCACGCCACTGGATAAGAATAGATCGGACTCTTCAAATCCTGTTCTCAGGTGTTATCTGCTGGGGAAAATGTTTATTCTGCTTATTGGTTGGGACAAAATAATCTCCGTGTGTTACCAGGTTCTGCAGTGAGGGCAGTCTGGGCTTTGCCATCAGCAATAGTAGAGGTAATCCTGAAAACTAGATATTGTCTGTTGGGCATTTCCATGCCTGTAGAGACCAGAGATTTATAACTCTATTTTTTCAGCCACAACTGGTCTTCAGATGGTAGGCAAACCTTGCTTTAGTGTGTACCTTCAAATAGGTTAATAATACATAACTATACACAGACCACCACCATTAGGCAGAGACTAGAATAAAGTATTTTCTATCAGGTGGCGATTGTTGCCTACTACATGCTTAAACTCTGGAGTTCTTTTAGGTGTAATTGAAAATGCAGGTTACAGCAGGAATGTGGTGCGGTGCTGCCTGCATCCTTGCCTGCAGCCCAGTGCAGTACACGTGGCTGGCTCATAGGTCTGTGTTCCTAAGCTTTGCAATTGATTTTGCTGTTTATCAGAAATAATCAGGAAGAAGAATAACCAGACGTTTGTAGAGCAGTTCAATTGTTGATTAAATTACTGTATTTTGACAGGTGAAAATGGTTAAGCAGTGAACTGGTGGTGGTACCATGTGTGTGTTGGTGTGGAGCTGTCTGCAGCAGCCCTCTAGCATGGCAGGGACTGACTTATTGCTTTTCTCCCCTCTGCCTCCCTCCCCTGTTATTTTCTCTCTGTCCTTATTAGCAGAGAAGCTGTAGGTGTGCTCAGTCTTTTTAATTGCGGCTTGTCTTTATTCATAGCTTTTTAAGTAGGAGTTATGGAAACAGCAATTGAAAGGATTTGCGGGCAGGTGTCTGGCTCTCTGTTATACCAGTAAAACATCTTTCTAATGATGTTGCTTTCCAGAAAGCTCTTCAAGCTCACTTTTAAAATCCAGCATCAAACTTATTTTTAAAAGTCGCTCATCTGTGCGGAACTACTCATCTGTAATTTCTTCATTTGGCTTAAGGGAAGCTGTTACTGATCTGGCTGCTTACCGTGGTATCAATTTAAATCCTCCGTATTACCATTACGGTCAGAATTTTCAAGCAAAATGCTTGGCTTAACAGCTCTGTGTAGCTATTGAGCTGAGCAGTTCAAGCTGAAAAACACTAGTGCTTTTTGGAAAGGAGCTCTCAAAAATACAAAATGCATTAAAAGCCAAGCTTCTATGGCAGAGAAGACCAGTATCTATGGAGAAGCATGCCGCAGCTCGGCGCCTCGGGCTTCTCCTGCGAACAAGGTTAATTTAAACCCGTATCTGACCACATGAGGAAGTACAGAGCTTAAATAAGATGTATATGCAGTCTTTGTTTTAATCATTTCATCAGTGCGGTGAACTGAAGAAAGGTACGTGGTTTGGTCCTGTAACAGGGCTTTTGTTTGCAGGTTCTGAAGGCAAGCAGAATTTTTATTTGGTAGTTTGTTACTAATCCCTTGGAAACCTTGCATTAGCAGCGACTGTAAAGACTTACGTTGATTTTTCCTGTTGAACAAAATCCAAGTGATTTTATCCAGGGTTAAAATAAACATTAGAACTTGCTCGTCTTCCAGTTACATAAAGAAAACACTATGATTCATCCAGGTGAAAGGTTCTGTGGCTGTGTACAATACCACGCTCGTCCTGTGCTCTTGAAGAAATTGTGCTTAAGCAGAGGAGGAAAAAGTGCATTTAAATTAGCTTGTGTTTTATATCTAGTCTCTGAAAATGACTTGTGGCTTGCATCTGCCTTTCCCCTATATTCTGTACAGAGATTCCTAAATAGCTGTGAATCAGGCCTGCCAGTGGGTTGGTGACTCATTTCCTTATTGGTGCAGATGTGTACAGTACATGTTTCTGGAGAACTCTTTTCACATGAAATGCAGCTCTCCTGTGAGAAACTAAAAGACAGCAATCACTTACATTTGGTGGACACAAATACTCAGTCCTGAAGAAAAGCCCAAGTGGCTTTTCTCGCTGAAGACTGTGCTGTTAGGTCGTGTCAAAGGGTAAGTCTTGGAAACCGCTGTGTGATGCGGCATTAGGATTGTGGGTTTTTTAAATTTTCCTTCTCTTTCAAGCTTACAAACAAGCTGCCATGTATACCAGCACAATTATTTAGGTAAATGCTCTAAGAATTTATTTAATCAAGTATGTTGTGCTTTTCAGTAAGACTTACAAGAAGGAATAGTGTGCTCTACCTTTTGGCCAAACAGGAATGAAGCGCTACTGTATTTCTCACATCAGTAAGGGCATGAACACTGCAAGTTTGCTGAAAATCTGCGTCACATACTTGTGTGTGTAAAATCTAGGTGTGTGTAGCTGAGGTGAAGGTAATAAAGGAAAATAAAGTGTGTTAGCTGTGCTGCATTTCATGAGACTCCAAGAGGAAAAATGACATTTGTGATGGCGATGCTGCTGCTGTGGTCTGGGACTGAGCCCTGCGCCCAGCGGCTTCTGCGTCACTGCCTGGCTACCTTTACTTGCCAAGACATTTATAACTTGGTTTAATGTTGTGATGTATAATCTGTCTGAATGCAGAATGCCTAACGATGTTGTGAATCAGCTGATTTCGTCTTGTCTTTCTGGTCTTCTCTTTTCTGTTGTCGTGGCTCTTACGAAAAAAGAACCAGATGCTAGGGAAATCAATTTACCACAATTTTTGTGGCTCCCAGGCAGATTGATTTAAATAAGCAAGAAGCTTAGATTTGAATAATCTCAGTCTTGCTTGAACACTCCAGTAATTTTTCTAGAGTTTTCTAGTCTGGTGATATTATTTTGCAGCTAATTTTAGCTTTTATTGCCAAGCTTGGTATATTTCCTGACTAAATTGATATGATCTGTAATTATTTAAATGCCTGCAACTTAATGTTTCTATCTTTTTTTAATAATGTTTAAAAATGGCAAGACATTATCTACTGAATTAGTTTTCCATGCATCAAGCTGCTTTTGGATAGAAATGGAAACTTAATTAAAATGCAGAAGATGAGTATTGTTAAAGTAGAACTGAAAGACTGAACTGAAATACTGGATCAGAACAGTTGTTTTACATGCAAAAATTGTTAATATATCAGTCTAGCTTTTCTGATCATCATGACCTTTGAGACTCGAGAATAAATGATGATTTTTTTTTTCTTTCTAATGATTAGAAAAAATGATTCTTTGTCAGTTCCTATTCAGCCCCTTAGCTTCAAGGTATTGAATGCAGTTGTAACTGAGACCGCATTAAGTCCACATGTGTGGAAAAGGCTCCTTTGTCAGCAGTCGGTGATGAGTTCCCAGAAGAGGAAAGGAATGGAAAGGTTTACCGTGGCAGCATGCTGGCGGAAGCACCCACCATGGGTCCCCTGTCACACAGCAATCCTGTGACACGGTTTCACTTGCATCCTCGTGAATGCTGAATCTGGTGCATCTTGCCCAGTCTTGTTGCTGGCGCTACCATCCATCACATGGACTTGGGGTTTTTTCGGTCCTCTAGTGTGTGAGAGGGGACTCGACTTTTTCTGGCTCCTTGTGCTCTTTTGAATTTCTTCATTTTCTTGGTCAGAGAAGATGGTGGTGGGTACCTCTTTGTAACTGAGGCTTTGGTCAGTATATCCTGATCAGTGCTTTTTGGCTGGCCCAGATTGTATTTAACCATAATTTATGTTTCTGGGGAGAAATGCAGAAGAGATAACTAGTGCTGTTTAATTTTGCATGTAACAGGATGGATGCTCTACCCGCCCACCCTAGAAAGTTTTGAAACTTACTGCTGAATGCATTCTATTTGTTTTTCTTTATAAAAAACATAAAATTGGTGGTAGATTTTCGTTGGCTGTTATTTGCGCAGTCCTGCCTTGTGCAGTGCAGGGTCGTGTAGGGAGCAGGGGTTATACTGGACCTGTGTCTTCCAGACTGTCCTTCCCATATGGGAGCGACTGGAAATGGAAGCAGGGCACTGTGCTGTTTCTAGAACTCCCTCAAAATAGTCTACAGGCTTTTCCTGCTGAGTTCAGCAGGTGGTGGGGAGAATCCAGCAAGACAGATCTCGTGGGAGAAGCTCCTACAGGGTTGGAGGAGTCCTGGTATGTCAGGGCAGTGTCCTAATTCTCTGTAGCAGAGCAGGGCTGCTTGCAAGCTGCCGTTGTGGGCTGTGCTGTAGACCTTAATATGCATTAACACTTTGTGCGTATTTGCACGTATTCCCACTGTGTACAAAGGCAGTGCTGTTCCTCAAGTGAATTTATAACAGCCTCTCTCTGTGACTTTTGCCTCTCTAGCATAACGGGATGTGCTATTTTGAATAACCAGAAAGTTTTCAACAGAGGAGTTTCTTTGGGAGAATTGGGGAATTAATTAACGTAGCAAATCTAGCTTTTTTCTAACATAGGTTGATCTCTTAAAGTATTTTAAAATCTGGACTTCTGGCCCTTGTAGGTGATGTTAAGTCAAGAGCCTGTGTGCAGCGTGGCTCTTCTCGGCTCGTGTTACGTTTGACGTAATGAACTTAGGTTGGAATGTGTTCTAACAGTGTTTGAAATTACTGTCACCCTAGCATTGGGGAGCCTTAGGTCACCATTGGGTTTTCCCAGCAGTTGTGTGGTACCTACATCTTTTTCAGTCAGCTTGTGAGTGTTGTAATGAAGAAAGGATGGACACAGCCAAGGAGAGGGCATGGTTGTTAAGCATTTGTGGTATAGGTTTTTTCATGTCTTGACTGGTACTGTGATAAAATTGATGCATACGGGGTGATAAAATCAGTGATTGTGGTTAACGCTGAAGTGTGAGAAGAACTGGAAGAGTTTATTTTAACAGCAGGAAGCTGCCCAGCTCAGAGCTCTTGTTCTTCACCTGCCTATTACTGCAGGGAAGGAGTGAGAGATGTGTTGGGGCCCCGCAGATCTTCTGAAGAAAATTCCTGGCTTTTATTTCAAATCTAGTTGTTTGAAGTGGCTTAACACTACCTGTGCTAAGGCTGCTCCCACTTCGCAGGGAGAAATCCCCATCATGCTTCATCTCTCAGGAAGGCAACTGGACTGACAGCCGAAGTCACAGAATCATAGAATCATTTAGGTTGGAAAAGACCTTTGAGATTGAGTCCAACCATAAACGTAATGCTGCCAAGTCCACCACTAAACCATGGCACTGTGCACCTTGTCAACATGTCTTTGAAATAATTCCAGGGATGGTAAGTCAACCACTTCCCTGGCCAGCCCGTCCAGGAGACTGCTTTCAGGAAATCTCATGCAGGGTAATAGTACTAACAAGCTGGCATGTGGGGTTTTTTAGTTTATCTTGCCCCCCTTTGGCATTGCAAGGTAACAGAAGAGATGCTGAATACTGTGTGCGAGTTTGGGACATAAGCCACACAGAAAGCTAAAACAGTTCTTGTAACAGCGAGGGACTAGTGCTGGGTATTGCACAATAGCTTTCGCAGGCCTTTGTATCCATGTGTAATGTCCAGCACTTCTTGGCAGTACTGTCGTTAAAAGTAGTTGTGCCTCCATTGCTCTGGTCTGAAATACTGACAACTGTGCTGGAGGTAACTCAAGGCTTATTTTGTCTCAAATAATTCAGGCAGGTGGTGTGAGAAGAATAGGACTCTCATTGCTGTCCTGAAGGAAGGAAGACTTCAAAATAAAACTGCTGTTCTTGTGGTTTGTGGTTAAGGCTGGAGTGACTTCTTTGAGGTATTTGCTTTTTATTGCCTCTAAGCAGAATAGCAGACAGGAGTTAAAAATAGCTGAATCAGATTCCCACCTGTTTGGATGCTCATCTTATTTTCGTTCGGAGGTGGAATGTATGAATGTAAGTCACTAGGATTAAAGCAGCACTGTTCGTGCCCCTGAATGAGGGGCACAGGATGCTCATTGCTCCTTCATGAGGACAGACTCTGATTGATGTGAGACAAGTGCCTTGTTGAAGGAGTGGGAAGAAAATGCTCCTTGGGAGGGATCTTTAAACTTTCAGTCTGGAAAATCTGAGTCATGAGCTGACATGTTGAATAACAAAAATATGAATATTGGCTGGTTGGGGGTTTAGAGTGTTGTTCTGGTTATGCTGAGTGAAGCAAGAGCCCTTGCTGGAGCCTGGTTGTCATTACCAGGCTTGCTGGAGCCTGGTTGTCATTAGAGATCCTCTCCAGCACATGAGTGATGGTAACAGAAACATCCCAGAATAACTGAAGAGTATTCTGGTATAGAGGCGTAGCGTCATGAAGCCCCCTGCAAGTGGGGGATGTCGGAGCTTGGTTGCTTTGCAGAATAACACTTCGTTAAGTTGTGGGAGTGGGGAGATGAGTAAGCAGTGTTTGCTCTGGAACCTGCGCTTAAGTGCTGCGCTTTCCCTGTGCCTTGGGGTGCAGAGCTTGTGCTAAGAACTTTTTTCTTAGTTTCTGTACAAAGTTAATTTAGAAGGGATTTCTGTAGTTCCAAAACATTGTTCTGTGAGGAGTGGAGTTTGTTTAGGACAACATGTTCCTTTTGGGAGACAGGCACTTATCTGTGCTATGTACAGGAACCTTGTATTTTGTGTAAAACTGAATCTTGCTTATGAACTCCTTATGGCTTTTTGGAAGCTTTCTGTCAAGTTAAGCTCAACCTGGAGCACTGTAGGGCACATGCAGTCAAAGCATATAAGTCTCTGTATCAAGAAGAAGTGATTAAATTTTACTCACTAAGAGATGGTGAACATATTTAATAAGTGTTTTCATTAGCCGTTGCACTGGAATTATTTGTTGGGAGGTCCATTCCTTTCTTCACTCATTTTTTCTCTGCATCCCCCAGCAGACGCTGTGCAGTATTGCTGAAACCTGTGCTGTTGGTTTTTACCTCTGTACTGGAATACTCTTCAGTTATTCTGGGATGTTTCTCCTTGGGCTTAAGTCATCCAGGAAGGTAGTTCCAGAGGTAGGTTATCTCAGCACAGCTTAAACAGGCGTATGGACTGGCTGATACTGCAGATGGAGATGCCACTACTGTGCCTTCCCAGTAACGTGACTGGTGCTGGTGGGACTCCTTGTAAGCCCATGTGTACTAGCCTTGCAGAGAACTCTCAAACAGTGAACAGCTTTTCTGTTATTTGCTGAGTTTTGACCTCTGCCACGAGCAGGAACCAGCAGCACGGGTGAGGAAGGCAGCAGATTCCCCACCATCACCATTAGTGGGAGATCGGGTCGGTTAAGCAGCCTTCTGTGGTTTCACCGTGCTCTTTCTAACAGCTCTGTTTCTCCTTTCCTCTGCTTTTGTGACACTGCCAGCATCCCTGCGTTCCTTTCAGTCTCTGTAGTTTTTTGCCAGTGTTGTAAGAGAGCTTTCCAGGAGCAAATCCTGAAACTTTCTGGCTGGATCGGCGGCTTGTTGTCGGTGCTATGCTTAGTAGCAGAGCTCTGTTGTGGAGGAGTGTTACGGGAAACATTATATCTGCTAAGAGTGCTGCCAAACTTCTGTGGCAAACACGTAATTTCAGGGTCGTCTTCCACAACGCATTGGGACTGGCTGGAAAGTCTCCAAGAGGAGGAAGACAGGACTAAGGGAAGAACAAACAAACATCTGGGGTGAGTTTGCTTTGATCGTGCCAACTCTTAGACATGCTGTGTTGCATGGATCAGCGTTGAAATGAGAAAGCTCCCTGCTAAGGGGGCCTAAGGGCTTGAGACTCCCCCACACAGGGGGACAGGAGCAGCAGGGACGAGAACGGCTTGTGCAAGAGGCTGTTTGCAGAGCCTGGCATGTGCAGCATTGTGCCTCCCAGCACCTGCCTTGCAGCTTTGCACAGGATCAGCCAGCAGGGAGAGAATCATCTGCTGGTAAGAAATAATAAGCCAAATACCTTTGCTGGTTAGGTGAGTGGAATTAGTGTGTTTCCTTTAATTGCAGCATGATCTGTGGTTGCTTTTGATGCGTCAGAATTAAAATTTGAGCATTTTCTGTCGTTTTACTGCCTCTGGTATTTGCACAGGGAGGGATCTCTGCTGTGGAGGAAAGGCACACAGCCTGCTGAAGACTCTAAGCAAATGTGAAACAAGCAAAATGTGACAATTACTAAAATTCTGTTGACAAATTATCAAACCTACATAGCAAAGTGTAAAATCTGCTGAACTTTCTTGGTGTTTGAAGCAGATGCTGAACACAGGATCCTCAAAGTACCAGTGGACATGACCCAGTTCATCCTTGACCCCTTTTTCCCTGGCTGCTGGGTCAGCAGAACAGACAACGTGTTATGCTGGGTTTTCTGATCTTGCTTTGTGATCTCTTTTCTGAATGAACATGTCTTCACGGTGTCATACCCATGGAGGATATAAAATGTCAGCCTAGACAGAAAAGTTTGTGGAATCTAGAATTCAGTTAAACCAGTGAAAAAAACAGTTGCAGAATTCGGTGTCTGAGGTGATTTGCTACTTGTGCTTTTGTGTGTGTGGGGTGGCTAACGAAATTGCTGTGGGTATTGATAATTTAACTTTCACAGGCAAAGTTCTGTGCATGTTTTGGAGGTGGTTGTTAGGCGTTTGTGTATAACTTGTTAAGTTTGCGTAAACTAGGAGTGCCTAATCAATCTGGAAATCATTGTTTGGTCAAATGATTTTCAGCATTGCAGACTTTGGCTGTTTGTAAGTGGGGGGAAATTATTTATGTACAATAACCAAAGTATATGGAAGCTAGGATCTTTGTAATTTTGCATGATGAAACTGGCTTTTTTCAAAGAATGGAAAGTGTAGGTGTTTTTTGCTGACATGACAGCATTGGGTTTGGTTTTAGTTCCAACATTTCAGTGGCGTTAGATAATATTTCAAGCTCAGTTTAACAAGTTTAACTTTCATTGCTCACTGAATGTGTAATTAAATTATGAAGTCTTCTCATTTGTTTTGAACTTAAATTATCGCTGGTTTTAATTTTTTTATCACACATGACTCTTCCAGGATTGCAGGATGTGTGAAAACGCATTACTGTAGCCATATGCTTGTTGGCACAGAACTCCAGGATGTTTCAGTAGGTTTGAAGCATGGGTGGCTGTGTGATGTGTGGTTTTTCTTTTACAAAAGCTGTGTTAATTCTTGCCTAGACTACTGTATCTGCTCTTGCTTTCACAGATTCTTCTGCAGAATCATTTCTAGTGGTTGCCTTGGGAAGGGATCAGGATAGCTTGATAACCTGCAGATTGAATTGGTTTATTGTGAGTTTGCTGTGTTGGCTGGGTGTGTTCAGTGCAAAGGGGTCCCTGTGACCTGTGTGAAGGACACAGCTAAGAAATCAGTTTTCCCTTTATCAGCTTAATAGCCTCCTCATTAGCTCTCCGGTCAGCAGGCCTGCTCTACTGTTTCTCAACAGATATTACTAATAAGTGTGTTTGTTTAGGTCAGAGTGGAAAACCTCAATGATGTGGCTGGGAACCATGAGCTGCCTGTACCGTGTATCCGTATGCACCATCCTTTGTAGTGTATTGCACATATGACAGTGTGATAAACTGGGGAACGCTCATTGTCTGGGCTTCTGCATACCCTCTCTTTCATCAGAACACAGCTGCTTTAATTAACATGCTTTCCTAATTGTCCTGCCTGATCTTTTTGCGATCTGTTCCTGAATTTATGGAGAGAAGGTCTACTTGGTTCCTCCCATCCACAAGCCAATTGCCGTTGTATTTTGCTCATTTGCTCCATGCTGGTTCTTGGTATTTTTTTGCCTGAGCGGGTCCAAAGTCTTGTTTTCAATACCTGAAGATTATCTGTAGTTAGAATCTGGGATATACCTAGTCCTTTTCAGCAAGTGAACTGTTATGCTTGCCTGAGAAGAATAGTGGAAACATCTGCTGTCTTCCCCTGTTCTGCTGTAAGGAGGGGTTAAAATCTGGGAATAAAGGCACTTGTGTGGTTGACTTCAAACTCTTCTGTTTGCATGATGCTTGCAAGGGAGCAAAGGAAAGGAGAGTCAAGCAGCTGCTGGTGATTAAAACAATCCCTGCAGAGAGTTCTCCCAAGATCTTGAGTTTCATCCACAGTTATTGATTAGGATTCTTACCTTGGTTTTCAAAATACAATGGTGTGAATTATTTTATTTTTAGGATGCGGTGAAATGACACCAAATCAGTCTGTTTTGTATATACAGCTGAGAGGGGCTCTGACTCAAGCTGCGGGGCTGACAGTAATAGTACCCAAGGCAGTGTTTTCTTCTCTAGATAGTGACACCACACCAGTTCCTGATACAGCTATGACTAGAGAAGTATTGCTGGGAACCAGCACGATGATGCTCTGTTTCTGAAGCCAGAACACCAACGCCTTGTGCCTCCTTGAGCCTGGGTGCTGGTGGTGGGTTGCTCATTTGCTGTATAGTTTTGACCTAGTTTTATGTCACCACTGAAGCACAGAGATTTAGAAAGGATGGCTGTCGCAGCTTGTCTTTGCGAGTTGAGATCTGGTGGATGAGAAAAGGCACTTTTAAACATAGCGGTGTTGACAACCTCATAGTCTGGTGGTGACTTCACACAAACCTTTGAATTTCTCTTTAGAGTTCACAATGCTAACAGGGTATGATTTGTGCCTGTTGTATGTTATTGAATGGAAGGAAATGTTTTTGCTGTTCGGGTTTTCTTATAGCTGGTACTTGTTCTAAACTCTGCTTTTCCTGGGAGGTAGGAAGTGGTGTTCGTTCTCTGGAATGTGAGTGTTAGTGCTCGAAGGAGTTTGGAGAGCTTTTTAGAGAACTGCAAAGGGAGGCAATATATTCTCACTGAAGCTGCTAAACAGCAAAAGCTTCTGTGAGCCCAGAGGCACACGTACTTTCTGTAAAGTCTATTTTTAATCCTTCAATTAGGAGATATAAGAGGAGTCCTTCTCCCTCACTAATCGGTGGAACATCCTCCTCGCCATCAGCTTTCTATCATAAAAATCCTTGTCTAGCACGTGGTACCAGTCTGGGCTGCTCTCCTCCTTCCCCCTGTCCCAGGGGTCTCTGAGCATCTGTGTTCCTCAAGCTCACCATGTGGGAATGACACAGTGCAGCTTTTCTTGCTGCTCAACTTCTTAGTGCTAATTTGAAATTTACCTTTTTTTTCATGACTCTTACAACACAAGCGTATTGTTCTGAAACTGCTCTTGTTTGGAAGGTTTATTGGGGGGCATATAGTGGATAAAGGACCACAGATGACCTCCTTAGAAAGGCAGAACTAGTGTGGGTTGCACTGGGGAGGTTTTTTTCCCTGTCCTCAAACTCAGCCCTTCATTTTATCAGACACAAAAAGGATCGTTTCTCTCTTTTGGCTTTACTTCAATGCAGGGAAGCAGATCAGCGTTGCCAGTGAACCCACCTCTACACTTGCAATGGTAAGAGGGAAGAGGGATCACAACTTCTAGCTAGCAAGTGGTCATCTTGTTCCACATCTAAAGGATTATTGGCTAGATCTTGTACTTTTCCATATTTAAGTACTGAACTGTGAATGGTTGCTGTACTAAAGCTTAGTTAAGGTCCCATTTAACTTCGATGACTCTTCTCAGAAGAGTCAGGTTTGGTTTTTCAGAGCTGAGGTTTGCTGCAGAGCACCGGAAAGGCTGGTATTTCAATGTGCAGTATTTTAATGTTGTGTATTTCAAGAAAAGCTTGTTTAAGCTTCCCAAGTCAGTGGGAACCAGTCTGCTGTCTTCTTGGGCTCATCTTTCCAGAAAACCTGAGCTTTAACTTTTGGTGGATCTGAAGCAAACGTTACTAGGTTAGAGGATGCAACCAGGAAGGGTTTTGGTACAGTGCTCTCTGGCCCTTACAAATTCTTCTGCTGCAGATGTGAGTCCTGTTCTCTAGAGAATTACAGTGATAGCCTATATATTTTCATAAAGAAACTATCCTTGACTAAAAGACTGAGACAGCAGCTTCAGTGGAGGGCATTCTGACTCTCAGCTTTTAAAATTAGCTTAGTATAAAACCTCACTCTGTTGCTGAATGATTAGGATGGGTGCAGAAAATTACGGAAAAAACACCTTGTAAGTCACGATAGGGTTGAACTTTAGAGGCTGCTTTAAAATAGTGTAATTCGCATGTCATCGTAATTTTCAGTTGTGAGAATCAGTTCTGTAGTGTGAGGATGATGAGCAGGCATCTGCAAGCCTTCAAAAAAAAAAAAAGTTGATATCCTAATTTTCAAATTTATTATGACTTTGGGAGATACGGTTTTAGATGGTCGCAGTCTAACCAAACTGCAATTAATTACTGTGGTCCTTCAGGTACAGTTTTCTTTTTTATGTTCTAAGTGGGGAGGTAATTTCTGCCACTTCCTGCTATGCAAAATAAAAGTGCTTTAGTTAATAATGGCTGTAATTAAGGACTTGGAAACATTTGCTGTGCTCTTTTTTTTCCTCCCATAAAGTTGTGCTTGTGCTGTCCAAAGCAGCGCTGCACTGAAGAACTCATTGCGATGTAGATTGCTTACTTCCCAAACTGATGAAATGCCAGTTCTCTTATGTCAAATATCTGAGGTCTAACATGTTAGTGTCAATGATGTGTTTAAGCTTTGAGTGGTTCTGAGTGTCTGTGGCTCTTAGAGCATGTCTGGCATCTTAAATATCAGTGAAAACAGAGACTTTGAGTCGGGGTTGATTTTTTTTTTTTCTGTGGGTATGATGGGCAGGTGATTTTGTCCTGTGTGCTGTTTTGGTACAGAGATGAGATAGGATTTGTATGATTAACCTCTTTCAAGGAGTTCTCCATTGCGGGAGCTGCCATGACTGGAAGGACAGGACGCTTTGCAGCCGAGTTCTTTCCAAAGTGGCTCCTGGGCGAGCGTGGGTGTTTCTTTAACGCGCTGCCTGGTCTGGTGCAGGCTGTGTGTTGGGACGTGTTGGTTGGATTGTCGAGAGGACGTAGCGGAACTTGCATTACTATAAAATAAAGAATATAGCAAATATTTTGAAATGACGCATGAATATCGGATGTTACCACTTTCTTGTGGTAGAAGGTGTCTCAGGGCTGCTTTGGACCAGCCCCTTCGGCACAGCTGAAAGAAAAGACATTGCTTCTCAGATGGGGAATATGAACACTTTGATCTGTGGGAGGAAAGCAAGTCCTACCTTTGTCTGACAGTTGTATGCATAAAACTTATTTTTCTTTAAAACTTTACTATCACATCGTCAATTTTTTTTACCTTCTAAGTTCGGGCAATTGAGCCAAACACAGGCACATTCATTATGTTTTTGCAGAGTCTGCATAAATGCTGTTACTCTTGTGCCATTTGTGTTCTGTAGCATTCAGACAGCATTGTTTGTAAAGTACCTGTTGTTTCGATCTTTTTGGTATTTAGATGTCATCACTTGTATTTTGCAGGTTTTAAAATTTTCTAATGCTTTGTCAAATTGTTTCTTACAATGAAAATGTGTTGACAGTATGTTAGTTTCTATAAGTTTATACTCTGTGTGTTAAATGCATCACATCAGTAGTGAACTGACATTCTTTTTTTCTCTTTTCAGCCAGATAATGAAATCTCTTCAGACTGCAATCATGTAAGTATCGCTTGTATTTGTTCAGTTTCTGTAGGAATAGTTACATTTATACAGCCCTAAAATTACATTTGGCCCTTTGAAGGCAACCGTGAGGCTGATGTGGCTGCCAGTGAAAATGAGTTTGACGCCCCTGCTCTGTGGTCTTACCTGGAGACTTCAGACTGGAACATTATCTAAGAGCTGTATAAACTGTACTTGTATATTGGAGGAGGACAGCAGACATCTTTCCTATTTTATAGTTGAGGAGTGGTTCCTGTGAGTTACTCAGAGCAATATGATGTGCTCCTTTTGGGGAAGATGTGAGCAGCACTGAATTTAAACTCTTAATTTCAGCTGTTAAAGGCTTCTGTATTACTTTCACAGCTGCTAAATCTAAATTCCTAGACTTGCTTGGAAAATGCTGCGGGGGTGTGATGTTTAGAGGCAGTTTGAACCTCTTGGCTGGTTTTAGAACAGATTTCCTCTTAGCACTGTATTTAACAGTGAACGAACTGTTAGCCCATCAGGCTGACTCTTAAAATCCCAAGACACTAAAATATATATATCTATATACATATATATATATATAGATATAGATATATATTCAGAGCTAAGGTTGATATTAGATTTCCTTTGGCTTCTCTCATTTGCATTCTGTTAGAATACACCTTATCAAGATCCTGAATTGTTTGGTTAGCCTTGGACACACACAGACAGGTGCATGCCTTAATGACAGTCTTGGTTTCAGATGCTTGAGAAGCTGTATTTTGGTTTATTATTGGAAGATCTGTTCCAGAAATGAAATCCAGCCATGCTGTACAACTAGTAATTTCCAACTGTGTTTATAAATTAACCTTTAGCACTGCGCTGCCTGACTGCATGGCAGCTGTAGTCCTCTGTTGTGCCGTTTAAATGTGCCAACAGAAATTACCTGAATGAAAAAGAAATGGAGAATTCTAGAAATCAAAGTTAGACCTTTCCTCTGCTGGATTAAATAACAGTGTCTCTGCCACCAGGCAGATGTTGGGCTGCTGTGGATTGTAGGAACCATTCCGGAGTAGGACATGTGGGCAAAGTCTCATTTTCCCAGGCAGAAATTGAAGGGGAGTGATCAAAAGCTGGACTACAGAGGGGCATTTCACATCCAGATGCTTTCTTTGCCTGTCTCTGCAATCTTTGGTAGTACAGCTGCTGATCATCTGGGAAGACACTACGTAGTGCTAAAATCTGGATTTTTAAGCTGCAGGTTTAACCACCCTTCTTTCCTTTAGAGAGCATCTCTATTTTGAGATTCGAATTCAAGATCACAAATGTATTGGGGTATTCTTACAGTGTTGGACTTTATTCTTGTCCTTCTGATCCTGCCTGGCAGAAGTCCAGAACACTCTTTGTGAGGACAGGTTCCCTGTTTATTCACATGTATCTATCAAACCTGAATATATATATATATCAACTCCTTGCTCTCTCTGAATTACACTGCAATCTCATCATCTCCTTTAACTTTTCACACCTCTCTGATATGAGGTGTGGAAGGCACTGTAGCTGTGCTGATTCCATTTTTAGTTCCCTTTGTGTGCTTCCACCCTCTTTGGAGATGATGTAAAACTGCTTTCCTTGTTTATGAGCATGTTTGTGTTTTCTTATCATTTTGTGTACAATTGAAACTCCAAAATAAAGTTTGACCAAACTGTTTGTCTTCTTGATACTAATTTGATGTTTTTTTCACAAAGGCAGAGTATTTGAAATGAAATTTTAAAACTATTTAATCTTTTTATTAATGAAAAATGTTTAAACGTGATTTAAGTTTCTAGAGGAAAAACAGATGAGCTAGTAGAGCTTTTCTTGGGCAACACCTCAGCTATTAATTTGCTGAGTTTTTGCTATCTTACCCTGCGTTTTTATTTTATGGTGCCTTGGGAAGATATCTGGGATGCGCATATATCTGCAGAGCGTGACTTGCCCAAGATTGATTCTTGCACGATGACCCAATACATCCAGGCTCCTACATGAGCTAATCACTGGCTCCTAGAGCAGTCATCCTTACGCTCTCATGTATCATCATGCTTAGCAAGAGAGAGAACCTCCCATAGGTTTGAAATATACTTGCATCCAAAAAATTGGCTGGTCACAGCCCCTTGCAGAAGGAAGTGAATAAGGGACCAGCTGCATTGTCCTCCTTCCTTTTTTGCTAGGCTTTTATTAGTTTTTCAGAATAAAATATGCTCAAATAGAGGACTTTGTTTCTGTTACATCGTTTGCATCTGGCAGATGAGCCATGGCACAGAAAGGTGCAGTGGGCTAAACATGTTGCTAAGTATGCTGCAGGTCACAAGTTAGAGTTTTCGTTGTTTTATCCTTTCAGTTATGAAATTGTCTTTATTAGATATAATTCCTTTTAATGAGTCAGCTCACAACTTTATGGAGAGATTGTTAACATTTTGAATTTGTTCAAGGTCAGAAAATTACTGCAGAAATAAAGGGACAAAGTTGTTGTCTAGGAGACTTTGCATTGATTGTTGCACTGTAGAAAGATGACAATACAGATTGGGAATAAATGATGTTTCATTCTTTTCTGAAGCCAAACATTTGCCGTTCTCCATGGCAAACAATTAAACTCCCTTTCTCCAAATGCTCTCTCTATAGCTCTTGTGGAACTACAAACTGAACCTGACTACAGATCCGAAGTTTGAATCCGTGGCCAGAGAAGTCTGCAAGTCCACTATTGCAGAGGTAAGCCAGGAGAAAGGCATAGCTGCTATCGTGGCACTAAGGGGTTTTTTCATGTCTTTGTGATAGTGAATTACTGTGTGAATAATTTGGGGTTTGGGGATGCTCTAGTTGTACATACCAAATTATTAGGCATATGTATCTTGCCATTTGTTGAGTGCTTTTTATTTAAAGGAAAAAAAAAACATGCATTAGTAACAATAGCCTCATGTTTTATCTTCCGATATTTAATACTGAGGCAGGTGCATAAACTGTTCCACTGATTTTAAAAAATATTTCTAAGCTACTCTTTAAAACTAACATTTGTAGTGAGAATATATTGCTAACATACAGTATTAGCCTATTAATAGTATTCTTTAGTTTGTACTAACAGGTAGGTGTTTTCTTGTTGGTGACTGAGCTCTAATTTTAAGTATTGCTTTGTATTAAGAACAAAATACAACTAGAAGAGTAATTTCTAGTAGAAGTCTTTGGTGAATTGGTGACTGTCCCAACTGGGTACATTTGGAAAAGTTCATCTTCAATTTTATCAGCTAAATGTAGATTTAAATATCAATTTTTTTCTCAGCTGTTGCAATTTTATAAGTTCTGACAAGAATTTCCATCTAGAATTATGGTTGGCTGCCAGATAATGGTGGTTGTTTCAGAAGCAGCCAGGCAATAATGTGATTGCTTGGTCTTTTATGCAGTTCGCTGGCTCAGGCCATAGAGCTCTGGGGCTCTTTCCAAAGCCAGGCTCTCCCAAAAAACACATGTTGCCGTTGTGTGCTGGTTTGGCTCGCGGCACTTGAGCTGAAATAAAGCCAAACCTAAGATGCAGCTTTCTCAGAGGAAGCTTGCTCCGCTCTCTCCCTTTCACTCTGCAATGAATCAAATGTGTTTTTGTTTCAAAATATATTTTATGCTTTATCTATAACAATTACATTGACCTTAGTAGCCATATTTTTCTAATAGCTATATAGATTAAATACAAAAGGTTCTACCAGCCTACATCTGCATTCAAATAATGGTCTTTAAAATGTTGCATGTTTTTATTATATAGAAAGTAATGGCTTCATCAGCTGAGGCAGGAGAGATCTGTTTTATTCATCTAGTCTGACCTGTGTGAGTTTGTTACAGGATGCCCTGGTGTAATGTGTGTTTGAGTTGGAATATATCTTTCTAGAGATGGCTCTCCATTTTTTAAAATTTTCTATATAAAGATTCCAACTTGTTTGAGAACTGATGAAAAGGTTCCCTGCCTGTTCCCTTAGTGCTGCCCTTGCTTGGCACCTGAACCCTCCTGGATTATTGGTTGTCATGGATCTCCCGTTAGATTGATGAGCCCTTCAATATTTGTACAGGAACAAATCTTTGATGTGATTCAAGTCAACTCACGTATCTGTTGCTTGAAAACTGTCACCACTGGACTTCAGTGTTTGGCTGTCAAGCCTGCTTTCTGCATTACTGTGGCTGCAGTTTTCAGTGTTCTCCTGAACAGGTGGCACCAGAACTGGGCAGGTATTTCAACATGGGCTTCCCAGGGTTAAAAAGAGTCTGTGTAAACTCAGTGGTCCTTGGAGCAAGGCACTGCACTGCTCCTGTCACAAGATTCCTAGGGGAGCATCCTTAACTGATAAGCAACCATGTTTTCCACTTGCTTCGGAAAGATGCTGTCAAAACTGCCTGCTTCTTGGACTTCAAAAGGTGATGGTTTTGGCCTCACTGTCCGCTTCCCTGAGCACTGCGGGCTGGGACTTATACTGGGGACCTGTCTGTTCATGTACAGTGCTTTTCCAATCCCTGCACAGCTTTCAGCTTCTGTTAGCCAAGATTTTTATTTTTGTTGGACCATGGAGTGAAATGGTTTAGTATCAACAATCAGTCCCTATAATAGCCTGATAAAAATAATTTGATGAGGGTTTTCCTTTATAGTAATTTTCAGCTTCCAGCAAGTTATAAACAGTTCAATATATATGGTGTTGACTTTTGAATCAGTCTCACTTCTAGCCAAAATGTTATATTGTACGAGGTCAGGTGGCTAATGGGGTCCAAGTATGATTTAGTGATGTTGTAATACGCTCAGCTTTCTAAATAAAGGTTTGTCAAACTAGCATTTTTTCCTACAAATCCACTTGATTGCAAGGGTTCAATGTGATTATTATGAAAGATGATTATTAAGCAAGAGGGTTTATAATCCCCAATGTCGCTGTGTTTACTTTCTTCAGATACTGGCACACGAGGCATTTCTCATTTCTGAAATATTTTCAACTATTCTAACTTCCTGCAAATCAAACTAAAGCCTTGAGGGTTTCTTTACCAGCAGATTTTGAAGCTACACTTGCAAGTTACTTTGAGGATTTTTTTTTTTTTTTAAAGGTTAAATTCAGTAGCTGCAGCCACTGCACTTTTATTCTTTTTTCTTTTTTTCATTTTTTCATTTTTCCTTTTTTTATTTTTTTTTTTAAACAGATCAAGGAGTGTGCAGATGAACCAGTTGGTAAAGGCTTCTTGGTGTCATGTTTGGTGGATCACAGAGGCAACATCACTGAATACCAGTGCCATCAGTACATCACTAAAATGACAGCCATTATCTTCAGTGATTATCGGTTGATCTGTGGCTTCATGGATGACTGCAAGGCTGACATCAATCTCCTGAAATGTGGCAGCATTCGACCTGGAGAAAAGGTATCCAGAGAACATGTAGATTGTCAATAAGCTTGTAAAAGTCCTTCACTTAAGGAAACT
This sequence comes from Columba livia, assembly GCF_036013475.1. Lineage (NCBI taxonomy): Eukaryota > Metazoa > Chordata > Aves > Columbiformes > Columbidae > Columba > Columba livia. Next base: position 11,361,122 of record NC_088614.1, read on the forward strand.
TATGTGAAGACTCTGCAATAGTATTATTACCTTACTTGCAACTGAGAAAATACATGGTGTATTTTATCTGTCTGAAAAGGGTGATGTCCTGATTCTGTGTAGTTCTTTTTAATAAATATGCATTTGTTCTTCTGTGATGGACTGCTGTTCAGAGACGACTTTAGTTTGTCATTTCTTCCCACACCACAGGTCACCTCACAGGTAGTTGTCTTTTTGATCACGCTCTGTCAGGCTTGACTCAATACGATGAATCCAAACAATAGATTTAAGCAGACCTATTGCTAGGCTTATTTCACAGTCCAGTCAGGTCTGATGCAGGAAGGTCAAGGTGATGTGGTCTTTGCATTAACCCCTTCTGCTTTCTCAAGCTGTAGTTGATAGACAGACCAAGAGCTTTAATCTGTTCGCTTCCCCTTTCCCTTGCCCACCTGAAAATGGTTGAAGGGCACATGTACCTAGTGTCACATTTTGATGGTACAGACTTACTAATACTGTACTGGTTTTACTAAATCAATGTTCTTTTGCCATATGAGACTTAAGCAGAGGTTGATGCAAATAACAGTTTGTGCCGACTAGATGTGGGTTATTTTCAATGCGCTTTCCCCATCTTCTTCAGCACAGCTAATGTGGGTGTTGCAGGAATGAGTGGCGGCTTTTACTGTACGGGTTTTTTTATTAGAGATAAAGTGAAAATTAGCTTATCGGCTATTAATGAGGTGAAAAGATTTTTAAAAAAATTACTTTTTGGTATTTTGAAAAAAGTTTTCCTAGCTGCTGTAAGCAGCTCCACATCTGTAGTGTATTAAACTGAAGTGTTAGTGTATTCCAGAAGACTTAGCTGAACAATGGAAATCAAAAAAAGTACTTGCTTTCAAGAACAAGAGTGGAAGGAACTTGCAGACACCACATGTACAGACTAGTAACAGCTGAGTAACTTGCTTTCTCCATAAAGCAAAGGTTCTCTTCTAATCCTGGCCTGAAGGACCTCATGAAATCAGAAATTACTTTTAACGGTCAGTATAGAATCAGAAGAGTAATGTGGGAGTCCTGGTTGTCAGGTCTACTTATTACTTGCAGCCTGACTGAATTAAAATTCATTAAAATACTGGTGGTATCCCTGAAGGGAACAGAAGCATGGATTTCATGAGCCATATCCAAATCTCATCTTGTAGAAGTGAACCCAGTGCTGGCAGCTTCTCTGGGTGACTGTGTAACCCCCCGTGTCGCTTGCTGAAGTTCAGATGGGCCGAGGGTGGGGATGGCCGAGGGGGTTCAGGTCACCAGGTGTCTGGGAGAGGGAAGCAAACGCAAACCTTGGGTCATCGTGTTTCTGTGTAATAGCAAAGCGAACCGCTAAACAACCTTTTACGTGGGTTAGTGTGGTTTATGCATATTCCTCACACTCTTGGTACCCAGCCCAGAGTATTTTGCCTTGGTTTGTGAAAGCGTTGCAGCCTGTTGTATGATGTCTTTTGTTATACTGTCATCCTTGGCACTTAAAGCAATTGAAGTATTTTATACTGCTATGGAAACAGCTATAAATGGCTATGCTAGCATTTCTTTTGTTCTGTTCTATCCGTTTTGTGCTTTGGAGAAATCTCATCTAATATATTCCCATCAGCTGCTCGTTCAGGTTTTATTTCCAGGCTCTAGCTTCTGAGAGTTGCCTGTAGAGAAACAGTCATTACCCTTTTGTATGAGTGAAAGTAACTGTGAATTTAATAAATAGGACTTGGACACCTGAGGAGGAAGATGGGGGAAGAGATTAATCTCTTTTTTTTCATTTTTGTTGTTTTTTAATGGAGGTAAGCACTGCTGGACCACTGACTCCATCTACATCAGGCTGCTAGTAGATTGCAGTATGATGGTTTCATCATAGTAATCAGGATAAACTGGCTTTTTAAACTGTAAAAGGCACTTCAGTAGGTATTGTGGAATTACATTGCTTCTTGAAGCCCCTCTGTTAGCTAACAATTTTCATTTTCTATACTTCCTTTTTTTGTTTTAGTTTGCTTTCTACTTCCTAACTAAATTCTGTTCATGCTGGGTTTGTTGCTTCTGATGTGGTGTTTTCTGCGCTTTCTTCTCCACGTTTCTTGCTGGTTTTCTGCTCTGTAAGAGCAATAAAAATACAGCTTAGAAGTCTTGATCTGACTGGAGACTTGATTTTGCTCTATAATGCAGAAAGGCTGTAGATGTGTCATTTGAAAGCATTAAGTTTTCAGTTTTGTAATATGTCTGTTGTAGGGTTGATTTTTTTTTTTCTTCCTGCCGCGCACCCCCCCCCCCCCCCAGTTAATGGAGAAATATTTAATAGTAGTTTCAGTCACCTTTCTAATTGGCTGTTGTGCTTTGTAGTGAATTCAGTCTCCTGGTATTTCAAGCTTGCTTTGTCTTCATGCAATAGGGATCTAATTTTAAATTGAAATTGGTAGTTACAACAGAGCTTTTCTTCTTGGACTGTCTATCAGAATGAGGATTGTATCAATCTTGTGGGTGCCCAGGATTGTATCAATCTTGTGGGTGCCCAGGATTGTATCAATCTTGTGGGTGGCGCACAGGTGCCCTGGAGCCATGATGTCTGAACAGGTGTTGATTATTTGCCATATTGAAGGCTGTGTAAGTGTCAGCTGCTCATCTGTTGTAGGACTTTACCAGATAATATTTTTCAGATTCCTAAAAAAAGGCACAATATGAGACTGTTTTCTTGATGATTATTTTTTCCCCCCACTGCTAAGTGCTTCCAGTACAGTCGTTCTCACTCTTTGCCTAGTTTCATAGAAGTACTGGACACAGAAGGGAAACAAGTCTAAATGGGAAGAGATACCATTCAGCTGTCTTTTCTTACTTAATGTTCTATTATAGCAGCGTACTATCAGGCAAAGTATTGGGAATTGCCTAACGTAAGAGTTGTCCCCGTAGCCCTAGTGTCCACGTTAGCCAGCTGGAATGCCAACCTGGAGCTCATGGCACATCTGCTGCCTGGTTTTCCACAGCATGGCTGCTCAACACAAGGTGCTCTGCTGATAAGACTGGTTGTGTTTTACCTGCCGCCTGCTGCTCCTTTCTACTCTTGACTCTTTTCTCTTTTGTAGCTTCTCTCTGCAAGTCTGCAGCTAGAAAAGTCGTGAACTCTAGGCATGTCAGGTTTCAGCCAGAATAAAGTCTTTTCAGGGGGAGCTTCTGAAAATGGTTATTTTCAATCATTTAGGCTTACCAGCTCCTCACTTGTAATTACTGCCTTTGACTGACCTCAAGGATTTGCTGAACAGTGTTTGTGTTTGGTGTGGTTATGGATCAATAGCAATTTTAAGTAATGTGGGGAACGTACTACTAACTGGTATTCCACAGATCCCTTTTGGGTTCAGTTCTAAAGGGACTACTGATATATAATCGTATTTCTTCAACGATGCTGATGTCTGGTCAGCATGTGGGGCTGGCCGGTTCCCACTCAAAGAAAAGTGAAAACCCAAATATGGATGCTTAGGGTGTGTGGTTGGGGGTTTTTTGACTTTTTTAAAGGCAAAACTAGTTTTGGTCCTTTTAAACTGATGATATGTCTGGATTGTGTTTACAACTCTGCAATCAGCCAAATTCTGCTTGTGCTCCAAGTGTAGCAGAGTTAAAACAGGAAAGAAAGGTTGCGTGCCTGAGGAGGCATGTCAGAACAAAAAGATTTGGAAGAGTTGCATGGCTTTGAATAGTGATGGTTGTGTTTTCTGGAGCCTGCTCTCTTACTCATGCTACTGCAACAGCAATGGATGAACCTACTTGACAGAGCAAGCGGAAAGGATATTTCCTAATGCCACGCTGAATGATTGAAATGTCTGCAAATCTCCATGACCTGTTGTTTACTCCAGGTAGTCTGATATAAGTTTAGTAGCAATATCCTTTCACAGCAGAGCAGCATAAATTAAGGTGATCTTCACAGGAAAAACTTGCAGAAGCCTTGAGAGATCTGTTCCAGAAGAGTTCTTGTTTATTGGAGGAGTCAGACCTTCTACAGAGGGATGGGGAAAGTACAGTTCCCTTTCTAAACATGTAAAAAGGATGAAGGAAACTAAATGGAGCTTTGCTCTGCCTCTTCTGGGCTTTCATACAAAGCACGGGCTCTCTGTGTTTATTGGCAGTCACTGGTCATATTCCAAAATCATCTTCAGGTTTGCAGGACAGTGGATGTGGTGGACAGTAAGGGGCAGAACTGCTTTGATTACTTATTTATTTATTTATTTTTAGTTCTCCAAGTGGAGGAATTAGCATCGAGAAGGCTACATTGGTCAAAGCTCCTTTGTGGCCTTTCTGGCACCACTAATTATCACCACCCAAACTGAAGGCTTGTTTCAGCATGGAGAAACTGATTTTATTTTTTTTTTTCCTTCCAAGTGTGTTTTCAATGTGATGCTGTTGCCATGGTGTGAAGAGAGCTATGTCAGATTAAAGATAATTTGGCTGTTTTCGTAAACTGCTCTGAGCAGTGTGACTAAGTAGTGATAATCTCATTAAATCACATTAAAACAAACCCAGAGCATTAGACGGGGGGATTTCATGGTGACCATCAGCAGGATGGTGTTGTATAAAGTGTGTGGATGGTACAGATAAACTGTTGCCTCCTCTGAATCTAAATGCAGTTTAGGCTGAACTTTTGCAAGTTTATATGTTGACTGCTTGTTGCTTAATTTACGTGGTCCCTGTCCAGAATCACAGACCACTTGATTAGGTAAGTGGTTGATTACAGATGTTGTCTTGCTCTTGTCCTGTAGGATGCCCACTCGCAAGGAGAGGTGGTGGCATGCCTGGAAAAAGGCCTGGTAAAAGAGGCAGAGGAGACTGATCCTCGAATTCAGGTTTCCGATCAGTGTAAGAAGGCAATTCTTCGTGTAGCTGAGCTCTCTTCAGATGACTTCCACTTGGACCGGCATCTCTACTTTGCATGCCGAGATGATAGAGAACGATTTTGTGAAAATGTGAGTGGTTTCCTCTTGCTGTCTCTTCTACAATAATACATTTAAAACAAACAAACAAAACACACAGTGAAAGGAGGAGTAGAATGGTAGAGTGGAGCCTGAGTGAGATAGTGTAATATTGAAAACAGGCACCATGTAGCTGTCATTTTGCAATAAATCTGGTGTTAAATTCACTCACCCAACAAACAAGCATTATTTCCAGTGTGTTAATGAACTGAATTGGCATAAATGGTTTAATGGGCATCGGAGCTGGTGTGACAGAGAGTGGAACGGCTCGCATGGGGAGGGGGCAGCAAAGGTAAGTGACTGCTGCCTCTGCAGCCGTAAAGCTGCTGCACCAGGTCAGTCTGGGCTGGCTCTGCTCACAGCGCTCCCGAGCCCTGGCGCCATGAGCTGGAAAGCTGCATTGTTCAGTCTGAAATGGCTTGTATCAGCTGAGCGTTGTCTCGCTGAAAGGGTGATGAACAAGACCAGATTTTTGTTTTAATGCAATAAAATTTTAAATATTGTTGTAGTATAGAAGCTATCGCTGTCATTCGAAGTATTAACTTTAAAATATTTCTGGTTTAAAAAATAAATCTCTTTAGGTGTATTTTAACCTGCTTGTTAAGCATTACCAGTCTTATCTTTAATGGCAAATGTTACTGTTCCGTTTCACAGACTCAGGCTGGGGAAGGCCGAGTCTACAAGTGCCTCTTTAATCACAAGTTTGAAGAATCGATGAGTGAAAAGGTGGGTATCTATCTTGGCGAGACAAATCCTTAATGCAGAAATCATTGGATAATTCATCAGTCCAGGCTACCTTATTCTTTTCCAGTGTGAGGAAAATCCATCACCCACGTAGTCGGATAACTGACTGCTTTAACAGATGCTTTTACTTTGATATGTTTGTATTTCCAGCTACGTGCTGATGGCTTGAATTAATTGTACTCAAGTTACAGCCTTTAAAGTGGAAGGTTTAAATAAATCAAAGCTTTTGGGTGGCTAATTTGGGAAGGTAGACTTGGAGCTCAAGTGGTAGTACTGTGGCAGAGCATTTAAAGGTGAAGTTGCACCATACGGGGTAAGCTGTTGATAAATGCTGTCATAATGTACAGATTAGAAACAAAATGTCCAAATGCCTCTGCAGGAAGCTGTGTGTGTTTCACTTTGGCTTTCAAGGCTATGAGCGTTGGACTGTGAAGCAGAAAATCCTGTGGTCAGTTACTGACATTTTCCTTAACTTTTTTCCTGAAGATGTTTTTAACGACAACAACAAAGCTTTTCCGGAAAGCCAGTCCGGAAAAGAGTTTGTACTGGTGTAGGTGTTTTGGGAAGACAGCAATGCCTTCAGTGATTTCAGAAGCAGCATCATAGTGTTTGGGATTATACAGAGCTATAGAATCTGTCTGAAGGGATACAAAGATGGGTATCCGTAAAGCCCTCCTTGGAGAAGCTCTGCTGAAGGACCCAGGTTCAGAGGCCCGGAGGGATCAGACTCATTTCCTTTTCTTTAAATGCATTAGCTATCTGAAAGCTTAGTTCCAATTAACAAATTCAAAACTGGGAGCGTGATCCCTGGGGGCTTGAAACAAAGCTTCGTTTTGTATGAGCGCATTACTGAAATGGACTGCTATTTTTGATTAACCTGGTTTTTGTTGTACAGGGACAGTGGTGGTTTCTGAGGGGTCTTTTCTGTGGTCAGCTGTCTAAGATACGGATGTAAGATGCTGAGGGTTAGACAAAGCTGTAGCAGGTGACTTGGTAGGGAGAGAGGGGTGGATGCTCTGGGGGTGCAGTTTGCAGAGCAGGAGGAACATGAAAGCTGGTTCTCATGCTTGTGGCTGCTGAGATTGGACTGTCTGCAGAGTCACTAGTTTTGTAGAAACTGCTACCCAGTAAAAAGTCCACCACATAGCTGACAATAGCTGCCCAGTGGGTGACTCGCTTTGTGTAATCCAAAACCGCTCACCCCCTTCCAGGGGAAGGAAAGTCAGAACCCTGGTGTAACGAAGAGAAGAATGATATGGGCCTTCTCTCTTCCTTGTGCCAAGATTGCTCCCTGTTCTCCCCACCCTAAAATTGCACAATTTTCCTTCTTTTCAAATAGTCCAAGAATGGACAAATTTGCCTGAGCTATTCTGAATTATTTGCCGCCCTCACATTTAATTTTTAGAGAATTTAAACGAAAAGCTATGAAGTGTAGCAGTGTTTTTACAAGCCCTTTTTTGGATGAAATTTAGAAGGTTGTTCTTGCAGCTGCTGGATTTGGGTTTGATCACAGTGCATCCTAGTGAGCCTCACCCATTGTGGAAAATGGCTATAAATTCCCATGGTTGGACTCTTTATCTGCTGTCATCTGTTCAGCATGTTGCAGAACAAATCGAAAAAACCCAGTATTTTGTAAATACGACTGGAAAAAATTGTTTCTTGAGGGCATGGGGTGAGCATGTACCACAGCTGGGATAAATGTCAGCAACTGATCCTAGTTGCTGAGAATGAGTCACGCTCTCAGCCGTAGCTGTTCACAAAAAGCTGGATGAATGTGCAGTTTTAAGAAGTGCTTTGCAGAGAGCTGCTGCCTTTAAACCCCTTGATCTGTTCACCTCAGTGTGTGGTGTTAACTGTGTGGTTTCTATGAGACAAATGAAATATAACTGCAGTCCAGCTTAAATGCATTAATTTTAAAGCATCAGTCATCTTTTGAAACGCAACTTAAAAATGTAACAGCAGCAAGTTTAGCTCTCCCGCCTGCATTCAGAAGCTCCTTCAGCCACCCCCGTGTGTCTCCCGCAGTGTCGTGATGCGCTGACAACCCGCCAGAAGCTGATTGCCCAAGACTACAAAGTCAGCTACTCGCTGGCGAAGTCCTGTAAAAGTGATCTGAAGAAGTACCGCTGTAACGTGGAGAACCTCCCCCGGTCTCGGGAAGCCAGGCTTTCCTATCTGCTGATGTGCTTGGAATCCGCTGTGCACAGAGGTAAGTAGAGTTGAATCAAAAGATGTGTGACTTGCTGGGATCTAGATTTAAAAGTTTCTCTTGGACCTTTAGCTTGAACATGTATTTACAGTCCCCTTCTCCAAGTAACCTTTTTCAAACTTGGGTTCAAAGGTGGGTCTCCTTATTGTGATGCTTTCATCTCTGTTGTTCTGAAGATCAGGATAGCTGAGTAAACCTCTGGTGCTGGCTCCTATTGTGTAGGCAAGGAGTTTAAAAGGCAAAATAGCAAATCTGGTTTGGACTGATGATGTGTAGTTGCAAATCCTTCTATTCACTGTGAATTCAAACAGCTTTTTTTTTTTCTCCTCCTTTACATAGTAAGCATTACATATGCTATTTGGTTGAAACATAAAATAGAGAACCTGTTTATCATCACTCAGGGAAAGCCAGGAGTAGTCAGTCCTCTGCTGCACATAAGTAATGTTCTTTCCTTGCAGTTCAGTAGCTTGAGTAAATGCCTTAATATCTAATGCCTGCTTTTCCTATGTAGAATGAAGTGTGAGAATATTATTTTTGTTCATTTAAGTTAGTGTAAGCTGGAGATGTTCTAATGCTGGCAGCTGTCTCAAAGGCATTAGAAGAATGTAGCAGGCCATGCTAAAGATTGTCTGTGAAATTGCCATAATATGTAAAAATGGCACATTACATCCTCTAGATTTGCACTGGAGAATTATTTGGTTTTCCCCTTGGCGTGGGGCTGGGTGGGTTCTGGTTCAGCAGCAGGACTGCTGGCACGGGACAGAACGGCTGCTGTAAAACCATAAGCAATCTGTGCATTTGTGAGGTTGAATAACTCATTGCTTCTGATTGATGTGGAAATCGTGTGTGTTGTTTGGGGAAGAGTTGTGGGTGGTTGTGTTTTGTTGTTGGTGTGGTGTGGTTTGTTTGGTTTTTTCCCCCTTCTCCATGCAGTAGGGAAGGTGTTTTCCTGAATTACATGCAGAAAACTGCTGTTCAGTTAGTAATTTCCACTTTCACGGTGGAACACGTTCTGCAGTGTGTGGCTCATGCACTAAGCCTAGCCCAGGAGGAACACTAATTATTCCTCACACCTCCATGTCTGTGTGATGGTGTCTGGGAGCCCCTGTTGGGGTGCAGGACCTCCGGTGCATGGGGCGTTGTGCAAGTAGAAACAGGTTGTGATGGGGGCTAAGGGGATGGCATAGCAAAACAGATGTGTTCCTTTTCATTTTAAAAAAAGTCTCCATGGGGACCATAGGAAAGCTTATAGCAGATCTAAGCATTGATTGAAGTTACGTATCTGTGCAATTGCAGTGGTTTGTTATTCCTGGTAACATATTCTATTCTGTGTTTTGGCTTCCTGAGCAAGTATGTGCCTATTGCTCTAGCAAACCTTTTCAGCTGTTCTTCAAAAGCACCTCCTGTAATGTGAAGTCCAAAATAAGATTCTCTTGATCTTTCAGGAATCCCTTTTTTCAAATCCATGTATTGGATCCAGAGGCTCGCTATTTTAAAGGTTCAATTAAAAGCTTGGAGCTTCCTTAACAACTGGTTTAATCCCCAGCACATCCACTCTGGTGCATTTGTTGCAGTCTGGTGTTCTCTAGAGTGTGGACATCGTCTCTGTTGTTCCAACCTGATGGTAGCGTAGGTCAAGAAGGGCTCTGCTGAGCATTAATACTAATACTGTTGTCTTCTCTTGGCTCAGGTCGACAAGTGAGCAGCGAGTGCCAGGGTGAAATGTTGGATTACCGGCGCATGCTCATGGAAGACTTCTCGCTGAGCCCAGAAATCATCCTGAGCTGCCGAGGGGAGATCGAGCACCACTGCTCGGGCCTGCATCGCAAAGGTCGCACCCTGCACTGCCTCATGAAAGTAGTACGGGGCGAAAAGGGGAACGTCGGGCTTAATTGTCAGCAGGCGGTAGGATGCTTTTCTGTCACTTGACTTCTTGGTTAGTCAGTAGAGCACTGATTTGTCTGTTAATGTTTTTTCTTGCGATGGAGATTCTTCCGAAGGCAGTCTGGCTCTGCCGGGTGCCAGTGAATGCTGGAGGCAGTTGTCTGATTGTCATGGTGTGAAGTGTAACTTCAGTTACAGCACATTAGTAATGTTCTTTTTTTTTCTCAAGAAATAACGTTTTTAGATTGTTTTGCTCTGGATTTTGTACTGGATCTCCAGTAGTTCTTCTCCAGCAACTCTCAAGTCATGGAATTCTCTGCTGGGTGCAAGATACAGGGAAACTTGCTTTTTTTCTAAGTGTTAAAACATTCCCTCTCCTTCCCTTTTCCCTCCTATCTTGGAAATGCACTATATCATCTTAAAGCACCTTTCCACTTAGTTTTATTTTTGCGATTTCATTCAGCTTAAATGTTAAAAATGGAACTTCAAGGACAGGTGGGTACAACATACTGCTGCATGTCATCGTAGTTGCAGCCACTGAAGGAAATGTTGTCCTTCTCCAAAATATTTCTTTAAAATGGGCTGATTCTTTTGCCTTCTTAAAATTCCATCTTGGCCCAGATGGATCCTGTTTGTGGTATCTTTAAATTGAAAGCAATGGTTTCATATTTATTCAAACTCAGTAGCTTTTTAATGTAATATTACATTTTTGTACTTAATACCTGCTTTTAATGACCCATGAGCCTGGAAAAGTGACATCAATGCCAAAAATGGCTGGGGAGTATTAGTGCTAATGTGGGAATTTGGGAAGATATGTGCTCTTGACCTCCTGCAATATGCAGAACCACAATAGTCTGTTTTCAGTGTAAATATGGCTTAAAGCCTAAGCCCAAAATGTTGCCAGTTTATCTATGTTATTAAAGATAAGTGAGTATCTGTTAAATTTTTGTAAGGGTTGGGATGCTTTTGTGATGAAGCTTATTTCTCCATAAATACCAGGTGTATTGGTGCAGCAGCTGTAAAGTTTGAGTCATTTCTGCAGTGAGCTGTAGTGCATGACGTATGCTTTGCAACATTAGTGTGAAAAACTGAATGCTTGTTTCTTTTTAAATATAAAATCAAACTTGCTGCCTCAGAACTTGATTCTTTGCAAATTGTTGGAAGATCAGTTCACCTTGGCAATAACTTCCAGATGGTGAAGTCGTTCAGAACCAAGTAATAAGGCAGGGGACCCTCAAAAGTGATAGAAGATTTCAGGCTTCTGTGGAAAAAGAATGTCTGTGAGTAGGGTTGGGTTTTTTTTTTTTTTTTCAGTTTTTTTATACTTAAGCTTCTGTTTTATTTTTGTACAGTAAGTCGATGCAGCAGCAGGGTTTGTCCGTGACTCCCCTTCAAGGTGAATGACCCATGTTCTGTTCTCTGTGCAGAAGCCAGCAGGAGCAAATTAAGTGTTGATTTTTGTAAAAATAATATTAGTTTGTCCATATTTTTATGGGCAAGAGGAATAGGCAATTACAAGAACAGGATAAACATTCCAAGCTCTGGGTTTCTGAGGACTGGCATGATGCTATTATATAGCTGCCTGTGACTTCTGAGGTACTAAATCATTTATTATTAATGTTTTAGTGTGAATGGTAGTGGTTGTCTCAGTGGTCACTGGTTTTGCTCTGTTTTGATTTACTGTAGTTTTAGTAGTATTGGTAGGTAACGCTAATACAGCACTTCAGTTTCTTGGCTGGCTCAAAGCGGTAGGACTAGTCCTGAAACTCTTCAGACACTGTTGCCTAGACAGTTTGCTTGAGGAAATTGGAACAAGAAGCATCTAATTTGAATCTGGTTTTACTTACTGGCCTGTCTGTCAAGGTTTGCTCTGATTCTTCTTGCTTTACAAAAGGAAGATGTTTGCCCATCTGCCAAAAACGACATAAAGAATCCCCAAACGACAAACATAACCAAAGAATCTCCATAATTTTATTTTCCTGCAGGAGCATCTGCTTCTTCCCTTTCCTGCACAAGGGACATGAGTGATTCCTTGTACTTAAACTGTCAATGAAATGCATTCTCAAACCTTCTGAAACTGATTTCTTGATCTGAGGGTTTCAGTTTCTTGTGATGCCTCAAGCAGAATCATCTCGCTTGTGAGAGTCTGTGCTTGAGATTTAAGCGTGCTGTTGAGCAAGGGGCATGCCTAGACCCAAACATCTAGAGCTGTGTGTGGGTTTTTTGTCTCAGTTTTGATCAGTGAACGCAGCAAAATGTCCAAATTCTGCAAATGGTAGAGGAACGATGGCTTGCCATATAACGGAAGTGGTTCAGCCTAAGTCACAAAAAAAACTCATGGGTGTTTGGTCAGCCTTCTCTTGCCTAACTGTAGGCTGAGCTGCCTTCCTCCCCCTCCATGTCACAGGTACACTCTGACAATGTGCCCTCTCACAGGCTGGCTGCACGTTGGCTTTGCCGTGTCAGCGAGTGCTCTGCCTGTTCTGAAGCAAAGGATAGAGCTCCTATTGTTTATACTATTGATGTACTCCTATAGGGGCCTGCATTTTATTAAGGAAAAAAAATTACTAGAAGGAGAGACTACTTCTGGAGCATGTCTTCCCATGTAAAACAAGTTGTTCTTTACTTTGGAGAAGCATGTGCAGCTTGGATATGTTTCAGTCTTCTGCAAATATCATTGTCATGTTATTCTTCAAAGATGGAGATCCTGCATGTAGGGAGGGTGGGTCTGTGACGCTGTAGGTTGACAGCAGATATACATGTCCCTTAATGGTGAGCATCCGCCCATAAAAGGTCTGCAGCTCTACTGGCGGTGTCTAGCACCTATGCTGTTGCTCAGTGGAAGCAATATTTTATACTCGAGCTGCTGTTTTTTGAACGTGTGGCTTTTATGTCTCTTCTGTTCGGTCCTTTGAGCATATAAAACTATAATCCTTGCTAAAAGGGCACATATTTCTGCCTCTGATTTCTAATACAGCTAATAAATTGATAGTTAACTTTTAATTTAGCTCCACATCAGGATAAAAAAAACCAGAGTATTATGAAGTTTATCCAGCTGCTTTTCAGCTGCAAGGGTTTGTTGTGGGAGGGAGGAAAAATCCTATAAAACGTTCACTTTTATCACTGGTGCCAAATTATTCCCTCACCCTTGCAGCCGGGGCAGCTGGTTCACTGCCGCACATCTTGTGTGCGGTTGGGGGTCGGGGCCATGCAGGCTTGTGTGAGCGTGCGTGCCAGCAGAACTGAACCATGCTGTATTGTTCTTCTTGCATTGACTCTTACGGAGTTTGTAAAGGGTGTATCACTTCTCACTTCTGCTGATTAAGGTTTAGTTTCCTGTTGTGAACTGGACCCTGTATTGGCTTCTGTTTGACCACTGTCGGAGCTGTCTAAAATTTTTTTTTTTTATTATTTTTTAGTGAAAATATCCCAAGAATTTTTGAATCAATAGCTTGTGCCTGCTAGGCAATGCTCTTGCATCCCTTAGAAGCTGAGGCTGGGCACAATTAACTTTGGCCAAGCGAGTTGCAGGAAATCTCGTGTTCCTCCCAGGCAGTCTCTGGTCTGTCCCCTTGATTACAAGTTTCCTATTGAATAAATAGCGCTGGCTTGTATTTTCTCTAGTTCTCCGGTGCTTTTTTCTTCTCTGTGTTTTGTGATGTTAGGGCTTTGCACCTGGAAGTTTCCTGGATGATATTTAGGTGCAGACTTGGAAAGGTGGAGGTTAAAATTGTAATTGTGCTTTTTGATTTAGTTGGGCTGGGGATCAGTAACAAAAGTCATTAAGTGTTTGATGTCAGCATAGGCCATTTGATGTCAGTGTCCAGCTGCCTTCTAAGCAAGCGCTCTTTTTTTTTTCCTCCAAATTTGTGAGCTAAAAATATTTGCCTGTTGAATGGTGATACCAGTCTGCCCCATGTCAGTGTTGGGGAATTCACAGCTTGGAGGGAAATGAAGTGGGGTGTGGGGACCCTGGGCTGAGTGATGGCCCAGGAAGTTACCCTGTGCCCCAAAACTGTAGATTAAGTGAGATGGAGATTTACCCACATTCCCTTCATATATATATATATATATATATATATATATATATATATATATATATATATGGGGAAATAATATAATATGAATAATAAATTGTGTGCTATAGGCTGAAGTGTAATTAACCTGGCTTCCAAAACCTAGAGCAGGCATACTTGAGGAAATTATATTTCATGGGCCAGCAGAACAGAACATTTTATACTGGATTTCAGTGAAATTTGTGTGTCCTCTCCAGGCAATTAAAAAATGTTTTTAAGCTTTGTAGTTAGGCAACTGGTCTTTAAACATTTATTTGGTTTTCAGTTTAGACTACTAGATAGTCTTCATGAAAATGTGACAAATTTGCGTGTTTGGTATCATCAGCCTTATGGAATTGAGGATGGGTTGAAAATATAATACAATATTGAAATTTTACCTTTTCTGTTTTGTAAATTGGTATGTAACAGGTCCAGGTTTACAGTTAACCTGCACTGTGTGACTGATTTCATACAGTGTTGCTGGGCTACTTCATAGGATAATTAGGGTTCAGCAACACTGGCCTCCCATGTCTGGTAATTGAGTTGGCAGCACGAGCACTTAAAATAAGCAACGGTAGAACAGAGGTCAGACCTGGTAGTGTTGTTATTGCTGTAGAATTGCCATGCTGAGAGGTTGCAAGCACGCTCATTTTGTTCATTATAATTTGTTTTCCTATCCACAATTTCTTTCTTCCAGCTTCAAACGCTGATTCAAGAAACTGACCCTGGTGCAGATTATCGCATTGACCGAGCGCTGAACGAGGCCTGTGAGTCGGTGATACAGACTGCCTGCAAGCATATACGCTCTGGAGACCCAATGTAGGTGTCTCCCAGTTACAACTGGGTCTTGTTTCTGTTGAGCACCCATGGAGGCTGTGTGGCTGACCAGTATAGATACTAAAACCTGTCCAGAAAGAATGGACTCCCAACTAGTGATTCATACTGGGTTGGAGGGGTGAACTGGGCTCTGTCTTCATTCCTGCTATATAAGCAGGCCAGTATTTTTACAACAGGCTGGTTTAGCACTGGGGAAGGACGTAGCTGTGTCAGGCACTTAGATTAAGTTTGTAACTTTTCATGTGCTAATTTCTCAAACTACATGAGCCTTTAGCAATATCACAAAGAAAAGTTACCAGCCTTGAAAGACTGGTTAAGCCAGATCTTGTATAAAATATTCATTATGATTCTGTTGTATGTCAGGCTTGCTGAGAGAATTAAAATAATGGAATTTAAGAGGGTACAAATGTGGTATGCAGGTTTTTTTTGTGTAAATTTTTTGAAGGAAAGGAAAGATCTTCGCTGTGTTTGAACATCTTTTCTACGGTGTGTTGGAAAGACTGATTTGATGACACCAGCTGTTACAGGGAAGCTCAGCATGATTATAAGAGTCTGTTACAGTCTAACTCTTCTGTTTGCAGGATTCTGTCTTGCCTGATGGAGCACTTGTATACTGAGAAGATGGTAGAGGACTGTGAGCATAGGCTCCTGGAGCTCCAGTATTTTATATCTCGTGATTGGAAGTGAGTACTGTAAAACAAGATTTATTCCTCGCTTGATGCTTGTATTTAGTGTTTGTATGCATTAGCCATTCCTTGTAAAACAGAGTGGCTTATGCTTGTTCAAAAGAGGACTTTTAAGCATGCCAGGTCTGGAGAGCATTAATGTCTGTCTAGAACAGTAGGAGCAAGAGCTGCTTGGAAAAAATACATGTGGTGCCCACTTGAATCAGGTATGCAAACCCGAAAAATGTCTCAAGTTTGAGCTCTGAAATTCAGAAGTCTCCCCAGCCATATTGAAGTAGAAGGCTGTTTTCTGTGCAGGTGGCAGCCAGTTTTATCTGCTCTGAGCGCAATATGGGAGTTAAGAAAACCAGGCTACTAAGTATAAAAAAGACACACTGTCTGAGAAGCTCCCTGCTTCCATTTCTGCCTTTTTTTCAACTTCTGTGACTACAGCCTGTAGAGCAGATGTAATTCCCTTTGGAGCCCTGCTTTTCCAGCTTTCTCATCGGAAGACGGCAGTGCTTTGTTTTAAACATACACAGAGCCTATTGTGTCTGTGTGAGTTAAGATGAGGAGAGTATAAATATTATAAACATGACCAATGAGGAGAGAATAAGTATTTGACTTCTTCAGAAGATCGCGTGATGAGGAAATAGAGTACATCAAATGGAGTTACTGCAAGAAAAGTTGAATTAATTGTTCTCAGTGACCACAAGGAGCATAAGGCAAGAAGTCATGGGCTTCAGTTACTGCAAAGGGTATGCAAATCAAACATTAAGGAACTCTGACTCATAACTGTGTCCATGGGTGGCATTGCCAGCAGTTAAGAGCTGACATGCTCTGTGACATGCTGTGCAAGAGAATGGGAGATGCTTCAAGAAGTTTTGAAGATTTAATTTGTAATTAAAGGTCTTAGTGTATTTTCGCAAGGTTGGGAAATTGATTCCAAACTGAGCGACAGGCATTTTGCCACCTGTTGGTTCAGCTGGTTAGACACCACTGCTAAATGATGTAGATTTTCCTACCTCAAGAGCATTTCAGAATATGAAAAACATTAAAGGTTTGAATAAAGTGACAATGGTAACTTTTCTGTTTGCAGATTGGATACAGTCCTTTACCGCAAGTGTCAGGGAGATGCCTCCCGTCTCTGCCATACCCATGGCTGGAATGAGACTAGTGAGCTGATGCCTCCAGGGGCTGTTTTCTCCTGCTTGTACAGGCATGCGTACCGCACAGAGGAGCAAGGCAGGAGGGTGAGTGCTAAGAGCGCAACTTACTGCTCTTGGTAATAGAAGGGTTGTACATAGGTTCAGATGTTGGACATGCTGTGCTAAAGCTGCCAGAACTCAGAAAAAGCTACTTAAAAGCATTTACTGTGGGTGGTACTTGTGCTGCTCGGGATGCCCAGCTCCTCCTCCAGTGTGGCTTGAAGGTCTGTGGTGGTGTTCTGGTAAGGCAGAACAGCCACATCAAGATGTGACAATTGCCATCAGGGGGAACTGCGTGCTGCAAGCCCTCCCCGCAGTCTTTCCAAAGAAGAGTGCGATTCTGTGTAGATAATCAGCATAGCTGCAAAATTTGCTTTATGCAAAAAGGGGTTCCAAGCCTAGCTTTCCTACACTGTTTCTAATTAAGTTTTGGTTGGAGTACAACTTCAGATTATACTCCATTAAATTTTTCTCATTGATATAAAGCATCTTTTTAGTTCTTTGGAGCCTATTGTACTGGTAAATGTGCTTATGCACTCTTTAAAGAAGACAGTAGGTCTTGCTGCCCTGCAGTCTGGAGATCCACCACAATGACATTTGTTTTGTTCAGGGTGACTCTTTTCAAGTTTGCTGCCCTCTCGTGCACTCCCTTGAAAGCCACAGGGTACTTGGTTCCATTTCTCTTGGCACTGTACTGTACACAGCCCCTAGGAGTTGGTGGGTTTACACAATGGCTTGGCTTAAAAATTAATTTCTACAGCTTGATTTAAAAGGTCTGTCATGGCAGGGGTCAAGTATTGATTGAAAGCATCTCTCTTTTAGGAATAATTTTTTTAAATGCAGTTTCTTAGTCTGCTGGGTTGGGACTTCTTAATTCCATTTTATATTAGTGCTGACTAAAGAAATCAATAGCCACCCTGCAAATAACCTGTCAGAGAGAGAAAAGGCTTTTAAATGTATTTTTCTTGTGGAAAGTAGGCTAAGGGAGCAGCTGTCTTTTTACTTGAAAGCAAACTCATCAGAGATTAGATCTGTACCTTTTTTCAGTGCTGCGCACAAAATGCTAGGTAACCTCCAGCACTTTGGATTTTTAAATATATGAAGTTTTAGGCTTTGACTGGTCCATTTTAGGTCTGTGGTATCCTTGGGTTTTTCTAGAATTTGTCTCTTCCTCTGTCTGGGCAGATGCTGGTTCTGATGTGCAGCAGTGGGGAAATTACAGTTGGACTGTTGCCTCATTCTAGGCTTCCCTTTTGGACCTGAGGGCATGAGCTGTTTTGACTTCTTCTCCAGAACCAAGTCAGTAGCTTTGAATGAAGGGAGCAGTGCAGCAGATTATCTAGGAACCTGCTTTGAGATCTCGTTTCAAAAGCCAAGTGAATGTTTAAGAATGCAAAATTTATTTTAGTGGAATGAAAGGAGCCTCCCTCCAAACTAAATGACTAAGCCCCAAACTCTTTTGGAGCCTGGGTTGCTTGTGGGTGCCCCAGCACAGGTTTGTACTTCCTGGGATTGCTGATGGCATTTGTGGACACTCTCAGTGCTTCACCTTACAGCACTTTGTTTGCATTGCATGAATTTAGAGACCCTATACGCTAAATGCACTTGTCCTCCTTGCAGCTATCACGAGAGTGCAGAGCAGAGGTCCAGAGAATTCTCCACCAGCGCGCCATGGATGTGAAGCTGGACCCAGCCCTCCAGGACAAGTGCATGATCGACTTGGGGAAGTGGTGCAGTGAAAAAACAGAGACGGGGCAGGTGCTGTACACAGTAACTCTCCTACTTTGTTTGCAAAGCTGGAGGGGATGGAAGGACAAAAAGGGGGTAGAGACACTTTTTTTTTTTTTGTTAGCTGGCTCTTTATAGCTGAGAACATATTAAAAAGGCGTGCAGTTCGAAACATCTATGCTAGACTGAGGGACAGGGGTAATATGAAGAAACTTTGCACCTCCCACATGGTTTCAGTAGCTTCAAATGTGTAGTGGCATGAGAAAGGGAAAGGGGATGGTTAATAAGAAGGACTTGATGAAGCAACCCTACCCCACCCTGACTCTTCGTTGTAATATTCTAAGTCTGACATTTCCCACATAAACTTTATCCCATTTCCATTTGGCAAATACTTACATGCTTCCTGTGTTTATACAGAACTGAACTAACATCTGCTGCTACTTAAAGTTTCAACAAATACTTTCATGTTCAATTGCTGTGCCCCAGCAGAGCTGTAGGGAAGGAGCCGTTCAACGGCAGATGCAGTAGAGCATACACCACTGTCTTTTTGAAGTGTGTATCATAGGTCGTAGTTTGGGTAATTAACCTCTCATTAAGGTTGTATGAAGGGGAAATTAAATACGATATTCCAGAAGTGAAAGCACATCATGCAGCTTTTGAGAGCAAGCGGAAACATCCTAGACCAGCATTCTCGATCATTACTATGTATGTGTGTTCTGGGACTGCCAGTAGAGTAGCTGGGATTAAATGAGATTTAGGACTTTACAAGGAGGATGGCAGTTTCATATGTGTTAGAATATTTCAAGCCCAAATTTTCAACTGGGGTTCTTGGATCACATGCTAAAATGTCTGTTTTTTAGGAGCTGGAATGCCTTCAGGACCATCTTGATGACTTGGCCTCTGATTGCAGAGACATAGTGGGAAACCTCACTGAGCTGGAGTCTGAGGTGAGCGGTTTTCAGCGTGAGATAAAGGGAAGAGTTGAGCATGTCTGGTTAAACATGTCATTTTGACAGTGAGGGAAAGTGAGGTTAGAGTAGATGCAGAAACGCAGCTCTCTGGGGTCAGAAACCAGCCTTCTTACCCCATACAATGGAAGTTTTCATGGGGCTTCTTGAGGTCGAGAAATGAAAAATAATTGAGGGTTTTAAGCTGGTGATGACGTTTCTCCTGCTTAAAAAACTGGATATGGTACTGAAGCTGAGATTTCTTGCACAGGTAACCCAGTTAACTTTAGTGCAAGTCACGATATGTTACGGGACTTTATTTTTTGGTCTCGTTTGCAAGTAGTTTTGAGAAGCATATTGCAACCTCCCTACTCTAACCCAAAAATGTTGCCAGAAATAACTGCCGGGGCATCATTAGAAGTTTTTAGTGAGGTCAGCAGCTTTACTTATTCTATGAAGTTGCATGTTTGACTGTCTTGCCCCAGACTGTTCCCCATATCTCTTAAAATTTACGTCGTGCCCTCAAGAAAACTTTGTTCCAGTGATTATAGAATGGCTTGGCCAGAACTATCATAAATCTTCAGCTCACGCCTAGGCGTGAGGTGATTTTTAGTACTGTGGCATCCGATTTGAAGGAGATTGGCTGAATTATCCAAGTAGTAAGTTTCTGTGGTGACCAGGCTCTTCCCTTAAGCTGCAAGGCTTGTATTGCATTTGCTGTGTTCTTAGCAGGAGTGAACCCTACAATTTCCAGAACTGAAGGGTAAAGCTGTCTGGATTGCATCTTTCAAGACCCTGTAAACTGGCTTGAATTTAATTTGTTATCACAGGTTGTTTTTTTTTTTCCAGAGCCTTTTTTCTTGTCCATTCACTGTGAAAATGAAATATTGCATGTTTTCTGCAGGACATTCAAATCGAAGCCTTGCTGATGAGAGCATGTGAGCCCATTATCCAGACATTCTGTCATGTGAGTACTCAGTAATAGCTTGAATATCTCTGGGGAAAAACTACTGTGTGGGAAAGGTTATAGGTTTTTAATATTAGTTCTTGATGTTCTTTCTGCGCTTCAAAGGTAAAATCAGAGGTGAGCAGTTACAAAAGTCTTTAATTTAAAAAAAAAAACCACCCTGAAACAAGAATTCTTAGTTCAGTTTAGTATTTCTGCTGCTGTCAGAGACCTAGCGCAAAAGCTAGAGGTTTAAAGATGAATATTGCCCTGTAATTGAAAAAGTTACTCTTTACAGTGAGTTAAAAAGTAAACTCTTTCCTTACCCTGCCCAGAAAGCAGTGTGTCCAGCTGCTCGGCATTGCTGAAATAACTTCTTCGATTTCTCTAGGGTTGAGTAGTTAAATAGCAATGAAGGCACCTCACTGTAATACTTCATGTAAGCATTGAGTCTCTGTGGTATGTTCTCCTGAGTCTAAAGCGTGTATGTGCCTGAGATTATTCTTTCCCAAACTATATCTGTAACTACTTGTTTGACACAACTCTCGGATGGTCAGTTAAAGCTCACAATAGAGAGTGGGACTGCAAATAACATTATTTCTGGTCACTGTGGGCTAAAGGCGTATAAAAATCATGACTTGTAAGAGTAGCTCATTTTTAAGCCTTTTGTCTGTTTTGCAGGAGGTTGCAGACAACCAGATTGATTCTGGGGATCTAATGGAGTGTCTAATACAGAACAAACACCAGAAGGAAATGAATGAAAAATGTGCAATCGGAGTTACTCATTTCCAGCTGGTAAGCAGTGCTTTTGTCTTCTGTCTGTGGAAGCCTGTTCCGTTTGTTGAGGGTGTTGACAGAATTAGCTAATAATGAAACCCCTCCTTCGAGATTGATTTCTGCCTGTATTTAAAGTGCTCTTATGAATTCAGACAGTTGTACTTGCACGCCTGGTCATAAATGGTCACTTCTGGAGCTCATTTATTTTCAGTCCCTCCTTCCTTCCCTGCGTGTGGTAGGTAGGGCCCCAGCCTCTTCAGCGGTCAAGTGTCTCCCTTGTATCATCCTTAATAAGTTGTGGACAAAAGCATCTGCTGATTGTACAATTCAACAATTGTTCTTTTGGGCAGCACTTTTTTTTTTCCTCCGGGTAACCAAGTTGCTTTTCTCATTTCTTGCAGGTTCAAATGAAAGATTTTAGGTTCTCATACAAGTTTAAAATGGCTTGCAAGGAGGACGTGCTGAAACTTTGCCCCAACATTAAAAAAAAGTATGTAGCACCTGAACAAACATCAATCTGATTTTATAAACATGTAATAAAGTTAAAGGATATTTCATGATAGGACAGAAAATGCTGGAATTCCTTTAAAGGCCGATTGTTTTGTGTGTTTTCTTGTAGTTACTGCATTCTGCAGATGCTTAAGGTAGAGGCATTGCATGCCTCTTTAAAATCACTTCTGCTTTACTCTTGCATACATGCCTGTCCTCTTTATTTTTCTTGCTCCAGAAATAGCTAATGATGACAATTAGTGGACTGTATGTCCCAGAGTGTTTTATGTCCTTGCTAGATACACCATCTTCTGAGATGCAGGCTGCAGTTGTTCCAGTTGCTGATCTGGGAAGGGAAAATATGCCACTTGTTTTAGGTGGTTTGTTTATTTCAGCATAAGGGGTTTTTTAATATCACACTGCAATGACATAAGGGTAAATTACACACAAGGCCAATCCTGTTTGTGGATTGCAAGACCATTCACATTTTATGATATAAATGTCCTTGCCATAATGTGAAAGGATTGTTTGCAATGCAGTGTAGGTATTGACCTTCGTCTATCTCTGAGATTAAGTAAAGCTTTTCTGAAGTGCTCACATAACTTAAGAGCAGAGGTTTTGCTGGGCAGGGCTGTGGTAGGATTTTGAATATCTTCTGTCTGATAATCTAGACTCCAATGAGATAGCATCAGATTTAGGTTTCGTGATCCAGTTACTCTGTATAGAGCTGTACCCAGGCTACAAGTAAACGCAGATGCAGAAGAACTTTGTGTTGTCTTTGGATCCTTGGGCTCATTTTCTCAGATGTGATGATCCAACACCAATCTTGGCTGGTCTGAGTGAAGGGTATATGAGTAAAAAGCTGTTTTCTTGCCTGCAGGGTGGATGTAGTGATCTGTCTGAGCACAACTGTGCGCAATGATACTTTGCAGGACGCCAAGGAGCACAGGGTGTCTCTGAAGTGCCGCAAGCAGCTGCGTGTTGAGGAGCTAGAGATGGTAAACATGCATGAAACTCTTGATCTGCCTGATCTTCTAGCGAGGTCCTTGACTGAAAGCTTCCTGGTTTGTCTGCCCTGGAAAAAAAAGGAAGCTTGTTTGTAAGATGTATCTAATTTATTTTTGCACTCTTGTTACAACATGAGGCTGAGTTGCCCTTCATGGTGAAAGACATGATTGTCTACTTTAATGTCTTAAATAATAGTCTCATGAAGGCCAAGGCAAGCGAAATGGTCATTGGAATTTCAGCTAGTAGTGATTATGTTTGCTGTTAGATAGCAATGTGCTACACATACTGGTGCCCTTAAAGTCCTCTAGGAGAGAATAAAAGCTTCATTTTACAGCCTGAGGAAACAAGCACAGATGAAGCAACTCGACTCCAGCTGCTCTAAGTTGCTCAGCGGATAAATGAGAGTAGTGTTTGTTGTGGTAGACAAGGCTGCCTCTCAACTTCCTGCTGCAGTGCTTCCAGCAATAAACTCCTGAGGTCTTTGTCCAGTAGATAATTGTCTGAGTTTTAAAGCTTCACCTTAAGTAGGCCCGTGTCAGAAGATGCAGCATTCTTGCCTTTGTATGGGAGAATCCAAACGCTGGGCATCACAAAAAGCAGGAGACTTCATTCACGTCCTCCAGTTCACTCAAGAGATGAGTGGTTATTAATGTGTCCTTTAGCTTTCACAGGAAAATATTTTGGTTGTCTTGAACATTTGTCGATGCCCGTTTAAGAGGAGCAGTGGCAACAATTTGCCAGCTCTAAAGTTCAATTTAAACACTCTTTCAGTGTCAAAAGCTACTGTATGGATTTGCAAAGCTGATTTCCCACTAACACCACTTTTCACACCTTAGACTCTTATATTTAAAGAAACTGACACACCTGTTGTGGGAGTTGTTTGCTTGTGGTGAGTAGAGGGCTTGAGCTATTAGATTGGCTAAGTAAAATAGTCCTTAGAGTCCTACTTCAAAGTTCATACTGTAATTTATCCTGCAGACTGAGGACATCAGACTCGAACCAGAACTGTATGAGGCTTGTAAAAGTGACATAAAGAATTACTGCCAAAACGTGCCCTATGGCAATGCTCAGGTAATGGATTTTATTAATAATTTATGATTTAATTTGTACTTTCATTTCAGAAAACTTTTGAAGAATACTTTTGTCCCTGTGAGGGCAGTGTTAGATTTTCATTTTGATACCACTGAAATGTTTTGTTAGTATTTTGGGACATTCTTCTTTTTCTTTCTTTCTCCTGCTGGTTCCTGGGCATTAATATCAGGTGGATACAATGCAGTGAGCACTTCATTCCTCAGTTAATGCTAGTTATAAGCTATTAGTAGCTGGTTACTGCAAATGTTAAAGATTTAGGCATAATGGCTGCAAGGTGAGGTTTAGGGTTTTGGAGTAAGTCCAGGTGGCCCTCTTCATCTCATTAAGTCTTTGTGAGAAAAGATGAGCTTAACACAAGTCCTGGAAATAAGCATTGGTAATGACTTTTGATAATATCAAGGCATTGGGAACTTACCTGCATAAATCAGGTGAAGACAGCCATTAGGGGAACACATAGCGCTGCGTTTTGAGCAGTGTATAGCAGAATCATATCAGTGTGTCTGTTGTGGTTGTAATACTGTGTTGTAGATTATTGAATGCCTAAAAGAAATCAAAAAGCAGTTGAGTACCCGGTGCCACCAGAAGGTGTTTAAACTGCAAGAGACAGAGATGATGGATCCAGAATTGGACTACACACTCATGAGAGTCTGCAAGCAGATGATCAAGGTAATGGTAGTGAGCTGATTGAAAAGGGCAGAGTTGGGATATAAGGACTGTCGGTTTTGAGCTTCTCGTAATAAAGGCTTGTATACAAGACTGCTGTGTTGTTTTACAAGTATGATTGCTTTTTTGTAAAATAATTAGTTTCTTACCTCTGAGTCAGGCTGAGGTTTCTTCAGGGCTCTTCTCTTCAAATTTGCTTCCTTCAAATATCTGATGAAAGCCTGTGCACTAATGACTTTCTTCCCAGCTGCCAACAGAATTGAGGAGGAAGCCTGTGCTCAGGCTTCTAACACAGTTTTCATCCAGTTGGTTTGGATCTGGATTTGGATTGGCTTTTAGCAAAGGTGAAGAAGTTATGATAACAGTGAGGCGTAACATCTTCAGTTCACTGCTGACCTGGTGCACAGAGGCTTTCATCAAACTGATAAAGCAGGCCAAATCTTAAAATTAGAAATGCTGCCTTAAAGTGGTACCATGTGGAAAGCAGCAGTGAATGTTAATATGAGACGCTCTTGTGCAGCAGCCAGAATCGCAAGCCCTGAAGTGCTGGTATATGTGGTCGGGATGGAGTACCCTGGCTCTGTATTGTGGCTGAAGCAGAACATCTTAAGAATTTATTGCTCTTCAGTACAAACTCATGCTTTTACAAAAAGACCTGTAGTCTCGTGAGGACTAGAAAATGCAACAGCCTTATCTTACCCCCACAGAATTAGTTTCTAACAAAAGAAATTAGTACTTTGATCTGAATTTTGGGTAAACTGATTCACTTTTGACTATCTAATTGAAGGTGGGAATGGGCAAATTGTCATCAGTGAGCTGTTCTCTGCTTTCTTATCATGTATGGTCTTACTTGGTCCTGAGTGTTACTAATGAAGTCCTTACCTGTCGCTTTGTCCAGCCAGCATTTATGCAAAACAGCAGTGTGTGTGTTAACTTAAAAGATTCCCTTTTTAGTTTCTAAAATAAAAACAGTGCAAGTAGTATGAGACCTAATTTGGTGGTTATTTTCTGCAAAGTGTGCTGTAACTTAGGAATAGAAAATAAAGGCAAATTGATTTTGATATTGCCAACACAAAATGGAGCCTAGAAGCCAGTCAAGGCTGTATAGCGTTGTGCTGACACTTAGCAGAGATTTTTATGCCTGTAGTCAATTTAGAGAGTAGTGCTGTTCCTTTTTAATAGGAGGTGTTGTGCCTGGCGAGTGTGTGTGTGTGTGTATGTATACCTTTGAGCTGGGCAGGTGGTTATTCTCTTCCGTGAATATAATTGCACTCTTTTTCAAGTACCTAGTGATGAAACTTGTGTATGTTTGGGTTTTTTTTTTTTTGTAGCGGTTTTGTCCAGAAGCAGACTCAAAAAATATGTTGCAGTGTTTGAAACAAAACAAGAACAGTGAAGTGATGGATCCTAAATGCAAGCAAATGATTACCAAGCGCCAGATTACCCAGAACACAGGTATCGTCTTCTGAAAAACTCTTCATTTTCCTGCCTGAGCTGTCGAGCGGTCTGCACGGCTGGAAGAATATTTGCTTTGTTTTATTCTCCTTCCTGGTTGTCAGCCCACACACTGATGTTATTCAGTTAAGTTATTGAGGGTCAGCCTGTGCTATTGGACCCACTTTATTCCTTAAGTTCTTACTTCGCAAGTTAGTATTTTTTCACAACAAAATTTTATTTTAAATTTATTGGTGGTACAGTGTAATCCAGGGAATTTCTGTTAAATCTCTATTGGAGTGTTATGTTTTGTAATCTGAAGAGATGTGTACTTCAATGAAGTTTTGTTGTCTTTCCCGGTTAGATTACCGCTTAAATCCAGTGCTCAGGAAGGCCTGCAAAGCAGACATACCGAAATTCTGCCAAAATATCCTGAATAGAGCCAAGGATGATACAGAGTTGGAAGGACAAGTCATCTCATGCCTGAAGTTGAAATACGCAGACCAGGTGAGTGGAGCTGGAGCATGCAAATGAGAAACTGGGCTGAGCGACACTCAGTGAGTGGCAGATCAGACTTGGGCTTGTGGTTGTTCAGTGTATGTAACAGGCTGCACATGATTGAGGTTTTATGCTCCTATACAAGTATTACAAAATACATAGATATTAAAATGCAAGGTGATTGATTAATGAAAATAGAGGTCATTGAGTTGGGTTAATGACTTTCTCCGCTTAATAGCGTCTCTCTTCAGACTGCGAGGACCAAATTCGAGTGATAATCCAGGAATCGGCTCTTGATTATCGGCTGGATCCCCAACTTCAGATGCACTGTTCTGAAGAGGTAGGGGTAGTAGCTCCACAGCTGCTCTTTCAGAATGAAAACTCCCTTCATGGAAAAGATTTTGTTTCTTAAAAGATGAACTATCCTGATAATTAAACAAAAAAACCCTTTGAACAGCTTGTAACTAGTCAGGTTCTCTGCTTGTGACTTTTGCCCAACATGCAAGAATTCCAGTTTCCTGTGCAGTGCTAATATGAAGATAATTTTTTCATCTGGGATCTCATCAGTACTTGTGACTATGGAAAAATACCGCTTTCCTGTTGTAAAAAAATCTGTGTGTGTTCTCTGGTGTTGTCAGCCTTAACTGGAACACAGTCAGATCGTTGAGCTTTCATTTCTGATTGCCAAATCAGTCGTGCCTCAAATATTGCTTATTTCATATCTTAACATTACTTCTATTCAGGTTTTCCCCCCTGCATTCCTCCTCAGTGCATCAATATTGACTTCTTACTGTTGGGTTTCAAAGGGTTTGCATATTGCATGAGCCAGACTGCATTTGGCTCTGGGGATTCTGGAGGTGAAGTATCTCATCACGTGTTCTCTAACTGTGCCCTGTGATGAACTAATGTATTTGAGATATAAATGTGCTAGAAGACAGAATGATTGTTCTGAGTGACTTCTGTTAAAATACCTTTTTCAAAATAGATTTCCAACTTGTGTGCAGAAGAAGCAGCAGCTCAGGAGCAGACTGGGCAGGTGGAAGAATGTCTGAAAGTAAATCTGCTGAAAATAAAAACTGAAATGTGCAAGAAGGTAAAGGAAATAAATTGAATGTGCTCTAAAAGGCACCTCATCCCTGGAAAAGTCTGTGATTTTTCCAAATCACAGCCCAGGCCATGTTCTAACTAGTATGAAGCCAGAGCTCTATAAATTTCCGTACACATCTCAGTTCTGGCCTGCAGCGATTCAATTCAATTTCAATTTGCCAGTGAAAATTGTGCCGACAATGCCTCCTTTCCAATCCCAGGCTTGGATCCTTTCTTGATTATGGTTGCCAAAGATTCTTGTTACTAATCTGTTTTCTGTTGCTGTCTCTATTGCTTCCCGAGTGCTGGGTGCGGCCAAGGGCTGTATGCCCTGTGACTGTGGCACCTTATTTCAGTTCTAACTGAAGTAACCCTGGCATATTGACTTTGTATTTTAGATTAATGTGGCTATTTTAATGAATGTAACTGTGGTAACCCTTAAAAGCCAGGACGTTTTATCCAGCCTAAAGCAGCATTCATAGCCTCACTCGAGGACAGTGCTGTTTTTTCTCATGATCTTGGATTTTTAAAAAATTATGCACCTTTCAGAAACATTGAGCAGTATGAGTTTTGTCATTTCCCGCTCCCCAGGAAGTGCTCAACATGCTGAAGGAAAGCAAAGCAGATATATTTGTTGACCCAGTGCTTCACACAGCCTGTGCCCTGGACATCAAACACCACTGTGCTGCCATTCCACCGGGGAGAGGACGCCGTAAGTGCTTGTACTTTACTTGTATAACCTCTCAGTCCTGAGGGCCTTAATGCTGGCAAGAGAATGCAGCTTATCCTAAGTACCAGGTCTTTCCACCAGTTCTCCGTGGGTAATGAAGTGCAGTGGCTGCAGAGGTGGTAGATGCCACTAGAAGATGGCTATCAAGAACTCCTTCCTTGTGTCAGAGGTGGGACCGGCTCTTCAATCCTGGTATCTGTGCAGCCTTATCTGTAAATCTAATGAGTGTATTTAGTATTCCATCATTCATATGATTACTCACAGTAGCGTGTGATACCAGATCCATAACCCTTCTATAAAGTCCCTTCTCAGTTAAATCCCATTGAAAATGAGCTCTTAATACACATGGACTGAAGTACACGGACTCATTTTTCTGCAAGGTTTATTTCCCACTCTCTGTCAGCTTCACACAAGATACAGCTCCCAAGCTTGCTTATGATAGTGTTACACCAGACTGCATCAAAAGCTTCCCTGTAAAGAAGCTGCTTCTCTTACAGAAGTGAATCAACTTGGTTTTACAAGATTCATTCTTAGCTAATCCCCTTGGTCCTTCTTTCTTTATGTCAGTCTTTGTCCATAGTTGGCTTGTTTCAGTATTTTTGACAGGCAAAATTAAACTGAAGTCCTTTGATCCTATTTTTTATTCTCTACTTAAATGTACTGGTTTTTTCTTTTCAAACATTACAGAGGTAGGTAATCTTTACTACATTCTCTAAGTTCACTCAGCAGCTAAAGGTTCTGAGACTTCATCAACTGTTCCAAGTCCTGTAAGACTGAGTTCAGCAGGTTCAGACCACTTGAAACATAAGTATTTCCTAACCCGTTATATTCCTGTTTGAGGTTAAGCTCTTGCACTTTGTTACAATTACGTTAGCTAACTGGATCGTCTGTATGGCTGTTTAAGGAAAGCTAGTGGAAAAAAAGGTTCTGAACTTTCCCATCTTTCTGAGTTTAGATGGCATTAAAAATAGCAGCCAAGTCTTTTCCTGATCATTGTCTTTCATGCTGGTTACTGAATGCCTTTCTGAAATTCTGGGTATCCTCTATTTATTCCTGTTTTGTCATAGTTCTTTTGATGTGTGTTCTGATGTGTTTGCACTGGAGGGTGTGCGGAAGTCTGTAGCTGAGGGATCTGACTCTGAGTGTTTGAACTGACAATTGTATTTTAAAAGTGTGGAATTAGTTTAAAATTTGCAGCCTGTTTGCTATGAACAAAACTCTTCACTGCAAAGCAAAAAGCATCTAATTAGGAATTATTAAAGTAAGGTGGTGTAAGCATAAAATACAAAATTTCATGTCGATGTCTCATACGAGCATATAAAAGAGCTTATGAGTTAACCAAGCTACTCTGTAGGCACCCAGAACGTTGTGATCCCATTTCCTTTGCACAGGACTGTGCAAAAACTCAGGAAGTTAATCCCTTCCCAAACATTTTGTTGATCAAAAGAAACTCTTAACAAGCCTAAGGAGATAACACTCTCTGTTTTCCTGAGCTGAATTTGATCTTCTCTCTAAAGGATAGTGGCACAGAATTTAGAGTATAGCCCATTGAAGGTGCAAACATGTAAAATATTTATAAAATCTTATGTAAATCGCCTGATGGATACACATCTTGGATATGTACTGTAATTTATTTTTGGAAGTCAAAATTCCTTATGCCTCAAAATTTAATATTAATAATGAATCTTGGTGAAACTGCTAGCTTCAAGGGTACAACACAGCTTTGTGTATAGTCTGTCAGGCTGGCTAGTCTGTTCAGAAAGCCATGGGACCATCAGCCTTTGAGAATTGAAGTGTTCCTTTCCAGCAGCCTTTCTGTAGCATGTTGTTGAAGCCACCGTCTCCACTTTGTAACACCATTTTCTGTGTCTTACAGAAATGTCATGCTTAATGGAAGCTCTGGAAGATAAGCGTGTGAGGTTGCAGCCTGAATGCAAGAAACGCCTTAATGATCGTATTGAAATGTGGAGCTATGCTGCAAAGGTGAATAATTAAAGGATTTCCTTTTTTTTGTGTTGGATCTTTGTTGTGAGCCATTTGTGAAAAACTTCAGCTGTAATGAAATTCTTGTCTCTGAATGAAGTTTAGCATGTCGAGTTTGGTCCAGAAAAACTGAAATTTGGTCTCCTTTTTTGAACTTGTCTATCTTACTCTCTCAGTGTCTGGAATGCATCTTCAACAGCGCAGAATCAGAATGTTTTGTGCACACAAGGCTTGGTCAGGGGCAGTGAAATGGGGTCAGCAGAACTTGTATTATGACACTGTCTCCTGAGCAGCAGTTCCCTTGAATGAGTTGTTGCAGTCCTGCTTGTTTGTGGTTCAGGCCAAGTCTGATGATGACAGGAGGCAATAGTGGTACCAGAGACTAAACCTGATCAATGCCAAGGCTGAGAGTCACAGGGAAAGCACTGCTTGGCTCAGTTATTCCCTTCTGTCTTCCAGGTTGCCCCAGCAGAAGGCTTTTCTGACCTTGCCATGCAAGTTATGACCTCTCCATCCAAGAATTACATACTGTCTGTGATCACGGTCGGCATCTGTGTACTCTTCCTCATCGGCCTGATGTGTGGACGCATCACCAAGCGGGTGACAAGAGAGCTCAAGGACAGGTAGAGCCTGGATTGCCTGCTGAAGAAATGCCTGCCCAGTGCCCAGTTTTGTACAGCCCTCCTCTGTATAGTCTACCCACCCCCTCTTGTGAGAGGAGAATAAAAAGAAAAAAAAAAAAAAAAATTAGAACAGCAGCAGGTGTTGGCTCAGTTTTCCCATCCTGGATCTCATCCACAGCATCTTCATCCTATGAAAGTTTGTGTGCAACATTGGCAGCCCAGCCAGCAGCTTTTGTTACCCCTTTGTTAGCAGACTCTCGTTTACCTGCCTGTAGACAAGTCTCTATTGTACTGTTGGAACTGCCTTCACTCTCAAATCAGACTGATATGACCTGCAGCTCAAGCAGTTTTTAAGTAAATTTTTAAAGAAAGACATATATCTGCATACCGACTACATGATTTAGGTAATGGTTCATACTGAAATCTTGTCATCCTCTGTGGCTGGGTGAAATTGAGGCAGGAAATTGAAGGGTAAATTTCATCTTACACCACAGTTGGCCTTGTTTTGGACATCTTGCTGATCTTATGTAAAGCATCTTCAGAGCATAGTCTTGGACAACCTAAAAATACCAGTCACTGGTGTCATCTTCTAGTGAATATCCTGCTTTTGTTGCTGTGGATTTATTTTGGCTGAAAAGATGTCCTCCCTTTCTTCCTCTGCCACTCGCGAGATAGAATAAAATACTGTCCAGGATCAAATACTCATGTGAGCTGTACAACTTGTATTTCAGTAGATTGAAGACACGGTGTAGACGTGAGGCACGTGGAGCCTGTCAGTAGTGCACAGCACT
Organism: Columba livia; assembly: GCF_036013475.1. NCBI lineage: Eukaryota > Metazoa > Chordata > Aves > Columbiformes > Columbidae > Columba > Columba livia. Next base: position 11,392,489 of record NC_088614.1, read on the forward strand.
GCTGTCGGGCCACTAAGTGCCGTAATCAGTTACTTGGTCAACTTTTTCATTAGGGATGATGCAGTATAATTCTAACACTCCTTTTATTTTTCCTTGCTGCTGCTAAGCTATTACTCTTCCGAATTAACTATCTGCAGATGATATGGACACACTGGCAATACGTTGCTTTGTCAGTGATGCAGAAAGCGACTGAACACTCAATGCTTTGTCTGTACAATGGTTACCTGTGGGCTAGTGCAGTGGTTTGTAACTGGTCCATCTGGGTCTTAATGATTTGAATAGTAGCGCTGAAGAGTGTTTTTAATTTCCACAAGTACAACTGATACAGATAGCAACTGGTGTTGGCTGGGATGTAGGACACAGTTGCTGGACCTGAAGGCCAAGCAGGAGTGGATGGAAGGATTATAGTATTGTGTGAAAGGCAGAAACATTTGGATCTTTGAGGCAAGTAGCTTTCACATTATTACCATCAGTGTGTGCACTTAAACTATATATAATTACAATTCCAGAACCTTCTACTTATACCAGAAAGCCTGAAGAAGTTGTTTTTAGAAAAGCTGCACCAGCAGTTGTGGCCTCTTCTTACCTGAAACATGAGGAGAGGTCGAGTGTGCTGGTGAAATCCAGAAGTGACTGCACGAGAGTCCACGTGTACAGTAGAATATATTTTATTATTTTTCTAGATGTGCTCATCTGCATTTGCTGCAGTAAAAATCATGTGCCTGAAAGTGTCCAACTTGATGCTTGAACCATAACTTTGTTTTCTCACTCAGTGTGCTGCTAGGTAAGACCTGACACTTCCAGTTCTCTGCGTTGTTCTCTAGAACAATAGAGGTGGTTTTGAGATACTTTGGAGTGTGGACCAGCTGATTCTGATGCTGCTGCTTGTACAGAATGGCATATACAAAATACTGTGAGCTTTTGCTGCAGCTGAAGCTTTGTGCAAACATAGCTTCATCCCACTCTGAGGATGGACAGCAAACTATTATACAGTTTTAGACTTACTACACTAGTGAGTCTTTCACAGACACTTCTGGTTTTATATCAAAGTATTATGAACACAAGGCAAGCAGTAGAGAACATCTGAGCAATGAAGGTTCAGTGGGGAATTAGTGCATGGCAGGATTCCAGTTAAGTGATTAGTTAGAACAGAAATTAAGCCTAAATTCTTTTCTCACCCCTCTTCCCTGGTGCTAATGGAGCTTAACTGGCCCTCTGTCAATGTGAAGTAGAAAGAAGAGGAGGAGTTGATCGTGTCTCTTGAGGTAGCACAGGTCTATAACGCCACAAATGTTAATTTGGCAATTAGAAGTGTGTGTTGTTTCACTTGATAGGGTGCTGAAATTACTGCGGTGTGTTCGCAGAGCGGCCGGCGAGAGAAGCTCGGTCTTTGTGCAGCCTCGCTTGTTTGGCACAAGTCCTGCTTCTCAAAATGTCTATCAGGCGTAATTAAATTGCTATTAGAAGGCTTTTTTAAACTGTTGTGACTTTTTCAAAAGGCGTTTTGTAGCCTGATTAGCTTGAAAAGCCTAATTAGATGGTTTATTGTCTAGAACTAGCATCTTCCACTAAATTCCAAAAGATACTGCAGTGAATATTGTAGGTTTGTAGCCATAGTCCTGAATGTAAACCCTGTTGAGCGCTGGAGATGACTTTCTTTGCTGTCAGATATAAGACTTTCTGGTTTCTTTGCTTTTGAATTTGGAGGAGGTTAAGATAAGGGTGCCTGGAGCGCTGCGTTAGGAGTCTGGTCTGTGGTGTTTCTGACTGTCGGCACGCTCACCTGAGAATTCCATTTCAGTGCACACATGCTCTGGGATGGTGTTACAGGTGTGTGTCTGGAAGCTGTCTGAAGCAAAAACAGGGTACTAAATTCATTTCTGCATGATTCCCTTGGATGTTGTCACTGTAATGGTACAAACCCACCTGTTAAAGGTATTACACTGGCAAAGAGTTCAGGATGTTTTATAGTTGAGTGTGACGTTCTCAATTTAAAATGAGGCCTCCTGCCACTGCTAATGGCCAAATTTGCCTTTTTCTTGATTAGAAATCTGCCAGTCCCGGTCTTGAGACATCCTCCTCCTTTTCACAAATACTTAGTGCAGAAAAAGCGCAGAAAGCCCACACAAGTACTTGTCCAAAAATAACCTGCTTATGCTGTTGCAAACGCAACCCCTGGCCTGCAGGTAACCATTTTCCATTGCAAGGAAAGGAAGAAATGGTTGTAAGAAACACTGCTGCTGCTTTGGACTCCAGGAAACCTTTTTAACTACTTTCATCTAATCGAGAGTACTAGGAATAGGTGCCATCAGCCAAGAGACGCGTGTTGGTGTGGTAAAACCTGGGGTACTCCTTCCTCTTTGTGACCCTTCCCTCTTGCTGGAGAAGGCTGCCTTCCACAGAAGGCAATTTGGGAGGTGTTTGGGGTTTGTTTTTTCCCTCCTTGTCATCACAAAACGTTCTCTTGAGGAGCATATTCTTGGCACAGTGATCCTGCTGCTGTAAGGGTTAACGAGTTGTTTCCTAAACGATGGTACGTGTTTAGATGATATGGGTAAGGGGGACTGTGTATGACATGCACCTCGTGACTTCACTCCTGCTAGTCTGTTAGTGTTCATTCTTGTGGACCTTAATAAGCTTATTTATTGTTTACCTAGTGGGTCTAATCAAGTCCTTTTGCTGAGTTTCAGCTTGGGATTCTCCTGCCTCGTCTCTGCCATTAAGGTTGCTGGAGTAACTCATCTGGGTAGGAACAAAATTCCTGGCACTTCAGGTACTGTCCAGCGAGCTGAGTACCCATGTGTCTGTGTCACTGCAAAGGGCTGGAAAAGCCCTGGTGAAGTTCAGATAATTCTGTAACAAAATCGAAGCATTTCATCCATAATCAGTTAAAAATTTGTGCTGGAAAGAATCCGCAGTGAGCATATTGTGTGAAAAATAATGGAGAGGGGTGAATGTCTATAAGAACAGAAAACTGTGGGTGGGCACAGAGGGAAGAAATGTGATAAGCCAGAGAGGGATCACCCGGATCCTGTAATGTTGTGGAGGAATTGTGTTCAAGTTGGATGGTGACTTCTGTTAAAACACAACTTTTATTATTTAGTTGGAAGAAGATTGTAGTACTTTTTACGTTATCAGTTTTGCTTAAAAAAGGTAGTTTTGAGTTGTGTGTGTGTGCATGAGTGTGGTATGAAACCGGAACATTTCACCCAGCACTTCTGTCCCTTCTTGAGATACAGCTCTGTGGACTCAAACAGCTGCAGTGTCGGTTTGTATTAAAGTACATCCTTAATTATGGGGTTCAGAACCTTCAAGGCAGCTCCCAGGTACTGATTTTGCGCCTTCTCCCTGCTCGGAGGCCAAACCAGTGGAAGCCAACTCGCTTCCACCGCTGCGTCGTGATTAGAGGGGACCCAAATTACCCGTGTACATGAGAGAATTCAAGTGGTGCAGCTGTTTGGCCGGTACTGGTGGAATTTTGCACCATTATCGACTTGTGAAATGCTGCCTGTGTGGGACAGGGAGGAGCAGTCACATATTGCCGCTCACTGGCCAAAGGCAGATTGCCGTTTTCTCCTCCACAACACCCGAGTTTCATTCCATAGTTGACCAAAAGCAAGAGATCCCTTCCTGGGTGGATTGCTGCACCCCGAAACCCCACTGACCCTGATATTTACTGAGTAGCTGTTGTGTAGCTCTGACCTTGGAAGTGCTGAGCTGGGAGAGGTGGGACTGTCACCCACAGACACTTGTGCCACGTGGGGTGATCAGAGGCTGTGACTGATGTTGGTGTTGGGCTGGGAAACGTAGCAGGGAACCCAGAGCTGGGATTTTGGGGGGCGGTTCCCCAGCACACCCGCCATTCCCCAGGATGGCACTGCAGCCCCCCAGTGTACAAACATCCAGCGGGTTCCTGTTGTACAGCAGAAGCTGTTTGAACTTAGTCTCTTTTTTTTAATTATTATTATTATTATTATTATTTTAAAATGTGACATTAAGGAGACTTTTTTTTTTGTAAATTGTTTTCCCTTTCTGTGTATAAATCCTGGCCGCTCCTCGTTTTGGTTCGTTTGGTTTGGTTTTTTTTTACATGTCCATGCTGTGTAATTTTGAGATGTTACTGAGATTCTGAACATAATGTGCATTTTTTTTCTTTCTGTACAGATGAAATGGGAGAATTTAATAAAAAGAGTCTGCAGGTTTTTACTTGTTGTACTTTATTTCTTAGGGCTGGTCGCGCGCCTTCCCCCTGGGGGGCGGGGCGAGGGGCGGGATTACACGTGGCCACGCCCCCACCGTGGCGGATTGGTCGGCGGCCGAGTGACGCAACGCACAAGGTGGGGGGGGTGGGTGTCGCGCTGCCGCTGCCGGCCGTAAAGCGCGGAAGGTCAGTCAGGCCTCCTCCTGCTCCAGGTGAGCCGGCGCGGCCCCGCTGTCCCCGCGGCCCTGGCCCGTTCCCCCCGTACCGGGGCCGCCTGCCTGCACCGCCCCGTGCCCTCATCTCCCCTTCCGGCGGCCTTGCAGCGCTCGGCCAAGGGCCTACCCCGCTCCCCGGGTCGGGGACTCCGGCGGAGTCAAGCAGGCCCGGAGGGCGATTCCCCGCCTCGGGGGGTGCCCGCGGGGCTGAGCCGCTTCCCGCCCTCACACGCGGCCCATCCGGCGCTGTGTCCCCCTCTCGGTGCGGGTGTGCCGGGCTGCGGGCAAGAGAAACCGCCAACCTGCAGCGATAACGTGCCCGGCGCAGGCTGGTGTGCAATGGGTCCCTGGGCTGAGCTGCTGTGCGGTGTCACCGCGGTCAGAGGCCCTGGGTAACGTCCTGTGGTAAAATCAACATTACCAGAGCGTGTGTCTCTTGTTCCTTGTTACTCTGACCACAGTCTTTGTTTTCTTCATCAGGTAGAGGCCTGACAACATTAATATCAAGCTTATTTATGTTGTATTAGCCTTTATGAACGATGTCAGAAACTGCTGGCTTTCTCTGATCTACCTGTTGGCCTGAGAGCATTCTCGCTGTTCTTTTACAGCTTTCATCAGGTTCTTTGCTCATTGTCAAGTTATGCTGCCATCAAAGATGAAGATGTAATGCTTTGTACCCATTAATTATATGATCTAAGTTTAAATCTTAATAGACTGTTGTTTCAGGACAGAGTAACTGTTTACCTATTTGTTTACTCATCAGCTTTCCCATGCCCACTTGTACCCAACACACCACATGATGTTTGTTGCTGCCAACCTTGTGTATAATAAGATAAGTAGTAATGCGATTCTCATATTTTCCTTCCTAGAAGGAGTGGTACTGAGTTAACGTCTGAACACGTCTAGGTGGTGCTTTCAGAAAACTGACAAGCAGCTGCCAGGATGTTCCTGCGATTACTGTCAGATGTACGGTGGCAGGCGACTCACCCAAAATGGAGAAGAATGACCTGCTCACGGCGCAGTACCTCAAGTACAGCAGAACCTGCTCCGGTTCCCTTGCCAGCAGAGGCGCAGGTTGTCATCTGCGGTGGTGGAATCATGGGCACCTCTGTGGCTTATCACCTTTCCAAGATGGGTTGGAAGGATGTAGTCTTACTTGAGCAGGGCAGGTAAGGATTTCTGATAACAAAAACAAAGAAACAGGACTTCTTTGCATAATACTGTCTGCTGTAACAAGTTGTTTCTATCTTCTCACCTCATATTGGAGCCATGGAATAGGCTTACTTGGAACAGTAGTAACACCACTTACTACTTCTTCACAGCGCAGGGCAGACCTGCAAGGTGAAGGGTGTCCCCTGTGTGATTGTGGTGGGTTAGCCTTGGTTAAGGGCCCAGTTCCCACACAGCCACTCGCTTTCCTTCCTCAGCAAGACAGGGAGAGAATAGGCTGAAGAAGCTTGTGGATCAAAATAAAGACATGAAGATTGTTTAGCAGCTACTGCCATGGGCAAAATAGGCCTGCCTTAGGGAGAATTAAATTTAAATAATTAAAGAAGTACTTTATTTCTTGATAGTTAAAATAGATTCAGGTAGTGAGAAACAAAACCAACAAATGTTAAAACAACACCTTTCCTTTCCCATGCTTATCACTCCTGCACTCTGAGGTCTTCTGCTCCACCCCCATCAACCTGAGGAAGTGCAGAGGGTAAACGGTGGGTGTGTGGTCACTGCTGGGCCCTGGTGTGGGTCCTGTATAGGCTGCAGTTCTTGTCAGGTGAGCTGTGCCCTGCTGTAGGTTTTCCATGGACCACAGTTGCTTCTGGAGATATCCATAATTACACAATCACATAAAACACAATGCAGCTGGCAAAGGTGGGCCAGTTTAAGACAACTGAAAATTGCTGTAAATCATTCAGTCCCTGTTGACTGTCTCTAGAAGTAGGATGTGATATGTATATGAAGCATTACACCACTAGCAAAGCTCAAAAGAGATTGTGGGAGATGAGGAGGTTATAAGCAGACATCACTAAATCACCCTCTAAGCTGGTTAAAGGCTCGGATTATCTAGTTTGTCTGTTGCAGGATTTAGCGCCTGTCTGTAAAAGACAAAGGCTGTTATGGTTTGACTGAATACCGGTGTGTGTGCTCCTGGGTGAGATGGGTCCACGGGCTGTGGCAGAGCACATAGATCCTGTTGAAAGCTGATGTGCGGCCCTTACCTGTTATTTAGATTTCTGTTTCAGAGGTGGGCTCATGGTGTTGTCATTAAGCAACTTGGTCACGAGACAGTGCTGAAGACTTAGGGGGTTTGATGAGGTGTTTTTCACAGCAGCTCTAGCGTTCAAATAGTTTCTGGGCTGATCATATTTACTGTCTAGCCTTAGAGCTTCCTACCTGCTGCTGCCTTTAAGAACAATGAGCTGTGACTCCTTGACTTTGTGTGGCTGGGAAGCAGGTAATAGCGAGTTCTTCACAGTTTCAAAGAGAGGAAATTGGGTTGTATCATCCGAGGCCTAGTGAGCGTTGTCTTTCTGAGTGAAATTAGCTGCAAGGCTAATTGTTACTAGCCTGGAGTGCGGTATGAATACCCCGTTAGAGATCTTCATTGAGTTAGATGTGCTAGAAACTCAGTCTGTGTGTGTGCTCAATGAAAAAGAAGAACATGTCATTAGCAGAGACATCTTACATGAAGCATGGCATGGTGAAACCCTGCTTCCGCTGTTCCCATTGGAATTGAGTAGGGATGTAGCAAAAAAAACACCTGACTCCCCTGATTCCTAGGTTGAACTGTCAGGAGAATATGGACATATGAGGCCAAGGGCAGTCTGCTCCAAGGCTTGTGTAGGCAAGTGGGAAAATGCAGGATTGCTTTAGCAGCAGGAAAGGTGACTTAGAAGTATTGTGGAAGCAGTTTGCGAGAGAAATGCTTAAAACTGAATAGTCTTCACCTCTCTGCACTGCAGGGAGATTTTAATAGCTTTCTATCTGTACGGCAACCTTTCACCAAATAGCTAGGGGGACAGTGGTTTAAGGACAGTTTAAAAAGAGATAAGAAATGTGTGTACCTATCTATGGCAGTTGCTGCACAGTAAGAGGGACTTCTTACTGTAAACTGCAAAGTTGCATGACTCAAAGTTAATTTTCATTTGAGGGAAATCCTGATTTGGAGAAAACCAAAAAAAATTATGCTTAAGTCAACCTGCCTGATTCTTTCTAAGTGCTTTCTTTTGAAAAATTTCACTATTTAGGACTAGTTAAAGAGAAGTGATTTTGAAATACAATGTGTTTTCAAAACCGAGCTAAAGGAAAAAACATTCTAGAGGTTGCATTATCCCTGCATCATCCACCTTACACCTTTTGGCCCAGGGTGTTTGGAGGAGAGGTTGCTGTCTGGTTCATGCTGGCAGCACATGCTGGGGGGTGCTCACCTCTCTGCCTGCCAGCCCAATGAGACCTTTGCAACTTCTTCTGCAGATTGGCCGCTGGTACCACTCGCTTCTCTGCCGGCATCGTGAGCACAGCCAGGCACCTGTCTGTAGAGCTGAAGATGGCAGACTATTCAAACAAGCTCTACCAGCAGCTGGAACAAGAGACGGGAGTAAGCACAGGTATTGAAAGTGCAAACATTGAGTGGTCTTTGGGAAACAAAATCAAATTACTGACACTGAAACACAAATGTGATTCTACAGTCTTAAGAATTGGTGGTTCCTGTTCAAAAAGGGTACATTTGGACTGAATCAGACTCAAAGGGATGTTACTAATGCGATCAGAAGAATGAAAAGAAGGGTATGAGGTGGGCAAACCAAAGGCAGACTGCCTGCGAACTCTGACAGTTATTATGTTGTCTGGAACTTGCTCAAACGTAGGTGAATTTTCACAAGGGCACAAGAAAGTATATTGCAGTGACTGGAGCAAATGGCCCATTTTCTGTACCAATTCACTTGTCAAAATAAGGTTAACAGAAGCACTAAAGCTTTGGCAAAGCAAGGTGTTTTACTCTAGTTCTACCCTGGAAATAGCAAGAAAACATTGTGTTGAAATTCTCCATCTCCCTCCAAAATGCTCAGACATGTACCTGAGAGGAAGAACTTGATCACTGAAGGTTTTCTGCTGACAAAGACTTATGATATTTGTCAGGCTCAACAGAGGTTAATATCTGCCTGTAATTAAGATTAGTATTCATCAGTTGCAGGTGGTAGAGTCACAAAATGTCTGCGTTTAGTTGGTTTATTATTTTGAGTAGTTATTAGATCACTTTTTTTGCCAGTAGCCTCTTTTAATAGGTACCATGTGTGAAGTTGTGGTTGGTTTGTTTGTGGGGTTTTTTGCTTGTTTTTGTTTAGTTGGTTTGTGTTTTTTTTTGGGGGGGGAGGGGGATGTTGTGTTTTCTTTTTTTTTATAAACATGAGAAAATGTAATGGAGTTAGAACACAAGTCAAAATTAAATTGCTTTTTGAAAAGTTGACTAATGCAGTTTTTAATTACTATCTGATAAGAGTTTAAAGTTATTTGAGGACCTGGGATTTCCAGGCTCCTGAGTAGTGGAAGCAACAGCAATAATATTAAAGCAATGTGTCTGAGATTAAAAGGAATTGAAGATCCTGTCCAAATCTGATTTGACTTTGGTCACTGTCATAGGGTACGTGAAGACAGGCTCTATTTCCCTGGCGCAGACTCAGGATCGACTAATCTCTCTGAAACGCATCGCTTCGTCACTGAAGTACGTATAAGCAGGAAATATAACTGATCTCAAGTTTGCACCAGCTCTCCTGCAAGACTCATATTTCTTATGTTCTGTGGCAGTGTAATGGGGATACCTTGTGAAATTATCACCCCAAAGCAAGTGGCACAGCTCCACCCACTGATCAACATCCATGACCTTGTGGGGGCCATGTATGTGCCAGAAGATGCACTCGTGTCATCTGCCAATGTGAGTCTGGCTCTGGCAACCGCTGCCTCACGGAATGGTATGAGGTTTCTTTAACTATAGAGTGCTCTCCTGCATGATAGTTCTCTTCTTTCCACAAAAGACAATTATGTTTTGTTTCGCTTTTGGTATTCTGAGGACTAAAGACCAAAACTTGGTTTTATCTATAAGTTTCAGGTTCTTTAAAAATCTATTTTTTTCCCAAGAGCAAGGCAGTCCTCTTTTTGAACATACTGAATCTTTACAGATCTGCTGAGATGATCAAGCACCAGTTCTTACTGGTTATGTGTTTCTCTGAATAAGCACACACTCTTCTGTCATAAAAACAATCCTTCATGGGACCTGACTCAAAATTACACATCAAAAGAGTTTTAATTATCTACAAATGCAAAGGTGTGACTGAATCCTTATAGAATATTTCGTTAAGCACATATGCTTTGGAAATGGATTTGGAAGTGTAGTAATAAGTGATGTTTGCCCAGCACTTGGACAAATTTGGAGTGATCTGAAAGTGAGAGAAAGGTTAGATATGGTAACAGAGGTGAAACTCATTAAGGATGCAAGTCCATCAGATTGGAAAAAGCTACTTAGGAAGATACCTGTCTTAGCTTCTTTTAGTCCAGCTTTTTTTGCGTACTGTTAATTGATTTTTTTTTTTTTTTTCACAAAATGACTTATTTCCTATAAAAGAACTGGTCTTGCTGTGTGAAACTACAGACTTTGTTACATAAATGAATTGTAATGGAAAGAAATCCATAGCTGAGACACTTTTTTTTTCATGTTGTTTATACTGGGGTGTATTTATCACCCAGATTGTCACATGGAAGAAAGTACTGTAACTCTTCATAGTCTCAGCCCTTAAATTATGTACCAATTGTATGCAAGATATTTTACAAATAAGAGGGTTTCACTTAGGAATTGCTGGGTCAAGAATAGAAATTTTGTCTTAAAGAGAAAACAAGCATTTGAAATGTTTAACGTTAGCAGCCTGACACATCAGAAAGAAGGCTTGTGGGTATACTGACTTTCTTGTGTCCTCTTCAGGTGTCCAGATTCATGAACGGACAAGTGTCAGTCATGTCTCAATCCAGAAGGGTCGTGTGACTGGAGTCGAGACTGACAGAGGACAGATTAAATGTCAGTACTTCGTCAACTGCGCTGGCCAGGTTAAATTATTAAATTTTTTCTTTTGTTTTTTTCTTTGGTTAAGAACACAAGCACTTTCCTGAGGGTTGTATTCTTTTTCCTTTTCTTTTTTTCTTTTTACAGTTTGTGGTTTTGTTTGGTTTACTAGAGTAGATCAAAGTCGTGTTATTCAGATGCTTAGACCAGCATGTTGTGAAGGAAGAAAGCAGTGCTGGCTGTGTGCTTGGCACCAAAGGCTGGATGTTAACCTGCTGGGGAGCACCCTGCAGCTTGTTGGTACAGCTCTGCCCATGGTCTCTGTCCTGGAGGCGCAGCCTTCTGACAGGAAGAATTTTGCTTTGGCTCTTAGTGAGAGTTTGTCTCTCTCTACCCTTCTTTCCTTCTCTCACACGCACACTGAAAGACCCCTTTTCTGTTGTTTTTCTCTTAGTGTTGTGTCTTCTCCAGTTTGAAAATACATCTGACAATTGTTGTTTCTCAGCTTGCAGCTGGTTGTTTTGTTCATGTTTGGCTTCAGCAGTACGGGCACCAAAATCCTGACTATTCTGCTTCTAGAGGCAGAGCCTAGTGTTGACTTTGGTGTATGGATCTTAATTTGCTTTTGTCTTGTAAACTGATACTTCTTAGTCTTGAACCAGGGCCTCACTTTTCTAGATCTTTTATGAGGAACAGAAGAGCAGTCTTTGTCCTAAATGATTCACATTCTAAGCCAAGAGGAAAAAATGTGTGTCTGTTTAAGGTTTAGGGGACTAAACAGAACCTTATTTGGCCTTTTTTGAAAGCAAACCCCCGGAGAGGACCTGTGCTTTTGTCCTGCCTTTTTAAAATTGGCATTAATTTTCTTTTTGCATTTAAACATGCACTTTTTTATTTCAGTGGGCCTATGAGTTGGGCCACTCTGGGAAGGAACCAGTCCATATCCCACTCCATGCCTGTGAACACTTCTACCTCCTGACACATCCTTTGAAGGAACCTCTGGCAAGCAACTTACCAAGTAAGGATTCTTCAGCTCTACCTCACTTTTCTTAGTGAATTATATCTGCCTTGCCAAGGTGACGCATAGTTTACAACATAAAGACCACCTAAGGGCTATCAGTTCTCAGCTCACTTGGGATTGTGAAGTACGTTCTAGCTGAATTGCTTTGAATATCATCTTTCAGTGGTATAATCTCTTGCCTTACTCTTGGGGAAGCTTTTGCTGCAGAAATTGATTTTCAGAGTCAGTCATCTTAGCAGGAGGATGACCATGATTCTGTTTTGACTGGTAGGTGTGTCTGAGACTTGGATTGTTACATTTTTGGGCTGGAGAGGGTGCTAGCCTTGGCACTGTGTTTTCCTTGCAGGCTGCTGTCCCCAAATGGCCCATCTATTCCTTTCCTCCAACTGAAGCTAAGGCTTTACAATGGCATTTACATGTCTATGAGCTGTAGGGGCAACCAAAGCACTTGAGGTAATTGCTCCTCCCCCTCATGTTCTGGCTTTTGGATCCCTTAAAGAAAAGCTCTTCTGTTTGAAAACTGTGGTTGGGAAGTAGAAAGCTTTGCTTATTTAGTCTCAGTCTTTAGAAAGACTTTTTGCTTCTAATAAATAATGTATATACTCTCCAGGGAATTCAGCTCTAACCAGAGACCGTGAGTGCTTCACTTTTACTTGACTAAGTTTTTTCCTATATATAAATATATATATTTACAGCTTTTCTGTACACGGGAAAATTGCAATGGAACATGTCAGGTGCAGTATCAGAAATGCTGCAAGTTGACACTACCCCTGGGAGAAGCAATCCAGACCTGACTGCTTGTCCTCCCCCCAGTGCTGCCTGCCTGCTTTGTGCTGGTGGCCTGCAGCACACTGAATCAGTGATGCATCCCCCTTAAAATTAACTGCTCTTAATATAGGAAGAGAAAGAAGGGGAGAGCAGGACAGCTCTTGGTGAAAGGTCTGGTCTTGAGTGCAGTTCCAGTGGAACTAAGCCAATCAGTGCCCCAAGAGATCTGACTCCACTTGTGTCCTCCCACTCTTGGTGACACTGTCCTGCTGGCTTGGGTGCTCTTCAGATTCTATTCAGTTTACTATGCTACCCAAAAGTTAACATGCATGATTGTGGTGGGAGTTGGTGCTGGTTCAGTAATCTAAACTGGCTCACCAAGGCGTCATGCAAGAACCAGAACGGTGTGAAGTGTGGGATTGTGGGACTGACACTGTCCCTTCTCATGTCAAGGGGCCACTAGCTTGGCCCAGCCTGTCACCAGACCCCATCATTGGTGTATGTGGGACAATAGATAGCTCTCCATTCTCTCAATTCCCTTCCCACCTCTTCTCTTTCCTCTGCAGCTATTGTAGACCCAGATGGCAGAATCTACATCCGCAACTGGCAAGGTGGCATCCTCTCCGGGGGCTTTGAGAAAAACCCCAAACCTCTCTTCACAGAGGGACGGAACCAACTGGAGATTCAGAACCTTCAAGAAGACTGGGATCATTTTGGTATGTTAGGGAGGAAAGATGTCCACAGCAATAAAACATGTGGCTTCCTGCAGAAGGTGGAGTTAGCAACAACACAGGCTGTTGTTGACCTGTGAGCATGTGTCTACCTTTGCCTGAAAGATGTGGGAGAGGTGAACATTCTGTCTAATTCATTCATCTCTTCGTTTGTCAGTAATTTGCATAAACACCTTTACTAAGGACTACTTTGATATCTGTGTAGTGTTTAAAAGCACTTGCTAACCATCACTGTATATTAATTTCCTTTAGTGCAATGAGGCGCTACATAAACTTTCCTACTCTGTTCTTCTACTTCATTTGATTTTTGACTGTCAGTGCCACATGCTGCTCCTCTCGTGACGCTGCAGATCAACACCGTTGACCTGCCATGTAGCTGAGGTATTTTGTTTCTGCAGCTCTTCAGCAGTGACTGCCAAGTGCATTTCCATCGGTGACTGTTGCTTTGTGGGCAGAACTTGAGATTGTTGCTTCCCAGAGTTCATCCCACCATCGACAGTGGTGGTTTATTATATTCCAGATGTTCTGTCTTTCTCTTCTCTTCTCTTCTCTTTCCATTTTATTAGATTCTGGTTTTATATTCTGTATGTACTTTTACAGGGAGCGCTATTTCTGCAGGAAAGAACCCTGCATGGTTTATGAATCTTTTTCTTATTTTTTCCTCTTTTATGCCTCGTTTGTGTGTGCCCTCTCATCTTCAAATCTGCCTTTTTTTCCAGGGATCCAGTTTTCCCTTGTGTCAGAGCTCTTTGCATCCCTTGTGAATGCACATGCCTCTCTATGTAACTTCAGGCATGGATGGATTTTCACTGATTTCTTTCTGCAATGGTAGTATGTTCTTCTAGCTGCTCCTCAGGATAAATTGATTAATTTTACTTTCATTTCTATGGGATAGTGTGTTGGTACCATCGAAATTTAAACTCCAGGGAGTGGAACCAGGATGGGGTGCAGTTTTGTGCTGGCATATGCTAAACGTTTTTAGATCTGTAGGTGCCTACAGACTTGGTTGAAGATATTAGCTTCACTAATGAGTTGCCTGAGCTCTGCAACCACTTCTACTGCTGAAATGAAAAGTCACTGCTTGCTGGCACCCACAAATTGCCCATGTGTTGGAAGCAGCGGCATGTTATGTTCCAGCATTGCCCTTTTATCAGTTCAAACATGCCAAACAGTTGAGCAGAGTCAGAGCTTACTCAGCCAATATTTGATCCTTTTTTAGGGTTGTGGTTCCTGTGGTTTGAGCTCTTGCATTAGTGCTTTGATCTCTTTCATTGAAACACCCTTTGATTTTAAAATAACCTGTTCAGTTGCTTAAATGTTGGGCTGGATATGATAACAAATCTAACACTGATCCCTCTTCTTATCAAAAAATATCTGTAACTACAGGCTCTCACTCTGGAATTCTAGTGCATGTGAGAGAGAGGAAAAAAGGCAGGTTAGAAAGACTGGTTCTGCTTATAACATTTTAGGTAATGTGCAATCTGATTATTTTACGGCTTGCTAGTAAATCTGAGGAGTGTTATTATTGCTGAATCTTTAAGACTTTTGTCTGGAGTACTCTGCAAGGTAACTTCTGGACAAGAAAAACAGAGTAGATGGCTTATCCCTTTATTAACGCTCTCAAATATCAGACTCTGAAAAATTGCCAAAGGACCTTTCCAGCGTGACTGGGCAATGAAGTGGCAAGGAAATTCAATGAGGATAAATGTGAAGTGATGCAAGTGAAACGTGCTGGTCTTACTTTCACCATACAAGATGATGGGCTTCGAACTGACGTTGGGGTTGTATTAGTTTTGTGAAGCTCAGTAGCAGTCAAAGCAAAAGACAAGTTAGGAATTATTAGGAAAGGAGCAGTAAACACAATCATTATGCAACACTAAATCCTTGGTTTTCCAGATACTAGTTGTTCTAGGCTCCCTATAACCAGAGAGTATTGCATGACTGGAGAAGACCTGGTGAAAGAGCAGCAAGAAGCTGATGAAAGCTTGGAACAGTTTCCAAGCAAGGAACAAAAAATGACTGAGTGGGCTGGGAAAAAAGAGATGACAGAAGGGAAATAGAGGTCTGTGAAATCTTAAATGAGATGGACAGGGTAGATGGGGATATCCTGTTCACTGTCTCCTCTATTATGCCAACTGAGAGGCATCAAAAAAAGTTAATTGAGTGTGAATTTCAAAATGAAAGGAGGTGATTCCTCATACAACAAATACTAAATATGTGGAACTCCATGTCAATGTCTGTTGGATATTCTCATGAGTTTGGGGAATACTGGTCAAGTACTTAGAGAGAGATGGATTTAGGAGTTACTAAAGAGGGAAAACATAGCATGAGCTCAGAGGATTTCCTAAAAACCTGTTAAGTGGAGGCTGGCAGAGTGCATGGGACAAGTGTCATATAGATTTGCCTTTTCTTATTCCTTGGCAGTATCTGTTTGACATCTATTCCTGTTGTTTTCCCTAACAAAACTGAACATGCTCTTACACTGTTGAAAATAATCCTGGGCCCTTTTCTGGTATGCTCTGTGATCCCCTTCAAGTAGTTTATCCTATGACTGTATTGAAACATGGAAGCAGTTTCCATCTGTTCAGGTACCAGCAAGCCTCTGTCTTGCTGTCCACTTTGAAGGTGAAGCAGCTGAAATGTGTCGAGACTGAAGGCTGTGTCTTTTCGTCTTTGTCTTGGGTCCTAGAGCCACTTCTCAGTGCCCTTCTGCGCAGGATGCCGGATTTGGAGGCTCTGCAGATCATGCAGTTAGTGAATTGCCCGGAGTCCTTCACACCAGATATGCGATGCATCATGGGAGAGTCGCCCACCGTGCGGGGCTACTTCGTTCTGGCTGGCATGAACTCGGCTGGTATCTCATATGGTGGGGGAGCAGGCAAGTAAGTGGTTTATCACTGTTATGCATGTAAGTAAGGTTTTAACCAAGAAAAGAGACTGCTCAGGTGATCCTTCTGTGCAGAATGTTCTATTCAATATTTGTCACCTCCTCCCTGACAAAGATTCCTCTTCTGTTTCCAACTTGAGTGAAGGAGAGGAGCAGTTGCCATGTTCTGATTATGTTCTCCTGTGTGTATTCCAAATCTGTGCTGGACTCTCTCCTGTCCTGCACACCTCCCCACAGGCATCACATCTCAGTGATCAGCAGCCTGCTGGGGTTCACATAAGGTTCCTTAGAGCTAACCAGCCCAATTTTTTTTTCTTTTTTAAATCTACCAGGAAGAGATAAAATCTTAGCAAAGCATATATTCCCTCATCCACTGTGCTTCATGATCCTCTTTATATTATTTGATTGAAGTCCTTAAATCACTCAAGTTGACACAGCAGCTAATTTCTCTGAAAGGAGAGTGCATCCGATGGAGAAGCAGCAGCAAATCTGCAATGCCAGTGCTGTTAGTACTGTTGAAGACTGTCCTCTGCCAGTGAGCTAGGGATGGAACCATTTCCCAGTAAAATCCAGTTCCTATGTTAATGCAGATACTTTGACAGGCATATAAATGTGACCCTAGCAGCAAAGTTGCTTGCAGAATGGTCAGTACTCCCTCCGATTGCCATTTGGTTTTGGCAGCACAGCATCCCTTCTGCCATACAGCCTTCTTAACAAGCTGCTTGTTTTTCATGGCAGGTGTTAGTGTCTGCATCTGTCTCCACTGGTTTCTGCCCATTATCTAATAATTTAACTCACCAGTGAAGCAACTTGTGATTTTTTTCTTTGTTGTGTAAAACATAGCAAATCTTTGCAGTGAGGTTCTCTAAGAATCAAAATATTTTCTGAAGGTAAAAGCACTGTTTGTCTCTTTGTTGCTACACCCTCAAGATAAGCAGCTTAGCTTGCTAACGTAACTTTTAATGATCAGTCTCAAATCCCTTTGTTTTTCTGTTTACTGACTGTGAACAGATCCTTCTGCTCTGCTTTGGTCTGAGCTGCCTTTGTCCTTTAGCTCTGGATCATGCCTTCCTCCTTCACTGCTAGAAGTGTAGCTAAACATAACTTGGCTGGCACCTCGTACTGAAATGAATGCTGTCACTGATGGTTTGGGGCTGAGCCTACACCAGGTACTGAAAAATGACAAAGCGTCAGCCTCCTAACTCCAACATAAAGGTACTCGGCACCTCCTTTTGTAGTGTAGCCTAAGGGCTTGACACAGTATCAGCCAGGCTACCTTTCCAGGCTCTGGTTCCATTTACCACCTGTCCTTAACTTCCTGCTGCCTTGTATGTTCCATCCTAACGGGGAAATTAATAATTTGGAAATCTGGTGGATGGGTTTTACAAAGGGAAACCTTCCAGATTCTGCTAGTATTTAGAATACCGTGTCAGTTGTCTTCTCTCTCCCTACTGCGAGAAATTCCCATGTCCACATTGCATTGCTTCTGACTTCCAAGCTAGACTCTTTGCTTTAGGACATTGGCAGATATCTCAGTCGTTCTTTATTTCTTCTGTCAGGTACCTGGCAGAGTGGATGGTAAATGGGTATCCATCAGAAAATGTCTGGCCTCTGGATTTGAAACGTTTTGGTACCCTTCAGAGCAGTCGCACTTTCCTCCGGCACCGTGTGATGGAAGTAATGCGTAAGTGTGCTCTCTGCATTCTGTGCTGGCCAGGCTGGTCAAGATTTCTCTGTTTGCTCTTTGCTACACTGTCGCTCCTCTGTCATCACTCTGAGAACCATTTTCCTCCTTTGGGGCAGTTTTTGTTATCGTAACAGTATTGACATGAGACCATAAGTATCTATAAATATAAGCCTTCTGTTTCAATATTGTTACTCTGATTTTGTATAGCTACGAACAGATCAAAACAGCTTTGTCAGTTTTCAAAAACAGAAAAGAAAGGTCAGAACTGTTTTGAGGGAATTTCATTGATGACCCAGATATCAGTAAGTATGTTTATTGGTAATCTGGAGGAAAATTTTAGATGATCACTTTGCCTAATAACAGATCTTTGTGATGATTGCAGCCCTCATGTGTGATCTGAAGGTTCCCCGTTGGGACTTCCAGACTGGCCGGCAGCTGCGTACTTCACCACTGTACGACCGCCTGGATGCACAGGGAGCTCGGTGGATGGAGAAGCACGGATTTGAGAGAGTCAAGTATTTTGTCCCACCTGGGACAGGTGAGAACATATTTTCCTCTGTCTAGTGCATCCCTATTGGTCTGTGTGAGATCTTAGTTCATCCAGTTTATAAATTGTCCCTTTGGTTCTTTTTTACATTAGATCTGCTGGATTTGGAACAGAGCAAAACCTTTTACAAACCAGACTGGTTTGATATTGTGGGTTCTGAAGTCAAGTGCTGTAAGGAAGCGGTTTGTGTCATTGACATGTCATCTTTTACCAAGTTTGAAATAAGTGTAAGTACCTAGGAAGTGACAAAGCATCAGCCAGTAGAGGTGGCTTTTAGTTTATTATTGACTGCTGTTGCACAATTCTGTTTGTCCTATTGAGGATAGATAGAGGAAGTCAAGCTGTATGACCAGCTTCAGGTTGTACCACAATATTCAGCATAGATTGCTTTATTTCTGTTGAAGGCCTAGTTTATAGAAATACCAGCTCAATCTATAAATAGAATTTGACCTCTGGCACTGTGGCACCATTGTATCCTGTTACACTTGAGACATCAGTGTCACTATCATTATAAATGGAAGGAATTTGGGCCAGGACGTTGATGTGATCTTAAAGTGCCCCAGTGGATTTGTTTTGCTCAGACAGCTTGTCTGATTTCCTCTCCCTCTCAATTCCTGCAGTCCACAGGAGACGAGGCCCTGGAGAATCTGCAGTATCTCTTCTCAAATGACCTGGATGTGCCAGTTGGGCATGTTGTGCATACAGGCATGCTTAATGAGAAAGGAGGTTATGAGAATGACTGCAGCATAGCACGGCTGAGCAAACGCAGGTGAGTTTGCAGATGGCATCTTTATCTGTCACCCCGTGGGTGTTAGAGCCTTTAAGAACCTCTTAATGGAGGGCACCAACTTTTTTCCCATCTTTAAAGATAAAAGAAAAGTCTTGTTCTCCGCATCTGTTCCTAATTCAGTAACTCAGATGAGAGGGAGCTCCTGAATTTACCAGTATTGGGAAAATACGCCTTTTTCTGGGACTACAGGTGAACATAGACTTCTACAAAATTTTAGACCTTCAGGTTTTTCATTTCTTAATTGAAAGACAAATTGTTTTCAGCAGTCATTGGAGTTTGTTAATTTAGGTAATCATTTAAAGTGCAAACCAAATGATTCCTCACTGGCTTCTGGCCAATTTCCTCATTGGAATTGCATGCTGAAAATAACACTTTCTGATTATTTCAACTTCCATTGCAGTATGGGGACTCCTAATTCTCAGCTCTGCAGTCTCATGGTTTGTTTTTGTGTTCTCTGGTGCGAACTGCCATGATCACAGGATCTCATCCTTAGACTTAACGGTTTGGGCTCTCTTTGGCATTTAACAAAAAAACCTTCTAATTTTTAAAAACCTTCGTGGGCATGTCCCGACTGAATGTTGGTTTTATTTCTCTGGACCGTTTTCTCTGTGTGTTCTCATTGTATTGGTGTGAAAGCATTCTTTGCTGCTCTTTCAATTAGAAACAGCTTTTCTTTCTCTTCCTCTTCTGTCTGCATTCATGTATTGCTTAAAAGTATTGTCCTTCTCTGTGTGAAACCAGTAGCTTTCCTCCTTGCCTAGTCATTGCTGCAGATGTTATCTCTGTCAATAATGTACTTTAAATCGCAGTTTGTATGAGAGAGACTTACACAACAAGTAGCTCATTTTCACATATCAAGTGGAGTTCTGTTTTTGGAAACTGTTAATAATAACCACCATTGTGTGTGAAAAGACTTTTGCTGCAACAAGAAATTGCTCTGTGAACCAAACACTCTTCTGACTGTCAGAGCAGACAGAATCACTGGTGGTGAAGAGCTGTGAATACCTTCTGCAAAATGATTGTGACCTTTGAGATACCCTGTGAACATTCTGTAGAACTGCCTGTCTTCCACTTCTAGTCACTTCTTGTCACCAAACTGCTGCTAACGCTGAAGGCTGGGGTTTCTTGTCATGATGGATGTGATGGCACTGAGCCAGAGACTTTAGCTGTGGTTTTTGCAAACCAGCTTGTTTTGGTCTCCTGTAGCTTGGAAGCTGCTGAATGGCTCCAGTAGTTCATGGACAGAGAATTAACCAAATAGTTTTGTGGCTTGTCTGTTCATTGTTTGTTGGTTTCAATGTGTCTGTTCCAGTTTCTTCATGATTTCCCCTACTGACCAACAAGTCCATTGCTGGACCTGGCTGAAGAACCGCTTGCCCGATGACAGCAACCTGACCCTGGAAGACGTGACCTGGAAGTACACGGGTGAGAAATCACTGAAAACAGACCTCCGTATACAGCCTGAAATCACAAATAGTGTGTTGTGCTTCATACCAGTTAATTGTTTAAGGTGTCTAGAGTGGTGGCTGGGTCTCCTTTCCAGTTGAATAAAAATAGCGATTCAGAGACTTCCCTCTAGCAAGCCATGAGCTGGGAGACAGCATTCTTTTCCTGTGGACTGTCAGGAGAGAGAATTGAATTACTCTTTCCTCTGCTCTTAAATGTAAATGTACCTATTAGTTCAATGAACACTAAGAGTTTAGAAATTGGGGGATGCATATATACAAGTTAGGCAGCAAGCCAGACCTGTCCAGTCTCATCCTAATACCCTTATCTTCCCCTCTTTAGCTCTCAATCTGATTGGCCCCCGTGCTGTGGATGTCTTGTCAGAGTTGTCATATGCCCCGATGACTCCAGAACACTTTCCCTCTCTGTTTTGCAAGGTGTGTGACTGTTCTTCCTTCCTCCTCACCCTGCTAGGTTTTTCAAAGCATGTGGAAGGAGGGGAAGAATTATGTTTTGGGTAGTTAGAGGGGAATTTAGATTTACATATAGAATTACTGCAGTTACTGAGCTAGGTTGGTAATGTACTCTCTAGGCTCACTTTAACTATAGCTCTTTGGGTTGTTCTTGCTGAACATACAGGTAAATATGCATTTGTTTTCAATATTTCACTCACTGTAGGCTTGATGCCATTTGATATATTGGTGTATATTTCATATAACCAGTTATGAAGGTGTCAGTCAGAGGGGCAGCTGGGATCAGTGACTCTAGAAGTCACTGTCTCCTGTCACGTTAAAAGGCTGAGCAGAGAGCTCAGTTCTGTCTTGTATCTAGAATACAAGCCTGTGTCCTGACCTAGTTCCAAGGCTTAGTGCCAAGCATCCTGAAGTGATTACAAAGTCTGGATAATGTGGTGTCACTATTTGCATTTTTAAATTTAAATTCTTCGCAAGTATTTGCCCGTGGTGAGCTTCAGTGATGAAGGGGAGAGAGAGCTGGCCAGTGTAGTTTGTGTTAAGCATTGTGCTCCTTCTGGGTCTCTGTGCTGTGTTCCAATCTGGATGATTTCACCCCCTCTGATTCCACAGGAGATGAGCGTGGGCTATGCTAATGGCATCCGTGTGATGAGTATCACTCACACAGGAGAACCTGGATTCGTGCTTTATATCCCCATAGAGGTAAGAGTACACTGTAGCCTTAGCTGATTAAAACAGTTGCTTGCATGCATAATCAGAAACACTTTCCGAGTTGACTCAGGATGATGAAATGTCTGGTCTGTACCATGCAGGCACCAGGGGAAGTTTCCCTGCTCCATATTGCCTTCCACTTGGGCAGGTGTCTTGTGCTCCAGAGGCAGGGCACAGTAATGGCCATGGTGCTGTGTCAGATGCTGTTTCCCTCTCCTGGTGTTTGTTCACAGCTCTGCGTTTCACCCTTCCTTTACAGTACGCCCTTCACGTCTACAACGAGGTGATGAACATGGGGCAGAAGTACGGGATTCGGAACGCCGGTTATTATGCACTCCGCAGCCTGCGCATTGAGAAGTTCTTTGCGTTCTGGGGCCAGGATCTGGATGCTTTTACCACTCCTATGGAGTGTGGACGTGAGTTCCAGGTCAAGTTGGAAAAGGTACAGTGGGAAACTGAAATCTACTCCTGCACTAGGGTCTGCCATTGCACCAGGGGTGGATGGGAGAGCAACACTGAGCTGAAAAAAACACCATCCAATGGGGTAGATATATGAGGTCCCTTCCAATCCCTAACATTCTGTGATTGCTTTTTTGATGGAGATGTGTGCAGTGTGTAACCACAACCTATGTTTCTGTACTTCATAAAGGTGCTACAAATATCAAAAATAGTCTGTCCTCCTTCCTGGGCAGCATTCCCAGTGTTGTGTGTAGTGTCCCATGTTGCTCATGTGTGCAGTGCTTGGTGTGGCAAGGCTGCCATGTACCTTACACGTACTCAGCGTTTGTGATTCTTCCAGCTGTTTTCCCAGTCTGATGAAGTAAAAGCCAGCCTGTGCACCAAGTGGCATGTAATTAAATTAAATATGAGGACAGGTGCCAAGAACAGGTGGTTCTCTGTTTTTACTAAACCAGGAAAGTTCTCTGTTTTTATTAAAATATAGAACAGCATAGATTTGTATCCTGATTGTTGTGGTGGCAGGTGACATCTCTGTCACTTGCTCGTTATCTTCTTTCTTGCATCTTTGCACAAGCCAAAACAAATGCTTGTATCAAATAATTCAGAGAAGGGAATGGAGTGATTAGGAACACAAATTTCATATGTTCTTACAGTTTCACTCTGGTTTATAAAACGTGGTAGATTTATGGAACCAGAAAAATGGCAAAAACTAGAATGGTGACATATTTTTACTGCAATGAAAATTAGAATGAATTTTTTTAAAGGCCAAATTCACAAATGGTTTTGTATCTGGAACAACTAATGTGACAGAAAAGCTGCTGTCTGAGCTGGGCTTCTTGCCTATAGAAGCAGCCTGTCTTGACAGGGCCTGATTTCCAAGCGCAAATTCACCGTGTGTCAGAAAGTGTGTCTGCTAAAACTCAGCAACTGCTACAGTTCATGATCCTTTCATCAGCTGACGTTTCCTTTTCTCCCCAGGGAACGGAGTTTATTGGCCAGGAAGCGCTGTTGGAACAGAAGCAGAATGGTGTGTACAAGCGCTTTACCATGTTCATTCTTGAGGACCACGACACAGATACGGACCTCTGGCCCTGGTGGGGAGAGCCCATTTTCCGCAACGGCCGCTACGTGGGCAAGACCACCAGCAGCGCCTACAGCTACACCCTGGAGCGGCATGTCTGCCTCGGCTTTGTACACCACTTTGACGAGAAGACGGGAGAAGAGCTGGTGGTGACAGCTGACTTCATCAACAACGGCGACTACGCAATCGACATCGCTGGGCAGCGCTTCCAGGCCAAAGCCAAGCTCTACCCCTTCAGCTCCCTCTTCACGCAGCGTCGCCGCAAGGATGAGGAGGAACTGAGTGGCTACCAGAGGGAGTAGTGCTGACTAGACCTGACTCCTTTTCCCAAACTGGAGTCTTCTGCCACCATCTTCCAGTCTTCTCACCCCATATATTTCTTTCTTTTCCTTTCTTGTTGTGCAACTTTTAAACTTTTTCCAGTGTGTTACATTTTGTATATTTTAAAACTTTCATTTTTGAGCTTCCTCGATCCTGTCTGTCTCCCTCCTTCACCCCTTTGCTTGCCAGGAGCCCCAGTGGATGAAGCGCAGTGCTCAGCATGCATCCAGAAGTCCACGGTGATGGGAAGGGTTCAGGTGAAGCCCTGAGGACTACACCCTTCCTGTCTCCTCTCCAGCATAAGGACAGCAGGTATTTGCTGCCTGTAGTTCAGACGAAAGCTGTGACTTCACCCTGCTCTCGCATATCTTCTTGTAGAGGGGTCAGTACGTCAATGCACACAGCAATAGAACGATCAGCTACCTCACTGGTGCGAGACAGAGCGGTGTGTGAGCAGCAGCCAAGAGGCAGGTTTTGGTATAGTTCAGCCTGTCACTGCCTCCCTTTGTACATTATTTCTTTACCATAACGAACAGGGAGTCAAGTAGATTTAATCATCAGATCACTGAGGTGACAGTAGCACTGGTAAGTTTGTTGTTGTTGCGATTGGATCTTTGTGTGGGGTCACTGAAATTAGATGACCTCTAAATGTAAGTGAAGATCAACACCTGTGTTTCACTTCTATAAAGGAATGGGATTTGTTTGGGTTTTTTATTAGCAAAAATACTGAATTCGAACAAAGACAAATGTTAGTGTTTAAGCAGTGTTGAAAAGCTGCTTCTGTTTAAGCTGCACAGTATACAGTCTCTGGGGATTTTCTTTCACTTTATGTGACTTGGTCAAGCTCCTCTGGCAAGGTTCGTGCAGTGAACACAAGTTTCATGTAAAACTTGGGTTGGTTTGGGGAACTTGAACAGCAGGAGGGGACAACTTATTGTGTTTTCAGCTGCCTGTGGTTGTTTTGAAAGTCAAAGACCCAGCATTTTGCTCACCTGTGGTGCTGGCAGTATTGCAGGAAACATTGGGTTTTCTTCTGATGGTGAGAGCAGCTCAGCAGCTCCTGCCAGTCTTGAGAAGTCATCTTCTGTTCTTCTCAAATCTGTTGCCCTTCTTGCTTCTCTGTCTTGGTAGTTCCTCAGCTGGAGGGATTGAGTAGAGAGAGAACAGGGAGTGTGACGGTGGGACTATAAATTTCTTTCCTTCAGCAAAGCTCTTTGCTGTCACGTTCCTCACACAGATGCTGCAGACAGTGCAGCTGGGATTCACCCCTTCTTCAAGTGTCCAAGTGAGGTGATTCAAACATTGATGGTTAATGGTAAATAAGTGGGGGGATGCTGAATTCTATTGCACACATTTCTATCTTCTTCTTCCCATTGTGAGCACAGTCAACAGCAAAGATTCTCTTTATTTACTTGAAAAAGGTCTGTTAAACATTTCCTTTGCCTCTGCCACTCACATACTCATCATGGTGTTTCTACTCCATCATCTTTCTGTCTGGAGTTCAAACACAACCCTGCACCAATGTTTGCCGTGACAGCCATGATGAACATTTTCTCTATGATCTAGAGTCTGTTTTGGGCGCTTTCTTTTCTGGGTAAATTGTGAGCGTCAGTAGTGTAAATGGGAGCTCAAAACCTTGCCTTATTCTTGTTTGAAGTTTGTTTTCTACTGCTTTAGTTGCTTCAGGTCATGCCTTCCGTTGAGTCTGTGGTCTGCGGGTTCATGAGTCAGATGTTCTCAGGATGCAGAAGGAGTTGGCAGCAAAGGTGGAAATCCAAAACGTTCACACCTTAAAGCAGGTTGTCAGAGCAAGCTCCCCCATCCAGGGTGATATGGCAGCTGTGAAGCCAAGGAGTGAGAGTAGAGAAAGGGTTAAGAGAATTAAGAATTGGAGCATGTGGTGTAGTAGGTTGAATGTAGATGTCACTTCTTCAAGCTCTCCTTTGTGAATGGTGAATTCCTTTGTAGAGTGTGACCTCTTTGAGGGTTTCAACTTTCAAATTGACATGCAAAAGTTCCCATCTCTGAAATGCAGGGGCCAGAGTAGGACAGCTTTTTCTTGTTGGGAATCTTGCAGCTGAGAGTTTTCTGTGTGGCTGCTGGAGGCGGAGATCCCACTTGGTTGCGATTTCTTCCAAACTCCCCTATTAATTGCTGTTTGAATAAAAATTTTGCCTGGTGTATCAGGATTCATTGCTTAAATGAAAGATTCATAAGGCATCTTATAGCAGTGTGAAATCCAGTTGCTTCTTACTTGTCTTTGCCGCGTAGAGGGATACTATGATCCCACAAGGAGGACCTCTGCTCTACCAGCCTGTCACCTGGGAATAGTGCACCAGGTCACTCCGGAATACTTGTCTGTCCTCTTGTCCCTCCATTGGTTTTATGGGATGTTACTGTGCCTTCCTTATCCAGGGAAACAGGCACTGAACCAAAGAGTTCTATACATGATATGTAGGATGTCTGTTAGAGCAGCCCTTCTGATTAGCGTTTATTGGTGATTTGTTGTTGCTGGTGAGGCACAATGCTTCTTCAGGAGAAAATGAGGTATACAACTGAGGCGAGCTAGAGTACTTCATGCAGCTCCTGAAGAGAGAAGTCGGCTAGAACCCTTCCGTTTGTTCTCTGCAGTTAGAACTTGTTGAGACCAAACAGGAAAGTTAGGAGCATTCTGTCTTCTACCAACTGCACATTCCTGAAGTATCATTTGAGTTGCAGCCAGATTATATTCCTCCTTGGGATTATTTTTTCTTTGCCCTGATTTATAGGTGCCTTTTAGTTCCTCAGACAACTTTTGGTAGGGGTGTCTCTTCCCACAGCAGTTCTGACAATAAAATTGTGTTTTATGAGCTACTTTTGTCATTATGTCTGCTTGGGTTTATTTTATGTCTATATCTACTGACTTTTCAGTACCAAAAATAGAGAGTGAAAATAGTTTTCCATCATACCGATAGATAGAGCAACACTTTGTGTGATGTTATGTTTGCTGTTTGAGACTTGGAGATAGGTGGTTTGATAATTGCCAGTCTTGCAGCTCATTAACACCCACTCTGGCTCTCCCTGCTGTGAATTCTGATTCTAGTTTTATATCTGAACCTGTAGTCTTCAGCTGTCATTCAAGCTTAGTTGATTTAATGTCTGGCAGCTATTTTTAGCCTTATAATGTTAAAGAATAGTTTGCCTTCACCAACTTAAATACTCGTCAAGGGGACAGTTGGATAGCATGTTTTAAAATAGTGCTAGATCCAGAGGAAGGTCCTTCTAGCATAGTATTTTCTTCCAGAGGTATTAAACGGTGATGTAAGACTCTAATGCCTTTATCTGATAAGTAAAAGTAGAGCACCTCAGAAAAGAACAAAAGCAGTTCGAGAGTTACCACCTTTAGTACGACTGGAAAGTAGAAAATTAGAAATCAGATCTTGGAAGCTGCTCTGACACAGCCTTAGCATCTAAGATGGTCAATAATGTGGACTATAAAATTGTACATCATGATTCTCATCCTTAAAGTTACCTTAAAATGCATTCTGCTGAGAAAGGCAGTTTGTTCTCACTCTGCGTGGTAAGAAGATGAACTTTGGCTGGGAAATACTAAAATAGCATCCCCCTCCTCTGCAGCAAAAGGGGCGATGGCCTCGTTCTGTGCAGCAGCAGCAGCTCTGCCCTGTGCCATTATCAGTTCTCAGAGTTTTGCTGTCCAGAATGGGAACAGCCCCATAGATTTCGTTCACACAGGCAGCCTTGCAAGAGAAACACTTGAAGGAAAGCTAACTGGGGATCAGTTAAAGAAAATATTTTAGCTTTTTGGCTAAAATGTTATAGGTTGAGCATAGCTCAATTTAGGATAAACTTATTACCCAGCAGTGACAAATGTTAAGGCAAGTGTGGCCTGTGGGCGGTGTGCACTTGGCACGTGTGGGATTGTTTGTTCTTACCCCAGAAGTCAGCACCTGAGTGGGTTTGCTGGCATGTGGCAGTGGTGAAACTCAATGTGCAGTGTTCCTGTGTGCTGGGAAGGGCTCGCTTGCCCCAGTGCTGTCTGTAGTGCGGGGAGCTTGTGTAAGAGGTAGCACTTACTGGGCAGCCTCTTCCATTACATGGTTTTTCCAGAGGTATTGCGTTGTCTTACACTTGTTGTGTCCTTGCCTGAGTTCTCATGTTCTGTTAGGCCTTGAGTGAGTACGGAAAGGCTTGGGTAAAAATGGTATTAGGGAATAAGGAGTTTATTGTTCATGTTTAATGATCTGAGGATAAAATTAAAGCAGTCTATGTAGGAATTATGTTTTCTGTTTTAGGAGGGTGTGTTATAGTGATTTTCACATGTATCTTTGCCAGACTTAGTTTCTTCTTGTTTTCCCTCTCTTGTTTTCCCTGTGCTGACTCTGGTGTCCAGATTTGATGTGCCTTGTTGAACAGTTTCTTACTATTACTTTGTGGGAAGGAAGGGAGGCTGTGAAACCTGCACTGCATCTCTGAGTCTTGGTGCAGAGTTACTTTCCTCCTTTCTACTTTTGCATTCGAGCTTCCACTGATCCTGTTGCTGTTCCTGCAACACCTCCAGACTCCAGCCTGTGCTGCTGCAGGACCTCTCATGGTTAAGGTTCTTCTCTTTGTTCCATGAAGTGCTTCATCATCTGAGCCAGGTTGGCTCTAGATCTGTCTCTTTGCCTTGATTTAAGCTCTTCAGCTTCTAGATGGTGCAGGTACCAACATCTGAACTTCCAGGCAGGTTTGCAGCCACTGTGTGTTCAATCCCCTATCCCTGTGCCAGGGTTTTTCCACTCTCCTCAGCACTTCTCTCATCTCCTTCCTCAGGCAGCTGAGCACATCACTTCCTTTTGTCCATCAGAGAGTGAAGCACAGCAAAATAAAACCAGGCAAGGGGATGGCAGAGTGGCTGAGCTGAGGTAGAAGAAGAGACCACTTAAGCCCAGCCTTGGAGAGATTATCAGCCGTGATTCCCAGCTCAGGAAGCATCTTCCTCTGCAGAATTAGTGCTGGACAGACGCTGGGTGACTACAATGGCTCTGGACAGAATCGGGACAGCGTTATCGAGGAAGCGAGAGTGGTGCTGCCACTTGTTTTCCAACGTACATTTCCCTCTGTCATTTTGGGAGAGGTGGGGAGTGTGAGCACCAGTTTGCTCAGAACATTTGTCTCTCTCTGGCATGTTCTTGCAAGTTGCATCTAAGTGTAAAGGTACAGCATTGACATCGCTAACCTTGTCCTTCCAGCACACTTTAACCAAAATGGTTACATTTTGGGATAAATCTATAAAAACAAGATAGTTTCCGTGCTTGGGTAGGAGGGGGCAAGCTGCTTGCAAGGGCAGAACTTGTTTTAATTTCAAACAGAACACTTGGCTGCTGATTATGTCCAGCAAAAACATTCACAACCTCGAGATTTGTCTTCCCAAATTATTTCATTATCATACTTCATCAGGCTAATTTCCACCTACTTCAGGATGCTTTTTTATTTTAAACTCCCTTTTCTTTAACTGATTGTTTGGGGTTTTATTTTTAAAGAACACCTTTAGTCAGAGAACAGGACTTGGGGAAGGAGAGGTTAATGTCATCAGATGACTTCAGCTGTCTCTAAAAGCATTGGAAAATTTTCTTTGCACTTTAAACTTTCCTTAAGCATTATGATTGTAGTGTGCTCATAGCCCTCGGCAAGAGTAGTCTGTGCATTTGATAGAGGGGAAAAAAACTTTAAATATTTGTAAATGCCTTAAAGCATTAAAGTGAGGTGTTTGGGCCCTGCTTGTGCTTGCCGCTTGATTTTTCTTCCTGGAAAGCTGTGTGCTGAGCGTTCAGAGCAGACACAAACGTCAGCAGATACTTTTGAGCAAGTCCTGGGGAGGGTGGAAGCTGCTGTTGCAGTTTGCTGCTGATCTGAGGCTGGAATTTGTATTGAACTAAACTAAATGAGCTGGGAGCCCCTGTGCCTGTACAGCTGCCTGTGTTGATGCCTTCCCTATTTTTTTTCCCCCCGGAAATGGATTTATTCCCTGTATCACTCATGCTATAACGGGTTTTCTTCTTTCTTTAAAGAAAGAAGCCTGGGCTGGTGTAGAATTCTCTGCAAGTGTCCTGTTGCATTACAGGAAACAAAATTCTCTGCTTGAACGCCTTCCTGCTGTACCAGCTGCGTTTGCAGGCAGGAGTCGGGAGAAGCAGGAGCGGAGGGATGTTCTGCTGCCCGGGATGTTTGTTGAGATGGCTCTGAGACTTCTCGTCTCCCATTTGTCTCAAAGCTCTGCTGGGTTCCTGATGTCAGGCGGACTGCTGGGATCCAGCACAAAACAAAGCGTTGCTTTGCAGGGATGACACGCCACGCTGACTTACTTTGTTCAGAGATATCACCTGTTTGGAATGAGGTTGTGCCATGAAGAGGAGTGCTAAATTACAATGAAAGAGGCACCAGAGGAAGGTGTTCACATTAATGTTTATCGATTTGTCAATGCTGGTAACAGCTGATCTTCCCACACAGATGCTTGACACCTGCTACAAGCAGAGCAGATACTTGGGAGCCGTCAGCCATCCCAAGTGGGGCGTGATCCGTTCTGTGCCTATGGAGAAAAGTCACTGTCACCTTTCACCGTGGCACTGCTGAGATTTCGTCCACTCTACAAAGAATTTATCCTGCTTTTCCCATAGTGGAACAGGTTTCACTTACACCTTTCTTCCGGTGTAACTGGAGGCACAAGAATGTCCCTGAAGTCCTCGATGGGTTCTCCTGTGCCTCATGGTCAGGCTTGCACCAGGGCACATCTGTGCTTCTGGAGAAGCGACCCAGGCCACGCGTGGGGTAAGCAGCACATGTGGGTGCGAGGGCGGGTGTTTCCAGCTCTCCCACCACGTGATGTTTCCTGCATCTTCAGGAAGAGTTTGGGAAAACCCTCCTTGGCCCAGATCAGCTCCTTGCTGCTGCTCCTAAGCCGACTTGCTTGCTTTCCGTCGCTTTCTGCTCTGGCCCTGCAGCTCCCGCCACAGCGCGTTTGACAGGAGACCTGAGCTCTGTGGGAGAATCTGTCCCGATTCTTGGACAGGTGCTTGGTGCAGGTCTCCTGAGCACAGACTGCCATCTTCTGAACTTCTGAACCAGTATGTCCCATCCCCACCATCGCTTCTGGTTATCAAGTGCACCAGTTTCCTTGTCCAATGCCCCTTCATGCTTTTAATCAGTCTCCCAATAACAGATTTTTAAAGGGCTAGGAGGACTTCTGAAGCGGGCTACTGCTGAAATTTCAAGAACAACTGAAGTTTGAACCTGTGAAAGCATTTTTCTAGTGCCTTACACTTGAGAATGTTGCACGATGGATGTAGCTGAGGTGGAACAGAGCAAGGAGCAACTTCAGTAGCTTGGTTCCCCAGCCTCTAGAGCCATCTCCATCTCCCCTCGCGGAGACACCAATAGACACCAACAGATCATCTCTGGCAACGCAGGGATGACACTTTTTAAATCCCTTTGAGCTCTGGGCTTGTAGAAATGTTGAACTGTAAAACCTTGCAGCGGGTTGCCTGCCTCTGAGAGGAGCGGTGGTCTCACCTCTGCCAGTTTTGGATTCCAAGGGGTTTAGGAGAGACAAAGCTGCTCTGACCATGGTGGAGGACATGGACACTTGTTCCCAAGCGCACAAGTCGGGGTGAGTTTGCTGCTCTCCACTGAGGCCGTGTTGTTATGTACGCTGTATTTATATCAGGCTTTATTTCATTTCATATTTGGGTTGGCTTAAATGTTACTAGGTTTGTATATTAATAAAGAGGTGTTTTAACTACTCCCGAATTTGGTGATTTGTTATGCGAGACCCTTGTGTGTCTTTCAGGATCCAACCCCCGGTCACCTGGATGGATCCCACAGGGACACTCGGCCTCTTGCAGGGTCCAGCATTTGGCGCTGGGGACTGGAGCCAGTTCTGGCGCAGCTGGGTCACCTGGGAAAAGCCACTTCCCCTGCCTGCACCTGCGCCCACCTTCAAAATCACATCCTAAGAGTTCGTCCATGTCCTTCCCTGTGCCCGTGTGGGATTGGAGCCTCTATTTTAGGCTCCGAGGATGGTCAGGAAGGGGTCAGAGACGGGGCACCAGGCACCCAGGGGTGGGCTCAGCTCCTGCTCTGGGGAACAGGTGTTAATTGCAGCTGGTGGCTGATGTCCAGCCCAGAGGGAGAGGGAGAAGATCCTCCCGGCCCCACCAAAACTCCCACTCCTTTTCCCTCCTCTCCTGACCCCACTGACACCTGGGCTTGTGTGCAGGCAAAGGCACAGCAGGCAGGACTACTGAAAGGAAAGCACAGAGCGGGACCGATGCATGGTTTTTATTGACTTTTTTAGAAAAAAAAAAAAAAAATAGTTTTAAGACAGTTGTGTGCAGAAGTACCCATGTACACAGAGGCTACGGGCAAAGCCACCCGCCTGCTCCTAGCCCTGGGTCAGAGCACTGGCCTGTCCCGGCAGGGCGGGAGGCGATGGGTGCTCCGTCAGGCACCGCGTGATGAAGACCTCTGCCAGGTGGGCAAGGACGGGCACCTCCTGCCTGCCTGTCCCCTGCCCGCAGCCTCTGCCTACATCTCCTCTATGTACAGTACAGTGGTGCTCGGCAGCCCCGCCGGGCGTGCAGTGTGCTCCTAGCGCCGGCGGCCGCTCTGCCAGAGAAACAAGTGGTTGCGAGTCCTAGCGGGACAGCTTAAATAAAAAAATAATAATAATTATTAAAAAAAAAAAAGGGGGGAATTAGGGAAAGGAAGGTAGCCAAAAAAAATACTGTCAGGGCAGCAAGGAGCCGTGAGCGTGCTCTTTGCCAGATGCTGGCACAGTGCTGCCGGCGGGTTTGGTGCCCGGCATCTCCACTTGCCCTGTGATTGTCTGGCCTGGCCCCACTCAGCTGGGACAAGAGCTGGTCCAGCCTTGTCACACTGGATTTGACCTCCCTGGCCACTGGCGTGGTGGCCTGGATGTGTCCATGTCTCCCCCAGCAGCACATCCCAGTTAAGATCCAGCCCGGAGCTATTTGGGAAGCAGGTACAGCTGCCGGATAAATCGGCCAACCCCCCACCACCGGAGCAGCACAGCCTGGTGTAGCCGACAGGAGATGGTCAAGGCACTCGTAGTTGCTCGTGGTTTTGTGGTTTTAATTTTTCTTCCCCTAACAAACAACCCAGAAAGGTGGAGACAGGGGCTCACTATAACCTGTCTCCATGTCCCGGGGTTGGGCGGGGTTCAGGCTGGCTGTGGTGGCTGCAGGTTGTGGGCAGGCTGCTTGTGTCGGGGGGGGTGCTGCTTCTACCAAAACCCACCACAAAAAAAGATGAATTTCCCCAGCCCAGGGGATGCTCAGTGCCTGCTCCAGGTGACCCAAACCCTTGATGATTGCAGAGAGAAATCTCAAAAAGAAGAAAACTCTGAAAAACAACCAAACTGAAGCAGAGAAACAGTAAGAGGCTGCTACAGAAAAGCCAGATGCAAAAGGGTAAAAAAAAACAACCTCCAAGCCCAAAAAAACCCTATGGTGATTGTTCCTCAAATACCTATTGCAACCAGGCAGGGCAGGCAGGGCTCCCCCCAGCCCCGCAGTCCCTGCCCCAGGAGCCACGGGGCTTGTGCCCCGGGCACCCATCGCTGTGCCAGGCACCCAACGCCATCACCGGCTGCGCAGGCAGAGGGTCCCTCTCCAGGGGATCTTTCCCATGATTGCCTTTTTCTTGAGCTTTCCAGAATCTTCTAAAGAAAACCACCCCACCCACCTGATTGACCCAAAGAGAGTGGTTTTAGTTACACCTCTGGGGAGGCAGTTTCCTTCCGCATGTCCCCATCCTGTGCCCCAGGGCAGCCTGTCCAGCCCAAAAAGCCACAGGGACCCTGAGGGCACCAGCTGCACCAAACTGGTGTAAACCAAGCCCCACCCTCACAAACGGAGCAAAGACTTTGGGATTTCAGCTTCTCACCAGAGCTGTCTCTTCATAGCAACACAAAAAAGCATGGTTCATTCACCCACTAAAGCTATCTCTAATCTTTTTTCCCAGCCTGAAAGCAAAAGGAAATCTCAGCTCCTTCCCTCTGGCGGGGCAGGACCCGCAGCTGCATCCCGCATCCCTGGAGCATCCTCTGAGGGAGCCCAGACGGAGGAACCAGGCTGCCACTCCTGCGGGTTTCTTAGCTGCCTTTTTCCTGGTCGCTCCTGAAATCCATCCTACCCTTCCTCAATCCAAGAGGAGCGGGGATGCCTGGCCCTGAAGCCAGGGTTCTCTCCATCCCCCAGCCCACTGCAGAGCATCAGCCGGCGATGGTTGGCTTCCCACAGCCACCAGCTCCTCCTGATGGGTCCATGTGCTCACAACCACGCTGGGACCTGCCTGTGCGCCAGGAGCCTTCCGCAGGGAAGTGACGGCAGCGGCTGCCCCAGGTGGGTACAAAAAATTATCAAAAGAAAGGAAGAAAGAAGCAGCTGGTTCCACTGGCAAGGCTGCTCGGCTGCCACGTCTCCCTTGGCCTGGACACGATGCTTGGGTGCTCCCCAAAGTCACCCGGCTTCAGCGGGTGGGGGGGTTTGTCTTGTTTTAAAAAGAGCAGCATTTGGTTTGACTGTAAAGAGATGCAAAGCGGACGCCCCCGCCGCTCGGTCCATCGCTGATTGTGTTTACAAATCCTTTCTCAGCTGAGTTTCTTAATAATCATAATAATTAAAAAAAAAAAAAAAGCCAACAGTCTCCTTTAGCTCTGAACCTGATTGGCTGCTGGAGGCACCAAATATTGCTGAGGGCGGCTCCATGGGTGGCACGGGGCTGTGCTGCCCACCCAGCGCCCATCACCCGAGGCTGCCGGGGAGACCCTCTGCCCCCGTGGGCAGACGGGACCAGCCAGGTCTGGGGAGCCAGAGGAGCCGCATCCCTCAGTTCCCCCGGTAAACCTCGATCTTGCTGGTTTTGGCCAGCATGTCGATGATGTGTGCCTCGAAGTCAGCGTCATGCACCCCTGTCTTCCTGAACTCCCCGGCGTAGCGGTTGTTCTCCCAGTAGTGGTGCCAGTTGCCCCGGCTGTCGGCGCCGAACCCGAAGACGTTCACCTGTGATGGGGAGGAAGGAGGGTGAGCCAGCCCTGACCCCCTGCCGGGCCTGGGAGCCCCTTGGCCAAGCACCCACTTGGAACCTGCGAGGTTCAGGATCCCAGTAAAGCCACCTCCCAAGTAACAAGTGCTAAGAGGAAATGGCCTCAAGTTGCACCAGGGGAGGTTTAGATTGGATATTGGGAAAAATTTATTGGTGGATTGGAACAGGCTGCCCAGGGAAGTGGTGGAGTCACCATCCTGGAGGTGTTTAAAAGATGCATAGATGAGGCTCTTAGGGACATGGTTTAGTGCCAGTGTTGGGTTAGCGGTCGGACTCAATATCTTGAGGGTCTCTTCCAACCAAAATTATTGTATAATTCTGTGCCAGTCAGGAACCCGTGGCCCGGAGGAGGACCCCAAGGAGCCATCACCCACCTCATCGCAGACATGGAGGGCGAAGAAGAGCACCAGCATGCCAGTGGAGGGGTAGCGCCCGTGGTGCTCCGTCCAGCGGTCGTGGATGTACTTGAAGAAGGCAGGATTATAGATCTGCACCTGAGAGGATGAACTGGGGTTAGCACCACGTCCCCTTCAGCAACAGCACCAGGGGAAGGAGCACCAAGAGGTGGGGTGACCCCTGGGGAAGATGGGGTGAGAGGGGCCATGGCAAAACGGGCACTCACTGCAGTGGTTGGGATGACACCTGCTTACCTTTTCTTTGTCCACCCGCAGAAAAGGCTTCACAGGTGCGTATGTGCTGGGGAAAAAGCAGAGAGGCAGGTAAGCTCCCCGGGATTCCGTGCCTCAACCCCAGCCTGAACTGCCAAGGGACCAGTGCTGTGGGATGCTCCGGGAGACAGGAACCGGCGGATCCCCACCGCTCCCAGGACAGCTGGTCCTGCGGCAGGTGAGCAGCCGGCCCGGTGCTGCCAGTGCCCGCCAGGTACTTACAACCTGATCTGGCCGGTGGAGAGGGCACTGGCGATCCAGAGCAGGTCCAGGGTTTTGAAGGGCACCAGCACGAAGCTGACGTTGGCAGGCAGGTTCTTGGCACTCTCAGGGTACATGAAGTGGTGTGTGGTCCGACCGCCCACGTCACCCTCAAAACCCACTGTGGGGGCCTGGTTCATCCTGGGGAGAGAGCAGGGAAGGTGACACCCCCCTCCCAGCCATCCTGTCCTTTGCAGGTGACACAGGTGTCCTCCAGGAGCTGTTGAATGCTGCCAAGGAGCAGTTTCCCAGCCTGCTGATGCTCAGGGTGCTGGGATAAACTGAGGACCCCCTCGACTAGCCAGCCCAGGGTGATGGCAGGGCAGGACCCACTCCCACCCCTCCCAGCACCCAGCAGGACCCACGGTGGGCTCTTTGACTGAGCTACTGGAGCTGGGCTGTGGCGTATGGCAAAGAGACAACCCTCTTGGTGTCTTCTGACCCACAGCAGACCCAGAGAGACGCTGCTGTGGTGCACAGCAGGAGCTCAGCACCCGCTGGTGCTGCCAGAATTGCCCCATGCCTCTGCACTGCTCATGGGGCTGAGCAGGCAGGCAGTGTCCCCCCTGCACAGTGCTCCCCTGCCCTCACCGCATGACAAAGTCGTGCCCGTCGATCTCCGGCCCGTAACCGGAGCCGCGCAGGTTGCCCGAGTTGCCAACCACGGCACAGCGGCGGCAGCGGCGCGGGTCGCGGGAGCGGTAGGGATCCTCCCCCGGCACGATCTGGAAGAGCTTGCTCAGGACCTCGTGGGTATTGTGGGACTTGAACTGGGGCTGCAGCATCTGCCGGAGGGAGAAAGTGGTGGTGGCAGCATCGGCCAGCAGCCCCTTCCTCGCTCGTGGAGGAGAAAACTGTGTCCCCACGCTGCTAGAGGATCTGTCCCTTCACTCACCATCCACCACCTCTGGACGTCAGGTGGCAGGTCCATGTTCTCCTTGGTCCACACCGGGGACACGGCACCATCGTAGCGCCCGTCAAACCATTCGGCAGCCCCAGCCTCCTCGGCCGGGCAGCGGTGGCAGGCACAGCCTCGGGAGTATGGCCCCCCCTTGCTGAGCCGCTGCAGCCCAGCGTAGCCGGGTACCAGCTTCACCCGGTGGATGCCACCCAGCCCGCCAGGGTCCAGGTAGGCGATGCTGTGGTGGGAGTAGGTGAAGAGGAGGGACATGACGAAGACGAGCAGGAAGGCGGTCGAGAGGAAGCAGAAGCGCAACGAGCACTTCATGGTCGGCGGGCGGCTGAGCCGGGGAGGGCACCTGCTCCGGCATAGGGCTGGGATGTAGGGCGCGGGATGGCGTCAGCTGGCCAGCGAGGCTTCCTGAGGGACCGAGAGCTTTAAATCACCACGGTGGAGGCGGAGAGTGGGGGATGTGGAGTCCCCCCCCCATGTCGGGCTCCTACCTGCCGGGCTGCAGCTTTCCATCCGCGTGGTCCAGCCGTGGCAAGGGCCCCCGACGGCTCCACGTGCCGAGCAGAGAGCAGCCACCGCTGGAGTCCAGCACGGCTTGGCACACCGGCCTCAGCCGCGGCACTGCGCCACAGTGGCTCCTCCAGGTCCCAGTCGGCTCTCGGCTGTGATGGTTCTCATCGTCCCTGGGCTTTAGCTGATCCGCTGGCACGCTGCCCTCAGCCGCTGGCTCCTGATGACACCAACCTGGAGTGGGAAGGAGGGGCATGGCGGGTTCAGGGGTGGCGACACACGTGGCAAAGCAGGGGGGCTGCCCCAAGCAGGAGGAGGGTGCTGGGGGATCGAGGAGTTTGTTTGTTCCCAATTGAGCTTTTCAAAAATGTCACCCAGCCCACCCTCAATTGTGGGGCTGCAAGGGATGAGCTGTCCCCAAAGGGGACAAGCAGGCGCAGGGTGCAAAGGGAGCTGAGATGCCAGTATCGCCCGTCACCAGTGGTGCCAGGGAAGCTCCCGGCAGCTCCCAGGCTGTGCCCTCCCTCTCTCTGCCAGACAAAGACTCAGCCATGAACTCGCCTCTGGAGCTGAACAAGTGGCTCCTTTCTGCCGCTCAATCCTCCTTCTCTATCAAGCCACAAGCAGCCCCTCCAAAACGCTCTTCACCGGCTGCTGCTGCCGCCACAACAGCCGGGAAACAGCCGTTTCGCAGCCCGACGGGTGCCCCAGTGCCGGCGGCTGTCCCCTCCCCGCGTGGCAGCGTCCCTCGGGGAAGGTCACCTGCTCGCTCGTGATCCCAGCGGGTAAAAATAGCCGAGGCAGAGGTGCTGGCGCCTGCGCCTGGGGAGGGACGGGGAGAGCAACTGAGCCCCCTAAGCTGAAGGGACAAAGCCGGACCCCACTCCTCGGTGAAAAAAAAAAGGCTGAAAATCCCCTTTTAACACAGTTTCTGAGCTGGGACAGGATCCACCACCCCAGCGGGACGGAGATGTGACCCATCCGGGGCTTTTCAGGGGGGAGGGGGATGCTGGGGTAAGAACCCTCCCAAGGCCAAACCCAGCTCAGCCCTGGCCCCAATTAGGCCAGCAGTGCTAATTAAGAGCTGGCAGGCACTGGGGATGCCTCTTTCCTACAGAAACCACCCTCCAGAAGCTACCAGCTTTTTTACTGGGGATGGAGGCTGCGGAACCCCCCAAAAAGCTTCTTGCCAGGATGGGGGGAAACCTGAGTATGGACCAAAAAAATCCCCCCCCAGCGTATCACGCTGCAGGCACAGATGACTCCTGCACCAGTCATTAACCCGCTGTCAAATATTTGTCCAAGTGGTGAGAGACCTTAAAGGAAAGAGACAGAAAATGGATGCACATCCCAGGCACGAGCACTGTCCCCAGTCCTTTTCCCGACTCAGGGAGGTTTTAATATGCCTACATGTCACATGAACAACCGGCGAGTGACTGCGATGAGTTTCTTGGGTTGCTGCCAGTGGAAAAAGCAGGGGCGGTTGTTAAAGGGAGGGTTTTCACCGAAGGGAATTTGGGAAAAAGCCAGTGAAAAGCTATAAACCCGCTCTCCGGATGCACAATGCTGGAAGGTTTTGGAGGTAAAAGGTGATTTTGGGCTCTTTTGAGCTGTGACGTGGCGAAGATGCCGGGCGGGATGGGCTGAGCCCCTTCCCCTGCTCCCGCTGCTCTCTGTCCCACAGGGCTTTTTAAAGGCTAAAGGAAATCGGCTATCACGTGCCTGCGGTATTTTAGTTCCCGGTGAAAGGGGGAAAAATCCTTTTCCGGCTCCTTGCCACATCCCAGCCTTGCCGGCATCTGGAGCGCGCTTTGCCCAGCCCCATGCCGGGGCCTCCCAGAGCTGCCCTCGACCGCAGGCGGGGAAAAACCATCCCCCAGCCCAGGTGTTACAGCATCCTCAAAGACCAGCGGCTCGTTTGAGTCATCACTTCCCTAGCAGGGGCTGGAGGCTGTTTCCATCTGCACTGCTCCCCACAGACCCAACATCCAGAACACCCCAGCATCAACTGTTCCCCCCCTGCCAGCTCCCGAAGTCAAACCAAACCTGCCTCCGGCAAAGCAAACCCCACCGGCCATTGCAAGGGCTCTTTGCACCAGGTTTTGATGTTTCCCTCTTAAAATAACAGGGGATTCCAGGATTTTTCCATGGTGAGAGAGCCTAGTAACTCAGCAATATCACTAAATAAAAGTTCATCCCCTGGTCTCCTTAATCACCTCCTGAAGACCACATGCTCATCAAACATGAGTTTCTCTTTGATTGCAAGAGCTAACGAAGCGAGGCTATTAAAAGGTCCTGGTAAATCACCCTGCTGCTTTTACAGTTGGATGACTTTTCCAACCATATAATCTTTCATTTCAGGATGTATAATCTTTAATTTGGGGATGAATGCTGGAGTGACAGACTCAGGGCCTGGTGAATGCCTTCCCCTTCTCCATCCATTGTAACACCATCCCCACTCAGCTTTTTTAGTTCTTGTTGGCTTTGCTCATTTCTAACCTCTCCTGAGGTTGCTGGCACTGATTTCCTTGCTGGAAAATGACAGTCACTGACCGGGTGCTGGAGCAGCACCCAGCCGCTGCAGCTGAAGGAGTGGGAAACGCACAGGGACCCCTTATCCTAGCCCAGCATCCCTCCTGTGTCACGCGTGGAAAAAAGAGATTTAGGGTTTTTTTTGACAGGGAAGTCGGGGGGGGGTGTGAGCCTTCTCCCACCTCCTTCAGCCCCAGGCAGAAAGAAACACCAAGTGGTGATCTGTCCTTGTTTCAGGCCTGGCTTCAGCAAGCAGGATTAGTACAAAAATTCATAAAACCGCTCAAATTTGCCTTTTCTCTGTGGCCCGAGTGGCTGCCCAAGGTTGCAGCCCCCCCAGTGCTGCTTTAGCCATGGAGCTCGTCCCTGCCGGGGCTGTCAGCTCGCGTTAGCTCGCTGCAAATGGGGGATGGCGAGCGGGAAACCTGCCCGGGGCGGCGCGGGAGGGGACGATTCTCCCTTCCTTCTGCATCACTTGGCTTCCAAAGCCAAACCGAGGCCCGACGAGAAAAGCACGGTTAATTAAAATGGGCTTTTCCTGCACCACCCCATCCAGAGGGATCAGATTTTCCCCTAGGAGCAGAGAGCGAACCTAGGATAAGGGCATTTCTCCTGCTATTCAGCGATGCCGAGAAGGATTGACGGGCACCAGGTATTAACAGGAGAAGCCAATTCATGGGTTAAGCCATCACCACAGCCCGAAGGCAGTGAGGACCTGGTAACTTATTCTTCATCCTTTTAATTAATCATACTCTTATCAGCCAGCTCAATCAGCTAATGGAGCCGAGTTAATTGGGTTTCCCATGCTTTAAACCCTTCTCGCACCCCCAGCTGGCAACGGCAGTGTTTTCTCGTGCCCAGCATCCCAAGGGGTTATTTTGGGCTCATCCCTCAGTGCTGGGATGGGGCCAGGAAAGAGCACAGGAGGCCAAATCCCCAGCGCAGAGCTGGGATGGAGCCAGCCACTCCCGAGGCAGTTTCCTATGGGATTTGGGGGCACAGAGGAGGTCCCAGCAGTGGGAACGCTCAGGAAGGGATGCTCCCACCCTTTGCTGGTGGATGGAGCTTGCAGGCATGGGTCCAGCAGCATCCCAAACCCTTTGGCTTGACCACAGCACAGCGGGGACCCTTTGGGCACATGCTCCAGCCCCAACACGCTGCACTGGCCCACGGGGTGATGCTGGATCACAGTATCACAGTATGTTTGGGATTGGAAGGGACCTCAAAAGATCATCTAGTCCAATCCCCCTGCTGGAGCAGGAACACCTAGGTGAGGTCACACAGGAACATGTCCAGGCGGGTCTTGATGTGGGGGACTTTGGATGCAGAGCCCATCCTCTCCCCTCCAAAAACACCCACTGGCAGAAGCAGCCAGTCGCCCCTGCAGCTCACGTGCATGGACTCACTGGGACAGGTGAGCCACATGCACCACCAGCCCACACGGCTGATGCCCCCGTCCCCGAGAAGGGATACTGCTCGGCAGTGTGCCAGCACTGCTTCCCTCGCCTACACCAGACCCTGCAGCCATTCAGCTCTTCCTGCCTGGGCTGCTGGGGGGACAAGGGGACCCCCAGCCCCTGTGCCTGTGCTGCAGGGGGGTTGATAAGCCCAAGGCCACACTCACTGTGTGGCCTTGTTATTCCTGGCTCCCTGCACCAGGACAGGCAAGGAGGGGAAGGGGACTCGCTGCTCAGCCTGATGGAGAAGAGAGACTCTGCCCCCCAACCCCAAGTTCCTGCAGAGCCCATCAGAGCCATGGGCCAGACCCAGCCATGCTGCCCTGCACCCCCCGGCACCAGCCCCAGAGCCCCCAGATTGCACTAACTGCCCTAGCTGCTGGGTACCACCGAGCCACCAAGTCAGGTACCACCAGATCAGATACTACTGAGCCACCTGATCACAAAACACCAGGTAAAGTGCCACTGAACCACCAGGTCAGGTACCAGCAGGTCAGGTACTGCTGGGTCAGATACCACTGAGTGATTGGGTTGGGTACCACCACACCAGGTACCAGCACATCAGGCACCACCAGGCTGGCTCCCACCAGGCTCAGGGCTGGCTAGCAGGCAGGATGCTGGCCAGCCCATGGCAGAGCCCAGGTCTCACCACCCCCCTGCTGCCTCCTCCTGTCCCCATCCTCCCCACAGCTCCCCAGCCTCTGTAGGTGCCCAGCTGCTGGATATCTTGTCATCCCATGGCTGTGGGCTGGGGTCAGCAGGGTCTGCACCCCCAAATCAGTCTCCCCACATCCTCAGCCACCTGTAAGGAGGTGGCCACGCTGCAGGCAGGCATGCTGCCCAGCAAGGACAGGGCTCCTCATTCACTCTGTGTCACCAG
Organism: Columba livia; assembly: GCF_036013475.1. Lineage (NCBI taxonomy): Eukaryota > Metazoa > Chordata > Aves > Columbiformes > Columbidae > Columba > Columba livia. Next base: position 11,434,200 of record NC_088614.1, read on the forward strand.
CACTCAGGGAGCCATCAGCAGCACCCTGAGCCCCCCATCAGCTGCTGCAGCTCCCTATCCACCACCACAGCTTGTTTTACCAGCCCGCACTCATTAGGTACACACTCAATGCCTCACTAGGAAAATATGTGCAGGATGAGCGGACGCTGCACCAGAGAGGCATCGCTGGCACTGGCCATGGCCTTTTGCCCAGGAAGGTGAGCAGGGGTGCGGGGGCTCCCTGTCCCGTGCCCTGGGGCTCAGCAGCACCGAGGATGGGAGGTGGTGGAAACCGAAAGGCTTTCAAGGGCTGTTTGATGGGTGCTGTGACCCAAAGCCCCCCTCTGCCTCTTGGGACACAGCCTGAGCAGAGAACTGAAAACTCAAGAGAACTGAAGCCCAGTAAAACTGCCCAGGGTTTGCTCCATTTGTAGGTGGTGCTGAGAGGCTACAGAACTCATTAAGAAAATTGTACCTACGAGATTTGATTGCAGGGATGTTACGAAAGGCTCTCCCAGCTGAAGGCCATCGGTCCCAGCATAGCCCAGTTACTGCCAGGGACTCCCATTAAATGTAAAATTAGAGCAGCTCCTCTGGCAGAGGAACACAACTTCTCAGCTCTGCTAGCTGGGGCTCTGCTCAGACACTTAGGGAGAAGGGGGAGCACTTACATTTTCCTAATTAGCCCAATTACCGCTGAAAATCAAAAGTCCCTTGCTGGGGACATGGTGGCATCTAGAGCAAAGTGACTGCACCTTGCTCTGGTTTCCCAAGAGTGACTGTTGTGGGAGTTATTTTAGAACCCCAGCACTGAGCTATTCATCCAGTAAGAAAAAAAATAAAGACCCATATATGACACATGCATATATATATATATATGTATATATGTATATATTTATAATTTATATATATTCACCATTCATTCCTGTGCATTTTTGGGGGTGTCTTTGGGAACTTTGCTGAGGAGCTGGGGTCCAAATCTCCTGCAGTCTCCGTAAAAGCTTTTGGGAGATGCTGGTGGCAAAGACAGACGCGGAGCCAAGAGATCGCCCAGAGCCCGACTCGGAGCCCAGCATAGCACAGAAAGGAGGTTCCCAGCCTCTCCCACCACATCCCAAGCCCTTGGGGATTTGTGGGCTCTGATAAATCACAGCTTGTTGAGAAGCACCGAAGTCAGCCAAGCTGCTGGAGAACAATTAGCAATTTGCACTCTTGCAAAAATTAAATGCAACGGGAGGAGACGAAAGCCATTAAGCTGCTGGGTCCTTGGTGTGGGCCAAGCTGGGTGGCATCGGGCATGCTGAGAGCTGGTGGGGAAATCATGGTGCTCTTGCTGATGCTGGAGCCTTGTGCTGAAAAGCGGCAGTTTGGAGCTTGTTTGGGCAGGAGAATCCAAGCCTGAGTCAGTTTCCTTGTGTGGCAGCCGAGGCTCTCCCAGCCTGCTCTCCCTGCGTGCTCTCCCAGCCTGCTCTCCCTGCGTGCTCTCCTTGCCTGCTCTCCCTGCCTGTGCTCCCTGCCTGCGCTCCCTCCCTGCCTGCTCTCCCTGCCTACTCTCCCTGCCTACTCTCCCTGCTTGCGCTCCCTGCCTCCAGCGCCGGCGAGGCGTGGGTGGGCGAGCGGATCGCGTCTTTGCCATTGCTGAGAACCGCCATGAGCTCCTCGGAGGAGAGGGAAATGCTTTTGACAGGCAGCTGCTGCACACAACCGGCAGTGGGGCTGCTGCTTGTTGCCAGATGGGAACAGACAGACAGACAGACGAGCAACGTGCATGGTGGGAGGGGATGGCAGCCAAGGTAGTGCCCCCCCACCCCAAGATTCACCGCTGCGGATGCAACATCTGGCTCTGAAAGCCCAAAGCACTGAGCAACTTTCCGTCCCCACTTGCTGCCCTGGCTGGGACATGGTTGGTGCTGCTGCTCAGGATGGTGCTGATGTGGGGGAGCCCCACAGCCCCTGGCCTGGCATCCCCAGATAACAGGGGGCAAAAACACCTCTACCAGCTTGGAGGCCACCCGTTTTCCTGCTGGGAAGCTCAGCAAGTTTTGTGGGGTTGATGTTATTTGGTTTCACCCAGCTGGGTTTTTTGCAGCAGGAAGGCCATGGCCCTTCCTCTGGTCTGAGCTCACCCGCTGCCCTAGCACCATCTTCCCCCCGCAAAATCCTCCTGTTAGGTAGGATGGGGAGCCCTTGGTTCAGGGGAATATTTGGGAGCTTTGCAATAAGTGTTCTGGCTCTGCAGTTAGAGCCTGAGCAAAACCTCGCCTGATCCTGTGCCTCCAAGCCCCCTAAGTGCATGGGGACCCCTTGCAACACCAGCCCCTAAAAACCAGGCACTGGTACCAACCCCACTCCAGCAGCCTCAGCCAGGGAAATACCTCACAACACCAGGACAGGCACACACCCAGGCAGGTCAGATGCTGATCGGATCCCATGACAACACCCATGCTGGCACTCCATAGGCATAGATGCAGGTAACAGGCATTCCCCTGCTTCATGACAGTTTCCTACCCTGTCCCCAGGGATGCTTGTGCTGTGTTTGTGAAATCCTGGCTGACACTACCCAAGCGAGGGACGCTGTGTGTCACACAGCCATGTGTCACACTGCTGCTGAGGGACCTTACACGCATGCAGCACACACACACACACACACACACATACACATACACACACACACACACACACACACACACACACATACACCGGGACTGGTTGGGACTGAGGACACCCACAGCAAGCTCTGCTGTCCTGGACCCCTTTGTGGCCACCCCAGCACCTCCCTGGGGTCTGGGCCCCATGGCACCACCCCGGGGCACGCAGCTGGAGGGGGGCAGCTCCCCCAGGCTGCGGGGAGCCACACCAGGTCCAGCCCAAACACTCTCACCAGGGGCAAGCGTCCTCCCCAGGGTGAGTGCATCCTCTGGGGGGAGCACCCTGGGGCTGCACCCCAGGGCTGTGGCCAGTGCATCCTCATCCTCCCTGGGACCAGCACCGCAGGGCCTGGGCCAGCCACCCGGCCAGCGCATCCTGCCGGAACCAGCACCCTAGGACTGGCAGCCAGGACCGGGGCCAGCGAATCCTCCCGGGGCCATCGTGTCCTCCCGGGGCCAGTGCACCCTCCCACGGGCCAGAATCCCAGGACCGGGGCCAGCACCCGGGGCCAGCGCACCCTCCCGGGGCCATCGTGTCCTCCCGGGGCCAGCGCATCCTCCCGGAGCCAGCACCCCGGGAGTGAATCCAGTGCATTCCGGGTGCGTGCTCCCCAAGGCCAGCACTAAGTACCGTGGTAGTTCCCCGCCAGCCTCCCCCGGTCGCAGCCCGCGTTCTCCCGCTCCCGGGACCGGTCCTCCGAGCCGGGCCGTGCGCGCATCCCCCTCCGGGCCCGCTCCCCGCCGCGGTACCTGGTTCGGCTCCGGCATGGCCCCGCCGCCGGGCGCACCCGGGCCCCGCCGCCGCCCCCCGCGCCGCGCCGCGCCCTCCGCGCTGTGCGGGGCCGGGCCGGGCCGTGCCGCGCTGTGCGGGGCGGGGGGCCGGGCCCGGCAGCCTGGGAGATGTAGTCCTCGGCCTCCCGCCGCCCGACGGGGCTTGTGGGACTTGTAGGAGGCGAGCGGGGCCGCGCCGCGACCACCCGGCGCAACGACATCCCCGGTATCTTCCCCGGTATCCATCCCCGTACCCACCCCGGCACGCCAGCATCCCTGGTAGCTACCCCGGTATCCACCGCGGCTCATCCGCACCCCTCGTATCTACCCCGGTACCCACCCTAGGACACCGGCGTCCTCCGGTACCCACCCTTGCGTATGGGCATTCCCGGGCACCCACCGAGGTACCCACTCTGGTAACTCCCGCGATGTCCATCCCCGCACATCGGCAGTCCCCGCTACCCACCCAGTCCCTGCCCCGGCACATCGGCACTCCTCGATACCCACCCGGTGCCCACCCCGGGACATCGGCACCGCCCGGTATCTCTCTCCAGTGCCCACCCCGGTGCACCGCCTTCCCCGGTACCCACCCTAGCACTCACACGGGCCCTTCGGCACCCTCGGTGTCCAACCGGGCACCCACCAGCCGCCCACCCCGGCACCCACCGGGCACCGGCACCCACGGCCCGCACCTGGGCACCCCCATCCCCCTGGAGAGCCCCTGGGAGGAGCCGGGCTGAGGCCGAGTGGGCTCGTTACAGGGATAGCGCGTGGCACTTGGGGGTACGCGCCGCCGCCGGCAGTCAATTTGGGGCAGAAAAACGTCAAAACCTCTATTCCTCCCCTGCAAGCCCCTCGCTGAGGCGACAGCGCCGAGGCAGGGGTACACTGTACCTTTAAGCAGCCCGGGGCCTGTCTGGCCGTGCAGTGCACGCTGGGAGATGTGGTCGTCACTGACGAGCCTCCCGCAGCAGGCGCAAGGCCGCTGGCGGGGCTGGACTACAGCTCCCAGCAGGCACCGCGCCGCCCACCAGGGGGACGAAGGGCAGCGTGTCCGGGCCAGCGCAGCGATGGCGGCGGAGTGGAGCGTACTCCTCCTCACCTGCCAGCGCGGCGGCTGCGTCTCCGCCTTCCAGCGAGGCAAGCGGCGGGGCTGGCGCTCGCCCTCTCCCCTCCGGGCGGGGCCGGGGGTGCCAGCCCTCAGCGCCGCCGGCCTCTCGCTTGGCAGAGCTGGAGTCCCGCCGGCTGAGGGGCAGCCTGGGCCCGCGGCCCCCCGCGCTCCTCCTGGCCGTGGAAGACCCGTGGGCCCGGCTGGGCAGCGGCGGGGCCACCCTCAACGCTTTGCTGGTGGCGGCCGAGCACCTCAGCGCCCGGGCGGGCTGCACGGTGAGTGGCCTGTCCCCGTCCCGGGAGGGGCTGCGGTGGGCCCGGGGGAGCGGCTGCCCCGTCCCCGGTGACTGTCGCCTGCTCTCTCCTCCCAGGTGGTGACCTCCGATGTCCTGCGGGACGCCCGGATCCTCATTCTGCACATGGTGAGAGCCGACCCGGGACCCCTGCAGCACGGAGCCACTTCACACCCACTCCCTCTCTGTGACCCCCTCCTGGTTCCCCGTCCTGCCAGGGCCGTGACTTCTCCTTCGATGACTGCGGCCGGGCTTTCACCTGCCTGCCCGTGGAGGAGCCCAGCACCCAGGCTGAAGCCCTGGTCTGCAACCTGGACAGCCTGCTGGGGACCATGACACACCGGGTCTGTGTGGCCTGGGGGACGGGGCACTGGGGCGGTGCCATGGGATACTTGGCACCCCAGCTTGGGAGTGGGTTCGGCTCCCCATGAAGCTTTTGGGGTGCCTTCAGCAGTCTCCCAGCACAGTGGGAAGAGGGTGCTGGGTGTCCCACAAGGGCCAGACCCGCCCTGGGAATGTGGCCCTTCTTTCGGCAGCTCTGTGTGGGCTCCCCGCCTGGTGTGTGGGTTTGCAGCACTGACATGCTCCTCACCGTGCCCGCGGTACCAGGTGAGTGGGTGCCAGCCTTGCCTCTAGCCCCCGCTTTGGCTTGGGATAGGAGTTGGAGCTTGCAGTGGCACAGCCAGTTCAGCCTGTGCTGTGCCCCCATTAGGGTGCGTTTTCGCGGGTGTTGCTGATCTGTGTGTGGTAGGGAGCATCCGTTGTGCTTGCAGCAAGGTGGCCGAGGCTAGATGCTGCTGTCACCACCTCTGCTGTGGGCCCAGTTTTCAGGCAGCTGTGCCCAGTGTGGGTACGTGCGCTGCCCCAATGGGCAGTGGTTTCTATCCCTTTCTCTAGGGATCAACTGGGATGGCTTCCAGGGTGTCAGAGTGATTGCGGTGCCCGGGAGCCAGGCGTATGCCAGGAACCATGGGGTTTACCTCACTGATGAGGAGGTCAGTAGCAGTTCCCCCTTCAAGGGGCATCCCTTGGAGGTGCAGGGTTCCCTGCCCCTTCGGTCCCTTGGGTGCTGAGGTCTGGCTTGGGGCTCCTTAAGGAGTTTATCTGGGTGTTCTCGCTGTCAGGGGCTGGTGCACAACATCGTCTACAAAGGCACGGAGGCCCAGATCCAGCAGTGCGCAGGGCCTGACGGCACTGTCCCACTGGTATGGCACAACTTAGGTGTTGGTGGCCCTGCCAGCCCCATCTCTCGTGTCACCGTGGTGGTGGCCTCAGCCCCGCTGTGCTCTGGCAGGTCTGTGGAGTCGTTTTCTTCTCCTCGGATGCTGCCGAACAGCTTCTCGCCACCCATGTCGTACCTCCTCTGGATGCCTGCACCTACATGGGGCTGGATTCGGGGGCACCACCCATCCAGGTAACAGTCCCTCTGTGGGGGACAGGACCCCTCACCTCACGGGTGTCAGGCATCTCTGTAGGGCCTGTTTGTCCCTGCACCGTCTGTTTTGGGTGGAAGTGGTGGCAGGAGGGGAGCACCCAGCAGCAGGGTGGGGGGTCAGGGTGGCTGCACCAGCCAGCCCAGTTGCACCCAACAAGTCCCTTCTTTCTCCAGCTCTCCCTCTTCTTCGACATCGTGCTGTGCATGGCAGAGGGGATGACGGAAGAGGAGTTTGTGAAGGGTGGTGGTGATGCCAGCGTGAAGAGTGCCCGCTCTGTCCTGTGGACAGCTCTCCACACCTTCCCTCTTAGCATGGGTGTGTGACACTCTGACCTGCATGTGTGACATGACCCATCCCTGAGTCCCGTTCCCTTGCGTGGAGAGAAATGTGGTGGTTGGGGCCTGGCACCTGGCTGTTTCTCCCCGCTATGGCGGGTCCCCACGTCTCCTCAGCTCTTTGGCTGGGGATGTTCAGCCTGGCTGCCCGTGGCTCACATGGGTGTCAGGCACACCCACATTTGCCATCGGTGCGCTGACAGCTCTCCTGCCTCCCTGCAGCCTGCATCCCCAATGCATCCTATGACTACATGACCACCTCTGCGAGTGACCACATCCGCAGCCTGACGCTCCTGCCCGGCTCTGCCAGCCACCTCCGCTTCTGCAAAACAGCCCATTCCCATGTGGACGTATGTCCTCCTGTCCCCAGCCTTGCTCATGCACATTTTTTGGGGGTTGCTTCAGGCTGTGTGGCTGGACCCTGGTCCCACATGCCTCTGTGTCCCCGGCAGCAGCCCCATCTCCTGGAGGACGGCTCTTCGGTCACCAATTGCCTGCTGGAAGGAGCTGTGCAGCTGGCAGCCGGCAGTGTCGTCCAGCACTGTCACCTCCAGGTATGTGGCTGGGGTGGGGGTGACCCCGGGTCCTCAGTGCATTGAATGGGGCAGTGGGGTGGGATGGCACCCATGGCTGGGAGGGTGGACCCATGGCTGTGGGATTTGGAGTGCCCTTCTTCCTGGCTGCCTTTTGTCTGGTGCGGGAGACCGTGGTGGTTGTCACTCTTCCCAGTCAAGGAGAGGATGTTGTCACCTCTGGACTGTCCCTCCCTGGGGACCAGGTCAGACACTCTCCTTGTGGGCTTTATCATGGCAGATCTCTAAAGGCTGTCACCTGGCCTGGATTTATGCAGTCCGTGTCCCCACAGCCACATGACAAAACGCAGGGTGGTTGCTCCCTTCCAAGGTTGGGGGCTCGCTTTGGTTTGGGGGCTGCTGTGGGGCTGGCTGTGCCATTTCATGCCCTGCTGCCTCTTCGACAGGGTCCCCTGGAGATTGGTCCTGGCTGCCTCCTCTCGGGCCTTGCTGCAGACTCCTCGCCAGCCCTGCAGGGCTGTCCCCTGCATGACATTGTCCTGCAGGGCCACCACGTCCGGCTGCGTGACCTGCCCTGCCGTGTATTCACGCTCACAGGCCGCCTTGACGATTGGCAGGTACGGGGGCAGTGAGGCAGCAAAAGGCTCCCCATGAAGCCGAGGTGTAACCATACTCTCCATCCCCTGCAGAGCCCTGCTGATGAGGCCACCTACCTGAACATGCCCTGGGCTGAGTTTTTCCACCGTACAGGCATACGGTAAGTGCCACGTGCCAGGATGGGACAGGAGACCCCTGCTTCCCTGGGGATGGCTGCAGTGGGAGGTGGCACGGCCACCCTAACCCATCCTGCATTCCAGCTCCCCTCCTGGAAGGTGTCCCTGAGCCCTGGAACGGTGCTGACATGCTCTCCCTCCATCAGGGAAGGAGACCTTTGGGATGCCGAGATGCCGCGGAGGAGCCGCTGCCTGCTCAGTGCCCGGCTCTTCCCAGTGCTGCATGCCCACGAGGCGCTGGGGCTGGAGGATGTACTGTGGCTGCTGGCCCCAGTGGCTGGCAAGCGGCTGGCGCGTTGGCGGACGGCCTGGCGCATGTCGTGGCAGGAGCTGCTGCCCTGCCTGGACAGGGTGGCTGAGCTGGGCGCCCGCCGGGACCTTTTCTTCTTGCAGGGCCAGCACAAGGTGCGGCAGGTGCTGCTGGGCTGCCGGGACAGCAGCCTCCAGCCCCTCACCCGCAGTGCTGTCCATGAGGGCTACCATGAGGCCGTGCTGGGCACGCTGGACGAGGGTGAGCTGGACTTGCTGTGTGTTACATCTCTTGTGTATCAGGGCTGTTTGTTTCTCCCCACCCCCTCTAATGACCCCCTGCTGCAAGAACCCATGAGTTCACCCCTCACCCCTTGTTGCAGAAGTGGGCTGCTGTGGGACAACCTGCAGCCTGGCTGTGGCTTTGCAATCTCCTTTTATTTTCTAGTTGCCTCCACAGCTGATGACGCTGGCATCGCAGCCCGGGCGCTTGCCTGCATTGCTGACGTCCTGGGCTGCATGGCGCGAGGGGAAGGGGGCTTGCGGAGCGGCCCCGCTGCCAACAGGGAGTGGGCCTCGGCTTTTGGACGCCTGGAGAGTGGGGACATCGCTGGTGGTGTCCGGGAGCTGGCTGCTGAGCGGCAGAAGTGGATGAGCAGGTGAGGCTGGGGCTGGTGAGGGGCAGCTGTCCCATCTTGAGCATCATCACGTGCCGGGCACCATGGCAGCGGGCTCAGCATCCTTCTTTTCCCAGTCCAGCTCTGCTGGTGAGAGCGGCTCGGCATTACGAGGGGGCTGAGCAGATCCTTATCCGGCAGGCAGTGATGTCCTCATGCCAGTTTGTCACTGTGGGGGAGGTGGAGTTGCCACCCTTGGGGCACTGGGTGCAGGTGGCATGTCCAGCCCGCCTGGACCTCTCTGGTGAGTGTGTGTCCCCCAGACGGATGATCCGTGTGTCACCCCTGTGGTGCTGGGGGAAAAGGAGCCGGGGTGCTGCAGGGGGCTGACGGTGAGCCTCGGCAGGCGGCTGGAGCGACACTCCCCCCATCACATACGAGCACGGGGGGGCTGTGGTGGACGTGGCAGTGTTGGTGGACGGGTGCCGGCCCATCGGCGCCCAGGTGCGGCGCATCAGCGAGCCAGAGCTGCGCCTCACCAGCCTTGGTGGGACGCCACAGAGCGAGGCAGTGATGGAGCTGGTGTGCCGGGAGCTGGAGCACTTGCAGGATTACTGCCAGCCACATGCACCAGGTGAGGCGTCGCCATCCCCACAGCTCCCTACCTGTGATGTCCCCTTGGTGTCCTGACCCCATGGTACCAGCGTGGCCCCTTTTTTTGGACAATGGGGTAAGGGAGCAGGTAGCACAACAGGCATCAGCTTTGCTTTCTCTTTGTGTTTTCAGGAGCCTTGCTGAAAGCTGCCTTCATCTGCACCCAGGTGGTGCAGTTCCCCTCGCAGAAACCCCTGGGGGCCCAGCTGATGGAGAACTTTGGGGGCGGATTTGAGGTGCAGACCTGGTCCAAGCTGCCCCATGGGTCTGGCCTTGGTAAATCTGCAGGGAAAGGGCTGGGGAGTCCCTCCCTGGTACCAGGGAGTCCCTCCTGCTGCCACCACCAGATTGGTGCATCCCACTCACTGCCCTTGGCCCTACCTGTGCTCCCTGCAGGCACCAGCAGCATCCTGGCGGGAGCAGTGATGGCAGCGCTGTACCGGGCGGCCGGGAAGACAGCCAGCACCACATCCCTTATCCATGCTGTGCTGCACCTTGAGCAGAGGCTCACCACAGGTAGCGGCCGGGGGGAGAAGCCGCCCCACGGGGTGGGGGATCCAGCAGTGGCAGAGCACCCTATGCTCTGTAGGTGGTGGTTGGCAGGACCAGGTGGGTGGGCTTGTGCCTGGCATCAAAATCGGGAGGTCAAAGGCCCAGCTGCCGCTCAGGGTGGAGGTGGAGAAGATCCTGGTGCCGGATGGTTTTACCCAGACCCTCAATGATCACTTGCTGCTGGTGTACACGGGGAAGACCCGCCTGGCCCGCAACCTGCTCCAGGTAACACCCATGTGGCCCATGGGTGCCACAGCCTTTGGCCTCTGCTCCCCTATGGTCTCTGTTACCTGTCCCCTTCATTGGTGCAGAGCTTTCCCACCCCGATGGGAGCTGGCACCGAAGGCTGTGGGTGTGGTGCTACTTCCCTGGGTGCTGCTGGAGCCAGCTGGGTGGTGACAAGGGACGTTCTGGTGCCTTGCAGGATGTGGTGAGGAACTGGTACGCCAGGCTGCCCTCTGCCGTGCAAAATGCCGACGCGCTGGTGAGCAATGCCGAGGAGTGTGCCCAGGCCTTGAGGCAAGGTGTGAGCCCCCTTCCGTGGGCCAGGGCCCTTTGAACTGCTAAAGGAACACAAACTTCCCCAGGGAGGGTCTGTGCAGTCCTGGGGGAGGAAAAGGGCTGGGGGGTTGCAGACTTTTGCAGCTGCAGAAACCTCAAATCCTCCCCCCAGGCCTGGCATATTACTGGCAGTGCCTGAAAACCAGCACATTACAAGCAATGCCCTAAAATTCAGGCTTGAATGAAGACTTTGAGGAATGGGGGCTTAGACAAGCAGAGTCTGGCTGATTTTCCACGGGCCATCTGTGATGGGGCTGGAGGCTGTGCCCAGCCTGTGCAGTGGGTTCATTTGGGCTTTGGCTGCTGTAGAGGGGAAGCTGGAGCATTAAAGCATGGAAATTCTCCCCTTGTGGAGGATCAAAAATAAACAGCAATGTGATAGGGTTGGGTTTCCTTTCCAGCAGGCAGAGCTGGGAGGAAAACTGGGTAGATGAGAAGGTGGAATTTAGCTTGGGCTGAGCAGTTCAAGCAGATTTTACAGGCAGAGAAAGTAAAACAGGAGCTACAATACCAGTTTTAACTGCCTGAGCTGCTTAATAAACAGGCCAGGGAGATGCAACAGTTCAGTTAGACTGTATTAGGTGTTTGTAACTAGAATCTGAAGGAAGTACATTAACTCATAGCAAGTAATGTGACAGGGAGGGGTTACTAGAATGAGTGTTGGTCTCTTTTCCCAAGTAACAAGCAACAGGATGAGAGGAAATGGCCTCAAGTTGTGCCAGGGGAGGTTTAGGTTGGATATTAGGAAAATTTGTTCACAGAAGGGGTTGTCAGACATTGGAACAGGCTGCCCAGGGAAGTGGTGGAGTCACCATCCCTGGAGAGGTTTAAAAGATGTGTAGATGTGGTGCTCAGGGACATGGCTTAGGGGTGAACTTGGTAGTGTTAGATAAGGGTTGGATTTGATGGTCTTAAAGGTCTTTTTCAATCTAAACAATTCTGTGATTCTAGGAGAGGCAAGAAACAGAGGCAGAAACAGAGGCAAATGGTTTGCGATCTCCTCTCGCTTGCAGGTAACCTGCCGCTCCTCGGACAGTGTCTGGAGCGCTACTGGCAGCAGAAGAAGTGCATGGCCCCTGGGTGCGAGCCGTTGGCCGTGAGGCGCATGATGGCTGCTCTCCAGCCCCACGTCTACGGGCAGTGCTTGGCTGGTGCTGGCGGTGGTGGCTTCCTTTATGTCTTGACCAAAGCCCCTCGGCAGAAAGAGGCTTTGCACCAAATTCTAGCAAAAACCGAGGTGAGATGGGAGCTCCCAGGTGGTTCGCTGTCACAGGCGGCTCACAGAAACTTGCTTTATCTAGCACAAGCACCAGGAGCATCTTGGAAGTGAGAACAGGTCCCTTGATGGCTCCTGCCCAAACCCGTAACTTTTTTTTTTCCCTAGGGACTGGGCAACTTCAGCGTCCACAGCATCGAGGTGGACATGGGCGGTTTCCCTGTGGATGTTGTGGGATGTGATCTGAAGGATGGTGCTCCCTCCAGAGAGGATGTGGCTGTGTGAAGGTCTTCAGCCCTGACCTATTCCTGGCAAATGTGTGGGGCAGAGGAGGGAGAAGTCCCTGCTGTGTTAGGGGCAGCTCCTTCAGCTGGCTCCAGCAGGTGCCTTAGGTCTTGACGTGGCCTTTTTGTGCTGCTACTTGCCCCAAAAGCCAGAGAGGCTGGAGAAGTTGTGACGAGCAGGGCAGGCAAAACCATCCCCAGAGAGTGGTCTTGCTGGAAGGACAGTGTACTAGAGCCTCCAGGCTGATTTTTGGGGTTTCACTCCAGTTTTCTTGGCTTTCCAGCGAGAAAAGAACAGCACTTGTAGTGCTGCCTCTAGCAAGAGCCCTCCTGCTCTTCCAGCAGCCCGGGCCAGTGCTGCCCATTCAGCATCGAATGCTCCTACATGTGGAATCAAGTCCCTGACCTGTGCTGAGATGATTTCTGCAGTGAGTTACTAGTCCCTGCAGTCTCTTTGAATAAAAAAAAGTTTGTTCCTAGCATGAGTTTGTGCCACTCTGTCCCTAGCAGGGCTCCTCCCTCCCCGTGGGACAGCGCTGGCCCAGCAGTGCGGGGACAAAGCCCTTCTGGGGGTGGGTGAGTCAGAACTGGGGTGCTCATTGCTCTCTGCAGCCCTGGGGACAGAGGACAGCAGGGGAGTGCTGCTGCAGGGCTGGCACCAGGTAGGCTCTCAGGGGTGTTTGTATTCATGCTGGGCCAGTGCCAGCTGGGGGGGAAAGGTGGGAAGATGCTCTTGAGACTGTGGCACAGGGTAGAAGTGGTGAATAGTTCTTGTCCCTCATCTCTTCAGCTCCCTCTGAGCTCACAGACACACACGACTGAGATCGCTGCTCAGCCAGGTGAGGTTTATTTGGAGATTAGCTGTACAGGGCACAGCGAGGCAGCAGGGACACAGCCCCGCTGCCTACAGCAGGTTTCTAGGGATTTTCCAAGCACTGTCCCCACAAGGAAATAATTCCTTTTCCCTTCTACACAATGGTCCCCATGGCACCAGGAGAGCACCAGGGCTCAGGATGTGTAAGACTTCAGTAGCTGACCCTTGAACTGGTGGCACAGAAGGAACACAACTGCAGCCAGCAGCACGGGCAGAGCTCACTGTGCACCCGTATTTGAAACATTCCACGAGGGCCCCCAGATTTCCTGACCTGTAGCCTCCTGCAGGGCAGCAGGTTGAAGGGAGTTGGAAGCTGGCGCCAGCTTGTTGCTCAGACTAGCATGTGTTTTCAGAAATAGTGTCATACTGCTCTCAACATGAGAGATTCCTCTGCTGCCTTGTTTCTGCTCCCACGAAACGATGGCAACTCTTTTTCCCAGGCCCAGGAAAGCCCTTTGCTCTCAGGAACATGAACAGAAGGGCAGACATCACCCCATCCCCACACCGTGTAACAGCCAGCCAGCCCGGGGCAGCCTCCAGGCCCGCAGCCATCCTGCCATTGCCTCCAGCGTGATGCTGGCCCAAGCACTGACCAACTACAGGCGCAGCCGCTTGATATCCTCGCTGCGGAAGTCGATTCGGAGAGCCAGGACCTGCCGGACCTCGGCAGGGGTGAGGCGCCAGGTGAGCGGGCCAGAGTTGGGGCCCCAGTAATCCAGGATCTCCGTCACCTGGAGAAAGAGGAGAGCTGGAGGGGACAGCTGGGCACCAACCGCCCTCGCAGGTGAGTTCTAACTCCAGCTATGGTGAAGGTATTTCTGCCACCAACCCCTGCAGGCAAAAACCCATCGAGCACAGGGTAACTTTTCAAGCTTCTCCATGCCCCAAGGGATCTTATTTATGCTTGTAAATATCTCAAGGGTGGGTGTCAAGAGGATAGGACCAGACCCTTCACTGGTCCCCAGCAACAGGATAAGAGGCATTGGCACAGACTGAAACATGGGAAGTTCCATTTGAGTATGAGGAGAAACTTCTTCACTCTGAGGGTGCCAGAGCCCTGGGAGCAGAGAGGCTGTGGAGTCTCCTTCTCTGGAGACATTCAAAACCCGCCTGGACGTGATCCTGTGCGATCTGCTCTGGGTGAACCTGCTTTAGCAGGGGCTTCAACTAGATGATCTCCAGAGGTCCCTTCCAACCCCAACCAGTCTGTGATTCTGGGATTCTGTGACTTATAGGTGTGACAACATCTGGATGAGCCCAATAAATCCATGCGGAGTTCAGCTGGGCTTCCTGCAACCCCCCCAATAAAAGCAGGCAAAGCACAGCTCACCCTTTCCAGATTGAGGATGGTGGCCATCTGGGAAAGACGGGCAAACTTGTCACGGATAGTCCAGGTGGTGACTGTGGTGAGATAGGCTATGAGAGACCTCAGCTCCTTGTCAAACTGCAGCCCGCCAAGCTGTGGAGATCAAGGGAGCTCCATTAACTTTTCATGCAGGTCAAATGCACATTTAACACAAGTGACGGGGAGCAGGGGGAGGTCTCTGAGCAGGAGGGTTCCAGTTAGACCATTTATTGCAGGTTAAACTGGGTTATGTCAGACTCACCTTAAAAGCCAGCCCCCTTATTGTTGCAAGCTCTTCCCAGCCCCATCACAAAATATACCTTCTCCCTGTGTGCACTAGTGCAAGGTGTCCCTGTGCTGGTGGCAGAGCTTCTCTGAGGGGAATATTTGCTCATGCCCCATCCCTTCAGTGAGGGTTTCCTGCTGGAGGGTTTGCAGTCCAGTCAGACCACAGTGTTTTGCTTACCCTGCTGAAGGTGGATTTGAGCAGCACTTTCTCCAGTTCGATGGCTATGAGACTGGTCATGAGACCAGTGAGGGTATCGTAAATTACTGGAGACAGCCCAGCCTGGAAGCAGAAACCTGTGTCATTCTTGTCAGGAACAACTGAGCACAGCTCCACAAACCCCAACCCTATGAGAGCTTTCAACTGAAGATCTATCACTTGCGCACTCAGTGAGTGGAAAGCGCTGGCAAAAGCGATTCAGGTACATAGGGCCTGCAAGCAGGCTTTGAAAATTACAGGAAAAGGGGTGATTGTTCTCTAAGAGTCCTGCAAGGCACCGGGAGACATCTCTGTGTGCCGATCCCGAGCAGGGGAATAGTTAGGAGATGCTCTGTGGAGGTCTGCCAGGCTGCCATGTCCTCTCTCTCACCTTGAACTCTGTCATCTGCTGTTCCAGATTGACAATGAACTGCTGGACCCACGGATCATTAGCTTCATAGTCGCTGAACTCTTCCTGACATTGAAATACAAAAAAGGGTTGTTTATGTGGCCTGAAGAGCAGTAAATGGCAGAAGACAGGGAGCGAGGACCCTCCTGGATCAGCACTGCACCCCTTCCATTTTCTTGAGCTCCTCTCTAGCCAAATGCCCTGTTCCAGGCTCAGATGCAGAGCAAGTTCTGGGTATTTTGCTGTTGCTCTGTGCCAAGGAAATGGGGAGAACCAAAGGGAATGAGACAGTGGTTGCTCTGACTGTGCTGCTGGGCAGAGGATGGAGAGTATGGCAGTATGGCTGGAAGCAGAGAACACTGAGCCTCACCTCCTCGATGTTGTGGGAGACGGAGAGGAACAGGTTGATCCAGGGCTTCACCTGGGGTTTGATGGCTGTGCTGTTCAGCTCGTTGAGACCTTCCTGAGGGGGACAGGAAGAGGAGAAGAGAGTGACTGAGCACAGTGAGCATCCAACAACACACAAACCCTGACAGTCAGGCTATCGTCAGGCAGCCTCACACCCTCACTACAAGCTGGGGATACCGACCCACAGACTTGTACAAGACAGTGAACCCACAAGTCCCAAATCCCACACTCCTCTGGCGCTGGAGAACTCTGAGTACACCACGATGACCAGAAGAGGAAGGATGTTGGCCCAGAAGCTGCCATTGCACTGACTTGCAGCCTGATCTGAAGGGCTGGTGCTTCCCCTGCCTGCAGCTACAGAGGTTTCCTGGCAGGAGAGAGGCGTTCGGTTCACATCCCAGCAGGGAAGGAATGGACACAAACACCAGCCAGGACACTGTGATTGGACTCAGCTGATGCCTCCCACCTCCAGTGCAGCTTAGCTCAGTAGGAGAAGCTAAAAGGAGGATAAAAGCTGTAACCACAGTTAGTTCCCTGAATTAATCATAACCCCAGCACACACCATCTCCCCTGAGCAGCAGGTTGTTGGCAAAGGCTGCTCTGTCCGCTTCGATGCTAGAGAGCTCTCTGAAAGCCCTCTCCTGCCGACCACCCCTGTTCAGCTCAGCAAGATGTCAAGAAAGCTCCCTCAGCATGGAACTATTCAGGTACCAATGCTGCCTGACATTTGATGAAAGCTCTTAACTAAAATTGGCATTTCTGAGCAAGCCCTGCTGGCAATTGCCCTTTCCAAGGCAAATTCAATGCGTGTGTGACTCAAGCAGTGCAGGAGCTTGCTGCTCAGCTTCTTGATTGTTTTGCAGCCAGTTTTAATTCTGCACTAGCGCTAGACTGACGTTTTACTCCTTACTGATGAGCTCTTTGGTTTCGATACTGACCACAAGCCTCAAGAGAGTTTTCTGGCAATATTGGTCTGAAAGCATCTGGCTGCAGTGAACCACAAAGCCAAACAAAAAATGGTCTGGTCCTTCTGTGAAGTACAAAGCTGATGGCAAACAAAATATTCTGTTTTGCTGTTTCTTTCCACAGGAGATAGCAGGTCTTCCTGCTCCTGCTCG
The DNA here is from genome assembly GCF_036013475.1 of Columba livia. Lineage (NCBI taxonomy): Eukaryota > Metazoa > Chordata > Aves > Columbiformes > Columbidae > Columba > Columba livia. The sequence goes on from NC_088614.1 coordinate 11,450,849, forward strand.
TGCCAGAGACCACTGAAATTTTAGGGTGACAGGCCCCAGCGTGCCACATGAGACAGTGGATTTAGCCAGAGAGCCTCTCCCCCATGTCGGGGAGTATTTCTGTCTGGGAAAAGAGGAGACACCCGAGAGAAGAGCAGCTGCTTTGCTATCAACAGCCCATCTGCAGCGTTACCTAGTGAGGCTCTGGACAACTCAACAACGTGCTGTGCCACAAGGGAGAATGGAGGAGATGGAAATGCTGTCCATATTTCTTCTCCTGAAGATGCTGAATGAACTACAACTCTGTGCTGAGTGAGGACAAACAGAGCAACATTCCTTTTGGCTCTGCAGCTGCTTCCAGTGCTTTTTATGCAGCTGCCAGCTGGTGCAGCTGGATCTGTTTCCATGCTGGATCTGTTTCCATGCCTCAAAGGTGACCAATTTGCTCCCTCCTGTTTCCCTACCCAGATGTGGCCCAGGCCTTGGGCTGAAATGATTCCTGCCTGAGCTCACCCTGCAGACACCAGTGCTGGAAGACAAGAGCAACTCAGCAAGACGCCCACCTGCAGCAGGTCCCGAAATTTGTTGGAGACGGCGGCCATGTCAGCGAGGCAGCTATCAATCTTGGCCTGCGCTTGCTCACCCCCGAAGCCTTGGCTAAGCAGTTTGCTGCAGTCGCTCTGCAGGAAAAAGATCCATGAGCAAGTTGCACGTTAATAACCTGGGCAGTTTCCACCCCTTCATGTTGCTAAGCTCTGGTTGCCCACCAGCACACTTGCAGGCACCAAGCTCTTGCCCCTGTGAAGGTGGAGGCTGTGGGCTCCAGCTGGCAACAGGACAGCAAGAAAGGCAGCCAGGGGGCCTATCTATCCAGCCCAGCACCAGAGAACCACAACCGCGCAACGATGCACATTTTATTCCACTTGTTGCTGGCCTGTGCCAGGCTCATCAAGCTGGAGGAACTGGTACTTCCAGCTAGAGCAGGTTCTGCTACTCATGTATCAGCCGGAGATTGCTCTGCAAGCTCAAAATTGCCTTCCTAAAGCTGGAGGGCAAAGATCTCAGGAATCTCAGCAGAGCGAAGTCCAGGTGGTTTATTTGACCCACCTCCAAGGGGGAGGATATTACAAATTTGATTAAGGAAGAAACCAGTAAATAATTCAAAACGCACCTCCAATGTCTTCTTTAGGGTCATGATGTTTTCACTGCAGACTTCCACATTGTTTAACGTCACCTGGTAAAAACAAATAAACAATAAAACAAACCCAAGTAGAATTCATTGGAATTTCCTAGCACCTCAGCCCCCAAGTCCTTATGTTTTCCCCGTGTATGTCACACTATAGGCTGAAATGCAAATATTTAAGTGCACAAAGGTGCTACTGTGTGATTAAAGTACTGCAGATTCATGGAGCTGCACAAAGCCAAACTACAGTAATGAAGCATGTGCGCTGAACCTGCAGCTAGTACAAAGCCTGAGTTCACTCCACTTCTTTTCCTCATCATTGTGTTCACGATGTTGCAGCAACACTCCACTTGTAGGTGACTGGTAGAAGACAGGACATACCCCCAGCTTTCTGTGACAGAGAATGAAGAACAGTGCAGGAACAGCCAGAGGTGATGGTTCATACACTGTGTCCAGAGAAGGAGGGGAGGCAGGAGCCATGTCTAGGCAGGAGGAATCAGCACCCCCGACTGCCAGATGAGTATCTGTTCTTCACCAAACAGACTGTTCTCTACCTGCTGAAGCTGAACTAAATGCCAGTATAAGGTTGGGCTTTGTGCAGACAGGGAAATGAGGCAAGCTGACAGGTGAGTGAGGAATTCCAGTGGTTGAACTGACATTTTGTCTTTGTTTCAAGAAATGCAGAAGCCTGTAACCAATAATTTAATGAAATGGAAGAGTTCGGTCCCTCCTGCTCCCTTTGTTGCCTTCCCTCCTTGTACAGTGAAAGTCCCGAAGACCCTCTCCAGCAACGGACGTTCACAGCAACTTCCAGAAAGGGAAACAAGCCATGGTGATCCAGCCCTTCTCCAGGCCTCTCAGATCCAAAGTTGCTCTCCCAGTGAGCTCTTTTCCACAATGCAAGGTCTATGCAGCATCCCACCATGGGGAAGGATGTGTTATGCTGCCGACAACAGCAATGACAGCCCTTCAAATGCTCTCCAAGGGGTCTCTAATGCTCGCTGCCACGTTCTGGCCTGCTCAAGCATGCAGGGAGTTGCAGTGCTGCTCTTCAGAGAAGGCAACAGGAGGATCTTGCAGGCCAAGCTGAGCAGACAACCCTGCTCTAATGGAAACACTCTGATCTGGTAAGCGAGAATGAAGGAGCCCTGAGCTTGGGCCAGGAAACTCTCATCTAGAAGAAGGTGCGGATTTGACACTCTCACCACTTTTGTACGGAGCCTGTGAAAAACAGGATTGACGGACGCCTCAAAAGAGCACAGATCCTTCCCAGCCCAGAGGGAATCATCATCACAGCAGCCTAAGAGGCAGTCATAGGATTGTACTTGGACAAGGATGTTGTGGAAGCCCTACAAACATGAGGTGAGGCAGAAGCACCTACCAGACATCCAAACCCAAGCCACCCACCACACCTGAACAGGTTTTCAGGTTCTCTGAACACGTAATGGTCACACCAATCCTGTTCCCAAGAGCTTCCCCTTGTCTTTTCCCTCACCCCAACTCATTCTACACCAGAACAGCCACCAAACCCACCAGAAAGGACTGCTTGGCCTCATCGGTGCTTTCAATGCCTTTGGTATCGAACTTGCCCTGCTGCAGGCTGCTGTGCATGATGTTCACGGCACTGGTCACCCCTCTCTGGAAGTCCTGGAAGGTTGTGGCTGGAAAGCCCTGCTTCAGCTTGTTGTATAGAACCTCCCTGTGGGACAAGCAGAACATATCAGGGCTTAGAGCAAATACTGCAGGTCACAGCAAAGTTGCGCCTTGTGACAAGGGATGGCACTCTGGCTGAGCTGTGACCTGAACAAGGTAAGTGGAATTTCATGGGCAGAGAAGAGGGCAAGCAAATATTTCCTGACAGCATCTAAAGGACAAAGGCTGAAAGAAAAACACAACCACCCAGTTTCTGAGCTTTCCCAAAAAATCCTGCCTGCAGCTGTCTGCTGTCTTCAGCCACAGTCCCTCACTTCCATGTTGGGATGAAAAACAGCAACAAGACAATTTCTGTAGGCGCAGCCCAAGTTCAAGTCACAACAGAACTAAGCAATCTCACAGGCAACCCACACAACTAGGGGTGAGGGTGTACCATCAAGCAGGGTGGAACTCCAACGCTATGTGATGACTCAGTCTCAGGGAGTTTGGGCCACAAGATTGCTTTTTCATTTTTCTGTCTGTCATACAGGTGACCACCACTACTGCAGAGAAAAGCACACCTACCTCCAACCTCCCAGCCCACATCTGCAGCTGCCTCCTGCAAGCATCTTCCATAGAGATGAGAAACCAGAAGTTCAAAGATGAAGAGCAGAAGGAAGAGCATCTGAGAGCAAACACTGTTTGCAGAACAAGAGGTGGAGGCAAGTTACAATGAACCTGCAGTATTTTCATTACCTGAAGTCAGACTCCAGCTCAGTGGTGGAGTGGTTGATCATGGCACAGAGACAGTCGATGCTGGAGCTGGACAGAGCACGCCCAATGCACTTCTTCACTATATAAAACACGTCATCCACCATGCTGGAGGTGAGCTGGCCCTTCTCGTAGCTGTCCATGGCAACAGCCTGCAATGAAATCTGTCTCAGCGCCCCGAGCTCAGTGAGTGAAGGTGCCCCCTCACACCATCCTTGTGAGTCCCTTCCAACCCAGGACACTCTGTGATTCTGATTCTATGATTCTGTGAGACCAAACTGTCTGCCTGTCCCTTTCACCCTGAGCTGAACTTTACCATGTGTAGGAGGGCGTCACTCATCGCAGTTTTCAGTAGCCCACAAACCTGGAAGATCTGGCTCAAGGGTAAGTTTGAAGTTGTAGTTCAGAAACAACCACTTGATTTTCAAAGCCAAGGGAAACAAAAGACCCTCCTGAGAACAGCAGACTTGCCATGTACTCACGTCCCTCCCTAGGACACCCAGCAGAGGACTGTGGAGCAGACACAGAGGTCTCAGCTGCTGGCAGAGAGCACAGGTGACTGGCAGCAGCAGTCTGAGCCCTACCTTGTTGACGGTCTCCCTCATGAAGTATTCCTCCATGGTGATGTAGTAGCCAATGAGCTCTTGCATGGTGCGGCTCAGCAGACAGTTATTAAGGAGCTTATCCAGGTATATTTGATGCTCTACAAACAAACAAAAGAGAACCATCAGGAGGGACCAAGCGCCAGAAAGCAGTTCCACCTAACCCACTTGCTGCCTGTCTCAAGGACATTGACAGACACATGCCTGCAAAGCCCAGCCTTGGAATAATCACAGGTCTCAATTACGGAGCTGAAAGATCTGAGCCTGTTTTCCCTGTGACCTCCACTTTCAGGATCTGTGCCTACAGTGACCAGAAGCCCCTTCCTTTCTTTGAGGACCTTGTTTATTATGCTCTGCAGTCATTCCTAAGGTTGGTTTCCCTGTTAGAGGGAACAACTCGATCTGTTGGGACTACAACACTGAACAAGGAACATTCCTGCACCAGTCATATCAACTGCTGGTCAAGAGCCTTTCTGAGAAGTTTACCCTTCTATGTGCCCTCCTCCCCAGTTATAAGTTTCCTGAGTGTGGCTTTCTCACACAAGCATCTGACGTGGCAGCCGCAAAGGCTTTTCCCTAACAGAGATGTAGTCATGAACTGCACAGCTTTCCAAGAGGCACTAAGATGTACCAGAGTTTGAACAACCTCAGTGCAGAGGACCATTACGGTAGGACTTTGTCAACAAGCCAGCACTGCAAACAGATTTGGGGAGGCCAGGCTGCACAATCCTCTTCCACAGAGTGCTCCCAGAGTGTCTTTGCAGATTCTGTATTATTCTGCCACTAACTCAGATATATTTCCACTTCTGGCTGCAAGGAGCAGAACATGTGCAAGTATTGGTATTCAAGGTGTTACCTTGCTTTACCTCCTCCGAGGCCATGGAGTCTCCCACCTCAAAATCGGATATTATTCGTCTCTTGATGAACCTCAAGTACAGCTCACTGCGGGCATTCATCAGGGTGACTTCTGTTAAAATAGGGTCAAGTTCCCTGGAAGAGACATAGCACAAATCAAGGTGCCAAAACTACAAAAGGAGAGGCACTAATTTACCTCATTTAAGTACTGTTTTCTCTGTTCTCTTACTATGAGATCAAAACTGCCCCTTTCCATCTGTGCCACTGAGTGGCAAAGCTCAGCAGAATAACTGGTATGTGTAAAGAATGAACATACAATCAAAACATCCTGAATAAATCATTACAGAGAAGCTTCTTTTTTCCTCATAGATGTGAGAACAACCACATTAAAATCCCAGCAGTGAGGACTGAAAGACTCTAAGCAACCTGATATAACTTCAGAATTAGCCCTGTTTTGAGTGGGAGGTTGGACCAGAGACCTGCGGCAGTCCTCAGCTTTGCTGTGATTCTGTGAATCCTAAAGGGCCAATGTTAGAAATCCCAGGTCTCTGCCACCTCCATATTTGTGCTCATGAGCAGAGATTCGTTTGTTTCTCTGAAAACTACTGTTTAAGCCCAACAGCTCGGGAAATGTGAGACCAAAAAATCATGTGACAATACAGAACACGGTGCTCAGATCAGAAGTGACTATGAAAAAAAGACTGTCAGATAAGTGGCTTTTTCACCAGCGTGCACAAAAGAACTTACAAATCCTGCTGAAAGCCTCGCAAAACACAAGTGGGACAAGGAACCATTACTCCTTATTTTCCAGATGAAAAAGCACAAGCTCAGAAAACCTGGGATGCATGCACAGTTACTCAGCGCAAATGGTAAGTGGCTCTTAATATTTCTGCTGAAATAATTAGTCACACAGGCTCACAGGCAGATGTTGCTTGAGGAACATTAAGTTTTCTTTAAAGGCATGTTTAGAAGTCATGCAATGTCAGAAGCGCTGGGTGCACTTTCAAATGGCCTTACTTTAGGGCTATATAAATACTTAAGATAAAAAGGAGGGAGATTGAAAGCACTTGGGCTCATCAGCAAGAAACTGATGTTACAGAGTTGCTGCAGCAGCAGTACAGATTAAATAGGACTCAAAGATTTATTCCTGATTCTGTCACAAATTATCTGCCCAGGGAGCTGCTCCATTTTGTGGGCTTTGAAGACCATACTCTGACTATCAAAAGCTGGGCAGAAGCAATTAAAGTCTCAGTCCTCTGTGTGCAGTGATACTGCCAGCACTCCAGCAATGTTTAGAGCCAAAGCTTAAAGTAACGAGTAAGCAAAATAAACCACCACCACAGGAGCTGCCTTTACATAAGGGCAGTGAAGGGCACCTAACAATTGGATTTTATGCTTTAGTAGTCACAAACCATCTGGAAGACCAGGAGAGTTATCTAAATGCTAAGTAGTGTTAATAACAGCTCAAGAGTGGAAGGTTAGAGAGCAAAAAGAGGTTTTGTTTATACCTTGGTTCAATCTTCTCTGCAGAAGAACTTCTCACCATGCTATTCTGAACTTGCTGAAACTGCAATCACCAGAAAAAAAAAAAAAAAAAAAAAAAAAAAAAAGGAGAGTCATCAAAGTCTTTGTTGATGACTTGGAGTTAACAATTGCTTCTTGTGCTGTAGCTTAAAGAGGTGCTTAGGGGGTGAGGGGTGACAGGAATGCTTTGCAGGAAGCACAGAGAGAGGGTCACCCCTTCCTCCAAGGCAGAGCTCAGCCTGGCAGTCACAGCTGCCTGACATCAAACAGACAGAAGCAGCACTGACAGCACCTTCAGACCCACAGAACCCTGTGCCCAGGGTCCATTTACCATCCTCCCACTGAATCCTTCTCCACACCAGAAGGGAGAGCTGCAGGCTGGACCCCCTCAGCCATCAGTGCAATGTTTCTCTGAATACACAAGGTCACATGTTGCCACCTCCACAGCAGTTGGAGCCCCAGGGAGCTGGATGGAGGCAGCAGCTGCCTGCATCAGGCAGTGTGACACCCCTCTTACCTGCCTGTGATAATCCCTCTCTTTGATGAATTTGTCCACCACTTTCTCCACCTGCTGGTCGCACTCCACTTGCAGGTGCTTGATGAGGGTGTACAACCTCCCCGGCCCGTAGTAGGTCTCCACGATGGGCTGGTGAGTCTCCACAACACGAGCAATCCCTGCAGGGAGAGGGGAAGCACAAGAGAGAGACTCAAGCAGGAATTCCCATCCAGTCCGGACCGAGGGCAGAGCTACACAGGTCCGCAGGACCTAACAAGGGATTGTTCACTCTACACATGAACAGTTTAGACTCTCCAGACACGCTGTAGTGCCTCACTGGAGGTCTGTTGTTATCACCCCTTGTTGCATGACACCTTCTCTCTGCATATGACACCTTGCATCGTCTCTGCTGTTTACTGCAAGACTCCTGGAGTAGAACCCACCTCTCTTCCTGAAGAGAGCTCCTGCCATGCCGTGTGTGACAGCTGCCCCAGAACCAGCAAGATACAAGCTATGAGGCTTCCACGGGAGAAAGCCACATGAGTCAAACCTGGCAGCTGACATAACTGCCATCCAAATTCACTCTCAGCTTTCAGCACCTACCAGGTTACAGGAGAAGCAGCGCTAGGAACATCAGCCTAGGGAAAGTTCTGCTCTTATCTGTCACACAGATGCCCAAGAGAGTAAGTGTGAGCGAAGGCAGAACCTCCTTGGAGAAAAAAATCGTCTCCAAGGACGTATCTATCCAAAATTGTTTTCTTTTCAAACTCTCTACTCCAAGAGTTAGCAACGCTCCCACTCTTTTGATGCAACTGCCAAGAAAGCCTCAGCAGCTCTAAGGACCTTCAATAGCAGCAAGGGTGCCAGGCTGGGAGAGTGACTTGGCAGTGGTGCAGCTTGGAATTATAGCAGATTTAACAGAGAAAGCACTTAATCACCATGGAATCTCAATTACTCCCTTTGGCGACATTCCCATGGAGCGTTCATATTCCCTTCCCTCCCTGCTTTCAAGCTCCCATGGTCCTCCTTGAAGAACCAGGCGTGGAGGCATCAACAGCTGCTCAGTCTGAAGGGATTCGATTTGTCTGGAAAGCTGCTTGTCTGAAGAAACCTTCAGGGAACACCCATTTGTTTTGAGGACACGGAAAACAGGAAGAGTCTCTGTCCTGGAGGAAGCCAACAAATCCTTTGCAAATCTATTTCATACCTGCCCAAGCTGTACATAGAAAAGCTTGCTTATGTAATGCCCTCTCCTGGCCACAAAAAAAGCCTGCTAGTTGTGTCCCTGTCCCTCTAACATGACATTCTCACAGCTCAAAGGGAAGGGAGGCGTTTTGTGATCTCCTGGAGCTAAAATTAGAAGCATTTAAATTGATGGACAATCTCATCATGGTCTATTTTCAATCTATCAGCAAAGAAGAAAGGAAGATCACCTTCAAAGAGAAGTGTCAAGGTGTCCGCAAAGATGACAGCAGCTCGACGGTCACTCAAGTCTGTCCCCATCACCAGCTGCAGGTTCTCCTCTGCTTTGTTGGCCACCTACATGACAACAGGACCTGTCAGGTGGTAACGCTCATAGGTATCCTTCATCCCATGGGTGCAGCTCTGTCCCCTGCCCTATAGAGCTTTTGCTGGCTCTCCCATTGCAAGAGCTATTGCTGTTGTTCCTCCTTTGAACAGGGATCCCTTCCCTCTCTTGTGGAAAACTCAAGGATCAAGGAAAGACAGAAACTTGTTCTTATCTTTCCACACTCCCTCGTATGAGCTTTAAGCAGAACGAGCGAAGCATACGAGGAGAAGCCAAGCAGCCAGCGGGGTCTGTATTCACACAACATAAAGACCATCCCAGGGCGCAAAACACAGGGAAAAAGACAAACTAAGGCCAGTGCTGGTTTCTAAGGTCACTGAGCCAGAGCCAAGATCTCCCTCTGCAACATCTGTTGACAGAGCCTGGGTTTTGCTTTCCCCTAGGAGACCAGACGGGTCCCACGATGTTTCCCAGAAGCCATTACCTGCTTGCACAGGTACTCTGAGAACTTGCTCAGCCCCTCTTCATGTAAGCCCAGCAGAGGAAAGATCTTGAAGAACCGTTCCACCTGGGGCAGGTCTCCCTGCTTCATAGCTGCATCAAATTTCTCTGTGACAATGGTCTTCAGGCGCTGCTCTGCTTCCTGCAGGAGCTTCAGGTTGGCATCAATTATGCCCCCTGGTGAAAAGGGCAGAAAAGAAAGGGAAAAGTGACAGCACAATGTTATTACTGTACCAAGGGCTACCTTTTTCCCAGCAGAGAGGGAATGCGAACACATCAAGGGCATTCCTTTATTGATAAGGCGATTTACTCCTTCATTTCCACTTGGTAGCACACTGTAATGCTGCTACAGTTCTCCCAGACAGAGCCTTCTCCCTCGCATCTTTTGTCCTGCACATTTTGTCCTTCACCTAGTCTGCACCTGAAATGCTTGTAAAGCCACATGCCAGGAACTCTCCTTTCAATTGATCATAATTCAAACCTAATAACACTTCAAAAACATTCATCTCTATGTCACTTTATAATATACTAAGATCTTTGGCTAGCATTGGATCTTGAAACCATGCAGCCCTCAGTTATCTTACTGGAACGGTGACTTACAAGCTTCTCCTCATGACCAGTACCCACCTTCCTTGCCCTGACGACTGAGCTCGATCACTGATTTGTCCAGGGACAGATAGCGATGGATATGAGCTGCTGCTTGTTCATAATCTTCATTTCGCAGGGCTGTCTGAACTCCATCCATGCAGAACTTCAAGTCGAGGATGTCATCAGCTCTCTGAATGGCCTGATAGAGTCGGTTCTGCAAGAAAGGCGAACGGTAAGACTTCCTGCTGTGGGCTGGACCAGGGAATGAGAATTATGAGGAGAAGGCAGCGTGGGGTTAAAAAGGAAGGAAGAAACAGACTGAAGTGATACTTCTCTACACAATAAACAATTATATAAGCAGAAACCCCAAAGTAGTTAAAAAGTCATAAGACCAATGACTCTGAAAGATGAACAGCAAAGCTTGGATTGAACACAGAGGCCACTTTAACAACCAGGCAGAGACCAGAGACACAACCACACAGCATCTGTTTTGATTTAAGCAGTGGTGCTGGGTACTGGGATGTGACGTCCCTCAGTCTATCTCTGTACAAAGAGTATGACAGCCTGGATTCCTGACCACTCCTGGGTGACAATGACGACCTCCACTGTCCTCAGCACTGCAGTAGTTGGCAAACGAGTGCTCATGAAGACTAATCCCAGCTTATTCACCATGTTCCACCAGGAGCTGCATGGACAGACAAGGATGCTGAAGAACCAACTGCTATATGGACAATCATATGCATTATTTACACTTGTACCTTACAATATCCAGGAGCCCAGAAAGATTCTATCACCATACAACACTAGAAAATGCTAAAACAAGAAACGGAGCAGTTTCCAGCCCACCTGTCCACTGAAGAAAAGAGCACATTTCTCTGTTGTGCTGTGCGCACATGAGCAGACAGAATATGGATTCGTCGTGACAAATCCCAAATGCCCCTCAGTCCAGTTACCTTGGCAAGGTCGAGCTGGCGGACTTTACTGCTGACGTTCTCGGCCAGGTTACAGGTGAAGGTGATCATCCCTGCCAACTGCTGGGCATCCCCCTCGATGAGCTGTAAATTAGGGCTGGAAACACAAGGGAACTGAACATGAGATGCAAATATTAAGGAGTCGGATAGTCTGCAACAGCAGGATGGCTCCTCCTGCAAACCCAATGGCTCCTGCAAGCAACAGTTATCTCTCATTTCATGCCTCTCCTACAGGAGCAAAGTATCAACATCAAACAGGCTGCTTTGGAATAAGCTGCACAGACAGACTAGTGACTTTCTGATGCCCACATAGGGTATGAACAAGCCACCAAGGCTTAAGGATACTCCCCACTTCCAAAGTGAAAGATGAAGTTTGTGAACCTGTGCTCCAAACTCCTACTAGACATGATGCCACTTATGATAATTTTCCAGGCTGCCTGTACAAGATCACCACAAAGAAGCAGTAATATTTGTCCATAACTGTAAACAACCTGACAAAAGATATCTGATCTAAGCACTGAAGTTGAAACCTAGCAACATATGGGGTAAGACCTCCAAAGAACTGCTCCATCTACACCAAAATTAGTTGGTCACTGTGAGGGTGCAGCAATTCCCTCTGTCAGTGCTGCTGGGAAGAACCAGGAGCCCAGGGATGAGGATCCAACTACTCCTCCCTACCACAAACTGACTTGAAGTCTGACATTTCCTGCGAATTAATGTGCTTCCCTCACAACACTGGAATCAATTTTCACACCGTGAGGTAAGCAGGGAGGTACTGAACAGCACGCGGGAGCAGGAAGAAGGGGAGAGGGTGGGGATCACTGACCCCATGCGATGAAGTGCAACCATCTTGTTCTCTATCGTGCTTTGCTGTTCCAGGAGGGTGTCTAGCTCTTCCTGCACGACTTTCTGAAAGAAAATGACAAAGGCAGTGTTGTGTAAGCTCAGGTCTCCTCCGGGCCAACAACTGGTTAGACTCTACATCCAAGTCAAGCACATGCAGCCAGCAAGGCCTTAGTGCTTCTAAGAGTTCACATGACAATTAAGTCCTTCCTGAGCTTTCGTTTAAATCCTTCAAGTATTTCTATTCGTGCCATTTTGAAGTATCAGTTAGACAAACCTCACCACGCAACTTTTAAGTCAGATAACCCACACTCCTCCCCCGGCCAAGCTTTCAAGGCGTGAGGACCCTCAACCTGCAGACTGCTCTCAGCTGAGGGACACCAGCTCCGCGGACGCGGCACCACCCCCACCGGGCCCGGTCGAGCCCCTATTTGCTGTCACTGCAGAGCATCCCGACGACTAAGGAAGTGGCGACAGCGAGGCAGCCGCTGTCGGCACAGCAGAGGGCTGGAGGAGCGAGCGACCGCGGGGACCCACCGGAGGCCCCGCGGCCTCACGGGCCCGCCCCCACACACGCACCTCCTCTTCACACAACCGGCTATAGGCGGCCTCCAGGTCCGCCAGGTCGGTGAGCGACTGAATCCGTTCCATGGAGAGGGCGGAGGCGGCTGCCGAGCCGCCGCCCTCCGCCTGCGGCGCCCTCGGGCCTGGCGCCGTGGCCGCCGCCATCTTGCGATGCAGCTGACACGGTGTCCGCCACCGTGAAGCCCGTTGGGGCTGCCGCTCGCAGTGCCTAAACGCTTGCAGTCGCTCATCTCCGCCTGGAAGAGCGGGAGACTCACGCTCCCACAACATTCTACGCCCAGAGGAGCTGGATATTTTTTTTTTCGGAGGTTTTTGGTCCGGGGAGCGGCTGCCACCTCCCCGCGATTAATCAGGCGCTGCTTCGTGCAGCCTCCATTCCCTCAACGATCGGCGCGCGCGCGACGGGCCTCACAGAAGCCCCAGCAAGGCGGGAGGGCAGCGCGCAGGCGCGGGGCTCATGGCGGAGCGGGTCGGTGGCGGGCCGGCCTAGGCAAAAGGAGCATCCGCCGCCATCCGCCTCCGTCCGCACGGTAAGGGCAGCTCCGCCGCGCCGCGCCCCCCCGGTGGCGGCCCTTCGGCTGGGGGAGGCACGGTATGGGCCGCCATTTTGGCGGGAGGAGGGGGGGCTGCCGCAGGGCCCTCGGGATCTGGCCTGTGAGGAGCGGCCGGTTCCCGGGGCATGCGGCCCCGCTCCCCGCAGGCCTTGGGGAGCTCGTCCGGGGTGCGGGACAGTGCGGGGTTACGAGCCCTGCGGGGGCCTTGGTAAAGCTTGAGGCCGCTCCGGGCCTGTTTCCGCCTCCTGCAGCGCACGGCAGAACGAGCGCGGCTGCCCGTGTGGATCTGGGGTTCCCTCTCGCCTTAGCCCCGGGGAAACGGGGCCGCTCAGGCGCTCGCTCCGCGCCGTTGTGGTGGTTTGGCTCGCGTTAAATGGAACGGCGAGGTCAGTGGGATGGAACGGCGTGGGGCACCTCTGGAGGGATTCCCGAACTTTGATTTCTGAACCACTAAAACCATGGGAGAAGTAACGTGCTGGCAGTGCTGACAGGATGGAGATCAGGTCCTGTTTATCTGTGGGAGAGCTTTTTGCCTCTTGATGTTAGTAAATACCAAATAACTGTAATTGGGTGGCAGTCAGTCTAGAGAACAAGTCTCATGGGGAGCAGCTGAGGAGCCTGGGGGGTTCAGCCTGGAGAACAGGAGGCTGAGGGGAGACCTTCTCGCTCTCTGCAGCTACCTGAAAGGAGGTTGTAGCGTGGAGGGTGCTGGTCTCTTGTTCTGAGTAACAAGTGATAGGACAAGACGAAACGGCCTCAAGTTGCGCCAGGGGAGGTTTAGATTGGGTATTCGGAAAAAATTATTCCCAAAAGGGTTGTTGGGCATTGGAAGAGGCTGCCCAGGGCAGTGGTGGAGTCACCATCCCTGGAGGGGTTTAAAAAACATGGAGATAAGGTTCTTAGGGACATAGTTTAGTTCCAGTGTTGGGTTCACAGTTGGACTTGATGATCTTGAGGGTCTCTTCCAAGCAAAAGTCTATGGTTCAGTCTTCTAATGCAAAGTGATATGTGCAGACAAACCAGAGGGCAGTGGTTCTCTCTGTGTGCTATGGAAGGATTTATTTTATAAAGTACATGTTTGTATTCTCCTTGTGGCAGACTCACTGGAGCTACAATAAGGTGAAACAAACCCATTGCCAACATGTTCCTCTACAACCTGACGCTGCAGCGTGCCACTGGCATCAGCTTTGCTATTCATGGCAACTTCTCAGGTAATTTTCTCCTCCTTTCATGCATCTTGGCTTGAACTCTGTCGGTTAGTAGTAGAAAAAAAGGTCTTTGGTTGCTGAAGCTAGTCTGCTTCAGTGTAGTGTTTTTTTCACTGATATATTATCACTTGCTCTTGAGTGTGTTCCTTGAGTTGTAACTTGTGGAAAGATCAAAAGAAGTCTGGGTTGTTTATCTATGGATTTAATCTAGTGTTTTGTCCACTTTCCTGGTCTGTTAAAAGGTGCTCGAACAATAGTGGTGCTCAATGTGGTAAATAAGTTGCTTTGAATTTTTCCATAGTAATAATGAAGCTCTTTGGCATTTAGCAGTAATGAAGTTTTAGCTATTCTCTTACGGTGCTTCTGGAAATCGCATGTTCTGCTTTGTTGTTTCTAACTCTTTATCATGTGTTGGCTTCTTCAGGAACCAAACAACAAGAAATTGTTGTTTCCCGGGGCAAGATCCTGGAGTTGCTGCGCCCTGATCCCAACACGGGGAAGGTTCACACTCTGCTGACCGTGGAAGTGTTTGGAGTCATTCGCTCCCTCATGGCCTTTAGGCTGACGGGTGGGACCAAAGATTATATCGTTGTGGGCAGCGATTCAGGACGCATTGTTATTCTGGAGTACCAGCCCTCAAAGAATGTGTTTGAGAAGATTCATCAGGAAACCTTTGGCAAGAGCGGATGTCGCAGAATCGTTCCAGGCCAGTACTTGGCTGTAGATCCAAAGGGTCGTGCCGTCATGATCAGTAAGTCATTCTTTTGGCTTCTATTCTCTCTATTTTTTTTTTTTTTTCTCTCCTGTCTGGTGGATATTTATTTTAGAGCAAGTTTCTGACAGGTGTAATTGGAAGTGTTTCTTCTTCGGCAGTTTACTAGGCCATGAGGCATGTCAAGGAGAATGCAGGCATTCAGAATAGTTCTTTGATGCTGATGGAATTGCACAAATTCTAACACTAGGGCAAAACAATTTGGAAAGAGCCCAGTTTGCTCAGTGGTGTGCAGAGCCCTGAAATGTGTTGTCTGGGAGAGAAGTTTGGATCGCGGCTCTTTGTGCTACAGCGCAGGCCGTCAGCTCCCTCAGCCTGAAATGATGTTCTGAACTCATGTCTCTTCTGAGCTGCATTGTGGAGACAGCAAGATGCATTTCTGATCAGGCTATGCTTGGGTAATTTTTTATAAGTTTTATGATGAGGTGCCTTAGTGACTTGGTACTTGAACTTTACCCAGTTTGCCAAAGCCAGCTTTGTGCAATACCGCTTTCCTGTGCATTGACAGCAGGGACTTGTAATGATAAGTAGTTTAACAGTGTCCCCTTATGTCAGGAATAACAGTAAATAACATTGTTTCCTTTCTAACAGGTCTTGTTTTCATGAGCAAGAAGGTGGCACAGCCACAATTGTGCCATTTGCGATGATGGTTAAGAGTGGTGTTTGTTATGTTATGCATGCTATCAGGCAAAAGTTGTTTAGTTAAAATATTTCCAAGGAAAGGTGGTCTTGCCAAATACCTTTAAATGGTGGAACATCTGGCTGCTTTTTTCAATTAGTTTTTCCTTCTCTGCAGTGTGTCATCTCTTGCGTGGTTGAATGAGTGAGTAGATCTGCCTGTAGCCATTGTAGATTGGATATTGGGCTAGATGAATGTAGCTCAAGGGGTTAGTCTTTGGCTTTAAAGAGCTGGAGCTATCATTTGTACTTGCAGCCTGAAACATTTTAAATGAGACATCTGAAGTTAATTGGCAACACAGAGATAAATACCAATAATGAACTTCAGCAGAAGTAGTGCTGACATTGTCTCACTAAGTTATATAGTGATATTGCACTGCAGGTATGAGCAGGTATGATCACCAGATGTGTTTCAGGGGCTGTTGTCCTTTTCTTACAGGTGCAATTGAAAAGCAGAAGCTGGTGTATATTTTGAACAGAGATGCTGCTGCTCGTCTCACCATTTCCTCCCCACTGGAAGCCCACAAGGCCAATACCTTGGTCTACCATGTGGTGGGAGTCGATGTGGGATTTGAAAACCCAATGTTTGCTTGTCTGGAAATGGATTATGAGGTGAGAAGAACTTGATCTCCTTTTGCTGTCTTCTGAGCGTTGTTGTTCCTCTTCTGTTCTTTATCTGTCTGTGGAGGCAGGGAACGTTGGTTGCTTTTGCTGCCTGAAACAACTTCCCTTTGTCGCAAGCTTACTCGCTTTTTGTCTTGCGTTCAGTCAGAATGGGCAAGTCTTTTCTGCTTTGGTGATTCTTCTTACATTCTTGCTGTTCAACTGCAAATGTGCATATTTTCTTTGAACTTTTTTTTCTGTATCTCCCAGCAAGTCTTCTTTTGGACTTCATTCTAATGTTAATCAAAACTGTTTTCCCATGTGCCAGATTTGTTCCTCCTTTAATGCCTTTCTTGATAGACACCTCACGTGTTCTGTTTTAGGAAGCAGACAATGATCCCACAGGAGAAGCAGCAGCCAACACACAACAGACATTGACATTTTATGAACTGGACTTGGGTTTGAACCATGTTGTTAGGAAATACAGTGAGCCCTTGGAAGAGCACGGCAACTTCCTTATAACAGGTACTGACCACGTGCCCACTATGTCATTTTCCCATGGATCTTCTTGGTTCCAGTTCCCCAGGAAAAAGGAATCAATGTGATTTACATCTTAGGAGTTGGTTTGATGGAAGTCTGAGGCGTTAGTATAAATTAATTTACCTTGGAGTCAGGTGGCGCATGATGGTTCACACATGGAAATACGCAAGAATACATTGAGCTGCAGTTTGAAAGTGCTGCTCATCTCTTTTTTAGATAGCTTCAGAACCCAGGGAATATCCAGAATATAAGGGCTATTAATTGAAATGAGCTGGTAGCAGATGCAAAAGCATGTGTTTTTAGGTAAAGGCATAGATGCTGTTATACTCTCTTGCATGGGATTCTAGCAGCTAATATATGTTCAAAAGGCAGTAGATGAATCTGTGGACTAAAAGCCCACTTACAAGGATTGGATTGCAAAGCCAGCCTAACATCTTTGACCTGGGAAACTGCTGAGTTGCTGCCGATTCGTCTCCAGCCACAAGGAAGCTGAGCTGGAAGAGCTTTCCCTCTCATTGCAGCTGTCAGGCACCAAATATTGCACTGGATCTGACTGCTACTACTACTACTTTGACATCTTTTGTTACGCTGGGATTTCAATAGAAGCATTTTACAAAACATGCTCTAAAAATGAAAGATATGTCAGAAAACATTTGGCAGCAAGCAAACATGTCAGTAACCCAAGGGTAGTGTTTAACTGACAAGTTGCTGCTGTGGTATTTTAGGCATGTTGTGGTTTTGTAGATGAGAATAAGCCATGAAGGGTGAAACATAAACTGTCTGAAGTTGCATCCTTCCTTTTTCTCCATCTTGCTCCCCTATTTCCACCTACCCTGACCCGGAAAGCTGTACTCAGTGTTTTGTCATCCCCTTTGATAAGATTATACTTTTTATGCAGAGCGATACAGAGAAATGGAAACTTGCTTTAGAGAAAGTAAAAATAAATGTTCTGCAGTCAGTCATGTCTGTGGCACAGGCTATTTTCATAATTGTTTCTTTTTTGTGTTTCAGTTCCTGGTGGTTCTGATGGTCCTAGTGGGGTGCTGATCTGTTCTGAAAACTATATTACTTACAAAAACTTCGGTGATCAGCCTGATATCAGATGCCCAATTCCCCGGAGACGGGTGAGAATTTTGAGATTCCTACCCTTTCTTTAAGATTATCTTTGTCATTGCTAAACAGATGCTTGGCATTTGCTGTTAAAGGTGTCGGGAAGGTTTTAAAGTAAGGAAAAAGGGGTTGAAAGTTTGTTGGCCTGTCGTCTACCTCCTGGCTGCACGTTACTTGTGAGGCAGTATGGGTATGGGTGTAGCCTGAAGTGATGAGTTTGGTTCATGTCTCTTCTCTGAGATTTATGCTGGAGATACTCCAAGGACTCTGATCAGGCACAGCGGTGGCAGCACTGTTGGTGTAAAATGGGATTACTTGAGATGAGTCATGGTGGCCATGGTGTACGCAGGTGAATGTGACAGCTGTTCTGTTGTATCTGAGGCTGCTTCCTCCTCTGTTGGTACTGTGCATTGTTGTGTCCTTTGTCAGTGCTTTGAACACCTGCCAAGGTTCAGGTGCTCAAAAACAGCTGTATGCTGATTTACACCCCTTTCTCCCTGTTTGGTTTTGGTATGGGACAGAGTTGTTCAGGGAGGAGGGCAAAAGGAGATGTCATGCTCAGGTGCAGTCTTAGTGTCTTAAAAATGTATTTCCTTCTGGGGCAGAGATATATTAAGGGTTAACTGTGGGTGTAACTGAGGAGATGCGCTTTGTGTTGAAAACGTCCTCACATGCTGTCAGCTCTTAAGGCACCTGTGAAATGGAAATACTTCAGTTGGTGAAATCACATCTGCACTTGCCAGATAATTCCACCAATGACTTCTGCTTGCCTTCTTCACAGAATGACTTGGATGACCCAGAGAGAGGTATGATCTTTGTCTGCTCTGCGACACATAAGACCAAGTCCATGTTCTTCTTCCTGGCCCAGACAGAGCAGGGAGATATCTTCAAAATTACTCTGGAGACTGATGAAGACATGGTAAGCATCATGTGAAGAACAGTAAAAGCATTCATTAAAAAGAATCCTTAGTCAATTATTTGGATTCTCTAAGGTGGTAAATATTTAATATTGTGGTTTTAGCTATATAATGGTATGTGTTTTACGTGATTTGTAATACAATTACACCCACACTTGTAACTGTTGCTTACTCATATAGAGACACAACACGTGATTTGCAAAATCCTCTGAGAATTATACTGCAGATTCATTTGGGCATATTTTAGATGTTCTGCAGGCAGTCCTTTCTTCAAAAGCTGTATTGTAAAGTGTGGTCCATTAACCTGCTAGAGGGTATTCCAGAAACTGATTCTGAGGAGCTTAGTTTCTGTTGATCACAGTAGCTGCTCTCTCTTTCATCTCTTAATTGAATATTTCTATGCTGCAATCAGTTTTTGTTGCAAATCAAGATAGACAGCTGATCCATGAGTTAAAATAACAAGTTTGAACTGGCTTGCTGCTGCTTGTCCTAATATTAGTGATGAAAAGATTTCTGCTGCAGTGAATCAGTTGGGTTTTTTGAGTAAATGTTGAATATTAGTTTCTCTTTCATCTATAGATGTCAACTTTGGTACAAGGGGTGATTGTGTAGCACCTTCAAGTGTCTTAAAATTGTTCTTGAATGTTTCACCAGGAGCTATTGTGACCATATCAAATGTAGAAATTTGGCCAGGACAGTTAATTATTCATGTGTTGGGAAGTGACTGGTGTTGAGTGAAGCAATTTTCTTCTTGTTTTAGATAGCTTGCTATTTTTGCAGCTGTTTTGTTGGTGTGGTTTTTTGGTTTTTTGTTTTTCCAAACAGACTTGGTGTTATCAAAGCCAAAAAGTCTTAGAATAAAACAGGCAGCCTGACGTGTTTTTGTGATTTACAACCTGCTGCCCTAGGCTACTGATGTGGTTATGCCTGCCTGGCCCACTCTTGCTTCCTTTCTTGGGAGAGGATAGCTAGGCAGGTTTTTTTTTGTTAAATCACATGTATAGCTGTGGTACTTTACTAGTACTGACACGTCTTCCTTTGCCTTTCAGGTAACAGAGATCCGACTGAAGTACTTTGACACTGTTCCTGTTGCAGCTGCCATGTGCGTGCTGAAAACAGGGTTTCTCTTTGTGGCATCTGAATTTGGAAACCAGTGAGTAAACAGTTTTACATCAGCATTTTTCTCCTGAAATGGACTGTTTCTGTTCAGGACTGCAAACTGACCCTTGAACTTATTGAACGTAGAAAGACAACAAGCATCTCTGTAACAAGGAAATTAGTGCTTTGTTCACATGGCTTGAGTAGAACAATGGGTTTAGACTATGACTGAATAGGGGAATTTTCTTGTTGTTTGAACAAAGGTTAGATATTAATAGTGCAGAGAACAAAAGATTACTTGCTGTTGTGGTAGGTTTTGGAAGAATTGAGCACTTGTAGTTCATATAACATCCATCGTGTATCCAGGTGAATTATCTTTAATTAGTTTGATCAGTTTTCATTGAACTTTTGTGTGTTTTGGCCCACTCAGAAGTAGATAAGGGTTTTTTATCTGTAACCATGGTCAATAGGTGTGTACTTGAAGGCTTTCTCAATTCATGTTTGGGGTTCTGGAGTATTTTAGAGATTCAAAGGAGACTTTGTGCACCTTTGAAGATGGCTTAACAGTGTCTTAACTGGGGGATTCACAGGAACGGAGATTACGCGGTTGGCTGGTTGTTTTTTTTGTCCTGGCTGCATCTGTAGTTGGCCACCTGAGGGAGCTCTAGGCAGGTTACTGGGGTGAATCTGAATTCAGTTGTATAAACCAAGCTTTTGAGGAAGCTGTATTCATTTGAGCATTATTAAAACCAGGAAGTAAATCAGACTATTCTTGTAGTCTTACTTTTTTTTCCTCTGAAGTTTAACTTGATTGTAGTGATATTTAGGCTGATAAGATGGAATAGGGGATGCAGTTAAAAATAGCGAGATGAGAGTATTCTAGTAAAATAGATAACTGTGGAGCTGCAGTTGTAGCCATTGGCCTTGCTTGTAGCCTCAGCTGTCAGTTGGTGCTTTGGCTCTAACACAGAAATATTAAATATTTTGTCACAAAGAAGGCAATCCTTAAGGCTAAACTTTAATAGCTGTGTAATGTAGGGGAGGGTTTTTGTCTACCCTACTGCCTGAATATTTGGGAAGTCTTACTTAGAGAAGGCTACATGAGCTTTGCACTGAACATGCTGTTGCTCTTCCTTTCTGTCTCAAGTTACCTGTACCAGATAGCTCACCTGGGTGATGATGATGAGGAACCAGAGTTTTCTTCTGCCATGCCTCTTGAGGAAGGAGATACATTCTTTTTTCAGCCACGACCTCTCAAGAACCTGGTGCTGGTAGATGAGTTGGATAGTTTGTCTCCTATTCTGTGTTGTCAGGTATGTTGCCATCAGCAAGCTCCCATTCACCATCTAAGTGGAGTTTTTTTTAATTACAGAGAAGATGATCATAGATGTATGACTACTTTTTTCTCCACTTCTCTGCGGAATATTTGTGTGTAAACAGAGTCACCAAAGCTGCGTTCTTCTAAATTATTCTCTATACTAAATAGTGATAGAAAAGAAAGTCTGCTGAATTCACAGACAGCTGCCAAAGACCGGTCCTTGGCCTGGCAGCCTTTGATTCATGTGATGATAAATATCTCTGGACATGAGGTGTCAGCCAGCAGACCTCTGTGGCTCCTCTGACCATCAGACCAGCTCTCTGCTCTGCAGAGAGTTTGGTTAAAACTTGCCATGATTGCAGGGCAGCAGATCGTACACCCTATGGCATCTCCGCAGTCTTTGTGTTTGAAAGAAATCTCTTAGTGTGGCATATATAGTTTAGTTTATTTTCTCTTCCTGCGGGCACTGTTCGACACTATTTCTCTATGCAGATAGCAGATTTGGCCAATGAAGACACACCCCAGTTGTATGTGGCTTGTGGTCGGGGGCCCCGGTCGTCTCTGAGGGTTCTAAGACATGGACTTGAGGTAAGACTTCCACCGCGTTAGAAGAACAGCTTGAGACAAAGACAATGGGATGAAATCCTGGAAATAAGGGTACTGAAATGGAGGGATTCTCCTTTTGTCATAGTCAGGAGAGAGAGAGAGCAACTTTCACTAGGCTTTTTTTCTTGCAGTTTGAAGGGTTGTGCTGTTTACTCTTCGTCTCAAAGGTTTTTTGTTTAATTGACTCCAACCACCTGCATTTTGTCTCTTCTAATACTTGAGTGTATTGAGCTGGGACATTCCTGGTGTCTCTGCCAGCTGCTGCTGCTCCCTTTGCTGTGGGCGGGTGACCTTGTTGTAAAGCTGAACATCCAGGGCTCTAGTGCTGTCGTATCATTGCTGAGTATATTCTACCCTGCAGCACATCTGGCACAGGGAGAGAGCATGAGAATTGGGAATTAGTAGCTTTCCTGCCCAGTTGTGGGAAGGCTTAAAAACTGCTGGTGGTTTGGTGAGTTACTGTACTAAGTCTAAACATCTGTTTGCAAAAGAACCTTGTTCCTGTTTACTCTTAGGTATCTGAAATGGCTGTCTCAGAGCTGCCTGGTAACCCCAATGCTGTGTGGACTGTGAGGAGACATGTTGAAGGTATGCAGTATTTTCCTAAAACACAGGGAGGTGCTAATGTTTTTTGGTGTATTCTGTTTGTTGTGGGGGGATTTTTTTGGTTTGTGGGAGTTTTTGTTTTTGTTTTCTGTCCAGGGAGTCAGGAAAGGTGCTGCATGATGGTTGTATGCCATCCCCAAAAGTTATGTTTTGAATCAGCAGCCACCTGTTTGTACTTAGAAGCCACCCTCTGGTCCCCTAGAATTGTCACATGTCCCTTCAACAAAGAAGCACCTGCTTGCAGCTGCATCCATCACACAGTATGCTGGGTCAGCTATACGTTTGCAGCCTGAAGCTGCTGAACTTCTCATCTTTTCCCACTTCCCATAAGTTCTTGCTCTGGCATCAGCAGGCAATGATTATGCTTTTTGTTGGAGCATACTCGCTATTCTTTGTATGTGTGTTGACAGCTACAGTAATCAGCTCTTTGTGAGAGTGTGGGATACAAATTATGGAACAAAGAAGATAAATCAGCAACAGTATCTGTATTTTATTACTTCCCTCTATGCATATCTGCAAAGAAAACAGTCTGTTTGGGCTAGGACATGCTCCCTATTCAAAAACCCAGCAGCATTATAGAATGCTGCTAGTTCCAGGAAGGTCAAGATTTAAAACTGGCAGAATGTGCTGGATTGTGGACTTGGGTTATTTTCCTGATATGAAATAATGGGCTTGCCTCACTGAAGTATAAGAGGAAATGTAATCCTTTGTCCTGCCTTTCTTTTGGGGGTGAGAACGGAGTGCCTCAGGAACACCTAAAAAGCCTGAAATTAATCTGTTCTGGATAATGACAGTCTCAGTGATTATTTCTGAGGCAGTGCTTTGTATAAATCTTGCGAAGACTTCCTCTAGGTTTATGCACTGGATATAGAAATGCCAGATTGTTGCATTGGAGACCTTAGCCTGCTGCGGTGACATGGTATCTTGTTTTTAAGTAATCAGAGTAGTCTGTCTTCCAGGGAGACAGTAACCCTGTGGGTATTTCAAACATTGCTGTGGAATTTTCCTTGCCATCTGAAACCTGCCATCAATTTCTGTGGTCATATTCTGAGATTTGTGCTTAGGCATAAGCAGCATGGAAGGAACTTTGAGCACTAAGTGCGTTCATGTTCTGCAGAAATAAGAGTTGGGAGGAAAGTATTTTCACAGTTTATATTAAAAAAAAATGTGCTTTCTTAAAAGAGGCATTCCAGTTTGTTAGAGACAAGCCTTTGCTCCTGCCTTCTGGAAAAGGAGTTGGTAACAATTGGTCCCTCTGTGAGATGGAAACTTCTGACATGACCTTACGCTTCTAAAACCTTTTCTGTTGGGGTTCCAGAGTTTATCTTTGACTTTTCAGGAAATGGAGAACCGTTGATAGCGGACATGAAACGGACCTGTCTCGCTGCCTCCTCTTTTTTCCTCCTTCCAAATTCTCCAGGTTCCTGCATGAAGATCTTCTCCATTATTTCAGAAAGGCTGGAATCTGTAGTTGTTGTGAACTATGCTACGTTTTGAACGTGGTTTAAAGTTACGTAAAACCGATCTCCAGGTTACAACTCTTTGAATTCAGAAATGGTTTTAGTGGGTTTTAAACAGAGACTGCAGAACCTTTTCAGACATGTATCTAATCTTGAAATTGGCCAAGTTCTGATTTTTTGAGTGTTCAGTTTGCAGTGTCAGGCTGCCTGGTGCTACTGTAGTGCTACAGTGTGTGTGTGCTGCAAGGCCTCTGTAAGACGTATACAGGTTTGCAGCCTTTAAAGCAAATACTAACCTTGGCTGGTACGTGGTGATAAACACTACCAATACCAAGCCTCTTTTTTTCTTCCACAGGTGGCTGGTGGTGGAGGTGCTGATCACCACAGGTGTGTACCTACTGCTAGGGGCTACTGTACCATCCCACAGGTTAACTACAGAGAATCCCAAAATCATGGGGCTAGTTTTATGCTAAGTTTTTCGGTAAATTAATTCTAGAAGCGGTTGTGTTGTTTGGGCATAGTTGCCTTTGTAGTTCTGTAGTTGAAGAGTAGATAGCAACTGCTATTCCATCTTACAGTTTTTGGGGAACAAAATAATTGACTGTCTCTGTGGACGGGTCGGTTCTTGGTAAAATCAGAGGTGTACATTTCAGGGGTGTTTTCAGCTCCCTCTAGACTGAGGATTGGCTCCCAGCACCTTTGTACAGATCCAAGAGAAAATGACTGAGTGTGCTTGAAGCACTTGTAGTTGTTGCTAGCATGGGATGTGTCAGCCCATCAGACAGAAGTGGATGGGATTTGGACCAGACCCTCTCTTGCAGTTAAATATCGAGGTCAGGGGAGCTCAGTGGCTGTGTGCTTTGCTGTGGAGATAGATGTGAGCTGAGACCTAACAGACTATGTTTCCTACCCGGCACTCTTGCATAAAAAGCAATGTGCAGTGAGTCACAGCTGCAGAGTCTCCATGCAGTAGTGAACAGAAGCCCAGGGAAATGTCCTGTCATCCCATCAATATTGTTTAAGTGAGAATAATCCTGAATTTTGTCACTGCTCATGTGTTTATTCACTGAACTCCTCTGAGCTAGTGGTGACTAAGTTTGTATTGGTGCAAATTCACATTCTGCAGTGTGTGATAAAACAGTATCAGGCATGGACTGGTGTATAGGAATGGCATTTTCATGGACTTACTCAGAGTCTGTGACAAATAATAGAAAGGACAGCAGTAGAGAGTTCATGGACTGAAATGTTTTCATAACTGGTCATGACGTGTGCATGAAGCTGCAGAAAACTTGTAATGAAAGCACAGGAGAGTGAGTCCAGCCATCTGAGGGGTCATTAAAATGTCTCTATTACTTGCTGAAAGGAGCTAACTGGAGCAATTAGAACTGTAATAAGCATCTCTGAAGTCTTGTGTCTGCATACAAAATAACATCTATCTGCTCAAAACTCTGGGCAGCCTGATGTTATGCTTGGGATTGTGCAGAACTAAGTAGATATCCTTTTCATATTAAAATCTATAGAGCTCTTTTTCTAACAGAGAATTGCTTCTCAGTGTGCCCTGGGGATTTACTCTGCTTAATTTCAACTAGGCTGCTATATTTTCTAAACCAAAATTGTATTGTTTGAATCTAGATGAATGTATCTTATTCACTGACTTCATTCTGGTAAATCAAACCCTTTATTTCAAAAGCTCCATCAGAGAAGCATTAGGCAACACTACTGGACTTCAAGCAAAAATGCACTTGTCACTATTATTGACACAGACTTAAAGGCATGCTCTAATATAACTGTAAGCCATGAAAAGAAAGAACTAAAAGAGTATTAAGAGGTAGGAATGAGTTTTCGTTTTGAGTAGGACTAAGGGAATCTGTTTCGCTTTCAAATGGGAGCTCTTTGTCCTGCTCCAAATCACGTGGTTAAGCCTCCAGCTGGGACATGGTGGTTTATCATGAGAATGACAGCCCCCAGGGAGGAAAGCAGCAGCTCTCAAGAACTTTGGAAAGCAACGATGGTCTTTGAAATTGAATTTTTAGAACATCCTGTCTACAGGATATTTATGAATTAAATGCTCAGCCTGTGAACTGCTAGAATCTCTGTTTAAAGTGATCGAGGAATTCTTATAGACTTCTGCTGATCAAAATTCATGCAGGCTTGTGGGAGAAGCTGCTATTTAGTGTGGAAAATAACCAGTGTGCAATGATGTACATCTTACTGAACTCTTACTGTCTGGCATTAATGGTAGTTGGTGAACTACCATCGAAGTAGTTAGTGTTTCTAACCACTTTCTGTGTGCCGGTTCAGTTCTTATTTCCCCAAGTGGACCTGGTTCTGGAGGCAGGGGTTCAGGAGTATATTGGAGGTTACAGGTTATGACCCTTGATAGAGTAGTAATGGAGTTTATGCCGCAAACCACTGTTGGAACAGATTTAATTACACAAAGCTCTTCAGTTTGATCAGAGCTGGGGTCTGTGTACCAGATGTTGAAGAGAAGAATGATGTTTTTTTTTCACTTGCATATTTTCAGCTGTGTGTAAGAACTTTGTTACAAACGTGACACAGCAGGTTTGGCAATGCCTCTCTCTAAACAGGGTGGATAAGAAAAGGATCAGTTCCTGAAGCATTTGTTTCAGTTAACCCAGTTCAGTTTCTTTAAGCTGCTGCAAGTTATTTGCTCACATCCTGTATTCATCCCAGTGAGAGTTCTCTATTTTCTTTCTCCACTCAGAGAGTCATTAGCCACTTCTCCATGTTTCCCACGTTTGCAAATTATGGAGAAACTCTGCTTAAGGCCGAAAACTGTGACAGCTCTCTTACACCCTCACCTCTGCTAATTGTCTTGGGCTGTGGTGCATAAGTCTGAGCTTTGGATTATAATGGGGAATAGCACTTGCATGACAACAGCAGCAGAGTTGCTTCTCTGAAGCAATCATACTTCTCCACTGAGGCTCCTGGCTCCATTTCCCAAGAGACTTCTATTTGTTTTGCTTTTGTTATTCTGTTTTAATGAGACTCTCTTCTCCCTCTGTTTAATGCCTATAGCTTTATGCAGAACGCAAATGGACAGCAGTAATCGGGGGCATTCCCTTTACCCAGTCCTATTCTTATTTCCCACAAAGTTTCCCTATTTCCAAATGAGCTCTTAAGACTCTTCTGATTAGCACAGATTTGCCATGTCCAAGCTACTGGACTTATCTCCCAAGCTGTTCCCTTTGGGAGAAGCCAGTACTGGAGATAATAACCGAAATATTTCACTTATTCCAGTAGAAGTAAAGGTCAATGTTTGTTCTGTCTTAAAAATGTGATTGTTTCTCATCCCAAGAGACTGTGTATGAGTGACTGTGTAAGCTACTTGAGCTTCTGGCTGAGGGTAGACCAGGCTAACCCCAAGCTGCTCTGCTGCAATGCACCCTAATTGTTCCCTGCAGCTTTTCATTGTGTGGATACTAGACAGAGGTGTGGTCCAGCAGCCTCCTGTTTGCAGCACCTGTGGTGCAGTTTCTGCAGATGGGTTCCTTGTGTGCAGATTATTGGATTTCATTTGACTTCATTGGATGTTAAATTTGGATTCATCTCCTTGTGTGAGGTGGGGCAAGTATCTTAAAGGCTCCTAGGCTTTGTGCTGTCTTTGAAAAAAGGAGGCAGGAATCTTGCTTGCCAGAATCCAGAGTATCGAGAATTGACTCTGTTTGGATCATAATTTGATCCCTGGCTCAGTCTTGCATTTTTTGAAGTCTAACAGTGGCTGGCTTTTGGATAGTGTGTCCTAAAACGAACTTTTACAATCCTGCCAGCAAATGTAATTATCACAGGAATTTTCCTGAAGGGTAACTGCTAGACAGCTGTCAGATTGCTAATTGTGATGGGAAGCCTTGCATTTATTTAATCAGCACCCTTTTTTTTTTCCCTGTCTCCTTTGACCAGATGAATTTGATGCCTATATCATTGTGTCCTTCGTAAATGCCACACTGGTGCTGTCTATCGGAGAGACTGTAGAAGAAGTGACTGACTCTGGATTCCTGGGTACTACGCCCACTTTGTCCTGCTCTCTTCTCGGTGATGATGCTCTGGTACAGGTAATGGAAAGCTGCTTATGATATGTCTGTATGTCTGCCGCTTCCTGCTTGCTGCACAGCCATGGTTTCTGCAACAGTGCAACGTATGTCACATCTAAAGGTGTGGACTGGCAGAGAATGATACTTACTCAGCCTTTCCCTTTTTATCGCCTGCATAGTGAAACTGGACCAGCTGAAGATGATCCTAAACGCCTCCGGTGTGTGCTCAGTAATTCCTTGTAGTTCAAAGATTCGATGCTTCCAGCTGGCGAGTGGCATTGTGCTAGTTCAGCCTGTTGTGTAGCTAATGAATCACCACTGCCAGGAGCAGTGCTTATCTTTGGCTTTTTCTGGGTCAGAATCACCAGTGAGATGGGAATTGTGGTGGGATGGTAAATACAGAACTGATGTGACCTTCTTTTTTTCCTTCAGGTTTATCCAGATGGGATTCGGCACATCCGAGCAGATAAGAGAGTAAATGAATGGAAGACACCAGGGAAGAAAACCATTGTAAAATGTGCTGTGAACCAAAGACAAGTAGTGATAGCACTGACTGGAGGAGAACTGGTTTACTTTGAGATGGACCCGGTAGGTGTGTTAATGTTGTGAATGAGTTTGGAAGAGCAAGGTAGAGTGTGGGGCATGTAGTGGAGCATCCTTCTAGGACTGATAAATCAATCAGTGTCTGCCTGAGATGATTTAATGGCTAATTGAAGTCTCTGAAGTTCATAACTAAGACTTGAAATTGTGTATTTATCCTATTGTTATTCTGTTTTTTCCAGTTGTAGCTGAAATAAGGCTGTAAAGAAATGGCTGTAAAACAATCCAAAGCACTGTCTTGGAAGAAAAAAAAAAAATATGTGTAAAGAGAGATTTTTGTGCTGGTTTGCCACATTGGTTTGTTGATAAGTCTCTTGTGTTTTTCTTTCTCAGTCAGGACAGCTGAATGAGTACACGGAGAGAAAGGAGATGTCAGCCGATGTTGTCTGCATGAGCCTGGCCAATGTTCCCCCTGGGGAGCAACGCTCCCGGTTCCTTGCTGTTGGGCTGGTGGACAACACTGTCAGAATTATTTCCCTTGACCCTTCGGTAAGTAGCTGGGCTGTTTCTGCCTCTTCCATTGGCTTGAACTGTTCAGAAGGGTACCCCAGAGGTGGGCTGTGTCCATCCAAGCTGTCTTTCCATATTCAGGTGGATGACCAGGAAGGAATAGCTTGCATGGCTTTTCTCTGCTGGTTGGGAGGAAGCATGGCCCTTGATCCTGACCTGTAACAGATTCCCTTGTTTGATCTAGTTTTACCCATGTCTGGAGGTTCAGCTGATAAGATATGAAAGCATTTTATTTTTTATTTGTTTTGGGCTGGGTTGGGTGGGGTTGGTTTTTATTTTAATTTTTGTTTTTCCTCTGTCACTGTTTATATACCCATAGTAAAAGCAGATTCATTCTGCAAGCAGGTCAGCAGCAAACCAGTGTTATCATTCCTCTACCTACAACAGATGAGTGTTCAGAGGATGACTGAAGTCACATAAATGTTACTTGGGCCTCTCCATGCTAAATAGCTGCAAACTGTGCTAGAACAGTTTGGAAGGATCTAGTTTATCTTCTCCAAACCCCAGGGCTGCAAGCACTCCTGCTTGCCAAAATCCCCAGAGCCAGCATCTATTGTGACTTTTTTTTTTTCCCCCATACTGAATACTTCTTTATGGACATTTAAAAGGGTGTCTTTAAGCTCCTTTGATGGAGCTTGAATCCCCTCTTGCCATGCCAAGCATTGCTGACTGGTCTGGTACCTCTTTTCTGTCTCGCACAGGATTGCTTACAGCCGCTGAGTATGCAGGCGCTTCCCGCGCAGCCTGAGTCGCTGTGCATTGTGGAGATGGGCGGCACAGAGAAGCAGGATGAGTTGGGGGAGAGGGGCTCCATCGGCTTTCTGTACCTGAACATTGGGCTGCAGGTGAGAGAGGCCAGCCTGGTTCTGACAGTTCTTGATGAGCTTTCGCTTGAGAGATGGATTGCTGTAGTAATAGTCTTGTCATCATGCAGTGCCACACAAAACCTGAGTGTCCTCTCTTTGTTGCAAAATGCTTAACAATTGTGGCTGGGGAATTTACTGTCTGAGTTAGTAGAGGTGCAAATTTCCCCATACTTTCCTAGACTTGAGACTAGTCAGAAGACACCATATTGTCACATACTTTGTATAGCACAGATTGTGCTTTTTCCTCTTCTGGGAAGAGGGTACAGTGTTTAAAAAACAAACAAACAAACCAAACCCAACACTTTTTGGGTGAAATGTTGTTGGGCAGTTCTTTAAAAACTGCCTGTAGGGCAGAGTATTAAAGAAGTAACTACCCACAACCACAGGCTCTAATAACTACTGTTACACAGCTTTTTGTTGCATCCAGTACTGACTCTGATCTTTGACCAAAAAAATGTTGTTTTGACCATTCAACATGTGGTAAAAATAATCGGAGCAGCCTAGGTTCTTTCACATGCCTGGAGTTTGATGCCAGAATGCAAGCTCTTTTTAAGCAGCATGAACTTTTGGGTGAATGCTTTGTACAAAGAGAGATTATGATCTGGAATCAGCCCTCAGGTTTTTCATGGCTAATATGATGCACCAAACTTCTTGGTCTGTTCTTTGGCTTTTTTGTTTGCTTTGAGGGAGGTCAGTTTGTTTGTTTTACAGTGATTCCTTCCTGCCCTGCAGGAGTGTGCAGGAGCTATGCTCTTTAATATTAAGAGCCAGTTTAGATACAGCATAGTAGTAGAAGGGACTTGTACTGGAGGCTAGGAAAATAAACACCTAATTCTTCAGATATTGCCTCTTGGTTTTGAATAATGGGCTGTAGCTAGTTATTTCTTATCTGGAATCTTGATCTAACTTTTTGGTTTGCTGATGTCAAGAACGGCGTACTGCTGCGAACTGTCCTGGATCCTGTTACGGGTGATCTTTCCGATACCAGGACCAGATACCTTGGCTCACGGCCTGTGAAACTCTTCCGAGTCCGAATGCAAGGCCAAGAGGCGGTAAGTGAGGCGAACTCTCGGAGGGGTGCAAATCCAGTCCCCAGACACAGAATCCTGGTTTTCCTTAGGGGTAGGCAAGGTGAGGAAGCATCCTTGCAGCACAGCAGGAGCCTCTGGGTAAGGGTGGAAAGCAGAATTACTTAATTATGGTGCTGCCTGGCTCACAATTTGCTCTTTGACAAGCAGCCTTGTTCATGTTGGTATTCTCCTTACTTCTTAGGAAGTTACATGTAGTGCTGCCCTACCTCCTTTGAACTAGGACTCACTGACCCATGGCCTGTGTTGGCAGTGTGTCTGGAAAGCTCTGAGCAGATTCTTGGGCTTAGAGACACTGAAAAACCTCATTCTTGCCTGCCTTAGTGCACAGGGAAAGAGCAAATCTTACCCACTGCTTGATGCAGTAGATTATTTTCTCCTGTGCATATTGAGAATGGCTCAGCCAGGGGCTGAGGAAAATATTTGCAGGATTTGGCAAAGAGGGAAGAATGTGTTTCATTAGAAGTGCCATTTCCAGCCCTTCTGATGTGGCACTGGGGAGATCAGCCACCCCCTGCTTGACTCATTTTTGGATGACACCCTCAGAGTTGAGAAATATTGCTGTTCAGTGGAGGGGGCTGGATCTGGGAATGTGGGCTGTTCTGATGTGATAGTAAATGGGATCAATCTCTTCAACTTGCTCTTGCTGATCTGCCAGCTGTGCCTGGGAGGTGAGGTGAGCTGCAGCTCTGGCAGAGAATGCTTCTAGAATAGCCCAGTGCTCTTCTACTTCGAGAACAGTCTTGGTTCCTTGTCTCACAATATGGGGAGAAAAAGCCTATGCTGCTTATGCCCAGTCAGTGATGGGCTTGGAGTAGCTTCTAAGTGTTTTCAATATTATTCCAGCTAGGAATTAAGGTTGCTCTGAATTTGATTTAGCTAAATGTTTAAAGCTGAAGAGTTTAGAAGTCCGTCTGCTTCCTTTGCTTCCCTTAACTTGATTGAAAATAGGTTACTGATTATTTTAAGTAAATTTCCCTTACAGTGCTACAGCATTTAGATTGTGTCAAAGCAGTAAATATTTATTTTAAAAGACCTGTTCCCATTAAAACAGGCTATTTAAAAAAAAAAAAAAAAAAAAAAAAAAAGAGAGAGAGAGATATGAAAGTATTTGATCTTGGCTTTAACGGATAACAGTTTTTATTGAGCCTCAGTTTGAGTATTTGGTGTCTTGATAGAGCTTTGAAGTTCCTCATCATGCCATACGTATTTTCTAGATAAAACTCTTGAAACCAAGTAGTATCTGAAGGTATGCTCTGAGCTGGGTGAAGTCTACCTGCAAGAATTCACTTGTTCTAGCAGGCAGGAGCCTGGCACTATATATCCATTCGTGTTGCCTGGAGTGACCTAATGAATTTGTCGTCTGCCTTTCCCAGGTGCTGGCCATGTCAAGCCGTTCCTGGCTCAGTTATTCCTATCAGTCACGCTTCCACCTGACTCCTCTGTCTTATGAGACACTGGAGTTTGCATCTGGTTTTGCTTCTGAGCAGTGCCCAGAGGGCATTGTAGCCATCTCCACAAATACTTTGAGGTAAGAACTAATGGGGAAAAACTGAATACTTTTGGGCCAGGATGCCAGGCAGAAGGAAGGGTATGTGGATTCTCATTAGACATTAAAAAGGAAAAAGGTCAAGTGACTTACCTTAAGAATTAAGAGGTTTTTTTGAGGTTATTTGGTCGTGGATAATGATTTGATAGAAACACTTGGATGGATTTCAGAAAACAAGTGGAATACAGGGATAGTTATGCTGTCAAAAAGAAATAAAGTGCACTTCTCTGATTTCTACTTTCCAGATTTTTTTAAATAACGAATGTAATTCAAGTTATCCTTAAATACTCTGTTCCTTAGAGAGGAAGGAAGCTTTTAATAAACGTGAGCCTGTTGTGTAGTAGGATCTTGCAGTTTATGAAAATAAGCCACATGATTTAAGAAATCAAAAGCATGATGTTTGTGTTTGTTGCCTTTTTAAAGTAGAGCTTAGATATTAAAAAGATAAATGAAAATAATAGGGGAACACAAATTCAGGAGCTCTGCTTTATGCACTTGAACAGGCACTTTTTTTCATATCTGTCCTCATTGAAATATTACAGCATTCACTGCTTTTAAAGGACTCATTCTTTCTAGAGAGACTTGTGATTTTCAGTCACCAAATGCCAGAAGAACTGGCGTTTCAGCTGGCAAGTCACAGGAAGAAAGCATTTTTCATACTCTTTTAACTAAAGTGTCTCTGAGGAGCATTTGATTATGTGTCAAAGGCTGTGGCACATTTAGATTCAGATGATGTGTTCCCCAAATATGCACTTTGCCTTTTCCGTGTGCTGTTTGTTCCTCTTGGGATAGACTTGCTTTAGCACCACAGAAACCAGGAGAGGGTGCATTCCGAGAGCCCTCAAGTTAGGGACCCTACACTGCAGAGCACACCTGTCCCGCAGCATTAGGTCCCATTTAGGAGCTGGTTTTGCCCTCCCCTTTGGAACCGTTTTCAAGTTGCTCTCTGGCCTGAGAAAGGTGCTGCTTGTCTCCAGTACCAGCCAGTTTCACAGATGTAAAGCTCAACTCCAGTCATGTCCTCTTGGGCAGCTGCTTTCTGACCTTGTTTGACATGTCACATCTTTGTCCCCCAGGATTTTGGCATTGGAGAAGTTGGGGGCAGTCTTCAACCAGGTTGCCTTCCCGTTGCAGTACACACCCCGAAAGTTTGTCATTCACCCAGAGAGCAACAACCTGATTATCATTGAGACAGACCACAACGCATACACAGAGGCCACCAAGGCACAGAGGAAGCAGCAAATGGCCGAGGTACTTGGGGTGGGGCAGGTACACGCATCCGTTTCCCAGAGGTGACTTCTGCAGCTGGAAATCCTCCTCATGCAGTAGTTCCCAGATACCATTGCCTGGAAGTTTTTGTGCTCTGTGTGAATGCAGGAGCTGAAAGAAGCAAAGATCTGCTTCTAAACAAATTTCAGCAAAATTCGCTACTTCCCAGTGCTCCTTTCACTGCATATTATCATGGCAGGCTTTAAAAAACATGTACTGGGTGCAATCCTGCTTGTGTAATGCCATTCTCTGGGTTTTCTGTGATCAAAGATGATTAGATGTGAGTGGGTTATTTTCTTCTTAGTGTTGTTTCCAGAGTTGTTGATTTGAATACAAGTGCCCCTTGGGCAGAGCTGATGCTGCTGTGCCCTGAGCTGCAGAGCCTCCCTTGGGAATAAGCTCAGGGAGGGTGGAAAATTTAGGATTTGGTGGCTTTTGTGTCTTCACAGTCAGTACCTTGCCCTGGAATACCTGGACTTATGGGAAATGTGGGCTATATTTTATGCAGCATGTCTGGAAAGGAAATCCACTAAACTGTTGTTTTCTCCTGTCCTTTAATGTGCTGTAGGAAATGGTAGAGGCTGCGGGTGAAGATGAAAGGGAGTTGGCTGCAGAGATGGCTGCAGCCTTTCTGAATGAGAATCTTCCTGAGTCCATCTTTGGTGCTCCCAAGGCAGGGAATGGACAATGGGCCTCTGTTATCAGGGTGATGAACCCCATCCAGGGAAATACATTAGATTTGGTCCAGCTAGAGCAGAACGAAGCTGCCTTCAGGTAAGAAGCGGTCCCAGATGCAGCAAGAGGCTCTGCTTGTGTTTTTTTTTCCTTCTTATGCTCAGCTGTTACTGAATTGAAATCCAGATGCAGTGTGTTGTCAGGAGACTGGCTGGAAATTCCAGAAGTGTTTGCCACATGCTTCAAGCTTTTGTCTTGCCTTTCCTTCCCTTCCCTTCCCACCCTGATGTGTCTGCTTGTGACACTAAGAGCTGATGCTTCAGATATGTTTTCTGGACCCCAGTGTTTAAAGAACAACATGGGGATGTAAATGACAGATAAGAGAGCTGGGAAAAAGAGAATGTGCTGCTATCTCTCACTTCCCCTTGTCATCCAGATAAACTGAGCATAGATTCAATGGAAAGGAAGTGTTAGAGGGACTGGAGAGGAAGACCAACACAATAATAATGAAGAATAGCGGGTGCCTCAGCAGGTGGAATTAGGTCATGCTAGTCCAAAAGGCTCCTTTGTCCAGGATTCCCAACCTGGCTGAGCTCAGCCAGGAAATAACATTGGAAGATGAGGAAAGTTATATGTATGTGTCCAGATTGAGACAGCCTTTGAAAACCAGCTTCCAGTGGAGCTTTGTGCATTGCTAGGTAGCGTCCAGCCTGCGAAAGCGTAAAATTAATGCTTTCAGAATATGTAATGGCTAGAGCGCTTTATTTTTTTTTTTTAATGGGGAGTGTGGAAGAATAGAGAAATCTGAGATAAAAATTTCTGCAGGGAGGAAAAATAACCTCTGAAAATGTCAATGCTGGAAGGTTTGGCTCCTGAATCTCTATCTGGCTGAGTACAAGTTGTGCTGTCAGGGAATCCAGTCCCTGTGTGCAGCGTTTGTTTGTGTTGTGATCACACTGATCTCCTGGCGTGTCTTCTTGTCCCCAGTGTGGCTGTGTGCCGGTTCTCCAACACTGGTGATGAGTGGTATGTGCTGGTGGGTGTTGCCAAGGACCTGATTCTGAACCCACGCTCAGTTGCTGGGGGATTTGTCTACACGTACAAGCTGGTGAATAGTGGTGAGAAGCTGGAGTTTCTGCACAAGGTGAGACTGGATCATTTACAGACAGAGTGTTGGAATAGCTGCTACTTCACCCCAAAAGCTGTAGTAACATTGCAGTACTCAATGAATCCTGAGCAAGATCATCATGCTGATGTTACGCACTAGAAGCAGCCTTGGCAAAAATAAGCTGCCGCCTACAAAATCATTTGGGACATCTTTTACAGAGCTGAGGATCGAACACAGATATCCCGAGAGTCCCAGTCCTTTGCCTTGGTTATAATCTTATCCATGTAATTGAGTAAATGGGAAGGAGCAGTGTTTTTCATGCCCGTGTTAGGGAGGGGAGAGAAACAGCTCTATTTCCTTTTCGTATTATGAGCTCAGATTGCTGCTCTGAGCACTTGTTTACAAAGCTAATTCATACTTGGGTCACTTGAGCCCTGGTGTTAAGGCTCTTGGTCCTTGGCTGACCACATGAAGCTGGTGCAAGCTGTCATCTTTCCTCTGATGCTGATTTTTTTGCTTGAAGAAATGATTAGTTGCGTGGTGACCAACTTGCTTGACAGGTCTCTGGGGCTTTAGCAAGGGCTTCAGCAGAACTCTGTTAAAACAAAATTCTGTTCTTCCCACCTGCCTCCAGAGTGGCCAAGTTTTGAGCAGATGAACACATGGAAAGGAATGTTGTGGCTGATTCACTTCCTACAGTCCTCATGGCAATGAGTGGGCTCTGTCCTGGGCCAGGGCCTTTTCTGGTGCCACTGAACACCCACTTGGAAGCTGACAGAAGTGATGCTGTGAGAACTTGTTTTAGCCAGTGCAACCAAGCTGGGAACACTGTAACTGGAAGCTCTCTGCATGTTCCCGTTCTCAGATGTGGCTGATCCTTTTGGATTGATTAGTGGTGGGAGATTTACTGGAATTGTTACTGGAATTGTTCAGCTATAACACGTCTTCAGTGACAGCTTCAGAGTGTCTATGGCAGATGGCTGAATTAGATTCATGCCTCTGTTTCAAAACAGGCTGTCTGGATGTATTTAGGCAAAGCATATGGTGTTTCTGTTGGGGATAAGGTGAAACTAAGAACCAAGGCAACAAGATCCTTGCCTTCCTTTGCTGCCTGCCCAGTGTGGTGTTCTTGCAGCAGTCCCACACTTCAGTTAAGGTGCACTAGCAGCACTGTGGTGTCTGTGTAGTACTCAGAGATGTTAGCACCATGTGTGGTATGTGCTGCTGTCAGAAGGCCTACAGAGGACAGACCTTTTGCCCCTCCTGTAGAAAAGGATTCTGATTAGCCTTTTTCATTGAAAGACTTGGCTCAGCCCAGTGAGCTTCAGCCGAACCATTAGCTGAATCCATTCTGAAACTTGGTATAAGGTTAGCTCTGTTAATGAGGGTCTCACAGTTGTCATTTTCTCTCTCTAGACCCCTGTGGAGGAGGTTCCTGCAGCCATTGCTCCGTTCCAAGGTAGAGTCTTAATTGGAGTTGGAAAGCTCTTGCGCGTTTATGACCTGGGCAAGAAGAAACTGCTTCGGAAGTGTGAGAATAAGGTACTGGCTTTTGTTCTTGACCAGGGCTGTTAACTTGGAGTTGAGTGATGCTTTACAGCAGGAGTGAAATGAGGGTTTAGCTGCTGCTTCAGCCTAAGTGTGTCTGCACTTGGACTTCAGAACTGTGTCTGTACCTTGCTGGTGTGCCCATCTTTCCCATCTCCACTCAGACAGTAGTGTTGCAGGTTCCATTTTGTACCACCTCAACGCAGGCTGTTAGTGGATAAGTGCAGAAGTTTTGCAAGCCTGTACAGACAGTGCCTTTGGCCGTCTGCTGCAAATGCGAGAGGTCTTACTCAGATATGAAACAACTGCTGGAATTGTTTCCTTAAGTTAAGTGATCAGCAGGCTGAGGACAGAAGTTGGAGAATGCATATGAGCATCTCTTTAGATCCCAGAATCTTGAAAAGGAGTTTTTCTCCTTGACGTAGATGATTCTTCTTGCTCAGCATCTCTGGTACTTCAGGAAAATAAATTGCAGAGCATAGTTTTCTAACTCTTAATGGCCTGCTCCTCCCTCTCTTGTGCAAGCTGCAGAACCCATGCCAGTTGCTCATTACCACACAAAGGAACTCCAGCAAGCTCACAGGAAGACTGGGAACTTGTAGGGGAACATTTTTTTGTGTGTTGGGTGTTTGTGTTTGGTTTGGGGTTTTTGTTTGTGTTTTGGTTTTTTTTTAAATATGACTCATGAAAAAAATGAAGCTTTCCTTCTTGGGTCTTTCATGGCCACAATAGTGAGGGCATGCTGAAGCAACGCCTGTTTGTAGGACTGCCCCGTCATCTCGGTTCATAGGCTCACCAGCCCACCAGCAATGCTTGTTCTCTGGACATGACTTGTATTCAGCAGGCTGAGAATGGTGTGTGGTGTTAAGCTGCAAGACCCTGTATTGGCAGTATATTTAGACTGGGGCTGTGGTGTGCCAGAAATGAGAGGTAGCTTGGAAGGAATGATGGGAAATAGAGAGTGAGCCATAGTTCAAAGGGGAAATAGTGTGTCAGTTGGAGTAGGGTAGAGCTAATTGGTTATACATCCCTGTTAGAAGCACTCAGATTTTGTCCTTTCTCTCTCAAAAGCACATTGCCAACTACATCTGTGGGATCCAGACCATTGGGCACAGAGTAATTGTTTCAGACGTTCAGGAGAGTTTCATCTGGGTGCGCTACAAAAGAAATGAGAACCAGCTTATCATCTTTGCTGATGACACTTATCCTCGGTGGGTCACTACAGCAACTCTCCTGGATTATGACACTGTGGCTGGAGCAGACAAATTTGGCAACATCTGCGTGGTGAGTGTGCCTCAGAGAAGTTGGGGCTTTTTGGACATGACATATTTTTTCTTAAAACATCCATGATTTGTCTTAAAAGAATGAGGATCTGTGCTTAGCTGGAGACAACGCCCGGTATCATTCACTTGTTTTTATGGGGTGACTAGCTGTCGTCATAGCAGACGGCTGCAGTTTATCAGTTTATTAATTAAACCAAACAAGTTAAGGCATCAGCAGGTCAAACCCCATATTGCTGAAACATTCAATAACCTGTGTTGAAATTGCCACAAAACTTGCTGTGAATAAGCTTTGAAATGAAGCTTGTAACTGTGAAAGGGCCCACGTGAACTTGGGTCAGGGTTATCACTCTTACTTTCCCTGGCTAAACCTCATTGCTGGCATTCAGCTTTCTCTGTCACTTCCTCTCGAAAGCTGGCTTTGTCGGTGCTGACACTTCCCCACTTGGCTGGATTTCAGCATGGGAGGAGGAAAGAATAGAAGGTCATTCTGCCAGAGCTTTGATCTGAAATTCTGAAGTGTGCTTGGACGCTTTGGAGTGCAGAGTTCAGCAAGTGTCGGGCGCTGTGCTTGCAGGATTTGGCTGATGCACACAAATCAATCCTCTTCAGTTTTCCTGCCCCACATCCATCAAACTGTTTCCTTAGCGGGAACCACCTTCAAACCATTTTGACCATACCTCCAAGGGTGAGCCACAGGTTCTGGGTCAGGCAGAGTTCTGTTGTGAGGACCTGCCCATGTTTTTGAGTGATGAGCCATCAGTCTTGACAACACAGTTGTCCTTTAAAGGCCTTGTTTGAGGGACAAATAGATTATTTTGTTCTAAACATGAAGTGATTTTTGTAGGGTCCACAAAAGTGGCTTTTCGCAGACCACAGGGGTTCTCCGGAGTGCTCTTCCTCTGCATCTTGTTGACTCTTCCTCCCTCTTGCAATGCAGGTGAGATTGCCTCCCAACACCAATGATGAGGTGGATGAAGATCCCACAGGCAACAAAGCACTCTGGGACAGGGGACTTCTTAATGGAGCATCACAGAAGGTAATGCTTCATGGGAAATGCATGGTTACTGTGGAAAAAGAGTACTCTGCTTTTCTCTGAAGTCCTCTGCAGTGTTGTCCAGGAGATGTATTGGCAGT
Source organism: Columba livia (assembly GCF_036013475.1). Taxonomy (NCBI): domain Eukaryota; kingdom Metazoa; phylum Chordata; class Aves; order Columbiformes; family Columbidae; genus Columba; species Columba livia. The sequence goes on from NC_088614.1 coordinate 11,490,059, forward strand.
TTTGCTCCTACACATCTACTGTACTGTGGGGGATCAGTTTTCATTGTCACTGGGAGCCAAATTCAGCTTCTGAAATCACAGCTGATGCCTATTCGGTGATATTTGATTGAAGCTGCACACTCATTTTCTTTCCCTGCTTTCCCTCATTACCTGCACCCATTTGTCCAGCTTAAGAGGATAATTCAGCGGCATGCTGAGTTTTGCCATCTGGTCACAGGTGGACAGCCTCTTTAGAAAGGCGTTTCAGAACTAGCAGGTGGCTGAATTTATTCTGCTTTTCTCTCTCAAGCCTTTTGATGCTTTTTATATTAGCTGAAATAAAAGCTTGCTTCTGTGGTTGACTTTCAGGCTGAAGTGATCATGAATTACCACGTGGGAGAGACAGTGCTTTCCCTCCAGAAGACCACGCTGATCCCAGGAGGCTCTGAATCTCTTGTCTATACCACCTTATCAGGGGGGATAGGCATCTTAGTCCCTTTTACTTCCCATGAGGTAAGCAAGTGCCATCATTGCATTGCAGACTTGCTGCTCTTCTATGTGCTTATACCAAGTATGTTAACATGCTATGTTCCTTGAGAGTAAATCTGGAACAAGTGCATGAAAATTTAGGCTGCAGGAAAACATGTGGCTGTGGGACAGACTGATACAAAGGGGAAGGATTCTCTTAACTCCTTCTTCTATGTTGGTTCTGTGAAGAGCTGAGGGCTTTTCTTGTTATACTGCTGTTCTAAATCTGTTTGTGCTCCAGAGGAGCTCTTGGGTGATTTAGTGTATGCTTTGTGTAGGGGTGGTAGGGGTGTGTTGCCTGTAAACTGTTGATCAGGCACTGATGCTTCAACTCCTGAAGATATTTTTTCCCCACTCTGTTTGCTGTGGCCTCTTGCAGCAGCAGGTGCCAAGACATTCCCTTTATGAGCTGCACCTCTGTGCTGCACAGCTGCTGTGCACTCCAGTTCCTGGGAATCTGATCCTGCCAAGGTGGCACCCTTGCCTGCATAGCTCTGCTGTGGGTGGAGGTGGTGGGGCTGCTCTAGCAGAACCTGGTAACGGCCGTGTTTCAGGCACTGGCGTGCAGCAAACTCTTCTCTTGCCAATTCTTAATCTCCCCAGGATCATGACTTCTTCCAGCATGTGGAAATGCACTTAAGGTCTGAGCACCCTCCTCTCTGTGGACGAGACCATCTCAGTTTCCGTTCCTACTACTTCCCAGTCAAGGTAGGTCTGAGGATTTAGGATCTGTCAGTCATGTGGGTGCAGAGACTTGATCTGGAACAGGGAACAGGTTTGAGGTGGGGCAGAAGCAAGTCACAGTTGCTGTTCAGTGGGGAACACTGGTGCAATGTGAGCCATTGTATAGTGACTGGCGGGAACTGAAGCCAGTGCTGTATTAGCACTCTGTAAGGAGAGCAGTGCTTAGCACTAAATATCACATCTTTTCTGGTTTTTTTAACCCTAGTAGTGAGCCTTCTGAGGGTTCTTCTTGAGACCCAAGTCCAGAGGTGCTGCTGCTGTCCTCCTCTGCTTGCCACAGCATGTCCTTTTTTCAGGAGAAGCAGCATTACGTAGCTGGTTGCGTGGCTCGGTTGAACTGCATGTTGCCTGGGGGATATTTTTTTTTTTCTTTTCCTGCTACCATTAAAAAGATAAATCTCATAAGAAATAGCCTATTTCTGCTTTTGAGGAACTGTGTTTAAGGCTGTTGGCTGTTAAGTGTTGTGACTAGAAGGGTCCAAGGGACTGGACCAGAGTAACCATGTGGTAACTACTCCCAGAGTATGTAGTATCAGTCAGGAAACTGTCCCAGTTTCAAGTGCAGAGGGTGTTCTTGCTCTAGATAATCTTGAGGTTGAAGTGCAGCCTGCACAGCCTCCAAGATGTCTCGCATCTGAGTGGAGATGCCGTCCAGTCATTTTCTGCAGCTTCCCTCAGCCTCCCACACACAGTACTTGGACCCAAGTGGTATCTGTCTTCCCTTCCCTTATATTGATTTTTCAGTTGCACCCAGGCTTTTTGGGTTTCTCCTTCGTTAATCAAGCTGGCCAGTAATTAATTTGATGCTAACTGCTGCTATTCAGCAGATGAGGTCACTGAGCATGGTCTTGTTTCCAGGACAGGATTAAGAAGCTTCTGGGAACAAACTGTTGCTGTTTTTCCCCGTTTAGGCAGGGTTCAGTGCCTGTGTTGTGTCGATTCAATGCTCTCCTCCTTGCCCTCTAGAATGTGATCGATGGAGACCTGTGTGAGCAGTTCAACTCCATGGAGCCTAACAAACAGAAGAATGTGGCCGAAGAGCTGGACCGGACCCCACCTGAAGTGTCCAAGAAGCTGGAAGACATCCGCACACGCTACGCTTTCTGAGCAGCAGCTGGCAGGAACAGAACTGCTCACTGGCTCCTATGGACGCTCTCCCAAGCACAGTTGGGAGGAGGAATATGTGCTTTTTTTCCCTTTTTAAATATTGGTTTGCTTCTCTTGGTTTGTGTTTCAAAGTAATGTGACTCGAGTAAATACAGTATCAGATATTAGGTTCCCAACACACCCCACTGCCCAAGGAAGGGGTGCAGACTGACCCTCAGCCCCATCTCCTTGGTGCCTCTTTAGGATGGGGGAGCTTGAGGGTGTCTTGTCCTTGCCTTGCAGGAATCCCCATAGGGCAGATCCAGCTCAGCCTTTGTAGGATCAAGTGGGTTTTGCAATTTCCCAGCTTTTTGGAAAAGGAAACAGCTGTGCCACAACTCGGGCTTACCAGGCTCCTTTTAGTAGTTGGTAGTGAGAAGCTTTGGGCTTCCAGCAGCTCCAGGAGCAGCTGGTGGGCAGCCTGGCTGTGTGGAGGGTGTAACTGTCACACTTGTCTTGAATGTTTTATTCTGAATTGCAAGGGGGTTTTGGACTCACTATTTCTGACTGTTTTCCCTGTAAATAGAGTTTTGTACAATGTTGACTCTCTTGGGGGTGGGGAAGAGTGAGGCCTGAGTCTGGGACTTGATTTGTTTCATAATAACTTTGGCAAGAGTAGTGTCTCCAAGTTGTGCCTGTGAGCAGCACATGAAGAATAAAAGCCTGTTGGTTTTGTTGTTTTTTTTAACTAGCCTGACTCCATGGCTCTGCAGCAGCAGCTGTTGCTGACCTGGTGGGAGCAGGAGGGGTGGAGGAGGACAAATGTATGCACCCTCAACCCCATGCCCTGTGTGGATGCTGGGGCCATGCTGGGCCGCTGCAGTTGTTGGCCTGCAAGCCCTTCTGCACCCCTTGCTCTGTGTGGAACTGGTCCTGATCCTGGCAGTATGTTCTGCAGCCAGAGCTGCCCTGGGACACACACAAAGTGGGGTATGTGGAGAAGGGGTAGGAGGGAACAGTCGTTCCCCCAGCTTCTGTTTTTCCAGCCCTTGCAGGGCCTGGCTGTGCCTCAGGACTCCCTTCTGTAGCCCTGTGAAGCAGCTGCAGCTCAGCTGGCTGCCAGGATGGCTGGGAGAAGGTGTTTCTCCCACGCAGCGGGTGCTTCCTGGTCTTGCCTCCAGTCTCAGCGTTGGTCCCTGGCTTACTCCTGCCAGGGGTCTGTGGCTGGAGCTGGAGCCCTCCCTTGCTGCGGGGCATCTCCTGCCTGGGGCTTTGAAAGGCAGGTGACCCCCAGCTCTGTGCTGCACTCACATCAAACAGCCTCTGTGTTCCTCTGGCATGTGTGCTGCACGGGATGAGGGTGAACGTGCACCCCCCTCTCTCCCATTTTGGCTTGTTACTGCGGGCCTCTTTCAGCAGGGGCTGCAACTTTTTGTCTCTGTGGCACCTGGCCGCTGCTGCTCACCACACCCATCTTCTGCCTGGGGGTGAAGAGCTTTGTGCCACCTTCCTTGTACCTTATCAGGAATTATGCCTTCCCAGCACAGTGTTTTGTTTCCTTAGCCCAGCCTGCATAAATAACCTGCTTCCAGCACAAGGCAAACCTTGGGAGGGGTTGAGCCCCAGCATCGAGGAGCTCCCAGACACTTTTTGCCAGGGGTGCTCTGAGCTGTGGCCCCACCAGCCTCCCAGTGAGGGCTCTGCCCTTCCCCTGGGACCCTGCAGCCACAGTGCTTGGCTCCTGGTGCCAACTGGGAGCAAAGCTCCCGGGGATGGTGCCCTGCACCTGGGGCTGTTTGCTTTGGGCTTGCACCAGCGGTGATTTCCAGCCTCATGCAGCCAAGGAGGGCAAACTGTCCCCAGCACCATGCTGCGCAGCTCCACAATTTCCCTTTTCTTCCTCCCCCCATCCCGGCTGCCAAGCTGATGACTACGTGGGCAGGGAATGTTATTAAATGGCTTCCTTTTATTGCTTGCAGCAGATGCGGGCAAAATCCCTGTGGACACCGAGGTAAGGAGCTAGACTGGCTCCTTCCCCCGCTCGGGGCTGAGCATCATGCCCCTGGCGCGGAGCTGGGAGGGAGGCAAGGGCAGTGCCCAGGAGCTGGCTGCAGGGGAAGGTTGGCAGGAGAGTGGTGCAGCCCTGACTCCACGCCAGGGGAATCCCAGCGTGCTCTCCTCACATGCGGAAGCGCATTCCTTCCCACGCATTTCCCTAGGAGCGCTGACCCCTCTTTGATAGCTGGTTTCTATTCTCAACCCCTTGGACGCCCAGCAGCCCCCAGCACAGAGACAGCCAGCTTTCCCAAGGGGCTCTTTGGGGCGGTGGAGGGGAGGACAGTGTCCTGTCGTCCCTGCTTCTGGCAGGGGTTCAGCTCTGAAGCATCCTGAGAAGACAGTGTGGGCTTGGGCTAGACAGAGTGGGACCTCCTGCTGACCTGGAGGCAGCCAGGGTCCCTTCAGCCCCTCTCAGGTGGGTCTGGGCAGCCTCCGCTGCCCACAGTACAGGTGTGTGCTGGGTAAGGCCAGGCTGATGCCCACTTTGAGTGCCCCAAAATGCACCTGTAGGTGCCCAGCCCAGAGAGGGCCCTGGCACACACAGCCAGGGGAGCCCAGCACCCTGGGGCTGCCAGTGCTGGTGGAGCCTGGGGGTGTGAAGTGTGGTTAGCTGAGTGCTCTGGGGTGCTTGTGGGCACCCAAATGATCAGGGTGAGTGCCCTGGGAATATGCCACAGAGTGGCTCAGCACCCCGAGGAGCAGTGGGCACAGAGCGTGGTTAGCTTAGCACCCCAGAGGCTCCCAGCCAGGGCAGCCAAGCAGCAGGGAGGGTTGAGCTGCAGCTGCTTCTGAGCCAAACAGCTCAGAAGGGTTGGCTGAGCACCCTGGGAATATGCCACCTGGCCTAGCTGAGCACCCCGGGGACACTCAGACCAGGTAAGCTGAGCACCCTGGAGACATCTAGACCAGGTAAGATGAGCACTCCCGGGACACCCACCCAGGCTTTCCGAGCGCCCGGGGACACCCGGCGGTGTCAGCCGGACACCCTCGGCAGCGCAGGGACAGATGAGCCCCGGGCCGGGCCGTGCGGGGCGGTCGCTCGGTCCCCGCTCCCCGCCCGGCCCCCGGCGGCCGCCCCGCCCGCTCCCCGCGCCGCCGCCCCCCGCCCGCCTCCCGGGAAGCGCGGGCCCGGCCCCGCCGCCGCCGCCGCCCGCGGGGAGACGCGTCCCGCGCCCGCGGCCCCTCGCGCTGCGCCAGGTGGGTCCGCGGGCCCCTCGCGCGTGGGGGCGAGCGGGGGCGGGTCCGCCCGGAGGCGGTGGCGGGGCAGGGGGGGTGGCCGGGTGGTCACGCAGGGCCCCGCGTGGGGACACGGCACGGACCCTCCCTCCTCCACGCGCGGGGACACGGTGTGGGGACACGGCCGGGTCGCATCTGCGTGGGGACATGGCTCCAGGGACACGGCACGTGGGTCTCTTCATGTGGGGACGTGGTGTGGGGACACGGGACAGCCCCCTTTGCGTGGAGACATGGTGTACCGGCTGCTTTGCGTGGGAATGTGGGGTGGGGACATGGTGTGGGGACACAGCATGGTGCCCGTGTAGGGACATGTCGTGGGGACATGGCACAGCTGTATTCCCTTGGGACGTGGCATGGGGACACAGTATGGTTCCCTTTGCATAGGGACGCGGAATGGGGACACAGGTGGGGCCTCTTCTGTGCTGGGACATGGCATGGGCCCTCCTGTGTGTGCACCACACCATGCAGGGACACATCATGCTCCCTTCACGCTGGGACATGCTGTGTTCCCCTTACCGTGGGATGACAGCATGGGGACACGGCACAGCCCCCTTCATATGGGTGTGGGGACATGACATGTCCTCGTTTGCACGGGGACCCAGTGTGGGATGGCCTGGCCACTTTGCAAGCCCCATTCCCCAGCGCTCCTTGGCTGAGCTCCTGCTGGGGCTGGACAAACTCATTGCTGGGATAACGGTGCTGGGCTGGGTCATGTCCATGGCCCGCCCTGGAAATCCCCTGGGGGAGGCACCGGGGGAAGCCCTGGCAGCCCTGCCCCCAGTGGGACACAAGCACCCCCAGCTTCACGGCCACCACAGCCCTCTGTGGCCACCCAGGGCTCACGTGGGGCTGTCCCTGTCCCACAGCCCACAGGGCTGGAGCGGGTGCCCTCCCTGGGGCTGCAGCCGGGGCTCTCTCCCCCCAGATTCCCTCTCGCAGGGGAGTCCCACACCCCCCGAAGTGCATCCCTGCCAGTACCCTGTGATGGCCCTGGGACCTGCTGCCTCCCCACAGCCAGCTGGAGAGGAGAAGCCAGCGGGGACAGCAGGAGAGGGGAACTGACCCCCCATCCATGGCAGGGGACAACCACCTGGGGCTACCGGAGAGCAGCCCAGCACCCAGGGCCTGTGCTTGTCCCTCGTCCCCCTGTCCCACGCACCACTGCCCAGGAGGCTCCTGGTGAATTCCAGCCATGTAGGCGCAGCCTGGGACTCTGCTGACAGCCGCCATCAACATGCAGCAGGGCTACGCAGCTGTCCTGTGTGAGTACTGCTTGGGGATGGGGTGGGGGGATGGCCTCACCCTGGTGGGTGTCCCTGGCGGGGCTGACACCGCTCGCTTTTGGCTGCCCAGGTGTCCTGGCTGTGCTGGGGCTGGAGGCGGCTGCGCCAGGCGAATGTGAGCTCACCCGCCTGCTCCAGGACAAGCTGCAGTACGAGATGCGCCTGCAGTACATGGTAACCCCCAGTTTTGTTGGGGATGGGGGGACACGTGACGTTGCAGGGCCTGGGTTTGCTCTGGGGCTGAATGCAGCGGGGCTGGGAGCTGACGGGAGCTGGGGGATGATTTTTTTACTGGGGCCAACTTGTGGCAAGTGGTGCCCAGCGCTGCTTCTGCCGGTCCTCCTTTGGTTGTTGATCGCGTCAAAGGGCTTTTCCACTGGTTTGCCAGCGTCACGCTGAGGCTAGCAGAGATATCGCTGTTGCTTTGCTGCCAGCCCCTGTGCTCTTCTCCACTTTTCCAGAAACACTACTTCCCCATTGACTACACTGTCCAGGTCCAATACGAAGAGGTGCTGAGGCCATCCAACATCAGCCGTCTGGTAAGACAGCGGCAGGGAACAACCCCGTGATGGGGACACTCCAGGAACCCACAGGGGGTGTGTGGATCTCACCCAGGGCACCCTCTCACCCACAGCGCAACAGGACGGTATCAGAGGCGGCGCTGCGGTACCTCTGGTTCCACGTCAGCTCTCAGGCAGTGCTGCAGATCCGCGAGGTGCTGCCGGAGAAGCACCCATCCTGGAAGTACACCCAGGAGCTGTGCCAGCTCTTTGATGCTCTGGGCAAGGAGTACAGCAAGTACCAGCAGGTAGGGAGACCCTGGAGACCCCTGGTACCCCAGCCTGGCTGCATGCTTGCACTCAGCCTTGCACAACCCTTGCAGGGGCGCTACAAGCACACGTGGTGCGCAAGTACCTACTGCCTGTGCACCCAGATGGGCAAGGGGGCACATGCACAGAAGTGAGGGTGCACAAGTGGTACACACACCCCGTGGCACACAGATGTACTGTGAGGACATGCACCCACAGGTGTGAGCACCTTGTGGCGTGAATGGGTTAATGAGGGGCAGAGGTTGGCATCCGGGGCACAGAGCCGTGGGGCAGCACTGGGAAAAGTTGCACATCTGGCATTGGTGGTTCAGTGGTAGAATTCTCGCCTGCCACGCGGGAGGCCCGGGTTCGATTCCCGGCCAATGCAGTAGAACCTTTTTTTTTTGCACCCCCTTGGTAGGGCTTGGGGAGAGAACTGGAGACCATCAGAGGCAAGGGGAGATTCTGCAGAAGGCGACCCCCAAATTCATCCCTATTTTGCCAAGGGCAGTACCTTGCTGCTCTGGTAGCAGAGATCCTGCTGTTCCTCCCAAGCCTCTGCTATCCTGATGAAGCCACTGCACCCCTGAGACACTTGTGTTTGGGTGCAGAATGAGGGTGGCCTCTCACAGCTAGATCTCCAGGGTGAACCTAGAGTACATCTGGGTTGTCCTCTGCAGGTTCTGCAGCCCCTCCAAGGTCTTCTCATCAGAGTGTTAATTCTGAAGGCTAATGACAACCGGCCCTTGCTGGAGGTGACGGCTGAGGTAGCAGGGAGAGGCGCTCCCATGGCTGGAGCCCCAGCATGAGAGCTGTGTGTTGGGGTCCCCTCTCTGGGGGTTCACAGCTGGCAGTGCCTGTCCCTGCTGCACCCACCCCATTGGAATTAGGGGCGAGGACAGGGCTGGGGGAGTGTTGCACATCTGGCATTGGTGGTTCAGTGGTAGAATTCTCGCCTGCCACGCGGGAGGCCCGGGTTCGATTCCCAGCCAATGCAACAGCTGCAAATTTTTGCACCCCGGTGTCCATAGGGGACACCTCAGGGCTGCTGGAGTGCCTGTAGGGAGTGTCCAGAGGTGCTCCCTTGGGCACCACTGTCCCCTTGGCCTCATCCCTGTGCCCACTGGGTGGGTGCTCAGGCTCTGATGCTGGCAGCACCAGCTCTGCAGCGAGTGTCCTTGGTTTGGTGGCATTGTGGGTGCAGTGAGAGGCACTGATTTGGTGACAGAGAGCATCTCCGCTGGGTGGCAGGTAGGGACACTGGCTCGGTGGCAGTGAGGGTCCGTGTCTTGGTGGCAGTGAGGATCTCTTTCTCTGTGGCAGTGGGTGGGTGCTGTCCCCTGTCAGGGTCCCCAGGCCACAGAGCCGTGTGGCAGCTGTATGCAGCCCCATATCTGACACAGGTGGCTCAGTGGGACAATTGTCACACTCCCCATTCCCTCTCCAAGAGTCCAGGTTTTGTTCCTGGCCAGAGCAGCCCTGATGTCCTGCCCTTCACCTCTGCAGCTCCAGCTCCCTCTGCCTGTCCTGGGCTCCATGTGGCCTCAGGCTGCTCAGGGCTGTGGGTGCTGCTGAACCCCAGAGGAATCTGCATTTCGGTGCTGGATGGGGGTGGTGTGTCACAGCTGGGTTTTCAGGGTGAAGCCAAAGTGTGTCTGTGTTGTCCTGTACTATGGGGCAGGTTCTGCAATCCCCTCTGAGAAGGGAGCAAGCTCTGCTCATTGGTCTCATCAGAGTGTTAACTCTGAAGACTAATGACAACCGGCTCTTGCTGGAGGTGATGGCTGAGGCAGCAGGGAGAGGCGCTCCCATGGCTGGAGCTCTGGCATAAGAGCTGTGTGTTGGGGTCCCCTCTCTGGGGGTTCACAGCTGGCAGTGCCTGTCCCTGCTGCTCCCACCCCATTGGGATTAGGGGCGAAGGGCAGGGCTGGGGGGGGGGGTGTTGCACATCTGGCATTGGTGGTTCAGTGGTAGAATTCTCGCCTGCCACGCGGGAGGCCCGGGTTCGATTCCTGGCCAATGCAACAGCTGCAAATTTTTGCACCCCGGTGTCTATAGGGGACACCTCAGGGCTGCTGGAGTGCCTGTGGGGAGTGTCCAGAGGTGCTCCCTTGGGCACCACTGTCCCCTTGGCCTCATCCCTGTGCCCACTGGGTGGGTGCTCAGGCTCTGATGCTGGCAGCACCAGCTCTGCAGCGAGTGTCCTTGGTTTGATGGCATTGTGGGTGCAGTGAGAGGCACTGATTTGGTGACAGAGAGCATCTCCGCTGGGTGGCAGGTAGGGACACTGGCTCGGTGGCAGTGAGGGTCCGTGTCTTGGTGGCAGTGAGGATCTCTTTCTCTGTGGCAGTGGGTGGGTGCTGTCCCCTGTCAGGGTGCCCAGGCCACAGAGCCGTGGGGCAGCTGTATGCAGCCCCATATCTGACACAGGTGGCTCAGTGGGACAATTGTCACACTCCCCATTCCCTCTCCAAGAGTCCAGGTTTTGTTCCTGGCCAGAGCAGCCCTGATGTCCTGCCCTTCACCTCTGCAGCTCCAGCTCCCTCTGCCTGTCCTGGGCTCCATGTGGCCTCAGGCTGCTCAGGGCTGTGGGTGCTGCTGAACCCCAGAGGAATCTGCATTTCGGTGCTGGATGGGGGTGGTGTGTCACAGCTGGGTTTTCAGGGTGAAGCCAAAGTGTGTCTGTGTTGTCCTGTACTATGGGGCAGGTTCTGCAATCCCCTCTGAGAAGGGAGCAAGCTCTGCTCATTGGTCTCATCAGAGTGTTAACTCTGAAGACTAATGACAACCGGCTCTTGCTGGAGGTGATGGCTGAGGCAGCAGGGAGAGGCGCTCCCATGGCTGGAGCTCTGGCATAAGAGCTGTGTGTTGGGGTCCCCTCTCTGGGGGTTCACAGCTGGCAGTGCCTGTCCCTGCTGCTCCCACCCCATTGGGATTAGGGGCGAAGGGCAGGGCTGGGGGGGGGGTGTTGCACATCTGGCATTGGTGGTTCAGTGGTAGAATTCTCGCCTGCCACGCGGGAGGCCCGGGTTCGATTCCCGGCCAATGCAACAGCTGCAAATTTTTGCACCCCGGTGTCCATAGGGGACACCTCAGGGCTGCTGGAGTGCCTGTGGGGAGTGTCCAGAGGTGCTCCCTTGGGCACCACTGTCCCCTTGGCCTCATCCCTGTGCCCACTGGGTGGGTGCTCAGGCTCTGATGCTGGCAGCACCAGCTCTGCAGCGAGTGTCCTTGGTTTGATGGCATTGTGGGTGCAGTGAGAGGCACTGATTTGGTGACAGAGAGCATCTCCGCTGGGTGGCAGGTAGGGACACTGGCTCGGTGGCAGTGAGGGTCCGTGTCTTGGTGGCAGTGAGGATCTCTTTCTCTGTGGCAGTGGGTGGGTGCTGTCCCCTGTCAGGGTGCCCAGGCCACAGAGCCGTGGGGCAGCTGTATGCAGCCCCATATCTGACACAGGTGGCTCAGTGGGACAATTGTCACACTCCCCATTCCCTCTCCAAGAGTCCAGGTTTTGTTCCTGGCCAGAGCAGCCCTGATGTCCTGCCCTTCACCTCTGCAGCTCCAGCTCCCTCTGCCTGTCCTGGGCTCCATGTGGCCTCAGGCTGCTCAGGGCTGTGGGTGCTGCTGAACCCCAGAGGAATCTGCATTTCGGTGCTGGATGGGGGTGGCGTGTCACAGCTGGGTCTTCAGGGTGTAGCCGAAGTGTGTCTGTGTTGTCCTGTACTATGGGGCAGGTTCTGCAGCCCCTCTGACAAGGGAGCAAGCTCTGCTTATTGGTCTCATCAGAGTGTTAACTCTGAAGGCTAATGACAACCGGCTCTTGCTGGAGGTGATGGCTGAGGCAGCAGGGAGAGGCGTTCCCATGGCTGGAGCTCTGGCATAAGAGCTGTGTGTTGGGGTCCCCTCTCTGGGGGTTCACAGCTGGCAGTGCCTGTCCCTGCTGCTCCCACCCCATTGGGATTAGGGGCGAGGGGCAGGGCTGGGGGAGTGTTGCACATCTGGCATTGGTGGTTCAGTGGTAGAATTCTCGCCTGCCACGCGGGAGGCCCGGGTTCGATTCCCGGCCAATGCATCAGCTGGAGCTTTTTGCATCCTGATGTCCCAGAGGGGACCTTGGTGACACCCTGGTGGCCTGTCCTTGCAGACAGATGTTGAGGCGGTGGTGGCTGACCTGGTGAAGCTGGTCCACAGCGGGGGCATCGAGAGCCGGAGGAAAGCCGTCCGCCCCAAGGCGCTGCTGGACAACTGTCTCAAGGTCATGCGGATGCTCTACGGGGTACCCTGTGAGTGGGGCTGTGGGGAGCCTTCAGGAATGGGGATGCCATGTGTGGGGGTCCTGTCTCATGAAGTGACATCTGTCCCCTCTGCTCAGGTCGTTGGGAGTCCACCTAACGCCGCAGAAGACCCCTCGCTTGATGCCTTCTCCTCGCCCTGGAGCCTGGGATGCTTCCTCTGCTCTGCCTCCCCCCAACAGAGCCCCTTTGGGGGTCACCAAGGAAGGTGCAAAGGGGGGACAAATGCCACCCCCTCCGGGACCAAATGCCACCCCCTCTGGGAACCTGGCACTGTGCATGGACACAGGGTCGGCTCCATCCGAAATGCCAGGGACGTTCTGCAGAGGTGCGGGCTGGGGGGGCTCAGACACAGCCTCCCCTGCGGGCAGGTGGCTGCCGGCTGCTTTTGTGGGGGGGAGATGCTGCCCTTCCCTGCTGGCAGCAGGGCCAGGTCATTGCCCAGTTCCTCTTGGTTTCTATTTTTTTCCTCAGCTTTCATTAAACACCAGGTAATTCTCTAGCGCTCAGCGTCGCAGCTTATCTTCCGACCAGGTCCTGGGAGCCTCCAACCATCCCCGAAATAAAGGACCAGCAGACAGAACCCCAGCTGCCTACCCTGCCTCCTCTTTTGGGGTGTCAGTCCCCTCCCTCAGCTTTCTGGGGGAGGCATTTGCCCTAAGATATGGAGCCCCAGAACCACCGCCTGCCAAGTTGCTTCCATCAGCTCCCCTGGCAAGAAAACATCTGGATTTGTTTGTTGTGCTTGGCAGTGTGGTGCGGGCGGTGTGCTGGAGGGGCTGGGGGCTGGCCGGCTGCCTCCCCACTTCCCAGCTCAGTTATTTACCTTAAGCAGCTATTATAGACCTTAAATGGTGTATTCCTGGCTTCGTCCTGCTTAGGCTTTCAGGTCTATGAGAGTGCACAGGTGAGGCTGTGGGCACTGCAGCATGAGCAGATGCAGTATCTTCTCCTCCTCCTCTTCCTCATGGTTAGTGGTGGTTCATATTTATATAAAGCCCACGCAGAGCTCACTTAAAGCCCACCAGCTACTATCTGTCACTCGATAAAGGACTTCAGTTCAGGGACACCCCTCGCCCATCGCTGTTAGTTGTAACAAATAGTCCTGGGTGGTCTTGGGACTCACCTTGTGCTGCCTGAGCACCCGGGGCTGAGCTCCCAGCTCCTGTTCTGTCACATCAAGCATGGGAACAGTCCCCTCCTGTGCATCCACCGTGGGAAAACTGAAGCTGCCTCAGCAAAATGACCCCAGCCAGGCTTCCCAGAGCATCCCCGCAGCAAACAACTGGGCTCAAGGCTTGCCAAAGCCCTACGTTTCCAGCTCAAGTGCCCACTTGAGATGTTGCGACATTATTTTTTTTCTGGTCCCTCTTTTGAGGGGTTCAAAAATGTGAACTGAGAGCAGCCGTGAAAACTCACTCACGCGATGGGGAACCAGAGCCTGTTTGCAATATCTCGTGCTGACCCATGCGATGGGATGCGTGCAGGGACAGTCAGCCCTGGGCGAGGTGCAGAGGTCCCAGAGGACACATCTAGGGATGTGCTGGAGCTTGGGAGATGCTCCTGCTGTGAAAACTGCTGGAAAAAGCAGAGCCTTTTCTCACCTTGAATCAGCAGAAAAAAAGCCCGTCAGCAGCCTCAGGATGGGCACAGAAAGGCCAAGTGCTTTTAGGGAGCTGAGCTCAGTAGGGATGGGGCTGGGCGCCACTAACAATGCCCTATGGCCACAGTTTTGGGGCTGTCTGTGAGGCCACCAGTCCCCAGAAGCCACCAACCAGGCCACTTTCCAGTGTGGCTTATGGCCACAGAGAGAAGCTGTATCCATTGAGCAGTGTCAGGATGCCCAAGGGGAAATCTCCCCAACCACCAGGGATGTCCCAGCAGAGCCTGGCACCAGGATTCAGGACCTTGGAGCATCCTTCCCTCTGCAGCCCCAGCACAACTCAGCATCTTGGGGCAGGGGCGACAACCTCAGCTCTCACCCCACAAGCAAAGGGTCCCTGCCCTCATCCCACAGAACCAGAATGAGCCTGGAAATGGCAATAATTAACTTTACTGAACTCAGCAGTCTCACCAGGGCAGGCTCTGCCCTCTCCAGTCCCAGAAAGTGCCATTGCTGGTGGCCGATAGCCGCGCCAGCAGCCGCAGGATGCCATGCACACTCTCCTCCATTGTCACCGGGCCCTGCTGGACTCAAGGACATGGGGACAAAATCAGCCCCAACCCCTTCCTGACAACCCCAACCCCAAGTGCAGTGGGATGCCAGCTCCGGCTGGTGCAGGCTGGGAGAAGCTGGAGGTGCTCTAGTATCCATGGGATGCAGCTTTGCACAAATTAATCATCCCTAATTCGGGTGCTATAGTGATGGAGATTTATTTTGTGGTTCCTAACAAAAAAGTGACTCATTTGTTGTCTCTGCAAGCCAGCGCAGGGTTAAGCTCTGCTCGGCGATGTTGCAAGAGGCTGCTCGTCACCAGCCTTACCTGCCTCCCCTTGGCACGGGCAGAGGAGAAAATGAATTTGGGGTAATGATGGCCCGGGGGTGCGTGGGGTGCTGGGGAAGCAGCACTCTGGGTGCAGCCTTCCCTCCTGCGCTGAGTGTGGGGCTGGGGTGCCCTCTGCTGACACATGTTTGGGCTGGGACATGAAATAAGTATTGGGAAGGAAACAGGATTTTTTTGGGGGGGAGAGCCCAGAATGGGCTTTTTGCTGCTGTGGTGCAGCTCCCCTGGGAGCGAGGGGAGGTACAGGGGTGAGTGTCCCAGGGAAGGGGTGTCCCCGGGACTTTGCTGAGCCAGAGTGGCTGTGCACCTCTTGTCACTCACCGTCCCCTGTCCCAAGGGAGGTGTCACACAGCCAGGGTCCACGGATACGCAGAGGATCCCGCTGTCGCCATACTCCAGAGCCAGGCACTTGGTAAGCATGTTCAGAGCAGCCTGCGGGGGGGGAGCAAACCCCATCGCCACCATCATGAAGTGGCACTGCCATGCCTGGTGGTGGGGGAGAATCCCACAGGAGCTGACACTCTCCCCCAAATTCCTCCCCACTCGCTCCATGGCAATACCTTGCTGCAGCGGTAGGAGACATCCTGCCTCTCCTCCCAAGCCTCTGCAGCTGCGATGGAGCCAAGGATGCTGGAGATGTTGATGATGGCAGCTCTGCTGCAGCTCATCCCCTGCTGCGCTTCAGCCTCAGCCGCCTCCTTCAGCAGGGGCAGGAATGCCTGCAGGGGTTGGGCACTCAGGCATCACCAATCCTCTTCCTCCCTGCTGCCAGTGTCTGGGGCGGGTGGTGCCTGCGGCCTTACCTGGCTTGTCTGCAGCGGCCCGATGGTGTTGGTGGCATAGACGAGGGTCATGTTCTCTGCAGTCTCAGTGGCCAGTGTGCTGCGCCGCCTGGTGCAGGTGGTGTTGATCAGGACATTGAGACCAGCGCTTCCCACCTTCTCCTGCACCTTCCCGACTGCTGCCTTGATGCTGTTGGGGTCTGTCACATCTGCAAGGGGACAGGAGGACTTGGGGGCGAGCTGGTGGCCATTATCCCAGGCAGGATGCTGTAGGAGATGGTGGGAGGCAGCTCCCAGCCACTGAGCATCCTCCTGGTCCTGGCAGTGACCTGGTTGCGATGAGTGAAACTGAGGGATCCGCGTGCTTGGGTGGTGTTTTATGGAGCCACCCACAGGCACCATTAAATCCCAAGAGGCTTTGTCCCCTTCCCACGCGAGCACCTACCTAGAGGCAGGACCACGACGCTGGGGAAGCCCAAAGCCACCTCATTGACTGCCTACATGGAGAAAGGGGGGGTGGTGTTTCAGGTGGGGAGACTTGCTGGGAGGGTGACCCTGCACTGTGCTGACGTGGGAACCAGGCGGCCCCATGTGTCAGCCAACAGGTTTCAACAAGCCCCGGTGGGAGCAATTTGGCGCAAGTCGCTCCTTTTCTGCATCCCGCTGAGCCCTTGGCAGCTTCAAAGCCCCCGCAGTGATGCCTCCAGCGTGGGGGCTACCAGCGAACTCCCCCCCACCCCAGCCACATACCTCCTGCCATGCACTTATCTATGCCAAGAGAAGAAAAAAATCAAATATATACAAATATATGTATTTTTCCATGGCATTCACAGCGTAGGATGCTGATGCTCAGCCCTAAAGTAAGGTGGGGATGGCAGCACCCCCCAGGCACTGTGTCTCCCAGCCCATCCTGGAGCTGACCCCCGCTTAGCACGCTCCTTACCTTCCCCTGGGGGTCCAGGCAAGCGGCAAAGAGGTGCTGGGGGGGGCTGGGTTGCTCCAGCAAACCCTTCAGCAGCCCCAGGCCGAGCCCCCCGTCACAGCCGGTCAGCAGGACGCTGCCCACACTGAGCCCCTCCATCCCCACCGCTGCCACAGCCGGTTGTGCCGCCCCAGAGAGGTTTGGCAATTGGCCTTGGTAATTTGGGAGGTGCCGACGCAGGTGCTGCTGGGATGGGTGGAGGTGGTGGGGGGCAAATTGGGTGTTACCAGGCTGGGGGGGGGTGGGGCAGGGTGATGCTCTTCTGCATCCCAGGTGTCACCCATCACCTTGATCATGGGGATACCTCACCACGGTTGTACCCCCACAGCACCTGCCCCCTTCTCAGCCATGCGCACCCCAAAGGGGTGCTGGGACCTTCTCACCTGTCCCCTATTATTGGGGTGACCCCAGGGGACCAGCACATCCATAGGACTGCAGGCAAGGTCATTAATTACAGTACAACCTTTATTAATACTGGAATCTTCACAGTGCATTCGTTACTTGTAGCAGTGACTATGGAAATCGGGGAGTGGGGGGGCAGGTGGGAAAGAGGGGAATTACCACCAAAAAAAAAGAAGAAACAAAAATTAAAATAAGAGAGGGAATGAAAGAAAGAGAAAGAAACCTGGCTGAGGAATAGGGGAAGCGGCGGCAGAGGCGGGACCACGGAGGGGAAATAAATTAAAAAAAAAAGGACCAAGTTAACAACAGCACCAGAAAAGTTACTTCAGTTGAAAGACAGGTCTTTTTTTTTCTTTTCCAAGGAATTGTCATTTTCTGTACAAAATAAGAGACTCCCCCCCCCTCCCCCAAACCCAAACATTTGTCACTTGGCATCAGCGGTTCTGGGCAGGAGAAGGTGGGGGGGACTAAATCGAAGGTGGGAGGGGACTAAATCGTTATTCCTAAGGGTGAGAGAAAGGGGGAGCTGCAATGCGACAGACAGGAGGGTGTCGGGGGGGGCTATGTACAGCGGGGGGGCCAGGGGTTTGTGCTTTCCTCCAGCCGCCGGCAGAAATCAGCTGCTTCGTTTTGGGAGAGGGGTCTGGGTGCAACCCCCTGTCCCCCAGACCACCCCCCCAGCAGGACCCTGCGCAGGGTCTGCTGGTGCTGAGGGAGAGGGAGGGGGTTTGGGGGGGCTGTGGGAGGCCCCCCAGTGTTCTCTGGTGGGGCAAAGAGGAGATTTGGCACCCTCAGCTGCTGGGCCCCGGTGTCCCCCGAGCTGGAGGGGGCTGTAGTGTCTGCCCCCCGCTGTCCACCCATCCTCTCACACACGTGTGTGTGTGTCCCCCCCCTCCCCACTGCTTCTGACCCCCAAAATGGGGCTGAGCTGTGCTGGCCCCAAGCAGGCAGCCAGGGGGACAGGGCCCCCCAGCTCCTGGTGCTGCTCCTGCTGTGGCCCTGCTGGCACTGTCCCCTCCTGTGGGGTTGGGGACAGCTGCTGTGCCCAGGGAGGGAGAGAAAAGAGAGGAAAAAAGCAAACAGAAAAAGGAAAGAGACAAAAGGAAAGGAGGGGGAAGAGAAAATAAAAAGATGGGAAGAAAAAAGAAAGAGAAGAGAAATAAAAGAAGGGAAAAAGAAGGGAAAAGAAGAAACAGAAGAGAAGAAAGAATGAAAAGAAATAGAAGAAAGAAGAAAAGCAGAAGAAATGAAGTAACAGAAAAAGAAGGGGAAAAGGAAGTGAAAAAGAAGGGGAAAAGGAAGTAAAAAAGAAGTGAAAAAGAAAGGAAAGAAGAAAAAGAAGAAAGAAGAAGAGAAGAGAAGAAAACAGAAGAATAAAGAAAAGGAAGAAAAAGATAAAAAGAAGGAAAAGAGAAGGAAAAAATAAGAAAAAGAGAAGAAAAAGGAAAAGGAGAGAAGAAAAGAGAGGAAAAGAAAGAGAAGAAATAGAGGCCAATAAGAAAAAAAGAAAAAGAGTAAAGCGAGAGCCGGTGCAGGAAGGTGTCAGGACGGGCTGGGCCGGGAGGGGGAGCGGGGGGTTTGGGCAGCGGTGCCGGTGGGTGGGGGCTCCCCAGGCGGGGGCTCCCCGGGCGGCGCAGCGGGTGCCCCCAGGGGGTCCATCGGCCACGGTGGGGCCCGTCCCCGCTGGCCAGGGCGTCATCACAATATCCGCGGGGCCGACCTGTCGTTGGTGATGGTCCTGCGCAGGCGCACCCCGCGCCGGATGGCCACCAGCATGTCTTCAGCCGGGGGGTCCATGGAGGCCGCTGGGGGGGGCGCGGGGGTCTCCTCACTGGGGCCAGACCCCGCGAGGGCGGTGGGGAAGGGGAACTGGCCTTCTCCCAGGGCATGAGCGCCGGCCACCAGCTCGCCAATCTTCTCCACCAAGCTGTGCCGGTTGGCGGCCAACTGTTGGTCCTCCTCTTCCTCAGCGGAGAGGTGCTGGGTGGCACCAGGGTAGACGGAGATCTCCATGGCACCACCGCCCCAGGCCGTGTTGGGAAGGCTCAGCCGCTTGGGCGAAGCTTTGGCAAAATCCAGGGGGTTTGGTGAAGCGTCGTCGGCATAGAAGACGCACTCTTCGCTGCCCACCCGCGTGGGGCCGGTGTAGCCGGGGGAGTCGGGCACCGTGGGGGTCTTCACGGGGACGATGGGGGGTCGGATGGGGATGGGGCCGGCATTGGAGAGGGTACGGCGGACTGAGGGCTTGGTGGAGGGTGTGCGGCGGATGGTGGCCACCCCCGGGGTGGTGCCAGCTGGTAGGTTGGTGCCGGTGGGCAGCCCGGCAGTGGAGGCGGGCCGCTTGGTCTGGATCATCCGCCGGTAGTTCTGGGCGATGTTGCTGTTGCGCGGGATGGTGGAGGACTTGTCGAAGTCGCTCTGGGCGTCACATTCCACATCGCCATTCACCGAGTAGCAGTCGTAGTCAGAACCTGGGGAGGGAGCAGCATGGTCAGTCTGGTCAGGTGGGTGGTGGGCAGCCCAGCTGGCACTGCCTTCATAACACAGTCACAGTCAGCCCCAAACAATGTTGTTGCAGCACAACCACAACCAAACTCAGCCGCCGCCACCATGGCAACACAATTCAAACTGGCTCCAACCATTGCTGGCACAACATCACAACATGCTCCCCATTGAGCCCAACCATCACCATCAGAAAGCAACCACAAGCAAACCCAACCATCAGCATCAAAGGCAACCACAAGCACCAAAACCATCACACTGAGATCACAACCAAACCCAGCTGTCACCATTGAATCATGATCACAACTGGCCTCAACCATCACCACCACACAGTTGTAGTCAAACCCAACTATCATCATCATAACCACCCCAAGCACCGCCATCACAATATGATCACAGCCAAACTCCACCATCACATGCTCACAACTGGCTCAGCCAGCACAATCAGAACACAACACGACTGTCCCTGTTGTTACTTGATCTCCAACCACCACCCACTATCTCTGCCTGTACCCAAATGCTGTGCACAAACATGTCACCACCAACCACACTCTACATGGTGCTGCCTGTTATTGCACTGCCCTGCACAACCCTAGCCATCAAGACCCAGCTAACATCCAGCTAAACTGCTGCAGTGGCGTGGAGCTTGTGCTTCACACTGAACCCCCACCACACACAATCATAGAAACACAGAATGTCCCGAGTTGGAAAGGATGCACAAGGATCATTGACTCCGACTCCTGACCTAGCATAGGACACCCCAAAATTCACACCATGTGTCTGGGGGGGTTGTTCATTTGCTTCTTGAACACTCCCAGGCTTAGGGCTGTGGCACCTCCCTGGGGAGCCTGTTCCAGTGCTCCAGCACCTCTGGGTGAAGAACCTTTTCCTCATGTCCAACTTAAACCTCCCCTGGCACATCTTCCTGCCATTCTCTCGGGTTCAATTTCATCCCATCAGCTCCCATATGACACAACCACAGCCTGATGCTAGACACCCAGTGCACACAGACGTGCCTCTGGACCAACAAAGCCTCTGTTGTCCCATTCCCCTTTCCAGGTGCCACTTCAAGTGACTCCAGATGCCCGTCGCTGCCGCAGGGGGTGGGTACCTTGGGAAGGAATGGTGTCCTCAGAGCAGGACGGGGTGGTGGTCTGGGTGCTGTACCCGCTGGAGTACTGCAGCGAGTCCCGGCTGCTCTTCTGGTGCTCCAGGCTCAGCCCCCGTGTCAAGACCATGGCCAGGTCGCTGGCGGCAGGGGACACCTCCTCCCCATGCTGCGGGGAACAAGGGACAACATCAGCACCCTCGTTCCTCTCTTGAGATGTCCCGCAAAAGGCCACCACCTCTGTGCTCTCCAACCAGAGCCAGTACCTTGGCAGCAATGGTAGCCGGTGACATGCGGGGCCTGGGAGCGTCCTCAGTGCCGATGGCCAGGTACCCACCGGGGGACGAGCCCATCTCCGCTTCCCGCAGGTGCTCCACACGGTCCTTGCGCCGCTGCAGGGGGGGGACCACCGGCTGGTCGTAGGCGCTGGCCTTGGACCAGTCCTGCAACAGGCAAGGCATGGAATGATGCTGGGGACACTGGGACCAGAAGCCAAAAGCAGGGCAGATGGGGTCATGTGCTATGTCCCCGCTATGAGCCATGGGTGCTGCCTGGGATGCTCTGTCCTGTGGCGGGATTGGGTGAAGGGGATCTGGGGGCTGAACCCCTTGACGTGTGGGGGGACCCACATGTGAAATGCATAGAACCACAGAATCATTTTGGTTTGTTGGTTGGAAGAGACCCTTCAAGATCATTAAGTCAAAACATTAATCCAACACTGGCACTAACCTCTGTCCCTAAGAACCTAATCTCCATGTCTTTTAAATCCCTCCAAGGGCAGTGACTTCACCACTTCCCTGGGCAGCTTGTTCCAATGCCTGACAACCCTTTTCATTAAGAAATTTTCCCCAATATCCAGTCTAAACCTCCCCTGGTACAACCTGAGGCCATTTCCTCTCGTCCTGTCACTTGCTACTTGGGAGAAGAGACCAACACCCTCCATGCTACAACCTCCTTCCAGGCAGTTGCAAAGAGTGAGAAGGTCTCCCCTCAACCTCCTCCAGGCTGAACCCCCCAGGTTCCTCAGCTGCTCCTCATCAGACTTGTGCTCCAGACCCCTCACCAGCTTCATTGCAACCTTGGTGGGATGTGGGACAGCACCAGGGAGGAGAGGAGAGGAAGAGGAAGGTGCTGCTGCTGAAGGCTTCACCTTTCCACCACCCGTCCGTGCTCCAGCACTCACCGATGTGGGGGAGCTGCACTCGCTGACTGACTGGCAGGTTTCAGAGGCCTCCGAGGATGCTGAGCTGGAGGATTTCTGCCGTGCCAGGTAGCCGTGCCATGATCCAGCAGGGAGAGAAGAGCTGTTTAGTCAGCACAGCCATGACCCCAAGGTACAGCAGCACCCACAGCCCCTGCGGCCCCCCCAGGCCCCCAGCCCATGGCAGCAGATGTGGGTGGGCAAGCAGGATCTGACCCGGCAGTGCGGCTGCAGAGCCAGGGAGATGCCAGCTGGGTGATGCCGGGATGTTCAGCCCCTTCTTCCTGTTCACCCCAAGCCCCACAGAGCCAGAAGTAATTTTTGGGGGGAAAGGATGGTCCCCACAGACATGGTGTTGGGATCCACAGGAGCTCAGGCGGCACCAGGGATCAGCAGCTCCCAAGGGACCTGGAGCGTCCTCAGCACTGGGGAGGGGGCAGGAAAAGGTGAAAGCTTTTCTTGACGTTGACTGCTGGGGAACTGGGACAAACGGGGTGTTACCGGGCTGGGGTGATTGGGAAATACCCTGTTTACACTGCACCAGGTGGGGGGATACATGTGTCCTACCCCTGTGGGGGTCACAGATAGGGTTTCCCTTCAGTGTAGCCTATGGTGTCCCCAGGCAAGGCTGGCACCCCTCAATATTCCCAATATTTATGTCCTGTGATGCCAACACAACTGGAAAGACACCATCACCTCTGCACCAGACAGACCCTTGTGTTGCACCCAGCAGCACCCACCCATTCTACAGAAGGGGAAACTGAGGCACGGGGTGGGGGTTGGTGGCGCTGACCCTCTCTGTACCTGGCTGGTGATGTCCGAGGGCATGGGGGACGGTGGTTTGGAGTAAGCGGTGTCCTGGGAGATGAAGCCGGAGTCGTGGGAGGAGACGCTGGAGAGGCGGGTGGTGGCGGCGGAGGGCTGCGCCAGGCTGCGGTAGCGATAGGTGGAACTGGGTGAGCAGGTCTGAGCCCCGCCGGGCCACGCCACACCACCCTTGGCACTGCTAACGCTGCTGAGGGGGCGCGGGGCGGGGACAGGGACATGCCAGTGGGAAGGACAAAGGAAGGAAAAGAGAGTTTAAGATGGAGGTTTGGAGGTGGTGGAGGGTCCCCGGACTGCAAGCCCAGCACCCTGCCCAACACCCCAACCTGGGGAAATAGAGGCACATGGTCCTCCCAGGGCATTCCTTTCCCTTCTGGGGCCCCCCAGTGGCAGGGGACAGGCTGGGGACCACGGCAAAGGCAACATATTTGCCCCCATGGCCCCCCAGACAGCTCACATTGTCCCCAAAACTCGGAGGACAGGGCACGTGCCAGGCACCCATCCTGCTCCACAGATCCACTGGCCCTGACCCTGTACCCATCACAGCATGCCAAGATCAATTCCTCCACATTACTGGGGACCAGTCTGCCATATGGATATATAGAAGTGGACATACACTTCGTGAGCACCCCCAAAGGCCATAATTAGCATCATTAGCCTGCTGAGATTAACAGAGGGAGCTGGATTTCCTGCCATCCCCTGCACTGTACCTGCACATGCTGGACTTGCGGGAGCTGGAGCTGCTGGGTGAGGACGGGGGTGTCTGGTAGGACCAGCTGTAGTCAGAGCCCTTCAGGTCCTTGATCACCTGCAGGAAGGATGGGGTTTAATCCCCCAAAGATATTCTCCCACCCGTCCCTCCCCTCCATGGTCCTCCCCACTGACCTGCTCGCTGGCGGGGGGCAGCTTGTGGGGCTCAGCAGTGAGCACCACCAGGTCCTCAATGATGCCCTGCAGGTGGGTGATCTCCCCCAGCATGGTGAGCTCCCCATTCTGCAGCCAAAGAGGAGCATCAGTACCCACCGGGCAGCAGCAAATGCACCCCCGACTCCCCCAGTGCCCTGTGCTCACCACCACGGGCTGCAGGAAGGTGATGAAGGTGCAGAAGCGACCCCGCTCCTCGATGAGGGCTTTGCGGACCGCCTGCTTCTCTGTCTCCTCCAGCAGCAGGTACATGTCATTGACGTCCTGCAGCGCATTGTCCAGCTGGGGCTGCAGGTCCCCCTTCCCTGCAAGATGGGGTACCATCAGCGCTGGGTTCCACCAACACCCTCCCCATATCTGTTGGGGGTCCCACGGCCAAGCCAAGGCCACCCTCAGGC
Organism: Columba livia; assembly: GCF_036013475.1. Lineage (NCBI taxonomy): Eukaryota > Metazoa > Chordata > Aves > Columbiformes > Columbidae > Columba > Columba livia. The sequence goes on from NC_088614.1 coordinate 11,513,702, forward strand.
TCCCAGTGTCCCCATCACCCCATCCTCACATCCCAGCAGGTGCCACAGGGTCCCCCTGCTGTATCCCAGGAGGGCCTGGGGACACCCTCACCCTGTGGCAGCCCTGGGCGGGCTCCTCTGCCACCCTGTCCCCATCCCTGACGGCACTTGAGCCCAGGGATCTGCTGGGGTGCCACCGCGGCAGGGCTGGTATTGTCCCAGGATGGAGGGTGCAAGCTAAGCTAAGATAAAAGCTGGGGGGCGGGGCGGGGGGCACAGGGAGCGGATGGATGGACAGACAGACAGATGGATGGAGGCAGCCCCAGCCCCAGGGAGACTTGTGGGGGGAGCAGATGAGGAAGCAGAGAGAGGGTCAGGGTAGTGGGGGCAGCGGTTCACTTACCAAGCAGCTCTACAGGAAGGATGTGGAGGGGAGGGGAGAGAGAAGGAGACAGAGAAAACGTGTGAAAAGAGGCCGAGGGCTGGGGCGCGTGCCCCCGCCTCCCCGCCACCCCCTTTATTCTGTGGGGGGAGCAGCGGGACCCCCCAGTGCTCACCATCCCTGGGGGGGCAGCCAGGGGCCCCCATCCAGGATGCCCGTCCTGGCCAGGGGTGCTGCTGAGGGGCTGGCAGGGGTACCCTACGCCCCCCAGAATACAACCCTCACCTTTGCGAGCTTTTTTCTGGAGCTTGAGGGTGTCGGAGGATTTTTTCTTGATCTCATGGCGGGCTCGCTTGTACTCTGGGGGCACAGAAGTGCTGTCAGAGGGGATCCCCACCTGCTGACCAGTGCAGCCCCCCAGCATGGATCCAGACCATCCTGCCCATACCTTTCGCGTGGTCTTTGTCCAGCTGGTTGGCAGTTTTCTTCCAGTCCTCAATCCTGTCCTGCAAAGGGTTGATCAGGCTCTCCATGAGGGCGCTGGAGCCGGGAGAGAGAGAGAGGCAGGGAGTGTGGGAGAGCGCTGGAGATGCACTGTGCACCCCAACCCGGGCCCAGCTGACATCCAGCATCTTCTTCATCAAGGAAAGGCTGAGCCCGGCCAACTCGTGTCACCAATGCCCCAGGCACACTTACTTGGTGAACTGCCGGAGCTTGGCCTCAATGCTGCGGTGCCGCATGCACATGCGGGTCAGTGCAGAGCCGATGTCCCTGGTAGCACCTGCGTGGAAGTGGGGGGAGTGAAATGGTGCTGTTGAGGGGCAGGGGACACCCCCACACCAGTGCCAGCTCAGTTTGTATACTGGGACCAGGCTGGCTCACAGCAGGGACAACCAGCACTGGGATGCCCTCGGTTTGGAGATGCTTTGGGTCAGGGATGTCTCTTTTTTCCCCCAACAAATCCACTAAATAAATAAATCAACATCCACTAATAAATAAAGCACTAAGTATCCCTTCCTGGTCCCTCAAAATGAAAACTCACTCCTGGTTTTTCCCAGTTTGCCTCACATCTGGTGCTGGGAGGTGGACCAGGGAAGGGAGGGGGTGAGTTACCGCACAGGCACAGACAGAGAAACTGGCCGTCTGGGAGCAAATGGCTCCTGGACCAATGTCCCTCCCCAGATCCGTGACAGGCTGGTGGCTGCTCTGTCACCTCCAGGCACAATCCCAAGGGCACAGACAGGGAGTCAGAGCTCTCTGGGGGACATTGGCCAGCAAGGGAAAGCAGAAGCATCCCGTTTTGGTGAAACACCTGTTCACTCTGAAGCCTAAGGATGGCCACATGGTGGCAGTGCTGCTGGCAAATCCCAGGAAGAGCAGCAATCCAAAATCCCTGGGTGCAAGCTAGGGAGTGATATTCTGTTTTTCTCTTCCCCCCAAAAAGCCTCCAGAGACACTTTCCACCCTTTGCAAGAGTTTTGAGCACCCCCAGACCCTCCAGTGCTGTGGAAACAGGGAACCCTGCGGGCTGAGGGCTTTCTGTACTGGGGTATTCTCCTAATCCAGCTCCTAATGCTCTTATCCTGGCTCCTCCTGCTCCTAATCCGATTCCACTGCTCACTCACACACTGTGTGTGTGAGGCTGCCAGCCAGCCTCCACCTAATGCCCTGCCTCAGTTTCCCCATGCTGCCGCTCTGCCTGACACTGCTCCTCCCCAAATAAAAGCAGGGATGTCCCCAAGATACCACTGTTTAGCGCAGCATGACAGGGGGGCCCCTGTGACACTGACTCCAGTGGTGCTGGTCACCAGCTGTTCCCAGCATCCACCCTGTGTCCCCTCCCTCGCTTTCAGTGCCTGGGCTGGAGAGGAGCTGGAGCAGCCCTAATCCCCCCGGTGCAGTGGGCTAGTGGGTTTGGAGGCAAAGCTGATCCAGGCTCAAGCTGCCTACTCCTCCTTCTCCTCCTCCTCCCTGCGCGGCTCCAGATGGCTTGGATGCCGCCAGTCTGCAAACCAGCCCAGGACCATCTGCTTGGCAGAAGCCGAGCGGTGGGAAGCGGCTCCTCGCCATCAACAGGCACCCGGAGAGGGTCCAGAGGTCCAGGGGTCCAATACCCCAAAGCAGCATGTAGGGGGCCCCACCTGCAGCCTCAGCTCTTCATGTCACTTCCCCGGTAGACTGGGGTTTGTCCCAAAAGCGGTCAAGCGTGGGCTCCCGCATCTTCTCCCTCCACCTAATGCCCCTTCCCCAGAGCCCCCTGGAGCAGCCAGGACTCCCCAGCACCTCCTGTGTGGGTGCAGGGGACAGGGGGCACCTTGGATGGTGAGAAGCAGCGCCCACATGGGTGCCCACCCCACCTGCTCCCCAGCTGCACCCCATCTTTCCAATCCTGCTTCCCAGGGGAGGCTTCACCTCAGGGTGGGGACAGGTTGGATATGTCTCCATGGATGGTGGAGCTGCTGCTTGAAGACCATTGCAGTCATGTGGGCAGGGGACACCCCACAGGGGACACTCACCACCTGTCCCCCTGCCTGGCCCAGCCCGGGGACACCCACCCCTGGGTGGGGAGGACCCTACCTCGGGTGTTGGTGGCCATGTCAGCCACTTTCTGGAAGGCATCCAGGAAGGCAACTGCAGCCAGCACCGTGGTCCTGGGGTGGAGAGAGTGAAGCGGGGAGTTCAATGGGTGCTGGGCACCCCGAGATGTGCCCGTGGGGAGGAGGAAGGTCTCTGTCCCACCCCCACCACCCTGGCCACCACTCACCTGAGCTGGGAGTGCAACTTGGTGGCCTTCGAGTTGAAGTCCTCCCAGATGGGGTAGGAACTCTGCAAGGAGGGAATGGGACAGTGACAACCAGAACCCCTCACCCCCTGTCACCCCCTCCCCAGGCAGGGCAAACCCCCTCTTCACCGTTACAGAGAGATGGGGCAACTTGGTGGCTGTGCCTGGCTTGATGTGGCTTCTCTGATGGCTACTAAAGGCTGAGCACAACCCTGTACCCTCCTGGATTTTTCCTCTTGCACTCTGGCCATGCAAACTCACAGACCATGGAGACCTCAGGATTTTGGGTGATCTCTCTTCCTTTTCTTAAGGTGTGATGACAGTTTATGAGTTTGGAAATTTGAGAGGAGGAAAGGAGCTGGTGCACAGAGAAGCTTTGAGACCCCAGCCAGCAGCAGAGCAGAGCCCTCCAGCGCCCATGGCCTCCCCCAAAGCAGAAATGTCCAAAGCCACCATCATGGAGGGCTCCAGTCCCACAGCAGATTGCCCTAGTGCCCAGCTCCCCGAAGCCCACGAGGACTGACAGGGCAGGAGAAGAGCGCTGGGGTCCCCCCCAGCCATGAATGGGGCAGTTGTGTGGGGACAGGGACAGGTCACAGGTGCTGGGGTGGCCACCCTAGTGCTATCATGGTGAGGCCACCCTGGTGCCATCCTGGCCAGGCCACCCCGATGCCATCCTGGTAAGGCCATCCCAGCAAGACCAGTCCCAGTGCCCTTGTGGTGAGGTCATCCCGAGGCTGTCCTGAAGCCACTGTCCCACTGACGCCATCTGAGTGCTGCCGTTCTTGGCAAGACCAGTCCTGGTGGTGTCTTGGAGATGCCAGTCCCAGTAAGGTCATCCTGGTGCCACCCCAGTGAGGCCAGTCCCAGTAATGTCAGCTCCAGTGCCACCCCAGCAAGGCTAATCCTGGTGTCACCATACAGCAAGGCCACCTCAGTGAGGCCAGTCAGTGTTGTCCTGGTGAGGTTAATCCTGGTGCTGCCTTGGCGAGGTCATCCCAGTGCCAGCTGGGCACAGCTAGGCCAGGTGCGACCATCCTGGTGCGGCTATCCTGGTGCCATTCCAGCATGGCTGGTCCCAGTGCCACCATTCCAGCAAAGCCCTCCCAGCATGGTCAGTCCTGGTGCCACCATCCTAGCGAGGCCATCCTGGTGCCACTATCTGATGGCAGTGCTGGGGGCTTGCAAACTGCCCCCAGGGTGGCCACCAGACTGGGATATAGGTACCAGAGCCAGCTTTGAGGGATGTGGGTCACTGCACAGCCCTGTGAGCCTGGCTTGGTGGCACCTCTGGGGACAGAGTTTGCACTGAGGTGGCACAGGACCAGCCAAACACCGGCTTTTGAGGACCACGAAAGCCTTCCTTTCCTCAGGAGTTGGCAGTGCCCTGGGGACTGCCATTGCCAGAGAGTAGGGCCACTGTCCCCCAGCCACCCTGAGAAGTGCAAGCAGATGCCACCCCCAAACAAAGGGGCAGGTCACAATGACCCCAGCCCTGCCATGATGCTGGGCAGAGGATGAGGATGAGGACAACAGGGACAAGGACATGCCAAGGTCACCCAAGGATGCTGAGCATGCTGAAAGAGAGGCAACAGGAATGAAGCTGGCTTGGGGATGGAGATGCTGCCAGCTTGGGGACTGTCACCAGCGTTCACTGCCTGAGTCCTCCCCAGTGGAGGCCAATGGGTGCCAAAAAGCCCCTCGTCACTGAAATAAGGTCCCTTTGCACCCGTGTCCAGTGCAGGTGGCCTGGCTGCAGGACCCTAAGCACATCGTTGCCATTCAATGCTGTCACCTCCTGGTGCAGGGGGTTATTTTTCCTGTCCCTCAGTGACAGCGCCAGGACACCCATGTGACTGGGAGATGGGGACAGGGATGAGGCACTCTGGGGGCCACTGGTGCTGGGCAGAGGTATGAGCCAAGTCTGGTGAGGCCTTTTTCTTCTTTTTATTATTATGTTTTTCCTCATCTTTCTCATCTACAAACAGCACAAAAATGAATCCAGCCTAGTTTCCTTGCGCATGCTGGTGTGCAACACCATGGTGAGGGGCTCCTGCCTCAACCATGTCCCGATGGGGCCGGGCACGCCGCTGCATGGCCACACTGGCACCAGCTGGGGAGGTAACAGCTCCGGGCTGGCTCATCCCCTCTGCAACCTCAGCGGGGGAGTGGGGAAACTGAGGCACAGGCTGCCTCCACTTCCACCCTGGGGACATGGGGCTCAGCAGGGCTGCCAGGAGGGGCTGGTTGGGGTGAAGGCTTTTGCAGGGACTGATCACCTCAACACCCCCACCAGCCCGGGTCCCCACTGCCCTGGGGCTGGCGCCTGGGGAGAGCTGGGGTTTTCTCACTCGAGGGTTTCTCCCAGTCCCGAGCTGGAGCCAGGCCCCGCGGAGCCACCACCGCCACTCGAAGGGGTTAATCTCCTCAGCAAGGCTTTTTTTTTTTATCCCCCCTCCCCTGCTTTGGCAATGACAGCATTGTCTGGACTGGGCTGCAGCAAGAAGAGAGGAAGAGGAGGAGGAGGAGGAGGAGGAAGAGAGCTTTTGCCTCCCAAAAATGACTGGGGCTAAACCCCAGCACGGGAGCAGCCGGCAGCGGGAATTTTGGCCCCCGGAGATGAAGAAACCCGGCTGGTCCGCTCCTCCCCATTCAGCCCCCGGGGAAAAATGCCCCCCAGCTTTTTTTTTTTTTTTTTTAATGAAAACAAACAAAAAAGCCTTTTTTTAAACACAGCCCCATCCTGCTCCCAGGGAGGGTGGAGGCGATGTCCCCTCCCCAGGCTGGGAAATGGGATCGAGGAGCTGGGAGACCTTTTTGTTCCACTGGTGCAAACCCAAGCGGGTCCGGCAGAAATCCAAGCTGGCGAGTGGAGGGTGGCAGGGACAACACGATGCCCCAGATCAGTGGTGATGCCCAATGTGGGGCCAGTGGTACCTGATGTGGGGCAGCATTGCCTGGTCTATGATACCTGACATGGGGCTTTGATACCCACTGACGGCTACACGGTTGATACAGGACTCCGATACCCAATGCGGGGCTCTGGTAGCCAGTGACGGACACGGGGCTGATATGGGGCTGCGATCCCCAGCGTGGGGTCCGATGCCCAAGGCAGGCCCCTGATGCCCAGCATGGGGTTGATGTGGGGCTCTGACACCCAGTGCCAGTTTCCAGTGCCTGAAGTGGGGACCAGATGCCCAGTATGGGGTTGATGTGGGGCCCTGGCACCCAGTGCTCACCTCCCATGCCCCGATACGTGGCCCTTATGCCTGGTATGGGGTTGATGCGGGGCTCTGACACCCAGTGCCAGCCTCTGATGCCCAATATGGGGCCCCACTACCCGACCTGGCGCTGATGTGGGGCTGCGATACCCGACACGGGGTTGCGATACCCGGCTCCGGGGCTGGACAGCGGAGCGCCGGTACCCGCCGCGGGGCTGACGCGGAGATACGGTCCGCGATGCCGGTCGGTTCGTGCTCGCAGCAGCGGCGGGAGCGGGGGCTGGGGCTGCCCGGTGCGGGGGAAGCGCTGTCACGGCAGCGGAACGGTGGCGGTAGCGGGGGGGGTCCCTACCTTCATGTCGTTGATGATGGCTTGGAAGAGGCCGCCGAGGGCTCCGCACTCCTTCTCCGCTGTCTCCATCGCGGCGCTGCGGCAGCCCGGGGCGGGCGGCGCCGCCGGGGGAGGCCGCGGCGGCGGGCCAGGCTCAGCGGCGGCGGGGGGCGGGCGGCGCCCGGGCGGCGGGGCGGCGGCGGAGCGGCGGGGGGGCCGGGCGGAGCGCGGCGCGGTGCATCGCCCCCCCCGCGCCTTCCCCGGGGGCTGAGCGGGACCCGCCGCCCCCCTGGGCCGCCCCTTGGCGGCGGAGCGGAGTGCGGAGCGCGGAGCGGGGAGCGGAGCGGGACGCGGAGCGGAGCCGGGCGCGCAGAGCGGCGCCCCGGGGCGGTGGCGGGGGCGGAGCAGGGCGGGACCTGCGCGGCACATGCGCCGCCCGCCGTGGGGCCGGGGGGGGAGGTGGAGGACGCGGGGGGTGCGGGGTGTTGCGCCGGGATGCCGGGGCCGGGGGCAGGCCCGGTGGTGCTCGGTGATGCTCCGGGAGCTGCGGGGAAAACGGCTCTGGGAGCCCCCAGGGCTGCAGTGGAGGGAGCCCCGAGGGATGATTTGGGATACTGGGACTCGGGGGCAGCTCCGCTGGCTGGGGGAGCACCGGAGCAGTGGAGGAACCCCACGGGATGCTCTTAGGGTGTGGGTGGGGAGTCCCGTCGTGTGTGCGCAGGGATGCCGGGCCTGGGGTCAGCACTGTGCGATGCTCAGGGGCACCCCCAGATCCCTGGAGGTGCTGGGGGGGTGCAGCTTCCAGGCCAGGGCTCTGTTTTGCCTCCCTCCAAGGGCTTTTTGACCCCCACTGCATCCCGTACCTGGGGAAGGCATGTGCCATAGGTGTGCTGCAGGCAACCACCTTGGTGCAGGCTGAAGTTTAACGCCCTCCGGGGTGATTATATAGCAGCTCTGAGACATCTTACGGCACTCGATTACCACAGAGCCGTGGGAAACGTGTGGCCTGTCAGCAGACGAACCCTTCCCTGTCGCCATCCCGAGGCCTCATCCCCGGCCTCCTGGGATCTCGAGGGATGGGCTGAGCACCCATGCACCTCGCTGCATAGAGCCGTGAAACAATGCCCAATCGGGCTGAGGGGCTCAGCCTGAGCTGCCTATTCCCCTCCTGCCAGAAAAGCAGCCTGATTCCCTGCCGTTGCTGCCCCGGCGGCACCGTGCTGCTCTGGCCGGTGCTGGTCAGAAGCCACCCATAAGGAAACTATTACAGCTCAGTGCTCCGGCAGCTGGCTGGAATTTCTCCCCATAAACCCTGTTCCTTGGCGTGGAAAGAGGCCGCTCAGTGGTGGCAAGCACAGCAGGAGCAATGGGCAGAACCCTGGGACCGGCAGCAGCCCTGGACCATGCTGGCAATGACCCGGCAGCGGCTGGGGACAGGCAACACGGACCCTCTGGCACTCTGAGCAGTCGGAGGGCTGGGGAAGCCACCGTTCACTCATCTTGAGTGTTAAAATTAACCCGCCGTGACCGGGTTTGGAAAGCCCTTTCCTGGGAATGACAGGAATGTCTTTATCCCAGCCAAACCAGCGCTGGTGTGGGGCTGTTTGGAGAGCCCTCTGCCAGAGCCCCGCTCCACTGTAAGCAGGCCAGGAGCCATAAAAACTCCACAAATTCCTTCAGCTCCCTGTTCCTGGGGATCAGGTGAGGGCCTGAAAAACACCAGGGATGCAACTGCAACCTCTTGAACCACAGCAGCCGGGCACATGCCTCAGCACTGCGGGACAGGGTGAAGGCAGCGCCGGCAGCTGCTTGGGGCTGGGAAAATGCCTGTCGCCACTCTGCGGTTTCATGACCGTGGCCTGGAAGAATTTTGGTGGTGATTTTTTTTTTTCCTGCTGGGAAGAGGAGCAGGCAGAGAAGCCCTTGCTCACTGGTGAGCCAGCGTGGCAGGGCTGGGTCTGCCCACGGCTTGGGGTTGAGTGAGATGCTCCAACACTGCCCTTGCTGGGATTTTGGCTCCCCTTGGGGGGTGGAACCAGGAGGATGGGGCACCCAGCAACCAGGAACGGCCTGCTCTGCATCAGTTGTGTATTTTATTGTGGGGAATTTAATGTAGGAATAAAGAATTGAGTCCTGGGCTGGTTGCAATGGGGCCTGCACCACCCCCCGTGTCCCCAGTGCCGGCTGGGAGTTAAGGCTGTGCCATCGTCCGTGCCAAGAGCTGGGGGCTTGGGGAGGGTGGTGGACGCAGGGAGAGGACTGAGTTCCACACACGGGAGTGTGAGTCTCAGGGTGAAGTGCCAACAGCAGCCTCCGACACAGCCTCAGAGCTGGAAGGTGGAAGTAGGGGTGGCAAGAGGTGGCCGGCGGCCCCGCGTGCTTGTTTTCCAGGGCGGGAGGCCAGGGGTTGCTCCCGTCTTCCCTTCCCCTCCGGTCTTGCTGGCAGGAGGCTGGGCGCTCAGCTGACAGTCACGGGGAAGGCATTAGCAAAGCAAAGGGGAGTTTCCTTGCCCTATTGCAAGAGAAGATGAGGTGCTTTTCCTTGCCCCTCGCCTCTTGTGACCATTCCCCATGTCCCTGCATCGCCCACAGGAGAAGGTGAGCACAGCCTCAGGGTCCCCCACCATCTACACACACAGAGTGGCGAGTAAAACCAGCCCTATGCCAAGCGCTTGCGCGTCTCCCTCTGCGACTAACCCCACTGCATCCTCCGGTGGCCAGCAACCGGTATCCCTGTCCCCTGGTCTGTGTCCCCTGGTCCCTGCCCCAGCAACTGTGCACACCCGTGGCTGCCGTGGGGATGCTCAGAGGACCACCCGCCGGTCCAGCTGCTCTGCCCGCCCGGCTCGCTGGTGCCGCGCTTCCAGGTGCTTGTTTTGGACCTTCTCAAAGTGCTGCAGCAGCTCTGTGTAGTCGATATTGGAGGCTGTCATCCTCTTGAAGCCAGTGCTCGGTTTGGTGCTGTCCCTGCAAGAAGGGAGCAGAGGCTGAGGGCAGGAAGAGGCAGGAGATGCCCGTACCCTGGGCGTCCATCACAGGCAGCATCAAGGGTCTGGCCCAAAGAAGGTGAGCCCAGCACGTCCTAGTGATGGTGCCCCACTAATCCCCCCCCTAATATCTGCTTCCTCCCTCCAAAGGCATGAGATGGAGCCCAGGAGATCTAGGGACAGGAGAGAGGGGACAGGACACATCTGCCTCAGCACCCTGACCCCACAGGGGAGGTTTAACCCTTCCAACGTGGATGCTCCCCCCAGTCTCAACCCATTCCATCCAAAAGCAGCGAAGACTGGCTGGAAAGGATGCCAGCATTACATGCCTCAGTTTCCCTGCCCAGTTTTACAAGCAAGCAAAAAATATCCATGTACTATGGCACAGGGGAGGGCTGGTGGCAGTGAAGACAGCTCTAGGAGATGAACGTCTGTGGCTGGAGACTCCAAATGGGGGGTTCCAGCCATGGGTGCTCATCCCCCAGAGCTGTCCCCATGTGATGGAGCAGAAGGAACCAGCCACAGGACATCCATCAGGGAACACGGGGGAGCCCACAGGAGGATGACAGGCAGCCCTCGAGGCCCTGGCATCGCCCCGGGGAGGGGGCAGCTGGGGCTGGTCTGTTATGAAAGCCGGCTTCGGTGTTTGAAGGAATGTAGGTCAGAGTTAATCAGATGCTCAGGCCGTCTGACAGCTCTGGTTGCTCGAAAAAACCCTCGCTGCCGGGGCCAAGGTGGGGGCAAAAAAGCGGGAGGGAGAAGCACATGCAGCCCCCATCTGCCCCCACCCCCCCATTAAAATCAGTGCTGGGTATTGTGGGTACGAGCTCAGCACTGGAGGGCATGAGGGATAAAAGCCAACCCAGGGGAGCAGTTAAAAGCCAAGGAGCAGCGGCGGTGGGGGGTTAATTCAGAAACCTGCCCATCTTGTGAGCTCTTCTTTTTGTTCCCAGGGTTTTGCAGACACAGAACCAGCTTCACCATCAAGCCCTCCCGCTCATTAGCCTGAGGGCTGGAGAGCAAATCCCACTGCTGGTGTCTAATGAGCTGGGTGGGCAGCACCCCTGGGCAGGGAGCAGGAGGATTTCGGCTGGTCCCCAGGGAGGTGCTATCCTTGCACATGGTCCCCAGGGAGGTGCTATCCTTGCACATCGCTGCTCATGGCCCCCAAAAACCAGGGGTGGGGATGGAGCAGCCAGCCTCAGATGTGCACAGGACACAGGGTCCTTTTGGATGCTGCGAAGGCTGTCCAGGGTGGGGGGAGGACACACTTTGGGAGCACCCCCCAGCTGCCGGCGTCTCTCTCTCTGTAAACCTCCTTCCCAGCTCTGCTCGTTTCCATAGCGACCCCACAAGTGAAATTTTCCATCCCAGATGCCAAATGCCTGTGGATGAGGCACAGCCCTCCCAGGGTTACCAAATATAGACACAAAAAACCCCCCAAGCCAGCGCTCCCGGCCACGGGGCAAGGAGCAGCCATGTCCGCAAAGGAGCCGGGGGTGACGGAAGAGTGTGGGGCTGAGCCCTGGATCGTGGGGATGCTCGACTGCGGGAGTGGGGGGATGGCTGGTCCAGCCCCGCTGCTGATGGCCCATCCCCATGGCACTTACGTGGTCTGCATGAGCTCGGGGTTGGGGACACACTGCAGGCGGTGCGAGAGGAGCTGGAAGGCACTGCTCTGGGGCAGCAGCATCAGGAGGCCATAGAGAGCCTTGATCAGGTAGGGGTTGTTCTTCACATCCAGCAGCTGCAGGCGGAGATCTGGGAGAGGAGAGGAGAGGAGAGGAGAGGAGAGGAGAGGAGAGGAGAGGAGAGGAGAGGAGAGGAGAGGAGAGGAGAGGAGAGGAGAGGAGAGGAGAGGAGAGGAGAGGAAGAGGAAGAGGAAGAGGAAGAGGATGGGGAGGTGGATAAAATGCATTTTGTCTCCAGCCTGGGGCACCACAGGTCAGGAGGGTTGGGTGACACCCTCTTGGGGACTCTCTGGAGCAGAAGGGATCTTCTCCACTTGGCCTTGATGGTTATGTGTGCTGGACCATGGTGTTGCTCCCCAGAGGGGAAACCACCTTCCTGCTCCATCCCTCATGGTGTTCAGGGGTAGAAGGGCCTCCTGGAGCTCTACAGACCACTGAGGTCCCTCCCACCTGGGGTAGCCCAGGGGATGGGGCAAGAGCTCACTGCCCCAGCACAGAATCATATAATAGTTTGGGTTGGAATGGACCTCCAAAGCTCATCTAGTCCAAACCCCCTGCAATGAGCAGGGACATCTTCACCCAGATCAGGTTGCTCAGAGCCTTGTCCAGCCTGGCATTTCACCTCCGGGTTGCTACAAGCACCTCTGGTGTCTCCCAGTGAAGGGGGAGCCATGTCCGTCCTCTACTCCAGGTCTTGGAGATTAAGGTGAGCGGAGTGGAGAACCCTCAAGGAATAGCTTGGACTGTGGAAAACCACCACAGACACATGGGTGCCTCACATGGTGGGAAAGTCATCCTCGAGATGAAGCACAGGGCACGACGGGAGCATGACCAAGGGTTACCCCACCTCTACACTGCCTGGCTGCCCTAACCCTCTTCCCCCAAATCTTCTCCAGATCTGGACCTATATAGTCCCTTCACAAAGTCATTTCTGGGACATTTCCCAACACCCCCTGTGTCTAGCTCTACCTCCTGGCAGAAGGAGCCCAGGAGCAGCCAAACATCATCACCAGTGTGAGAAACGACCCTGCAGCCAGCGGTCACCCCAACACATGTCCCATCCCACTCCCGGTTCCCGGCCAGGCCCCAGCTGTGCCAACCCAACGGAGGGGACCCACACTGCAGGGGCTGGATCTGGGGAGGGAAAGAGCTCTGATTTTTTTAGGGCTTAATTTCCAGAAAATAAACACCTTCTCTCTTGCTAAGGGCGCCAGCAGCACCCACAATGCCCCCACAATGCCCCCACACTGGTGGCACATGTGGCTCCCTGCAGCTGCCACCCTACCCGTGTTCCCCCTGAGATGCTCAGTGTGGCGCAGGCTCCCCCCGTCCTCCCCCCCATCCAGTTGTTTGGTGCCAGCTCTGTTCGCTCCCTTAACCTATATCTGGGGGGGGTGAGCTGCCCCCCCCGTGCCCACCCCAATGGGCAGCTCCAGCACTGGGCAAACCTCCCGGCAAGAAGTCTCATAACTTCTGCTCTATTTATTTGTGCGGCGGCTGCCGCTTGTGATGGAGGAGCGGGGAGGGGGATGTGCCTGGGGTGGGGGGGGCACCACATGCCCAGCCCTTCCCCACGCAGGGTTTCTTCCTTACATGTGAATATGGGGCACTCAATGAGCTGCACCAGCTTGTCCACCTCGGTGAGGAAATCCACGGTGACCTCCAGATCCCCGCTGGATGCGGCCGTTAAGGACATTACCTTGGAAAAGGGTGGCCTAGCAGCAGTAGATCACAGAATCATAGCATAGTTTTGGTTGGAAGGGATCTTCAAAGCTCATCCAGTGCCACTCCTGCCAGGAGCAGGGGCATCTTCACCAGGTCAGGTTGCTCAGAGCCCCATCCAGCCTGGCCTGGGATGTCTCCAGGGATGGGGCATCCACCACCTCTCTGGGCAACCTGGGCCAGTGTCTCACCACTCTCACTGTAAAAAATTTCTTCCTCATGTCCAGCCTGACTCTCTCCTCCTTCAGTTTAAAACCATCACCTCCTGTCCTACCACAACAGGCACTGCTAAAAAGTCTGCCCCCATCTTTCTCATAGGCCCCTTTTTAAACTAAACCGGGGTTGGACTAGATGAGCTTTGAAGGTCCCTTCCAACCTAAACTATTATATGATTCTGATTCTATGATGGTGTGGAGGCAATGCCGAGTGTCCCTGTTCCCCAGGAGAAATGCCGGTGCGTGTTGGGAAGGGAATCCATGTGTGTGTTATTAAGCCTCTTCATATGGAAAGCTGCTCAGGGAGGCTCGGAATTTGCCACCACATTAAAACAATCATTCTGCTGCAGGCACAGGGTGAGCTCACCAGGAACCACATCGTGCTGGGCGCCGTCTGCTCCTCATTGGGCCAGGAGGCCAAAACCTTCGTCTTCCTGGGAGGAAGAGGATGCTGAGGAGCCTCCCCTGCCGGGCAGGGGAAGGTCAGGGCTCAGCCATTGCACGCTTTCCTCTTTTTACACCACAAAAAAATAACGACGACTCAAGGGGAAGGGAGCTGGTGAACAGCCAGCACAGGCTGCCCTGCCCTGTCATGGTGGGGACACCACCCTGGTAATGATGGGCTGCAGGCAGGAGGCTGGGCTGGCCCGCAGGGTGACCTTAGTGGCCACAGAGGGACCAGGGACCAGCCCAACCACAGGCCTTGCGGAAAACCCCCAAAGGATACAATTTCTGGATGAGGTCGTAGGCGTGCTTGTAGTTCTGGGTAAGGAAGCAGAGGGACACGGTTGTCACAGGGTTGTGACACCAGGACCGGTACAGGCAGCAGAAGAGGTTACGGCTTTCCTGGGGAAAGAGGGAGACGCCGGGGTTGGGTCACCAGCAGGAGCAAGGATGAGGCACCAAGAGCCCCAGGTCCCCAACACCAACCCACTGGGCTGGCAAGTGCCACCAAGACGCGAAGGGACATTTGTGGAGCCACCATGGCAGCCTGGCTCTGACGTGAGCCCATTGGCCTTGGGAGATGGAGGTCAGGCAGGTTTTGGGGTGGCCCTGGGAGATGCTGCATCCACCGCAGGATGTTGGGGCTGGAGAATGGTGGCTGACCCAGCCCAGAGGACACCACTGCATTGCTGGCCATCCACAGGAGGAGGAGGAGAAGTTTTCCTCCCTCTCCTCGCCTTGCTTGGGTGTTGCCAGTGCTGGTGGCAGCTGTCGGCAAACCCTGTGGGCGCATTCCTGGCAGGGACAGCTGAGGGACCGGGGGCTCTGCTCTTGCTGTCACCTGTCCCCTGGCCTGTGTCAGGGTGGAGGGAGGTGGCAGCTGCTCGAGGGCTTGGGTAGCCTGTTCCCATCTTAGGGGGGAAAAACAAGAGTTGGGCATGTCCTCCAAGCCCCCCTCAACTCCTGAAGAGAGGAGGAATGAAAGGGCCACCCCAGGTACCCAAGTGCCAGTCCTGGGACCTACCAGGTGGGGACTGAGCAGCAAGACATGTTCCCAGGTGGCTTCCCAGGTCCCCACCACCCCCATTACATCCTCTGCAGCAGCTGAGCCTGCTCCCGCTGCCCATACCGGGGTCCTCAGATCCTTCAGTTGGTTCCTCAGCTGGAAGAGCTCAGAGGATGTCAGCAGGATGGTGTTCAGGGTGTGGACCATGGTAGAGGCGAACTTGAGATCCTCTTCCCGAAGCAGTATGTCTGCCATAGAGTGGAAGATGTTCTCTGCGTTCAGAAGTAGACAAAGCTGCCTGGATAAAAACCAGGGGGAGAGCATGAGACCCTGACCTGAGCCCGCACATCACCCCTTTCCTGCAGAGAGGACCAGGGATGAGAGATATGGGTGCACTAGAGGTCAGGCGAGCATGGTGGCACCAGAAAGGAGCTGTTGTGAGGCAACACCAGGGTCTGCATTTGGAGGGTGCAGCTATTCACACCAGGGCAAGGCCAAAAAATGTAGCTGGGCTAAGAGACATTCTCAGTCATGCTGCTCTGGGACCTCACTGGTGCCCTCGAACTCCACATCACCTCCCTCGGTGGGTTTCAGCATCGCCTTCCACCTGGACAACTGCAGTGCAGTTACAGATTGAACATGATGACCCAGTTAGACCAGTATACATGTATACTGGGATACTCTTGAGCTCTGGCCAGTGAAGCTGCAATATGCCCCTGCTCCGCTGGACACCCCGCTGGCAAAGCTCTCCCCAAAACACAGCACAGCCGGCGCCACAACCCGTGCTGATCCGCCTGGCTGGGCCCGGAGGGTCATGGCAGGAATGTTCTGCTTAACAAACCTTGGGGCGTTCTCAAGGTTTTCAACATTGTAGACCAGAAAACAAAAACTTTTTTTTTTTTCTTCTTTTTTTTTTTTTTTTTCTTTTCTTCCGTGTTTGTTTGGATTTGGGGATTTCCTGTTTTTCTCCAGGCTCCTGCCTTCTTGGGCAGTTTGTCTGAGGACACCTGAAATGCTGCCCAGCACTGGCTCAGCAGTCTGGTGTCCACATTGGGGGGACCCCAGGGAGCCCACCCAGCCCCCCAGCATCCACAGATTCTCCTGAAACTGGGATCCTCCACAGGTCCTCACGTGTTCCCCATGGGCTGACAGGGAACCTCAGCACCAAGGGAGATGCTGGCATCCCCCAGAACATCTCTGCTTTCCCCCAAGCACTGTTGCTCACCAAATAATCTCAGCTGGCAAACAATTCCTTCCCTGGAGGCATCTCAGAAGGGTTTAGAAGGCAAAACAAGGAGTACCCATTTGGGAGGCTGGGTGGCAAGCATTCACTAGCTACTTGGTGGGTTGTGGTTTGGCTCAGAGGTGGGAGACACACCTGAACCCCCCCTGGGGTCACCTTTACACCTCCTGGGGTGAGGAAGAGGAAGGACGCGGATTTCCAGCTCCTATTCCTGCGGGGAAGGACTGTCTGAAGACAATACAGCTACAGAAAGACACCACAAACCATACCCTAAAGCCTGGTGTTTTGGGGGCACAGGAAGTAGACGAGGAAGAAAGAAACATATTTTTCCCTCCCCAACACATGGAGGAAGAAACCCCCCATTTTCCTCCCACCTCCCAATCTTGTCAAACAACCCATCCCCTCCTCGCCCAGCCTCGGTTCCTCTCCATCCCGCATCCCGCGTGGCCACCGCCGGACAATGAGATGCTCTGTGTGGGCTTTTACGTAACCCAACCCGGCGATCGCCCTGGACCCCGTTAAAATGGAACGGGCTGGGATAAATAAGCTCATTTATCCCAATTATTCTTACGTAACCGGCTGCATTCATGGGGATGAAAACGCTTCCCCGATTTCTCACTGCTTGGACGCGGGCTGGTTGGAGGAGGGAGAGCGATGGGAAAGTAAAGCATCGAGGCAAAGAAGGGGAAGGGAAAAGCTTTTAGTCCAGCCTGACAGAGCCAAAAGCAAATCAATAGCTCAGCATTGCAGGCAGGATCCGGCCATCGCCAGCTGCGGCAAAGCAAACCCAGCCTGGGCAGGTCCCCAAGAGTGACCTGGCTCCGTCCCACCCTTTCCCAGTAAGAGGGGATAACTGGATGCCCCATCCTTACTGGGCTTCTTCCAGCAGCCGTGCTGGAGTGGGCACCAGGCATTCAGACCATGAAGTGGGATGATTTACTGTGCCCAAAAAGGGGATAGGTCCTCCAAGGAGAAACACCTGGGAGAGTTTTATCCCCATTGCAAAGTGCCCGGTGTGCCGGTACAGGTGGGGACCGGCTCTGCTGCACTGTCGCCAGCTGCTTGGAGCTGGCGAGGAACTGGTGTTTGACATGTTCCAGGTAGAAAGGCTATAAGAAGAGCTCGAACAAGCTCAGACAAACCAAAAAATTGTACTGATGCGTGTCAAGGGCAATTCAGTGACCTTTGGGGCTGCCCTCATCCTCCCATAGCAAAGATGCTGGAGGGGTTCTCCCTCCAACACTCCTCAGTGGAAAAGGAGGGCTCTGGCTTTCCAGAAATAGGAGCTCTGACATTTGGCTGCCTGACGCCGCGTTCCCAGTGAGCAGGGGGCTGAACGCGAGCTGCTTTCTAATTTCAGGCCTGGTTTTGATTAGCTGGGCAAGGTTGGGTTTGCTCCCCCTCTGTTCGATGGCAATGGGAAACTGGAAACCGTCCGGGTGTTAAAGGAGCAGCTGTGCAGAGCCTGTCCCTCTGCTTTGAAGCCATGTCACCCTGGGGGATGCTGCCCATCGGGGTGCCCACCCCCTCCAGCTGCCCCCAGGCAGGGGCTCTCTGGGAGCCACCAGCAGAATGAGTTTGCCAATGCTCAGCAGCTTGTCCCGATGCATCCGGAGACTCGAAACTCCCCATCAAAGCCCAGAACTGGTCCCGAAAGGAGGGGACAACTGGTTGGCTACGCAGCTGCTGGCCTCTGTGACAGGAGCCAGCAGCTGAACCCAACCACTAGCACCGGGTGACTGCCGGTGGAACGGGAGGGTCCCCTGGAGCTGATCCCCCAGGAGGCTTCAATGGCATGAGGGGAACGCGAGGCTGGCTGGGAGGAGGCAGGAGACAGGCCACACAGGGGACAGGTGGCTTCAAGCTACCCAGGCAGCAGCTGAGATGCAGGAGGGGTGGCTGTGGAAGTGGATGGGGCCCAGGGTACAGCGAGCAGGAGCCATACCCCAGATATATACACCCCAGACATGAATACCCCATAAATATATATACATATACAGCCATGATTTTATAGACCTTATTCTATGATTCTATAAACCTTATTGTGGCTTTTCAGCACCGAAAAGGGACTGATAAGAAAGACGGGGACAGACTTTTTAGCAGGGCCTGTTGTGACAGGACAAGGGGTGATGGTTTTAAACTAAAGGAGAGGAGATTCAGGCCAGGCATGAGGAAGAAATTCTTTACACTGAGGGTGGTGAAACCCTGGCCCAGGTTGCCCAGAGAGGTGGTGGATGCCCCATCCCTGGAGACATCCCAGACCAGGCTGGACGGGGCTCTGAGCAACCTGATCTGGTGAAGATGTCCCTGCTCATGGCAGGGGTGGCACTGGATGAGCTTTGAAGGTCTTTCCAACCCAAACTATTCTGATTCTATGATTCTATAAATATATATATATATATCAGATTTATATAGCCCCTGAGATACACATCCCATAAATACACATACACAGAGCTCAGCTGTAAGACTTAAAACCCCCAGTTAATAAGGGGTCTGGCTGGGGCTCACCCATCCATCCACTTGCCCCCACTCTGACGTGATGATGGAAGGAGCTGGCTAATCCCTCCCAAAGCATCATCCCAGTGAAATGCCTGTCCCTGGGGCTCTCCCTGTATCCCCCTGGGTGACATGTGCATCCCCTTGCCTGTCCCCTTGCTCATGGGGACCCAGCAAGTCCACAAACACCTCCCAGTGTGGGAGAGGAGGGGAAAGAGCAGCATCCCTGGGGAGGCAGCAGCCGCCGAACAACACCGCATCGCTGAGACGTCAGGCAGCCCTCGGCGCAGGCACACGGCAGTGATAATGAAGTGTGGTATTTAGGTCATTAAAATTTAACTCCTTAAATTAAAAGGGTTATTCAAGCCTTTCCAACACAGCCAAGGAAGGCGGCTGCAGGCAGATGGGAGGTAGCGCCTGTCTGCAGCGTGGTGATAGGGGAAACTCCCCTGCCCCTTGCCTCAGATGAGGCCAGGTCACAGTGGGGCTCCCCAGGGACCCAGCAGGTCACCTCCAGCCCTGGCCATGGGGAGAGAACCCTGCCATCCCCCCAGCCTAAAGGACCCCTCCACAAGATGATGCTGGCCAAGGGAAGAGCCACAGAGGTAATCACCACCCGTGCAGCCCTGTGTCATCCCAGGATCCCCCCACTCCCCCCATATGCACCCCAGCTCTACCCCATTTAGCACCACATATCCCACCCTGAACCGGTGGCCACTGAGTCATTCGCACAGTAATGTCAATCGCAACTAATTCCCATCACGTTAACGATCGGTGAGGTGGGGTGGGGTGGCCGTGTACAGGACAAGCCGAAAGCCTCGGGGCAGGGAGCTGCTGGGGGGCAGCGTGCCGAAGCCCGGGGACGGGGACATAAGAGCGATGGGGCGGCTTCAAGAGCCACATCTCCAATTAAGGG
The DNA here is from genome assembly GCF_036013475.1 of Columba livia. Taxonomy (NCBI): domain Eukaryota; kingdom Metazoa; phylum Chordata; class Aves; order Columbiformes; family Columbidae; genus Columba; species Columba livia. Next base: position 11,533,117 of record NC_088614.1, read on the forward strand.
CAGGCCTGGGCGTCCCTCCCAGCTCTCTTGCTTTGACAGCACGATGATGATGCCTGGAAACCCATCTAATCTAAACATCACCCTTGCAGGGAGCTGTTGGAGCTCCCATCCCATCCGCTTGCTCCTTTAACCACTTCAGCCCCGAGCCATCACGCAAAACATGGGGCGGCAAAGGGTCGGGGCAGCCTAGTGCTTGGTCAAAGGGGGTGAAAGTCTGGTTTTCCATAAAAGTAAATAATAAAAAAAAAAGAAATCCAGCCCCACTGCAGATGGAGACACCGAGCACTCCGCTGGGACCTGTGGGGAGCGCTGGGAGGGAAGCACTGCTGGCCCCCTCCCATCGGCCTGGCCAAGCTGAGCACCGTCCTGCTGCCTTCGGTTAAGCAGGTGCTTCTTCATTAAACAGCAGTGATTTGCTTTACTAGCTCTGGGCAGACATGGGGCCCCAGCAGGGAAAGAATTGTGCCTCATTCCACTTCCAGCAACTGGGACAAACCCGGAGCTGGGGAAGGAGCCAGAAAAGGTCAGGGGGGAGCGATGCTCCCAGGGGCTCTGCCCTGCTTTTTGGCTCACAGGGCCGGACCATTGCTTCGCTCGCGGCTGTGAGGAGGGCAGAGCCACTCTGACCTTCCTCTCCACCCTCCTCTTCCTCCGCTCCCTTCCCTTCTCCTCCCCAAGGCTTTTTTACACCACCCTTCCTCCCTGGGAGATGCTCCAGCTGGAACCACCTGCCAGGGGGACCTGCAGCCCCCACAATGCCCACCCCTGTCCCCCCAAAATCCTACTGCCAGGAAAAGCAGCATCCCTGGCCCAGCCCAGCAGCTGGGATCCTTCAGGAATTTGCAGAGGAAGCACAGATAAATTAGGACGGATGACAGAGGGAGGAGAGAGCGGGGAAAACAGAAGGATGCCATTTCCCTGTCCTTCCCCACCACAGTGGTGAAGAAAATCCCAGTGCTCCATTTTTCTCCCCTCCGCTTTGCTGAATCCTGCCTCCGGAGCGTGCTCCTCCAGGCAAGGGAAACCATGGCAACCCTGACAGCTCCCTCTTTCAAAATCCATAGTGTTTAATATAAGGGATTGGGAAGGGTTTGGGAAGTTTAGGAGAGGTGGGGGTTCCTTCTGGAGGAGGCAGAGGGACGCTCTGCCCCCCCACTCTCTTTCAGCCACCCATTCCCATCTCAAAGCCTCTGCTGGCACTTTTCCCTAACAAGCTCAGGTCCTTGTAAAGATATAGACAGAACCTGGTTGGGGTCTTTCTCCTGGGGATGGGCTTGCAGACACCGAGATGGAGTGAGGTACATGGTGGAGCATCAGCATTGGCTGGACATGGGAAACCATAAAGCGCAACCTGGCCAAGAAAAGCCCTGGAGAGCACGGACAAGTCCTGGGAAGGGCAGCTCTGGAGCCGGGAGCTGTCACGGCTCGCCCAAGGTGAGCAAAGAGCCTGCTTGAGCAGGAAGAAAACAGGACTCATGGCAAAAGCAGGACTCATGTCTCCTTCTTTATGCGGCTTTTGGACTCTTCTCGATGTCCTGACATTCAGGTCTTGCTCTTTGAGACACCAGGAACAGGAGTATTGGATCAAAGGGAGCCCATCAGCAGGAAGAATGAGAGCCTTTGGGGGAGACCTAGTTTAACATACAACAAAGCCTGAACATTCTTTTCAACCTCACCAGGCCTAGTTTCTTGTGATGGTTATCAAGTTCCCCCAGGAAATTTAGTGAAAGCCACAGACCAGACATGCATGGATCTGGGGAGGAGACGTGTGGATCTCGGGAAGCTGGAGACAAGCCCTGCGATGCCTTTGCTTGAAAAGGGAAAGGTGCAGAGTGTTTCAGTGCAAACAAGAAAACCCTCCCACGGAGCGTCTGCTCGGCAGAAGCCGTCAGCCTGACAACTGCTGAATGAGCCGTGGTGCCAGCTGGGCACTGGGCCAGGGCTGCCTCAGCCCTAAGGTGCTCCCCAGGCATCCCCAGGGACCCCTAGAGCAACTGAGGGGGATTCCTGAGAGAAGCACGGTGCCTCCTTTCATGCATGAGTATTTCAGACCAGAACAGCATCTCGGTCCTGCAGAGCCTCAGCTTCTGCTCCTTGTCATACTTCCCTTTGGACAATGGGACCAGCGGGAGGTCCCTGTCCTGGCTGGCAGGATGGCTTCCCCACTGGGAAGTCACCTCCTGGGCATGTCCACCTTGACTTGTGATGAATCCAGCCTTGTCCCCACCACAGACATTGGCTGCTTGGAAAACAGCACCCTTGGAAGAGCTCCCCTTTGGTTTATAAAGCACATATCTAACACCTTCAGGCACTTATCAATGAAATCCCCACAGCTCCAGGTCAAACCGGGGGGGAAACAGGACTGTACCAAGGAGAACAAAGAGTTTCTTCAGAAGAAGTTTCTTCAGACTTCTTCAGTTTCTTCTGATCATCTACAGCACAGAAGATGATGAACTGCTAATACCCTCTGGAATAGGCCAGAAGCTAAAAGATACCTATTTTTGGAAACTTAATGGTCCATTCAACCCAAAACATTGCTCAAGTCTTACACATGCCACAGATGAATGTGACAGCTCCTCCAAGGGCAAGCCCACATCCAGCACCAGCATCCACCCACCCAAGTTAGTGTGTCCCACAAGTTTCCTTGAGGAAACCTTACAGTGACACATGGATTAAGCTCTTCTGCCTGCAAGTGTGCGGTCATCGATGACCTGCAAAGCTTACAAGCTGCTGTAGGAACATCTGAGCACCTACAGCAGGCAGCTGTCTTCCTTGGAACCCTCCAGGAAAGCAAAAATAATAATGCCCTGAGACAGGACTTCTCTGACTTTTAAACCTGCCGGTGACTCGACAGCAAAAAGGAAGGGAAATGTGAGTCTGGAGCCCCAGGCAGGAGGCACAGGCAGCAGTGTCACAGCGTGTGCCTGGCTCCAGCCCACCACCCCAGTTGAGGGACACGACTCATGTTCAACCAAGCCCCCCAGAGCCTGACCTCAGAGCAGGAATGACAAAGAACAGCGATGTTTTCAGGCAAGCATCCTTGATTTTGAAGGGGAAGAAGGGTAGGGGCTGGCTGGGGATGGGGGGAGATGCGTAAAGCAGCAGCAGATCCTTCCTTGGAGATGTACGCTTCCCTTTCTGGCTGACAGCTGTGGCCTAATTTTCAAGAAAACTGACAAGCGCCTTATTTCTCCCCCTATAATTTCCCTTTGCTTCAAATAAAATAGGTTAAAGGAGCGGGCGCAAAGCTGTGACAACAGGAGCTGGGAGAGGCTGATCTGGTTTGGGGCGTGCACGGCTTGCAGAGAGGTGGGAGCCGCAGTCCCTGTGCTTACCCTTCGCCTTCCCTCCCCATCACTTTGCTTTAAGATAAAGAAATGAAAGTGCTTTCACCCCTAAAAGCATGGCTGAGGAGCAGGCCACTGCCCTAGAGGTGGATGAGCTTTTGCATCCCCCTGGTAGGGACAAGTTGTGTTTCTCCCCGCAGGGCTGGACCCGTGGGTGGCAGCTGTGGAGCCTGCAGCTGGGCTGCGCGCTTCCCGGGGCAGCATCCAGCCTCGAGCATCCACCTCTGCTGGAAACCTGCAGCCAAGTGTGACTGTGGGACCTGTCGGAGCATCCTTGCCCGCCTGCCACTTGTGCCTGCAACCGTGAGGAGGGAGGGTTGTGTGCTTGTTGCCGGCGGAAAGTGATGGGCTGTGAGATGCTTGAAAGCAGCCAGGAATGGAAAAAAAAAGAAATCCCTTGATGAGAGCAGCAGGAGGCAAAACACTCAGCCTTGCCTTGAGGTTTTTAACCGAGCGTGCCCTGTGCCTTGGGGATAATCCCAGGCAAGATCTACTGTAAGAGAGAAGGAGGGAAAACGCTGTTATTCAGCCTCTCCCAGACTCCTTGTCCTGGCTTTTCACTCCGCAGAGATGAATAAACCGAAATGTCAAATTTGCAGAGCAAGAGAACAAAACACCATCAGAACCCCCAAGCCCCAACTGATGGGATCAGACAGGTTAATTTAGCAGCTGATGGGTAAAACCACCCCCCTCACCTGTACCCACTGTCACCTCCTCAGGAGCAGGCTCCTCTCCCCCATCAGCTGGGCAAGGAAAATTTGGGAAACACCTTGGAAGCTGCTCATGCTAAAACCCTGCTCTGGGGAAGGGATGGTCAGCAAGCAGAGCTGTGGGCTCCTCTCCCCCAACCCAGTCCACCTTTTCCCAGCTCCCCCCTTCCCCAGCCTGCTTTTCCGGAGCACTCCTGCTGGGAAGGAGCAAATATCCCCCTCTGGTGACCTGCCCTTTGAAGAAACTTGGCCATTTTGGGAGGATTTTCCTCCCCTACGCACACTTCCCTTTCCTCCCCTCCACCCTCGCGCTGACCCGAATTAGTCCCAGCCCACTCCGGCGCTGCTGCTCACATGTGGTTCCCATTTTTCTACAGGAAAATCCATTAAATCCTTCCAGGCAGCTCTGTGTACGGCTGGTCCTGGAGCAGCTTTGGTGGATAGGACAAAGAGCTGGTCTCCCCCAGGCTCCTCCAGTCCCCATGGCTCACTGGAGGCATCTCCCATCCTTCCAGGGAAGGGCTGGCCCAGCTCCTGCTACCCCAGCAGGGAATCACCCTTAGAGCAACAATGTTCCTCCATCACGCAGGTCACATTGCTGATGGCTCCCAGTGCTTTGCAACCCCAGATCCAACCTCCAGCCTGGGGGAAATTGGGTTTTCCCCCCCTCCAGCTCCTGCTCCATGGGGCTGCAGAGGGTATCAGAGAGTCCCACACCCCTGATGAATTAAAACCTCATTAAGCACATGCTCCCTGGGGCTTGCAGAGCCTATTGCATGAAGTAAAACAGGAGGTTTGAGAGCTGGGGGTACAGCTTGGTTGATGGCTCCTGTCCTAAATTCACATTAAAGCCTGAGAGGAGCCTGTGCTCAGCTTGGGCAGTGGGAGACACGTAAAAGCAGAGTTTGGGTGTCCCCACAACACTAAAACACCGCACTGGATCTCCAGCCATGGGGTTTCCCATGGCTGCATGGAGGCAGAGCTGGGGAGAGGAGATTCTGGGGAGCAAAAGCCAGGGATGCTCCACCACCCCATGCCTGGCCGGGGGCGTGGGTGGGAGGGAGCCCTGCTTTCTGCTTTGTAAACGGGTGGAAAAAAAAATAGAAAGCTTTCTCCGGTTCTTCCTTTCTGCAAGGCACAGGGGGGTGGAGAGCACACAGTTCATTAAGCCGAAGGGCAGGCGGCCAGCGAGCATCCTGGCAGGCAGCGCAGTGTATTTTCGCAGGCTCACTGCCTCCCGACACAGAAGCTTCCCTTGTAGCGCTCACAGCTGTTTGGATTTTACCCGAGTTCATATCACAGTTTATCAAAGGGGCTGCATTTTTTTTTTTGTGTGTGTTTTGCACTTTGCTGAATACAAGCTGAACAGCTCCCGCAAAAACAAATGCAGGTTTTGTTCTGCAATGCAGCGGTACAGAGGGTGGGAGAGAGGAAGAGGTGACACGTGTCTACCCCTGGGCCCTGAATCACTTGCTGGTGGAGGGACTTTTGGGGCACAGGTTTGGAGCTGGAGGGCGCCCTGTGGCATCAGCACACCTGACGGAAGGAGGAGCAGGTGGGGATTCCCGCATCCCAGCCCTGGGAGCATCCAGCTCATCAGGAGGTATCGAGATATTTGGCCAAGCAAACGCTCCGATCTCTTCGCCGTCCAGTTCTCCGCTGGCCTCATCCCCACCTGACTTTGAGATCTCAAGGAAAAAGCAGGATTTCCAGCCAGGTGAACTTTTCCCATCTGCAGGAGCCATAAACCCGCGGCTCCGTCACGAGACTTGGGATTTTCCAGCTCCCCAGCTAACGCCATAAATTAGCTGAATAAACTTATGTGATCCAGTCTACATCTTTCAGAGGGGATGGAGAACCAGCCCACCCTCCTGGCCATCCTCCATGGGGTTTAAGCATCCCCCAAAAAGCCAAGGACCATCCTCATGTCAAACAGCCAAGCCCTGCAACGTGCATCACACAGGATGTGGCTGAAAACTCACCCCAGGCCCCTCTCCACACAGCTTAACCTCAGAAGACATGCCGTTAGAAGGTGCCAGGCAGCGGGGAGGTGTATTTAACAGCTCTATAAAACAAGCTGAGACAAACCCTACGCATGGAGTTGCTAAGTGCTGACTCAGGTGTCCTCTCATGCCCCAGGGTGGCACAGCTCGGCAAGTAAACGGCCTCTCTGGTCTTAAAAGTTAAGCCCTGAGCTTCAAAGCATCTGCACACAACACGCACAGGGATGTCTCCAGCCTTCGAGCACATCCCATACCCTGGAGGATTCATTTTTCGTCCTGGCAAGGTACCTCAGCCACAAATACCTAAGCTGCTCTATCTCAGAGAACAGCAAAAAGCCAGCTGCTTTGGCACTAGGCTCAGCTTAGTGAGCTAAACCAGCTTTCAGAGCTCAGACAGACAACGAGAACAGCACGGGGGCTGTACAACCAGCCCTGTGGAGGGACAAGGAGGAAGAAGATGGTTCTTTCCAAGGGCAGCCAACCCTGTCCTCAAACTATGCTCTGAGCAGCAAACCTGATGTCCATGGGGCAGGGCTTAGCCTCACACTTAATCCCCCCATCCCATAGTGCTGGTACCAACAAGCAAGCGTTAAATCCAGTCTGTAGATCTTGGTGTGAGCTCAAAAAGCTTGGTGCCGCTCGGCTGCCTGCCTCCTGACCATCCGAGCAGCTTTCCCCCCGCAGGGTTCCTGCCCGGAGGACGGCCGTGCTGCTCCAAGGAGCCATGTGATGCTTTTGGAAGCTCCACCGCATTTTTCTGCTGCTCCAAGCCATCGTCGGGAGGCCAGCACAGCTGAATGGGAATATCTGCTTCTTGCTTAACGGCTCTGTTGAGTCCAGGACGGCCACGTGCCAGCTAGGGCAGAGAGATCCCAATTAACGAGAAGGACGGAAGGTCTTGGGTCTGCTCATCAAGGTGAGAGGTAACACTGATGCTCCCGCCTCCCATAGCCCTTTGGGAGCCACCTTTGAGTGCAAACATGCCTGACTCAAAAGGAGAAGGCAGCGTTTTGAATTCAGAGTTTCGAAGGCAGAACAACTTTTCTGGCTTCCAGCTTAAAAATGTCACAAGTGACTGCAAGAGAAACCGATCCTCAAAGGAAACCCCCGTCTGCTGTGATGCAGGTCACTGATGCCAAGCCAAAAAAATCCTTGGAAGAGACCAGGGGAGTGGGTCTGCCACCTCTCCTCTCTCTGTCTCAAGGGGAGCGGGGTGGAAAGTGTGAGACTGGGTAATTTGTACCACTGGAGCCCCCTTGGCATGTTCCTTCACAACAAGGATCCTTCTCCCAGGCATTCAGGAAGCATCTAAGCAGCTTTGAAGAGCCCTGAAGAGCCCCTTTCTGTATACTCCCTTCCCTTCTCCTCCTGCTGGGGCCCAGCCCCAACACGAGCTCCACCATGGCTATGGGCTCTCCCTCCCTGAGGTCCCCTGGGGTGGTGACACAGACCAGGCATCACACTGGTTTGATCTGGTGATGCCACGCTGGATCCTGGCCGGGGGGTGGCAGACCAAGAAGGGCACCTCTTGGATGCACCAGCAGATGGACTGTGTGCTGGTGATGTGTTTGTTACTCCCCAACCCAGATGGAGACAACGGAGAGGAAACGGTCTGGATTCTTCCTTACAAACAGAAGCTTTCAGAGCTGTTTGCCCATTATTTTAAAGGTAGTTTGTTTTTCCATCTAGGTTCTACCCTGTCTTCTCTGGCAAACCACATCAAGATACCCAGATTGGGACCGGGGTCACTGGTGGTGAGACCACCCATCACATCCCCCACCTCTGCCCACAAGGGCTGTGAGTGCCTCTCCACAGGACCACATGTCCCTACAGAGCGAGGGATGGTTCCACCTCCATAGGTTCCTGCAGAGATCTCTGCTCAAACCATGCGAGGTACCATAACCTCTGCCTCTGGGACTCTGAGGACATACCAGCAGAGAGACTAAAGTCCTTTCGGAGTCAGCAAACTAGGAACAAACAGGCCTGAACTGGGTTAGAAAATAAACCACCTTTAACCGTAGACCCTTTGCTTAACCTCACAGACCTTTGAACTTGCCCACTGGCAACATGACAGGGAAAACTGCTGTGCTGTGCTTTAATAAAATACCCATCCCCTGTTTTCCTTTTCCATGAGCACTCATCCTTCGGCTGGAAATCATTGCCTAAACTTAACAGGTCTATTTTCCTTCCCTGCTTTGCCATTCCTGGGCTGGCCAGGAGCAGAAAGGGCAGCACTGGTCCCGGAGGGGAGGGGAAGACGACAGGGACAAGGGGAGCAAAGGGCTTGTGCCAGTGCTGGGGGAGTACCACGCTTTAGCATACACCGTCCTGGCCTTTCAAGCATCCCCCTCGTGCTCTCCAAGCCCAGGAGGAAACATCACCAGCATCTCCCAAGTCAAACAAGAGGTTGGCTTCTCACCCCGCTGTGCAAAACAGCTGAGCGGGGTTGTGGACAGGGGAAGGATGTAATGTGGGAACGCACATATGGCTTCAATTTGAGAAGCAGCTAAAAATAGCACCACGAGGCTCCCACGTTCACTGGGTCTCTACAGCAAGAGATCAATCTTTTCCAAAGAGTCCTGTAAAAGTTTTCCTCCTCTATTCCCGCTTTGCTTTTTCAGAAGGCAACAGATGTAGTTAACACCAGCACTCTGACCACTGTCAGTAGGTTTCAGAGCTAACCACTAGTACGTGAGGGCACGGCTCACCCCTCGGGCTCCAGACCTGCACCTACCCCACGTGAGCCACAACGTGACTTGAAAGAGTCTTTTCTTTTTTCTTTTTTTTGGCTTTACCGGATTTTTTGGGGCATGAGTCACCATAAGAAGCCCTGGCAAGACAGTCCCACTGCCTCACTGGCCGAAGCTCATCCTGCTAGAGCCGGAGGGAAAAATTTGAGGTGGCCACAATACAGAAGAGCTTTTAACTAGGACCCTGCCCAAGCTCATTATTGCTCTAATTGCCCTGCTCCCTTAACGAGGAACAGGGCTGCTTGCCTGCCAAGAGTTGCTCAAAACACGGGCTGTGCTGACCAGGGAGAAGAGGGGGGACATGACAAATGGGATATTTCTCTGCCCTATTCTGAGATCCTCATACGATTAAACCAAACATTTCCAGACTGCTATCAGGAGCTAAAAACCATATGCTTAACTAGATTTTTTTTGGGGAGAGAAATGTAATGCATTACATTAAAATTTAACCTAAGTGGGGGGAAACCTCCGACAACAGTGGCTGCAACCCTGCCCTGCCCAAGTTTCATTATTTTTGCAACCTGCCACGCTTCGCCTTGATGTTCATCACTCATGGGGTGAATCCAGTGACAACTTTTCGGCATGCTCTAGGGCTGCCCGAACACTTGGGCACAAACTGCTGCCCAGGCAAGTACAACTCAACACCTGGCTCAGCTTAGCAGATTTTGAGAGCTCTGCACGCTTTATTTTCCAGTCGCAGCGATGTGACTCCCCCATCAGTGCTTTGTGCCTTCAGAGAGGCAGCTCTGCTCCCCCACGGGAGCAGGGTTTGGGTTTCATGCTCTCCCTATGTTCATTTTGTTGCCACCTCCCTGAAAGCAAGGGAGGAAAGCCCAGGTTCCTGCCCCTTCCTCCCACCGACCGCCTCACCCATTTCTCCACCCGCCTCGACTCTTAAGCCCGTTATTTCCCAGCGAGCTGATGAATTGGCGTCCCTTGCCCCAGATTTCATTGCATTACGGCTGATGCGCTGCCAGCTGCCACCACACTTGGCTTTCCAGCCTCTGCTCCTTAAAAAGCTGAAGCAAAATGCACCAGCTCTAAGCACCAAAACGTGACTTATGGGGATGAGGCTTTTGCTGGGCGAGCATCTCACTGAGCTGAGTGGAAAGATTCACTCGACTTGGCACCCTGAATGAATGCAAACCTGTCCTCATGCTCCGGCTGGTCTAGTTGTTCTGTAATGAAACGGGCTCTGACAACGCTATTTAATAAGGAGCTACTTTGCCTCTGGGGATGGGATGAGCAATATGGTGCCTCGACATGTGAAAGGCAAGTCCTGTTTGCTCAGAAACTGTCCGCCGGTGAACGAGGGAGGCTTGCAGAAATGGTCTTGGCTCTGAGGGAGCTGCTCGACCCCATTATCCCCATCCCACCCTGCCTGGGAGTGCTCGGGAGCTTTGACGAGGTTGGTGGGGTGCTCTGACCTTATGATGAAGGCGCCTCTGGTCTCCAGAAGTTTCCGTTCGCTGCTGAAGCGCTTCAGCAGGTTGATCATGAACTTGTAGAAGTAGGAGTTCATGGTGGGGGTAGAGGGCGAGCATTCCAAGCCTTTTGTACCTGGGGAGGCAGGAGAAGAGAGCAAATTAGAGCAGCCAGGGCCCTCCTGCCAAACAGTCTCAATCAGAGAGCAGACACCCAAAATACAGTTGCAACACTCAGCAGAGGAGGGTTGGCGCATGAAAATATTTCCAAGCCTCGTATAACCCCATTTGCTGGGTCCGAGCAGAGCCGGCCCTGCTGCAGCTCTCTCTGTCCTGGGGGAAAGTGTCCTGTGGTGGCCCCAGCCCTTGAAGCAGCACATGGCGGTGAAAAGGACTTTTTAGGAGATCGTCCCAGAGCAGCTCAGCTTCAGTACTTGATAGCAGAAGAGTGCCCAAGGCCCTAGATCAATAGGCATTCCTGTCTCCTGGGATACAGCATGTACACTTATCCCCAAAAACAGGCTGCTGGTGAGTTGAAGAGCCTTTAATCCAACCCCACATGCCACAGATGCCCCGAGCCCAGCATGCACATAGCAGCACACACGCATGTTCAGCCCTGGGTCGTGGCATGGCCACTGGTTTACACTCGGTGATATGATTCCCCCCAGCAGGAGCCACTTGGTGCAGCAGTGTCACGTACGATGTGCCCCGGGGCCATCCTAAAGTACTGGTCAAAACACAGCAGAGCTCCAAGCTTAGAGATTGTACCAAAAATTGTGGGTTTGTTTTTTTTGGTGTTCACTGTTTGCAAAAACAGTTTATAAGAAAAGCAGCTGAAGGGTGAGGAAGGGAGACTTGGCACGAAGGAGCAGTGGTGCCTCCAGGCTGGAGCATCCCTGCTGGGTTGGGGCACAAACCCTCTCGCTGCTTCTGCAGCAGCCATGGTTGCAGCCCAGAAGGCAAACAAGACTTTGCTTTGAGGCGGCAGCTGTCACAGATCACATTTATAAGTCTCAAAGGCAGAAAATTACAGTTAATGAGAGCAGCAAGAAGGGTGTGGGAAGCGCCTCGGCCAGAGGGAAGGCACAGGGTGCAAAAGCAGAGAGAGGAGAAATGGCCAGGAGAGACGGGGTGCTCAGGAGAGCCCAGATGTGCTCTGACACACTCAGACTCAATGCACCTCCAGGACGCAAAGCTTTTGTGTTTCCTCCTTAGGCACTTTGCTTGGGGCCAGGGATGTCTCATGGCACGGGGAAGGGATGCACTGCGCCCTCCTGTCGCGCAGGGCACCTGGAGATGAAGCCTCTGCTGAGCAGCCAGCATCCCTCTCCACAGCCCTCAGGGTCATAAATTCCCTCAAGATGGGCTCCTATTACTTGTTTAACAGCAAATGGCGCTCCAGGGTGTAAGGTGCATGGGCTGATGCTGCAAGCAGCTCTCACTGCTCGTTAAGATGTCCTAACTTGGTCTGAGACTATTTTCAGGGCAGGTAAGCCAGGGAGGGCTGGTGAAGGGGCATTTCCCAGCTCAGGGTACGCAGAGAACATCAGAAAAAATACCTCTTCAAACCCACCAAGTGCAGGGAGCTGGCAGGTAAAGATTGCTTTTCCCACAGTGAAACTACAGGGGAGATGGTTTATTTAGCAGGATGGTTCTCAAAGCAAATGTTTGCAGAGAGGTTTTAAAGGCAGCTTTGCAATGAGGGGAGCTCTCTCCCTTAATTTCTCCTATGGGAAGCTCATGTCTAACCCTGGTAAGGAGGGAAGCCGGCACACAAAAGTGTCCCAAGGTTATTCCCCCCACCCTGAGAACAGCCAGTCTTTCCATCAGATCACTGAAGGAAACCTGAAGAGTTTGATTTATGTGTGTTGTCTGCTTCCACCGAGACTCAGCAGAGCATGGAGCAGCCAATTAAAGACACAATCAAGCCGCCAAAGCCCAGGAAAGCTCATGGAAAAGCCACTGGGCTGTTTTCCACCCTGCCTGTCCCAGTCATACGCAGAGATGCAGACATGGGCTCAGCCAGGGCAGCTGCCCCAGGCTCGGATTTAGCATCCAAGAGAACATACACAAAGGAAAATAAAATACGAGGTCATCAGGAACAAAATTCAGTGTCTCCTGCCCGCTGGAGCCAAGTGTCCACCCTGCTTTGGTGCATTCGAAACCCCAAACCAGGCTTTGAAGCAGGGATCTCCCGGAGCACAAGTGTTTGCTGTAGCATCGTGTTTCCCCTCAGCTGTGGGGAAGATGATCCGGGCAAAAAACCATAATAGGATCTAGCTGAGCCGATGTGCTCCAAAACAACAGTGTGTTTGTTCGAAGGCAGGGGGTGCCCGGTGTGAAAATCCAGTCGCGCCCCTTGTGTCGTCACTCCAGCTGCTCAGTAAAGCTCAAAAGCAGGTTGAGAAGAGATGTGGTCTTGACAAGGTGACACGGAGCAGCTCTGCCTTCCCACCACGGCTCAGCCTTGCATCTCCCAGCCTATACCACAGGCAGAGCCTCAAAAGCAAGCCCTGGTCTTCTGTCTGGTGCCCAGGCTGGGGAGGGGAGGTGAAGAGCAGATGGAAACCATCTTTCAAAGCTGCAAAAGTGGTATTTTTTTGTCTGTTTTGTTAGCAGTGACGAGGCAGCCAAACCAGAGCTGCGCTGCAACCCAGGAGCGAGGAGTGGGCAGGACATCACACCTTCACCGGCACCAGCTAGTAATGCCCCAACATTATAGCTTGGCCAGGGGAAGGCCTGATCTTGGAGTTTTTACCTTTTCAAGACCCCAAAATTGATCTCTCTGATCCCTTGTCTCTGTTGGCAGCAGCACAGGCAGCAGCTCCTGCACAGCATTTGCTCTGTGCAGCAAAGCCTCAGCTGCCATCCCACCAAAGCGCAAACCTTGACAGATCCCAAAATGCATCCCAAGGGAAAAACAGAAGCAGCGATGTGCACAGGACAGAGCCAGCAGCCACACGGCTGGGAATGTTGGTGCAAGACAGACCAGGCAGAAGCAGCCTCAGATCTGCACTCGTGAGGTGCTGTTGTGTCTCCTGCATCTACAGCTGGAGTCTCGGAAGGACCCACTGGGTCAGGTGAGCACCCAAAAGCCAGGATGGCCTCAGAGATAAGCTCCCAGCTGCAATCTCCAGCCTACAGTCCTGCCACCTTCTTTCATCAACTCACTGCCGAACCTCCAACCCTCCTGCCCAGCCAGGGTCAGGGAGCTGGGAGCAAGGAGGGATTTAGACGCAGACAGCAAAAACAAGCCTTAGCCCTGCTGTTTTAGGAGAGGAAAGCATGATGTGAGGGTCTGCACACCCCAGGGAACAATTTCATCATCCTTTGCCTCCGGGAGCATCCAGACTAAACTCAAAAGGGATCATTTCTCCATCTCTTGCCCACTTGGCACCCAGCAGCTACATCTGCATGTCGCTAAGGAAGTTTTCCACCGCGGCACGCCATGCCGGACCAGCCTTGCCAGTGCTCTCTAGGGGTAACACCAGGGGTAAGAAACCAGTGTGTAAGAGCCTCCCAGGCTGCAAAAGGCTCAACCAAACCTCAGCTGGAGTTTAAAAGGGCAATACTTTTTCCAAGCAGGCAAAACATTTCTCTTGCAAAACCTCCGGATCCTCTAAACTTCCCATTTGTTCTGCATTTATAGGATGTCTAGGAAGCGGCTGGCACCTTATCTGCCATCGTGTAACCCTTCCTGGGGTAGCCTGGAGTTCAGCTTGTCACCCCACAGGTTACAGCTTGGCACCACGGCATCCCCGGCTTGACAGAACCATAGAAGCAGCTTGTCAAGTGTTTCTACGAAGCACGAGAGACAAGCAGAGAGAAGTGTTAAGAAAACTGTGGCTTAATTAATTGAAGCTTGCACCTCTCCCCCTTTCCCTGAAGCGAGACTTTGCAGATCCGTAACCTGCCAGATCAGCTGTTAACGTACCCGGAGCGGGGCTGGTGGCATGTCACGGCTCTGCTGCCTTTTTTCAATCTAACATAGAGGAGGGAGCTGGAAGAAGAAAGATCTCTGCTCAGAGAAACGACGAAATTCAGCCCAAATACCAGCTGTAATGGGAACAAATAGGAATTTTGGGCCCACAGAAACATCAGAGCAGTGAAACAAGAATCAGCAGAAAAAAGCTATGAAGGCACATGGAAATTGCAGCTCTGTGGCTGAAATGAATCCTCACCATTCAGCCAACCTGGACGCTTCTCAATGACTGCAGCATCCTCCCGCATCCCAGGGTGCTGGGCTAAAAAATCCTTTCCTGAGGCAAGCTTCACAGCCTGGGGTAGAGCCAGGCACTCAAGTGCTTCTTGCAACACCTAAACCAGTGCAGCATCCATCCCCCCCACCCATGGGTGACAGCTCAAATGGAGCGTGGCGAACACCTGCCCAAACCCCCCTGTGTACCCCAAGTGCTCACCGGCGGTTCGTACCATTCCCATCGCTCACGTGGCCACGCTATAAATCAACCGAGACAGGCAATTAGGGATCTATATTAAGGCCCTTATAAATATATATTGTATAGCTGCCTGGAACATTCAGCTTGTCTGGCTGCTTGATGGGCTGAGTTGTCTCAAGACCTACAGTGGCCAAAGTGTCCCCAGATTGCTCCTGGGGAGCCTGGCAGAGTCTGACATGAACTCGGATTTTCAGCTGCAAAATGCTGAACTTCACCCTGGCAGAAAATGCAACTTCCACTAATTTACCGTAATCGGTTTCAAACTGGTCTTAATTAAAACTGGTGTGGACTTGCTTAACTCCATTTAAACCAAATTTAAATAAGATTGGACCAGAATTGATTCCTTTCTGAAGCAAGCTAAAGCTGGGTAAGCTGGTTAAAAAGTATCCACCAGGGTATTTGCGGCGGTTTAGCTAAAATGATTTACCACAATCCCTAATTGAAGCAATTTCAGCTCGGATACAGCGAGGGTGAGCTAAGAGCTGGTGGGGGCTGAGCATCCTTCCTACCCCAGTGCCTTCCTCGGGGCATCACATTTCCAGCTCAGCTGGAGAAGGATCTCCCACGGCTCCTCCGGGAGCAATTGGGATAAACCCAGCAGCAGCCGGAGCTGGTCCAGGAGCCTTCGACCCGCGTGGGGCTCATGGGAGCCGGCGCTGCCAGATGGTGCTCAGTGAAACCCCGAGCGGCGACGTGGGAATCTGCGTGGCATCCCCCCCGCTCCTCGCGGCAGCTTTCCCCAGGATGTTTTGAATTTTAGCTTTTGCAAACACAGGCAGCGAAGCCTTGTGGAGCAGGATAAAAATAGAGCCGTAAAAAAGGCAAATCCTCTCCGCCGCGCCCCCTCCCCCCCCCCCAAAACCCGTTGCAGGGCGTAGCTGGAAACAGATGCAAACGTGTCGGCAGCTCAGCTGGGCTCTGCAAAACCTCTGTTCTCCCCTCTCTGGAGCGCAGGATGCTGCTGAGGAAATAAAACCACCGAAATCCTGGACCATATGGCCTCGGGCTGTGCTCAGCTGCTTTCGCAGGGCTGTCCAGACCCAGGCATGCTTCTCCCCTTCCTACCTGGCTAAAGAGCTCTGGGTTTGCAATTCCTGAGACTTCAGCATCTCACCAGAAAGCAGGTACCCAGACGGGCTGGGGTATGTATTTTGATACCAAATGAAGCTTTTGATGCACTGACCTTCTGGCTTCCCCCACTCAACGCAGGGTCTGTGCTTGTGCCTACCTTGGAGGAAGGCAGCAACAATAATGCTGATGGGTTGCTTAGGAACGTTAGCAGTCCACTACTGGATCATTTTTCTCCGTTCAGGTAAATCAATAAGTAAAAATGAAGCAAGGGTATAGCTTAGACAATGTACAGGAGAAGAAAATTCTCAGCAGTGCTGCAAAACCAGGAGCAGTTAAGCTTGGTGGCAAGTTTAGGGTGGACTGATGCTACTGCATGGAAAGGTGAAGCACATGGAAGAGAACCTGCAAGCAGGAATGAGAAGAAACAGGCTTTGCTGGGCAGTTTCTGCACCAATATTCATTTTACTAGTTTAATTGTTTTAATGTCATTCCTCACCCCGCTCTCCAATTCCCTTGCAGTGCCTTGGGGAAACAGAGGCAGCTCAGCAAAGTAACTACACAGGGGGTGTTTGTCTAAAAGTGATCTTATCTACATCATCATCATCATCAGTCCCTACAAATCAGCAATCCTGGCTTTTATTCAGGAATCCTCAGCCTCTCCAACCAGCCACATATTGTAGCTGTCTCAGGAGGAATCTAAACCTGAAGGTGCTCCAGGGGAATTGCAGCTCTGGTGTGGACAGTTTCTCCCGGGGTTTTCTGCAGGGTCCCAGCGCTGTCACAGCAGAGCGCCCAGGAAAAGAAACAAATCACCCATTTCTTCTCATTCCTCTCCAAGAGACAGGAGAACATTTTGGAAAGTCAACCCTCTTGCACAGCTCCATGCCAACAGGGCAGGGGATGGCAGAGCCACTGACCATCCGGAACCAGAATGCTGAGCTCAGAGCACTCAGGATCAACAGGTTTCTCCTCTCTTGCTTGCTCGGCTCTTCTGTTTCCTTCTGTCGCACTCCTGATCCCGGCAAAGCTGTTGGAAACCGGCTCCTCTGAGAGCAAGAAGTCCACGGTGCGACATCGGCTGTCACCTTGCCCTCCGTGGAGAGGACGAGTATGGAGCGGTTTCCCTTCTACCCTTGCCAGTTTAGCAAATCCAAGCCATCTGACAATGGGACAGCTTTTCTTTCCTCCCCTTCACAGACCCCATGCACCCTACAGACTCTCCTTTGGTGTTTTTAGAGGCCAGCCTAACATTATCCAGATCATATGGAGGTGGAACCTTGTGCTGTGCGGCCACCTCTGCATATCTATGATTACACAAATGAAGTGATAGAAAACGTAAAGGGAGTGGTTTGGCTCACTGAGAACAAAAGAGCTCAAAGAGATGGCGACAGGAAACCCCTATCACAGCACATCTCAAGCTCGGTCCAGGCACTGGAGCGCCACTTGTTCTCCCGAGGGGACACGGCAAGTGTGAATTCAACAGATGATGTTTCTCACAGAGTAATTCACCGACTCCTGCGATATCCATGCACTGGCGGTGGAAATCAATGACCTCACGTGTGTTAGTGCAGCCACATATGGAGTCAACCTCCCAGTAAACTTCCTACAGTGTGAGGTGTTCAGGGGGTTTGGCACCGTCCCCATCAGCTCCGGCAGGACGCCAGGCAGGAGACACAGGATCAAGCCAAAGAGGAAAGAGCTTCTTGTGAAACAAAGGGTCATAACCACTTCTTACAAAGCTGTGGAGAAAGGAAGGAAGAGATGTGTGTAAGAACTACCCTGTATGAGGCAGCAGATGGTTTTGTCATCCTTTTGGAGAGAGCTTTCTCCTCCTGTGCAGGGAAGAGCTGGAGTCTGGGCTGGAGGTCTTGTCCTTGTGCTATCACAGAATGGTTTAGGTTGAAGGGATCTTCAACATTCATCCAGTGCCACCCCTGCCACGAGCAGGGACATCTTCACCAAATCAGGTTGCTCAGAGCCTTGTCCAGCCTGGCCTGGGATGTCTCCAGGGACATCCACCACCTCTCTGGGCAACTTGGGCCAGTGTTTCACCACCCTCATAGTGAAAAACGTTTTCCTCATGTCTGGCCTGTATCTCCCCTCTTTTAGTTTAAAACCATCACCCCTTGTCCTATCACAACAGGCCCTGCTAAAAAATCTGTCCCCGCTTTTCTTACAGGCCCCTTTTAAGCACTGAAAGGCCACAATAAGGTCTCCCTGGAGCCTTCTCTTCTCCAGCTGAACACCCCAAGTCTCTCAGTCTGTCCTCCAAGCAGAGCTGTTCCAGCCTCGGACCATTTCTGTGGCTCCTCTGGCCCTTCTCCAGCAGCTCCATGTCTGTCCTGTGCTGAAGAATCCAGAGCAGTTCCAGCACTGCAGGGGGGTCTCACTGGAGTGGAGGGACAGAATCACCTCCCTTGATCTGCTGAACTTGGTGACAACGACTCTTGGGTTGTCTGCTACTTGTCCCAACTTCTACTCGGCTGGCAAAAGAAAGCAAAGCAAGCAGCTGGATTGCCATTGTACAAACTTGATGGGTCCTTGTACCATGAGACCAAGAAGTGGGGAGCTTTTGGGCACAGCCCTGCAGACCTTGTCACAGAAAACTGGGCAAAAGAGACCCAAGGACAGACTGATGGAACTCAGCACCCAGCCAGCCTCTCACAGGGCTGCTGGAGCAGGTCGGGAGATGCTGGGTCTCCCAAGCGGTGCTTGGCTGGGCTGGCCCCAGCTCATTGTGTTTGGAGAAGGCGTCAAGGGCAGCTGACCTTACGTAACTGGAGAACAAAGCGGCTAAATAAAAACTGGAGCTGGGAACGGGCTGCGGAAGTGGGACACGGCTTTCCTGACTAATCAACCCAGCATCTGAAGGAAACTGAACTCAATGGCAGGGAAACAACTGCATAAACACATCCCGAGGGAAGAAAGGAGTTAGAGGAAGCTGGGGGGGAAGACCATGGGGGCACCAGCCCCTGCCGCCCCCTTCCTGCCCTCGCCACTCGGGTGGCAAAGCCTGGAGCACCGAAACAGAGAGCACAGCACAGAAACCTGCACGCTCAAAGGTTTTACGGAGTGCCCATGCTTGTTTACCTGCAAGCCACCAACTGCATCCTTAGACAGGTAGGAGAGAAGCAGACCTGAGCACTACCAGCTCCAGTAGCACCTCGGTCTAAAGTGTGGTGATGGGAATGGAACGATTTAATCCCAGGAAGAAGCGCTGGTACCCACAGCCGTCCCTCCAACAGTGCAATAGCATCCTACTGCTGAGAAATTGTGGTGCTAGCCAGGGAGGTGTGCCTGGGGAACACTCCCATGCATCCGCATACAAAACCAGTCACCCTAGAAAGGGAAACACCGTCTTTTCAGTACCAGAACCTCATGTTTTTTTGCCTGGGAAGGGCTGAACTCACATCAGCCTGCGTGGTAGGATTTGGGTTCACTAGCTCTCACCATCCATCACTACCCCAGGACCAAATACAGATGTAGGGATTTCCACTAGCCACCCTTCTGCTCCCAAAAGAGTCCCCACCTTCAAACAACCTTCTGACAAAAAGAGTCTTCTCCAAAAGCCTCTGCTTTTCCAGGAGTAATCCAGGAGGGTCCTGGCCCAGCTGTGACCCCTTGATTCCCCCTGTAGCTGGAGCCCAGCAGCTGATCCACTCTCAACCCTGGGTGGTCAGAGCCAGACAGAACTGGGGCCGTATTACACGTTCAAGGCCAACAACTTGACTCGTCTCCCCTATCCAAAAACATCTGCCTTTGGGTAAAAGCCAACGACCCTGCAGAGCTCAGCCCCAAATAAATTTTGAAAGAAACAATTTTCTGATGCATTACAAGGAAGAGGAAAGCAGGTAAGGAAGCCAGAACCTGTGTGGGGGCACAATGCCCCCATACTGGGAGCTCCAGCTCCAGCAGATCCGCTCGATGTGGGGAGAGCCAGACTCTTTTCAAATGTTAACACTTCAATATAAGCGAAGCCAAGTTGCTCTTCCAGATAGCTAACAGGGGCCACGGCAGCCGTTAGGATCCACGCCATCCCGCCTGCTATTTTTAGCTCATCCACAAGGAAGGAAACCTCAGACAAGCATCAGCATGAGCTGAGCTGCGGCTCCTCAGCTGCTCGGCCAGCGCCGCGGGAGCTGCTCCACCCAGCAGTCTCACTTCTGACCCTGGGAGGATGGAGGAGACTTGTGGAGGGCTTGGATTGTACCCCCACCCCTCCATCACAGAGCCTGCTACCGTGAAACAGGTAGATCTGCAAAAAAAAAAACCCACCCAAACAACCCCAAACCTGATCTGGTTGCTGGCACAGACATTTTTAAGCCCAGGGAGGGGTGAGTGATCCAGGATCTTCAGAGAAAACAAAGCCTGGTGAGTGAAAAGCAAAGCCTCCCTCTCCAACGGTGATTTTGCGAGGCCCTGTGGCCACGTCCTGTGCGGGGAGAGGCAGCCTTGGCTCCGTGTGCGGGTTGCGATCCAAAGCTGACATGAAATGTGCTTTTGGCCAAGACGACCTGGCCCAGGGAGTACAACAGGGAGGCCCTTAAATAGCAGCAGCCAAGGAGAAGGGGCAGCCAAGCAACCGCGAAGGATGAGCCACAGACGAGGGAATGTGGAAAAAACTTCCTATGTGCCGAGATAATTAATTAAAGGCTTTTTTTTTAACTACTGAAGTCCCCAGAAAATAGGATTGTCCCTCTTCATCTGTCTCCTGAGGTCCTGCTGGACACTTAGAGGAAAAGAGCAGTCCATAGTCAACCTGGGCAGCCTTGAACAGGCAACATCATAGGCACAGACTGAACCTTCTGCAGATCTGTCTATAGTCTGGACACCTAGCACCCAAGGTCCTGTAAAAAACAGGACAATGCTGACATCCCTCCACGCCGGCCCCTACAGCATTCTGCTGCTAAATAGAGTCCTAAATCCCCAAAACAGAGTCCTGTGTCCCCAAAACATGAGCCAGAGCTGCAGCACTCACCAGAGGAGCTCAGCTGGCTGGTCCTGGCTGGGATGTGAAGTTCCACCGGGCCAGGTCGCACATCGGAGCTGTCAGAGGGACCGTGACCCTCTGTCTGTCCTGCTGGGGAAGATGCAATTTCAGCCAGAACTTCCAGGTCCTTCAGGATAACCTGTAGAGAGAGGGATGGCACGGGATGAGCAGGCACAGGGGTGGTGGCAGCTAGCAGGGTGACCTTTCCTTTCCAAACCCACAGTTGGAGAGGGAGAGATGGGAAGCAAACAGCAAATTTCAGCACATCGAGAAAGGCGTAGGGAAAAGAGGGCTACCTCTGGGGCTCCAAGTGGAAGTTTCAAATGACTGCAGAGGGGATGAGGCAGGAAAGAGAAAAGGGGAAGACAAAAAAACGTTTCTGCTCTGGGAGTCCCAAGGGAGCATTTGAAATTAAATTTAATCTAATTTATGCAACCAGGAACAGGGTTTGCTTCTCCTTCTTCCCAATTTGGGGAGCCCTGGGCTTTGCTTCCACACTCCCCTTCACAACCACAGATTTGGGACAACCCCAGCAGGAGCATGGGGATGTTCTTGGGGGCAAACATCCCTCTGCCCCCCTGGGTCAGCTGCCTGCACTCAGGACAGTGAGGCAGAGCTGCCATTTCAATTTCATAGCTCTTTCCTTCCAGAAGTCACCAAATTAGTCTATATATAGCATTTCTGGAGAAGCTGTTACAGGGTGGGTGTTTTTTTTTCATCCTCAACCCTTCTCATGTCTCAGGCTATTTTGGGTCCTGCTTCATTCAAATGTCCTTGGGTCTAGATGTTTCATCAGCCATCCCTGATCTCAGAGTGTAGCAGGGCTGTGCGGAGCAGAAAGGCTGCCAAAAAGGGCCGATTGCCATGTCTGACCAGTCAGCATCCAGCACAGCACAGCCCCGACCACCCCTCACCCGCCAGCACGGTGTTCCAGCCTTTCCATGTATTCTCACATGGCATCTTCCTGAGGAGCTGCAGTTACAAGGGAGTTTAAGCTTTAGATTTATTAAAAAAAACCCCTTACACCTTGAACAAAAAACACAATTACTTTTTTTTTTTTTTGATAGTGTAGAACTTGAAAATATGACCTCTAAAGATGAGAGATACAGGAGCCCCCGGGTTTTGCTGTTGCACAGATATCTTAAGCTGTGGAGGTGGTTTTCTTCTTTTTGGGCGGTGTGTGTGGTTTTTCTGTTTGTTTGTTTTAAATTAGGGCTGATTTTTAAGCCCCTGGCAGTACTTGGGCAGGCAGCGAGGTGTCCAGGCTTAGGTGCAGCGCTGGCCATGGGGAAGCAGCCTGTTGTGGGCACCACGAGGCTCCAGCACGCTGGGGAAGACCCTCTGCCTATAAACATGATTAAGTCCCAGTCTGCAGCTCCCCAGGGGAGGGAAAAAAAATAAGACAACAACAACAACTTGTACTGCTGTCCCTGAAGAACACGGCACCTCCGTGATGCTGTCAAGGATGAGACCTGGTTGCCAGCACGGGAGGTCGCTGCCACTGCCAGCCTCCATCCTCTGCTGGGGAAGGGTCTGTGGTCCCTGGCAGAGGAAAGACCTCGGTCCTCCCTCTCCGACTGGCTTTCAAGCATTGGTGGCTCAGATAAAGTGAGACTGACAGTGTTTTGTTTCAAGCAGAAGATGCTCCTGAGCTGAGCTCATGATCCCTGGTCTCCTGAAGGCCCACGTGGATTCTCTGGTGGTTAATCACATGGCTCAGTTGAACTTTCAGCCTTTGAGTGGGGAAAGGCGGTAATTTGGGTCTCAAACTCACACAGCTGGGAAAATAACACCCGTAGAGGTTTCTAAATGTCATTGTCTTTGGTTAAAACTGGCAAAAGAGACTCAGGACTTGGCTACCAGGGCCAGTAAGTGGGTGAGAGCTGGGACTCTGGTTCATGCTACTGATTTTGCCAAAGCCAACACAACCAGGATGACGTATCCTACCATACCAAGGCCATAACAACACATGGCTGATGTACAGCACGAACCAGCCACCCATGATTGCCACCACTGCTACCCTGATGCCCCTTTCCAGCCCTCCCATCCAGCTGAGGGCTTTGGCTGTTGTCCAGCACAGACTTCACCAGCAGCTCCCACAGCATGAGGAAACAGGACTGAGACCCTGGGCTGGGCAGAGATCACTCCTGCTGCCTCACAAATAATTTAGAGCCATGTCTTATCCTGTGAGGTTGAATTCTTGATCCAGTCTTCCAGAGCCATGTGCCAAGCCCCATCTCTGAGATGCTGCTTGGGCTCGGGATGCTCCGGCAGTGATGGGCACCAGTGAGGGTATGGCTGTACCTCTCAAGCTTTGGAGAGGTTAAGGGGTGTCCCCACAAGCCAACTGTGCAGGTCACAGGCAGGAGGTGATAAAAAACAGCACAGGCTGGATTTTACAATTGGAAAACTTAGAGGAAATAAGAAGCAGGAGGGATAGGTGCATAAGCATCTGGAGGAAGAAGAGGAGCAGGCAGCCGTAAAGACATGGAGTTTTCCAGCCGTGGGAAAGAGGCAGAGAGCTCCAGCTCCTGCTGCTTCTTCCCCACACGCTCCAGAACGGGTTCCCAGCTGGGGACAGAGGAGAGCCAGGAGCGCTTGGTATGCACCGCACATCCCTGCGCAAAGCAAAGCTGGAGCCGGTGGCTGGCTTTGTGCGAGCGAGGAGGCTGTAAGAAAGCAATATCCTGCCATTGCCATGGCAACAGGCCGGCTGCGCCAGGAGCCAGCGGGTCCCATCCGTCAGGAGCTGAGTGGCCGTCAGACCCAATCCCAATGGCCAGCCTGGAGGAGCAGCCACCAAGGATGATCTTCCCGGCTTGGAAGGGGTTTCCATGAAGGTTTCCTAGTGGTGGTGAGATGTAGGGCGGTGTGCTCCTGCTCCGGGAAGCATGGGGCCGGTTAGCGTGAGCTGGAAGGAGCGGGGAAAGCAGCATCGTGATGGAAGTGGGGAGACCTGGCTGACGTCACATGGGGATGAAGAGCAGCATGGAGGGGGACGAGCTTTTTGCACAGACGGGGAAAAAGGAGCAGGTTGTCAGACAGTTATAAATGAGCTGTTATAAATTAGCAGCTATTTCTTCTTCCTGGGAATAGGCAAGATTTCTTCCTGTATTGCCCCCAGAGCACAGATTTTTGAGGGCACACAAAACTGTTGGTCTCTCTGGCTTCTTCAGATTTAGGTCAGGTTAATTTGCCACTTGTTCTGGTTGAACGGAGCCGAGACCAGCTCTGCTAGTGGTGGCAACGCAGAGGAAGAGCAGGAGAAAAGCAGCCCCCAAATGGCACATGGTGGATGGATACACCTCCCACATGCAAAGCATCACTTTGATGCTCCCGGGGAGGACGTTCCCTCCGGCCAAAATGCTGGGCTGGCCCTGGCACATTGCAGAGGAAAGGCAGGTGACCCCAAATCCTGGGGAGCAAGATTTAACACCCTGCAGCACACACTGACTACCAGGGCAGGCGGCAGCAGCAGCTCCTGGGGCAGACACAGTGGCATGGATGGGGACTGAGCTCCTGAAGATGCTGTCCTTGCTGGTATTTATGGAAAAGTTAAAAAAAAATTAAAAAAAGGAAAAGATTAAAAGGCCTGTGTGCAGCAGGGAGGTGCTCAGAGGTGGCCTCTGGTGTCCCAGGCAATGAAATGGGGCACAGGACACCAGGATGAGGTTATTCTTGCCAAGGAGAAGACGGGAATCCAGCTGAAGCAAGATGCCATCAAGAAGGAGAACAGGAAGGTTAAGGGCTGCAAAGCACTTCTTCAAAGGAGACCAAGATCAGGGTGGCTGTGGAAAACCCCATGGCATTACCAGCTGAGGAGCGACACAGTGGGGACCAGGAAAACAGAGAATGCTGCTGGAGCTTCCTCTTGCTCCAGCGCAGCCCCTCGCTGCTGCAGCGGGCACCGAGGCTCCACCAGAGGCCTTAGTTTATTTTTTCTCCCTCCAAACCTTTTAGCTGTAGCCAGGGGAGGGGAGGTGAGCACAGGCTGGCAGTCCCGGAGCCAAGAGCGGCCAGCAGCGAGGCTGGCCGAGCCCCAGGCACACACGGTGTGAAAAGCAAACTTGCATCCCCCCTGCCTCCACCGGCTTTAAAGACAGCAAAAGAAATGAAAAACCACCATTAATCTTCCCACACCAGTTTAACCAGACCTCTTTTCAGGTCCCCGGCACAGCAACTTTTATCCTATGGTCTTGCCAAGACCTGGTTTTTTTTACCCCGTTACAGCCGTGGCTGGGAGGGGATAGGGAGCAGAGGGAAGGCAGCGGGGCTGGGGGTTTCTCCTCTCCTCCCCACAGTAAATCTTGCCAGGTTCTGCTAACACACACTCACAGCATCAGCAAATGCTGTGGGGGGGGTCACTTGGTATTATGGCCATAACTACCCAAAACCTGAAAACTCAGTATCTCCTCTCCTATAAATCCCCCATTTTTGCCCTGCTGCGGGTGTGTGAGGGCCAGACCTGCAGCACCCTCAGCAGCAGGAGCACTGTCACAGCTCAGAGCACCTCTAAAAAAAGTGTTTAATTAGCACATGGGGAGCTTAACATGCATGCCACCTGATGCCAGTCACAGGATGGGATGCCAGTGAGCTATTTCTTCACAAGCTAGAGGGAAGGGAAGGAGCCAGGACAGGACCAGCCACTGTGACAGGGCTGGAGAAAGCCAGAGCTGTATTGGAGCATCCCCGCAGGCCACACGGTGGTGGGTCAAATACCTGCAACCCCTTCAAATTCAGCACCCAGAATCCCAGCACTTATGACAGACAAAGGGTTTGCTTTCTTTGTTGCCTTGTCTCCCATCCAGCACGCCCCTCTGCACCCCAGGGAGCCAGGCACCCAAAGCCAAGCTCACCAAATCCTGCGTCCTTCACCTTCATGACCCTCTGGACCCACCCGAGTCAGGTCTCTGGGACAGCGATTGCCTGCGGCAGGCAGGCTTCCTGTGGTTTTAGTTTGCTCCATGATGGCACCTGGGAATGATACAGGCACCACCTTGAGCCCAGACTGCCAGTTTACCACTAGTTGTTCAGTATAAGTATAAACTGTATTTGCATACGTACACACTAGCCTTGCAATTATGGTCTGGAACTGGTGCTGAGCCAAGAAACTCCCTGTGGACTGTGCTCTCCCCAAGGAACTTCCTATTGCTGCACGATGCAACGCACAAATTATCCTTCAACCCAGTGCCCTTGTAATGCCTGGAGTCCTTGGAGAAAGCATCACCCCACTTTGCCTTCAGATTTCTGCTTTAGGAGCTGTTTCCACATACAGCAAGCTGGGCCGACCACATTTTCCACCATCCAACTGAAATTATACACCTCTCTCTATACCCCATCATTTCAGTCCTGAGCTCATCCTCAGCTTAACTTCCCTCTCGAAAATGTGTAGCCTCTCCGCTTCAGTATTGTGTAGCTTGAGTCTCTCTCTGGAGAAGCTTTAACAACAAAATAATGAAAATAAAAGCCAAGCACACGTACATTAGAGTTCTCCTCTTCACAGTCTTTAGTTTACACCCTCTGCTTTGCATGGGGTCACAATATTTCGGCTGTGGTGAAGTAAATGCCAGAGCACAATGGCTCTAAAACCAACAGAGCAAAGCTCCAAACCAAACCACACTAAAGCAGATATTCGCTTTGGCACAAGTTTTTGTCAGCTTCATTGTACTGGGAATTGGGCGTGATGGGAGAAGTTCGCCAGGATTTAGCGGGACAGCAGAGCTCAGGAGCAAGACAGAGACCTGGGCTTCAAAACCCCACAGTGCTGCAGCAGGACACACAGGAGAGGTGTAGGACTTCACAGCAAAGGAAAGAGATGAATACCAGCATACCTTGGGTTCACAGAATCATAGAACAGCAATTGCTTACAATCCTGTCTCTCCTGGCTGCTTTTGTGAGTTCCTTTTCTTTTCTTTTTTCTTCCCTTCCCCCCCCCCCTTTTTCCCCCTATAGAATCACAGAATAGTTTGAGTTGGAAGGGACCTTCAAAGCTCACCCAGCCCAACCCCTGCCATGAGCAGGGACATCTTTACCAGATCATGTTGCTCAGAGCCCCATCCAGCCTGGCCTGGGATGTCTCCAGGGATGGGGCATCCACCACCTCTCTGGGCAACCTGGGCCACTGTTTCACCACCCTCAGTGTGAAAAATTTCTTCCTCATGTCTGGCCTGAATCTCCCCTCCTTTAGTTTAAAACCATCAATCTTAGTCCTATCGCAAACGGGCCCTGATAAAAAGTCTATCCCCATCTCTTTTACAGGCCTCTTAGAAGTACTGAAAGGCTGCAATAAGGTCTCTGCAATAAAGTTCTTCCTCTTCTAGTCTAATACTGGAAACCCAACAGAAGGGCAAAACGTTTCAGCTCGCTATGGAGAAATTGGCTTGATGGTCACGCAGACGTTCAAAGCCCATCACGACCTCCACAGGCGGCAGCAGCCCAGGCTTAGCTAAACCCTCTCTAGGAAAGGGCACGAGCTCCCATCCAGTGCCAGGAACAGATTTCTGCAGCATGCTCTAGAGATACAGCTGCAACAGCAAGCTATGAAATCATTTGGATCTTCTTGCTGTATTCAAAGCCTTGCCTGGCCTCTGCATAAACACAGGTAGGTTTTCACGTTAGCAGAGTTTGAGAGGAAGCCGATGTTTCCCTCCTTCACATCCAGCTCCACCTCATGCATCATTCCTGCATGAGTCAGATAAAAGTCCCAGCACAACTTCCAACCTCCAGCAAGATTGAGAGCAGCAGATAAGCAAACAGGAACTTGTTCCGTCGTAATGAAAAAACTCCATCTTGGAGACGGAGAAAGGAAAAACAAAGAAAGAAAACCAGCAGCATTGCTGTGTCATGGTTTCCTCAGCGATAACCTCACCGCCTGTTGTGTCCACCTGAACTCATCACCTGGGTCCAGCTGGGAAGGACTGAACAGTTACATCAGAAGCTGCCGTTGCACCAGGAGCTTGCCCAGAGAAATAACCCAAAGAAGAACAGGTCTGCTTTTCAGCAGTGCCTACCAGCAGCAGTGCTTTTAACCTGTGGGGGGAAAGGTACAACCCACTGCTCCCAAAAAAAGCATTCAGGTTTTGACTTTTCACCTTTTCTAACATCAATTCTTCACCCACGTGTCAGGGCTGCAAGACTCGCTGCGATGAAAGGAGCAGCTTGGGCAGAAAAACCCCCACTCCCAGTGGGGTCCTGTTAGTCTTGCAGCTGTGAGGAAGTTTTTAAGCACATCAAAATTTAACCAGGGCTTTTAAAGATTGCCTTCAAAACCAGGTCTCAAATGCAGGCCGGCGCATCTCCCCGCCGGGGAAATCACGGGAACTGGCGCGAGGTGAT
Organism: Columba livia; assembly: GCF_036013475.1. Classification (NCBI taxonomy): domain Eukaryota; kingdom Metazoa; phylum Chordata; class Aves; order Columbiformes; family Columbidae; genus Columba; species Columba livia. Next base: position 11,561,204 of record NC_088614.1, read on the forward strand.
GCAGTGCAGCATCTGACAGCCAGGAATCCTTGTATCCTGACTTGTCTACATATCAAAGGGAACTGCTTGCTTCAGCTTTGCTCCAACTTCTCTGGGCTGCCTTTGTGAATCTTAACTAGGTCTCTTGACCATTTCTTTCCTAGCACCTGAGAAGTGGGTAGGAAGGCTAACAGGAGAGAAAGCAGAGATGACTCAGGACACCGCAGATGTACCGTGAGATACTGGCCCCTGTTCAGCACAGCGGAGGTAGTGCAACACCTTGTGCTACTTGAATGATAAAAACAGGCATGACAACTGAAAGGGCACGAATCCAGCTCCATCCAGCGTGAGTCTCTCCTTGCTTTGGGCTTGATTATTTATGGCAAGCGCACAAAGAGACTTCGAGCAGCTCAGCAAGACCAGACCTTAAAAACAAGGTGTCTGAGCAAAGTCTTTCAGCCTGGTGCAAAGCCCTGACTAGCACTGACCCTCCAAAGCCAGATTCTCCTTTGGTGAGACAAGCTAGCGAGAAGCGACAGCTTCAGGGTGCATCAGGAGAGCATCTAAATTGTGCTTGGGGCCAGGGGCTCTGTAAAAGGATGTTCAGCCTTGTTGGGAAGAAAGACGGTATCAGCACTGCTGCCCAGCCAGGTTCCCTGGGGGAGGGCAGTATCGCAGGATGAAGACAGCAAAAAAATACCCTGAAGATGCGTGTACACCTTGTGCTACTCAATACAAATGCGGAGCCCTATCTGGAAAAGGAAGGGAGGTGATTCCCCATAAGAGAACTGATGGGTTAAGCTCACATAGGACCCCACACTAAAACGGTGATCCCCAGCCCATGAGCCAAGAGCTTCTGGGGATGCTGATCTGCTCCAGGATAACGTGAATGTGCATAAAATACTGGACTGGGCCAGGAGTAATGGCTGAGAGAGCACCCCACGTTCCCTTTCCTAACAGGCACTGACGCTGCAGGTTTGCTAGCTCAATCTGTCCTCATCGTTCCCAAAAACACCCAGTGCAAAACCCCCCTACTATGTCCGTCATTTCTATTTCCTCTGCAGAGAGCAGCAAATCTGGTTGGGAGCCAGCAGAGCGGTGGTGTTTAATGGATTGACTCGTCTATGGATTTCCTTAAACCCCCCTCCCCTCCAAACATTTAAATAAATAGAAGACAGGATTAAATAAATCAGCTTAAAATTACTTTTGAGCCATTCCCAGTTATGTCACATGGAGGAAATGCATCACCAGGGTCCTTTCTTCACTGCTTTTTTCAAATATTAATAAGCAGTGTAATTGCAACATGACTCACAGCAATCTCCTGCCAAGCTGGAGAGACTATCTGCAAGATGCAGGCTTTCTAGAGTGTTGCAAAGGCAGATGTGTGCTTGGGGACTCTTTTGGAAAGGTTTGCATCGTAAGCAGCAGGGTATGGAAAACAGCCAGGCAGTCGCTTGCCTTTGCAAGCGCAAGTCATTCCCTCGCTTGCTTATTCCCTTCCATCCTCTCTCAACAACCCCCTCGCACATGGGATTTACTGCAGGGTTGGGGTTTGATGTCCTAAGCATGTAAGGCGAAGCAGAGAGCATGTGATATGTATTACACGAGGGAGGTCTGGCCCAAAAACCCAGCCGGGATCATTGGCAGCTCATGGCATGAGGTGTTCAGCTGACAGCAGAAGTGCTCCCGGTGCCCGGCCAGCTGCATGCCGGAGCTGCCAGCCTCCCACCCAGGCACTAGAAGTGCCCCAGGGTGTAACGAAGAGTGGGCGAAGACAACAAAGATGCCAAAATTCAGATGACTGGAAGGAAAACAGAAGGGTAAGGAAGAAAGACATGGAAATTGGAAAATGGTGCAGCACCTCAGAAAGGGAGCAGTCTGGGAGACGAAGAGCACCATGGCGGAGCAAGGCACAGGCAGGAGAGTGAAGGCAGAGCTGGTTCACTCACAGAATCACATAATAGTTTGGGTTGGAAGGGACCTTCAAAGCTCATCTAGTCCAATGCCCCTGCCATGAGCAGGGACATCTTCACCAGATCAGGTTGCTCAGAGCCCCGTTCAGCCTGGCCTGAGATGTCTCCAGGGATGGGGCATCCACCACCTCTCTGGGCAACCTGGGACAGTATTTCACCACCCTCATTGTGAAAAATTTCTTCCTCATGTCTGGCATGAATCTTCCTTCCTTTAGTTTAAAACCATCACCCCTTGTCCTATCACAACAGGCCCTGCTAAAAAGTCTGTCCCCATGTTTCTTATAGGTCCCTTTTAAGCACTGAAAGGCCACAATAAGGTCTCCCTGGAGCCTTCTCTTCTCCAGCTGAACACCCCAACTCTCTCAGCCTGACCTCCCAGCAGAGCTGTTCCAGCCTCAGATAATTTCTGTGGCTCCTCTGGACCCTCTCCAACAGGTCCATGTCTGTCTTGTGCTGAGGGATCCAGAGCTGGACCAGCACTGCAGGTGGGTCTAACCAGAACAGAGCAGAGCGCTCCTTGCTGCCTGATTTTCTTTGCTCACTTCCAAGTAAAGCAATTCCCAGACAACCTGATGCCCCTGGGCATCTCCTGCAGCCCCATCAGGCAGGGCTGATGCTACTTAATCATCCCATGACTTGTATTTTGCAGCACTGGCCAGAGTACGATCCTCTCACATCTCTACAGAGCTGTCACAAGGCACTCAAATTCACCAAGGACTTGCCCATGACCCAGCTCCATGGGGAAGATACCAGCTCTGGGACGTGAATCCCCACATGTCTTCCCAGGTAGGCAAAAATGATTTTTAGTAGTTGGCTTGGAGAGATCAGCTCTCAGAGACGGAGAGGAAGGTTTATACAGACAGAGGATCCCAAATGCACCAGCCTGAGACAGCCAGGCTTCAGCTAGGCAGTTACCTGCAGGCTCTGCATTGGGTCTTCTTTAGTTTAGCCAACACGGTTAAACCCCCAAGTGCCAGCACTGGCCAAGCCTCACAAAATTGCTCAGTTCAAACTAAAGAAAAAAAACAAAACCAAAGTCCAGCTGGATGTGGAGACAGTAAGCCTTCAGAAGGACTTCTGCAGCAGGTGCAGCACTCACCTCATCCGACTCATCTGAGAGGGTCCGGAGCAAGATAGGGAAGAGGCTGTCAGTGTGTCGGAACATCTAGAACCAGAAAGATGGAGGGTATCAGTCCTACAGGCCTGCTTATCCTCCACCACGGGACCTCTCACCCTGGGGGAGGCTGCTGAAAGCTTCATCAGCATTTTCCACCTGAGCTGGATACTCAAAAAAGGCAGGTGGACCCTTGGTTGCAATGCTGCCAAGATAACTGCAGTCAATTCAACAGCAAGGAGTAGGGTGGGAGCTGACAAGTGCAGTCCCACAGAGCAAGCAGCAGGCTTGTATGCAGAGTCCCTGACCTACCTTACGAGGAGTCTTGATGTACAAATGGTAGAGCCATTTCAAGACTGCAATTCTGGTCATCATCCCAATGGACGTGTCATGAAGGTGGCAGTCCAGCACCTGAACTATTCCATCCAGGTTCAGGGTCACCTGGATCCTCTCGGAGCTGCATGGAAAAGAGAGAGGTTGGTTCAGCGCTGGATGTCCAACACACTCCTCCCGTGGTGGGCAGGTCTACAACACACCACAGGCTGCATCAAACATCTCAGCTCAAACCCCAAGAAACCTTGACAGTCCCTTTGGCCTGCTCCTGCTCCACTCAGCCTGGCCACCCCCATTTCTTATTCTGTGCATCCAGATCTGCCCATGGCAAACCCAAGAACCGTGTTTATGTCTTCAAGAGTTATGACAGCCGGGACGCAAGCTCTGGGCTTACAGGCGGTGAGGTCACGGCTGGGCATGGGCAGGTTTGCCCGTGTGGCATGGGTAGCTTCTGACTGGCATGACAAGCTGGGGAAGCACAGCAGCACACCAAAAGCTTGCTCTGGAATCCAGAGAAATCTTTCAGTTTTCAAGGTTTACCACTTTCCCAAAACAACTTGTACCCGTACTAAAAAACTCTGTGCTATGTTAATCCAGTACTGTGGCTGTGTTAAGAAACTGGTCCATATTGCAGTCATCAGGTTTTGGGGTTTGAAGACAAAAGACCCATAAAACACACTCAGAATTCAACTCAAGTTTGATCAGCCCAACCATCTCCAGAGAACGTCAACTCACATGTCCTCAAACTCCACTTGTTGGTGCCCCTCAACCAGGCGGGGACATCCGGTCTCTGCTAATCCCAGCAGACTCACGCTAAGGATCGCAGGTGGTGCCCTGGCTGGCAGGTCTTTGGGATGCAGCTCTCTGCTACAAGGCTGCCTTGAAAACGTCATCTTGTTTCCCAAAAGATTAAGACAACTCTTGGTCATCAACCAGGGATGAAAGCAAACAAGTCTCTTAACTCAGCAAGATGTTGCCTCTTTTATCACCGGCAGCCTGCAGATCATCAGCTCTTACTTGGGTGAAAAACACCCCACTTCTCCAAATAATTGGGACCTGCATTTAGCACAGACAGGAGACCCCAAAGCAGAAAAGGTCATGTAGCAGCATTTTCTGTCCTGCTTGTGATCCTGAAGTCTACCTGATGGTTTCCCACCTCCTCAACAACAATGAGGTGGGAAGTACCTGTCACAGGAGACCAGTTAAGGAGAGATGGTTGGACTTGAGACGGTTGAAGCAGACCTCCAAGAGGTAGCTGCACTGAAGAGCTAAGTCACTCCTGTCCTACCCAAGCTACTGAATTATTCAAGGCTGGACCAGACTCCTGCCAATTTTTCTAGCAAACGTGCCCAGAGCTGCTCTGCATCTCGTTTGATAAGAAGTCCTAAGGGGCAGATTTCTCATGGTATAATTTGCAAGTAGAGCTGCAGCTTAATAGGATTTGATCTTCCCCAGGACACACGTTGTAAGGGCAAGACGAGGAGGCTGCAGCCTCTCACAGATATCTGACGGCTTGATCCGCCTCACGTAACAGATGCTGGGGGCTGCAAATTGCATTTTGGGTTGGACTAAGTTTCGCTTTGTTGTTGCAAACAACTGCCAAGGGTCAAACGCTCAGAAGTGCAGAACCAAGGGGAAGGAGGGACCCAGAGCACAAGGAGTTTGAGAGAGGGGATGTCCAAGGGAGCAGTGTCCCAGGCCATTTAAGCCACGCTGAACCAGCCCCATATCTAGTTTTCCTGCAAAAGCAACTCCTGCTGCAGTGGCACAGCCTGTCACACACCCGGCACAGGGCTCCCAATAGAGGAGGAGCACAAATCCTTGACCCGATTACACCTCCATGCCAAAACACACATCACCTGTGCAGGATGGGGAAAAAAAACCTCAGGGTAATGCACGTTTTCAGAGGGAAGCAGCCACAAGGACAGCACAGAGAAGCGACAGGTGAAGCCAGCTGGTTTGGAGGTGGCCTCGACAATGTCACATCCAGCAGCTCCACGCTGCTGCAAAGCAGGTGGGAGGATGCAGGGCGGCATCGCTTGCCATGGCACGGTTAGCGGAGTACGCTGGACTTCCGCCAGCACAGCAACAAGCCCTTTCTAGCCCAGTTTATGCCAAAACTGCTTGTGAAAACCCCTTCCTCAGTCATGCAGCACCTGGGTGGCTCAACCTAAAATCCACCTGAGCTGAGCTCAGGATGTGGCTGGGCAGCACCAGGCTCACCTGAGCCAACAAGCCCCCAACCATGACATGTCACACCGCCCCGCTGGGCTCAGCTCCTGCTGACGAGGCCGGCAGCTGTGCAAAGCTCCTCACCAGCTGTCCTCTCCCTGCATCTGCCGAGATAAACCTGTCAGAGGGGTTGCCAGAAGAGAAGCAGCTCATTTCACAGAGTCACAGACTGGTTGGTGTTGGAAGGGACCTCTGGAGATCATCCAGTCCAACCCACCTGCTAAAGCAGGTTCACCAGAGCAGATCGCACAGAAATGTGTCCAGGTGTGTTTGAATGTCTCCAGAAGAGACTCCACAACCTCTCTGTGCAGCCTGTTCCAGGGCTCTGGCACCCTCAGAGTAAAGAAGCTTCTCCTCATATTCAGATGAAACCTCCTGTGCTTCAGCCTGTGCCCGTTTTCCCTCATCCTACCATTGGGCACCACTGAAAAGAGTCTGGTCCATCCTCTTGACACCCACCCTTGAGATATTTATCAGCATCGATAAGATCCCCTCTCAGCCCGCTCTTGTCCAGGCTGAACAGACCTGGCTCTCTCAGCCTTTCCTCATAAGAAAGATGCTCCAGACCCCTCATCATTTACTCAGCACAAAACCTGGGTGCTACCCTGAAAGAAAGGCAAGAGGTCTGATGAACACATGAAACTGGGGTAAAAATCTCCCACCAACCACACTCCTCTGCCCCCGAGCTGGAGCGGCACCAGATTCCCGTGGGCAGATTCCAGGGGGATGGCAGCAGCTGTGACGCAGGCTCACAGCCCGCCCCGGCTCTCCTTAATCCCCAGGCAGGCCGGAGCGGGAGCAGCCGTGACGGAATCGCGTTAATGCGATCCTCCGGGCCTGCCACGCTGGCTCCCAGCGCCAGCATCTGCAGCAGGACAGATGTCAGATGCAATCGCTTCCATCTAACCCACTACCCTAGATTCTCCTCTGGAGGATGAATGTGGCCCTGGCGCCGCCTCTGTGGTTTGCCTGTGACAGCAAGAACATGTTTTTAGGGCAAATAGAGCAACAACAGGAGCTGTACCAGGCTCTCACCTCTGGATACTGGTACCCTTTGCTCAAGATAAGCGGTGGGACAGGAGACTCACCCCCCAGCACATCCCCCCACTTCAGAAAACATTCCCCAGCACAGGAACAGAGCTCACCTTCCCACTGCTTTCAACCCACAGCGATGTTTTTGACCCCATATGTCCCTTATCAACTCATTTTCTCAGTTCTCCTCTTTCTTCAAGGGCTTCTGCCATCTCTCTCCTCAGCGGTTGCCTTTTCTCTGCCAATGCCTGAGCTGTCATCTCCCTCCTGGCCTCCTGCCCGGCCCAGCTGCTTTCCTGACCCCATTTTCAGACAAGGTTAAGGTCTAGGCCAGGCTCTAGCCTTTAAGCGGCCTTGCCAAGGGTAGAAATATCCAGGTTCTTTCATTGTGGTCCAAGTCACAAGGGCAGCTCCCATACGGGCTGGCAGCTGTGCTGCTCAACGGGCTCAAGCCAGTGGACAGGAGGTAAATAGCTCCTCTCTGCTATCGGTCCGACAAGCTGTCGCTTTCTCCTCCTCCATTGCTCTCATTTCGGTGCTCTTGGCTTCCTTCTGCTCACTGCAGTTTTCCAAGCACTGGAAGTGCCCGCAGCACCAGTGCAAGCTCATCTCCCAGGGCACTGATGGGGCTGAGGACTAGGCAGAGGCATCCAGTCCCACGAGCTGTAGATCACAGTGAAAAGGGCTGGGGCAGCATGCCCGAGGTTCTCCTCCAGTCCATCCATCCAACAGTGCAGTGGGAGCAGGGAAGGGAACCCACCTCCTCTCTCCAGACTGCAGAGGGAAGCCAGGAAGAGCCTCACCAAGAGGAAACCTTGGATCTGAAAACTGCAACAAGACAAACTCCACCATACAAATTGCTGGAGAAAGGGACTCTCAGACAGAATTTGTGCATGAGCTCAAAACAAGCCATGGTGCTGCCTTCAGCCAACCATCCCCTGGGTGCTGTGGGGCATCCAGCACCATCCCCACCCTCCACCCAAGCATTCACCATCTCCATGAGCTCTCCAGCTTGTTGGGTGCACCCCTGAGGCGTGTCAGGCTCTGGGCACGGGGCTACAGCAACTTCCAGCACAAGACAAGCAGCAGCAATTTTAGCTTTGTACTAAGCTCTAACTACCACCTTTAAAAGTCTGGTTTAAATGTAGCCTTGGGCAGCTGAGCCACGTGGCAGCCAACTGCCTTTTCTGCAGAGCAACAAGTAGCTTTAGGTGTCCATGTACTACTGAACATCACCCAAACCAAGAAGCCTTCTTTACATCAGGAAGGACCACAAAGGCTCCTCCAGAGCCCCCATGTCCCTTACCCAGATTGGTGAGGGATCATGGTCCCATCGCCCTTGTCCAACTGCTGCATGCCTCACCCTGGCAGCCCTGCTGACCATCTGCCCAGCAACACGGTTAGGAAGTTGTCTCAAACCATCCAGGTCTTGTATTGAAACACTGATACAGTCACAAGAGCCTAAAAAGGCACTTTCCAGCTGTTTTGGTCCAGCGAGGCAGGACAGATGTGTCTGCATCTCCTCCTGCAGCAGCTCAGACCAACAGGAGGAAGCCTGGGCTCTGCTCCAGCAGCCTTGTGTCCACCTCCCCTTCTCGAGCGGGGCTCACACCAGCCATCGCAGCCTCGGTGGGGTCAGCCAGGCCACGGGAAGGCTCCAGCGCCTCTGAAACTCAATTCTGGTCCACTTCCAATAGCATTTTTTGCAGAACCTGGAAGCAGGGACCCCCACTTGCACAGGGAGCCCCACAGCCCCTCCAGCCCCATGCGGCCAGGCTCTCCAGGGAGCCAGTTTCTGTCTCGACACAGACACTGTCCTAATTCCCTAGCAAATGCCACCGGGAAGCTGGCAATTACCCTGGAAGCATTTTGGATTGCCAGCAGCATGTTTTAGGAGCAGGGAGGTGCATGCATGTCAGTTTGTGGCCACAGGAACGTGCCCAGCATCCATCTACGGAGCATTCAGACCTCCTCATCTTCTTGGACAGCATCTTCATGGAAGAATATCTCTCTGCAGACACCGGGGCCACAAGCTTGCCACCCCTGCTGACTGAGGTCCTCCTGTCCCTGCTGCTGCGGTGCTGTGCCCCTGCCGACGGCCGTGCAGGGAGGGCAGGAGAAGGGGGCGTGAGAGCCGGGCGCCTGGCGCCGGGCCACGCTCCATCACTCGCTCGCTGGGGAAGACGGGGGGAAACAGGGGAGGGAAACGAACAAAAACACAAGCAAAGAGTGACTTCATCTTAAAAGGCAGCTGCAACTTCCTCCGTCTGCAGGCTTTCACAGCTTTTCAAAGCAACGCAAGGGTTTCCTGTGGTCCTGTCTTGACACCCAGTGGGCATTCAGCGTGCAGGCAGCTGCCTGCTCCCCGGCGTGAATTACGGCTGCAAGTGGCTTTGGGTGCTAGCTCTTGCCTTCCTCCAGTTGTAGGACCAAGCCAGACTGCCTGAGGGATAGACAGAGCACCAGGCAGATGTCCAGGGCTCCTCTTGGCCATGTACAGCCCCCCAGCTCCATGCCAGTTCCCCACAACAGGCACCACAGTGAAAATCTTCCAGGTCCCAACACTGAGCCAAGCACAGTGATCACACAGGATGGGGAAATGGGCTTCAGGGTAGGCAAAACCTCAGGATAAAACCTGGCATCTCCTGTTTAAAAGGGCTTAGGAGAGCTAAAGAACAAGTCCCTCCACAAAATCGGGTGTTTTAGAGACTCAAAGGGTCTCACCTGCTGTCCCAGATCACTTTTCCTGGCACTTCAGCTCAGGCAGCTCTTCTCCTGGCTCTCAATGACACTGTGACTAAGTCACTCCAGCTCCTCTGCTTCTGTCCCCCATTTGGTCTTTACTCCCGCTGTCCCCCAGGTGTGAGTTCGGCAGCACAGAGACTCAGTTATCACTTGTCCCCTTGACTTAATGCTTCTCCTTTTTCTTCCCCTTCCCAATTTCAACCTTACACACACCCACTACAGCACCTACTAAAATTCAGGGGCTGAGCAGGGCCAGGACACAGCAACCACAGGAAAGCTGGGGAAAATCATTTAGCAGCCACAAAATGAAAACTAGGCATAAACGCAAAGACCTCTACTTTCAAGAGAGGAAAAAATTAAAGGCATCATTAAGACCAAGGAGTATCTGGGCTTTGCAGGAGTGCAAAAAAGGAACCGAGTGTACAGACCGTCAACCTAAAATGCTGATGCTTGCATTGCTCTAGGATGCGTTGTGATGGGCATCACATATCAGCCTCGCTGGCAGGATCCAGCCAGAGCAACGCATCCTATTTTGAGTACCACAACAACAAATAAATACATGCATCAGCACAGCAAAAGTGCTGGAAATCACAACCTCTGAGGAAAGGAACTGCAGGCAGTAGGAGAAAAGACGCATTATAAGAGCAGATGGATTTGTCCCCAAATTCACCGACAGCTAGGTGGGAAGCTATTTGCAGGAGAGCTAGTTTAGATGAGATATTGGGAGAAATTATGCTGGGCATGAAGCTGCTCTCTGCTGGCATGGGGGTGAGTAATGCCCCGCAAGGCGGGCAGGAGGACAGGCTGGCAGCAAATGCTGCCAAGATCTGACACCCCTCACCTTCCAGCAGTTGGCGCCGGACAGCATGGCCCCAGGCGCAGCCCCACAGCCATGGTGGGCTGCTAGGACCGCAGCACAGGGGGCTACGGGGCCCAGAAGCAGGGTCAGCACCTTCCAGGCTCTTCTGCCAGCCCTAGATGGTTCACATACCACCTTTCCCATGAGGTCTCTGCACCTCTGGCAGACCAGCACACCCATTCCTCTTGGTCCCTCTGCAAAGTGCCTCCTATTTTGGCCAAGATAGAAGAGCCATAACCAAGACAACCATCCACTTTACTCTTATCTTTCAGCCAGAGTGCCCAGCCATGGGGGCTTGAAGACAGGCAAGGTGCAGGACTCTGAGTGCACAGACACTCATTGCCTCACCAGACCTCCCTGGGGGGCTTTGCAAAGTCTCCTGGGAGGGGCAAACACCTCAGTTTACAATAACTTCAAGACATTTTGATGCAAATGCATCAGAGAGAAGCAGTCAACTTCCAGAGCATCCCCAGTCATCCACCCCACTGTGAGCCAGGAGACCCCTACTGCTTTCCAGCCCAGACTATCCTTCCCCAAAGCTTTGTCAAGCATCTGTCAGTCATTGTCCGCACCCTGAGAATCTATCCTTTCTTCCATCCATCCCAAGCCCCTCCGAAGCAATGAATGGACCCTACCTGGTCACAGTGAAGACACTGCTGTTGCTGAAGTTGGAGTCACCAGATGCATCCAGAGAGCCTGGGGGCAGATATATTGGAGACACAGTTAACGGGATGGCAGGGAAGGTGGAGAGCAGTACTGGGAGGCTGGAGAGCTGCATGACCTTCTGCAAAGACATCACCAGCCATCATTCGAAGGTCCAGGAACCCTGAGAATCACTTCTGCCAGCTTTTCACACTCCTTGTCAAGCTCTTATCCACTGATAAAGGTATGGGATGAAGTTGGCACAAGACTGCACTTATCCAGCAAAACGTGGGCTGCACAGGTTCAGACCTCTGCCCCAAATTGGGTCTCCTCTGTAATGGAGACCCAGACACATCCTTCTGAGGGTTTCAGCCATTCTCAAAGAAGGAGCTCAGACCCACAGAGCTGCCTTCCATCATCCAGATTTCAATGCCTAGAGATACTGACACAAGCACAGCAAAGGCTGAAATCCAGCCCAGGACATTTCCACCTGGCAAGCTCTCCTGTGGTGTGACTCCACATGGAAGCCAAGTGACTCAAACAGCTTTTCAACCTCTGCTCTGCTCTTAAACTGGGTCTTACAAGCACAGTGACAAAGCACAAGAGGATGAACTTGACTCTTCATGCCCCCTTGTGCCAAGAGCCTCAACTCACACGCAGTGGCACCACCACATCAGCACAACCGGGAGCAGAGCCGAGAGCTTGCAATGCAAAAGCATCACAGGTTTGTCTGCTCCCGCCTGCTTCAAGGTGCAATCTCACCCAAAGGGGTAGAGACTAAAGCAATTCAAGTTTCTGTTGATGCTTCAAAGTTCTTTTGCAATAGATTTTAATAAAAGGAAGTATCCTCAGGACAAATAGAGAAAATGTTTTGCTGCTGGGCTACAGCACTAAGTTTTTCCACTCTACCCCTTCCAAAAAACACTGCTGCATTGGCCGGGAATCGAACCCGGGCCTCCCGCGTGGCAGGCGAGAATTCTACCACTGAACCACCAATGCTGCCTGCATGCTGCCTGCAGGCCCTGGCTGCCTGCTCCTGCCTGTCTTGTCCACTGCCCCACGCGGGTCCCTGCCTCCTCATCTTCACCTGCCTGCTGTTGCACAATAAAACCCTTCGGCCTTTTAACTCCCCCCTTCGCGCTCCCCCTCATGGCAGGATTTTCCAAAAGCCGCTTGTAGACCTCTTTCAGATGAGCAGGGGTGTGAATGTGCCTCCCTAGAAGGATGAAACAGATTGGCCCAGGTGATTGAAATGTTACACATATTTCACATGCCTGGACAACACAGATGTGCTAGAGGGAGCATTTAGTCATCCCAGGACAACAGCATCAGACGGATACTAGGAGGCAAAAGTTGCTGTTGTTTTCAGGCATTAGTCCACTGAGACCTTCTCCATTTAGCGTCTTCTTACTTACTCTTCCAGGGCTCAGCCCAACAAGGACTCACCACTGGATGCTGCCTCTGTCTTGGAGAGGGACTCCTGCGAGGTGGGCTCTGCCGGTAGGGTCATTGACTGCTTGGTCTCATCCATTTCATCATCCTCTGGGATGACCAGCTTCATCAGGCTCTGGTTGCACACATTCGCAACCTCCTTGATGTCTGAGCAGAGCACTGTAAGGAACACACAGTCCCACACGTGGCCAGGTGCCACATCTGGTCAGCCACGGAGAAGCCACGGCAGCCACACCACCCCAGCCCAGCTACTGCAACTCCCTCCTGTCCAAAGGACCAGTGTGGGTTTTAGGACTCGATGGGGGGACTTCTCCTGGCCCTCTGCAGCCACACAGCTGGCCCTGTGCCCCAGGGGCAGGAAACAGGAGCTTCCCTGCAAGTTGCTGTAGCAGGAACGGGAGCAGCTCTGGGTTACAAGGATACTCTTCTTGCGATCGTCGTAGGAGAGACACGGCAGGACAGCGGTCAGGATCCCTGAGGAGTAAGGCAGCATCACCCGGCCAGCCAGCTGGATGAACTCCCTCATCCAGCACATGGCTGTCAGCTGGATCAGGTCATCTGCAAGACATGGGACAAAAAGGTGAGGAAGGGGACAGCACTGGCACCTGAGCCAACTCCACAGGACAAGGACCACTGCAAGCAGAGAGGTGCCTCTGCTCCATCCAGAATGACCCTAGTCCAGGACACTCTAGTCCTAAAAGAGCTAGACGAGACCTGAATCTGCAGTGACGTTGAGATTAAGCACAATCATTAGGTTTCAGAGTTAACCCAGTTTGATCCATAATCTGGTTTTCATCGTTTGCCAAGATTTCTGTCAAGCTTCTCAATACATAAGGGTATTTCCTCTGTCACACCCACAGCAGTTACACGTCTGGGTCAAGCATCAATCCTAGAGCTGGGCTTTTATTAACCTCCCCAAGTTCCAAAAAAGGGAGCACAGCTGGGGCAGTCAGCTGATGCAAGGCCAGACTTGGGGCTTAAAGAGCAGTTTAAGCTCAATAAGCACCGTAACCCGCTGCCATTGTCTGCACAGCACTAACACAAAACACCAGACAGATGGTGCTTAACCATCCTGCTAACATACCCAGTGCCATCAGAAGTTAAAATAAACCCCTAAGGAGGCTCTTCTATATGTGCTAGATATCCACAGGTGCCCTCCACAGCCAGATATTTTATCTTCAAGCACCTCTGGTTTGATGGGTTGCCAGACCTATATTTGAGGCTGAGGAATCAGTAGTGCCAACTGCAGGAGAGCTGCCTGTCTCCTGTTTCAGCAAGGTTTGCATGCATGATGACAAAAAAAGGGCAAGTGGGCAAAATGGTGGGAAAACTTCTGGCCTGGACCAGTGGCTGGCACCAGAGACTCTGAGGTGGATGCTGAAGCTCAGTCCTGTGCACTCACCCGCTGCCTGGCAGTGGATCACCAGGATATTTGCCATTTCTGCAAATTTGACACTGGAGGGATTCTTCTTGATCTCCTTGAGGAATTCCCCGAGAGCCACCTCACACCTGCAGAGAGGCAGAGAGGCTGGTCAGCACTCTAGCAACACAGAGGGAGAAGTTACAGAGACCAGGCTCCTACACAACCACATAGAAAGGATGCTCGTGGCATGACATGTATCTATGCATAGAGGCAGGAAGGACAAGGCTTACAAGCTCACCCTACCCCAAGGCAGAGACTGTGCACAGCTGTGATGATGGAAGTCATGGCTGCCCAGAGCTCCTGGCACCTTCCCACAACTCCCCATAAGCCACACAGGCTCTGCTGAGGAAAACATGAGCCTGGGATGGGGAGAAGAGAGGGGAGCAGGGCGGCTGATGATCCTCAAAGCTTCCGGTGCTTGTTCCTTGACATGTGGACATGGGGAAACAAAACAGTGGGGAGGATCTAGTAGGGTTTGGCAATGGGATAGTCCCAGGCCAATCTCAACCACTGACTTGTGCCCTACAAAACAGGTCCAGTTCTTCTGTCCTCTCTGAGAACACCCAGCCACTCCTCTGCTTCAAAATGCCTCTGTCTTGAGACCAGCAATGGATATGAGGGGCAAGCTCGCAACAAGGAAGAAATTTTTTTACACTGAGGGTGGTGAAACACTGTCCCAGGTCACCCAGAGAGGTGGTGGATGCCCCATCCCTGGAGACATCCCAGGCCAGGCTGGATGGGGCTCTGTGCAACTTGAGCTGGTGAAGATGTCCCTGCTCATGGCAGGGGTGGGACAGGATGGGCTTTGAAGGTCCCTTCCAACCTAAACTATGCCATGATTCTATGTTAATGCTCGCTTCTCTTCTGCACCCAGGAGATGCTGGGTGGATGCTCTACCTTGCTGAGGGAGGCTCGTGTGCTGTAAGCTTGTTCCTAGAGCTCATACCCAATCCCAGCAGCACACGTGAGCCTCTGCAGCTGTGATACTGGGTGCAAGGGCTGGGAAGGCAACAGCTCAAGCGAGTCAAAACAGTTTGTCCCCCAGCACAAACAGATCACGGTGTCCTCCACAGCCACTCCAGCCACAACAAGCCAAGGTAGGGAGGTCCTTGTCAAGGACACTTTGATCCACCAACCCAGCCATCCAGATTGCTTTGTCTCCCACCACACACATGAGGTTTCGCTGCAGTTATACAGAAGAGTTGCAAACAAAATAAGAGGGTGATGGAAAGTGACCAAGACACAATCTGTGGACCCAGGCAGCCTCCACACTCACATTTTCCGTATCTCCTTGCTGTTGTCTCCCAGGATCTGGAAGAGCCCATCTAGGATTTCTGGCAGGTAATCCAAGAGGTTGATGTCAGGCACAGACTCTAAGACCAGGATCTAGCTCAAAGGAGGAATAAGAAAGAAGAGATGAATTTTGGAGAAGCTAACTAACATCAGCAGCACAAATCTGGTGTGAGACTGAGGAATTCAGAGGTGAGCTGTGTGGGACAGGGGAAGGACAAGAGAACAGCATAGAGTTGCCCATCTTGGAAAGAAGCTGGGCTAGTATAGGAGGCAGGTGATTGGTTGGGTGACAGAAACTGGTCTGACACTGTCCCTTGGGAGACTGTAACCTCTAGACCATGGTATATCTATTTATACAAACAACACTTTGACTGTATTTTCTAACTTCATGCGCAAAGTCCTGACCCAGGTTGGTAGAAGCACAGTATGACGTCCCTGCAACTGAACAGCGAGATGACAAGGACCCGTCGTTTTAAAGGAGCAGTGAAAACCTCTACTGGCTTAAAACACCTGCCTACGTGCATTCAGCTCACACACCACTGCGGATATCTGCGGTTTAGCCAGACACAGGATGCTGACGGATCACGGTATTTTGCAGTTTGGAGAGGCAGGAACACGTGGGGCCATTCACACCTACCCAGGATATGATGAACTGTCGGGCATACTGGTTGTTGGAGTAAATCCTCTCCCGCAGCAGTGGGATGAAGCCTACCAAGTCAAACTGGTTGCTCTCTGTCACGATGTCCTGCAGAGCCCAAGCAGAGGGTGTCAGGCCACCACCCCACGCCCATGCAGCCACCCCCACCCAGCCTTTTTTGAGGCACATGACAGGAAAAAAGATGACGAGCAGTTGATGCAAGAGTCTGTGGGCTGGGAGGCCACGGGAGAAGGAATCACGCGGTTTGCTCAGGAGATGAGGCAGCAATTCCCCTCGGGCAGGGACTAACGCTGAGCAGGACCCAGGGGAAGGTTCCTGCCTGCTCCTGTGTGCCAGCCCTGCTGAACAGGAGGGTGGGAGCTTCTCTGATTTATCCTCAGTGGTACGTTGCACACATGAGCAAGGACCCTTCACATAACCACACGTCTCATGGGCAGGAGAGTCCCCTGGCCTTCCTTTAAAGCTCTTCTTACATGCTTGGTGGATTTTGCTGCATGGTTAAGTCTCTTGCACCAGCGCAGTGGAGCAGATCTCCCAGCAGGAAGGTTTGTAGCTGTTGATACGGAGCCTGCATTAACTGCTGGTCTAGTGAGGAACAAGGGCAGGACCTGGCAGGGAGCCACTCACCTCTGAACAGCAGAAAAGGAACTGGGAGGTCTGGGAGAGCACAAGCCTGTCAACAGGCAGAACAGGAACCGAACCCCACCCCGACGCAGCAGAGCAGCTCCGCTCATGTTGCTGCTCGCTCAGGCAAGGGAGGAAAAACAGAGGAACAGCCCTATTATTGCCTGAGACAGGGCTGCAACCCTGCTTGGATTAAAAACCTAATTTCCCCAGACACCCAGCTTACAGGACCTGAATGCAGATGTGACATCCACCACCTTCTGGGTGAAGAACCTTTTCCTGATGTCCAACCTAAACATCCCCTGGCACATCTTCCTGTCATTCCCTTGGGTCTTATCACTGGATCACCACTAGCCCCTCAATTTAAAAGACTACAGTTGATGAGAAAATTAAATGTTTTGACAGTAGCGACAGGACTGAGCTGGGATGGTTTTAGCAGCTGCAGACTCGGGGACCGACACGTCCCCAGCCAGGATGTGCCTGCAACAAGGATTCTCAGCTGGAGAGGAAAAATACCTTGAGAAGCCGATCGAGGAGCTCAGAGCCACTTTTGACGTTTGGGTCAGGATCAGCAGCCAGCTGTGAATGACAGAAACAAGAGCCATTGCAGCATCACAAGGACAGACACAGACAGGTCCCTTTATCTGCAATTCTTCATTAGGCTCCAACAAATTCTGCTGAGAGACTCCCTAATAGGGATATCAAGCATCCATCACCTCCCCCAGCTATGTAGGTTTTCATGGGCCAGCAGCCATGCTCTCAAGTGGCAAAGAAATAAAAGTTTCCAGTGAAAAGCTGCAAAGATAGGCACATATAGACATGGTTTTAGTCCTACAGACACAACAAAACCATAGAGCTACAGAGCCACTTCGCCTGCAGCAATCCTGTCAGCTTTATTTCCTAACAGCACTCAACAAGAAGCAGGAAAATCCATCCTGAAGATAAGGACAGAGAACAAGGTATCTTATAGTGAACTCCAGCCCCCACAACATCAGTGGCCACTGTTGCTGCTGCAGAAACTGCCCATTTGGTCCACCAGACCTGCCTGGGTCACATCAAATCAGTTTCCTTGGAATGATGACCTTGGACAACTTGGTTTGTTTGACCCAAAGAAGAAGAGGACCAGGGAACGAGACTTAATTCTCTAGTGTGGGACAGAAAAGCACAATGGGGTTGAGAGGAAAGTTCTTACCTTGCTGAGGCCATCAAAGAGCACATTGAAGTGTGGGAGGACGGAGCCCCTGGCCACCTTGACGATGTTATAGAGGGCCTCGCAAGCGTAGTACCGCAGCCGACTATCGGCATCGTTGAAACACGTCAGCACCGGCTCAATCAGCTCCTTCAGGTAGAGCCCAGAGTCCTGGTGGACAGGAGGAGACTGGTGAACTAAGGACCAAGCCACAGCGAGAGGGAATAGATGGTGCTGCCCTGGAACATACTGTAAAAATTCAGGCCCATCACAGCTTCATGCTCCTCAGCTGGACAGGATTTATTAATGAACTTTGAATTTTATTATTGAAATTATTGACTCTGCCCACTAGCAAATATAGTAATTAATGAGGCCAACACCCCAGCCTGAAAGACTTTTGCTTAAGGACTCACCAGCACAGCAGGAGTTTCAGACAAACTAAGAGCTGGAGGCAGGAGTTTAGCTTGTTTTGAAGTCAAAAAGCCCTACTTTGGGGACACAGGCTGGCATTTCCTGAGTGTCCAGCAAAGGAGATGGTAAGAAAATCAACAACGCACAGACTAGCAGATTAAAGAGCTGAACTCCAAGTCTTATTAGGGCCCCTCAATGCCACCAAAAGCAACTCCTCCATCCCCCAGCGCGCTTGTTCCCGTGCTGCGCAGGAGAGAGTGGGTAACATGCAGAGCAGGGCTTTGCTCATCCCAGGGAGGAGGATTTTGCAAAGAGATTCTGTATTTGTACAAGAGGATGAAGACAGGAATGCTGCTCAGAAGCCCCCAGCTGCCAGCGTAAAGGCAGGCAATGCAAAACACATCAGGCTTCAAAGAATCTACTCAGACTGATTGTGACTCTCATTAGAAGGGGAATGATTTAAAATCTACCTGATAACTCTTCCAACAGGCACAACCTGCTTTGCTTTCTTTGACCTACGCTTACTACAGACCAAAGCAACTCCTTCCCTTGCAGGCACTTTCAAAACCCAACCCCACGGTTTAACTCAAAAAGCCTGATGGAGCTGTGAGCCTGCAGAGTCTGTGCTCCCCACCACGAGGGCCTGGATGCTCTTGTCCAGTTCAGAAAGCAACTTACTGAGCTTGTTCTTATTAACTAGAGAAAAGTTACAGAGAAAGACCCAATCAGTACAGAAATCAGAGGACTTTCGATGCAACAGCATAGACATAACTCCTCTAGAATAGGACCCAGCAATCCATGCATTCAGCAGGTAAAACTTCCGACAAGCCAAACAAAAAACTACTTGTTCAGGCTAAGGCAGCTTGATATCTTATGCCTCTTGCTTACTTGGACTATGACTCTGCTGCTGTTCAGCCCATAAATTAACCCCACTTCCCAGAGGCCATGACTGCACTGTTGGAGCCAGCTGAGCTGGGGGTGGGAGATGGAAAAGTATGCACCTCCTTTTAATGCTGTTAATGGAAATTAATACTCGATCCACTGAGTTCAGTCCAGTTGCTGGAGACAGAGGATGGACAGATGCACTTAGACCACGCTTAGGGAGATGCCAAGATGCAACCCAGACCAGAAAGTGCTCCCGTGCCCAAGGATGTGGCTGGGTGCAACAGGGAGACTCAAACACAACACAACCACATACTGCAATGCAGGGAGGGAGCTGGGGGCCACCAGCCCGAGTCTCCCCATCACACTGACCCAGGAGAAGCCGCTGTTCTCCCACTGCAACCCGTACAGGACAAAAAAACCCCACTCACACCTACCTTGCCCAGGGCAATGGAGCAAGCGGCCAGGCCAATGAGCCCCCCTTTCCGGCTGTGGGGGTGCTGGGAGAGAGCGAATTCCTGCGACAGGATCTGGATCACATGTTTGATCTGAGATGTGTTGTTCTGAGCCACAAACTCTCGCACCAGCCTGAGGAGAGAAGGGGGAAGCACCCAGCCAGCTTTAGCTTCTGCCAGATACAAACGCTCGGGTGCTGGCTCCCTGTGGCTGTCAGAAACAGGGGTTCTCAGCCACAACAGCCACCAGAAAAAGTAATACTAAAATGGGGAAGGTTGAAAGAACCCACAAGTGAAACCAGAGCTCTCCTCTCCTCCCTGCTCACACCCAGCAGCCACTCGCTGCCCCCCTGCTGCTCCCAGCCTGCAGCCTCCTGCACCCTCCACCAGCTCCCAGCCCAGGACAGGCTCTGCAGGGCCACCCCACCAGGGCTGCGTGCTTGCAGAGAAGTCACGAGGTTTTTAAACACCTTCTCCAACAGGGCAGGTTATGAGTCGTTTATCTTCGACATGGCATAAGACGGCAGCAGAGAAGCGTTTGGCATGCCCAGCACCAAGATTTTGGACCTTTCCAGCCACCCATGCATCGCCTCAGCTGATATTCCATATATCGTATGTACTCTTATATAGCACAAACCTTAACAAAAGCAGATGAAGCTTCTGCATGCAATACCTGCTCCTCCCTAGGAACTTGTAGCTCATTACCCAAAAGTAATTAACGCATCAGCCGTGCTTATACAAGAAGACCTGTAACCCCGCTCCTGCCTTTGCAACCGCCTCAAGGTCCCAGGTCACCCAATCAGCCCTTCAGCCCCAAGTGTCCCTGCAACAGAGCCACCAGCCAGCTGTGCAGCCAGCTGTGCAGTCAGCAGCACACAGCTGGAGCATTGGTGGTTCAGTGGTAGAATTCTCGCCTGCCACGCGGGAGGCCCGGGTTCGATTCCCGGCCAATGCAACGCTATTTTTTCCTCTTTTTCTTTACCTTATCCATAGCATGGAGCTAGGCATCTCAAATTCTCAGCCCAAATAAGAATCTTTACCTTAATCTTTGATGAACACGCAAAAGCTTCTGTTACTTAACTCCATGCAGTGATTTTTTTTGGCACTATACTGAATCTCACACTGCTCTCTCCCAGGCAGCTACCACCAGCCAGTCACTCACTTCATAATTCCCCCAAAGCAAATAACACCAGCTCTGTTCTCACCCTGCAGCTGCCCCTTTACTCCCTGAGACCCTCACTCAGCCCCCACTTGCTCTCCCCCCTCCAAAGCTGAGTTCTGCCCGACCTGCTCTCACAAATTGCTGCCTTAGGGCAAATGGCTCCATCTCCAATCCTACTCCAGCAGGAGAAACACACTAAGCTCAAGCAGTACAGACTGCCAGAGTGATCTTTTTATTGCCTAGATTTAACAAACAGAGCTTTGTTTGAACAGGAATAACTTTACAGACTTCCTTCAAAAGTTTAAAGTACTTGAAATTTAACCAATGAAGCAAAAAGCAGCAAAAATCAATGTACGGCATCAGAGGGTCTGCAGGCAATGGGAGCTGCTCCCATGTTACCAGCAGAGAACAAGGAGGTACCTGAGCTGAGAGACAGCGAGACACAGGAGGGAGGCAGAGAGACATGAGAGCTAATCTGTGATGAGTTTTAACTGATCTAAACCCACGTATCTCAGAAGGAGTTGGCCCTTACCTTTCTCCTCCTCATACCCTTCCCAAATCGGGTTTCAGCTCAATCGGTTGAACTGGCTGAACCCAAATCAGACTTTGGTTGGTATAAGCCAAGCATGAAACCTTAATTCTGGGGCAGAATAAGTTGGAGCAGAGCTGCTTGGATAAGGGGCATCATCTCACGCAGCAGCAAAGGGACAGGTACCGAAGCTGTGAGGAAAGTGTGGGGCATCCACCACCAGCCACCTTTAAGAAACTATTCTTGCAAAAAAAGAGAAAAAATGAGGAAAAGGTAAACATGTGGAACAGAAAACAGAACTAGATGTGTTGAGCTTTGTACCTGAGCAAACACTTACCCTGTCCCAAAAGCCATTCTGCTCTGCTGGCCACGTACACCCACATGGAACCTCCACCTTCAAGGCCCACGGTTCCCACCCCACATCCCTCCTGTGTCTCCTGGCCAAGCCTCAGCAGAGCAGCTCTATCCCCAGGTCACTGGCTGCCTCGAGTGGTTGCTGTAGCCACATGTCCCACCTTGAATTCACCATCCAGCCCAGACCGTCACCCCCAGCCCCGTGCTGGGCTGCCCTGGCAGGGGATGCTTTGGGTCCCCCACATGAGCTAAGCCATCAGGCAGTGCCCTGGGATGACACAACCCAACCCAGGCAAAGCCATGGAGCAGAGCAGCAAAGAACACTCAGACCAGCACCGTGAGAGTGAGAAAACACACAGAACGTGTACAGACAACACTAGAGGGGGCACAGCCATGCCAGCAGACCTTGGCTGGGATGCTCTGAAAGGCCTGAGCTGTGCCGTAACAGGAGATAAAGGAAACACCCAAAGAACAGGGGTGACAACAGGGGGTGACGGCAGGTGCTTTCCACCTCTGCACCTGGGACGGAATGTGGGACAAGCTCAGGAAAGACTCAGGGGACAGGCAGGATGGCACCATGAAGTGACAGACCCCAGCTGACACAAAGTTGGTGCTGGATGATGGGCACGGCCACCCCAACACCAGCCTGCTGCCTGGTGGGACTGTTGTGTCCCCTACGCCATGGCCAAGGCTGGGCACAGAGCCACCACTTCCACTGGTGTCACAGAAGAGCAAGAGCTGAATTTCTGATGGGTTTCTAAAGTTAAGCTGCTCATGCATTTATTTCACAAGGCGCTATGCAATAGCACGTGGGTCACACCGGGTGTTCTGCAATGGGTTCCCCAGCACCACTCCCACCCTGGCATACATCCTGTACCACTGGGTACCAGAGGGTCCCCATCTGCACCCCAGAGCTGATGGGCTCAGAGATAAACTTCACTGACTGGTGGCACAGGGCTGGGAGACGTGGAGACATGGGGGAGAGCCCCTCCTGCCCGGCACCGTCCCCTGGTAGGGTCACCGTGGCACCCGCGTCCCCTCCCGGGGCTCCCGGCCCCACACACCCTCCCGGGCTGCAGCCCCGGTGCCCCAGGTCCCCCGGGGCAACTCCCTTTTCTCCAAACCCCCAGCTCGCACTAAAGTGACCCCCTTCCCCCAACTCTCCGGGTCCCCACAGTACGGCCCGGTCCCCCCAAGGCCCCCGCTCGCACCGGGGAGCCGGGCCGGCCCCCCGGTGCACAGCGGGAACCCCCACCCCCTCCCAGCATCCCACGCCGACTCCCGCCACCCTGGAGACGCAGGTGGCCCCAAGACCGCCCCATCCCTCCCCAGGGTGCTGGACCAACCTCCCCCCTCCCGGCCCCGGTGCGCTGGTGCAGCCCGGAGCGGCACCGCCTCCGTTCTCCTCCCGGTTACCGGCACAACCCGCCCCTCACTTCTCGATCTCCAGGGCCGCCACCTTCCTCTTCTCGTACAGCTTGTCGTTCAGCGCCCGCACCACGCTGGGCGCCAGCGGCGCCAGGTCCCGCTCCGCGTTCATGGTCCCGCCGCCCCCGGACCCGCCGCCACCGGCGGCCACGTGACCCCGCCCGGCCGGCCCGCCCACGTGACGCCATCCGCAACCCCTTCCGCAGCGCCCCCGCGCGGCGGGGAGGACGCCTGCTGCACCCCGCTCCGCCGCCAGGGGGCCACGCCCCCGGATCGGGCCCCTTCCCAACACCTCAGCACGCAGGTTTATTCCAAAGAGAGACTTTAATTACCCCTCGCTCAGTTAAATAACAAACTCCCACAGGGAGGGGCAGCTTCACTCACAGGTCGCCTCGGTCACTTCTGAGAGGGGAGGCCCCGGAGGTAATAGACCCAGCAGACCCCCACGCCCCCGGGGCAGGACACCACCATCTTGCTGGAGATAGGACCTCCATCAGGGGCTACCCCACCCTCGAAGGAGACGGTGATTAAGATGTTTTTCTTGGGACGCAAGCTCTCAGGGGCCCTGACGGTGAAGGCCGGGTGCTCCACCGTGTACTGGAAGGCCATAGGCTGGAGGAAGACGTTTTTGAAGGGGATAGAGGTGGTGCTGCCAGCCTTGATGGAGAAGGGGCCCTGGGGTGTGGGTGGGAGGGCGAGGCCAAAGAGGGGTATGCTGTAGTCACCACCAAGCAGGGAGGAGAGCTGCAAGGTAGCCCGGGTTTCACCCAGCTGGTAGGGCTCATAAGTCACCTCCACGCTCACCTCTGAGCCCCCGGGGCTGGCAGGAGGTACAGTGATGGTCTTCTCAGTCTGGAAGTCAACACAGTTGGTCTGCACAGGAGGGAGAGAGAAGAGACCATGGAGGGAGAGAGTCACCTTAGCAGAGCCACAAACTGATGGTCTCCCACCATCACACTGGCCAGGGTTCCTTTCCCTTGCCTGTCCCATCCACACCGTACCCTTGGTGAGTCCCCATAAGGACTGTCCAAACATGCTGAGTAGGGACAACCCTGCATCAAACCCTAAGAGACTTTACTGCCAGAGCTGGGGTTTCAGGTGAAAACCATGGGACCTGCAAGAGCAGCTCCAACAAGGCCAGAGAACGGTCTGCATGTGAGGACAGTCCAAGTGGGGACAAGCCCAGCATTGGTGTGAAGAACCCATGGCTCACACAGCCACCCCAGCTCTGCCAGACCAAGCTAAAGGGGCTTCCCCAAGCTAGAGAGGATCCCTCAATGGGAAGGGCTGATGCTGGCCAGATGAGCTGCTTCTCAGTAGGAGCCCAGGGCAGGCTGGGGTTACCTGGAGGAAGTAGTCGGTCTTCTGTCGGGCATAATTAACTATTTTGGTGGTGATGGTCTGACTAGAGCCAAGCATGGTGGAGAAGTAGAGAGGCTTCTCAGGGTTGTTCACACTAGCTTTCAGGTGCAGGTTGTAGTAGAAACAGCCCAAGTCGATGCTCTGGAGAAGCAGGCGCCCAGTGCTCTCACCCATTTTCAGGGGCTGGTACTCCAAGACAAGATCAGCCTGAGGGGAACAAAGGGAAAAGCCATTGGGTCAGGAAGAGACGGGGAAGGCAGGACCAGGGGAAATCAGTCCCTGATGCGCTCACACAGCACTGGAAGGCAGCCCAGCACCGTCCCTCACTTCAACTCCTCCTTTCTGTGGCAGAGCTCTGCTACATGTGGGTGACAGCTCACTTAGGGGACTGTCCCCAACAGGTGAGAGCCCTCCAGCACAATCCCAGAAGCTTTCCACCCTAAAATGCCCTTATACTCCCGGAGGGTACAAAACAATCCAGGCTGCAAATGCCCTCCTGGTGGGGTGAGACAGGTCCTGCAGCCACTCTAAACTGAAAACACCCCCAACCAAATAATGAACATGGCACAGGGACCTGCCATGTGAGGCCTGATGGGACCATATCACAATGGGTAGCATGGCTGATTCCACCAGCACAAAGTGACTCCCATTGGGGATATTCTCACACACTGCTTCCTCTCCAGATTACTAACAGGTCAGAGCTGACACCCTTGGAAAGCAACCCCAGGTGGTTCATGTTCACCTTTTGAGAGCACCCACTCCCAGAAAGACTGCAGGGAGAGGAGGGCAGCACTGGATGAGCTTTGCTCCTACCTCTGACTGCGCAGGAACAGTGAAATGCGGGGGAACACTGACGTCAGGGACTTTGCAATCTATGGTAAACCTCACGGAGGTAGGCAAAGGGTTGTCCAGCTTGATGGTGGAAGTCACTCTCTGCCGAACAGCAGTGGTTAATTTGATGGTGCTGATGGGTCCCGAAGTGGTGGCCTTGAAAGTCACCATGTAGAACAAGTACTCCTGGGTCACCTCATTGAGGAAGGTCACCTGAACCAGATAAACAGGAAATCACTGGTCATTTTGCACATAAAAATGTTCCAGATGTGCTAAGCCAACCCAAAGAGCTCCTCCCAGCTCAGCACCTTATCTCTAAGAACAACTATAAGCAGCCACAGAGGACCATGCAAGACCGAGGAACGAATGTGCAGTATTTCCACTTTGTACTCTCCCCATTGCCCATTTCTTCCATCTCAACTTTGTCTTGACTCACCTGTGCTTAGCAGCCCACAGTGGGACTCACAAAGAGACTAACATGTCTGTGGGGTGTGTGGAGAGGCATCTGCTCTTCAGCACCCACCCAGGACACCTACAGTCCCACCAGCAGGCACATGGAGGTATGAAAACAGGTGTGTATCTTCTCAGTGAGCTAACAGGTCCTGAAAGAGCCCCACAGCCTCATGCCCACACTCACTATCGCACTAAAGACTCCTTCCTTGTAGGAGTAGAATGTGAGCCTGTAGTCCTTCTTAGCAGAGCCTGGCACATCAATGTATTCCAGCCCTTGCAGCACAGAACTGCTTTCCAGGTTTTCTGGTTTGATTATGTGGACTGTCACAAGGAACCTGTGGGTGAGAAGGACGAAGTGAAAGCAGAAAGGATACCCATCATGTGGGGGTACAACACAGCCTGTCTCATCCTCAGTGTCACACGCAGAGGGAACCAGCTTTCTTGGGTCTGTTCAGCCTGGACAAGAGCAGGCTGAGGGGGGATCTTATCAGTGCTGATAAATATCTCAAGAACAGGCCAGATTCTTTACAGTGGTGCCCAACAACAGGATGAGGTGCAACAGGCACAGACTGAAGCACAGGAGGTTCTGTCTGAATATGAGAAACATCTTAAATCTGAGGGTGCCAGAGTCCTGGGACAGGCTGCCCAGAGAGATTGTGGAGTCTCCTTCTCTGGAGACATCCAAACACGGCTGGACACATTCCTATGCGGATCTGCTCTGGTGAATCTGCTTTAGCAGGTGGGTTGGACTGGATGATCTCCAGAGGTCCCTTCCAACCCCAACCAGTCCGTGATTCTGCTTTCAGGAAGCAGATTCCAGGCAGTGAGTGTGAAGTCTTTTTCTTGCCCTGCTAGAGGGATTGTTGATGAGATGAGACTTCCTGGGCCAGACTCACCTCTGTGGCCTGGTCAGCCAGTTGGAGACAGGGATGAGCTCAGTGTAGGAAGTCCTACACGGCACCTGCCGGGAAATGGTTCCTGAGCACTTTGGTCCCCCAGCAGTTCCTTGCAGTTGGTAGTACAATCCTGTCCCATCCGGCAATGGGAAGAAAATGGAGCCCTAGAAGACAAGAAACAAGATAAGTGAGCTCTCCTGCTGTCTGGACCAGTTATAGGCTCTCAATCACACCTGGACAGTCCTTTGTCTCAGGTTGTCACTAAAGCAGCTTTAAGCAAGTCCAGCTGGCAGAGCTGTGACTGCAGCCCCACATACCTGATGCTTCTTGTTCTCAAAGCTCATGGTTAGGGGGCTGTAAGTGATCTTGTAGGGCTTTTGTTGATTGGCCTCTAGATGGAAAAATTCAGGCCCCTTCCAGTGCTCCCCCTCAATGACAGGTTGCACAGTCCAGGCCTCGTTGCTGGGGTTGGATAGGAGGATGGTCTGGCTGTGCTGCTCACGCACCTCACATGCAAAATCCAGTGTCTACAACAGAGAAGCACAGAGGCTGCTTGATCATACTGAGGAACCCTTTCCACTCTCACAGACTCTGACTAGCTCTACACCAGGACCTGGAGCCCAGGGAGCTGCTTTTCCTCCTCACGTGTAAAATTTCCATTTGAGCTGTAGCTTTTGATGTAAATCAAGTTGTTGATTCTTAGAGAGGGAGAAGAATGGGTCTTTTGCATGCTGGGTGAAGGGGGCTGCCACCTCCCAAAGAGGAAAGAAAATGGGGAATCCCGGAAGAATCTCTCTTGAGCAAGGACAAGACCTGCAGCCGCACTTTGTGGGCAGGCTGAAGAGCAGCTCTAGGCTCTTTTTTTGGAAGCAAGAGCCAACACCTCCCAGCTGCACCTCTTGCAATGCACATGAGGGCCAGAGGTCCTCCACGCTGCATTCCTGTGCCCCAGGAGCTGGATGCAGATGTTCTGCCCACTCCCAGCACCAAATCATAGAATCATTTTGGTTGGAAGAGACAAAGATCATAGAGTCGAACTATTAACCCAACACTAGCACTAAACCATATCCCCAAGAACCTCACCTCTGCTTTTAAACCTCTCCAGGTATGGTGACTCCACTACTTCCCTGGGCAGCCTGTTCCACCCCTTCACAACCCTTTCCATGAAGAAATGTTTCCTAATATTCAATCTGAACCTTCCCTGGCACAACCTGAGGTCATTTCCTCTTGTCCTATCACTTGCTACTCAGGAGAAGAGATGCCCTCCCCTGTCCCAACAGAGAGGAAAAGTGTGGCTGTGGGTGCAATAGTGGGGGTACAGCTGGGGGGTCTCAGAAGAGCCATGCAGGGTGTCCCCACAGCAAGGGTGCTGCAATGCAGAGCCAGGGCTGACAACATGGTCACTGGAGGAGCAGCAGCCTTTAATTGAGCAGGAAAGTAGTAACAGGACTCAGGATTTTGGGAATCCTGCCCAGTGTTGTTTTCCACCCTCTGGGATACCCAGGCAGGAATGAGTCTACACACTATGTTCTCCTGCCCTGAGAGAGATGTGGGGTAAGGGGGTGACCCAGTTACCTCTCCGGTCACAGGGCTTTCCATGCAGCACCCTGTCAGCGTAAGCCGGAGTGGCTCACTGCCCTGGATGAAACACTGCAGGCCCTCGTACTGGATAGCGTGGCTCAGTGTGGAGGGGTGGAAGGTCACAACAAAGGGGACATCCATTCCTGGGAAGATGTAACCCTTTGTGGGACGGATGGAGAAATCTGGTTTGAAGCTCTCGATGTCCCACTTAAACCTTGCCAAGGAAAGCACAAAGACAGAAAGGAAAGATTAGCAACTAGGAAAGCTGTGAATGCCACGTGCTGTCCCTTGTCCTCTTGTGGGTTTTTCCACAGGATGTCAGGCATGGTGCTGAGCCTCCTGGCAATAAGGCAGGACTCAGCTGCACCCATCCGTAAACAAGCCTTCCATGACCTGACTGCACAGCCTTGGCTGCACTACTTTCCACTGGGACAGGAAAGCAGAAGGGAATCTGGGGAAGCTACAGCTCCATCCAACCCTCATCCAAGCTCAGCCCTCAGAGAGAACAGGGTTTTACGTTACTTGGCTCCTATGTCACCCGTGTTCCTCATGACGACTCGCTGGGATGTGAAGCTCTGCTGCACCACTGCTCCAAAGCTGAGGTGTTCCTGGTCCAAGCTCACATGGATGCCATGGCAGGAGCCCCGCACCATGAAGAGGGAGCGCACCAGGCCATTGCACTCCAACATCACCTCTGTGGTGAATGGCTGTATGCGGCACTTTGGGGAGAAGGTCACCTCCACTTTACAAGTATCTCCTTTGGGCTTCAGACTTAGTTCATGGCTGGGGTTCAAGCTGAGAACCTGCCCAAAGAAATGAGTGGAGACTGCTTCATCTGACAACTGAGCTGTGAATCCTCCACAGAGTCTCTCAGTTTCTCCTCTGTCCCCATCAATATTGCCCCAATCCTACTAATTCCCTGGTATGCATCCCTCGGTATCAAGTTTTCCTGTGTCATGTCCATCTGGCCATGCTGAGCTGGACTACATCTTCGAAAATAATTTGACATGAACTCCAAGAGAGCTGTAACTCTTGGTCTTTAAAGATTACCTTTCCGTATCTAAAATACATGGCCACATCCTAATGTACGTGTCTAAAACAGATTAGAGGAATTGTACCTTCTC
Organism: Columba livia; assembly: GCF_036013475.1. Taxonomy (NCBI): domain Eukaryota; kingdom Metazoa; phylum Chordata; class Aves; order Columbiformes; family Columbidae; genus Columba; species Columba livia. The sequence goes on from NC_088614.1 coordinate 11,590,220, forward strand.
ACTTCTGGCTATTGGGGGGGGTCCTGACACTCAGCTCAGATGAGATACTCACATTGCATATATCTGCTGGAAGGGCAGTCCCAGCAGGGAAGAACACACAAGCAACCAGGACAGCACACAACTGTAATTAGCTACTAGCTCCCAGCTAGAGCAGCTCACAGCTACCTGCAGGTGTCCCTGTAGGCACAGCAAAGTCTTCCCCAGTGAAGGAAGGGAACTTACCCCAGGTTTTTGCAGCTCTGGGCTCGTGGACACAAGACTGAGCTTAAAAGCAAGAGGGGCAGCACTGTTGTTCGCTATGGTGACAATCTTCTTCACCGTCTGTCCGATGGAGAGGGCTCCCAGCTTCACCACCTTTCCTTGTGGTTCCACAACATCAACCTGAGGCAAAAGAAATTAATATAAAGTGAAAGGAGATAAGGAGAAAAGGTTTTCTGCCACCCTCATAGCAGAAAACCTAAACATGGTAGGCTGAGGAAAAGATATGAGGAAAAAGAGAGAAAAAGTCATGCTGGTTGGCTGCCACCTGAAGTTTTAGGATTTGGATTTCATCTCACCTTCATTTCTGTGCCCCTTCCTCGGACCTCAACCATCTGCTGGTAAAGACCATTGATTTCAAAAGGGATGAGCTCATGATAAGACGCAACCTCTCTTGGATAGAAAGTGATGGGCACCTCCACCATCTGTCCTGGGGGCAGGATATACTCTGTGAAGTTCACCTCCAGATGCGCGGTGCTGGTGAACAAGCAGTTCAAACTGGCAGAAAGCACAGGAGAGGAGAGCAGAGGTGTCACAAGGCCATGTGTGCTCAGATGACAACATCAGGGCAACTCTCCTGTCTCCTCTCCCTGCATCCTCAGGATTTCACCCACAGGGGTCAGGAGGATGTGGAGCAGGCACGCATTAAGCAAGGGCCAAAGGAGTGTGTGGAGGAGGAGGCCTACCTGACACCCTTGTCTGCCTTGTTTGTGATGATGAGGGTCTGCTGGGCAGGCAGCATCCCAGCATGGTAGATGAAGCAGGCTCCAAAGTTGAGTCTGGTGGTGGAGAAGTGGACAGTGGGCACTACCACAGTGGCAAGTAACATGCAAGTAAATGTGGGACCCTTGCTGATCTGGTGAGGAGAAAGAGAGCATGAGCCAATTGAAGAGATGTGAACTACACCTGCAAACATCAGAGATGTCTGATATCCCCTCTTGACAGGGGACAGCTGGCTGCAGTGACAATAAGGAAAAGCAGGTGCCAAAGGACTCCAGAATGAAAACACGTGGAAGGCTCGGGCTGAGGAGGAGATGGTTTTTGGAGAGTCATGGCCCTGCTGTATGCAGCCATGTGCTGGCAAGACCTTTCTCAGCAGTGGGACACAACTCAGAAGGGGCTGGCAAAGAGAAACAGGTCCACCCCCATGCTCATCTAGTGCCCCTCGCAATTAGGGGCAGAGAGGGCTGGGGTATATGTCCTCCCACAAAAGCACTTCCCGAAGTCAACCTGGATAAGCACTTCTTAAAATATTCCATCCCAAAACTGTCAGGCTCTACTTCGGCAGCAGGATACTCTTTGCCTCATTCAGGCTCTTCAGGTGATGGAGCTCACCCCTAAGCTCTGGGCTCCTGCTGCCAAGCTACTACATAGGAAAGGTGAAGGTCCCGTATTAAACACTGGTGCCTCACCTGCAGAGTCAGCTCTACATCCTTAAGAGAGCCCAGCTCCCGCGGGTGAAAAGCCAGCTGCGTGTCTGCCTTCCCCTCTGGCTGCACGGCGCCCATCTGAGGGGTGATGGTCAGGACCTCCTTACAGGCTGCGGGGCCACTCAGTTCCCATGAGAAGGTGAAGCTGAACTTGCCATTATTGTAGATGCTGAAGATGTGCTTGATATTCTCATTTAGCTGTACCTACGGGGTCAAGGGGATGAGGACCAGGGCTTGAAGCATACACAAAGTGCTGGTTAGCCCAGCAAGCACCCCTTCATCTTTCACGTTCGGCTAATGACCTGTCTGAAATATCCATCTCCCTCCCTCTAGAGACCAATAAATGAAGGAAAAACATCCCCTCTCATTCCTATGTAGTTGCAAAGCGCGTGCTTAAGGCCCAACCTTGCAGGGCTTCGTGGGAGGAACAGTTCAGGGAACTGATGCTCCTCACCTCGTTGAAATCAATGATGTTGATCTCTTGTGCACTGAGCTCAGTGACACCGCCGTCACTGCCCTCACACCTGACAGACACATTCATGCTATAGCCGGTGGCCTTTATATTCAAGGAGAGGGGCTGGGTCTTCCTCTTGACATTGCACTTGATGTTGAAGACCACCTCTCCTTCCAGCGTTGGTGTGAAGAAGACTGTAATAGGAAGCCTGGGGAGAGAAAATCCTTTTTGCTCTGTTCACAGGCTCTTAGCTTTTTCAGCCCCACACTGCCTACTCTACAGGAGAGCTGTTTGTGCAATGGCTGTGGTGAGACTCCAGGAGAAGCACTCTGCCCTTCCAGGGCCTTCCACCATGGAGCAAGCCCTGGAGAGAACTGTGTAGGGTATGATGATCCCATGCAATGAAATGGCAGAGGACAAAACAAGGCAGGAAGCCCTGAGCTAATGCTGCCCTTACTGCCCTGCCCACATGCTACAGGACAGCATTGGTCTGAGAACCCACTTCTGTCCCAAACACAGAACAGGGCACCCCCAGAGGCCCCCAGTCTCTCTGATCTGTATGACGAGGGTAACATCCTCTTTGCAAAGAGGAATCATCCAGCTCCCGTGACAGCTGTGCAACATGGGTGCCACCAAACTGCCTCTTTGTAATGTCTATGAGTAATTTCTAGGTAATTTCTGAATTTCTCCAGGAAGGAAGCCTAGAAGACCAGAGTAACCTGGACACAGCCACTTTATGGAGAAACCTGCAGTTTCATGGTGTCCCCAGTGGGAAAGAATGAAACAAGGCAGATGTGTGCTACAACTGAGAGTCACCTGGTGACTGCAGAGGGAAGAGAGCCTCAAAAGCAAAATCACAATGCTGTGTTTGGCATGTGGGAGAGGGAACCTGGCCTGTGAGCCGTGTTACCTTGAAAGTGGAGCAATGGAGCCTTCCAGGGGCTCTATTTTCACGGAGGAGTTGCATCCCTCTGAGAAGAGAGAGCCTTCTCTGAAAGCAAAGCTGTAGGCTTCCTTCTCATTGTTGATCATATAGAGAGTCTGTTGTACTTTGTGCCCTGAGGAGATGACAGAAAAGCCACTGAAAACATTCTCTTCCTCTGGCCATCAGGCCACCACTGCCCACAGTGGTTCTGCCTACTTCTGACACCCTAGCTCCATTGCATCACCCTCAAACCCCCACCTGGAAACAGCTTCAATCACATGCCATGCCTCTGACACACACCCTCCTTCCCATTCCTCTCCCTTGTACACTTGAGTGCCAGGAGGTGAATGCTCTGCTCATAAGAGCCCATTTCCATCTCCATCTTCCTCGTGGGAGCTGCTGGAATAACGGGAGTGCTGGCCCCCTGGAGATGCCCATTTCTGAGTGTGTATGGTATAACCAGGGTGCTCACCGATTAACAGCAAGTGGAAGTTCAGGTGGGATCTGTCCAGAGTCACTAGTGGGTCAGCGGCATTGCCCACCAACAGAAATGGGACTGACAGGCTCTGCTCAGGGATCGCAAAGACCCAGGATGATTCCGTGATGTCCAGGTGCCAGGGAATGAATTCAAACTTCATCTGAGGAAGAAATAGGCAAATGAAGGAAAGCTGTTGCTCTTGGCAGGGTCAGGGGAGCGGGGTACAGTCTATACCAACAAGAAGCCCCAGGAACCTCTACGTTATGTTGCTGTGAGCTCAGATGTAGACTGCTGTGCCGCTCACACCCTGAAAACATGGCAGATGTGGGATGCAGGTTCATCTGCCACATCATTACACTGCAGTCAAATGTTTCTTCATGGTCTTGGCAAGCTCACAGTGACATGGGACAGCCAGTAAACACAGACATGGCTCACGTTAAACTGGAATGTGTGTGTACTGGATTTACCTTCTTAATTTTCTGCACCCACCTCTGCTTTCTTCCCTGGCTGGATCTGACCTCTCTCTGTGAGGCAGAAGAAAGCCACCTGTTCTGGTGGGGCTTCAGGGTCCTGGCAAGTCCACTGGAAGGAATACGCGGAACTGGTCGGGTTCATAACCATGAAGGTCCTGGGCACACAAAGCAGAAAAGATTACTGAGGTGGCGTTCGGACATTCATGACTCTGTCCTGCAGTAGACATCAGGCACTGCCAGTCCTGGACACCACCTGGAAGGAGTTATTTGGTAGAGGGGAACAATGCCAAGTACCAATATTTTATCTGCTTTCTAGGGGCCCTGTTTGTTTCCCAGGGGGCTACAGATTAACAGCTATCAACAACAACAACAAAAAAATCAGCAAGAATACAGCCAAGCTTTTGCACCTTAAAATGGTAAGATCAAATGAAAAATGGTAAAATCAAGCCCAGTAAGGCACCTTTGGAAGATGGTGTTCTCTGTTGTGGTTGCAGCCTTCACTGATCCTGTCTGACTGGTATCTCTAAGGAGGAACATCCCAAGGATGTTCTTAAATAGACAAAGGTTGTATTGGCCACAAAGCACAGGCTGGGGATATGTGGTCCTCCCAGACTGACCCATACCTTACTGAAGAAAGGGACAAAGAACAAAAAATTGGCCAGTTGTTTTTTACTGAACAGCTTATTTCAGCCCCAAAACAGACTAGTGGCCAAACGTCAGCAGATCACAGACAGGTACAGATGTGCCTTGGAGCTTGGAAAAATTGTGGTTAAAGGGGATAACCAAGAGACCACTGACAGGAGAAGCCATGCCCACACCTACCTGCTGTTCCTGCTGCACACTCCAGTTGCTGCAAACTCAATCACTCTTGTGTTGAGATCCAGCTTTGGTCCCTCCAACTCTGAGCTGCGCCTTTTTGCAGTGATGTAGTCAGAGTCTTCCAGCTCAAAGTGGCAGTTTGTCATCAGGCTTCTCCCCTTCACAGTCACCTCTGGGCCTTTCTGATTTGGTTTCAGGTTAGGAATACTAGGCAGAAAGGGATTTCTGTTAGCCAGACTAACGTTTCTAGACAGCCAGCTGCTTGCCTGGCTCCTTGTACAGCACACAGTGTTGCACCCTTTCTCCATGCAAGCACTGAGCAGCAAATCAAACAGAACTGCACTCCCCACCATGGAGGCAGAAGAGGTGAAGTGACAGAAATGTAAACAGTTATGTGTCTAGAGAACAACCACAGCACAGAGGTTTATATGTAGATAAGGAGGCCATGCTTATCTGATAAAGTATCATAGAATAGTTTGTATTGGAAGGGATCTTGAAAGCCCATCCAGTGCCACCCCTGCCATGAGCAGGGACATCTTCACCAGCTCAGGTTGCTCAGAGCCCCACCCAGCCTGGCCTGGGATGTCTCCAGGGATGGGGCATCCACCAACTTGTGCCAGTGTTTCACCACCCTCAGCGCAAAAAAATCTCTTCCTCACATCGCTTGCCCCTTGACAGCCTTTCTGGATCTTGTTCCAGATTTTGAAACCCTCCATGAGCTTAATATTTCATACAATGTCTTTTCCTAGTGTCTCCTCCCTGCTTCTACCAAGACTGGATGATCATCTTTCTTTGTTCCTGTATGCCAGTTGCTTCTGCTGCTTCTCTGGGGCTGCCTGTCCCCAGGTCCACACTTCCACTCACCCCAATCAGAGGCAACACCACAAGTATCCAGCAGCAGAATGAGTTGAAAAGCACCTGGATGATCCCTACCTGCAGAGCATACGGGTCTCAAAGTCCCCCACACACACTGGAGAGAACTTCATCTGGAAGAGCTGCTCCTGCCTGGCAGGGATGGTGCCACTGCGGGGCTCCACAGAGAATGGTGAGGTGGCACTAATGGCGTTCAGAGACGAGCTCAGGGAAGACGAGACCTGCTCCACAGTGCAGCCCAGCCGGCTCGGACAACGGCTGGACTGGGGCTTCACAGTAGTACCAGAAGTGAAGGAGAAGAAATCCCCTGTAGCAAATAAGAGGTTATAGCAGGACATCTTCCAGCACCTCAGCCTCCTGTTGCAGGTGGACAGAAGGGAGCTGGGATGCACTAGAAGCATCTCAGGTCAAATACTTTCAGCAGGAGAACTCCCAGTGAAGAACAGGGAGAACAATCTGGTTGCTTTTTTTCCTCTGTGTTACTGCTTGCCGAATCATAATCCCAGGAAGTCCTGGGGACAGGTGTGAAAGTGAGAACAGACAGGAGGGAAAACTGAGGATTGGGGGCAGCAAATACAGTGAAAAGACCCAGCGGACACCCAGAGAACAGCTTGAATCAAAACAAACCCCTGAACATCTGTTAAAGATGCTTGGATGACAGACAGGAAGGTTAATGTGCCCAGGACAGGAACCAGCTGCTTTGCTCCACACTATTAAACCCTCTCCATCTCCAGGACCAAGATGAGGACAAAGAGAAAGTCTCCAGCTGCAGCTGAGAAGATGTTGATGAAAACAGGAGACTGGACAGGGATGGAGAGGTAATTGATATGCATGGTCTTCTCCCAAAGCCCTCAGCTACCGACTGAAACACCCCAGACATTCCCAGCTGCCACAGAGACCCAGTGCCTCACCATAGAGTTTGGGCGGGAGCAGCTCCCCAGTCTGGCTCACTGGACTTTCATCTGCAGCAGCTGCCATCCAGGTGTATTCCAGGGCCACATTCCCTGTATTGGACAGCTGGAAACTGAACAACAAGGAGGAGAAATAAAACGTCAAATAAATACAAAGTGAGTAGAAAAGTTAGCACTGCATGGTGGGCTCCTGGCACCCCTTTCTTTATGCTGAATAACATCATCTTCCCCAGGCAACTCTGCCATGTCTAGATCACTTCCCTGGGCTGCCCCAAGATAAAGTATTTCGAAGTCTAGAAATTAAAGAGCAAACACCAGTCATGGTGCTCAGGAGACTTTTGTCCAAGGGTGTTATTCTAGTCTTTTGGTCTTGATTCGACATTATTTCGATTGCAAAAGCATCCTCAAGTTGATGACGACACACAACGAGAGCAAAAGCATGGTTGTTCTCAGCAGAAAGGCACAGCAGAATTGAATGTCTCCTGGCACATCTTGGCAGGATGGCAGCCACCTGCTCGGCTTTGTGTGCAGATACATGGGCCCCGACACCAGGACTTGGAAAGGATGAAGCAACAGATGATTTGTTTAAAGTGATGAACAGCAGGTGAGACTGAATGTAAAGCCCTAGAAAGGACTCTGGTCCACATGCAGGAGATCTCCAGGCCCTGGGATGTGCCAGAATGTGTGTGGAAGCTGAAACCTCACGACCCAGCAAGCAGCAGCACCGCAATCCAAGGCTGATCAGCCTGTTTACAAATTAAAACAGGTTTATTAAGTGGCCAAGCAATGAGCATGTCAGCATAACCTCTGTGGCACAGGAACATGAGTAGAAGGAAAAGTAGAGGCCACCTGAGACCACAACGTGGCTCTGGGGAAGCAGCTCCCACTTGCAGGTCCCTGCCTGGTCGCCAGCACCCACCTGAACATCCTGGTCTGGAAGAGCAAGGTCTTCTTGAACCGAAACATGTGCATATCCAGCTTGAACTCAGCATAGTCAACAACAGCACTGAGACAAAGCTCCACCTCACGGCTGCTCTCCTCCAGGACACTGTGAGCTGGTTCTGGGTCTGTCTCGATCACCTCCAAACAAGACAGAGAAGAACCACTGAGCAGAGCCGAGAAAAGCCAGGCTGAACAAGGAGTCTTCTGGTTCCAAAATCAGACACATATAGGGGTTAAAATGGACCATTCCTATTTATTTCCCTGAAAATATTATAAAATTTGACTCTTCCACTATAGTATTTTTTTTCCAGCTACTGATCAAAGCAATCACCACCATGACTGTGAATACCCATGGGAACTATGACTAGGTATCAGTCCCTGTGTTTCAACCCTGTAGAGTGTCTGACCTTTTTCCTGGGCCCATATAAATCCAGCAGGCCTTTAAATTAAATTTCCCTGCTGGAGCTCTGTGGATAGGGAAGCCCAAGAACAAACCAACCTAGAAAGCACCTTTTCCTTCTTGTCTTAGGAGAAAGTGCTTTTCAGATATGATGTGTGGGCCAACAGCCACACTGATGGGCGCTGGGGATGGACATTTTGGAATGGGAATGAGCTCAGTAGGAAAGTCTCCAATTGCTGATGCTCTCCTGGGGAAGAAGTCTGGTTTAAAGATCTCACCATGGTTCAGAAACTAGGAAAGAACGATCACCCAAGATAAGAATGTTTGGCAATAATGACAATAAAAGCAAGTTTCTGGACATGATACTTCTCTGGACTCCTGCACAACTGCCATACAGTGCCTGGGCTGCCCCATAATCAGATATCCCACACAATATAGAGACCACAACCAAAGTCTTTGGTGTCAGTGCATAGAGAGCTCAGAGCTCATCCACAACATGCTGGTGGGTTACCCAGCATACACAGGTAAGTATTAGTTTTGCTCTCTACTTCAAAACAAGAGACAGAATGCAGCGAGTTTAACTCCTTGTTGGTGAAAAGGTGCTGAATAACAAAGAGATTTTAACACCATAAAACGTGTTATCATAAAATGTGACCTCCAGTTCAACGCAGGCTGCAACACCTCAGCTTTTGGCAGAGACTGATAGCTTGAATGCGGCTAAACATCTCCTGTCAAAAGATCAGGTCACTGTACATCCAGCTGTCCCCTAAAATGCACTGCTGGTTAACCTCACAGATGGACTAAATGTCAGAAGGAAGCGGAGATACTGGTCTGCTGCTGTTGGCAATTCTTTTTGTGGAAGCTTGATTAGCTTTTGCTATTGTGCTTCTTACCTTCTTCTTCACAGGCCACGTGGCTGCAGGGCTCTTCACAGCATCCACCCACTTGACAGTGCGCAGGCGGTCGTCCCAGTCAGTAACCTGCTCTGGCAGGTGCTGGAAGGCGATCCTGGCCACCTTACACTTCACAGGGTGCATTTTGAAGGTGACTGCGACATCCGATTTCAAGGTCACTGTGATGTCCTTAGCACAGCCAGCATGGAGGTGTCCCACCTTGGGAGAAGCAGAGTGTCAAGACCAAACTGGAGTCACTAGCAAGGGCAGGATTGACAGCGAAGGGGTAGATGTGGTGAGCAGCTGTGCCATGAATCTGCATCTTACTGTGTATTGATCTGAGTTTTGATAGAGAAAAGCACAACCAAGATATGTCACCAACACATAAACCAGAAGTGTGCCCAGGGGGTCAAGAAGGCCAACAGTGTCCTGGCTTGTATCAGGAATAGTGTGGCTAGCAGGACCAGGGCAGTAATCACCCCCCTGTACCAGGCACTACTGAAGCCACACCTTGAATCCTGTGTTCAGTTTTGGGCCACTCACTACAGGAAAGACATTGAGGTGCTGGAGCAAGTTCAGAGAAGGGAATGGATCTGGAGAAGGGCTGGAGCACAAGTCTGATGAGGAGCAGCTGAGGGACCTGGGGGGTTCAGCCTGGAGGAGGCTGAGGGGAGACCACCTTGCTCTCTACTACTATGTGGAAGGAGTTTAGAGCATGGAGGGTGTTGGTCTCTTCTCCCAAGTAGCAAGCAATAGGATGAGAAGAAAAGGGATCAGGTTGCACCAGGGGAGGTTTAGATTGGATATTAGGAAAACATTATTCATAGAAAGGATTGTCAGGCACTGGAACAGGCTACCCAGGGAAGTGGTGGAGTCACCATCTCTGGAGGGATTTAAAAGACTATCACATGAGGTTCTTAGGGACACTGTTTAGTGCCAATGTTGGGCTAATGGTTGGACTCTATGATCTTGAGGGTCTCTTCCAACCACAATGATTTTATGACTCTACAACATGGAGCAAGGTTGACAGCCCTGCCCCAGCGATGCCAAGGAGCACACCTATGTGGCACTGAGACAGGCTTCCACCAGTATGTGGTGACTCCCAGCGACCTTCCAGGAACCTGCTGGGCAGTGCTGGAGCAGCAGGGAGAGGCAGACCCGTCCAAGCTCACCTGGGGGGAGAAGTGAAATGGGGAGTCCACCAACCACTCAAAGCGCATTGCCTCTACCCTGCTGCGATTGGTGATGGTGAAGGTCGCAGTGTAGGGTGTCCCAATGTGACAGTCCCCGAACTGGATGTGATCCACTCTGGCAGCTGTTATGAATGACAGCAAGAGATGTCAGCATGCGGTGAGGTCCACCTGCCCCCCACATCTATGTCCAACTCTTCCTTGCTCCAAGCATTCCTCCCTCTGGGAGATGCAGCTTCCCATCCTACCGTTTTCAGGGAAACACCAACACGTCCCTGAACACGTGTCTGTGCAGCGAGACATGCAGTGCAGTGTGCCCTGCCTCTGTGTACATGGCAGCCACACTCACAGACACTGTGTCCAGTGGGCAACACCACAGGCCTCATTATATAGAGAACGTAAACTATCACACATGGTCTTCATCTTCATTGCACACCATGGGCTGGTAGATTTCCTTTCAAAGATACTCAGCTGGTATCTCTGACCCTTCCCTACAAGCCTGCAAACTTCTCCCTTGACAGAGGATCTTCCCTTATATTCTCAAGTGTGGCCACTCCGTAGACCATGAAAGATGACAGGATCTGTCTGCTAAGGCTGGAACACACCTGCACTGTCACAGGGTGAGCAGAAATGTCTATTTTCCTCTTCCTTGCTCCATTTTGGCAGCTTCTCCCCTCTTACCCTCAATGTCTTCCTCCAGATTCCACTCAGTGTTCTCCTCCTTGCCGTCTGCGACTAGTCCATGGATATTATCTAGCGTGAAGTAATCCTCATAGCCTTCACCCACCAACTGAATGTTGGTCTCTTCATAGGGATTGCCCACCACTGACAGGTGGATCTTGCCTTCCACACGTTGGGCCAGGGTGGGTTTGAAAAGCACATCAAACTCTGCTAATTCCCCATGATGCAGGACCAGGGACACGGTGTAAGGCTTCCTCTCTGCACAGCAATGGAGATCAGAGACAAGTGAACCAGCTGTTCAGAGGAAACTTTTCCATGGGGTATAAGTGGAAAAAGAGCCTGAAACCCAGCTGCCTCTAAGCACAGTCTCTCCCACCAACGGTTTCAGACTATTGTTCACAGGACTATGACACCACCATATACATCACTGCTTTAGTGTCTTAACCTCAGGTTAACACCCAGCTCTCACTCAAACTTGCATCCAGCCAGCTCCTGCCATAAAGCTGAGTCAAGAGGGGTTTTGGCTTTTGTTGGCTGGCTGTGGGTTCAAGGCCTGCCTCTGTTCAGGCTGGTAACTTCCCACATGCAGCAAAGACTTCAGACAGTTCACTGAAATGGCGATGGTCCCCCACAACTCAGCCCACCGTGTCTAGAAGAACAGAAAAGTTTCCTATGACTTGCTAGAGGGAAATCCTGCAAGAGTCCACATGAAAAATTACAGGTACAGAGAGCCCCCAGAAAGAAACTGTATCTAACATCTGGCTGCTGCTTGGCCAAGCCAAGAGCAGGGCACACTTTCCCTCTGCAGGTGACCACACTTCATGGTTAATGAATTTACCTTTTCTGGGAGAGTCCTCCTTTGAACCCACAGCTTGGTAGATGCAGTCTGTAGCAGGCCTGGCTTTCAAGAAGAAAACTCCCCCTTCATCCAGCAGGTCTAGCATCAACTGAGAAAAGGGAACATAGAGCAGGACCACACTGGTGTGGGTACAGGACAGCAGGAGGATTGACACTGCCCTGCTGCTGGTCCTGCATCAGGACCCCAGCACGCTTCCCCGCTTCAAACACAGCTCTTACCATAGGGATTAAGTAAAATCAGACAGGAACAAGTGTTCAGAGGTATTGGGATATAATTAAAATACAGTAAAACAGGATAAAGTACTAAAAGTAGTGAGCAGAATGTAATTAAACTATAAATGAGTTTAAATAAAATGTAGTAAAACACGATCAAATACTACCTACTGTGACTAGGACATCACACATGCCCACATGAGATACAAAATGTGAGAAGAGAGATGGGGAAAAACAGCCCACCAAATTCCTTGTGTTGTGTTTAACTGAAAAGGACAGACTGGTCAGAAAAAAAAAAAAATCACATTTCCAAGAGGAACTCCCTTCCTGGAAAGTCAAAATCAGTCATTTGCTTAAAAAACTTCTGAGATCTATTCCCAGGTCTACCATGTTTTCTAGGACAGTTCCTCCATGGGATAAGCACTAGTTCCCAGACCAGAGCATTCCCTGAGCAGGCCCTCACCTGGACAGGTACGATGCCACTGTTTTTAAGGACCAGAGGGAGTGTTTCCAAATCACCCAGCAACAGCTTCTTGAAGAGCAGCAGAGGGTTCCCCCTCTTATTGCGAAGGACTGGGCGCAGGACCGTCACCCGAGGCAGATTCCCATCTCCACTGATATCGAAGGTGAGACTTTGTGCTTTAATTGTGGCAGGGCTGCAGGAGAGGCAGAGGAGAAGTCATTAGGGCTGGTACCAACCCGTTCTCTACTTGGTGAGTAATAAAGCGAGTGCCACCTGCTGCTTTTTCCCTGGCTGGTGCTCCTGTACCCCAGAATACATTTCTCCCTCTCCTCCCAGTCCAATTTGGGGACATACACAACAGGAACTTGCTCTGAAGAGCCAGAGCCTTCCAGAACACCAGTTAGAAATCATTTCACTTAATCAAATCATGCAGGTAAATAATGAGGCAACAGATGAGACATGGCAAATTCACTGGCTGCAGTGACATGAAACATATGCAAAAAGCACAGGCACAGCATGAAAACAGTATAAAAGCAGGAAGGGCGAAGTAAATAAATAATACTGGCAGTAAAGATTATTTCCGAGGACACTAAGCCCAGAATTGCTTATCAGGGCAGAAAGCTGACTTAGCTTGTCCCAGTTCAGTCACTAAAGGCTTGGGAAAATGCAGGTCAGAGCCCTGGTACAGAGGAACAGGGCTTCTCTTTTAGAAGGGGTCCAATCGCTCCTTAACATAAAGTAACATAATATACCCCAGGTAATCATATAGGGTCATTTCATTGTAACAAATAAGGAGGAAACAATGCATGCTGACTTGCTGGCGCAGAAACTGTTTCATCTCATCACTTGTCCTTGGAAAACCCCAGCTCAGCGGTTGCATGTTTTTATTTCTTTCTGATTCAAGAACTTCCAGTACCTAATGTTACACGGTCTTCACAGTTACTCATATAGGCTAAACTCGAACTCTTTATTTTTTGCCCTGTTATATCTAATAGTTACTGCCTACTGGATTACCTAATGCTAAGTACTCTACCAAAGGCTACTGAAAGAGTTATCATTAACAAAAGGTCTGCATGCTCCCAGAGGAGAGGCAGCTATCAGAAAGTCACCTCCAAGATTTCCCAGGGTGAGTTACCTTGCCTGGACATCAAGGGAAGCCTCAAAAGTGCACTGGTAGTTCTGCATCGCTTGTGGAGTGAAGGTCACCGTAGCAAAGGTGTGGGAGTGGCTGGGCACCTGCATCCAAACAGGATCCACCTCGAAAATGTCGCTAATGCGGCTGTTATGCTTGGGAGAACCCACAAAGTGGTGTTAGGAGAAAACGTGCTTCAACACGCTGCACTCTTTTTCACATATGCACCATGGGGAACAGCCCCAGACAGCATCTTCCTTCCTGCTTCCCCAGATAGGCTCCTTCCATCTCAGGGGGTGACTCCATCCATTGCACAGGGACCTGCCATAAAGCCCAGGAGTGCAAAAGCTTGTTCTGAGCACTGGGCAGCCACCCCAGCATACATGAAATTTGGGGACTGCACGGGATACCCTGCAAATAATTTAGAATTGACCTTTAAAGAGAAGGAAAAGACCAGGAGCCTGAGGAAAAAGTCTGCTTTGAGTCCTGGCACATAAGTTCAGTAGAAAAGCCCACTCTGAGCACATTTCCCAGAGATATTCTGAATGGTTCAGGCTACACATAGCCTTTAAAGAGCAATGGTCACCTTGGCCTCTTGTTCTTACCTTCCCAGGGACGGGTTTGATGGAGAGGACCACATCACAGGGGACTTTGTTCACATTGCGGATCTTGAAGCGAGCTTTGGCCTTGTGCCCAACGAGAACACTGGTGAAGATAAACTTGTTCTCATCTGTGATGAACACACCCTTGTCTTGCACTGTCTGTAGGATCTGGCAGAGGTTGATGTTGCTGCAGATTCGATGCTCCTCAAAGATAGACTGTATGTCATCAACCACGAAGGCTGCAAGCAGACCAGAGGGAGGCCTGAGGATGGAGAAGCCTTCCTGCTGAATTTCTCTAGACCCTGTTGAGCTCTCAGAAGGTTTGATAAGCTCTTTCTACCCAGGTCACTGCAAAACCCAGCCTTCTCTGGGGGAGTTGGCTGTGAAGATGGAGCTCAGTCACCCTCAGTCTTGAAGGGTATTGTTTTCCTTTGATCCGTCCATGCATCCCTCCCAGCCTCTACCCACTGGTGGACTTGGAAAGGATGGGAACCTCTGAGAATTTTAAGATGAGACTTAAGGGTCAGGGTGCCTCTCTAGCCAAGCAGAAAGTTTCGGTGCTGATCAGCAGCAAGTCTGGCCATGGGGATCTATGAACAGGGCGTACCTGGGAGGCAGGACTCGGCAAACAGGGTATAGGGGATGCCAAGGGGGTTGTCCTTGGGGTCTCTGCCGCTGATATCGATGCACAGGTGCTCCTTGCATGTGCCCAGTGGCTCTGCCTGACAATCCACTGTGATCATCTGCTGGCCTCCAGGAGGGAGGGAGCCAAAGCCAGGGTACACTGTGAACATGCCGAGTGTGAAGCGAGCCTGCAGAAAGAGTCCCAGGAGAGGCTGATGTCCAACAGCCTGACCTGGAGCATCCCCAGCAAAGAGTACATCACTTCTTGGCCTCCAGCCAGGCCCAAGCCCCCAGTTCCAGGGAAGGGAGGGATGACTCCACTGCCCAAAGGCACCCTCAGATGAGATGAACAAGCCAGAAGGAGCTGCAGGCCTCTCCTGAGTGGCACAGAGAAAGAAGTTTGGGTGTAAATGGTGAAGATGGCAGCTGGGATCCTTCAGCCTCCAGGGGTAAAACAGGAGAGCAGAACTGTGAGAAATGACAGGAGAGACAAGGACCAGGAAGAAGAAAAAGCAAGGTGATCTGCTATCTATGGTCTGGGAGTTCAAACAGGGATATTCTGTATATGTGGTATTGACAGACTTGCTTCGGCTAGCAGGTACCGAACACAGCACCTGCTCCCCTCTTCTGACCCCACAACACTCACAGGGACTGAGCAGCTCCTGCCTCTGCTTGTAGCTGGGAGATGATGGACCTCCACCACACACCACATCCCATCCCGTGGTGATGAGCCCCCAGCCTGGGCACAGCAACATGTTCCCACACCTCCTGTAGCTGCACGCGTTGGGGAGCAGGAGCCACCCACCTGCATGGTTGGGTTTGCATCCTTGGACAGTGAGTTCTTCCTTTGCTTGGCTGAGGAAGCCATTTTGCTTAAGTTGTCATTCTCGTAGGAGTGGTCAGGTTTCATCTGATCTGCACTGAGAGGAGAAAGCAGAAAATAGCCATCATGCTGAGCTCCCCCTGCCTTTCTCTGAGGTTAAAGCTGTTTTTCCTCCCCATGGAGGAAATCCTTCCTGCCCCCCATGGCTCCCAGGTCCTGCCTGCAGCACTTAACTGCTGTTGCTTGTGGATACATCAGCTCTATCACCAGCCTTGTCCTACACATGGGGATACCAACACACTTTTCTGCCCCCTCTTCACAAGCCAGTGACACAAACGGACAATAACCCAGGTGTCCTGGCTGCTTGTCACGCACCAGCTGTGCTGTGGTGCCTCCTCAGGCAGGAAGGCTGGTGCAGGTCTTCTCTCACCTTCTCTTTAGCAATACAGCTGCATCCTGTTCTGCTCGGTAGATGTGGAATTTAAAGTCAAGGATGCCTTTGTTCTCCAGCCTGAAGGTGCAGGTTTTCTTGGTACCGTTTATTATGGCACCAAAGCTGATGAGTGAAGCGGGGCAAATGCTGTATTTGCTGAATGTGGCTCTTGCTGACACTTTCACTGGGATGACAGCGATGGTCTCCCCTCCTTCACCGATGCTGGGCTCAATCACCTGCAGCCGGAGAAGGGGTTGGTATATACAGCAATGAGGCCACTCTCTCTCTCTGTCCCCTGGCCCTGTCACCTCACTCTCCCTGTTTAAATGCCTCCTCCAGAGCCAGATTTTTTAGCTCTCCTTAGGAAGCATCACAAACGGTTTCTGAAAGACTTCATTGTTCATGTATGAGAGAGGATTGCCCAGCTAAAGCCTTCCTTCCAGAAGACACACATCCTGCTTACACTCCCAAGACTTGGTGTGCTAACACCACCTGGCCCAGGCAGCTCACCTGGCAGTGCAGGATGGGTTTGTCCTCAATATTAATTTCCAGCTTGGGGTGGAAGAGCACCTGGACCTGCACAGGGCGATCTGAGGCAGCCAGCAAGCCCTTCTGTGGTTGGACAGTGAAGTGGGATGCCAAGTCAGGTATTTTGGTATCTGCAGTTTCCAGCTTCAAACTGGGGAGAAAGGGAAAGAATGAGGTTTCTGCAGTTAAAAGTACAAGTGCCATCAGCACAGCCAGGACTTGGCATAGGGCCATAAAAAATATAAAAGTGAAAGAGTCCAGCTCTGCTTGGGGAATCCTAGATCTTGACAGAGAGTGCAGACAATCACAAGTTCTGCAAGCTAAACTTGACCCCAAATTTCTTCATTTCCTCCTTTAAAGAGTCTCATAAAGCTGACCCTCCAAGGAAGGCAATGAATCTTAGCAGTGAGTGGTTTATATTTCAGAGTCTCTCCATCTAGTTCCTGCTGAGTTGTGAAGAACTGCTGGACTGTGGTTGGATTCTCTATTAAAAATATTTGAAATTAGAAAGCCCAGGTTTTATATTTTCCTAGACCATGAGTTAGGCATAATGGAAACAGGTTCTAGCCATGGACCGCATGAGAATGCAGGCCTGGGCAGATGGTGGCACCATACGTTCACAGACCAGACAGCTGGACCCACCTGTATCCAATCTCATACTTCCCTTTGTTCTTCAGAGTCAGCATTTGTTTTGCATCATCCAGGACCCTAAGGATTCCAAAATCCATGCCACCATCTGTACCTGCAGAAAACCCGCAGAGCAAGGTAAGAAGTGGTGAACATTTGTGAGCTGCTGCAGACTACACTACGCGACAAGATACATGTTTGGAGTTCTCAGGTGGCACAAAATCTTTCTCAGCAACTTTCTGTTCTTGGAAGTTTTCTCCAGCTACTTTGCTGCCCTTTCTCTTCTTACTTAGAGAAGATCTGCAGCTAAAGAGCTTGGTTTCCATCTCTTCCTTTCCAAGGGCAGATCCAACAACTTTATGTGCTGTGCTGAGCCTTCAAGAGTTGCCAACTGCTTGTTCCCATCACTGTTGTTTCAAAGCCCCCAAGTCAATCTGCACACTCCAAAGTTCAGACGTGAGACACTCAAGGCTGTCTGTGCCCTGACAGTGCTTTACTCCCCACAGCTAGCAGGATATGTGCTTTATGTGTTCATGCCATACTTACATAATATCCCATCCCAAGTGCTTTGGTCATCCACCTGCCAAGGCAATGCAATGCACCCAGACTACTTTGTTTTGGTGGCATCCACTGACCTTTAGAAATGGTGATGCTCAGAGCAACATCATAGGGCTCTGCAAGGATTTGGATATTTTCAATCTGAACAATTCCCAGGATGTTTTCTGCATCTGAAACCTGAGGCAGCAAGAAACAAATACCACTTAAGCCAGTCTCTTAAATTACTTTGGTAGACAACATACAAGCCCTTGTCTCTGCCAACCGCTTCCACCATGGCCTCCCCTGCCTGACAAGCATTTGTGGACTCCCAGGCTTTCCTAACCTGTTCATCTCATGTGCCATCCCAGCGGGATTCTGCCACAGTAAGAAACCCTCTCAGCACAATTCTGCACTCCTACAGCAGGAAATGCTGCTGCTAAAGCAGCTTGGGAGTCACAGTGATGTAAAAACAACCACAATAAAGCATGAGTTGTCCCAGAGCAGGTGGCATTAGCAACCAACCCTCTCCTCTTCAATTGCCCAGCAACGTCACTGAAATGCAGCTCCTAAAACACAGGGAACAAAATCCCAGGGTGAAAGTTTGTTGCTCAATGGTAAGAGCCCCAGAAGGACTCCAGGATGGGTGCAGGGAACACGCTAAATTCTGGACAACCAAACAACAGTGTTCAGCCATGCTCAGAGGCAAGTTGGGTGTAGTATAAGCTCAGGATGCCGTTTCTGGTTATCTGGGGTGTCATGGATGCTCTGGGATGCACCGAGTGTTCTGGTGAACCCAGTCTGTGGCAGCAGAAGTTGGGGTTGTATCACCCTTGTGTTCATCAGGTGCATCTCTCCCTGACTCCTCAGCACACTTGCCCCATGATGCTCAGCTACCAGAGCATCCTGCTAGTCAGTTTCCAAAACATGATCCTTCAGTGAGAGTCCCTTGCTGCTAAGGGCTGCTCCCCCAGCAATGCGGACAGAAAGGAATCACATGAAGGCTCATTCTTTTCCCACTTCAAGCACAATTTCCATCCCTAAGAGCACTGGGCTGATCTCTCTGCCCTGCTCTGCCAGGGTGGGCATAGATCCCCTCACCTCTAGTCGGATCATCTTCTTAATGTTGACAGCCTTCCTGGGCTTCAAATAGAGATGCACGACAAACTCTGTGTGAGGACTGACAATTCCCACGTCTTGTGACACAGAGAAGTCCTCCCCAACATATTCCAGCCCACTGAGCCGCCAGGCCATGGGCAGCGGGGTACGGTTTTGCAGGACCAGGGTCCTGCTCTCCCTCCTGCAGAGACAGGAAGACACTCAGTACTGGCTGTCTGATGGTCATGCCAGCCTTGCAACCGAATACAACTTGGAGCAGCTCTGTCCATGTGTCTGAAACACAGTTAAATTATTTGCTTTCTCACAAGTCTTGGAGGTAAGGTTCTGGGGGTGAGTTGGGTGTTAAAAGTGTAGCCAACAGAAGCAAGACAAGGAGAAGCAACTGGACTGCTCTCTGAACAAGCAGACAAGGTACCAACGCATCAGGCTGCCCATTGCACAGCACTGTTGGGGGGGCTACAGAGCTTGTAGCTGCCGTAGGATCCCCAAGCCAGCAAGGAACAGTGAGCGAGATACTGGGAATTCTGGCAGAAAGAGGGACATGAGCCCTGCCGCTGCTCTGAGCGGGCACCAGGCCAGCGAGAGAAGCTGAAGGGGAGCTCACTGTTAGCTCTTGGACCTGCAGAGCAGACAGCAGGGGAGACTGACCTGTGCAGGAGCAGCTTGTTGAAATGCACCTGTTTGGGGCTGACCCCCAGCTCCACCTGCACCCCCTGGCAGCACAGGGGGAAGATCACTGGCTCAGGGTTCTCCTTAATGCAGCAGACAAGGTTGTCTTCCAGGAGTCCAGCTGAAGTGGGGTATGCCCAAATGGTCAGCTCCTAGCCCCATCCCCACAAAGAGAAATAGAGAAGAGCATCCAGTGAGCAGGAGGAACAGCTCCTGGGAACTTCCACCAGTGCCCGCCCCACCTGCCCGACTCCTACCTGCTTCTCCTTAGGCTTGAGTGTCATGCTGGGAGGGTCTAAAAGGAACGTGTCTGCTTTGAGATCGCGCTCAAAGGAGAAACGCACCTCTGCTTCCAAGGGGGTGACATTGAGAATGGTTAACGTCTCGTAGTTGTTGTGAAATTGCGGTGCCTTGTACCTGTCCACAAAAGAGGAAAAGGCTGCAGAGGAGACAGTTGCCACTATCACACATCGAGGACAGCACCATGTCCCAGCAGCGGGAGGCGACACTGGGAAACCACAGTCTAACAAGCAGGTTAAGAAAAAGGATCACTTTTGGGGGCACATTACATGGTGTGTTCAGCCTTGCAGTACTTTGATATCTGCCCCTATACTCAGTGCCTCCAAACCTGAAGCGTGACAATGCTCAGGCCACTTAAAGAGCATTTTATACAATATAAATTCAAAGGCGCCTGGAAAAATAAAAGTACTCCAGGCAGACGGGTTCTTCCCCCTTCTTAGTTGGGTTTCCTTCCCTGCAGGGTATAAAGAAATGCTTTTGAAAAGAGATTTTAAATATAGTTTAGCTTATCTCTTCCAAAAAAGTCATGAGACTGCCTTGTATTTCATGGTTTAGCTCAAAACCTGAAGGAAGGAAATAGAAAGTATTAATTCCCATGAGGAGTGTTAAATTTAACAAATGTCCCTTCTTTAACTCCAAATTCTGTTCCATATCTTGAAGAGTTAAAAAAGCAAACAGAAACCCGAGACTACTCATCAGCCTAAAGACCCTCTTTTGTTTTTTAAACTGTTTTAACTTCCTGGGGTTGTCAAAATACCACCAGCTGTCCAGAGCTCCCGTGAATACAAGAATTTATTTTCTAATATTAAAAAAAAAAAAAGACATGTTAAAAATAGAAATATGCCAACAGCTACAATGACAACTTTTTTAGGCAGACTGTATCCAACGGTAAGAATCAGGAAAATGTAATTCCTATTTTAACTCCTCTGCGGGTTCCCTCCATGTGCCCCCCCAAATTGGCAGGGAAAATCATAAAGTCTCACTAATATTACAACAGATTAATGGTTTACAAAACCACCAATAGAATAATTGCTCATTCAGGCTACCTGTAGAGCTCAAAGCACTTAAAAAAAAAGCACCATAAAGTTCATTTCATAGGTGGTGAAGCTGAGATGTGGAAGGGGGACACAGGTTGCCCCAAGTCACCTTCAGGCTGGAAGAAGCATGTGGCTGTGGCCACCAAGGCACCCACCAGGTAGGAATCACAGAATGGTTGGAGTTAGAAGGAACCTCTGGAGATCCTCTAGTCCAAGCCACCTGCTAAAACAGGTTCACCAGAGCAGACTGCACAGGAGTGCATCCAGGTAGGTTTAGAATGTCTCCAGAGAAGCAGAAGATCAACAGCTCCACCTGTCCCCAGCTCCTCCAAGATTCATGTGCCTTTTATCTCCTCAGGTTCACACATCTGTGGCCCTTCAGCCTCATGTATCTCGCAGGTCTCTGCCTGGGCCTGCCCTGAATTGTGCCACTGGGACAGCACATTCCCAAGCATGTCCATGAAAGCATAAGGCTGTGGAGATCCCATCCCAGCATCTCACTCCGAGCAGGCAGCACATCAGGCTGTTCACTCAGGGTGGGAGCACATACCAATCTCTTGACTTGCCACACAGCAGAGGTCCAAAGTGGAATACACCTGTTTCCATGACATACTGCTTGAAGATGATGTCATCATCTGCCTTGCTCTTCCTGCAGTGAGGAAACACCAACCTGGGCGAACAAAACAGGGAATGAGGAACTGTGAGATGCTCTAAGTAGAAAACCTAGTCAGAAAGCAACGACCCTTCTTGTTGGCTGAGGTACCAGCACTGGTCCCCAGTTTCAAGCACGGAAGGAGCTGCTGGGTGGCTCGGGCAGCATACTCTGCCCAAGCCACAAGGTCACTGTGGTACGAGAGGCAGCCATGGCTCTGAGCTCAGCCATACCGTGGGTCCTTGCTGATGGTGGGGTACAGGCAGGTGCCCCTGCAGTGCAGCTGGTACAGTCGGTTTGTCCCCAGGATCTCAAAATGCAGTGTCTGGTCAAACTGGCCCTGCACCGTGGAGCTGAAGTGGACCCTCAGTTCCACCTCACCACCGGCAGGCACTATCCATCGGCATCTGCTCAGCCTGGTAATTAAAGAAGAGGCATCAGACATTGCTAACAAGCAGATGAAACAAGTAAGAGGGTTGCGGATTTGCTATCCCACGGAGGCACTGGCAGAAGGTCACTGAAGAGCTGGGGACCACGGACCTCATTTGACAACATGGCCATGGAGCAGAGGGGTCACCTCCCCACTCACAGCTCACCTGACGACCCTCCTTGGGGATGGGATGGCATCCACACCACTTTGGTGCACCCTGGTGGGACTTGTGGACGTTGCTGAGCCCGACCCCTGGCGAGGTTTCTTGCGGCCCAGGCTTCGCTTTCGCTTCTCCTTCCCAGCCTCCTGGCTGCCAGCTACTTTCTCCTTCCTAGACTGACTCCTGGTTGAGGTGACCTGCTGCTCCGAGGCCTTCACAGCAAAGGGGAGAGAGAAAAGGGAGAGAAAGGTGAGACCTGCCCTAAGACATCCCCATGCTGGAAAGTAAGCTGCGGGTCCGTTAATGGACAGGTGAGAGAATAAGTAATAATGAGCACCTACTAGTTTCACATCTGCCTAGAGGCTTGGTGCTCCTAATTAGACTGTGTTTTGCCTACAATATCTCTCCTGGTCCAGAACCCTCAATGTACAGCAATAGTGCTTCTTGTTCATTATTCTGAATACTATTTAAATGTTATATTGCTTCTCTCCGTGCTCTCATCCATCCTACCTTCTGTCAGCAGAGAAATGAAGTTGAACCACAACAGTTTAGAAGTTGAGGATTTTAGGTGATTTTTTTCTCATCCTACAGAACTACCCTATGGCTCAAGCAGAGCTGTCTCTTCTGCACAGACAGAAGTGGTGTCTGCAGGTATGCAGCCCTGTCACATCTTCACAGCCATTCCAGAGTGACCCTTTTCCATCCCACCTGGCCCCCACACCCCCACCCAGCCTGGCTCCCGCCCTGGCACCTTCATTGTGGGCACAATGGGGACATCCTGGAAACTTTCGGTGTCAGTCTTATCTTCTTCTGCAGTGGCAGCTTCTGGCACAACAAAGATGAAGTGCTTGAGGGCTTCTCCTGATGCTGTGGCCAACCGTGTCTCCGGGTAACGGATCACAGAGTAAAAAGCAGTCGGGGGAATGGGAGGCCCTGAGGGACCCAGTCCCAGGTCATCCAGGATCTAAAGCATAAGAGAAAACCCTGTTTATACTCCTGACACCTTCATCCTCACACTTCCTTAAAGGCACAAAGCTTTTGGCAATGTTTTGATTTTGTGCCATGGCATTTTTTTGTTTGTTGTTGTTTTGGTTTGGTTTTGTTGTTGTTTTTTATTTGGGGTGGTTTTTTGGTTGGCTGGGGTTTTGGTTTGTTTTTTGGTGTTCGTGGTTTTTTGTTTGTTAATTTATATGGAACACAGTGTGATTTTATGCCTAGTGGGGTGGGCAGGCTCCAGAGCAGGGCCAGGACCTACAAGTGGGACTTAGAGAGAAACCTCTCCTCTGAGTGCCTCAGCTGAAGAAAACAATAACCATAAGCTGCCCTGTGACCATTTTTAATGATTTCCAGACTAGGGAACTCTTGGAACATGTAGGATGCTTAACCAGAGAGCACTCCCTCTTTACACCCATCCAAGGGATGCTGAGAACCTCCCCAGCCACCTGGCTGCTGTGGAGCCATTGTGGAACATCATCAGTGGCCTGGACACTCTGTGGCATTGTCACCTGTCAGGACACAATGCACCAGGGCCCACACCACGGCAGGCTCAGTATCTGAGCCTTGCTGGACTTTACCTGCTCTGCTGTGGGCAGCTTGCCACTCTCCAAGATCATCCTGATCACGTCTTCTGAGCCCAGCACCTGGATGTCTAAGCAGGGCACACGGCTATCCTGGCCTTTGGACAACCCTTCTGCACCTTCCCCTTCCAGCTGAGAAACCTCTGAGTCCTCAAGAGCCTTCACTTTTTCCAGTCGTTCCTTCTCCAGGCGCTCCTTCTCTAGCTTCTCTTGACGCTCCTTCTCTCTGTCCTTTCGGGTCCTGCGGCTGGATAAACGCTGGCGCTGGTCTTCTGCTTGTTGCCGCATCTCCTCATAGTTCAGAGGGAACAGAAGGATACCCTGAACCCTGTCCCAGAATGACAAAATATGCATGACATTCTTCTGTGATGCCTCGTAGATCTTAAACCTCAGGGCCAAGTTCTTCTCACTTTCACTCAGGGTTCTGGTTTCCTCCTGTTCTGGGTCTGCAGGTTCCACAACCACCATCGGGCAGGAATCTGTTGGGGGAACCTTGTTCCGCTTCTTATCTTCCTTGTCACCTGCCACAGAGTCTGGGCGCTCCTTTACTGATCCCTTCTTGTCTACCCCCTCGGTGACATCAGACCGGTTGCTGGCAGACGCGTTGGTGGTGCTGGGGGATATCACATTCTGGGCAGGAGGAGCAGGAAAAAACAGTGAGCATTTCAAAGCACCAACTCAAATGCTGTAGGACAGCGATGAGCTTTACAATAGCACTCCAAGCCTCGCCTGAGACCTGTGCTAGGTGGTCTACAAATCCCAGCTCAGAACGCAGCTAGTTCCCAGTGTAGCTCAACCGAAAGCAAACTCCCCAGTGCCAGACTGATGAGGAGTCCTGCAAACCAGCTGAGAAATAGAACAGCTTCCCAACCCAAACAAGGGAACTTGAGACACCCCCTTACTACTGTGCAATCCTCTGACCTTGTTTCTGGTGTGCTGAGCACCCCTGCTGCAGGCTGACTCTCTGAGAAGTTTGGTTGCTAACGAATACCTAAGGCTTGGTGCTATCTCCTGCCAGACACATAGGAAAAGACACCACAACCCAGGTGGGTCAGTGGCTCAGAGGTGTAAGTCATATGCAGAGTGGGGAGAAATGCTGGACTATAACTCCCTAGGCCTCCACAGTGAATGTATGGAGTTATGTGAAGCCATGACTCAAGGGCAGCATGATCCAAAGAGCAGGTCTGCTACAAACCCATGGGAAAACACCCCCGGTGAAGCAGCTGTTTCCCACCACAGCCCCATGTGTTACTTATGGCCAGGTCCTCATCCCCAGCACTGTGTGTGGCTGCTGGCTTCACAGAGAACGGTACAGCCCAGCAGGAAGGTCCCCAAGGGCTTTTACTCATCTCTCTAAACACAACCACCCACCTGTCTG
This sequence comes from Columba livia, assembly GCF_036013475.1. Taxonomy (NCBI): domain Eukaryota; kingdom Metazoa; phylum Chordata; class Aves; order Columbiformes; family Columbidae; genus Columba; species Columba livia. The sequence continues at coordinate 11,615,106 of NC_088614.1, forward strand.
TTTGCAGACAGGCTTTTCCTCCTCAAAGCATGATCTTTGTCTTTTCCAAGATCTTTCTTTCCCCGCTTAGACTTCTTCTTCAGCTCTTCTTCCTCCTTCAAGCGTTCTAGCTCCCGCTGGTGCTTTTCCTCAAGCTCTCGAGCCAGCTGCTCCATCTCCCTGCAGCAAGCCAAACAGAAAACATGCCTGAGAGTCACCACCAGAAATCTGGGCTCACTGCAATCCCAGCTGGTCCCACACTTCATTCCTTGACTTTGAGGCCAGGCAGAACCATTAGACCATCTCCATGGGCATCCCTCAATCTGGGGAGGCTGGGAACATCCAAGCTGCAGAAAGGTGGGAGGGAACCTCCAGGGCCAGCCAAATCTAAGCCTTACTCTCATAAGTCTAAACGCTGCAACTTCTCTGGTAAGGTCCACCTGGACACCTTCAGCACATTGTCAAAGACTGATCCACCATTTCTTTGCATTGATGCCTGAAGGCCTCCCTTGATTTCTCAGTGTAAACCAGCCTGCAAATCACTAACACCCAGTTATCCCTGAACCAATACTTGACTTTTCCAGCCCTCCTCCCTGGGCATAGTCTGCTCCTTTGAGCGAATAATCACATCAATCAGAAAGCAAAGGCTGCAGTAACTCCCCTCCTGCAAAACAGGCTCCAATCAACCGGGTTTCCCGCTGGAATTCAGCCCTGACTATGGGAAGCTTGCACTATCTGACCTGGAAATCATGGTTTAGATCAGTCCTAGTGATCTCTTCCCAATTAAACTCCAGCTCAGGCTGAAAGAAGTGCTGAAATACAGGCTGCTTTAAGCAGGTCCCTTTCCCAGTTTCACACTTACCCTGTGCATCCCCCTGCTGTGGTGGATCAGAGCTTCCCCCAGGCTCACCTGCTGCTGCAGCTGAAGATGAGCCCAAAAGACATTAGCTTTTATGGTTGGTGTCACTCAGTGAGGAAAACCCTGGGAGATCAGCATCGTAAGGATTTCACCTGCAGCAGGGTTGGTAGCTATACCAAGCCAGTACAGCTGTGCCTCACACCAACCCACAAAACAACCCCTTTGGTTTAGTGAAGAAGGTGAGAATCAACACAATTAACTTAGAAATGCTTATAAGTGCAGTGGCAAAGCAAACCCAGAGCCCAGCTCCCTGCAGACAGCTTCTAAGCTGGAAGGTTCATGATTAAAATGGAGAGATGTCATCTCACTGGAAGAAGGTCCTTCCTCTGTTGGGAACCAAGGAGTTGGAACTAGCCATCCCTGTGCCACTTGTAATGGTTTTGGCCTTTGCTCTGTAACCCCTCTGAGCTCAACCAAGGTGTCCAGAGCACGGAAACGCTTCAGAGACACTATCCTGGGGAGTAATCCATGGAAAGTTTACAGACCTCTTCCTCCTCTCACGCTGGGCTTGTCGTATACTGTTATCAAACTGAGTTTTCTGCTCCTCAGTGAGGGCATCATATTCATCCTCATCCATCTCCAAGAAACGTTCTTTCTCCCTCCTGGCAGCCTCCTCCTGCTCCCGCTCTTCAGCACAGACCAGAGGAGAAACCATTAGTGACTGCAAGGAGAGCTTGATATTCAGGGTGAGCTGCAAGGACTTATAACTGTCCCAACCTAGCCTACCATCCTGCCAGGAGATACTAAAGGAGCTCATAACCCTGCTCCAAAACTCAGACAATCCCCCCAACTACTGCCCATCAGTGAGTTCCCATGTACCAGCATTGTGGACAGCTGGCTGGTGGTTAGTTATTGAGCCACAACAGGTTGAACTTGTGCCCAAGCTTTAATGTTAGAGACTAAGGTAAGTCTTACTGCCTTAGCTCTGCTGCATTTTAAGCAACCATGAACTGAGTGCTGGCTACATCAAGGTAGAAAGAGGAATTATTAATAAAAACATTGCTTACAAACTCTGCTGGTTACATAGATACCCACAGATAAGGTTGAGGGCTTGAGAGAGAAGATTTGAGAGGTACAGAGGTGAATAGCTTTACCTTCCTGCTCTTTTGCAGCTTTCTCCCTGGCTTTAAAAGAAGCATAATCCTGGAACAGGTTCACAAGATAGATATAAGGCCGATTTCTGACAGCTTTCAGCAGACAGAGGAGAGCAGACTCTGTATTGCATGCAAACAGGGTCTCCAGACCATCAAACACCACTCCCTGATAGCAGTCACTCAACTGCAAATGAAGTGGAAAAGGAATAGAAAGTCAGCTATCGCACGTGTTGGGGTCTCAGCTGGACAGTAAAGGCACATGTCAAAGGATACCAGCCATTGTTTTTCCATGTGCATCAGCTCAAAAAAGCTCTGAACTTTCCTTGTGCTCTGCCAACTTACAGCATCTGCAGCTTCACCCCAGGATCTCTGCACACAGCCCAGGATTTCTGCAACCGCAGATCCACATCCCCTCCTCTCCAAATTGTACTTTGCTGCCTCTCTGTAGCAGGAACATATAATTTGCCCCCACCCCACATACCTGCAGCCTTTCAGACAGGATGGTCACCAGCAAGTCCTCAGGCAGCACGCAGCTCATGAAGCCCGGCTCTCCCACTGTGCTGCTGCTGATGCTCAGCCATTGCTGCGTAGGAACGCACGGAAGGGAAGACACGGGATGAGAACTGCACAAGCCCTGTGAACACCATTGAACACCACAAGAAAAATCAAACACTTTGGAAACTCACAAACAATTCCAACTGCCACACTTGGAGCTGGGGTTTCTCACTAGCAGGTGACTAGAAGAGGACTGCAGGCCAGCAGCTCCAGGGGACAGCCCTGGGGGTCACATCCCTTGGCCAGCACAGACCCAAGCTTGTAAGCTCCCGGTGCCACACTGTGCAGCCACATTAGCCAGGACTGCACTTTGCCAACAAACTTTAAGACCCAGTAGAGTTTTTCTGCTGGAGGACAGGATTTTGTTCCCACCCCACAACATCCCCAACATGCCCAGCTGGCTCCCTGCACTGCATAGTCCTGCACCAGGCTCTGGGGGACATGGAGTCTCCACCATAAGTAGCCCCTTCACTTTTACTAAGGACTGTAGCAATAGAACAAGGAGTAATGGTTTTAAATGAAAAGGAGGAAGATCCAGACTAGATATAAGTTTTGTGATGAGGATGGTGGAAGACGGGCTCAAGTTTCTCAGAGAGGTGGTGGATGCCCCATCCCTGGAGACATCCCAGGCCAGGCTGGATGGGGCTCTGAACAACCTGATCTGGTGAAGATGTCCCTGCTCATGGCAGGGGTGGCACTGGGTGAGCTTTGAAGGTCCCTTCCAACCTGATCTATGATTCTCAAAGCAACAGAAAGGTCCCATGTGTAAACCAGTGCAAATCACACTTCACCTGGGAGCCTGTTGGATCCATTAGATGCTGTCTCTGTGACTGGGATGCATGGGCACTTGTCCTTCTTTTTCCTCCTGCAATGCTGCCCTGGACTCGGGAACTGATGGACTTCAGGCTGAATTTGTCCACAGAGCTGGACTGGCTCACCCCTGGGCTCTGCTTGGCCTCAACGCTGAGCTGCAGGCTGAGAGACACATCTGTGTTTTGACCTGCAGAAGGGAGAGACAGCTCAGCAGGGCTGGGGACAGCCCTGTGCTTTGGGGAGCAAGCAGGCACCTGCAACCCACTGGCGACAGCCCTGTGCCCTGGCAGGGACACAGCCCACGTCCCTCAGCCTGCTGGGCACTAGCAGCACTGCCTTGAAGAAGCAGCTCCTTCTTCACTTCTCTTATTAGCATGACAAAACACACAATCAGATGGGTTTTAAAGCCAGAGAGTTTTTAATGCACTGCCCTGCATCCCTCCCAACAAATGGGTGTGGAGGTGACAACATTTGCACAGCAGCTCCCCTGTGGATCAAGCCAAGGGTTTATCCTCCAGGACCATCATTCCAAGACCATGCACCCATTCTGGTTTCTCACATGGAGACGGTAACACACAGCCCTGCCCCAGCTGCATCACCCACCTCCACTGGAGCTAAATCCTCTGTGTGGGATAACCCTGTCGGTGACCCAGGCTCCTCTTTCTTCCATCAGCTTCCAAGCCAGGAGCTGATGAACCAGGGGCAAAGCTGAGCAACAGAAAACCTCCCCCACCAGAGCCAAGGTCTGGCCTCAGCTGGCAGAGCTCCAGGCATCAACTGCCCAGTAAAGTTTCCTAAAAGTCTCCAGTTTCAGGTGGAGAACAGCACACACACATGAGCTGCGTGAACTGACAGCACATATGGGAAAATCTTCAGAGAAAACAGCTCATCTGCAGCATGTCTCATCTGAAACTCCCCTGGGAGGTTATTCTTTCCTTCCTCTTATGTTTGTGAAGCCACCCTTAAAGCCACTTGTCTACTGCTTAATGAGCCACTTCAGAGGGCTTTTTCCTCATTAAAGTGGGCAGTGGTTCTGCCTGACGGCCATGAGAAGCAAGCTGGATTCAACTTTGAGGAAATACTAAAAACTCTGAAAAGATACAGGTGTGCTTCACTTCTCCTAGAAAAAGTAACATGTGCCAAGAAGCCCAAGGGCAGTAAAAGTGCCCCTGTCTGAGCTCTTAAAATAGACATTGTTTTTAATAACCAGAGAAGCTTTATGAAATGGCTTTGGATTTCTACACACTGCACCCACCCTCTCTAAGAGACCCAAAGGCTGTCAAACTTCTTCTCTGGAGAAAGCAGAAGTGGGTGGTCATGGTGGGTTTCTGAAATGCTGCTCTGGGTTCAGCATTTTCCTTACCGGACTCCTCTGTCTCCTTACGGCTCTGTTCGATGGCAGCCCTGATGCACAGCTCCCGGGCACGGAGTCCTGCCGAGCTGCTCTTGTCTGAGATGGCTTCTGTCACCACAGCGTCGATGGACAAGCAGGCAGCACCATAATATTTGGACAGAGCAACCGCTGCTGCCGTCTTTCCTTGAGGGAGAGAAATGCTGCTTGGTGACCCTTGCACATGAGGCATTTTCAGGGACAGGCTCTGGAAAACCCCCAAACAGGGTTTTGAAGTTTTAAGGACAGCCACCATAAGGGAGGCAGCTTGAGCATGGTTAGAAGCACTGAACTCTTCAGCCAGGTGGATCATCTCCACCTCATGTTCAGCTGAGGACTTCATCCCTTGTGGTGACCTCAGCTCTGGGCCAGGACATTGTTTGGAGCACTGTCCCACCATCACCCAGACTGTTTACCAGCCTGTGCTGGTCAGTGTTGCCTCAGGCAACACCTGAGCATGGTTTGGGGCTCAGTACCCCAGGGTCTGCTCCCATAAGGCAACATGGACACTGAGCAATGCAGTCCCACAAAGCAACAGGGACATGGTCACCTGGTTTTGGGGAACAAAAGCCCAGCTGTACAGATGGAAGATGAGCCACAACACTTGCACCAGCAGGGTGAAGGCTTGGGACCGTTTCATGTACCAACAGGGCTATGGCTTATGTTGCTTCCCTTTGGCTGGTCAACCAAGCACCACAGTCCACCAGGATGTGTCTCTCCTGCTTCCCCTGCTCCTTGCAGCCAAGGGCTGCAGTCCACCTACCTGTCAGGGGTGCCCCATGGACAATGACAACGATCCCTCTGCGGTTTCGGGCCGCGCGCCCTTCTGCAGAGATGTCGATGCCGAGGTGGCGGGCGATGGCCCTACAGACAGGGCTGTCATCCAGTTCTCCCGCAGTCACTTTGCTGCTGACAGCGCTTTGCCGATGCTCTCCTGAGCAGAGGCAGATAAAAGTCAGATTGCTGCCTACCTGTGATCCTGATCACCCTCCCCATCCCTTCAGGTCCTGGGAGAGGAGACACCGCTGAAACCAATGCAACACCCGAGGTCTCCCCATGCCCTTTGTTTAGGCTTGTGCAGATCAGGGTCTGCTCTAAATGCTGGTGAAGAGTTTGCTGGTGTTTAGAGTATAGTAAATGGGGTGGCAGAAAAAGAATGAGCATCTGGCAATACCTAAAAGGACTGGACCCAGTCTCTTTCCATGCACTGTCAACATGGTTCTCATGGTTGGTAGGTCCCAGGTCCTGCTGAGTAAGTGGGGCACAGGCAGAACCTGGCAGTTTAGACAGTCCCAAGGGAGAGGCTCCATGATCAAGCAATTATCCACAAGCTGGATGCTTTAGAAATATTACACCAGGAGATGTGTCTGGGGTCTCAATTCACCATAACAGCATTTGGAAAGAGCTCCCAGCTCTATCCTTAGGAGGTCACCAAAAGCCACCTCAGCCTGCAGTGCTGGAGGACAAAGAACATGCTGCCCTGCTTAGGAAATGGAACAGCATCATCCCAACCCCAGCAGCTCCTGAGGGCAACAGTGTTCATTTGGCAAAGCAGGGGAAGACCTCCCTGGCCTCTCACTTGTCCCTGCCCCAGATTCCTCTCAGGATCCTACAGACTTCATACAGAAGAGCAGATCCAGGGCCTACAGGAGTGAAGATGGCACAAGGCTGCAGTGAAGTGACGGAGGTGACACTGAAGTCCTCCACCAAGGTCCTTTTGTCACAATGGACATAAAATAAATGAAGAGCATGGGGTTATTACCTGTCCCATATCTCTTCTCAACACCTTCCTCCTCCTCTTCTAAATATTCAGATTTAGAGTCCACCTTGACAGACTGGTTTTCATCAAAAATGGTGGAGGGAACAACTGAGCTATGGGATGAGATGGTGCGAACAAGCCCAAGAGGGAGCTTTCCTCCTTGATCTGGCAGAGACTGGACATCTTCAGAGTTTGCTGAGGAAGAAGTACACAGAGAGGAAAGAAGACAGTGAACATGGCCAGGCAACCTGCTCTTCACCATTCACCACTTACATGGCCGCATGCAAAAGATAAAACATTTCCCAAGGGGGGAGACTCCCAAGGCACTGAGAAGCCTGTCCAGGCTGTCTCTGTCCCAAGGGGGATTTTGAGCTTGTGGTTTTGTTGCTGGAAAGGAGAAAATATAAAATAGCCAGTGATGTTAGACCTGGCTCAACTGGCTGAAGAACTCATCCAATCTTACTCTTTGTGGTTGAGGGACACAAGTGGATATCCTGATTATGTCCCCATCCCATGGCAGGCAGGTATGAGTTTCCTCTGCCTGCACTCAGGGCTGATAGAGGATGCATGTTACAAGCCACAGACTTTCATAAAGGAATTCCTCCACCAGGCTGAGGAATTGGCAGCTGCTAAAAGCATGGGCTTTCCATGGAAAAGGTGGTTATGGAGAGCTCAGGATATGTGGGCTGGACTCCCTGCTGTGTGCACACTCGGGACAGCCAATATCAAACCCTCACCATTGTCCTGGCCTGTCGATTCTCCAGTCTTGGACTTGGTCTGCTCATCTTGCAGCCTGTTCTGGTCCTGATAGTACTCCAGCAGCTCTGGAGGCAGCTTCTCACCTGGGGCGCGCAGTGGCAGCAACAAGGTGTTGTGGCAATCATAGTCCTTCAGCATCCGCAGGATCTGTGCATGTAGTGAAGAGAAATCACACACAAGATGAGTTTCTTGATCCCCATTGCATGAAGGGATTCCCCAGCCAACCCACCTTCTCCCTCATCTCTCCCTCCCAACAACGTGGACTATTCAAGCCCCTCCACAGCCTTCCAGCAGAGCTGGCTGGCCCTGAAACACCACCAGGCTTTGCCACCAGGCTTTGCCATGGGGATGTCTCCGTCATCCCAGGATGGGAGATGGAGATGATCCTGGGAATGCTGGAGCACTGTGAAGCTATGGGAACATGTGTGTGTGGACCAGACCTTCCCTCTCACCTGCTCCTCAACAAGGTACTGCTCGTCAAATTCCAGTGAGTAAAACTCAATGGGGAACTCGCATGGGTTCCTCACCAGCACGGTCCCCTCCACCCCACAGCTGTAGGGCAGCAATGGTCCCAGCTCAAGTACAGTGGGGCTGAACTCCAGCTGTGGCTCCAATCCCCGGCCTGACACCTGTAGCCAGATGTGCTGGCTGCTCTGGCAAATGTTAATCTTCAGCTCGTTTCTGTAGAATTTCTGAAAAAGAGAGGAGTGCAGAAAGTACTCCCATCAAGTCCCAGGTGATAGGGTCACAAATTCAACCCTTGCCCCAAGGTCAGGGCTGTTACTGGTACCTCTAAGGTAAATGGAAAACAGGTATTTACACACAGCAGAGGCTAAAGCACCTGCGTGCTGGCTCTGAGTAACTGGGATGAATTGTGCTGCGAAGTATAACTGGATATTTTCATATCACATGGATCTGAAATGGTGTATTAGATGTTTTCACCTAGTCATGAGGGAGCTCAAAGCTTATGAGAAAGGTCCTCAGGGTTATGTTGCCCAGACACAGTCCTGGCAAACATCAGCTGTGTGAAAGAGGCAGATGAGCTCTCACTGGCCAAAAACAAGGGTCATGTTCTCCGCTCAGAGCTTGGCTCTAGTCAAAGCCAGACACAAGATGGTGACATCTCTACAAGCAATTAAGAGATCTTTGGGACTGTTCCCAGGCATGGAAGCACTTGTGTCCACACACACTGCCAGTTTCCAAGTCACAAGTGGCCACACACAAACTGCCTTTGGGCATGCTCCATCACTTAAGCAGATTCCCAAACTGCCTGAGAACATGCAGGCAGGCTTGGCCAGAGCCACAGGGACCGGTGGCAGCACACCATGGTAGGTGACCATCCTGCTGTGCCCAGGAACACGTCTGGTGGTTGTTGTCTGCTAGTACCAGCAGCAGGATTAACCTAGATTGGCCTTGCCAGGGTTATCCCCCACAAGTGTGCCAGCTGCTCTGTACCAGGGCATCACAGCCTGTAAATACACCCAACACAGGGGGGAAGGTGAGAGAAAACAGGTAGATTTCCCTCCACATGCCAAGAGAGAGTCACACCACAGTGCCCTGATGCTCTCTGTGCAAGCTCCACATGGGAATTTCAAAGCACCTCTCAGAAGAGTTTACTGCAGGGGAAACTGAGGCACAGCATGTATGGGGCTTGCAGAAAGCTACTCATCTCCTCCTGCCTGCGCTGGGTTCTTGTTACCACACTGGTCTGCCAGACCTTCTGGGAGTGACACCTGCTGTTCTCACCTCTTCTTTTGGTGAAAACCTGACTTGCACATGGCATCGCTCTCCTGGAGCAAGGGCTCCAGCTGAGGGCAGCACTTGGAAGATACGGGACTTGACATTCAGCTCCTGGAGCAGCCTCAGACGTATGTTTGCTGGCAAATGTTTGTCCACCTGAGCACAAAAAACAATTGCATGAGGTCTCCTTGGTCTGCGAGGACAGAACCTTGGTTCCTGCAGTGCTGAGATACTGTCATGGTGCTGAGAGCAGCCACATTCAAACCAGCCATGGCCACTACTGGCCTAGAACTGGAGGGAAAACATGCAGGCAGGGCAGGCAAATGGAGAGGCACTGTCCTCAGAAGATGAGGAACAGGTGAAGGTGACAGAGAAGCAGGGGTATCATCTAACAGGTTCAGGTGAACCAGCCTTGCTCTGTGCCCTCCAATGCTTCTTCAAAGGAGCTGTAGCTCAAGTGCTCAGGCAGCCATAGGGACAGAAAAATGCAACTGAGGCAAATAAAACCCAACCAAGGTCTATGTTACATGCTGTCTGTCCTTTACCTTCTGAGCAGGCTCATTCATGGTGATGAACCATTTACAGGGGACCTGGAGCCGATTGTGGAGCTGGACAGTTTCTTCCTGACACTGGCCACATTGGATAACAGAGAACTGCAGTCTGTCCCTGGAGAGGCAGAGGGACGGCACAGTCACGTTGGCACGGAGGCGGAGGTGAAACGTGGGTCCTCCTGAGACCTAGAGAAGGACAGAGCATCCAGCTGAGAGTCAATGTGACATCTGCTGCTGTGTCCAACCTGACAGCTGCCCCGAAAGGCAGTGTGGGCACAGGGAGGTGAGGAAGCATATGGTACCTTGATGGGCATGAGCACGTCCACCTCTTCCCGTGGCAGGCTGGCACTTTGTGGGTCAAAGCGCACTTCGAAAGTCTCTGTCTCACAGTAGGGCAGGTGCTTCACACGGTCCAGCTCCACTCTGAAACCTTGAACAGATGAAAATAAAGCAGCTGAGATACACAATCGACATGAATGTGTCACAAGCACATTAAAAATATATGGGTGTCCTGGCTGGCAGCATCTGCAGAGAAACCTGCCACTCTTTCTCGCTTGTCACCACACAGGAGAAAGGGTGTTCACAGCCAGAATCCAAGACCCACGTGGTAAAGAGGAAACGTATCAGTTGAGCAGCCCCAGCAGCATCTTCCCAGGGAAGGATGCACAGCCAAAGGACAATATCCAACTATGATTTCCCCAGACTGTGGTGCTCCCTGGAAAACAACTTAGACAAGACACCTGAACATCCTTCAGACAGTGACTCACTGTCTGATGGTACCACAGCCTTACCTCAAGGCCTGTTTTGATATACCAGAAGACCTCACAGGCTGTTTTCTCAATAAAGGCTGAACAGAAGTGCTATGACATCAGATCTCTAAACAAAGCACTTCCAAACCACAAAGGGTCCCATCTGTTCGCAACACGAGCCCAGAGAGTGCACAAAGAAACTCAGATGATGCTCGTCGTGGCCAAGAGCAGATGATGTTGAGAGGTGACCAAGGTGATGAGCCCACTTGGCCCACGCAGTGAGGTGTTCAGTCAGTCACAGGCAGGCCAGGTCTCAGGGCACTGCTGGTCTGGAGAACTCTGGCTCTACAGCAGAGGGTCCCAAGGAGAAAAAAGCTACGTAAGCTCTCAAAAAAACTCCCCATGGCCAGTGGATTCAGCTAACCTGCCAGAGCTCCTTCAAGCCCACGTGAAGTTTCTCCATCACTAGCTACCTGAGTCATGCAGGACCTGTCCATTGGCATGGAAGGACACAGGGAATTGTCCGGTGTTGGTGATCTTCACTATGTGTGTGTGGATGTTACCAAGAATGACGTAGCCAAAGTCCAGGACATACTCGGGCAGCTGAGCTCTGAAAGGAGGAGTAAGGACAGTCAAACCACAGCCTGGCTCAGTTTCCAAGTGGGTGGAAGATGCAAATAAAGTGGATATTTCTGTAACCACTGCTGTAAAAACTCAGCTCCAGGCAGTGAAACCCAAGGCCTGACCATCTGGTGATAAGACTTCGGAAAGTCACAGGGAGTGTAGGTCTTAGGTTTTATCAGCTAGCAACGGGGTGTTAAAATAAAATTAGTTTAAAATGGATACTGGTCACAGCTCCTCTGCTAAGAAAAGCTGTTATAAATAAGTACACTGGAGCTCCATTGGTCTCAGTGGAACTGCTGAGCCAGGGGTACACCCCAAGCCTTCAGGAACTTGTGATAAAATTTGCCCCAGAGGAATCCTCAAGTCTCTGCAACCACATCTGTCCCAAAAGCAGCACCAGTAAATGTAGTAATCTACACCTATAAGATTCATGGGAAGGTCCTTTTCCAGAGCAATCCCACTAGGAAAAACATATAAACCATTTCTTCTGCAGAGCATCATCTTCCTGAACTGGAGCATACAGTTCCCATGGCTCACCGTGAAGAAGCAAAAGGAAGGACCATGTTACCCAGGTAAGCACTGCAGTCCCACCAGCATCCAAGCCACCCGGATTTAGCATTTTTCAAGCTACTACCTGTGCATCAACCCTGCTCTTTTTGCTTAGCATGATCTGTTTGTTGGAAAAAGATTGCCAGCTTTGAGTCACCTCTTTCAGAGCTGGTCAGCAGGGCTGGTGCCCATGCTGTCTGGATAGGCTTGACGGCCTGCACTGGAGCCATCTGTGGGGAGCTGAGCACCCCCAAAGCTTGGGGTGGCACTGTAGAGGTGAGGACACTCAGTTGCTTACAGAGTTCATGTCAAAGCTTGCAGGATCACACCCTTCTGAAGGCCCCAGCTATGCCCAGCTGTGCAGGCACAATGAGCTCTCAGGAGCTGCTGGGTGTTACCCTTGGGGTGCCTGGAGACAGAGTACAGGAGTCCCCACTAACTTGAGAAGCCTCTGACGAGCACGCTGGTCAAAGGCAGTGTCCTCTGGTGGAGCATCAGCGAGAGTTTTCTGCTGCTCCAGGGCGTGCTCCTCTATCAGCATCTCCTCCATCTGCATTTGCAGCAGAGTGTCAAGCTGCAGGAGGAAAGCAAGGATGGTGGCTGGTTAGCAAAGGCCCTTCCCAAAGCACAGGCTTGTCTCTGAAAGAGAATCCCACCCTGCTTTTGTTGAGAGGGATGGTGTGATTCTCCTGTCTCACTGCTCAGTGTCTGCGACACCTCCTGCTCTCTTAGCCAGGACCTTATCTGAAGGGAAATGAACTCCAGCATCTTCACCTGCCCAGTGACTTCTATAAAAGCTGATCTGGTCAGACAAACAAGCCAGGAACCTTCCAGTGCTCCAAGTAGCTGCCTGCCCCCAACCACTGCCCAATGATCTTGGACAAAAGCTCTCTTGAAAAGGGAGCTGCCACTACTAAGCTCTGTAAACCTGGCAGAGCTTGGATTATGAGCAACAAATACCCCCAGTGATAAACCTGCATCTCCTTCAAAGTACTATAAATTCAGTCAGGATCTCTCCCTGGGACAGTCAGCAAGCTCATGCATATATCAGAGGGACAACTGCCAGAGGTGAGCAGCCCCTGGGGCAAGGCTGTGCCAATGCATGACAGTGGTCAGATGTGGCAGGGAGGTCTCAAGTGCCAGCAAGGCACTGGGAACCTGCTGCAGGGTGCAAGGGGCCCAAGTGACATGGCAGGAGGGTGGCACATGCCAAACAGGGCAGCAGTTGTTCTCACCACGGTGTCTGAGTCATCTGTGGGTAGCTCTGCGGCCGCAGCCTCCCCCGGAACAACAGCTTCATTGCTCTGTCTGTCTTTTTCCATCTTTTCTTTTGCCTTCTTGAGGACGTTCTCATATTTTTCATTTCCTGAAGGAAAAAAACATGCACAAATAGGGTGGGCGCAGCACCATTCCCATTTAAGCTGGGAAGTCCCACTCCCCTGACGCTGGCCTCTCTCAGAGAACACAACTCCCTGAGCAATCTATGGAAAGGGGATGCTGCTGCTCCTCTTGAATCCTGATGTTCATTCCCACTCATCTGCCTCTCCAAGTATTTTTGGAACACAATGCAAATCCAACCCTGCCAAAATCCCTGCCAGCCCACATTACAGCTTTCCTAAGCATTTCTGTCCAGCCATTGTCTTTCCAGGACTCTGACAGATATGCTGGCAAGCTCTGCGGGATGGCTCCTGGGGCAAAGCCCACACAGGCTTGTCTGTGAGAGACTCAGCAAGCAACCAGAGGACTGACTGTTGGTCTGGCAGCCCTGACATCTCCAGGCTTGGGGGAGGTGTGAGCTGCACTATGGATGTATGACATGAGACAGGAAAAACAAACCCAAAACCCCAAAATGGAGGAGCTTCCTGAGGAGCAGACAGGCAGTGCTTACCTTTGATGTTCCTGGGAAGGTCCAAGCAGATCCTGGGAAAGCTTGCCTCTCCTTTCAGGGAGATTTTGTCTGGCTCCAGGTGACCCACTTGGATCTGGAAAGTCTTGCAGAAGACTCCAGGCACTCCTGGCAGGTAATAGACTTTCAGCACTTGCTCCTTGCCAGGTTCAATGTGACCCTGCAGGGCGTGGGAGAAGAAGGAGGGATGGCTCAGACAACAGACACACTGAGAATAGAAGAAAAGTTCTGAAGGATAAGAAAGCATCAGACAAACTCGCCTTCTGGCTTTCTGTATCCCAAAGCCGAAGTCTCCCACACTAGGGTGCAGCATCCCTTCAGAGGGCTTATAGGAGTCATTTCCATGGGAAAGACCTACAGCACAGCTCTTCTGTCACAGTGTTCACGCTCTGCTAGCAAGAGCCAGACTCAGTAAAAGGTCTTTTAACATCTGCTATGGAAGGTGTGAGTGAAGTACCCAGGCTCTCAGCAGGGCCAGCAGCTCCTGTCACACCACATCAGTGGTTCCCAGGCTGGTGTCAAGGGGCCTGACCCCTTATTAATAGATACCAATCAAACATGATCCGCCTGTGCAGTTACACTGAGGGTACACAAGCCTATCCAGACCAACGGTGACTGGCAGATGCACATCTCTGGAAACACAGGAGCAGAGACTAGGATGAGACCCAGGGAAGGAGGTGTTCCAGGGAGGACACTTCCAGGCTTCCAGAAGAGCTGTTTGAGCCCTGAGTGGGCTCAGGCCAGCCAGGTAGAGAGCAAATAAAAGCAGACAGCAACACTGCTCTGGGTGATGGGACACAGTTGCAGCTTTCCTCAGGCATGTGAGGCTGAACCCTCAGCTTCCCGCTCCCCTTCATGCTGCAGGGAAAAGCTGCTGAGGAGGATAGATCCTGGACAAGCTGCCAGGGCCGGTGATGCTGTTACAGCAGCAACTGCATGGGTCCAAGCAGAGCTGTGTCTTCAGAAGCTCACAGGAAGAGGGCATCGGTGTGTCATCCCTTGTGGGAGACAAGCACTAAGAAATGTGAAATCCATTCGGCTTCCTCTTCCCATTGCAAAAAAAGGACACAGATAGGAACACCACTTCAGCTCAAAGACATCCAGACAGGACAGAGAAGGTGGGATGGTGGGAAGCTGCAAACTCCTCTTCTTGCTATTCCAGCCCCACAAAGCTGGAGAAGTGAGGGGCCAGTACAGGGGCTGTTAGAATTTCCGGCAAAGGAGCTTCATGCCCACACAAGAAAGTATTTAATTCCTGCTTAGTGCTGGCAGGGGGCAGGCAGGTTTTGTTACAGGCAGGAACAAGCAGTAAGTCCCATCTGATCACACAGCCTGGGTAAAGTGACCCTCAGTAGTGCCTGCACTGTCCAGCTCCAGCACCACTAGAGAGCACAGCAGTCAAGGTCCCAAGAGATATGGAAGCACCAAGTGTCCCTGACAGTGGCTGCTGTGTGACAGCAAGGCCACCCGCTGGCTAAGGCCATCATTAATGAAGGCTAGCAGGACTGTGCTTACTCAACCTTCTCTGCCCCCCAGCAAGAATTCTTACAACCCTGTCTCTCCTAGCTATGACTGGAACTCTCCTGGCAAGTTGTTTTTCTCCCCTCCCCACCCTTTTCCCTCCCTATAGAATAGTTTGTGTTGGAAGGGACCTTCAAAGCTCATTCAATCCAACCCCTGCCATAAGCAGGGACATCTGCACCCACATCGGGTAGTTTAGAGCCCTGTCCAGCCTGGCCTGGGACATCTCCAGGGATAGGGCATCCAACACCTCTCTGGTAAACCTGGTCCAGTGTTTCACCACTCTCAGTGTAAAAAATGTCTTCCTCATGTCTGGCCTGAATCTCCCCTCCTTCAGTTTAAAACCATCACCCCTTGTCCTGTCACAACAGGCCCTGCTAAAAAGTCTGTCCCCATCTTATCAGCCACTTTCAAGTACAGAAATGCTGCAATAAGGTCTCCCTGGAGCCTTCTCCTCTCCAGGCTGAACACCCCAACTCTCTCAGCCTGACCTCCCAGCAGACCTGTTCAAGCCTCAGATCATTTCTGTGGCTCCTCTGGCCCCTCTCCAACAGGTCCATGTCTGTCTTGTGCTGAGATCCCAGAACTGGATCAGCACTGCAGGGGGGTCTCACCAGAGCAGAGGGGCAGAATCACTTCCCTCAACCTGCTGGCCACGCTCCTTTCCCTGTCACCCTCTCCTGACCCAGGGTTCACCCCTTGGCACTACTCACCATGCTGGGCAGGACCAGGGGCACACCGGGCACAGGACTGTCTGCAGGGGCCGTGCTGGGGTTCAGCACCCTGTAGGTGAATCCAACCTTCCCGCTGTTCTGCAGGGTGACCTCTGCTTCAGTGACTTTGTTAAACAGCTGAAAAGAGGGCAGAGGAGTGGGAAGCTGAAGACACAGGTTCTGCTACTGTGAATCATCTTCTGCTTTCATTGGGATGGGAGCAAATAAACACAACACAGGAGAGAAGCAGGGGAGGAGGAGATATGGGCACTTGACTCTCCTGGGTTAATGTGGGGAACCCACAGGGCACCTCTTAGCCCTGCAAAGGAATAGATATTCACAGTAGCAGGCAGAGACGAAATACCAACCACAAAGATCAGCAATAAAGAAACCAAAGAGGATGCAAATCCTCTGCCCTATGAGGTGTCATCTAACAGCCAGCTGAAACAAAGGAAGAGGCATCAAGACATTTGAGAAAAAAAAGGCATCCACAAGCAAATATTTGCAGAACTTGCAGTCACAGCAAAAGCAGAGACAGTGCAACCTGTGCAGGGCCAGCAGCTGGAAAGATCTGCAGGGTTTTTAACAGAAAATAAGTCAGGATTATTCTGAGACATTCTCTCCAGCTACGGTGATAGGGAAGCCAAATTTAACTTCCTCCCTGGACTATTTTGTTGATTAATCAAGACCACTCACAAAGAGCATTTCCTTGGACGTCAGGCTTTAGGGGCAGATCAGCAGATGGATGTCTTGGGTACATGTTCTTCCGGAGATCACCGGGATCCTGCCTGCCCTAGGAGGCAGTTTTAACTACCCTGAAGAGGAGGAATTCCCAACTTTGGCAGGGCTGCAGATGCCATTAAAAAATAGCTTGGATACAGAACACATCACTTAAAGGTTGTACTTCCAAGCCATACAGCCAACAAGGTAGTTGGGAATGGGAGACAGCCCTAGACCTAGGTGGCCAACAACCCAGTGGTGATGGTTTCAAGACAAAGATGTCTACCGAGAGAAACACGTGGTACCTGCAGCCCACAGTTGATCTCCGTGATGTCTAGGAGGTAGTTGATAAGTGAAGCCTCCCCACTCAGAGCGACCTCATAGGTTGGACCTCCCTCCACCCTGCACAGTGCTGTGACACGGGTGACGATGTTTGCATGGCCAAAGAAGGTGAACGTGACCTGCTGGCTCTCGCCCGGCTGCAGCATGCCGTACAGCGGCTGGATGTCAAAAACCTGGAGATAGGGGAAGAGAGATAGAGGTGTGGAGGATCAAAATCAATGCAGAAGAGCAGCCATGGCTTAGAGCAAAGGGCAGCCATAGCTGGAGGGACCTCTTCCTCAAACACCAGCAAAATCATCCTCATCTCATCCTGCATCCATCCTACTCACTGGTAGAGGGACCATGGGAAATCTTCTCCCATACTCACTAATGAATGCATTAATTAATACACTACATTAAAGTAATATGGGATGTCTCCTGGCAGCAAGAAATTCTCTTTGCTGCAGAACTTGCCTTTAAAAACACTTTTTACTGCCTCCAGAAAAAACACAAGACGCAGAGGTGAGAGCCCTTGGAGCCATGGGAGGACTCCAGCCCAGCTCAGCCGACTCCTGACATTTTTCACCCTCCCCTTGATTTCCACACTGCTGTCCAAAGATGCTACAGCAAAAGCTACTCTAGATCAGTTAAAAGATGAATAATGCACTCTACAGGTGCTGCACAGGTAACATCCTTGGTGAACCCTATGACATGTCCTACATGGCCTCTCCAATGACCAGTTGCTTCAGCAGTGCTGGGTGATGCACTTGGAGAGGTGGGGCCATTCTGAGCAGCCTGGAGGACCACCAGTGGGAGGAAGGGCTACATAACTGCTTGTCACGCTGGAAATGAAGAAGACAGACAGATTCCCACTTACCTCCTCCACTCCCAAGGCAAGGGGCTCTGTCTCCACAAACTGCATCAATTCCTTGATCCTCACTGGGCGCTCAGTCTCTGCAGGACTTCCCAGCTCTGCAGCACCTTCAGCCTCACCAGCACCATCTGGCTCTGCAGCAACTTCAGCCTCGCCAGCACCTTCAGCCTCCCCAGCACCTTCCAGCTCAACACTTTCAGGCTCTTCAGCAGTGGATGGCTGTGGCTGAAAAACAAGCACCATGGGCTGCAGTAAGCAGCTGGCTGGTCTGGGCAAGATCATTCTGCTACAGGTTCCACTACCTCATCAAGCTAGGAGCAGCCGAGATGGGACCTGGGTGCAATTTAAGTAGGGTTATGTCCATGCCTTCAGTTGCACATGGGTCCAAGCCCACCCACAGAGGAGACATAGGCTCCATCTGCACTTCCACATGCAAGCTTGCAGGAGGAAGTTGGGTGCATCCAGCACTTGGTCCTGGCAGAGGTCTCAAGGGCACTTTGCATCCTCGTGCCAGTCCGGCTTTGCTCACTTCTACCCAAGGAACACGCTGAGAACCCCATGCCTGGACAGGTTAGACTTTCTGTGACAAAACCAGGAATGCAGCTGCAAGTGTGAATTATTAAAAACCAGAAAATAAGGACTCAAACTGCTTGACACAACTATCCTACTTCAGATGGTGCTTAGGTTTCATCCTGTGCACTCACAGTGCTGGAGAGCTGAGCATCTTCAGTGTTCTCCCCCAATGGCACCTTCCAGAAGAAAGTTTCTGATTCTTTATAAACAAGGACTTTGTGATTACTCTTCAAGATGAAGAATACTTGCTTTTTCACTAATGTGAAGAAGCGTTTTATGTTGTGGCCTAGACTTGGGCAGAATCTGCAAGAATACTAACAGGACATCCTTAGACCTAATCTCCCCAGCAGATAAAGCACATGGGAAGATTTTTCTCACACAAGTATTTCTTTGTTGTCTCCACATTTTCAAACCTAGAAAAGCTTTGCCAAGCATGAATTCCCAAAGATGTTAACCCACATCTTTCCTAGGGCTACGGTCTCCCACCTCCCCAGGGAGGTTATGTGGATATTGCCTTGATACAGTGACACAAGCAGAGGACAAAACTACAATCCAGATGTATCCTTAAAAGCAATTTTGGATCCTACTTATCCAGGTCTATGAGCACGGCTTTTCATTAGGAAGCCAGGGAAGGCAACACAGGAAGTAGGCGTACAAGAAAATCTACCTTTGCTTCCAGAGAATCATCTGCATGTGCTGGTTCTTGGGCATGATCCCCTGTCCCTCCCAGGGCTTCCGCTGGCTCCTCTGCACCCCCGTCCCTGCAGCTGCTCTCTGCAGACACCGAGCACTCTGACCAGACTCCCTCCTCCTCTGGTGGTTGGGGTTTGATGAAAAATTTAGATGTTGGAGGGCTGAACCTGGAAAATAAAATAAGTTTGAACATGAGAAAAGGACAGAGGTGAATCACAGAATCATTTTGGCTGGAAGAGATCAAGACCATTGAGTCCAATCATGAACCTAATTCTGGCACTAGCCCATGTCCCTAAGAACCTCATCTATGCATCTTTTAAACCCCTCCAGGGATGGTGACTCCACCACTGGCTTTGGCAGCCTATTTCAGTGCTTGACAAACCTTTTGGTGAAGAATTTTTTCCTAATATCCAATCTAAACCTCCCCTTGTGCAACTTAAGGCCATTTCATCTTGTCGTATCACTTGCTACTTGGGAGAAGAGACCAATCCCCTCCATGCTACAACCTCCTTTCAGGTAGTTATAGAGAGCAAGGTCTACTCTCAGCCTCCTTGTGAAGGCAGAAAGCACATAAGGAAAGGAAAAGAGACACCAACTGTGTGAAAAAGTGAGACCGAGACACAAAGGAGCAGATGTTAACAGCCACGAGCCAGTACAGACCTACTGGTGCCCTCCTGAAACACCCACTGCCACAGACCATGCCTTCCCCACCCAGAATCATTGAATGTCTTGAGGTGGAAGGGACCCGACAAGGACCATCAAGTCCAACTTCTGTCCCTGCACAGGACAACCCCAAAATTCACACCATGTGTCTGAGGGCACTAAATCAGTTAACCCCAGGACAAGGAAACAGCATTGCAGAGCAAAAGAGGGACCTCAGGAAGAGGAGAGCTGCCCACGCTGGGACACACAAGAGTTTATTATTATGGGCAGCCAAGGCACTATCGAGTGGTGGGATCTGAAGACGCACAGAATGTGCCAGTGAAATGAAGGCTTCTGAGGAGGCCACAATTTCAGCACTACCAATTTTTAGTTCCAGAGTAATCTTTTGAAGGCATTTTGGAGATCTCTAAGCATCAGAATTAAGAAAGAATAATTTTTACAATAGAAACATAAGTATTTCCAAGGCACAACACTATACTATGAAGGTCCAAAGGAAGAAGTTTTGTAGCTCTACTAGATATTTATCCTGAATATTTCCCCTGACAATTCCCTGTAAGTCAGACACCAGCATCACTGCTTGCTTGTACTTTCTGTAAGTGTGATCAGGCAGGAGCAGGGATGGAGCCGCAGCCTGCCGTGCCCTGACAAGACAGGCCCCCATGGAGCCCATCGTGGGACATCCCCACACACACAAGGCAATGTGGAAAGACACGTGCAACAATTGTGGGCAAAGACTCACAATTAAACGGCCCATTGATCCCAATGAGTGCCAAATCAGAAGCGATTATTACTCTGAGGAAAGAAGCTTTAGTAATTTTTAATCAATATACAGCAAAATGTTGATGACAAGATGCAGCTCCCTGCTGTGCTGCAGATATTCCACGGTTGCAGAACAACTGCTCCAACAGCACCTATTGCTAAAAGGGCAGAAGCTCTGCTGAAACGAGGTTGTAACTGACATGGCACTTACTGGTAGCATGATTACCTGGCTACCTCCCCAGCAGTTTCTAAACACAAACTCTTTGAGAACAAATTTGGCAAATGATTCAGCAAAGCAGCTCAATGGCTCATTCTATGAACAAAGCTGAGTTTATAGTTTGACCAACATCCATCAGTAAAAAGTATGTGGTTTAACATTTTCAAATGCTCCCAGGTGACTCTGACTACATTCTCACTTTTAAATCACAGCAGGTGCTCACAGTAATTCTGCTCATCTTTCTAATGCCACACAGATGGACACACTCAAACCACGCCTGCCTGTCACTTTGTCTGATTGCAAGTGTTCCACATCAGCAAACAAGGTGGATTTTTACAGCAACCAGGGTGCTTCATTCCCAGATGGAAATTCAATGAATTTAATGAATATTTGTCTTTAGCTTTACAGGTTATCTAAGGCTGGTTTTCACTTCTGGATTAGAGGCTCTGCTCTTCACAAGCCCCAAGAGGTCCCACCAGACTTGTCCTTCCTGCAACCACATGCAAGAGCAAGGCTTGGCCCAGGTGAGCTTCCTTGAGCAGGGACCAACAAGCAGTGGTGCTGTCACCCCTGTACCTGCTGCTGGGACCCCAGTGGGGGACCCTGAGCAAGACCTTGGTACTGTCCACATGGAAAAACACAGTAGGACTAGAGGCAACAAAGGCATTTCGCTTGCCCCTGCAGAGCATTGCCCATTTCCAGTCCCATCCCATCCAAAGCACCTTGACATGTCTCAGGGTACACTTCTGGGTGTCCGAGCTGCTCAACACCTCCAGCAGCCACTAACTTGGACATCTGCACAAGGATGAAGTTAAATTCAGCTCTGCTGTGACAAGGCAGCAGAAGGTAAAGCAGCAATGATAATGAACGCAAAAGAAAAAAAAAAAAAAAATCTTCAGTTTAATATATGTTCTATGGTCACATCCCACAGCCACCTCTGGATGGCCTGCAGCTGAAAACTGCTTCTCCAGGCTGATAAGGGAGGTGCCTGCAGCACAGAGGTACAATTCTTCAGGGCCAGGAGCACCTCAAATCTCTCCGGCTATTCACCAGTCCATTCACCAGTCCAGTCCATACTTCAGTGCATGGGTCTGGCCACCACTGCGGTGGCTGTCCCAAAACCACTAGCCGTGATCTGTCCTAGCAGCGAAATTAAACTGCAGCTCTTAGAGCTGCTTGTGATAAATACTGCAGGTTAATAACAACTCCTGAGGAGAGCTAAACTGCCTAGATGGAAAATCCATAATCATTTATTAAATTACCTTTAGTTTTATAGAATGGTTTGAGGCAACTTCATGGGACTGCGGTGCCTAGACAACAACAATATTTTTCACTCTAAACTAGAAGCCCTCTGGGACCTGGTGGGGGGAGATGATGTGATTAGCGAGTCCTGCTGCGGAGAAGCACAAAGCACAGTGAGGGACTTTTTCCAGTGGGGGAAAAGTCAAAATAAATAACAAGAAATGTAACATGAAAATGAAAAGAGTGAGGAAGCCAAGGTGTCGATAGAAACCTGACCCTTGGGACAAGAAATCTTCCTGGAGTTAAAAGGGGTTGTCTCAGAGAAGGAGAAGAAAGAGGAAGATAAGATGTTCAGCATCGGACCAGGCTTTAGGCAGCTCTTTCTCTGATGTGAATGGGCACATTCCAGCATCTTCCAGCACCTTCAGACAAAGGTGGTGAATGTAGGGAGGAAGAAAAAGAGCAGAAAGCAGTTCTTCCAGCTGCAGAGAGGACCCAGCCCAAACCAGAGGGGCCAAAGGGCTCTGGAAGTGCCTCCACCAGCACCATGCAGCTGAGACAAGGAGCCTCCTGACATAAGCAGGCCAGCCTGGAGCTGGAGGAGCTGAAAGCAAGGTGTTAATCTCTCATCCAACCCAGCCACTCCTCATATGAGATGAAACACAGCCAGGAATGTAACCATGGGGATCTAATGGGAGCACAGGCAGATCAACACCAAGGAGAGTGGAATCCTTCCTGCTGGGGCCAGGACAAACTTGTGCCACCCACTGTCCCCAACCTCTGAGACATCAGTAAAAAAAAACAAACATCTCAGCCTGTCTCTTGGTTTCTGAGCCTGCTAAGGACACAGGTTCACACCGCTTCCCACACCCGCCTCCCAAAATAGAGGAGCTAGAAATCACACTGCTTCTGCAAACTAGATGTGAAAATTCATGCAGGAAGATGTGACCCTGCCAGCTCAGGCTGTGCAAGAGCCAGCAACATCAGGACAGGCACCCCAAAACTGTAACAGGAATGCCAAGGTCTCTGTAGCCCCTGCCAGCACCAAGGACATGTGCCAGAAGCCACCATTCCTTCACACTGAATGCAGGAGTTTTAACAGTGTTGAGCGGCTTCTCCAGAGCACAGCGCCCTCATCCCAGCCCCCAAGAACCACCCACTGGTGCACCCCTTAGGCACAGCCACAGCACTGCGTGAAAATAAGGCTCCCAACAAAGCATGAGCTCTTTTCAGGTTATCACAGGGCTGAGCACCAGAGACCACATGTCCATCAGGCATCTAAACAGGCTTCTGAGCCCCTACAATGTACATTTATTTCTTCTTCAGGCCATCAGATGAATGGAGCAAGGCACAGACACCTCAAGGATGCTTGTAACTGAAAGAAAAATAACATAATACAGGAGTAAACTGAGAACATTCTGAGTGCACTGCATGGGAGCACTAGGCTTGAGCTGGGCCACCTATCCAGCAGCTGAAGAAATCAGTGATGATGGTTTGCCCTCATCAGCAGTGACTACCAAACTGTACTTCATCCAAATAACCCTGAAGCCTATTTCTTTGCTGGGACAGATCCTTTGCTGAGCTAGGGCTTGTCTATTTACTGAACCACCCACTGAAATTCAGACCAGGCAGTGGAGAAAGAGAGAAAGAGAGGCAACATCACTGCAGTGAGATTTGACACCTCCAGCTTCTGTCTTGCACATGCTGGAAATGATTAAGATGGATTTGTATTTTATCTGAATGCAGTGGGTGGTCCTGGCGATGTCCCACTGTGACCAAACATTAATTAACTTGAAGTTAATACACAGTTTTAACAGCCACTTAAGTAAAAAAAATGTCAGTTTTGATAGGTGAGAGAGAATATTGATTTCTTGTTTGAAAGTAGAAATTGTGTGGAAATGGAGACAGAGATGTTACTACTGGAAAAAAAAGCAAAGTGTCTCACGTTCCTGGGGCAACAACAAAAACTCTCCCTTACCTTTTAGCAGGAGCCACAGGATTTCATTTTGGGGTGCACTGAGAATCCTCAGCTCCTGCTGAAGCCCACAAACCTCAACTGCACCATCATTTTCAACAAGAAGAGTCAGGGGACACTCTGAGGTCCCTCAGGCTCCTTCTGACACAGTTCCTGCCTCTCACAGAGTATTTCCAGGGGATGCGGCTGGTCTGGTTTTGCAGGGTACAGTTGTTAAAGCTCCTCAGACACCCTGGCCTAACTTAAAGTGCAGGTACACAGCTGGTCTTCCTGGGGATCACCCTCAGGCAGCAGTACTCACCTCTCTTGACAAGTTAGATCCCTAGAAAAAGTCTCCAGTTTTTCTGATTTGCACTAATTTTACAGACAGCAAAACGTTACCTATTAAGTCCTTCCTCATGCTTTGCATATCAGCCAGGTGATTTATAAGCTCCTGATCCTCCATCAGACAGAAAAATGCTTCTCAATCAGACTCCAGCCAAAGGTCCCTCTGAACAAATCAGTAGCTCTAATGACAAACACAATTCATAGTCTTTGTTCAAAATTAAACAAGCCCCGACAGCTGTAATTTGGAGATACTATTTAAAGTAATGAGCACCAATTACCTCCTCAGCAGCTACTTAAAAAATTGGTTCTGCAAACAGACAACTGTATTGACTCTTGTGACTAATAGCAAAGGAGGAGAGATGTGCTCCAGTTGCCTTTGTGGCAGGGATCCGGACACTCACCATTCTGAGATGTCTTCATGGGGTCAAGCCTGAGAACTTGGCAAACCACGAAGGGTATGGCTGAAAGGGTTAAAAATACTAGGAAGCAGGGGGAACGAAAGAACAAGTTGGGAATAACTAGTTGAGAGCAGCAGACCAGTTCAGGGTGTGTTGGGCAATCAGAAAGCTCCAAGCCATGGGAAGAACATACTTCTCAATCTGCCTTTTCCTTGGGGCAAAGGCTGCAGGAAACTGAAGCTGGATCTCAGCAAGGTTGTAAAAGGGATGAACAGGACACAGCCTGAGGTCATAAGGACCAGGCTGGGTGGGTTTGTCAGGCCAGCTTCACCCTTCAAGAAGCCAAAAAAAAAAAAAAGCAGCTTGAGCCTGAGCTGAGGCATCCTGGGGGTCGAGGACCAGAATGTCCTGTGCTCCAGGTGCCTTGTTACACCCCACAGCAGCCTGCAAAGAGCCCAGAACACCTGGCCAAGCAACCTCTGGAGCACTGTGGCTTGCAGCTGCACCATAGGTGAACCAAACCACAGGGACAAGCTCACGGTACGGCTGCCAGCCTCTCTGCTCACCAGCTGGCATTGCTGCCTCTCTGCAGTGCCAACCACAGAACAAGGAAAAGGAGGGAGATGAAATGATGGAGCACATCCTGAAGTCCTCACCTAGACTGAAACATCCCTGCTCATCTTGACTGCTTCTGCTGAACCCCAGAAGGTGTCTCCACTGGCCCATGCTGATGCAGGCTGGCGGGCATGTCCCAGGCAAGCAGCAATGCCACAGCCCAGCATGGCCTCCCAACAGGACTCTGTGGCGGGTCACCCCAGGGAAAGGCAGGAGAAAGTAAAACAGCAACAACAATGAACACAGAAGAAGAAACAAAAGAAAAACCTCTTTGGTTTAACATACTTCCCAGGGTTATATCCCAAAATAAATCAGACAAATGCTGCAGCTCCAACCCTTTGAGTAGGCAGGCATCACCATACATCTCCTGTCCAGAAGGAGCAGGGCTCCTCACACCAGCAGAAATCACAGGTTTAAGGCTGTGTGTGGCTTTTACCCTGTATAAAAGGCTTGTTAACATCACCACTGAGTTATTATTAAAGGTCACTCACATAGTACAAGATCATTATCTCCCTGCTTCACAGAGAGCAAGGCCATATGTACTCCTGGGAAATGTGGCCCCACTGAGCTGCTGAGGACAGGGATGATTAGACAGGACTGGTCCGGTCCAGGCGACATTGGGGACAGCTGAGGACAACTGCAGGGTGATGGAGGCAAGCAAGAGAGAAGACAGTTATCACCAAAGAGGAAGGAAGCAAAGCAAGCTCACAGCTGGAAAGGTTTCCTGTGAAAAAGATATACGACTCCCCAAAGTGCAAAGAGATTTGACAATCGGATTGAAGCTTGGCTTGATCCCCTGCTGCTAGGAGCTTAAAGATTTCTCAGTTACCCTGTGAAGCCAGGGATGCACCAGCAAAGAGCACAGCAATACTATGAATGACACTCTTGAGCAGAGCAATGAGAGTGGGTTTAGGAGGATTTTCCCTTAAGGAAAGCTGTTTGATGCACAGCTTGCAGGAAGCAGGAAAAGAGTGAAGGGTGAGAAATAGCTGGAGAAATTAAGAGAAACAAGGTCTGGAAAACTATATCACCTTACTCATCATTGCCACACACAGTGACAGCAGGTCAGCAAATAAAGAGGAGTAGGGAGCCCATTCCTGCCACCCAGATTTAATCTGATGGCTTCCTTAGTCAGTGCTCTGCCAGAGAGATGAAGTGGAAGCGACAGCAGTGGTTCCTAAATCAACACTCAGTCTGCCTCAGCCAGGTTATGACAGCAAGCTGCTCCCATGCACCAAAAGAAAGAGAATTTAAAACAAACAACCAAACAAAAATCAACTTTTGTTTCATAAACGGTAAAGCTCTGCAGAGACAGGACTTGAGCAGCAGCCCAGAGGGAATTAAAGCACGAGCCACCCAGCAGCGCAGGCGCAATGGCATTTACAGGGAGAAGGACACTGTTTGCAGTGCAAACATAGCTCAGGTTCCCACTGCGTGCCTCAGGTGATAAAGATGTTCAGAACACAAAGACAGAAGCTGGCTGCCGCCCAGGTTTGCCAGCTAAACATCACTGGCAGAGCAAGAAGTCACCTTCCAGACAGTGTTTGCTGTCTGGCTATAAAACCAGAAGAACCACCCAACCACAGCCTGGTCAGAGTGTGCATGACACATGGACACCTCCCATGTTTTGTCCTGATGGCAGAGACAACCCAAGTACAACAGATAAAGTGATTCCCATGCAGCCTTCTGAGCTCCAGACTCTGTTGCAATGGCCTGGGTAAAAGTCCTCCAGGTGTGTGACAGCATAACTGGTGGTCAGAAGCTCTGGGGCAGCAGAACCTGTCCCAAATCTGCAGCTTCCCGGCAAATTAGAGAGGGGAAAAAGCAGAGTTGTAATGAAGGCATGGAGGTGAAGGGTGGACAGTGAGGATCACCGTGCTGAAGGTGATGATAGAGAAGCTTAGAGGTATGTTGCAAATGGGAAACCATCACTCCTTCAACCTTCATCCTGATAAGGCATCACCATCCCACACCCAGTATCTGGGTTTTGTCTCTAATATAGACTTGGCAACAACATTTTTGCTTACTCCTGACTCCAAACGCCTCCTTGGCACTCACTGTATTTACTTCTCATTATGTCTGAGTGCAACAAGAACCAAATTTCCCCAAGTTTGCTTTGCTTCAGCTCCCCAGCATCTCCGTCCAGAGCCAGATCGCCGTCCCAAGGCAACGCCCGCCCGGCACCCAGCCCTTGCTCCCAGAGGCTCCATCTCCAAGAAACAAGAGGCCGCTTCTCTGTTACACTGAGCAAACCATTTCTCCAAGGCTGCCAAACCACACAGAGCTGAAGGGCACACTCAGCAGCACATTTCTGTCGTGCCTCAACCTCCTTTTCTAAGTTACCCATGGGATTTAAGCAGGAAAAGCGGCACACATGGGGCTACCAAAGCCCAAAATGTACGGTACCAAGGAGACAATATTCTGGGGGAGTGAGAAAGGGATGTGCTCTGCTGTCACTCATCTGAGACTCCTCAGCACCAGGGCACAGTAGATGTATATTGATGTATATTCTCGCTGCTGATGTTGCTACCGCTCTCCTCTGGTGGCTGACAGAGCATTGCTGTCAGATTTTTGCCTTGCACTGTTTTTCACTGTCTGCATTTTCCATTTCTTCCTTGTTATAAAAACAACAAAGCAAAAAAAAAAAAAATCCATCAAATATAACAAAGAACTGGGGTTTTTTTGGTCAGTAACAAGGCTCGGATCTGGCTTGCAGGGTCCCTGCAGTGCAGCCTGCAAGGGGACATGGAAGGAGAGAGGGCACAGGCTTAAGAAATTATTAATGCTATAGGAAGACCCACTTGGGAAGAGAAAGGCTCCTCGTTTGTTCAAAAATTGGCAGAGAAAGTCCTGGATGGAAAGGAAAAAACAATTTTCTAGATGTTTAGCTCAACGAACCCTTTCCCCAAAGAATCTACTGGCAATTCATTACGCTGGATGTGCAACCAAGAAGTTCCCACTCTCCAGAGGTGTCAGATCAACACACAGAGGGGGTTTGACATGTGCCATGGAGATGCAGATCGCTCTGTGTGCGTTAGCTCTGTCCCAGACAAGGAACACATCTCTCAAGGGGGGCACAAAGAGGTGATGCAGGAACAGCAGCACTCAAAGTCAATGACAAGTCATAGATCCTTAATAAAGGATGAAAACTCTAGAGAACAGCTAAGTTTGGGAATGAGCCTTTGGCAGCTTTTGTCAGAGGTGTCTAAGAAAATCCTTGTATGTCTGTCGGATTTAATGTTTTCCTACTGGTGGGAATCCCAAACAAAGCTGAAGAGCTGGACACTGCCCTTAGAAAGGGGGACAAATCAGTCTTTCAAAAATAAACCTTTAAGGTAAGAAATAAGATTAAATGTTTGAATTTGACTCCAGATCTACTGTCTCCTGCTGGACAATTCTGGAGATGCATTCCAACGCTGCAGAAAACATTTTGGTGCAAAGGCTTTTAATTCAGCTCTGAGCTATCAAAGGTCCAAGGGATAATGGACTGACTATTCTCAGTCTGTCTCTAACCACACAGGTCTAGAAGAGTAACCACAGAAGATTTATGGCTCAGCAGCGTCAGAGAAGGGGCATGGGTTGGCATGACTTGGGCGTGTCCAAACACACAGCAACGGTTGGATTGTGTTGCTTACATGACTAGTCCGCTCAAAGTACCAGCAGTGACTAAAGACTAAGGAAGAAAAAAATGGGTCGAACAATTTGAAGAAAAAAAAAAAAATTAAGCACAGAGTCTTGTCCAGGCAGAGAAACAACATTTTTCTTTCCTGGTCAAAATAAATTGTGTGTTTGATTGATGCTGGGAGTCTCTGATGATCAGCTCCAGCAAGGTTAGATGTTTGGATGGTTAAATTCTATTGATCTCACTTTCATGAGACCTGATGTTTGATTCCCTCGATGTCAGACTTACTTAGTTTGATCTGATAATTTAGAATACCAACAGTGCTTAATATGGACCAGAAATAATATCTGACATGCTGCCCTTCTGCCAGGCTCTTAATGAGCAATTTAAGGTGTTAATAGCTTGGAGACCATCTTCATTTCCAGCTCTGCCACAGAGGATCACATGGTGTCTGCTGAGAGACCCAGAGAGAGTACATTACTGCTTAATTAACATGCAAAGCAGAAAAGGGAGCTGTCGTAACGTCCACAGCGCTAACGAGCCAGCAAAGGGGCTACAGCAAACCCTTTGGAGCAGAGGCTGCTGTCCCCTGCCAGATGCTCAGGACCCTCAACTGTCACCAGCTCAAGAGTTGGGTGACTCAGCATCCACTAGAAGAACAAGCACCTGCAGGCTGGGGTCCAGCAAAGCCAATTTAGGTGGAGATCAGGTAATTAAAAGCTAAAAACTGATTCAAGCATTCACATTTCCAAAACCCTAAATTGGTTCTAAAAATAAATAAGAGTAAAGATAAACAGGCAACCAGCCAACAAGTGGCCCCAGAGGAAATTAATTCCATACAGGTTTTGCTGTAATGTGCTTGTTTCTCTGTTAATATAAAATATATGCATCGTTCTATGATCAAAATTAGATTTTCCCTTTAGCTTGTAATTAAACCTTAATCTAATTTACCAGGAGATGACATGGGCCTCCAGGCAGAGCTTACAGCCCTGCTCCTATTTCCCTGCCCACCTCACTCCACCTGCTTTTGCAGACTTTCCTCAGCATTTTAGGGTCTAATCTTGAAGGTGCTGTGCATCAAGAATGGCCACACTAAAGACTTGCTCTTACTTGGTAAGACCCAGCTGTGAATGGGCTTCCCCAGTGCCCAGGTCTTCTCACCCCTCCTCACAGCAACAGCTAATTTCCCATTCCCAATAGGTCACGTCCTCTGAAGCAGATCCCAGTTCCCCAAACAAAACTGTTTATTGATAGTCTCTATTATTTGTAATAGCACTTCAATGCACAATGGTTAACTTCACTTGGTTTCCTGGGGCATTATGGAAAAACCATTTGCTACTGCAATTAAAACTGCCCTGACTAGACTTTTGTACTATTTGGAGAGGCCACAGACAGAAGACTGGCTAGAAATGTGTTTATAGATGTGCTGCAGCATGACTGCAAGGTTACTCTTGGGCTTGGAAGCTACAGGCAAACACTGGATGGCCCTGGTTTCCCAGGGATGCTCAGGCAAGTGCTGACACCAACATCTACAGCTGCACCCAAAGCCACAGCAGAACCTACCATTTTGCTGTAAAATACTACATGGCTGTTTCATGAATGTGCCATGCAGATGGAAACTCACTTCACTAAGGCGGTGTTTGCCTCAAGCCACAAAGGTCTGAGAAACCAGGTTTCCACACCAGCTTTCCTTCCCAGGAGAACCAGTATGGGCTACAGCAAAGTAGCAGCAAGAGACTGGGACACCAGCACATTGTTCAGGTGACAGTGCCTGTGTAGATTCTTAGCATGAAATCACAACAAATAGGGTTGGCAGGGAAGGAAAAGGCGGCACTGGGACAAGTAGGTATATCATGTGACCAAGAATGGGTTTGTAGCTCCAGAAATAAGAGTGACTCTAGATTATAGGCTATGCAAAACGTGTTAGTAGTATGTCACAGCTCCAGCTTGGGTCCTCCTTCCCAGCATCAAAACGGTGGAAGTCACCTACTCCCTGAGCTTCTAGCAGGTGTTATTTCCACATAGGAAAGTTGAAAGTAACTTGGCAGACAACAGAGAAACCACCACCTTGATCTTCACAAAGTACAACCAGGACACCAAAAGGAAAAGAGCTTCAAGGAGAGGGCAAAGGTGCACATACCTCATCTGGCTCATGTGGCTCTCTGTCAGGAAGGACCAGCAGTACTGGACAAGAAGTGGGCTGCAGTTGGTCATCTCAACGTAACGCACATCTTCAGTGTCATTCAAGATGCAGCCAAAATCCAGGGCCATGGTCTCGATATGAAGATTTGGAAAGTAGACTTCTCCCCGAATGGTAACCTGCTCCTCATGAGGATGCTCAAGAAACTGTATTGTCAGAGCCTTCTCTACCACCCTGATATTCAAATCCTCTTCATGAGCAGGGTTAAATCTGATGGAGAGATGAAGTTCCTCCCCTATCTCCAGCTTCACAGGCTGCAAGGAGATGAAAAGCATTAATCACCCGTGTGATGAAGTCCCAACGTCTGACAGCATGAAACGTGTAAATGTTCAAAGTGTGACACCTGCATAGGCTGCTCAGCTCATGCTTCATTTCCTTCAGAGTGTGCACCTGACTAAAAGCACAACACACTTGTCTGAGACCATCTCAGGCTCAGATCTCTTAGCATCGATACAAGAGGGAGATTAATATGGTTCTGCTGAATTCTGGATACCTCCTTTATCCTCACAGCACAAGTGACACAGCATTGCAGCCTTCCTCTTGCACAGGTCAGTCGCTAGCATAACACAGAAGTTGAGTAGAGTCTGTGTCCATGTCCAACACCTTCCACTGACAACAGAGCAGGTGCCAGACAGAGGCTGGAGGAGCATCCTCATCCTTTCTATATGCAGGGCTGCCCTTGAAGAGAGCAACCTGCTCTTGAGGTTATCTGAGAGTGCCTGCTGGGGAGCTGGGATAGCTTCCAAGAGACACCTTCACTACACAGCTTACCCAGACCTAGTTGTCTGCTCCCCTCTCCTTATGTCTTAGAGCCAGGATGGATCTCCGCAATTCAGATGATATTTTGTTCCCTTCAGCTGCTTGTTCCAGATCTGATTTAGTTCAGGACAGTCTACTACTGACTCTAAAGAATAAACTTCCCTATTAGAGGGTCTCCCAACAGAAACATACCACCACACTCCTCCCACTCCAAACCCCACCAGCAGGAAGGTCCGTGATTGCCCACCTGAACATCTGCAGGGAGGGGTTGCTGGTCCACATCACAGATCAAGAAGGGTTGCTCTAAGGCCAGGACAAGGCTGAGTGGCAGGGAGGAGATGTTTTTAAAAGAAAGAGGCTTGTACTGAAGAGTCAGGACATCACAGGGTTGCTACAGAAACAGGAGACAAAGGAAAAAAAAAAAAAGGCAACCTGAAGCAGCCATGGACCTCCTTTCCCTTTTTGATGCTTTTCAAGTTTTGCAACAGTGGAAGTGCATACATCTCTATTTACTATTTTTATTAGTTTCTACCATTCTAGAAGGCTTTTCTCAAAACATATCAGATGTTATTCATGTTTAGACATCACAGCATCCTCAGGGGACAGGGAAACAGTAGTCTCATGTACAGATGAAGGAATAGGACCCTGAGAGGAGGCAGCTGCTTGAACAAGGTCAAACCAGAAAGTGAACCCAGAACATTTGTCTCCAGTTTTGTATCTATCCTTGGGCAGAAGACATTTTTCTCTTACCTACAGTAATTTCTTATAACCAAATTGGCTCCAGTAGCCTCATAAAAGCAGCGAGTCTAGTCAGAGGAAAAAAGCGAGTAGGATTTAGCTCATAGTGGAGAGCCTGCAGCAGGCTAAGGTTCACTTTGAACATTCAGACACACATAAAGCCAGCTAGAAACCTCAGCAGTCTGGTCACAATGTGTCTCCTGCTGCCCCTACTACAGTGACAAGGCACCTGTAGCCTCAACGCTAAGCTCAGCCTAAGCTATTTCTTCCTGTTTATACATTGCTCTAGGCTTCCTGTATGGTTTATATAAACTAGACAGTGTTTGGGAAACTAGTTCTGGATGTATTGGATATCAAACAGCTGCAGTGTCATAGTACTCAATAAATCTGAGCGCATGGCATCAAGCAGACCACAGGCAGACATCAGGGATAGCTGAAAAGCTTCTAATTAAATCCAAACTGCCTGTTCACAGGATTTTGTGCTTCTCTGGATGCCTGGGAACTGGAGGAGAGACTCGAGGGCACAGAAACTAAATAATGAAATATCTTCTCATTTTCAGACACCTCGTGGGAGAGGGAAAGATGATGCAAGAGTCAGGACTCAAAGACTAAAGGGCACCTGCTTTTCCCTGGTGTTACCATCACTGCTGCTGAAGGACCTTTGCGAGCCGTTCGAAGGAGGTGATGCTTGGGGAAATGCAAAGAGCTAGCAGCCATACCAGCTTCAGAGACAGCCCAGAGAGACAAGAGATGACTGTTTTTCCTCATCAGCCTGAGGATTTGACAGCCATCTCAGTTTTTCTCATCTTTCCTAAAAGATCAGTGTTCAGACTTCCCTGTGCCTTGGAGGATCCTCAGAAATCTCCCTTTACACTGAGTAGAGAAACTGGTGTTTATCTAAAAGTGGTCATGATCCTCCTCAGTGGAACAGCTGTAATCTCATTTTCTGATGAAGTTAAACAGTCCCATCTCTAAAAAAATTCTCGCTTATTTTACAAAGGGTCTCAGGAAAGGTGAGGACAGGTTTTAGCATCGCTCAGCTGCAGCCATCCGCTCTCCCACCTGCAGCCCCAGCACACGAGGTGGCTGCACGAAGCCACCCTGTTCTGGTGGTCCCACACATCTCACTCTGTGCCCTTGGCTCAGCAGCTCAGCTCTGTCTCCACATCAAGAAGGGCTGAATATAGCTGAAGAAAATGGTCCCAGCTCCAGAGGAACAAAATAATGATCTCAGTGTTAATAGCAAATGCTTGGTCCTGCTCAAATCAATAGCCAAAGCCCCATGAACCTGAAGAAGGCATTTATCTTCCTCCTTTGAACACAAGCACACACACCGCCCATGGGCTTCTAGTCACCAGCCATGCTATTCAATGCCAAGATACAATCCAAAGACTTACCTTCTCCACCCGGAAAGTGATTTCTCTGGAGGACATTTGCAGAACAGGAGCAACAAACTCACAGGTGACATCTACATGCATGATCTGTACCTTCCCCGCCTTGTTTCCCACAATGGCATGACACAGCAGCCGCTCCTTCACTACCTGTGGGCACGAGTCACTTGTTACCCGACAGCTGCTGGCAGGGCACCCAGAAAGCACACTGCATTTGTTAGCCACCCAACCATGGACCATATTACTGCCCTAAAGTTACAGTCAGTTTTCTCAATAGCACCCCCCCCTTTTTTTTTTTTTTTTAAGGTGATGCTTATTTATTCTGCACTTAAATGTCTGCAATGCTACACCCCAACATCCACAAAACGCACTTGTAAGTCATGTGCTGTCTGTGTTGTAATAATCCCTGCCACAAATGATTATCTTTTTTAAGTACCCCACTGCTAAGCATAATGCTAACAGAAAGCTGTAGGAACTGATTAAAAAGATATATAACTATATTAAGGTAAACAGGTAATAAAAGGGCCAATACCAGCAAATCCTCACTTGGAAGCTTGGTGGAAAGGATACACGGCAAAAACCCAAACAGCCAGCCTGCCTTTGGGTAAAGAGGGGATCATTCCTTCCTAGGAGGCACTGCTCTTCTAGAGCTGGTTTTAAGAAAACTTCACATGGAAGAGATGTCTTGCATTTAACATGAAAAGCCTCTCATTAAGCTGGATGCTCTTACATTCAAGACTTGTTCCTGATTTCTAACTGTATCACCTCCCCAAAATCCTCCCCTCATTTATCAATTCCTCCTGCTGGTACAACAGCACAACCCAACTCCTCCTCAGAGCCAGCAGCCTTTAACATCATCTGTGTTACATGTGCAATGCAGGGAGTTCAGCTTCTGACCAACCTGAAGCATATTAAGTTCTCAAGATTCAAGGAAGGTGAAAAGCCCACTCCCTGGGTCTTGGCCTTAACTCCAGAAGCAAAGTAGCCACAGCTCTGCCCCTGGATGCCCTTTCAGCTTTCCAGGCAAGACACCCCCACAAGCATCCTAAACATTTTGTTCCCTTTCTGGTACCTTCTTCCTCCTCTTCAGTTCTAAACCCAAAGGTTTTGCTGCACATGGACAGTCCAAAGATGAGTAATCAAGTCTTCTTCAAGCCACCACTGAGGCAGTCTTTAAAAACACCTTTCAAAACTCCTATATCAGCAGGAGCTTAATTTGCTTTTTTTTACATTCACTTAAGCATCTTTGCCCAGCAGTCCCAGAGCCAGGGAATGCATAGCTGGGATAGCTGGCAGCTTCTCTGCAGAATTGGATTTCTCCCAGAATGAAGGGGCCAGGGAGGAGAACACCCAGTAATCCTGCTGAAATCCCCCTCTCTGAGCTGCCATCCAAGGGTGCTGCAAGACCTGCCTGCCCTTAGGTCACCAGCGCTGGCTGAGATACTAGGGCAAGCTGTTATGGAAATATTGACAAAAGTCAGGCTGTCAATTATAATGATCCCTGGGAACAGTTTTTCATGTGGAGAACGTCACTCTGATCATTAGAGCTGGCACACTGTGCTTGTTTTTCTCCTCCAGGATTCAGTGCTAGACAAGCCTGCTGCCCATGTTTGTCTACAGAGGAAAAATGATGCTGCTCCCAGACACTCCCTCCCTTCACAAGTGTTTTGTTTTACTTTCCACTTCCCTCAGATATATTACTTTGCATTTATTTACTTTCTGCCTGTACTCCTAGTTTAAGTGTAACTTATGTTCTCTGCCCTTTCTGTCTCAGCACATGACACCTCAAAACCTGCCATTTGCCCCTGAAGTGGCAATACTTCCTTCAGCCCGTGTTTTGGTATCAGCAAACTTGGGTTTACGGTAGCTATAGAAACACGAAAAAGCCTTAGCAACTGATGGTGGCCAGCAAGAAAAGCACCTGGTGCTGCCATGGTAACTTCTTGCATTTTAAAAGAGTTACTTGAAAGCATTTGCTCAATTTTTCAGGCAAATGTCAAGGGGCTGCAGGAGCCCCAGTGGAGGGGATCTGGTGGGGCTCAGGCTTTGTGGGGACCTCACCTGTGGAATGCTGGAGAAGCCTTCTAGCATCATCTCCATTGTCTTGCCTGGCATCAGCTCCATTCTCAGCGGTCGAAGCTTAAACACAGGGCAGGCAGGTTTGGAGGTCTGGAAGGAATCTTTGCCCTTGGTGTTACTGATGGCAGGGAGACTGTCACGCTGGCGAAATGGGGCAAAACCTTCTGTTGTCCAATAGAGCTGATGGGTGCGCCGTCCTTTGTTCGTTATCTTGAAGTGGTAACAGCAGGGATCCAGGCTAGAAGAGAAGCAGACATGGAAAGTGTCACAGGAACTGCTATTCCCCAGCAGTCACCCAGCTTCAGCACCCTGATGGCATTACCTGACTGCACACTCAGCAATAAAGCCCCCTCTGAAAAGGCTGACCTAGCTTGAAGCTTCAGCAAGAGCCAGACCTTGGTTGCCACTAAGTTTATCACCATCCAGCAGCTGGTCTGCTTGCATACAGCAAGGGAAAGCTTCACGAAGAACATCATCTTGGTTGCCGTGGACAGAGCATCACCAGCCTTGGGTGCTTAATACTCAGAGTGCTTTTCCTGAGGTGTTTCCTGCAGGTTTCGCTCCATCAGACACTAAGCTGGCCTGCCCTGGCTGGAAGGGGATGGAGGAACAGTCTCCTCTCCATTTCACCTCCCCCTTGGGAGTTGCTGCCTCAGCTGTTTTCCTCTGAATATGCTATTTGGGAGCTGCAGGGTACAGAGACCCATCTGGCGAGGCCACAGCCCTGGCACACATTATCTCCCTCATCTCTTAGGGACCAGCCAACCCTCATCACCCCAACATATCACCCTTTGCCTGAACGGTGCAGGTGGTTTGTAATTCAGGAAGACAGATGCACTGTGAGAACGTAAGATCAACAAAAGCTTCCCCAATACAAACACAGCAGCAAAACCAGGTCCCACTGAGGAGGGAATGAAGCAACAGCAAGAGCTGAATAACTACAGCAAGACATAAAACAAATATTCAATGGAAATTGATTCCTCCATGTAAAGAAATACTAACTGCAGGCTAGTCTGGAGTAATTATTTTACCCTCTATAAATCTGAGCATGACCAGAAAACGAATTGTTCCTGGAACAGTTATTGTCTTTTTGAAAGGTACAGAATATGTGGCTTACAAAATGCACAGGTGCCATAAACAGCTGAATACAAACACAGAAGTGACAGGAAAGGACAAACTAGTGTTTGAAACGGACTGTTACAAAGTGATGTATACAAGTTCAGTATGAAATGGTTTATGTTGTTGACAGCAACAAATGAAAGCTTGGAACAGCTCTGGGTAGACGCAGAATTTGCAGCTCTGGGAAAGTCCAACTCAATTGAGACATTACCCGGGTCCCATCTCAGCTCCCTCAGTGGCAGCTCTGCAGCCCATGGCAATGACAACTCCAAACTGAGCCTGCAGAGCTGGGGGGCAGCGTATGGTGACATGACATTGTCCCCTGCATTGTATAGCCCGCTTGCAGCTGCAGAGCACAGGAAACACTGGAGAAGTGCCAATCTTCCTGCAACATCCTTGCTTGGGTAGATGGCTTGTGGGTGCATATTTAAATCCCTCAAATCTACCGTAAAGATCAAGGTATCATTTATCTGCCTTTTCTACCCCAAAATTTATGTATCGGAGCACTGTGGGTCATCTTTGCACCCAGGGAAAGGGATAGGCACCTCAAGAGGACTCTTCTCATCCCAAGAGGTCTCATGCTCAAAGCAAGCAACACTCGAAAATCCATATTTTTCTGCTATTTGCATAATGTACCTGGTTTCAGACGCATAAGAATCAGTGAATGCCCCACCTCAAGCTAAGCTCTTTCAATTAACACTCCCAATTTCTCCTGCCTGACATCAGCAGACTTCCTCTCCTCTCCTCTCACTTAGAGGTGACGCTGCAGCCGCCCTCTCTCGGCCGCATCCTGGGCTGCTGCTGTGGCACTGACAGAAGAAAGAGTGAGGAAAGCAGGTGGGAGAAATGAGGAAAGAGTGAGTACATCTAGTGAAGAGCAGCCCAGCAGGAGAGCTGGGAAAAACAAGTGAACTGCAGAATGATACAGGGCTAAGACAAATTCTGCTGCTCCTCCAGGACTCTCAGGCAGAGGGGAAATAAAACAGCACCATTAATTTAGTCGAGGAGTTGCTAACAAGCTACCACCACGGTTTTCTGCTGTTGCGAGATGATGCTTCACAGTGAGTGGAAAAGCAAGCAACATTATTGCAAAGGGAAATATGTTTATACTTGTAATGGAGCATTTTTCAGCTGGAGGCTTCTGGGACCTGCTGTTTTCCTCCAAATCTTTATTAGATAAAATGAGGAAATAAATGTATTATAACTAAGGGCAATTCAGTGACAATTTAACAACTGGTTTCCATTTTGGTGGCTTTTGAAGATACCTAATGACTTTCAAATGGCTATAAAATGTTTCTAAAGGAATTCCTGAGGCTTCACTGCATTCCCAGGACCTGAAGCACTGCA
Organism: Columba livia; assembly: GCF_036013475.1. Lineage (NCBI taxonomy): Eukaryota > Metazoa > Chordata > Aves > Columbiformes > Columbidae > Columba > Columba livia. The sequence continues at coordinate 11,653,359 of NC_088614.1, forward strand.
GGCCTACAGCAAAACTCCTCCTTGCTGAGCCCACAGGAGAAGTGAGATCTGAAAGATCCTTACCTGAAGTGGGGTCCCAAGTTGAGCGCTGGAGCAAAGGGCTTATCTGTGACAATCGTGGTGCCAATGCCAACAGCACGGACAGGGATGACATACGTGTGGCTGTTCTCTATGATTAGGTTCACCTCGTCCTTGAATTTCTCAGTGTCATCCAGGTTGGCTATGACAGTCACAGACACCTCGGTCTCAGGGGGAATCACTCCTTTACTGGGTTCAATCCTCCAGCGTGAGCATTTGCCAGTCTGTAAGACAAGCCAAACACTAACTTAGGTTGGAAACCACAGAGCCTGGTCTCTTGTAGGATGCAGGAAAACAAAGGACTAAAGATATGAGGGTAAAAAAGAAAAAGGCTTAATCTACAATCTAAACTACAGCGTCCGGAAACAGCAACTATGCAGGAACTTATACAACCTCTATTTTACCCTCCTTCAGACTCACTTCATTAACCCAGTTCTGCTCAGCCCAAGGGATGCTCATCCTCAGGAGAAGGCTATTCCCCCTCCAGTATCGCCTTTGGAGTGTGCACCAAGGGAAGATACTTGATCTCTGACTACCCGACAACAGTAGCCAGGTTTGCAGAAAGGCTCAAGGCCAGAGGAAACCAGGACTTGCTCGAATCCCAGTGCAGCAGCCACATGGCTGGGGGACACGGCTGAGAGCTGGCAGAATAACTCTGAAACAGGTTGATCAAAACCCCAACACCAAAGACTTTTTTCCCCAAGAGTCAGACAGTGCTTCTCAATAGCCCCTGAAGGACTGAAGCACTTGGGTCTTACCAATCATCAGCTGCAGCAATGCCCTCACCTTAGGAATGTTCAGCTATACATTACTATAGCAGGGCAGGGTTGGTTTGTTTTTTTTTAAATATAAAGCAATGATGTGCTTGGAGGCCTGACGGGATCCAAGCACTGCTTGATCCAGGCACACTTAGCTCAGGTTTCCATCCATCAGGCTGGCAGGACTGAGCTCTAACAGCCAGCCCAAGGGAGAAGAACATCGGAAAACCAAAAGCAGCACTTCAAAGTCATGGCAAGCATTTTAACAACGCAAAATGACCTCTGCTAATGAGGGTGAGAGTAGCTGGAGGCCAGGGAAGCAATAACTTGCTGAGCATTGAGGGTCCCAGTAGCACGTGTGCCCCAGCTACAGTAACTCCTTGGGCTGACTGTGCCCCGCATGGGGAGCAGGTCAGGTCTGTGTGCCTGCTTCCCAGGTTGGAGCATGCCAAAGGCATCAAAATTATTCCAGGCACTGGCAAAATTAATAAACCCAGCTCCATTTAATTTGTCCTCTAGAGCTGTAAGAGAAAGTCTTAGAAAGAAAAAAAAAAAAAAGCAAGATGAGAATGGGATGGAGGAAGTTAGCTGGCACGGGGTGAACACCGAGGCTCTGCTTCTCCATGAGGACCAGTGAGGCTTTTTTCACTCCTACATCTTCCACATTCATTATTATCCACAATCTATTCTCCATTCTTCTGGTTTGGGACCTCATACTCTGTTAGGGAATATTCTTATATTCCCTTTGAGGTCTGGCTAATTATCATTTTGTTTTCTGCACTCCTGACACTCCTTGGTTGCAGAGGAGCGGCGGTGCTCAAAAATTAGGCTGAACTCGGAGTGTTTAGCTAGACAGGAACTCAGCAAACAAAGCAAGACCTGTCAGCAGAGTTCTGCCTGCTTACCCAGAGAGACTACAATCACTGAGCCTTCTGAAATCATCCAAAAATCAGCACCAAATGAATTTTTGTCTCGAAGACCAGCGATGCACACAACCCCAGGCAAGCAGACAGGAGAAGTCTGACCTTGCTGACCACATCAAATCCCACCAACCTCTTCTATTGTCCCTGCATCCCTTGCATAGCCTCAAAGGCATCCACTGCACTGCCACCAGCCCAGGGCTACCCGCTCAACACGTTCACACTGAGCTGGTGGGTGTTGGGTTCTCATTGACATTAACGTACAGCTTCTCCTCTGATTCATGCTGACACAGGGTAGCTCGCTTGAAAAGGAGACCCGATAGCTCTGCTCCAGAGGTGAATCTGCAAGTCTGCTATCTGACAAAGCTCATTTATCAAAGCTTGGCAACAAGCCGGGCAGTAAATTGTACCCAAGAAACTATTACTGAGGAACAATGATAGGTTGTCTCAATGCAGCCAAAGTTCGAATTTCCCAGCACAGACCCATCATGTGCTGCCAGGCCACCAGCCCACTCCAGAGGAGCGTGATTTGCATCGTGTTCTCATTCCTTCAGTTAGATTTGGTGTGGGTCCAAGGGGCAGCACAGTGCATCACTGTACAGGAGACCTGCCAGGACCAGAAGGCTCTGCCAGGCCAGATGCACTCAGGTTTCTGGGTCAGCTTCTGCCTGCACCCATCCAAGCTGCATCCCAGAGACAAGAAATCTCTTGGAGCCAGGCTAAAAAACTCCATCACTTCAGAGACCAAGATCTAACTTGCAATAACATCCCTGCTACTTGCTTATCCCCAAATGCTCTGAAAAATGATGCAATAGCTGTTTGCACTGGATAGACAAAGACAGTGCCTATTTCTGTCCCAGCAGAAGCTTGCACTATCAGACATCACAGTCCCTGAGTGCTAGGCAAGGGTAGGGATTAATCACTTGAAGTTCAACACCAAAATCTTTAGCTTCTCCCAGGACAGATGTCCATTGTGAATAAGAGCTGCCAAAATTTGGCGATAATGGACACCAGCATGTGTCTGAGACAGACAGCTGGCTGCCCTAAGGGATGACTGAGGAGCCAAAACACTCAGTTCTTTTGAAGCTACTTAAAGCCAGTTAATTAAAAGTGACCTGGTTGTTCTGGCCTTGCACAAGTGAAAAAGGAAGCAGAACTCAATGTTAAAAACACAGCTGTACTTGACCAAGCCATAGCTCTAGCGAGAGAAGATTTGCGCCTTTTCAGGCTGACCCATCACTCCTTGTGGAGGCTGCACATGAAGGAGAAATAAAACCCCATCCTGTGTCAGTGGTGCACAGAGATTTGTCCCAGGTGTTTCAGCATTCCCAAAAGGTAGGGGACACTACAATCTTCATTTCAAAGCCATCTCTTTATCTGTCAGTGGCAGAAAACAGCCCCAAAGCACCATGAGCCTCAGCAGGAGGCGGGGACCAGAGCACGAGGCTGGGAGATGCTCCCACCAACAACCGGCCTCCTCCTGGCACCTCAGCATCAGCATCTTCTCAGCAAAATCATGGGTACCACTTTGGTTCCGCCTCCGCCGCAGAGCACCAGCAAGGGCATGCATCAAGAAATCAAGAGGCAAAGCATCTAAAGCCAGAGAAAAATAAATAAATAAATAAATAAACCAACCTCAAAGTGTGGCACTCACTGCCACTGACAATGGAGCCTAATTTGTAACTCGTAGTTCAGCTAATAGCAGACTGCTGACTGAGCTGACAAAGCTTGTCTCCATCCGTGTCCCTGGTCCACAGCTCACCCCCCCCTCCCCACTGGGCTGGGGAGACCAGAGCCACCGCTCCACACAGGACATGGATACAGCTTGGCCACATGCTGCCAGCATGACATTCAATAACCAAATTTCTCTGGATTTTCCTTTGGGAAAAGCATTCCGCTGAGTCATTCTTGCTTGTAGGAACATAATTGCCTTGAAGACTTCTACCCTTCTTTAATTTAGTTGGCTAACGGGTGCAGCACAATGCGACAAGCTTAGTTTTCCCAGACGAGCAGAATAATAATTTCTTCAATTACAGAAATACAGCCGTTTTGAAAGGGCATGAACTCATATAAGATGCCCCATCCCTGAAGACATCCCAGGCCAGGCTGGATGGGGCTCTGAGCAACCTGAGCTGGTGAAGATGTCCCTGCTCATGGCAGGAGTGGCACTGGATGAGCTTTGAAGGTCCCTTCCAACACAAACTATTTATGATTCTATACCTGACATGATAGAAAATCCTCTTTTCCATGGCCAGGTTTCAGGCACCTTTCCTAATGTCTTCTCCAAATCTCTGCTCCCATTTGAGAGCCACATGCCCCAGACGCTGGGAGGAACACAACCTTCCACCTTCCTCAGGTTTTCATACAACCAGCCACCAGCACAAGACTGCTCGCTCACTCTTGGCCATGAGACTTGTTCACGAGCAACACCTGTGAGTTTTCCAGCATGAACCAGCTCTGGCAAAACCAAACTGGGTTCAAATCAGCAAACTGATACTGCTGTGTTAGCAAAGCATAGCCTTTAAAAACAAAATCAATGGTTTCAGTCTAAATGTGAGCTTTCAGGGCACCATGAGGCTCTGGTGGGACAGCTCTGGAAAGAGTTAGGCTTATGTATCTTCAAAACTTCTGCTCGTCTTGGAAGACAGCACATATTTAGGTCCAATGCTGTCCATATCCTGGAAAGCTGATTTAACACTCACTTCTAAATAGCATTGCAGATACATTTGAAGGGCACAGCACAGTTTGCCTGTGTCTTGCTACAAGCAAACACTGACAGGCTGGCTAATTATTCAGATGCTCAAGAGGAAAAAGAAAAGTAATTTACAGTAGATGTAAAACCCACCCTCTTTCCAATTCCAGTCTGCTCTGACTTCAGTGAGAGCAGTTGCAAAGCACTACAAACAATGCTGACACACTCTTCAAAGCCTTCCCTCCCCACAGCCAGCACAATTCAACCAGATAACAACAAAATCACCTACCAGCCAGAACAAGAAACAGAACCACTAAAGCAGCATCCCTTTATCAGCACTGTTTTTAAGTTTATCTCCATGTTTTGCTGTGTCTCCATATGGCTGTTTCTTCAATAAAGGGAATGTTGTCAAAAGCTTGAGATAATAAGCAATAAAATTAGTAAATGAAACAAATCCTGTGCTAATGAGGAGAGAAGCAAGTGGGGGAATAGGAACTGCACGTTCTCTCTTTCCTTATGCTGAGTTTGACCAGGAGCCTTTATATGCTGCCTGAAAATGATTTGATTTTCTCTAGTGAAGTCCAGTGAGAAGATAAACAGTTACAGCTTATTCTTTTTTTCTTAAACAAAATGTGGACTCTTCTGCAATGCAAGCTCCAGTTAAAACTGATGGCAGCTCACCCCTGGGAACATGGAGGGGACTTGCTCCCCAGGCACCCTCCTGAATACACCACAGCTGGCTGCACGACCACATCCAGCTGTACAACCGCTGCTGGAAAGCAGGCAGCAACCAGCCCCATCAGGAGCACAGGGCTCCAGATTAGGGAGATCAGGGATCAGGTCAAAGGAGACAATCTCAAACTAGGAAACAGAGCACCATCACCAGGAGAGAAAGTCCCAAGTAAGGTTTTCTCTCTCTTCCCTCATCATAAGGCACCAGGAAACCACCGTTTGCCCCTCTGCAGTAGCACATAACAGACCCAGCATGGTGGTTATGCAGGCATAAAAAAACTGCCACAACAAAAATTACACCCTAAGCCTTTTCTTTTCTGATCACACAGCCATGATAGGCAGCTGCCTTCTGTGATGCCAAGAGATGTCATTCTTAGTAGCCAAATAAAAGATCCTTGAGAAGACAGAGACAAAACAAGTATGAAATTATCAAAGAAAGACACTTTTTCCTCTCTGCCTTTCTGCAGGGAGAACAAACACTTCCATTAATCAATATAACTCTTGCACTTGTCAATATGGTAAAAAAAGGAAAAGAAGATGACAGCAGCAGCAAGGAGGGGAAACAGCCACTTCCTCCAGCAGGTCACATCAGCCCCCAGCCAACCTGCAGCAGCTCCTTCATACTGAACTTCTCCAGTCTCTTCTACCCACAAAACAAGCAAACCCTCCCCGTGCTGGAACCAGAGGATGCTCTACCAGGGCTGCCTGGCAGCTGGGAAAGCAACCTGCCAAAGAGAAGTACATCAGACAGCAAGGATTCAGTGGATGAGCAGGGGATGACACACTGGTCCAAAGGGTCACAGACCTGCTGATACCCCAGCAAGCAGGGATGAGCCAACAGAGGACCAGGGTATGAAATCCCTACACTCCCTTGCAATCCCAAAAAGGAAACTCAATGCACAGATTTGGAGGTATTTTATTTCTTTCCTTCTGGCAGCAGAGATGCTCAGTGCTGCTCACTCACAACTCACCAACAGAGAAAAGAGAAGATGGATACAGGGAGGCCTGTGCACAAGGGGCACTCCAGGTAATTCCTTAAGTCACTCTCCCAAAGTGAAGTCATCTACAAAAAAGCATCTTGGCTTGCTCAGATAAAGCTCTTTTCTCCCACAAAGCTAGGAGAAAAGTTTGACTTGACAGGAACAGCCATTTGCATGTGATGGTTAAGACCACCACCAAGGTGGCAGCATGGCCATCTGTGTTACAGCATTTTCCTTTTCTCTTTCAAACAAGACACCAACCTTTTACTTACTCTGTTGCTGCCCCTTAATTTAATCTCATTCAGTTTGTTGAGCTGCCAGTCAGTGTACTGTAACATTGCTGATCCAACGCTGCTGTGAAAATTTCAATCAATAGCTTTTTCTTTTGAGTGGGAACGATGATCTATAAGCCTAACTGCAAACAGCCACGGTTTTGAGATTAGCTATCAAATGGGAGACAGGGAAATCACAGCTCACTGTCCTGCAGCCATCTCCAAGCATAAAATCAAAGCAGCAGCTTTGTCATCTTAGAAAACACAATGCTGGGGTTCAGGGGCACAAGGAAATGAAGGATGTCCAAGTCACTCACCAGCTGGAGCCAGTTCTGCTCTTAGATGTACACGTGCAGTTCACCCTGACACTCAACTGCATCTCAAATTTCAGTTCAAAAATGATTCAGTCCTCTCTTGTCCCCAACAATAAACCACCAGGCAGCCTAAGGCAGCAGCAAAGGGCAAAACTTCAACAGAAGCAGCAAAACAGCACCAAAGGAGGTGGCTGCTGAGGGTGAGGGAGCAGCTGGAGCACATCTCACCTGCTGCAGAGCTGCTCCCATCAGGCAGGCTCAGCATCCCTGTCTGAAAAGCCCTTGTTGAAAGGGCTGATAGAGCAAGTTCCCAGGACCTGCCTCCTTGAACATCTCCGCGATCTCAGCAGCTACTTTGAGAAGCCGAGATGCCCACCACGGGGTAATTCAACCCTGTGGAGTCAGCAGGGGGGACTATGGAGCAGCACAATTCATCTTCACTGCAGGAAAAGAAACTATCCCTGAACCACCTCATATTATTGTTCTGAATAGCCACAATATTTGCAGAGGTTACAGGGAAGCAGGATAGGTTTTATTACCCAATCCCATAAATAAGGGCACTGAGGCAAGAGAGAGGCAGATCTACCCCTGCAAACCCCCTGGGGAGGGCAGGCACAACACCAGCATGGTGGTACCTAAACAAAGCTCTGCAGGACAGCCTTGGGTACAAGCATACAAAAACCAGTACGACCCATTAGAGGTGGCTTGCTCTCTGCAGAGATGGAAAACAGACTTCCACTGGGGAATCAGAGCAAGCTGCCCTAGCAATCCCCCACTTTGAGGTTACATTTATTCTCCTGGGTACAGAAACTGGAGTGAAACAGCTGGAAAAGCAGCAAGATGGAAATTCAGCCTGGGTTGACCAGCCCCAGAAGTTCAACCCACCTAGCACAGAGAAGGACAAATCGCCTCCAAACCCTGTTTTTTGTGAGGAGCGCATCCCACCCAGCCTCAGCACACAAGCCCTTCCCAGCTGCATCCTTCCTGCTCTCCCCACCAGGGACACAGCCAAGCTCTCCTGCTGCTGCAGAGCTTGTCACACTACCCAGCCTCCAAGAATTAAATAATCTGTTTGTATAGCTGATCTCCAGAGATGCTCTGCAACACTACAGGGTCCACAGACTCCACAGGGACACGACCCTTACAAGTACATTTTTGTGCAACAACCCAGTTGGTTTGACTCCCAGTAGGTGTGAACCTCACCTCATCACAGCAGTTTGAGGACAGACATCACACCTTTGTCTCTTTCATCAACAGGAGTATGACACAAAGCAAATGCAGATATAACAGGGAGACCCTAGGGAAACTCAAGCCCTTTCAGGAGCAAAGGGGCCACAGGGTTCTCTTCATCTCCTAGAGCATGACTCTCAGAGCCAAATACCTTTCACAAAATAAAAGGAAAACTTGTAAAAATGATCCAGACTAATTTGTGCTCAAACATCTATGCAAACTCTCTCTTTCACTGGGGAGTGCCCCAGCTAAAACCGCACTCAGAAACATGTTATTCTTGCTACATTGTGATGGAGTAACTTCCTTTCTCAGATAGCAATATGGAATTGTATATAAAAATAAAGTCACTGACTGCTATGGACCAGTCATTTTTGTTAGAAAACAGCCCCACAGATACTTACCATCTCTGTCGAGAAGGATGCAGGGATGACAGTCTGATTGGAGAGGTGGAGAATTCGGGAAACATCTTGTAGAACTTGGATATTGCCAAAATTTATCTTACTCGGCTGCACGTAGACAACCGGTCCTTCTCCAATGCTCACTAAGTGGATTTTCTGCTCCGGGAAGCAGGTAGGAAAGATCAAAAAGAACAGGGAAAGTTTAAAAAGATTAGACAGCTTTAAGTGTACTTCTAGACCAAGGGCTAATTACAGCTGTTTGAAGTTCTCAGTGTTGTAAGACTGAAACAGAAAGCCTGGAGCAAGTGTGGGGTCTCTGGCAATCCCATCTAGAAGCCACAAGCTCCCAGTTGCCCATGTTTGCTTTTTTCACATATTTGCTCTCATTCCTCTACCCTGTGCCTGCTCCCATCCCTTTTACATGTTGGTCTGCCCCAAACCACCCTCTGACTCCTGCTGCTGCACAGTCACACTTGGAAAGCAACTTCTTTAACAGTCCCACAACTACACCCGTGGAAACCAGCACAAGTCCAAAGCAAAGCAGGCTCTTCTGAGCAGAGATCTTGCAAATTAGTTGCCTCTGATTTGTCTCTATGTGTGTTACTGGTATTATCTGCAGGTTTTTTTTTTTTTATTTTGATAGTCTGAGATGCCAAAGTTTTATTCTAGCAGAACTGCGCAGACTATTGGAGAAGGAACATGGGATTCCTTTGATAAACTACCTTCTCACACCATTAAAAACAATGAGAATTTATCCACTCTGGCTGGATTTCATCAGTTCCAAACACCCCAACTCTTAAACAGGATCTGAATGCATAAAACTCCCAAGACTGACAAGCTGATGCACGATTCACTGGAGGGCACAGGGTATGATTTAACCACAAAAGAAACCAGCCTCCCTGATGCAAAACCTTTAATGATGTCTGACTCAAGGAAATGCCATTGACAGCTGTCAGAATCACTAGCCAGAAGGAGCAGCATCAAGAAATGTTCATCCCTTGACAGGACACTGTGCAAGAGTGAGCCAAAAATCATGCACTAAGGCTGGTACCTCCGAAATAAGGAGCTGAAGCCATGCGTGATGATGGACCTTTTATCCCTCTGGGTGAAGGGAGGCACAGAGAACTGCAGTTGGGGTGATGCTGCTCAAAGCTCCCAGGAAGAGAGAGCGGGGGAAAAGAGCTCTGCTGGCTCTGCCTCCAGTGACAGTGGTACAAGAGCAGCAAAAGCAGGACAGAACCCTCTGGAGACAGGCAGAATAACTTCTGGAGGATGCCCAGGCTAGCTGGCTTCATTAAGTGTGTACTAACACAGTAGATATATCCTCACCAAGGAAAGGGCCTATTAAAAAAAAATCTCTCCAGTCTTAAAGAGACAAGAAAAAAACCCATTCAACAGTGTTAAGGCAATGTTAACACATGTGGAAAGGCAGTGACAACTTTGCCATCAGTAATATTGCCACACATACACCCCCTGTCCTGCCCCCAGCAGCACTGCTGGCTTTGTCAATGGGTAATGTCATGTCACATTTTATCATTTAGGAATGAAGAGCATCTGTCCCTGGCAGACAGATGTGGTTTGAGTGACCACTTAATTCTGATAGCAGCCAGCTGCCCAATCTCCTGCCTGTGGCACATGAAGCTTCCCTTCCAGTAATCCCAGGCTTGGGTTTTACCAGCTCCTTAATGCAGGAGATTACACACACACAAACTGAAGCTGGCACACAGTCACCGGCAAACAAAATACCAGGCAAAAGACCCATGGAGGGACCCTACACAACCTGGATGAAAGATCTGTACCCACTTCACCTAAAACAGTGTCAAGACTTGGTCTCAATACCAGATAGCATAACTTAAGACCAAGTTTATGTTTTGCTTTATTGGAACACATTGCAGCAATTCTCCTGAGTTCAGATTTGCTCCAAACGATCCACAGGGGTGGGATTTGCCACCAGTCCAGGATGTATAACAGGATGGTTAGCTGTCCTGCTAGCCCAGAAATCTCTGGAGAAGGCAACTACTGAAACCACACACAAACTATAGGACAGACCTATAGAAAACACAAAGAATCTCGCCTGATCAACTCAGGTCCGTACTGTCAATACACCCACTGAGGTTTCTACCAGCACTCGCTGGGTCCTAGCAGCAACTCAGCACTAACACTGCATGTTAAAATTGACTTAATGGGCAAAAACACTGGCTCTATCTCATGCTAGTCATTTATTTGGGGACAGTTAGGATTCTCCAGTTGAAATGCTTGTCCTTTGGGCAAAAAAAACTGACATATTCATCTCCAGATAAAAATGATTAAGGTAAAGTTTGAAACTATAAATTGTTAGTTCAAGTGTAAAAGCTTTGCAAAAACACTGTAGTTAAGCAAACAGTTAAACAGCTATTATTCTATCAGGGAGAAACGCTCCTTTTCAAGGGAAATGTGCCTTATATTTATGAGCAACTGTTTTGTCTAACTTCAGTCTTCCCTGCAAAGCCCACATTGCCTGGCATTCCTGTTGACTGGTTTCCATGCACATCCACAAAGGCCGGGGTTGAGTTGTTCAGTGGTGTCCAGGGGCTTCAGCAGCATCATCTCCATTCGTTTTAATAAAAGTTTAAATCCCTGCGACTACTTTCAAAATGTCAGTCTTCCTTTCTGTTACAGAAAGCTTAACATTCCCAGCAATCCTCTGACATCCTCTTCCGTGCTCAGGGAGATGACAAGACATTTTAAAACAGCTGCTTCAAAAGTTAATATCATTTTAAATTAAAATTTAATTAACTAAATTTATTCTAGATTTCAGCTACGCAAAGCCAGGACACTACATACAACTTTCTCCTGCCTACATTTTGTTGTCTTTGCTGCTGGTGCATATGCGTGAATGCAAACAACATATTTCAGGAGGCCCTAGCCAAGGAATGCTTTGCCTCATCCATTTCCAAGCTTGGCAAAAATCAAAAGTCTCTGTGCTCCAGCTGTAAGCGGTGTGGAGACTCGTGTCTTCGGCTGGGGCTTCTGGTAAAGATATACAATGGATATTTCTCAGATGTAACTAACCTGACTTTCAACATGGTTTCTTACACAGAGCTCGCTTTAGCAGGATTCAGGGATGCCCCTGTGTGCTCCTGAACAAAAGCCCTAATGAAGCATCAGCTGCTGTTCATCTAATAACACAGCAGCCTATGAGACCCAGGGATTGTGGTGGGTTTCAGACTGAGCTTGTTATCCTGTCTCACATATCCGTAAATTAAGCACCATGTCAGACTCTTAGATTATCGCCTGCCTAAGAAGATACCATCCTTCCTCTTCTTCAGACAGTAACTGTTGCTCATGCCATGAATCTCTTCTTTCCTTGTCCACATGCAGTTATACATTACAAGCTGTTGTTTCCCAGCAAGGATCCTTGCAATTAGCAACCCTGCCTGTACACTTTACACCCCACCAAGATGAGTCACACAGACTCACATTCAAGGACTCACCAGCGGGGATTCTTCGCTCCCAAATATCGCGACACGAACAACAGTGTCCTGTTCTCCCATCCTCTGGGCTTCCAGTATCAATGGGACCTCCACCGAGCTGTGAGGCTGGATGACCCCACAGGGCGCAGGGCTGGAGTACCACACAGCAGCATCCTCCTTGTGTTTCTATAAAAGGGAAAGAATCAGAGTGACCTTTGAGAAAAACTTCTTGACATCTACCACAATGGCAATTAACAATTTTTTAAAAATCCCTAGGAGAAGGCAAAAAGGCACAGAACCAGATGCGAGACTAGTACAGGATTAGCATCCTGAAAGGGTCCAAAAACTGACACATCTGCAAACATCAGCTCCTTTGCTGGCAGCCTCCTTGCAGCAGCTTTTCACACTCCTCTAAGTTTTCCTGCCTGATAGCAACCCAAAGACTACAATAGAAACTACTTCCTAAAGAGTTTAAACTGCTTCCTAAAGTTTATAGTCAGGTAGGTTTCCATTTAAGCACTTCCTAAAAATTTATATTCAGGTAGGTTCCTGTTCTCAAACCTTTGTTTGCTGAAAACAGGCATCTACCTGAATATAAACCTGCAAGGTCTTATTCAACCCCCTTTTTTTTCCTAATTAATACCTCAGTAACATTTGAGGGCAAAAGGCAGATGCAATGCCAAACCTGAGGAAGAACCTTGTAGCAGCCTGGAAGATCGCTGTCGTTCACAAGGGTCAGCATCTGCTGATAAGGGAATTTTAGAAAGCACCGTCCAAATGTCATGATGGGATTGAGCACTTGCAGTGGAGGAACTATGCATCTAGAAAGAGAGATGATCAAAAGGGAATTAGAGATACTGAGAGAATGTAGAATTTGTTTACTCCCTAAATAGCATGAAATGAGGCATAACACATTTGTCACTGTCAAATAGACATTTAATACCCCTACAGCAATAAATCACTTTTAACTTCTTTATATTCATTTTTATTCTGCAATCTCTGGTAAGGGAAGGACAAATTGAGTCTCGGTATTGCAGCGGCTTGCCAGCGTGGCCAAGTGTCCAGGCAGAGCAGTGTCCTGTCCCAGAGATGTCTGACAGGCACCTTCACCCCAGGTGGTTTGCAAGGACCCTCGCAATGCTCCCAGCAAGACATGAGCTCTGGGGAAGCCTTCCCATCAAGGACCAATGCTCACCAGGGCTCAAGGAACACAAGACTACCAGTGTCTCACTAAAAACAACTCCCTCCTCTCCCATACCATTGTTACCCTGCCTGAAAACTCAGCCATTTGCCTCAGCAATGGAGGGAACGAGCCACCAACTGCCTTACACAGTGGGTGATCAACCTCTCCAGTTCCTGCAGCTACCTTGGTCCTTTATCCCCATACATCCATACACTCTGTTCCCATTTTTACGTGTTTTACAGAATTAAAGCCCAGGCCTGGGAGAGAGAACAGCACCAGTGAGCTGCATCCCACTTGTAATTAAACTGACACCCACTGCAGCACAACAGGACTGAATCCGGCTGCAGCAAGAACAACTTTTGGCTTAAGTCTGAGAACATAAATGCCCAAAAGAACTAGAGGGAAGCAGAGAAATCTGAACTCACCTTCCACACAAAGAACTATTTTCACTTTTGTAAGATCTTGCCTTCATTTTTCTCTCACCAGTCCTGCCACAAGCCCTTCCCCATTTGCACGTCTTCATTAACTGAACCAGACAGCAGCTTTCAGTAGGCTGCTTGCTGCATCCCTAACAAATGTTGTATTTTGGTCACAACCCAGCAGAAGTTCATCACTTGCAGGAAAGAAGAGAGCCCTTAGGAAATTTGCTACACCTCAAGCACCAAAAAACAGGCCAATAATGAATATAATTACTGTTCCCATTAGAAAAAGGCTGAGGGCTGTGCCTGTCCATTGAGCACAGGTGCCTCTCAACATGGGCTGTTTTCAGAGCATTGCTGTTCTCGTATCTAGCTGGGCAGAAATAGCTCATTAAGCAACGCTTCTCATTTGGAGCTGGAGCCAGCAGACCATGTGCAAGGCAGCAGAAGGGAAGTGCTGGTACCTGGCTGTGAGGAGAAGTGCCGACACCTCCTTGCCAACACCATCCACATCCACCACCAGAGCCAGCTCGTAACTCTTCACTGTGTTGGAACACAGGGTGACCTAGTGGAAGAGAAGAGCATCAAATACTTGATCACTCCCAAAAGCCATTGTGTCCATGTGTGGTGTCCTCTGGTTCTTGTTCCACAGTACGGAAGAGAAGGTTTTCGCCCTAATTCTGCTGGCCCATGTGTAGAGCACAGTCTCCGGCAGTAATAAAAGCCTTCTGACAGTATCTTTGTTAAATACACTGTGCAGTTATCAGGGCATATGTAAGCTAAATTAAAGCACAATTAGGCTAGTGCTCTACTCACCACAGTATTAAAATTAAGGGATCAGTTTTTCATCTCAGCTACAATAACAAATCTAGAGAAAGTCTGTTGACTTCAACAAAATGAGTTCAGCTTTACAGAGGGATGCTGAGGGCAGTTCACTGCTGCCAAAGCTTTTTCAGTCCCCACTGGAGATCACCACAGTGAATACAGCTCCTTCTGCTCCACAGGAGAGGAGAAATAAGAAAGAAAAGCAAACTGCTTTATATGATGACATCTCTCTTTTTAACAGCCACCTTCTGCCCTCACCTTTCCTCTGCCCACTTTAAATCAAATAACTCTAAGCAGTTCTTGAAAACACATGAATGACTTTCTGCATTTGACCATATGGTACATGGTCTTCAGGTTATGATTTTGGAAACAAAACGGTGCTCCTTCAGAAAAGTCCTAGAGTAAACTACCTAACAAAAGCCTAACACTAGTGCATATATCTTACATTATGCTTAAATCTAGCAGTGCAAAAGCACTCTTGTACATCAGTGAAGCTTCAGCTCAACCTGTAGAAACACGTATGGCCAGAATCTTCCCATACCTGGATGTTCACATTTCCCTGGGAACGGATGGTCCCTCTGCGGGGCTTTATGATAAATTCATTTGGCTTGAAGTGACGCTGAGCTGCCCTTCTCCGGGGTGGAGGAGCGGAGTCCAACATATGAGCAGAGCTGGTGACACTGGCATCCCCTGAGCCGTCCCCAGGAATACGAAGGTTGAAAGTCATGGGCACCAAGGAGGTGTTAGTGAGGCAACATGACAAGGTGCGAGGAAAGCCTAGGAAAACGACACGAACGAATTTTTGCACCTATTATCCCAAGATTCCTGGTGTGAATATCCTGTTACAGTAAAACTGCGCTCAGAGTTTAGTTCTTTTCCGTCTGAATTGCAGCTAATTGAGAAGCTAAGCAAGGAATTAACTGACACTTAAGTTCCTTTTTACCCTGATCATAGAGACTGCGTCCTTGGCAATGCCCACTCTTAGTGAGGCTGAACACCATAAGTTTTTCTCTCTCTAACTGTGAGGAACACTATCACCTGCACCAACAGCAGCACCAACTATTTCCTCACTTACAAGTGTGCATTCAGACCATCTGTTCTGAAAATTCAGTCCATGAAATTCCTTGTTAATGCTCCCAGTTTTCAATACATAAGAATAGTACATTGTCATCAAGGATAAGCTACAGCAGAAGAAAGGATGGATGAAAGTAGGAGCTATAGCATGATGCAAAGCACTCTACTGCAGTTTCTCTAGGCGGGATCCTTAAGGCAATCTCCAGTTTTGGGGCAACCAGACGAGCATGTGACAATTTGCAGCCCACTTCACATGAAGCAAGCCTGATGCTTAGAAATTAGCAGGAACCACATCCCACCTTACCTAACAAATGGGGTCATCACATCCACACTGCACACTGGCTTTTATTACTGCCGGCAGAGGTTTACATCACTTAAGCTTTCACGCTTGCTCTGCATAATGGAAAACCAGTGATACAACCACATCTGAGACAGGACATCAGCCCATAACCTGTTCTGCAGCAGACACCTGGCTTGGCTGGCCAGCTCATAAAGAATGAGACATCTCCCATGGCTGTTTCCCAAGATGGGAAGGAAAGATGGGGAAGAAAACCAACCCATCTCTTGGCCCTCCCAGAACAAGGACTTTCACAGCCATTCTGCTGCCAAATATTGGGAGGTTGAGGTTGGAGCTGAACAGAATATGACACACACCACATAACACCAACTTTCTATTCCTTCAGTCCTATTTGATCTCATTATGGCAAAAACACTGCCCAAACCAGACACAGCAGGGAGTTTCTCCAGGCCCATATCCAGTGCCCACCGCCCACCTCCAGCAAAGACTCCAGCAGGGAGATGGGAGCTGCACTAAAAGGACACAGACAGACTTAACGATCCCAAACAAGACCAAAGTCACCAGGCGCAGACAACAGCCAGCAGTACAGTTAAAAAGCCAAAATACAATAGCTGCCTTCAGCTGAAAAGATCTTATTAACAAAATCAGATTAAGTAGGATGTATCTCCTATTGCATAACCATATTTCTTGCCTGGTAGGTTTCTTGTTGTTTTTTTTATTCAAAAGGAAACAAAGAAGTGGCAGAGTGGTGATGTAGGGAGGGGAGGTAGCAGCTCAGGGAAGGTAATGGGTTTTCTTAAAAAGTCCACAAACAGCATGAAAACACAGAGGCATCCTGGGCACAGAATGATTATGGCCCTTCAATCAATCCACAATTGATTTCACATTTAAACTTCAGATCATTTCAGTAAAAAGCCTTTTGTGAAACTGAGATGGAGAACCCAAATTTGCATTTCAATGGAGACACTCTGGATGCTCACCAGGGCTGTCAGCAGAGCTGGGCTTTTGGTGGGGAAGGAGAAGGAGTCCAGGACACTGAGGACATCAGTGCCCAATGCAGAGCTATTACCTGGGCATATTACCTTAAATGTGATGAGGTACCCTCACACCACTAATTAACACTCACATTAAAGGTCAGGTGGGTAAAGAGCATCCTTGCCTTACAAAAGGAAAATTTACCAAGAGCAGCTACAGACCAGTATGCAGTTTAAACTCCCCTCCTCTTGCAGTCCCATCCCTGGGGCCCTCCCAGGACAAGGACTTTCACAGCCATTCTGCTGCCAAATATTGGGAGGTTGGAGCTGAACAGAATATGACACACACCACAAAATACCAGCTTTCTATTCCTTCGGTCCTATTTGATCTCATTATGGCAAAAACACTGCCCAAGCAACCAGCAGCCCTGGTTTGAACACCCCAAAGGCTGTTTTGGAGGAAAATGAGTGTCAGATGCTCTTATGTTCAAGTGCTCCATTTTGGTAATGCACAGACCTCCCAACCTGTGTCCAAGCTCACAGCACACTCACCAAATGAGACGTCACCAAAGACGAGGGAAGGTACATTGAAATGAAAAGTCGGTCCGATAACACAGCCCCTGTGAAGACAAAGACAGGCAGAGGAGGCACTGGCTTAGTTAAAGAGAACTGCAAATATTTCAGCTTTTTTTTACTGCTCAGAAGGATCAAAGCCAGTCTCAGAACCACGGTGGGGATCAAATCAACCTGTCACTCCTGTGCTCAGCACAGCATCCACATGGACAGGAGGCAGCCAAAGCAAAGTGGTCAGCAGCTGACAGCTGCTGAAGTGGCTGAGGGCACCATGTCAAGGCAGGGGAACAAGGGTATGTCCCCAAGTTGTTCCTGGCCCAGTGAAGAACCATGAACAAGTGATGGCTCTGTGCCTCAGTTTCCCCATCTCTAACGTGATGGACACAGAGGTGTCCACACCAAAGTGGACTCACTATAACTCACCTTCCCAGCTGCAGGTTCCCCTGCTCTGGTATTTCTTAGCTAGAACCATGGAGTATATCAACATGTTTCTCAGATCTTGATCCAATCATGATGCATGCAGGATTTTGAGACATAAAAGCAGGGGAGACCCAAACATCCATTGAGAAAAGTGGTA
The DNA here is from genome assembly GCF_036013475.1 of Columba livia. Taxonomy (NCBI): domain Eukaryota; kingdom Metazoa; phylum Chordata; class Aves; order Columbiformes; family Columbidae; genus Columba; species Columba livia. Next base: position 11,671,108 of record NC_088614.1, read on the forward strand.
ACAGCTCTAGACAACAGACAGTTGCATCTTGGAAGAAAGTACCAGCTAGTCACCAATGCACCAGCTGACACACCCAAGAGAAACACATCTTCAACTACCACACTTCATTGCCCATCCTTACATTCAGCAGCCAGGCTCAAAACTCCTGAACTCACCAACATCCACCGAAATCAGCACTTGGAGCTGCACAACATTCATTAATTTACTTCACGGTTGATGCCAGTCAATGCCAGCTCTGCCTCTTAGTTCAAAATCAAGGACCACAGTGAATAGTGCCTTCTTGTTTTCTTCCCAAGACTGCCACTGGGTCTGTTCTGCACATGAACAGACCCCAGTATCCCACAGGAGGGACCTGACTTAATTCACTATACCTTTTAAACACCAAAGAAACAAAGATTCAAGACCTTGTAAAGCTGGTTTCCAAGTAGAGGAAAGAATAATCGCTTACAGTTTGGGCATCTTCTGATTGCATAGTCAAACATCAGTGAGAAAAATTAACTTTTAGGAGTTTCAATCCAATGTTAATTCTTGATTCTTGGAGATGAATCAGTTCCTGACAGTAAGTCAGGTAGTAAATCCCTTCTGCTGCTGAAGTTCCTTCTCCAAGGACCTCATATAATCACACCTAACCCCCCAACACCCAACAGCTTACTTTGGATGGAGCACAGGAAGACAACTGAAAACTACCTCCAAGCCAACCATGGCTGGAGATCACACTGGGAAAATGCCAAGGATGAGCCTTGCCAGGCAAGCGGGGATGTGACTGCCATTTGTGCTGAGCGCACCATGTCCAAGTGACTGCCCAGAAGATTCAGGCAAGGAGCCAACCCAGAGCTCTGTGCACCACAGCTGATAACAGTGCAGCTTGCAAGAGAATGGAAGGAAAGGCAGTGTTTTTGGCAACAGCTGTGTTTTACAGTAGCACTAAATAATGCACTTGTGAACGGAGATCAGGCTCCTTGCAGAGTAGGAAGGATAACTCAAGGTGGGAGAGGAACCACTTGCACTCTCATCCCTGTCCCCTCCTTTGCAGCCCAGTGTCCCACCAGTCATTTCACCTTCATTCAAAAGAACTGGGAGTTTTTCCTCCATGGAGGACTAAATCCAGTACACAGAACCTCCCAAAGAGGGAGACTCAGGTTGACCTGGTAGGTGGACATCTCAAAAGAGTTTGTAAACAAACAGCTTGAGTTGTGGGGCTACAAAATGAGAGATAAGGGATCCTTGAAACACAGGCAAGACAGAAAGCAAGGAGACAGATGACATCTGAGAGGAGACTGCAATGGGAGTTACTACTGAGGGATAGCTGTACGGGAGCAGACGGGGACACTGGGTTACCATCAGATGGGCTACACAGGAGCCACCATCCAGAAGGAGAGGAATACAAGGATGAGGAAGAAGGTAAAGAAAGGAACATCCGTTGTTTTTACTGAGACAGAAGGTCTGCACTGAGCTCAGGGCTGTGCTGGCAGAGAGTGGCCAGAAAGGAGGAGGTGCTGGGCACTGGGAGACAGGGCATCAGTGGGAAAACAGGACCTTTTCATTTGCTTGTGGGAAGCTGACAGCTCTTCCCTTCCCCAGGAGCAAGGCCACTGCAGGGCAGAGGCAGGGGGCACAATCCAAGGAAAACTGTTTTTCCTGTGATAAGCACAACTTTATAAGTGAAACCTGCCCTTGCTCAAGGAGAAAGCTGCTTATGCAATAACATCCCATGACCAATTTGGGGGAGGGACAGAGGAGAATAAATTCTTTGATTGTGAAGTGTTCCCTCTTGATTTCCAAAAAAAGCAGCACTTTCCCTCCAAACACAAAGCCAACGTAATTGTTTCTCTACTGAGGTCAACAAACCTACTCACCTCTCTTCTCTTGCAAAGTAATAACCTTGTTGTTCTTTTTTGTCCATTTCCCTTACCTTATTGGCAAAATCAACTGCAGATTCCTTTCATTCCTTTACTACCTTGATCTAGTGCCTCTCAACAGCAGCAACCAGCCCCACAGCTCCAGATCACACAGCATCAACTTTCCTGCCTACACCATGTTATCCCACCAGCCCATGGTTAGGACCAGCTTGGATAAGTTTCTAAGTGAGCTTTGCCTCTCCTACCCTATCATCAGCTTATTTCCCCCCACCTCCTCCCCTTTGCTTGGTGAGGATTATCTTTTGCAGCAGCACCAGCCCATGGGATGATGCCCAAGTCCTTGTGACAGGTCTTGCTGCAGAGCTCCCCATCACCCACATCAGCACTTTCCTGGCTGCAGAAAGGAGGTACTGTAGCACTCGCTGTGCAAGAGCCAGGAGGACAGCTTGTCCTAATGCATTAGTGTGAGAGATGATGAGGCTGCTGTCACCCATTTTGCAGAGATTAACAGAGGATCTTAAAAACACTGTCTCTGGCTGCAGAATCACCCAGGGCTGGCCCATCACTCAACCATCTCCAAAATTCTGTTTGCCTTGCTGTGTTCAGGTGGGACACCCCAGGCCATCCCCCACCCAAAGCTGATACCACCACATTGGCCATGGCCCAATGAGTAAAGAGTTACCTGTAAGAAGGAGTCACTCCAGCTCCTGGGTTGCCAGACTGGGCAGAAGGCATCTCCACACCTTTCCTGTCAAACTTTTTTCCATCATAGCTAATCACTTAAAGCCCTGGGGTTCTCACAGAGAGATGTCAAAGGGCCACAAAAGGAACCTGCTGTTGCCAAATTCTGTGCAAACAGCGTCCTGGAAACTCACAGAGCCACCCTGGCTCAACCATGAAGGCAAAGCTGCTTCCCAGATGAACCCAAGACTTCAAAAGTTAAACTGGGTATTGAGACCATAGGAGGCATGGTCACGGGTGGCCAGCAGGTTGAGGGAGGTGATTCTGTCCCTCTGCTCTGGTTGAGACCACACCTGCAGTGCGGGGTCCAGCTCTGGAGCCCTCAGCACAGAAAAGACATGGACCTATTGGAGGGGGGCCAGAGGAGCCACAGAAAAGATCAGAGGGATGGAACACAGGCTGAGAGTCGGGGTTGTTGAGCCTGGAGAAGAGAAGGCTCCAGGGAGATCTTATTGAAGCCTTTCAGTACTTAAAAAAGGCCAATCAGAAAAACGGGGACAGGTTTTTTTAGCAGGGCCTCTCATGACAGGACAAAGTGACAGTTTTAAACTAGAAGAGGGGAGATTTATGGTGTTTTTTTTTTTTTTTTTTTTTTTTTTTTTTTACAATGAGAGTGGTGAAACACTGGCCCATGTTACCCAGAGAGGTGGTGGATGCCCCATCCCTGGAGACATCCCAGGCCAGCCTGGACAGGGCTCTGAGCAACCTGATTTGGGTGAAGATGTCCCTGCTCATGGCAGGGGTGGCACTGGGTGAGCTTTGAAGGTCCCCTTTAACCCAAACTATTCTATCATTTCTTCTCACAGACAAATACACTTCATTTCCTGCTGCAATTGTGAGGTTCAAACTGAAGTCAAGGTTAAAACGCTTTGGCTCTTAGTCTTATTTCTGATCCTAGTATCCCCACACTAAGACCTTACACAACATCTTTTTTCGCTGCTCAATCGTAAAATAAGATATGTGTGAGATGGTTACCCAGAGACAGCCACAGATATGCCCCATGAACTCCTGTAACCTTTCTCACCTGATAGTCAAGGTCACAGGCTCAGGGGATCCATTCACCCTGAACTTAAATTCTTCTGTGAACTGCCCCAGGACAGTGGAACTGAAGGAGATCTGGATGACTTGGAGCCCATCTGGCAAAATGGTGCCTTCCTGGGGAAGAAAGGTGAAGGAGGAGCCCAGAGCTGTAGCTGGAGGCACCAAGCTGAAGATACCATCGATGGGTCCTTTATTAAACAGGATTGCCTGCAGCAGCAAGAAAGCAAAACAGAAATACATAAGGAATCTCCCTTTCTTACAGAAGGCTGATTTGTTTGCTGGTTTAACAATTAACATCTGTAGGAAGCAGAAGATACCATGTGCTGCTGCTTGGCAGAAGTCAAAGAAAATACAACAGGACAAGTTCTGTCTTATGGGTTTTTTCATGCAAAGCAGTGATAACTTCACAAAAGCAGAGTCACTTTAGGTTTATTCCACTGACACAGAGCAGTCCACTTGAACCTGCAGTGCAGAGGACCTGCTCAACATCACCAAGTTGATTGCAACCCATCCCAAAGACCAGTTGCAGCAACCACTTCTGCTCCAGACAAGTCCAAACCTGCTAAGCACAGAACATGTTCTGCTTCCCTTACACTCCCCAACTCTCCTAGGGTATATCATTTAAGTTTATTTTTTCTCTTATCTGATAGTTTCTTAGTCTCTGCTCAACTGGAAGTGTCAGGAAAGGACAAGAGGGAAGTGCACAGCAGCTCCCTCTATTCCAAAGGATTTCTTTCCTAAATATTCACCACGACCACCTAAAACTTTCCCATTATTAGAATTAACTACAAATTTAGAACAAAGTCAAACTTTGAACATTCAAGAGGTCTAACGCCTCAAACAAGTGACACAACACACAGCAATTGTTGAGGTTCACCTTTTATGTTGATCAAGAAGTGCCTATGTCTGCTGCGAGCACTGGCAATCAGTCACCAACAACTTAGCCAAAGCAAATTGTAAAGCTTCTGATTGCTGCAGGGCAAAATCCTGCCATTTCCACAGACTTATCTGCTTTGGATTTTGCTTCCACGCTTTTTATCCTTGCAAAATCAGTCAGAAAAACTGAGACAGGAACACAGAAATGTCCTTTTTTTTAATTCTGGGGCTGCTATTGAAAAGATTTGTGTATTCAAACTCCACAATGGTAATCTGAGAACTCCTCTCTCCTCTCATGTGTTTCACACCTTTGTTACAAATTGCACTTAGGGATGCTGCACTGAACTGAGGTTTACCTTCGGTCCAGCTGCTTAGTACAGCACTAAGTATCATCTACTTATTCACATTTTGTCAAGTAAAGAAAGTAATAAATTGATATAGAGAGAATCAATAAAGTATCAGCATTAAAAATGCATAGAGAGCACAATATTTTGGTAAGAAAACACCTTAATGTGTCCTTCCCTGACACAGTCAAGCTTTTGAAAGTGTCTGGCATGATGTATTGCCTCATTTTCTACCTCTTTCAGTTGCTCTACCTTATTTTTTTGCAGAAGATTTGACACCATTGAGGGGGAGGCAAATATGTAGAAAATTCCTTTGCTTCATTTTCAGAAATACTTTGCTCTTTATAGAGGCAGAGATGTACTTAGTCCAAAGTGTGGCAAGAGAAAGCACTCCCCATTTCTTTGCGAGGGGCAGCTCTGAGCCAGGAGGCTGCACAGCTTTCCTGTGCCTCCCAGGAATCAGCAGGATGCATTTAACTGAAAAAAACATGCTTGCAATGGTCTTGAGTTCAAATGTGGTAATTTGTTCCAGCTTCTATTCAACAGCCAGAGTACAAGGGTGCATTGCATCTTGGGCTGAAACAAAAGTCTCTGAATACTTATCTTTTGGACCCAGTGTTGCTTTCATGTGTCAACAGGGTTGTTTTATTTTTCTTGCACAAAGTCTCCCAGCTGCTCTCAAGAGGAGGTTGCAAAAGCAGGGATTAGAACTTCATGAGCAATATACACACCTTTCAGACCCCATCAAAAGTGAAATCCCCCCAATTTGACTATTATGTCAAGTGTTCCCTGCTCACAACTGCCTAAGTTGCCAAAAATCCCGCAGGTGCACAATGTTCACTGCTGCCCTGGGAGCCACCAAGATCTAGTCCATGCTGCTCACCTCGTAGCTGTGGGCTGATCCGACAAACACCTTCCCGATGTCCAGCTGCTCAAAGTTGAAGCGGAGCCGGGGTCCGATGCCCTCCCCTCTGATGCGCAGGGGCAGTCTGGTCTCACGGCCTGGGGAGACATTTCCATTTCAGTACAATAATTCTCTACATCTTGGGTTTTACAGGCTGCCTCAATGTTATTCTCCTGCTGGAGGGGACCAGCTCTAGATGCTCCAGGAGAAGATACAGGACCCTTCTCTTCCCTCAGGAGCCATGTCCTTGAGCTGGTTTCTAACTTTTAACCAAGCCCTGGAGTTGGTTTCTAATTTAGTGATCTGTTTGCACCTTGAAAAACGTGATGCTGAGTTTAAAACACTATCTCCAAATTTCTTCCCATGTGATCAGATGAGCTTTGAAATCTATTCAGTGAAGGCACAGAGCTCACGAAACAGAACTTGATACCAAGATAAAAATACACTCTCTGTACTGATGCAATCAGAGATGACAGCACAGGAGTGGAGAAGTACGAGCCCAAGCAAGGTGAAGCTCCCTGGTAATGGTGATACGCACACCTGAGGGCTGCTTAGAGCAGGCAGAGCCTCTGCCCAACGTACAGCTTTGTACCTGGGTGCTCCAGGGCTCACCTCTTGCAGCAGCACCTAAGTAAGACAGGGCTTTATGATCTCCAGGGAGGAGAAGGACTCCTCTAGTCCTAGCATGATACCAAGAGCTCAGCTTTGTAAAGACATCTTACCTGAGGCATGCTGAGCAGATATGGAAAACCAGCCTCCTCACTACTGAGATCAGGTGAGCCATTAATATACTTCTAATACACACATCCCTTCCTGCAACGGTAACTGAGACTACTAGGCTTATAGTTTAACTCTAAGATGTTAATTTTCTTCCATAAGCCTGCTAAGATGACATAGTGCAGGTTGTTTCAGTCTGAAGGCTGTTCTGAACAAGTGAAGCAGCCCAAAGCACCTGAATCCTTGCTCAAATTTCAGCTTGCCTCTCCCTGCCATCCCGTTCTACTCCACAGGGAAAGCAAGTAGCACAAGGAGAAAAGAGCCCCAAAAGTTGTATATAACCTTTGCTGTAGCTTTTGTGCAAAAATATTCCTCTGTCCTTCGAACTCCTGTGTGATGCTCACCACTCATTAAAGATTAGAAATGGAAGGTTGCTTTTTTAAAAAGTCTGCTGCATAGTTATTCTAGAAATTTCCAAAATGACTTATCGCAAAGAGCAGCCCAGGTGTGACAATACAGTGCTGAGATCACAACTTGAAAAAGCTCTCCTGGAACAGCCTTTTTGAGGATTACTGACTTTTTGATCTTGCAACCATGGCACGAGGATGTTTGATAATGTCCAAAGCCAGAGACAAAGAGCTAAGGAGCTTTTGTTGAATTCAACATTTTGAAGTGGATGTAGCCAAAGCCCAGCTGAAAGAGATGAGAGTTATGTTTCACAGCTCAGGCATTAATTGAAGGGCTATGTATTCCCACTGCATAGATATTGTAAAAGATAAAGTACTGGGTGCTTTCTGTCAAAAGATTTGTCCAGCTTGCATCACACAGACCACAGGTGTGGAAGGGCTACAGCCTCCTTGTCCTCAATCCCAAATCCATACATCATTACCATGGAGTGAGAATTAGATCTCAGAGGGAATAATATCTTGGCACATCATGCAGGGTGCACAATTTGGCATTGCTGTCTTGCTTTCAAACACTTTAAGGGTGTAGGTGGCCCAACAGCACAGGATTTTGTTGCCCAAGTCCTTAACTTTCGCTGGTGCAGGACAGTTCTGTCACAAGGTAGGGGAGTGATCACCCTTTGGGATTTTGCTTCTCCCTGCAGAGTGGCTTAGACAGGGGTTTTGCAAGGTACAATCCACTACAGCTCTGTGTGCAGACAAACCTAAAAATGAATTTTAGGTGTTTCAGCCCCCACTGTGTTCTTCCTTCTAGCACTCAAGATCATGGCTTTATTTGCATAAATAACTAAGAAAGTTAATTTTGAACTTAAATATTTGCCAAGAGCAAATTTCAAACCACTTTTGAACTGCCAGCTTTGCAAATTGCACAATGCTGATCAGTTCTGTAAATCACCTGATCCAGAAGCATCTGCTAAGCAATTTACGGAGGCACCTGCAAAAAAAAGTGGAGGCCAGCAAAGCCCTTTTTCAGTGGGGCATGAGATCAAGCGACACAATTCACAGTGCTGCACCGGGGCAAAGCTTCCAAATATTCCCAGCAAGGGGCAGGCATCTGCACATCACACTCCAAAGAGATTTGTGACTGGCATGCAAACTCATGAGGAACTCAGTCACGCTTCTTAAGAAGAACCAAGAAGCAAAATTAATTGACTCCCTAGTTAAAGATTGTTATTTTCTTCTTTAAACTCTTTCTGCACCCAGGGAGCTTGACTCTGGGACAGTTTCCATTCTAACAATACAATGGATCTGCTCTGGTTTTTAAGAGATGGGGTACAGGCACATCATTTAAATAATCACCTCAAGGTTCTCTCCCAAGGAGCCAGTGGAAGAGTTAATATCTCCCAAGGGCCCATCGGGGTCTTGAAGAGCAGAATCCTCTTTCTAAACACAGATCATTTGCCCAGCTCTGTTTCCTATAACTCCCAGATCAGCTCAAGGGTTGCATGCAGGTAGTTTTCCTATTTCTCTGTAACAAAAACAACTCTCCTGGCACAACCCCTGGAGATCCCTGCAAAGTGATGGACACCATCACCAGCGCAAAAAACCCAGAGCTAAGAGCACAGCACTGCGCAAGGAATCCCTTGGGAACAACTCTTAAAAAAAAAATCAATCCTTTCCTTCCACAGCTCTAACAACTGCAGCTGGTGGGCAGGAAGACAGTTTGTTAACACAAGCCCTGTGTAATTATTGTAGGTGGCATTTGCCAAGTAAACCCTGCACAATTACTGTATAAATAAGAAGCTGTTTTGTGACATTTGTACCCATCAGCTCAGAGCAGTAAGGAAAGAAACAAAGCAGCTGGGTTAGTGATTTCCCCACCCTCCAGAATGGGAGCCTGGCTGCTGGAGGACCACGAGTCCTGCACCTCTTCCTCTTAGGTGGAGAAAACCATGATGATCCCTGGATAGAAATCTGACAGCCTTATCCCACTTTTGAAAAGCACCTTAAGCAGCACCTTGCAGAGACACAGAGGAAGGACAAGGTAACCTGAACCAGGCAGCTTGCTGCAAGCATTCCCTGCCCCATGCTAGCACAGCAGAGCGATCCCCCCTGTAAGGGTAAAGATGGGATAACTCAGGTGGGTCAATGATAACCACTCCCAGAAAATGACTTGATAGCACTTCTGTAAGACAGGATGAGCATAAAGCTTGTCTAGCAGACAGCTTGCATTCTGATTTCCAGGAAGGGTGATTGCCCTGCTGAGTACAGCAAGCCCTGTGCAACACTACCCAGGTGCACCATAGACTAGGAGCCCCAAGGTGACAATTCCCACACAGGGACAGAAGCACATGCTGGCCACAGTTGGTCCTTTTGCAGACACCCCACACTCAACAGGGCTCAGCCACCTGACATCTGGCAGGGTCTGTGCAGCAGGAGGGGATCCAGGGTTTGGGAGCACATTGGAACTCAGCTTGTACCAGCTCAGGAATCTAATGATGCAATCACATAAAGACTCATCCTGGAGTTAAATGGTCTACATGGCCTTAGTGGTCATCTGCTAAAGCTGTTCTGTTGTGTAGCTTTATGGTCTTTACAGATACCTCACAGCAGAGCAAATGCTGGCAAACCCATGGCATGAAAACTTATCCTTCCACTGCCTCAGTTGTTCTGGGATCAATAATCCAAGCTCAGCCAGGCATCCTGAGAGTGGGCCTTGGACAGGAGACCCCCTGGAGACCCCAGAGACAGTGGGCGTGAGCCAGCACTGCCCTGCTGACCACTGACCCTTCCTGGCAATTACACAAGAACCAAGAGGGATGGAAGCCTATTTGTGCCTTCACTGTACCTGAGATGTCACAGTAGACTGTTTCTTGATACACTCTGGCTTCTTGGGGTTTAAAGATGACATTAATTTCAGCTGAAGAATTTGGCCAGACATCACCCTCCTAAAACAGAAGCAGACAGCAAACCATTTATCTTTAAACATTACATTTCTTGTTTTCAGCCACAGCCCTGTAGCCTATATTTAGAGCATCAATGAAGAACAAGGAGCAAGCAACACTTATCAACAGAAGTTATGAGTTTGGAAGCAGCTGCGAAAAAAATATTTTAAGTCCCTTACCTTTAGTGGCACCTGGTACAGGCATTTTGTTAAATTAGGGGTACAATGGAGCAACCAAACGGTCTCATACTCCACAAAATCTAGCAGGATTTCTTCAGAGGTACCAGCTGGTCTAAGGAAAAGGTACCTCTCTCCAGCAAACCTTCCCATATATCCCTGTATCACTATGGCTACAAGAACACTTCTACTCTGACCAGGAGAGACTTAGCAAATCAAACCGGTTTTTCTATTCTTAGTTACAAAGGTCCTGCTTCTTATACCCTTCACATGCATGTGTATTTAAGTATATAATGCTCTCCAGTGAGTCTGGGATCAGTGAAGAACAGACACCTTCCCCGCTGCCAGCTGCTTCTGCCCCATGCCATGAGTGGTCAGCCAGCACGCAGGTTACAAAAGATCTGAGAATGAAGCTGAGAGTTGGATGTGTCCTGTTTGTCTCTGCAAAGCAAACACACTCCTGTTTCCATGAACACAGGCTCAAACAAGGAAAGATGAGATTTGCTAACAGCTCCACACCTCTTTCAACCAAAAATCAACTAAAATAACTTTTCCTTGTCGTTCTTTGAGATTTAAGTCTGGGCCATGCTACCAGTGTTTCCGTAAGCACCTGCGCTTCCTTGGGAGCCTTGTCACTAATTTTTGGAGGCATCCTTGGTTTGTAAAGCTTCTTACTTCTTGCAAGTGGTTTAAATAAAGGCAACACTTATACCCCTTCAACTCCTACATTACAAATGCCTGTTCAGGCATTTGTTGACAAATACATGCACCTCTGACAACTCTAGTAACACTCTACCAAGAATGAAAAATGTAGCTTATAGGAGGAGATAAAAAGAACAGAGTTATTTTTCTATCAGCAAAGTGTGGCTTTGATTCTGCTTGCTGCTGGGTATGCTAAGCACTTTGTCCGGGAGAGTCCAGAACTGACTGGAGCCTCCAGCACTCCTGCAGCATAAATATTAAATAACAACAATACTTCTCATCGACTTAGCGCTTATAGCTCAAAAGACAGTCCCCACAAAAATTAAAGAGCTATGACACAGTGAGTTATTGGGCTGTAACTGCAAATAATTCCCTAATGCGCACCCTGCTCAGAGTCAACAGAACAGAGGAAAGTATAGGCAGAGGAAACTTTTTCAACCACCAACAAACCAATAATAAGAAAAGGAAAGTCTGAAAGAATTAAGTCACTTGGAATTCTTCTCAAAACCTACAGAAAACACATTTGCCAGATCAAATATACTTCAGGTTTGTATCCAGCAAGCAACTGGATGAAGATGAAGCCTTACTAGATGACAACACATTTGGCTTGAGAAAGCAGACTGGGGACATTAGCCTGCAACCCACAGCCAGCATGCCAGGTATCAGATCCCCAGGTCCCACAGGGATGCTGTAGGGAGACACAAACATCCAGATTCCTGTAAATCTTGGATTTACAGGAATAAAAAGCATTTGGGGTGCTCTGAACAACATAAGTTCTGCTACAATGCCCTGGGGCTTGCCTAAGCCAAGCCACTGAGTGAAAAAAAAAAAACACTCAGATGACAGATTTCCCTAGTTTAGCTAATTAGAGACTAATAACTCACCAGTGCTCATCACCCAGGGGCTCACTGTGCATTTAACAGACTGAATTCAGTTGTCTCACACTGGGCAGACCATTCCTGGGGAGGAGGACATGCACTAGGCAGCTGCTTGTATTTGCTTCAAGCTGCCGCAGAACACACATCTCAGTTTACCGGCACTCTGTGCTCCTCCTTAAAGGGTGCTGAGCTGCCCAGTGGTGTGTTCTGATGCTGCAGCTGCTGTGGTCCTCTGCCCAGATAACTGCAGACAGCCTTTGTTCGGTTTCTACCCAGCAAACGGTGACTTGCCGGGCTGACCAGCACCATCGGCCACACAAACCATCACTGCTGATACACTGGGGACAGACATTAAGGAGATGCTGAGGACAGTGATGATGCTTGAGGTCTTCACCTTACAGAGGGGCATAAAGGAAGGGAGGAGAGCACATCCTGAGCCTTAAAACCAAAACACAGTCATGCTGTAAAAGGGAGAGAAGCTCAGCAATGAGTGGGAAATGAAATAAGCCAAATTTCAGAACAGCTACCCAGATTGGTCTCCGCTTTCTCTGTAGAGCCTCATATGCCAGACAGCAAGCCAGGGATAAGGTATTTGAATGAGACAGGACAGCAGTGGCAAGGCTAAGGATGAAAACTGATGCTGGGCTTTGACTATAGTTCTGCCATCAGGCTTATGAAGGCTGTACAGAGCCAGACTACCAGGGGCAGGCAGCTCAGTTTTCACTGGCTGACAGGCAATGCCTACCGTAAGCTGAGCATCCGATTTGTTGGGACAGTGTTATACCTTGCAAGACTTTGGGATCTATCTGAAAAAGCAGTGTCAAATTTTACACCATGTCATCATTTAGCACAACATTGACTGTTCTAAAGCAAAGCTCATACAAAGAAAAATGAGGTCTCATAGAGCCACATCATTCCTGGGAAACTTGAATAACATCCCTCCTTCCACCAAGGCCAGAAAACAAATTTCTTTGAGCCTAACACCACAGTATCAGTCTTTCAGCTCAACTGTCTAACAGTTGCTTGTTTCTACTGGATCACAAGCCGATGGTACTTACTTGTCTATTTTATGTGCTGCAATCAGATATATTGGCCCCATGGACACTTGGGGCAGTTCGTTCATTACTCAGAGGCTGACAAATGCAATACACCTCCCTTTAATGGAAGCAAGTGTAATACAATTCATAAGCAAAAATGAAGCTAAGCAGGAAAGGAAGAAAATTGAAAAGAACTGTTGGCCTGATGAATATGTATCTGCTAACAACAGTGCACTTTTCTAGCTGAGTGAGTTTAGCTGACTTTGGGATTCGACAAATTCCAAAGCCAGCACAACTGCAACAAATATAACCAACACAGTGATCTTACCCCACTGTTTTGGAGCACAGTAAAAGCAGCAATAGGGACAGGCAGGGCAGGGGACCTAAGAAGGTGGTGACAAGAGTGGGAGATTAGAAACAGCCCATGTTTGGTGTTCACGACAGGTCTGTCCTGCTATGAGCTGCATCCACATCACCTGCCCTGCTCTGGTCTCTGCCAGTGGAGCTTTGGGTGAACCAGACTAGGAAGGAAAACTCAAGTGTTGCTTCATTAAACTCTGGCAGACAGTCCGATACTCTGCATGTCTGAGCCCTTAACATCACTTGCAGAGCAACAATTCCCAAATGCAGAGGTGAATACACACATGGAGACATAACAGAAACAGAATTTAATTTAAAAAATAAGTCAGTAAATTCCACTTCCCATTTTACAGCACAGAGAAGCAGAGGCACAGCAAGGCTTTCACCCACCCCAGAGTCCATCCAGGCTCCTGTGGTACTTCCAATGCTCCTCTCAGGGCAGCAAAAACCCTCCAGGAGCTCCTTGGTGGCAGGACAGTACTGTGAGACCCAGTTTCTCCTAGAAGGTCACAAGGTACAGAAGGAATAAGGGCTGAATCTTCAATGAATGAATGCCCAAGCAGTCAGGAGATGTGTGAACATTTACATTTATGAACCTAATATATCTAACTCAGATAATCTACAGGGAGCCTCAGGCTACAAAGCCTACAACCCCCTGAATGCGGAAGCTGAACATCCCAGGTTCTCCACCAACCCAGGACACCTGAGTTGTGTGTCTAAGGTGGGTGGTGAGGATACCTTTCCTCCCCAGAGAAAAAAACCTTTGACAGTGCTCACACCACAGCAGTGGTGTGCCAGCCCCAGGAGTGCACAGCTACACACCATTTCATAGTCCAGAGAGCTGCCTCTGTACATGTGCTGGGCTCTCTGCTGACACTGGACTTTATACCAAGAGCTGCCCCATAGAACAATCCCTGCCAGTCATTGCAGTTTTGGATTAACTTGGTTTGAGATTTGCAACAACGCCCACACTTAACCTGGCCTCATGGGACAAGTCCTCTTGCCACAAAACTGTCTTGTGCAAACAAGTCTACTTCAATATTCCTTCTCTCTCCTCTCTGGGACCTGTCCCCAAGAAACCCTCATCCCCAGCAGTCCCTGCACATCTAACAAGCACCAGGTAGCTGGACCCTGGCAGCAACACCCTGCCTCCCACTCAGTGCAAGTGTCCCATCAGGACACCTCACATGTGTCCTGTGTCTGCCTTCATCTTCACAGAAGATATTTGGAAACCAGCTGGCAAATGAAGGCAAGACACTGTCAGAAAGCTGGCTGCTCCAGCTGGGACTCACTGTCCAAGGCTCCCTCTGCTTACAGACAAGAGGGCACAGAAGGCAGGAAAGCAACATTAGGACTTTGCAATCTGCTCCAGCTTCCTACCAGTCTCCATGTGGGATATGGGACATCACTCATGACATGGAAAGCTCTAGTTGTCCTGGCTTCCTCCCAGTTCCTGCATCACCATTGCTGTCAGAAGGGGAACCAGAGCTGGGTCAGTGCCTGCATGGCATTTGTCCAACACTAGAATTTGATCCTGGCCCAAGGTAACCCAAACTGAACATCAAAACTGTGAACTTCCACTGCACCAAAAAATAAAATAAAGCTTCAGAGAGACCCTAGGAGAACATTGCAAGTGTACATCTCCAAACAGTAGAAATTAGGAGTAGAAATTAGTCCCTGTGGGTGTTACTCAAAGTGGCCCAATTCCTGGTGGAACAATTTGCTCAATAACACTGAGACCACAGTGACTGCTGCAATGTTACTGGGATATCTCTGTACACTGTGTTATTAACCAGTGTAGGAGGGAGCCCAGAGTTTTGGGCCCACATAATTTTTTCTTTCACAACCGAAACAGACAAGGGTGCAGCACACAACCCCCATTTACCGCTCAGTGATGCACCAAGATCCAGACAAGGGACAGATCTCCCAACATCAGAGGAGGTGCTGGATCCCAAGACACAGGCAAATGAGATTCTTCTAAGGCACCAGAGGAAACAAGTCTATGGATTGACAATAAAACCCATCCTTTTATATGTATCAGCACAGCTCTCTGGAACAATCCTAAAGCAGTATTGCTGGAGCCTTGCACTCATGTCCTCACTCCCAAGAAAAACTGCACCAGCAGCTAACAGACTCCATCTCTCGACCTCCTGATAGGAAATCACCATTCTGCAGTATTTGGTGGGAAACTTCTGGCCATAAGTCCACAGATAGTGTCCCTGCATTGTCAGTGAAGCTATATACCAGACCATTTGACTGCAAAGGTAGAGGGCAAGAAGAAATAATCAGTTACACTTTATTCTACTATTCCATAGCTAAAACTAATTCTTTAAAGACATAACTATTCTGGGACACTTCTGTCATTCCTCCCTTCATTAATGCCATATATCAGTCCATAAAAACAGAAAAATGTTGTGAGTTATTTCTCCTGGGAAATTATAATAGGCTGTTGAAGACGTTCCTCACATTTCTGCTACCCAAAAGGGAAAAAAGAACTACTGGTTAAAAGGATATGCTTCATTACCCACCCTCACAGGCTACTGCTACACGCATATGAGCCTCAGGACACCTCGGGAGCCAGCGAGCTGCCTGGACTAGCATGTTCTCTATAGGATGGGAGTTGAGTCAGAGCATGGAAAACTACCACGGATGCTAACCAGGACAGAAATAAAACTATGCAGTGCTGTGACCATGATATTGCAACACTTCTAGCTTAACATCAGCCTCAGACTGGCTAAAACTGGCAGGTGGCATAAAATAGAGAAGGTGGATGTCTGATGACACAGCACAACAACCCCAGCTGTTGTACCCTGGCTTTGCTACAGCATAAAACAATGTGACACAGAAGGGGACAGCACACCATGACTCAGATACAGAAGTTATCTCTATGCAAGAGCTCAACCGTAAATACATTCTGATTGTTATTTCCCTCCCTCTGCCCCTAAATAATGAAAATCTGCTCTTTTTCCACCAGCCTGAATAAGAAAAGCCAGTCTTGAAAATCTGGGCACCACCAATAGCTGGCCAAATACCCTGATTTGTTTTGTAGAGGGGGAAAGGTGATCCACAGAATGGAAATCACTGCTCAAAGCAGACAGAAAACCAAAGACTAATCTGGCAACAACAGTACCAAAAAGACACTCCAAGTGTATCCTGCTAGTTCAGGGCACTTAGGAGAAAGGCAGTGCCAAAGCCAACATCTGCCTCTTTCCACAAATAACTGAGCCCACAGCAAGCAGTGGGATGTACCACAGCTCCCACAGGAGATTGTACCTTCTGCCAAAAACTGAAGCGCTCTGCAGTAACCCCTCATTTGGATGGGGACCAGCTTGGTTCCCCAGCTGACGCAGAGGTTTGCAGGAACAAACACCACTGTTACCTCCTGGCCCAACCTCTGGATCAAAACCAGCAGCAGTTTCATAACGTGGACATCTTGAAGACAACCTCCATCAGCTCAGAGTTAACACATGGCACTGAGGAGTCACTGCCAGGCAATGACAGGACAGGGATGACTTGTCAAGGTCAGTGGAATGGTAACAAATCCTCGTCCTCCCTTCCCTCTGGTTTCCATTTCCGAGGAGTCAGCTCCCACATGTCTGCAATGTGACTTACAGCTAAGCTGTGGTGGGGAGGATGCAGCAAAAAGCAAGGCCTTTGTCCTTTGGTAGCCACCTGGGCTTCTATCACAGCTGCTTCTGCTGACATATCATGTGTATTTGCAAAAATAAATTAAAGCAAATTTGAGATGTGCTCAGAAAGTCAGAGTTGCATAACAGCTTGTTTCCCACAGGCTTGGACGGCTGCTCAAAATGTTCAGTCACATGGTTATTCCAAAAATCACTGCCTTCTCTCTTCTGTTATTATTTTCCTCCATAAGTTAACCCTACACAGACTGCAGGGACCTGCTGCAGCTTCTACAGATAGCAACACCTGAAAAAAACCAGCAGCTAATGGCCCACTTACACAGCAGAACTTCTGCGCAAACACTGCAAAGCGTCTCTGCCCAGAAAGTGTTTCCAAGACTGTCCTGCCATCCGCTCCCTAACTGCTGGAAACAATTATTTCCTCTAGTCAATTGTTAGCAAGGTTTTTTATTTCTACAGGGTGCTCCCAGACATCACAGGTGGTCAGTGGGAAGAACAGACAGCCACTTTTGGCCAGAAGGTCTGTAGGGCAGCAAGGCCTCAGCTTTGGGGGGAATTCTCCCCCCACTTGCCATTTATGTGGCAAGAAGGGTGTCTGTCCAGGCTAAAGGTTATGAGGCCATCACCAGAGAGAAGGTTATGAAAATCAATAGCAGTGGATTTTTTGATTCCACAATTGATAAAGAGGTGAAAATACTACCATTTGAGGTAAAGACACCCATATCTCAGGAAGAGAAGAAAGACATAAGAAAAATCTGAATGTGAAGCTGATTGTTCCATAAATAATTGAATTAATGGAAATCAAAAAGTTGATAATGCTGGACAATGCAGAAGGAGAGAGACTCATGTAGTAGCCCACTTATATTCAGTTCTAGAACAAACTGTAACATTAACACAGCATTTAGGAACAACTTCCATCAAGACTTGAGGCCAGGCTACACTTCATGTCCATACATCCTGACGGTCCTGAGTACCAGGTCTCAGTACCATGGGCAGCCAGACTTCCAAACCTCACCTTAATGGACTTCAGGAGCTCAAGAGCAGGTTAAACTCATTGTAGAGACAATCTAACTAATGAAGCAGGAACCCTGGGACACACTCCAAAACCAGCTCTGACACACAGCAGGATGCTCTTTCTGCTCAGCTGATCAGCTTCCACTCTCAACAATATTCCAGTTGCTCTGACACAATCTCTTGGTCACATCACACTGCTGTCAGCTACAGTGGTGTAAAACTGCAGTTGTGCTGACACTGGTGACTCTCAGCCTTATATGGGCTATAAGAATAGCCAAGAAGAGAACATCATCCCCTTCCCTATGAAAAATAATAGTTTCACCTATTTTGAAAGAAATAAGAAGTTGGAATTATCTCAGTAT
Organism: Columba livia; assembly: GCF_036013475.1. Classification (NCBI taxonomy): domain Eukaryota; kingdom Metazoa; phylum Chordata; class Aves; order Columbiformes; family Columbidae; genus Columba; species Columba livia. The sequence goes on from NC_088614.1 coordinate 11,689,112, forward strand.
TTACTCCAAGATGAGGGACTTCGCATTGCTCAGACTGCAGGCACTCTTCGTCTCAGACCATGCAAATGCTCAGGATCGGGGCTCTGGTTGATTGAAGGACATGGGGTTTTGCTTGCATAAACAAAAAATCTGTGCAAGAGAACTCAATCTGTTGAAACCTGCCAGCCTTGTGTCCAGGCTCACAGGTGACACTGGACGGGAGATTCAGACATGATGTAAGTCCAGGTTATATGAAGGGACTGGTATTTCTGTGATTAAACTTGGGCTGAATCCAGTTTCCTTTCCACAAAGGACCATTTCATCCTTCAGGTCAATACACAAACGGACAGTGCTCTAATATCCTTTGTTAATCCCCATACAGTATGTGCAATGCGTGCCCTTACATGTAATAATCAATACTTCTGAACACTATTAAGGGCACTTAATTGTCCTTAACTTATATAAACTTATATAAATTAAGTGCCCTTAATTTATAGCCCTTGCAGCAGAGCTCAGCTTTAGGCAGGTTTTGCTGTCTATAGGGAGCCCACAGCTCAGAAATGCTTCTTGCAACCAACTCTCCCCACATCACTAGAAACCCACATCACTAGAAACTAGCTGATGCAGGGATCTGCCAAGTGACCTCATTCAGGAAGGAGGAGGAGGAGGAAGAGAAGGTCTCAGCTATCACTTACCACTGGCTCAATGGCAAAAATATCATCAGAGAAAAGCATGGAATCTCCTTGCACCTTTGCCCTCTGGTTCTGGAAGGTGCGTGAGAGAAGGGAAAGGCGTTCTTGGAGAGCGGGGTCCACCATGCACTCCTTGAGAAAATAATCCCTCTTGTCCTCTTCCTGCCTCTGCAGACTGCGACACAGCCTGCAGTCATGGGGAGAGACAAACCAAGCAGATAATTTAATAAACAACATGTTTGCAGAGACTGCTGTGTAAGTGCAGGGGCAGCAGCACAGTCAGAGGAACAACAGCACAACAAGGGGCTGACCCTGAGGCACAGGGCCCCAAAATGGATCAGATTATCACTTTCTGCTTGTTGGCATAGCAGGTAGCATTACTCCACACCTACAAGCTAACAAGGTCTTTTTGAAAGCTAAGAGTCCTCAAGAGAACCTTCTGGCTCAAAGCTACTGCCACAACTGATGGAGAATTCACCAAGCACCTCAACTGGCTTTTCCTACCATAGAACTGCTCAGGGGAGGCAAATATAATAACAGACAGATCAAGGAGCACCCACTGCAGAACATCACTGGAAGGTGAGAGGAAGCTCGGTTTCAGCTGCAGGTTACTGGCATTACCCTTTCTCTTCCCTTTCGGACCTGCAGGGATAACCAAACTATATTTGCTCTCTGTTCCCTATACTGCTTTCCACCCAAGGATACTGAAGCACTTTAAAAGCAAACCAATGGATTCAGGCATTGCATCACTTACGTTAAAATAATGGGTTTATATGTAGGAAAACAAAGGCTCTGAGCAAGGAAGAGACTTGGCCCAGCATCACCCAATAAAGAAGTCAGGACTTCTGACTTCTTTAAAGCATCTCCAAATCCAAACCTTACATCTGCCTTTGAACCACCTTATCTTTTTCCTCTTTTTGGCCTCCTTTGCAGAGCTTTGACACAGTTAATCTCTCCTTTGCTTGGTAATGGTAGTAGAAATAATTCCAGTGTTTAAAGATCACAACTAAGAGATGAGAAGGGAATGGTGCTGCAGAGCAGTTGCTTCCTAGCTAGCATATTGCTGTCCTCCCTTCACGCTCCAGTCCCCTGGCCATGAAGAACCCGCAGGTGACAACTCTGGGGGGATGAGCGGAAAGCTCCATATGTACCAAATTGAGGCAATGTAGTATAAACAGGATAGTGATCATCACCCAGCTAAATTCAAATACAATTAGAAAGGAAATACAGTAACAGACATTACCAGCTGCACACAGACAGAGCCCCAGGCAAATGCTGTCACCAGTACCAAAAATACTTGCTGCAGCTACAGCTCCCCACGGAGCGTGATTGGAAATGTGTCTCCATGGCTGACCTATCAAGCTGTGCATGACGAGGGTGTCCAGCCACAGATGAGCAACCCTCAACTCCACCAACAGACAACAATTCTACCATTACCCCCCAGAAAGTCCTGCAGGAGGGAGACAGAGCAAACCCATGGATAGACTTTCTAATAATTGGGCCTTTTGGGTCACATCCCACTGCAGGTTCCTGTGCTGCCTTCTGCCACAAAAACGTCCTCCCTGATCCAGAATCCCAAAAACTTCTCTGACAGCAAAACAGTGACCTTGGAGCTATGACCACCCCTAAGACTTCAAAGTAAGGAAGAACAAAACAGCCTCAGAGTCTATGACACAAGCTGGCACAAGATAAAATATGATTGGAAAAGAAACCAGGTCAAATTCTGCTGTGGGGAAACCTGGTTATTTCTGAGGGGAAAGAGAATCAGTTGGGGTTGAGACCGAAACAGGCAGGTGGAAAGAAATGACAAAGGAATGGTCCAGGGAAGTACCAAGAGAAGGTCATGAGATTTTCTTTTAACACGGTGAGCTTGAACAGAAGTCACACACTGTGTAATTAAAAATAGAGAACAATGGAAAACTAGTTTTGGCCTTCAAGGCATTTCTGACCTAATTATGCTGATCTTTATTTGCTCAGAAGCCCTTTAAAAGTGTTCCAGTTTAAGGCACTTTCCTGATCAGCTATGGGTTCTGACTAGCTCCTATTTACCTTACCTACATCCATCCAAATCCAAAAAGTCACACAAGGATTCCCTAAATCCCCCAAGCTGTTAAGTGCAATTTCCCATTCTCTCCCCACTATAGGCTGTTTCTCTACTGCCTGAAACGGGAATTTCAAAGCTTCAAAGACACAAAGACCCTGCTTCATCTGTTAACACCATGAAAACGGGTTGCTGAAGCCCAAATGCACATCCCAGGTCCCTGGGCTGCCCCACCTTCCCCACAGAACCCTCCACCTCCAAACTCTCCCCAGCCTCCAAGGAAGGGCAGAAACACCTTGTGCTTAAATCAGGACAGTGCAAGGCAAATCAACAGCAGGGTGGGCTCAAACCTCTGGGCCAGTGAAGTGCTCTACCTTGCACATTGCTGGATGAAGAGCCTGCCATCTCAAAGCTGAAGTGGAGGAAATTGCAGGGACTATCCTAATAGTTACGTTACCAGCAGCTATGTTAAGTTCCAGATAATGAGTGCTGACACTTTCTTCAGCCTCATGTACCCTCTGTAGCCCAGGGATCTCTGGACCTCAGTGGTTTGTGCTCCCACAAAACGTAAATTTGCTAGTTGGTCATTGCAATCAAGCTTTCTTCCCCAAATGATCACCCTCAGCTGGAATATGGGTAGAGCTGGGATAGGAAATACTGAGCTCTGTTACCCTGAAGCCCAGGGACACATACCCTGACACTGTGGATGGTTTACTTGTCCTAAACCATCCAAAAGCACCAACATCCCTCTGAGGCCATACATTAGTTTTACCCTTGAGCAGTATACCTTATTGAAATCAACATTTCAAACAAACCTCAGCTTCTGCTGATCCTCCTCTTCCTGATTAACAAAGGCCTTCCACTGGAAGTGGGCTATGATTTCACTCCGATTGTGGATGACCACGGATCTGTGGTTTGACAGCGTGAGGTATGTCTTCTCAACTGTCACAGAGTTCCTGTCCAGCCTGATGTTGACATCTACAGCTGCTCCATAAAGGCTTGTGTGAATATCTTCACCTGGAACAAAGAGTAGTCTTTGCTTATCTTACTTGTGGAGGGAAGTACAAGGAACAGAGCAAACCACAGGTAACAGAAGAAATTGTCACAGCTCTTAGCAGTATCAACAGCTCCACAGATCAGCACGTTTATCACATTCTGATAGCTGCCTATGTACAGAACGAGAATATCCTGGACAGTACCTTAAGCACCTTATTTCTGAGTACGTTTGTAGAGATTTATCCCCAAGGTGACAGTATTTACAGCGAGATTTTTCAGGTGTGCCCAGGTGGCCTTTGGGTTGCCATCCTACTCAGGTCAGAGGGAATTCTGCATCCGAGCTGTCCAGGCGACTTTGAGGAGTCCCATGTGGGTCACAGCTCACCCAGGGTCTCCTGCAGACACACCACCAGTGTCATCTCTCTCCTGATTCCCTGTTGCTGACAAACAAAGGCGCCTGGGGACATGCAGGCAGAACAGGGAGGTTCAGAGGAAGAAGCGAAGTGACAGGCCATCGCAGGATGAATGGTCTGGGAAATGTGAATAAGGTAAAAAAATCATCATGATTTGCCACAGAACAGGAACCCAAGGGCCCAAAATGGTTTTATTAGTAAGAAATTACACAACAGTAGTAATACTTCTGCAGAGAATACTCCTTCCTTTGTAACACACTGCCATTGGCTGCTGCAGATGCTAACAGCTATAAATCCAGAGAGCAACCGGACAAATTCTTGGAAGATGAAACCATCAGAAGCTATTAGACAAAGATGAGAATAAAGCCTCCAGCACAGAAAAAACACTGACACCAGAGCCCCCAGGGCAGAAAAAGCATATGCGCTGCCTGTTTCTACACGCTTTACTGAGCATCCCTTATAGCTGCTCTCCTGGAGCTGGGGATGCAGGCAGCCTCACGCTCCTGGCTGCAGGACTCTCTTGAAGGCCAGAGGGTCTGCTGGAGCGCTTTCGACCACAAAGAGAAGTATTTGACGTCTTGCTGAACATATAAACCCAGAAATTGCTGGGTACAGTAGAGCATGGAGAGATGCCGGCGTAGAGCTGTCTGCCAGGCAGATGAACCGACACTGAGAGCGGAGCTGTCAGGGTCGGCCAAGGGCAGCTGCAGACTTCATGTCTTGGGTGCTAAATTAGATGTGACATTTCATTTAAGACTCTTGGTTGTTTAATATATAAGTTTAAAAAATATAACTGTACTATAACAGTGATGTAGCACTAGGTATTTCACTTGACAGGGTAATGTCCACGGTGTGTAGTTTGGGATGCTTTGCTGTCATGAAAGCACATTTACTGAATTGGAACATATCTGCCCTATCATTATTTACACAACACGATCTTATTACAGGCTGTCAATTCTCTCATTCTTACACACTTCTGATACATTTCCCACCAGTGGCAGGACATACTCCCCCTTCGCAACCCAATCAAAACAAGACCTGAACTTGAAAATAAAAGCTAGACATTTTTGTACAGCAGTAGAGCAGATGCTTTGGGTTGTGCACCCCTGAATGATACTCTTTGACACAGCAGAAACCCCACCGTACTCTATTCCAGGACCCATCTGCACAACTATGGATGTATCTGAACACATCATGATAACTTTTCATAACCTAGTAGAATGAAATCTATCTTTGAGTCAACCTCTGTGGGGGCTGCTGGGCAGGAAAAAGAGAAAAAGAGGAAATCTACAGAAGAGCTAAAACACCCTTCTGAATTCTTCTAATACTACATGATCAGCCTGGTGGCAAGAGAATGGTTTTCAAAGCAGCACAAATTGTTTTCTAATAGAAAGACAAATCTTGTTTAGCCTGGAAGTATAGCTCAATGAATGGATGAGCAAACCTTTGAATAAGATTTCAAAACAAATTTGGGGGTTTATGAAGAATGGTTTGCTAGTATTCAACAGCTGGTACTTTCCTGCATTGATTTCTGCTTTAAATACTAGGAAACTGGTAGCCAGATTGATTAGACTGAATAGAAACAAGATAGCACTCTGCTGCATTTTGTCTTCACTGAGAGGTATTCTTCCTTTCTCCCTGTCGCTCCCTCTTTGCTGAATTTGGATTTAAGATCTTCCGGGTGCATGAGTGCCAAATTTGGACTATTTGGGGAGCGTGGAAAGCAAGTTTAATTTCATTTGCCCAGTTTGTCAAAAGACTGTCCCTTGCTCTCATCTTTTCTATGAACACAACTGAAGAGAGACAAGTCCTGCTGCTTTGTCAGTGAAAATACAAGCAAGCAGTGAAAGAAGAGCTCTTCACTCTAAGGAGTGTTATTGTACTTCCACATCAATCTGTGATAAGTAATACTTTTGCTCATGCTACTGTCATATCCAACTGCTTCCCATTCTTGTTTTTCACCCAGCATGCCAAGGACTGCCATTACCACTTCACCACAGGAGTAACCAGGCTAAGTGACCCCTGACCAGCTAGAGGAGTCACCTACAGCTGCATCCGGCCCTCCCCACCAGATGCTTTTTGCTGCACCTCCCGCAGAGCCACAGCTGGATCAGAGTCAGGAGCATCAGTGGCATCACCCAGGAGGTGCGCTGGGGCTTCACCAGCCTGTGAACTGCCACCTGTCAGACCCCACGCTTGGATTTCCAGCACTACAGCAAAACATGTAGCAGCAACAGTGTTTTTAAGTGTTTCTTCAAGGCAGCGTTCACAAGCTACCTTCAGACACTTAAATCATCACATTATTTACTCCAGCCCTAAGAGCAGCTTGTTTATAAACCTCACCACTAAATAACTGTTGCTGCTAACAGTGATGTTTCTAAAGAATCATTCCCAGGCTACAACAAAGATCAGGGCACTCTAATCATTACTACTGCCACAATTGTTGCTCTTAACAGCCCGAAGTCTCCAGCCTCAGCAAACCCCCCACTGAGTCCCTGTCACACATTGCAAGAGGAGAGTCTCTACTCCAAAGACAATACAAGGAACCATAAGGTAATAGATGGGAAGGAAGAGAGCGGTAGAAAACAACAACCAGCCAGCAGCAGTCTATGGGACAGGTTACAGGCTCTTCAGACAGCTTTCCTGCACATTATAAGTCACCTTATTTTCAATCAGGTTCATAGTTGTGCATCCTTCTGTAATGGGGCACCCAAAGTACTCCCCATTACCTTCCCTGCACCATGCTCAAGAAGATCTGTTTGCCTTGTTATAGGATGAAATACTGTGACACAGGAATATCCGGGAGCCAGCACAGAGCCTTTGTTCTGCCCAGCGTGAAGGAGCCTCGCAGAATATATTGAAAAGGACAATGAAACCATCAGATGATGAAAGGTTGTGCTGCTGCATATCCAGGATGCCGCAGGCTATTTTTAATCATTATTGCTACTGGAATAATGATGCACTGAGGTACCTGACTGGCTGAAACATTGCTTTTCAGAAAATAGTGCAGGAACTTTCATTCTGATTGCCTGGCAAAGACATGCCCAATATACCACTTTATAAATCAATAACCCTTCAAGCTGTTCTTTTGCTTCTCAGCAGATGCTGATTGATCCACAAGGAAAGGAGGCTAATGAATGGTCAGTTCTGCCCTGAAACGCATCCAGAGTTAACAACACTGAAGAACATGTTAGTGATTTCTACTGATAATAGGGCAGACAAACTGCAGTTGAGGATGACCTGAAACAAGAGATGAAAACCACATCCTTCCAGAAATCTTTCACGTGCTAAAAATGGGATATGTGCAGTCACGTGGAAGTCAGTTTCTGTGCATACCTGCGGATGAAAAAAAACAGCCAAAAGGAGAGGTTTTTTTAGCTTTCAAATGACCCTCCTAGTATACACACCCCAGTCAGTGCTCATGGAGTGAACTCCATGTGAGGCTTCAGCAGGGTTTTGTCAGGAAGGGTGTTACATAGTTGTGGGACTATAAAGCTGTGCAAAAAAACCTCAAGCAAATGAAGCACATACTTCATTCTCCTTCTTCTACCCTCAAAGTGACAGACCATCTGTCTTGAAACACAAGACCCTTGAGAGCAAACAAAGGCCATACTCTGTCCGCAAGAAGCAGAACAAGCTTATCTAAAGCACTGTAAAAAAAAAAAAATCACTATTACAAACAGTTCTACAGAGAGGGAAAACAAACAGTTGTCACTTATTAGCTGTTTTGACATGAACATTTGGGAGACCAATTAGACTACCCATCAATCTCATTGATTTAGACTACAAAAGCCTATAACCAATCAGTTGTATAAATTAGTTACCAATCCTCAGTCTGTTGCAGAACTGCTACTGTTACAATGCCAAGTCAACATGTAATTGCACAAGCACCTATTTACACCTTTTTTGCCTACAATATATGCCTCCCTCCGCTCATTCTGAAGCAGACATACAAGAACATAAGTCATAAACCAGACACAATGCTGGGAATTCTCATGAGTGAAGAAAGAAAAGCCCAATCTGCACTCACCACCTACAACCAGCACAAAGAAAAAAATCCCTTAGCAAAGTTTTTAAATGCCTTAGAGTCCAAGGAAAAGCTAAAGAAACCTCTTGAATAGTTGCAGAATCAGATTCCGGCTTACACCTTAAGATGACACAAGAAACAAGATCTTATTTGAAAACTCACAGAATAAAGTATGTTTCTAACCACTCACCACCACTAAACACAAATTAAAAAGAATACATCACTTAACACACTATAGTGAAGCTTCAGAGGCAAAAGAGGCAGCTGCTTCATAGGAAGCAGATATCCCCACCTCTTAGCACTTGTAAGAAGCCTCTATAAATCTGCCTTATGTTGAAGGAATGGAGAATTGCATGAACACTACAATCATGAATAGCAATGGCACACAACGGTGGCCACAGAAGCTCAGGGTCTGTAGCCACAAATTTAGCTCAATAGTAACTTAACGCTACTCATAGCAACATCAGAGCCCTGCTAAACACTCGCACAAGACTAAGATTAGAACCAGAAAATGGTTTTGCTATTCCTACCCTGGTATCCTGCACAAGAAGGACTCAGATAACTATCTAACAAGGGAGCAAGTTTGCTCATGGAAGTATTGAGTCTCCTTCATTCCACCTCCATTCGAGCTGAAGTCAGTACAAATTGAGAGCACTCAGCAACTTGAGTGATCCCAGGAACATAAAATGCAACACAATGAGGGCTAAACCTCAGTTAAACCCTGCTGCCTATCCACATCTATCAGTGGATTTACAAAGACGAAAAAAAGAGAAAGGAAAAGGCTTGATCTAGAGACTAAATCAATAGGATTTTCATTTCATTTTCAAACCAGTTCCTGGAAGCCATTGATTGCAATGCCAGCCTTGCAAGACAGATGACGAGACCTTTGGTAGAAAGGGGGTTCTTAAAGGAAAGAGAACAGAGCGATGCAAAGGTGCATGTTTTCTCCAAAGTCTACACAAACAGATTAATATCACAGATATTAATCTTTTCTCAGATGCTTTATCCTTGTGGGTAGCTGAGATTTGCAGAGGTGCTGGCACATTCCTGCTACAGTCACTTTTTCAGCCTCAAAGAGCAATAAACAACCAGGGCTGGGATTTAATGAGTTTCCTGCATGTGTACAGGGAATCACTAACACTGCCAAGCCCTTGCATGGGTGGCCTCATCTGCCAAAGTAAGCTGATTCAGCTAAAACCAACATCAAGTTAACCTAAAGAAAGGGATTCAGCATCCCAATATGTTTACATTCCCAGCTGACAGCCCCATGCAGATCCAGTCAGGAGCTGAACAGTCACTAACACAGCTGGCGACTCCCCCTGTCCTCTTTGCATGTGATGCAGCCTCTAGGAGAGTTTATCCCCACTGCCAAGATGCAAAGGCTTCGCTTCCCCTGCTGCCAGTCAAGCACACCCGGTTCTGCAGTTACCCATCATCTTCACCAAACCCAAATGGCTCTAATACATCACTTCAAACTCGCTGTCATTCCATGGGTGACTAAAGAGCTCCACCACCAGCTCCCTAATTAGTAGTTTTTAAAATATGCCTTAATTTTTCCAGTGATCTCATGCCTCATTTTCCCCATTTGAAATTAAACGTCAGTGTTTTCTCCAGCTGGCAGTTATCACTCATGGCTCCAGAGGCTGCTGCAGCTCAGAAGAGCTGTTGTCTGTGGTTAGACCAAGAAGGGCAGAGGCATCTCAGGGCAGTGGGTCAGGGCATCCTGTGTAGGGTAGAAGACCTGGATTCACCTCTGATACCCCCCTGAAACCCTGAGCATCGCTGCCACACTAAGTACAGCGATTCCTATTCACCTCAAGATGTACCCAGGAATTTTTAAACTCTTTTTTCTTCTTACATTGCCCCAAGGAAATCACATCTATCCTACAAACATTTGTGCTGGCTTAAAGGGGAAGATCATAGATGTGCTAATCTTGCTGCAGACACCAACAGGGCTAACAGTCACAGACAAAGTCCACAGAGGCAGATACTGCTCAACCCAAACTGCACAACATGGTAGTTCTTTGGTGCCAAAAGCCCCTGCAGCAATGCCCTCAGCACAGCCTAAGTACGTGGCTGTTGGCCAATCTGCAGGACTGAAGAGGACCACAGGAGAGACTGGAGGGACATCTCAGGTCAGGGTTTCCTCCTCCAAAGCTGCAGCCTAATACTATGTAATATGAGGCTGATGTTCTGCCTCACATCAAAAGCAAGCAGCAAGGGGAGGGAGGAAACAACCCTGGGGACCCAATACTTTCAGGGTGAGCCAGCAAAGCTCAAAGGCAGGGGAATAAGACAGCCAGACCCTGCCCTGATCCTGGGCAGGGCAAGGCTCAGCTCCACACCACCTCTGCATTTGGAGTGTGCTGCACTGGAGAAACATTTAGCTGCTCTCTTCTCCCAAATAGGAACAACCTGAATTTGGCAGAGAGCAAGCTTTGCTCCCTCGGGCTCAGGAGGGGAGGCATTACTTTACCCACTTCCTACAAGGACAGTAACTAAACCAATGCAGGAAAATTAATCCAATCTGATTGACAGCTATGAAGCTGGAGGCAGAAACTGTCTTCTACCTGCCCACATCTTCTACCTGCCTTTGGAGTAATTAATTAAGGAGCTGAGGCTGAGCTCTGCCTTGCCCTGGGCTTGCAGAGCCACAGAGGATGCTCTGAGCCTAGGTCTCTGATCCACAGCAAACACACTGATATTTGCTTTAGAAAAGCTCCTGCTCAGGAACTGTCAGCCCTCCCGTAAATTGTGTAGGAAGTTGAGGGAAAACAGGGTATTAATCTGCCAAACACCCAGATGGTTCCTCAGCCGGCTTTTAGCATGAGGCTGGAGGCTTCCAGCAAGACTGAAAACACTAAGAACTAGTCTGGAGCCACAGGCTACATCTCTTCTGGGGAAGCTGCTTTCTGGAGCTCTGCACCAAGGGGAGACAGGACAGTAATAGAGCAGACATTACTGCTTGAGGGCTGGCTCTTAGTTATGCTGTCTGCTAAAATTCACATACGAGTACTGGCTCTGATCTCTCCCCTCAAAGAGGGTGAGATCCTGCCCCCAGGCTTTCGCTTCTGTATTATAGCCTCACAGAGCCACTGAAGGAAAACAATCTGTATAATTACCCTTATTACTGACAGCAATAAAAGCATCTCAATATATAGTGTCTGTTAAGCATGCACAAGCTCAGTGGGGCTTTGCTAATTACTGAAGTCTCCTGTACTGACAAAGGGATCCCAAGGGATGCAGCAACCGATGGGAAAAAACCCTGTAGGGAGGACTTCCAGTGCCGCACAGCAGATCTCCCAGTCTTAGAAGCACGTTGTAGCCCTTGTCACAGAGTCCCATGGGCACCGCAGGAACCCACAAGCAGAAAATCTGGCCCTTACACCTTGAAGACCACCCAACATATCACACTTCGAGACTGAAGTCTAATGTAAGTCAGGGTTTAAGGAGCTCTGAGCAGAGAAGTCATTCTCCTTCCAAAACTCCCAGCATTTCTTCAGCATGTCCTGTCTCCAGTAGCCACCTTTACTTGCATGGAGCATCTGCTGTAGCTGTTATTGTTTCTGGGTGCTACAGGACTGATGAGTTTGTTTCTCAGCTCCAGCACAGCTCTGGGAAGCCGTCACACATCTCCTTAACCAAGTGTCCCTGAGCAAAGCTCACGCTCCCACAGCAAATTTGTGATATATGGTCAGGTTGCAATGAGTGTTTTAACTGCAAACTGGGTTTGATGTACAAACAGTAGCACTCAGGGCAACCAGCTTGGGCATCTCACTTGAGAGCTAAGAGAATATCTGAGCTTCATGAATACTGACTTGTTTGAAGTGAGACTTAACTCCACAAACTTACCTTCCCTCATCCGCATGGGGAAAAAATCATCTGGGAAAGGCTAAGCCACCAACCAGACATACAAGTGATCCTGAACACAGAACTCTTTCCAAATCAGTATGTGTGCTCAGCACCAGGCTTCTGTGTTTGCTTAAGCAATGCCAGGGACAGATTTGACCCAACTTCAGCAAAAATTCAACCGCAGTAACATGCACCTGATCCTGTGCAAGTTACACTGACAGCAGCATGATTCATTGAGAATTAACTGCCACTTGTGAGCTGAGCAAGTCAATAGAGATATAGAGTAAAGCCAGGAAAATGCCACCCAAAATCCTAAACTGCTCTTTTGCTCTTAGCACTTCTGTTTCATAACAAAGTCTGTTGGCAGCTCTGGAAGAGCAACACAGCTGCTTTTTGTATGCGAGTCACAGGGAGTCCGACTCAGTGCAGGACAAATTAGCCAGGGCTTGCCATGCAAGGTTGGGAAACATTGTTTAGTGCTCTGTTCTACACCTGTAATAAGCAGCTTTTAGGACTGATTGATTAAATGCTTTAGTTTCACTTTAGCAATTAATCTCAGCAGCCTTTTACCTATTCGTATGCTTCAAAGCTAGAGAGATAATCCCTTAATTATTCCCTTGCTCTCCTTAATCTGTGGTTTATTTAAAAATAATCACAGTGTTGTACTGACAGGCAGGAATGAATCCTGGGTTCACCTCCCAGTTAGCTGCACATGTTCCTGGGAGGTCACCCATCTCAGAGCCAGCAGGTTATTTGATCCCTGTAGCCTATCCATGGAAACTGCTTTTGCAAATATTAACCATGGAGGAACCAGGTGTTTCAGTCCAGCAAGAACAAGATTCAGCTTTTCAAAGCAAGCCATGAGATCCAGGGCCTGATTATTCACTCAGTCTTCTCATTCAGAAAGTATAAACCCTACAGCCCTAATCTCTAGTGTTATACTGATTTGCCATGGAGAAAGAACTAGCCCTCTGAATTTTATCCTATAGATTCTCCACGTACATACAAATGAGGCACTCTTTGTGCTTCTCTATTCAGTAGTTCTTTCAAGAAAGTGTTATCCAAACCCATGAGCTTCTCAGAGTGATCATCAACCACTCACTGCCAATATGTAACTAACTGACAAGTATTACACAAAGCTGTGATAACTCATTAGGCTACAAAGAGCATTTAGAAGATAGAGGAGCATTTCTACAACTTCTACACACGCAAGACACCTAGGATGCTCATTGCTATGCTAAAGCATCACAGTAGCACCTAGGTAAGAATATCATGCTTTCCAGGACCAAAACAAACCTCTCTCAGGTAAAAGAAAATATACACCAAAAGCATTTGTGCAACTGAGAAAGTGTCTCATTCAGCATCACAAGATACCTCTGCTGAACCAAGGCTGACAGAAGTATTTTAACATCACATTTTTTCCTTGAGCTTTTCCCACTTAAAGTGACTTACAAAGCTATTTCTGCGGCCTGACCTTGGTTTCCTCACACCCTGGTATGAATTTTACACCTATCTCAGGAGGCAGCAAGCGCTTGTTGCCAAATCCCAAGAGACCTCAAGTCCTGATGCTGTGAAGTGTGGGATGCAGATGGCAACATAGGAAAAAGGGTTTGTGGCAAGACAATGGAGAAGAATATGTGGGACAGAGCTGTGTAAGAGACAGCACACATTGGAGAGTGACAGATGTGTGCTTCCCATGTTACACTTCAAACATAGCGTTTTCTGGGAATAAAGCTTCACATATGCATACACACAATGCAATGAAGAATCGTTATCTCTCCTACTCAGCAACTCCCAGCAAAACAGGATGCCAAAAACTCATTCCTCTTGGATGGGATCTACTTTAACAATCCCCTAACCGTTTTTAAAAATCTCACCAACTGTTTTTCACTTTTACTTGAGATAAAGCTGGGACAGGGGAGGTACACCAAGGAATTCAGGTGGCTGGGACAGTGGTGAATGATGGCAGATGACTGTCACCAGGGGTGCTGGGTGGAGCACACAGCAACACAGGACATACAGAACAAGGACAGACTCAGCCTTTGCCCTTCACTTCTAAGCACGCAGAGGTTTCAAAAGCAAAGACTTAGAAGTAGTTTGCAAAGCAAGTAATATTATTCTGCTTACAAAGGGTTCTGTTTTGAAGGACATAGATTGTGCACCATGCAGTGCCCAGCACTTACCTGTGTCATAGTGAACTATCAGGGATCTGGAATGATCCCCGGTCTTCAGCGGGTGAAACTCCACTGTGACTTGCATAGTGTCCCCAATCCCAAGAGTCCCGATGGAGGGATCGACAGAGAAAGGGCTGCAACACAGAGAGAGATATCAGGACTTTTGTGGGAGAATTGAGGACTATATTCCTTTTGCAGTCCAGTTTAGCTCACTTGTGCAAGCAAGCAGCAAACAAACCACAAGACAGTAGAAGAAAATCAAAACATACAGGATCAGAAACAGAGCTGTCGACTTTCACTTCTGAAGAGATCCAGCCCTCAGAAGATCCTGTGGTATAAAAATCACCTCATCTCCCTCATACTCTGCATCCAGTTCTCTGCAGTGAGGCTCAAGAGTCTGACTGGCAGCAATAGAGCCAGAAAAGGGGTTTTCAATAGCACAGAGGTGGTTAAGAGCTATTTGCATGCACAACTCGACACTGACTTCCTCAGGAATCTGTCTTTTCCTGCCACCTATAAACCTCACCTCAAGAGATGCAAATGTCAAGGCAATACCTGTTCCAATGAGATTACAGCCTAGAAATCAGACTGGGACAACAAAAGTCTGTCTCGAAGACCAGAGAATTGTTATGGTTTAATTTGCAGAATTCATTTTTTACCTTGAAAACACACTGATTTAGTCTAGGAAAGGCATGTTTTATCAGCATTTCATTGAAAGCTGCTCTTTAGAGGAAAAAGAACAATCAGAAAAATCTGAATGAGTGCAAATGCAGATTAGAGTGATACTATGACAGGGAAACAAGACACAAAAGGAGTATCCCATATTTGGTGTTATTTTGGATTTAATATGACCAATTATGATCTGTCATCAGGTAAACAGCTCTTGGCTGATAAGACGAAACTCAGTACTTCAATGCTTCAGGATAAGTCAGGTGAAACATGCTTCTGCACAACAGCAGCTGGGCTTTGTGGCTCTTGTACAGCCCAACTTCGAAAACAGAAGTTATTTTTTTAGTGCTTTGCTGGTGGTCAATTTGTCACCCTAAAAAGACGTTGTGGAGAGTTTTACCATGATTAGAGAATGCAATGCACACACAAAAATAATGAGAAAACTGGAGCCATGCACAAGCTGAACTTTGTTCATGTAAATAGTGACAGCTGATGAAATTGCTGGAGTTTCTGCTCATTAAGGAGATATTGCTGCAATTAAGGGCCTGACCTGTTCCCATTACAACTAGTGAGAACATTGCTGCTGACTCTAATGGAGAAGCACTGGGCTTGTACTGTTTACACGCTGGACCCAAGACTTTTGAAAGAGGAGGGAAAACAAGGCACCACCAGCCTCAACTGAATTGCTCGACATGGTTCTGTATCTGCACTGATGGTTATGCCAAGACTGCTGCAGGCAGGACCACTGCCTAGTGTGGAAGAGACCATTTTTTTTCCCCAGAAACACTGCTAGAACAGAAAAGCTGCTAGTTAAGAACAGATTCCTGGCAACACGTCAGCACTACCTCCCATCTCATCACCTTCCTAGTCCTACCCCGTGTCTACATAGTCCTGACCTCAGATGGCTGGGATGGGAACAACACTCCTGGGGATGCCCGAGTAAGAAGACTTCATCTTCTCAAATTATCAGAAGGAAAGGATCCAACCTACTTCAGGACTCAGTTCTCAGTACTGAGTCTGATTTGTGCTCAGTTGCTATCTCCTACATCCCATCCCATGCTGTACCCACAAGACAACTCTGTTACTGCTGTAGCAGGAGCTCATTATCCCTCACATAGACCTGGTTCTTCAAGACCCAAAGATACAAGCTCCACAGTTAAATTTAACTCACTTGAATTTCAGTCACCATCACTAAGCTGTTCCCTGCAGCCTACAGATAAGAGGAGATGCTAAGGAGACATCCCTGACATGAAATGCAAACCACTGCCAAGAGATGAAACTGGGTGGCTAAACTTCGGCCTTTTATCCATTAATTGTGAGCTACTCTTTAAGATAATTCTGGTCCTGTTAGATCTATGCTTTTAATGAATCACTACTGCTCCTGAAAGAGAGTAAACACAAGGTTTGGAGGGGTTTTTTAATAGCTTGTTTACTTCTGATATGCTTTTTAACTATGGCCATTTGGATGTTCACTTTGTACATCTAAACTTTCAAAGGTCTAGATATCCCGATGATACCTCACAATCGCCAGCTTGTATAAACTCATCCAGCCACATCAATTTAGGAGACCAGTACCTGCAGAGATCTAGCCTATTATTGCTTTTTGGAAAGAGATCCACACTAGATTTGTAAGCAATTTCATAATTATATATTTCGGCATTTACATCTTGCTTACTGCCAGCAGGCATCAGCTCCCTTTCTTTACAAAAGAAATACAGGAACTTCACAGTAATCCAAAAGAAATCTGAATGAAAGTGGGGCCAACTTAATTAGAATAAAATGCTGCTTATATTCAAAGATATAAATCACCTGTTTGAAATTTCAAACTGGCTTTCAAAAATTCATAATGAAATGGAAGAGATGACAGATGCCCTCAGCTGACAAAGGAAATCATATCAGCTTTTGATCGCCATACACATGCAATCCATTTATTCAGAATTGTATTTTATAGTTTGAAATAAAACTTTTGTAATGCTTCCCATTTTTTTTCTTGCAAATCAGGGCAAATATTTGGTTGCTGAAGTTCAGAAACTCTTAAAATCCATATCAAACGAGATTCAACATACACTGTATCACTCAATAGTTGGTAAACATTTTGTAAAAAGATACTAGACATTTACTAGGTATTATTTTGGTGGTGACAAGTAGATCTGGAAATCCCAGAGGAAATCTGTACAGTGATTCACAAGTTCCAGCCTATGTATTTTCCAAAGTGAAAAGGAGCAGTCTGCTTAAATAGCTTTGCCAGGCTTTAGTGGAAGCTTCTATTGGACCCTACAGTTCACAGGAGAAAGGTAAGAAGACTTCTTTTGAGGCCTGTTTTCTTGGGGAAGAAACTGAAGCAACTCAGGTTGTCAGACAGCAGATCGTTGCTGCATTCTTGACCTCAGCTCCTACACCAAGACCTCTGGGACCAGCCAACTCTGAATTACCAGCCAACTGAACCACTTTCCTTGCAGATGCAGTGTCAAAAAGGCAGTTCAGCAAACTGGAAAACTGGTGACAGTCTCACAACACCAAAAGGAAGAGCACAGGCTGTCTGCAACACAATTGACACCAGGCACTTGATTAGGGGACCATCATGTGCATGTGGCCCCTCAGAGAATGCATGCATTTGACTGACAGTGGTACGTAACCATTTCAGAAGGTACTTACAACCAGGAGGTTGCAAGCTAGATACTAACACATCCTAGCACTCTCCAGGAAATCTGAGAGACAAAGCTCTAGTAGAAAAGGCTCCCAAGTCATGCACCAGATATTTGCTGCATCTTTTGCCTGTGCCCTCATGAGCACTCTGATTTAGGGCTGTAATGCAGTTTTGAAGCCAGTGTCTTGCTCATCTCCATTTAAGAGCTCAGAATACATGGTTCTAGGGACCAGACCAAACCTATTGGAAAAATAAAGCTCCTGGACCACCCAGTGTTATTGTCAGGGCTTTGATCTCCAATCTCCAATTGCACTTACTAATACAGACAAGGCTCCTGATAAATTCTTAAATATCTCTTTGGCCAGCTCTTAACTGTCCATTTCCTAACACTGCATTTGGTCCACCTGACCTGAGCTTCTGGAGCTGTCACCTGCCACGCAGTATCCTACACAGCCCAAGGGCAGTCACATTGCCTTCCTAGAGTTGTTCTTTCAAACTAACAGCATTGGTCTTGCACGATGCTGTGCTGGAGACCCCACTGCAGTGTAAAACTTCACTGCAGCTTGCAGAATTATATCAAAGGTCACACCACGCTTAAAATACTGTCAGCAACTGCAAAACTCACATGTCCTGCCCATTTCCAGCTATGGCTGCAATACAGCAGCTCAGATGCTCTGCTTCCTTTTTGTTACTGCTTATCAACTATATCAATCACACAAAAGCATGTTGCACAAACAAGATGTTGAGCTCCTTTACCTCTGAGTGCTGATGCTGTAGCGGGCCTCCCGATTACCGATGTTGCGAACCAGCAGAGTTTTCTGGGTGCTGTACTTGACCGGACAAACAGAGAAGTTCAGCTGGTCCGGGAAGTCCAGAATAGCTCGAGCACCTATAGCTCTGATTGGCACAATAAACTTTTCCCTTTCTGTGATGCAGGTGAGCTGGTGGAAATAATCCTGCAGGGAAAGAAACGATCTCAGCACAGCGCATTTAGTACCATCCCCGTCGCAGAAGAAAAACTGTTGTTTTCTATGACTCTAACAGTAGCATTCAATAATGTCATAGTTCTTTTTACCTTAATGACCCTTCATTCCAGCATCATGACTTGGAAGGGGCTGTTAACTTGCAAAGAAGAAAATTAATTGATTCACCTGCATTTGCAGCAAGCTGGCAGAATCAAAATCAGCTGATACTTCGATTCTGAGGCACCAAAATAGAGTAATTTCATCTAAGGGATTACAGCAGTAACAAGAACCTGCTTCGATCACCCCTGCAGACTGTTAAAGGCACCACTAAGAACCCAGTTGTGCCACAGCACTAATTCCAATCCCAGCAATGCGGCAATATCACTAAAGCTTGTCAGAGGATGCTCAGGTACGTTTTCAAACAGATTCTACCACATGCAGACTCAGTCTTTGAAATACTTAAACTGGACACAATTGTTTTAATGTGAGTGTAGAGTATGTGTATATTTCCCACACCTTTCCATAGCATTACAGGGACAAAACTGGGGAGACACAACCTTAAAAAGCTACTTGATCCACCTCCCCAGCCCAGAACTGGCTCAGCTCTGCACTCAAACTATTCTTGAGATGTTTAACGAGTACATAAAAGCACTAACAATTCCACCTCTGACCTCAGCAGCCTATTCCAGCTCTACCCTAGACTTACAGAGAGTTCTTCCTGCATCTAATCTTAATTTCCCTTAATATCTCATTGTAGCCTCAGGGGACGCAGGCCAGAGTTTTGCTTTCTCTCTGCTGCCTGTGCTGGCATTGCTGACGCTTTAATCACATCTCTTTTGTAAGGTTCTCTACAATAAGTGACTTGGTGCCTCGTTAGCACGTCTACCTGAGGCAGGTGGTATCAGGAGCTGCAAACAGGAAACACCCAGACACCCCTACAAGAGCAAACTGTGCTATTCCCAACTGTTGGCTTGTTCAGAAAAAAAAGCCAGACAGTCCCCCCCACCTCAGCTGTCTGGCACTTAGCAAGAAAGGCAAATCAAATCACCAAAATCTTTAACTGTACAGTTGGGCAGATCTATCTCCAGATGTACAGTGTGGCATCACTATGCTGGAAATATCACCTGACCCTGCTGAAATCAGTGGTAAAACTGTTGAAACGGGCCCAGGAGCCATTGTCTCCAGCAGCTCTTATTGACAAGTGGATAAAAGCTCTGCCTCTTATCACTCACTTGCTGTCCTGTTTTTTTTTCCCCACTCCATGCTTTTAACTTATTTGATATTTTTATAATTGTTGAAGCAGCAAGCAGGCAATTTGATTTAGGAACTGCAGAGAGCAGCAAGCTCCTTTAACCAGAAGTGATTCAGATGCCTCCATGCTTGGGATTTCCTGCTCCCATACTTGTCCTCTCCAAGCCTGGAAGGAACCCAAGGCAGGCAGACGAGGCACAGACACACAGTTATTGCTTTAGCAAAACCAGCCCTACCAACCACCTGCTCAGCCAGGGTTTAAGGTTGCAGTAACAGAGGCTGTCACAACTAAGACTTCAAAAGAATAAAGAAGGATTTTTTTTTTCTAGACTTCTCAAATATTCGCACCGGAAATTGCAGAACGGTTTTTGCTTCTCATATTTGGAAGGTAAAATACCAGGAAGGGAACTGCAGCAAACGACCTAGAGAATTGAATATCACATTTCAGAAGAGCGTTTCATCTTCAGCAAGTCTTTCTGAATTAGCAATTTTGTACTCAATCGTGCAGCCTAAGCCCTCCAAAATGAAAGCTATGGGCAGCCCATGGGAATTTAAAGCACCTATTATCTGGGTACTTCACGTCCTGGACTCTTTAGATCCTCAGAAACTGCATTAGCAAATGAAGAATGCTATTTACTTTTTTTTGTTATTTTGGCAACAACACTGTAACAAAAGTATTGTAAATCCATCTGAAAGCTGTGTGCCTTATTAAGTCTTGGCATGCCATATTTACTTATCTCTCCCTTCCAGATGCCAGGTAGACACGAGGAGGATGCAAGAAGTTCAGATCAGCAGGAAGATATAGTAAAAAGAAACTTCAACAATTGGAAGTATTTGAGGGAAGTTAAATAAAACAATTTAAGTCATTGTCACTGTAACAGGGTGAGTGGATTAACAGCGATGTAAATAAGAGCCCAAGGAATAAAGACCCCTGAAAACAAGACACAGGCAGCCTTCCCAGCTCCGCTGCTGGTGAGAGTCAGTGGGAAAGGGACTTTTCCGGTTACAGGAAAACAAGGCTAAAGCAAAAAGAATTTGGCCTTATGGAGACAACCATGGACCGTAGAGAGAGAAAGCTGCACCTCTCCCTGCTGTTTGAGTCTATGGATGAGCAGAGATGCACGTTGTATGCTGAGCCCCTTCTCCAGAGACACCATTTCTCATACAAGCCTTGGCTGATCCTTCAGACCATGCTTGAGAACTCCAAGGTGCGACCTGGCACCATCAGGCCAAACCAGGGGGGAAACCCAAGGAAAGAGGGGTGCTAGACAGGAGCTGGCTGCTCATGCTGCTGCAAGCCCACGGTCCCTTAAGCATTTGAAAGCTGAATCAGGGTCCCCTGGGAGAAGGTAAAGGCTGCAGTTCTCCACTGCAGCACTGCCCTGTGCTACCAGCGCTGCTGTACACTTGCTTACAACCTACAGGTACAGGTGAAACCAGGTTACAGCCTCCATTTACTTTGTAACTGCAAACCCTTGGACTGTTTCAAACCAGGTTTCTAAAACACACCTGGGTGAGAGAGGGGTTGCATCATTTCTGTGCTTTAAAGATTGTGTTTAGATGCAGCTTCAGGCTATAGATTTTAATGAAAATATGACTTCATCTTCCATACAACTCCCCTCTCCATTTCACAGAAAACAGATTATTGTATGATGGTTCTTTTTCACTTATTCCCCTTTGATAATCAGCAAGTTACAATCTTTGGCCTTACAGGTATCTACACCGGCATTTGAATTAGAACCCACTGAAACTAAAGCAACTGCTTGTATCAGCGATGGCATTTCAGACTCTTTGCAAACTCAGGTTAACATTTATTACTGCCACAGTGAGACCAACATTAACTGCCCAGTACAGCAAACTGATGGTTTTGCTGCATAAGTGATCTTAAATAATTCACTGAATTCCTTGCAGCAGACAACTGCAAAGCAAAGACCCTTGTAGCACGAGGCAGCAAAGTCAAGCAGGAAAAGTTCCCTGCTGAAACCATGATACCACAACAGGCTGGAAAATTAGGGCAATTAAAAGAGATGGGGGAGACTGGAGGATGAAGATACAGCTTCACATCAGAAGGGGTACCACTTTCTCCTGCCTCCCTCAGCTATCAGTTCACAGGATGCTTTGAAATCAGTCGCTTTGCTCCAGGTTCATTTTGCACACCACCATTTGCCTTGATCTTCTGCCCCTTTCCTCCACTCAGGAGTCTTCTTAAAAATCTACTTGGAATAGCAGCTCTGTGCCACAAAACATCTCTAACAGGGCTGGACTGAATTTTAAAAGAGTTAATTTCAGTAATGCAATAACTCATCGTCCTGTCATATTTCATATTATCACTGAGCATTAATGCAGTCTCTACGGAGCATCAGTAATGAATTTTGCAAATCTTACAGACTGAACTTACATTGCTTGAAAATAGTGTATCACTGCAGCAAAAAGAGCAAGGGGACAAAACAGAATAAGTTGCGCTATATTTTTATGCACTACTTATTTCCTTTTTCCTTTAAGATAATCTATTAATAAGCCTGAAGGACATACAAATCTAAGTAGTCCTGTCTGTTGTTTGTTTGCCAGTCAGTTCCACAATGGTTTCCAATTAGGCAGAGACTGTCAGACCATAATGCAAGAACACCTGGAAACACAGGGCAACATGAGAACACCCACACTACAACCAGAGCCATAAACCAGAAATGTAGAAATCTGAAGCAGCAAGAGTAACTAATTGGAAACGTTGCCCAGCAGAAAAATTAGCATTTCATATTTATAACACAAGTGCCAATAAACAAAGACATGTCAGCTCTTTATTTGCTTTCTGACAGTCTGGTCATGTGGCACATTCCCAAATGACTGTGAGGCAATAGGAAATTACTCATTTTTCAAGAAAGGGCTACATGGCATTTCAGCCACTAACAGCTCACTTGGCCATTTTATTTAGGACTTAACTAAAATTTTACTCCAGTGAATCAAGAATTACTTCACTGAAGTCAGGCTTACTGCAGGCGAGAACAGATTCAAAGCAAGAGAATTACATAAACCAACTCCACACCAGGAGGACTCTCCAAGCCTGACAGAGGGGTTTGTACCTGCACTGCAGTTTGCCAGATTATCCACAATCTCTTGATCATGGAGCAGCAGAGATGCAGAGGTTGTTCAAAGGCAGCACTCATAAACCTTCCACAACCAGAACAGGGGTATTCTGCATGCCAGTGACTGCAAACCCAAGGCAGGTGGCTTTACAGAACCATCTCCCAAAGCTGCCTCTATGCTAAGGAGTTTTCAAGGTGCTGGGCACCTCCTGACCACACTTATTGATGCATTTCAAGCAGAGCTACAGCACTCTGGTACTTCGCTGACTCACACTCCATCAAGTACAAGACAAAACATTCGATTTGTACAATATTCCGATTTGGCTGGATAAATCCCACGTGCTCCTCACTGAGTTGTGCGCATCCTCCTCCCGATGTCCTGCACAACCCCTGCAAGGAGCACAAAACCAGGTCAGCAGAAACCGCCAGGGTGTTGCTGAAGCTGTGCAGAGGACCCCGCGCTGGCAGAGCCCCCTACACTGTACACTTGCCAGTTCAAGGGCAAGACAATGGACAAGGTATCAGATATTAGAGCCCTTGGGGGTTCTCTCACCCTATTTGTATTCATGGTGGTGTTCACACGTTGCTCTCTAAACTTGGAGAGCAGCACTTTGACCTCCACGGACACCAATTTACCTCTTCCACACCCAAAATGAAAACTAATTAACTCAAATAGCATTTTAAAGGCAGTGTACTTTGCAGAATCTACCTCAGTGAGATTGAGCTCTTGTGTCATTTGTGTAGCATGCAGAACTGCCCTAGGCCAATGTGATTTTCACCCTAAATATTAATGACATTAAATAATTTCTCAGTCCTTCCAAAGGAACAGATTATTTCACAAGCATAGGGAGCTAAGGACCATGAGGCATTCCCTCTTCAGCTTTCTATATCTGTACTATTTAGGGATAGGAGAAATTGTTAAACTAAATCTAACCAGCAAACAAAAGATAAGAAAACAGCTATGCCCAGAGAGATCTTGCACCTCTGGCATGGTGCAGAAGCATCAGCTGGCTCAGAGCTACCCCCTGACCTTGCCTCTCCAAAGCCATGCAAAGAACAGTGCTAAGAGGTAGCAGGATGCTGGTGGAAAGTCAGCCTGACCATCTTCATTTCTCTGCAATGCTTTCTCCCTTCATGCCACATTCTAAATCCTTCTGTATTAACAGGTCTCCAGATAACAGCAATGACCCTTCACACCACAGCACTGAGAATCAGACTTAACAGGGCCACAGCACCAATGTTCAAGCCTGCAACCAAAAGCATCGCACATTTGGCATGAAATAGGTACCAGCTAACAAAGCAACCACAATAGCATGCATGAAGACACAGCCACACCACAGGCTCTGGGGTAACATGTCTGACTGCACATTGTACATGCCTGTTTTTTCCTATACCCGCTGTTTCAGGGAGATGTCTCAGTGATTTGCAGCACACAAACCTCCTGCTGCGTTAAGAGAATCTAGAGCTCAGTGTGTTGTGCCAGGCTGACTCCCTCTCCCCTTGACTCACAGCTGGATCGCAGGCAGGCCAGTGTCCTCATGGACAACACGGCTGCAGGGCTTGAAAATAGAGGGTATGAGAAAGCATTGTCTTGGCTCCGGTCCAGGGTGAGGGAGGGAAACAGCTGCCAGATGGGAAAGAGAAAAGCTCTCTGGATCTATTAGTTCCTGCAGTGTTTTCCACGATAATTCAACCCCTACCACTGAGTACAGAGCTGGCTAAACATCTTATCAATACCCCTCCTTGCCATTTTCCTACTGGTCCATGTGCATCTTTCCTCACAAACGCTCAAGACAGCAGAGGGAAGGAAAGCACAGCCTGCCAGTCCCTGCTGCAGTGGGCAGCAGCACCGTGCAATGCCTTGATGTGTCCAACTGCAGATTGCTGGACCACAGCCTAGAGCTGACCTCACAGCAGGGCATGGGCTACAACCAGCATGCAAAAAAGTGATGACTTTAGACATAATGTTCAGCTGTCTCACTACTGTGTCCAATGCGACAGATATTAAGGTGAGTCCAGTTTTCAAAGGTGGTGGTCCTCACTCTGATCAGGCTCACTTTGGTTCCTCCAAATAGCAGGTCACTTGTAAACAGACTTCTGTGTTTATAATTAGTGGAGCAAACCCATAATTATGCAGCAACAGACATATTAGAAACCAACACCCTGAGAGGCTGCCCACCACAGACAGTAGACTCTCTCATTCCTGAAGCCAACAGACATGACATTAAATGTTCCAGCACCACAGGATAAAAAAAACAGTCTGAAACATGCAACAGCCTCCAGCCTACAAGAGCATAATCTTCACCACGAGGAAAGAGTTTCCCCCAGTTCCAGATCCAGTGCAACCCCACTGAAACCAGGACAGCTCCTCAAAACCCACACCAGATGCCTTGTTCTGGATCCAGGCCTGCAGGTTCAGCTGCTTCTGAAGGCAACAGCCTGTCAGAACCTCCAGTCTCACCTTGTTCTCCTCAGGGGTGAAAAGGATGCGGAAAGTTGAAGACATGCCAGGTGCTACCTTACAGCACATATCATTTGGGCTGATCAACTTGAAATAAGGTGAGCTCTCTAAGACAACCTTCACCAGCCGAGGAACCTGCAGAAAAGACATGAAAATATAATTTTGCCACTCGTGGAAACATGAGAAGAGATCTGGCCATGCCCTGGTGACATCATGCCTTAACCAACTTTCCAAAGCACTTTTAGCTCTGGAGGTACATGGACATACAACACAAGTGTGGACTTGAATCCCTTCCGCCCGGACAAAACAGCCCTAGACCAGAGGCAGCAGGACAATGCCCTGCTGGGAAGGAAGGGCCAAGCAGGTAAGACAGTACTATGGAGATGATATACCTGAATCAGGTCATCCACATATTCAGCAAGCCTAAAGAACCCACTTGCTTCTGCCCTGCACACATCCATGCAGTCACGCCTCTAGAGGGGAAATTATTATCTGAAGGCAAAACTGTATTTGTTAGACCAGGGCAAGGAAGAACTTCAGTTCTGAGATACTGGGTTCCAGTGGGGCAGTCAAGCTGCAGAGCTACAGAATCACACAAGCAACCAGCAAGAGAAGGAGATGGACACCGTGGCCTTACTAGGAATAAAAGAAAGTTAAAGGAGAGCACATGAGGAAGAACACAGGAAAAAGAGACAACACCAGAAACAGGGAGATGGCTAAGTGAATTTTAAGGAGGCTGTAAAGAAGCAAGGAAGAAGCACAATAGTCTACAAGGAAAGGCTGATGCAGAAGATGAGAGCAGTCCATTTACCAAAATAATGGAAAAATCAGACAACCCCCCCAGGCTGTGCCTATCAATTATGGGCTTTAAAGGCATTTTCTGCCTTGAGATACATGACCAGCACTGACTCACTATGTGGATTCATTATTAAAAGCCAAGCTCAGCTCTCTGGAGCTGTTGCTGCCTGGTGATTGTAGCAGACAGTTGCCAGTGCAGGCAAGGCAGATTCCTGGGTATTCCTCCCATAACCAGGAGTGCCCTGCAGGCACATTCCTGCAAGTTTCTTAGGGATACACAAGCACAGGGACAGCAAACAGATTTTCTAGCACACACATCAGCCCTAAGCATCAAAGCTCTTAAAGTCTAAACCAGGTGATTTTGACTGCCAGGCAGCTTCACTGATAAACCACACAGGGCTTGTGTAAAAAAAAATGAATTCATTCTGTACCACCCACCCAAGGCTGACAACCCACAGCCAAGGTACTGCTGGACTCTCCAAACACCCTTTGCTCCCAGAAATATCCTAGTGCAGCGAGTTCCAGGCACCAATTTCACACTGCGGACAAATGCTTTGGTCACTAAGGTCCTTGAGAGATGAGCACACATGGCTGAGACCTTCAGCAAAAGCCACCCAGATATCTGAGGGTGGTGGGGTACACCCTGAAGAGAGACAAGCGTTTTACAACACACAAGAGCAATAAGTATATACCAATGTACCTCTGTACTTGAATGATTACAGAGCCTCTATTTGGAATATAGTTTGCTGTTACCTGGAGCAGAACCTCAGGTTACTCTGCAGCATAAGTCGGTATGACTCAGAGGAATCTGGGAAACTGGTGAGAAAACCTTGAGATGGAGCACAACATTGCTTTTCTCCAGGACATGACCAAAAGCAAACAAAATTAGAACATAATAACCTCTCTTGGGATTATTTCTATCTGCATGTACTTAAATACGCCAAGGATTTTCTTAAGGGCTGATCATACTTCTATACCAGTGTTGTCCAATGGTTGAGGTCTTACTAGCTTGAAAACAAATTCATTTTGGAAAAAACAGATCACACATTGTCTCCCCTTTACAGGGCATACAAACCCCAAGGTGCAGCTGTACAAGTTAATTATTTTTTACTGGAAATGGCAGAAATGTTGATGCAGATGTTCTTTTCCACTTGAGGACACATGAATAGAGCAAATTAACTGTTTGCCTGTTGGCTGGTACTTGGCAAAGACAAACACTTCAGAATGCCACATGGATAATGGAGCAGCTGAAGCCAAAAGACTTAGTGGGAATGAAGCAGAACCATAGCAAAAGAGAAACTGAGGCACATTTTAATCAGGAGAGAAGATGCCACAGCAAAGAGTGCCAAGAAACAGTGTGGACCACATAAATGGTATTGGGCGTTGGCAATATTCCAAATTTCCAATATTCCCAAGCTAAGTGCTAGACCAGGAATGGTGCAGTCCGCTCCAGAAGTAACTGAGGTACCACACCTGCATCCTTCCTTGCCAAAGAACCTGCAATTTTCAGCTATGTCCCAGTCACAACCTGTTATCTCGGAAGATACTTTGACTTCTTTTGCTGTTCCTCTACCTGCCATATGCCCTGTCAGTATTTTGTCCACCTGTTTGCTTGCCCCAACAGGTAGGTTTGGAGATGGGGTTAATTCACCTGTTCTCGTGCACACTGCCATCTCCCCATCCTGCCCTCCTCTCTGTGTACATTTTACTCTTCATTACAGAAGAGTATCTTCAATGACACCTTTTTCTGACCTTTCTCTACTTCCAGTAGACTGACTGTTACTTGTCTAGAAAAACCCTTGTGTGTACAATGTTCTTCCCAGAGCACTTTGTAACTCAGCTCCTTTCCCCTATCCTGTCTCTTCCCACCAGCTTGCTCTTGGCACATGCCTCATTCCAGCAAATCTTTCCCCTGCTGAAATTCAAAAGGTCTCAATTTTCCTATTTACAGTGGAACATAATCGCTGACATTTTTCAGCTCTTCCCTTCTCAACTTCCTTGGGAAATCTCAGAATGATCAAAAAGTTTTTTCAAGTAAAGGTGAAGACCTTTAAGCACACATTACTCTGGATGTGTTGTGGTTCTCCAAGGGGAAAGCAGAGTCTTAGAAAAACCTCAGCAGAACTAAATTAAGCTTAACATGAGCCTCAAGTGGCACCCAAAGGCCTTCCACTGCTTCTGCTAATTCAAAACACCTTTCCTAGAGTGCTAATGCCAGTAATTACAACTTATTCCAGCATAAATCAGTGAATACTCAACCCCATGCTTTGACAGTGAGCTGCTCAGAGGCAGCTAAAGAGGCCATGAGAAGCAGAGACATCCTGCCAGGAACCAGGACTAACCAAGAAGCCACCAGGACGTGATGCACACTCTCAAGCTAAAGCATGAGATCAGGTAACTGTACAGCCTTCAACATTCCCATCCATCCAGGGCTTTCAAGTGGAAGGACACTAACTAGAAAAGCTCCTTTGGGTCAGATATCACCAATGCATGACCAAAAATCACAGGGAGAATGCCCAGCATGGGAAGATTTCCACCATCTTGCAAGATAAAGACATTTTATTCTGGATGTGCCTAGCTGCAGCAGATAACTTGCCATCCTGTATAAGAGGTAAACTGTACTGCTCTCCCCTTCCAGCACAATATTAAACCTCCACATCCCAGCACTTACCTTGTCTATGTTCCTCAGAATCAGTGGCACTTCGTAGACCTTGCAGGGGACATACCTCTGAAATACAACCTCTGATGGGAAAGGCTGAAACAAGCTCTGTTCTAGGTCAACTGCTGAGAACTGCAGATACAAGACAGACAGCAGTGAGAGGTTCAGCTGCTGGGAGGAAGAGTCATGAATGAGAATCTAACACTGTGCTAGTGCAGTCACACCTTTCCAGAGCACTTACTGAAAGAACCACAAGCACGCATGGAGCAACTGAAACACAGGAATTTACATGAGACACCATGATATACAATTAAGGGATGATCTTTACTCTGAGACTAATGGACCAGGTCCCACATGGTCCCAAATGTCTTTTTTTGATACAGAGCCTAGAAAACAGTAAGATGAGAATAGTACCCCAGAAGTAAGGCCTAAAAAAGTAACACACTCATTAGGAAAGACAAGCAAGGTGAATACTGTCTAGTGACTCGGTATCTCCATTTTCCATGAGCTTTAAATAGACGCTTTATTGTATTCTATTATTGCTGTTTTATTTAATAGCACTGCAGAAGCCTGTCTGAAAATATACACAGACAGCAAATGTCTACAGAACAGAGGCATTACTTTGAGAAAATTCCTGCCTGCTTCATCTCCCCTCTTCCAGCTGGGCTGTTCCCACTCCAAAGACACAGGCAGGTCTCCTGCTCCTCCCCAGAAATCAGGTTCACACTGAAGCCAGTAGCTGCAGCACACTGCCGGTTATTTGTGCACTTGCCTAATGTGTTCCAAACCCTTTGTGCTGTCTAGGGAAATCCATAACAAATTTGTTACAGGTCTCTCACTGGCAATTTTCCGCTCAGACTACCTCAGTCATCTAGTTGTTCAGACTGTGTTTTACTGAGCAGTCCTGTAAGAAAAGCAACTCCAAACATACGTTTAAGTAAACATCAATCCAGATAAAGCACATCTACCCAGGGCAATTCCCCTGTATATCTGGCAGGATCCTGCAGCCCACAAACCCTTTTCAAGGTCACACACATTGTTCCAACCCAAATCATTAACACAATTGGTTTTGTTAAATTCTAAGTAATTACTTTAGGGCCTACAGCCTTCAAAGGCCAATGCTGCCAGCATTGAGGGAGTTGTGACCCCAAGCATTTGACAGTGACAACACCAAAGAAAGAGAGGAGGTGGCTGTTTCAGAGGGAGGATGGAAAATGGCAAGCTTGTGCCCCTGAGTCCTGTCCCAACCTTCCCCCATATCGTGCTTTAGCAACAGCAACTAAACTCGAGCAAAACCCTACAGTTTCAACAGAAGTTACTTATATTGGCTTCACACAGATAAGGACTTCAACATCTGACTGAGGAAAAATGTTTTAGCTTTCCTCCAGCAGAAGGAACTCCATCACCACCAGCAGTTGAAAAGGACAACAGGACCTACCCACCGAGGTATTTAGACACACCGGCAGCAAGCCTGTCACAAGCACACACCTTCTTCAAATGCCACAAACTGCAAGGAAAAGGGCAGAAAAAGGCTACCTTTTGATGTGAGGTTTCACTCATGTCTAGAAGCTGGATAATCTGGGGCCGCCTCATCTCCCGAGTGCTGGCCAGCCTCTGCTCGGTGGTGAGAGACATTTCCTTCAGGAAGGCAGAGGGAGTCAGCTGAAATGCAAAACACCAGCAAGAGCTACAGAAATGCCTTTGTTCAGAAAGGCTTTTCTTGTTCAAGAGCCACTGATGAATAATTTGTCATCACAGCCACTAGGATAGTCCTGGAAGTCCTGTAAGTTACCTGCTGAAATATTTAACATCAGTAAATTAATGATATAGAGCGGAATACACATGCTCTAACCAAGTGGCTCTGTCCCATTAGCTTCTCTGTGATTTGATGTGACATGTTTGGGGATTTCTGCTCTTCGGGCATTTGTTTCCTCTTTAGTTTTGCTGGATTGAGCCAGTGACCTTTGAGGAGAGTGGGGAGGAGTTATCAGAAATCCCCTAACTCCATCCATACACAATGCTCACAACCAACACACATGTGGAAATGTCACTGCTGGGTGAGTCAGAGGAAGGCAGAAAAGCAGCATTGTGCCAAGACTGATGTGAAAAGGAATGGGTCCAAGTTTTAGTTATCTTTTTTTAATTAGCACTTGTTTTCTCTCTGTTCTGGGCTCACAGAACCCTCAACTGAAGTATACAGAGATATCTCCTTGACAGAGCCTCAGCACTGGGTCATCTCCAGTCAAGTGAGCTCCAGTCAGCAAAGAGGACATCTGGGGATGGGAAGGAGGAATCTCCCTGACCCCACTGCTGTTTGCAGGGCTGGATGTGTGCTCCACACAGGATCGAGGACATAAAAACTGTTTTGGAACCTGTTCTAGCTGGGAACAGCCATGTGTCTCAACCTTTCAGGCAGAGTTTGAGCAGCCCACAACACACCCAGCTGCCTGGAGGGCAGGCATGGTCAGAATAGCCCTGACAATCATGCCTACATGACAGAAGATATTACTGCCCACACAAAAAAGATGGAGAGAAGCACATACTCGTGCTTCAACTATCCCAGCACGATGCCCAGTTTGTCTAGCTTGGTTCCAGTGGCACATTCAGATAAGGTCCTGGACCTTCCCTGAAGCAGCACACAGTTCAAACACCACTGCACCACGACAGCCACCTCCAACAGCAGCGAGGCAGAGAGACAAGGAGGTGGTGCCCAGCTTCATAGCGCTGCTGGACAACTGGAGGGGCAGGCAGAGGAGGGACACAGGGGAGTTTCCACCCTTAACACAGCTCCTACCTGCCCACAGCAGTACTTACAGTTACTGATTCCTCTGCCTCACTGACTAGCTTTGGGTTACGAGGTGCTACTACTTTGCTCTGGAATCCATCAGCTGTTTTAGAGGACCCCATGGACTGAGAGAGCTTGCCAGCGGCCATGTCTCAGCTCACCTGGAAGGAACAGCAACAGGACTTTTAGAATCCAGAATCCACAGCAGAATCAAAGGATCCACCTGTCTCTGCAGACTGTCCCATGCTTCATCAGTGGAGAATATAAGCACCCCCTGCTTCTATTTCATTATTAGACCATATTTAAGTGGCAGAGTTGAAAATCATAGAAGTAAACCCCCATAATAAACGTTCCCTGAGCCAAAACAGAGTCAAACCAGCCTTTCGCTGTGTGTGCAGTCCCATGAACCACAAACACACACCAGCTCCTGCTCGCACATCTCACCTTCCCCCCTTCCATTACTTTTGGAATCCCATTTACAGGAATTATTAACATCCAAACTGTCCCTTATTACTCTTTAAGAGTTTTTTTGGTGGGAACAGAGGGAAGGCAAGTGCCATTAGCTGCTTTGTTTTGCAGAAGTAGCTGACCTGATGGGACTTTGTGCCTGACCCTACTAAGTGCTCAGAGTATTATGAACAACTTCAAACCCAGGGATGGCTGCTGACCCGAGCATTAACAGAAATCAGACCACCTTCCTACTTTGCAAACCAAATATCCACCCTTTGTGCAAGGATCCTGGCGATGTTTCTACCTAATGAAGCACAGAGTTCAATATTCTGATTAAGAACTATAGTTTCTCAAGGCTAATTTGCTTGGTTTAAATTACAAAAGTTATCCAGTAAGTATGACTCCTTCCAGGCATGAAATTACCACAGTGCCCAAGAGCATTTCTCCATGGAGAATGAGGGCCCTAATTTTCACTTAACACCCAAACTCAAGGCTCCCTACAGGCATTAGAGGCTGTAACAGCAGAAATAAAAGCATGAAACCATCAAAGGAACATTAGTAATTAGCTCAAAATAAATGCGATATATGTGAAAGCAGAGCCACTTAAGACTTTATCCTAATGGCAGTTCTCCAGCATCCTTATCCCACAAGTAGCACATGTTAACAGGTCCATGGGCCGTTCTTCTTCCAATCACCAGCCTGCCAAACACCTCTCTTCATGTGTCACACAAAGTGGATGTGCAAGAAAGAGCAAGAAGAGAAGAAAACCCCAAAAACTAGGTTTCAGGCACCAACAAAAATCAAACATGGACATGCACACCATTTGCTAAGCACGACTCTGGACTAGAAATAGTTTTCCCCACCCTTTCTGGCTAACTGGACCAAAGAACAATTTATTTTATGGGACATAAAAGACCAGTGCTCTCAAACCCAGCTCTACCCTAAAATGTTTTGCATCCTGACACTGAATAAAATCACAGATCATATTCCCTTCTGCTTCCTTCTGTTCCACACAGGCTTTCTTGGTGCAGATTTGCTGTATTCAGCAAGGCATCATTTATACAATGATGACCACTCCCTTCCCCTCAAGTTTTACTGACATCCTGAAAAGCAATAACTTCATTCCTTTACTCTCCAAACAGCTACTTCATTGTATGTGTTAATGCTGCTGGGCCCTTTACAATGTTAGGAAATGACAAGGCCACCATCTCCTTTTGCTCTTCCAAGAAACACAAGAGCACAGCACTGTCCTGCAGACACAAGGATATGCTGTAGCAAGAGCTGGGATTTAAACCTGGAAATAACTATTTTTCAAGAGAGAAATCTAATGGGGATGATACAACATTAATCTGAATTTCAATGTCTTATTATTTGGTCCTGAGAATAACTGGATTATTTGTTCCAATTTTCTAACTGTAATTCCACTTCACTTGAAATTAATCCTGTTCATCATGCCCATAATGCTTATTTCCAAAGAGCTTCCAACTTCCACACTCCCAACCCAGTTCAGCAGCTTCCCCCACCCTTCAACAAGACATTTTCCCAGCCCCACAGCTCCATTTCCCTGGAGCCTGCAAGGATCAGCCTCCCAGATCGGGGGAAAGAGGCAGAACTAAGAAATCAGCCACATCTCCCTGTCAGGGCAGGAGAAAACAAGTAGCCAGGCCACAGCACACATCCAGCCCAGCATCCCATCTGGTGGGGGGAGATCTTTATTTTCCCCACCTCAGACAGCCCTCTACTCACCCAGAACCATAAGGAAGGATTGCAATTCCCCCTCTGCTTCAAGCTCAGGGCACAGACAGCTCTGGCACCACAGCTTTATGTTCTGAGCACAAATGCCCTGAGTCTGGGCAGAGGAAGCAGCTGTGCCAGGACACAAGTGCTAAGATCACCTAGAAAAGCAATGAAGAAAAATGCCCAGGGCTGGGGCTGGAATTCCTGACATGCCTCAGGCAACCCACAGCAGGGTGCCAAGCTGCAGATCAGCAGGGACATCTGAGCTTCAGCCTCCTCACCGGGGCTCCCTTTACTCCACTATCTACCATCTCTACAAGTAGCACAGCAGTTTTAGAACCCAATGAAAACCCTTCTGCCTTCCCAGACTTGCTCTTAGACCAGGTATATAGCTAAAAACCACTGAGTGTCACAGAGATGGTGCATCCCTGCTGTTGGCCCTCCTGTCCAAACTGCCTTCTTCCCACCTAGTGCCCAGACACGACCTTTGGACAGGTAATTCACGCTTCTCTTAGAGGACTCACTCTGTGTAATGCCCAGCCTTGCCTCCTGAACCACTGTGGGCTACTTGGTGGCTGTTGACAGCCTGGAGGGACAGGAGCCAGCCAGGGAACCGTTGGTGTGACTGTGCTCCGACCAGTACAGTAATAACTGACACGGGGCTGGTGGCTTCTGAGAACCCAGTGGAACCTGGAAGGCAACTGACAGGACTTGGGATGCCCGGTATCCCCTCTCCTCAACTGTTACAGCCTTGCCAGACAGAGCAGAAGAATTTTAGCAGGATTCCAAGGAAGCAGAGTTCAGAGCTTGACATTAGCTCAAGTCTGCTCGTTTCTCTGCTGCTGAGCTCCTTCTGCTCTAACACTGGGAGATGCTGCACTGTACAGGATGAGGGTGTGTGTGGAGAAGCTGCTCAAAACTGCAGCATCTCATCCTGTAAGTAGCATGATAGAAAAGATCCACTAACCCAGTAAAGACTGGGGATCTACCACCCTAACCAGTTCCACACCAAGGGCACAGATGCATATTCAGACATTTGCAGCTTTGTGATTTTTTCAGCTCTAGGCTGGAATGGAGACAATGCTTTCTACTTTCAGTTCTCAGCATCATAATTGGTTGACTTGGTCTCTACTCTGGTGGTTTACAACGCCACCAAAATGCCTCGATAAAGTTATAGCCTTGCAAATCACTGCAGCCCATCTATTTCTTAAACATCTCACTCTGCAGTGAATGATTGCAGCAGTATTAGAAAGTACGCCTTAGAGTAGCATTTATTAATGTTCCACAAGCTTCAGATGAATTAATTTAGGCACTGCAGACAAGTTAATCATTTCTTTATTTAAGGAGTAAAGAAAAAGTTTCCATGCTGACTTGCAAAGCAAGAATTTTATTTCTATTTTGCTCTGCCTGCCCAGAGGCGACCCCAATCACATCAATGCAGAAGAGAGCAGGCAAATCACTGTGTTGCTGCAGCCCCAAAAATGCCTTTGGGGGTGTCCTCTGTTGCACCCATCTAATGAGCTTGTTCCAATTAATCGTGCACACACTTACACACACAAGCCAAGGATGCTCAACTTACAAGAGCATCTCAGCTGCCAGGGAGCTTCACACATTTTCAGCACAGCATATGCTGTAAACAAAAGCTTCTCATGAGACTCTCTGCCACAGGCAAACCAAACCATCAGATTTGCTTGGCAGGGAACAAGGAATCCTCAGTCTGAAACCCAATAATTGTTATTTGCAGCTTTACAATCCAGTCAGGGAAGATCTAAGCCCTGAAAAACTAGCTTGCTCTACAGTCCACTAGCCTGCTCAAACTTGCTCCAAAGTATCTCCAACACAGTGTCTAGCCACAAATCTCAGCAAAAAGAGGAGAGGTGCAGGCAAAGAAACCTCAGATGTAACACTCTTGTGCACTCAAGGCACCAAGACAGAAGTGCTAAAAGGAAAAGAAACTGGATGGTAGGTGATGCTGCCTGTCGCAGAAGGCAGAACTTGGAGACAGATGCCAAGGTGAGACCAACCAAGTTTTCATGTTTGGTCTGAGATGCATTCCCCAAGCCGTCACCTTGTGCTCCTTCCCACAGCTCCAGCAGCTCAGAAGCAATGTGAGAGCCTCACCTGCTCAGCACAGAAGTGACTCAGGCAAATAGCACACCTGGAGCCAGCTTTCACACTCAGAGGACTTGCCAGAGAAGCCTCAGGTGCTTCACATGGGAAACTGCTGTCCTTAGAGTATCTTCAGAGCTGCATTGTAGAAGAGACACAAAGCCCAAACACAGCTTGCAAGCATCTCAGCACCCCAATGTTGAACCTGGTGCTCATACCTCAATCTGCTCTTGTCAACTTCAACACCCTTGCTCCCATGCTTGGCTACACTCCTGCTATTGAAATCATCTGTTTTTCCAGCCCAAACCTTTCTGCCCTCCTAGATAGACAGAGGGGACCAAAGCCATTCCTTAGTCCTGCTTGTCAGTCCAGACAAGTTCACTTCCACGTCTCCTAGCACTGCTGTGTGGAGAAAAACAGAAAAAAGCTTGATCTGCAGGCTGGCAGCTAGAACCCTCCAGCTAAGGAAAAGCCTTGGCTGGAGGGCTCTGCTCTCTGGATTACAAAGTCTTTTAGCTAATGATGATTTAACGTGCAATGCATAAGCAGTCTCAAGAGGAAAACAGTATCAGAGATGAGGATCTTTAAAATGAAGGAAAAAAAATTCGTTTCACTATGTGGGCTCACAGCTACTACAGACTCGTTGCTTCAGACTAGGCAGAAGAGAAGCATCTGCATGGGATTGCTCTGCTCCCTGGCCGTGGAGCTACATTAAGGGTAAATAGAAGTATCTTCACCTCTCCAGGGCAGCAATACTATTAACCTCTGAAAGCTGCCAGGCTCATGATACAGGCTGGGGTCACGCAGCAGTGCTAGGAGATGTGCGTAGGCACAAGCAGGGCTTCACACAAGCTCAGTCGTGCCAGGGCCTGGAAAATTCGTAAGGCTCAACAGCACAACTACAGGCACAGAGGGACCCTTCGGGGCCTGTGAGCTTGGCAAAAGCTGCGCTGAGGAAAAAGTTGATGTGAGCATTTAGATATAGCCCTAAAGCATCCAAATCCCTTCATGCATATGTTCAACAGCTTCCCTCTAAAATAAAATGGAATAGCTCTCTGATGATACTGTGCTGAAAGAGACAGGAAATTAAGAATAAACAGCGAATTTCTTAATGGACTTTAAGAAAAAAAAAAAAAGAGTTTCATGCAACAGCACAGCTTCACATCCATGCAGACCCTGTGGCTGTCACTATGCCACAAGCCAGTGCTCTTATTTCAAAGGGCCCCACTGAGCGGGTCTGATACCAACTGATCACCCTCCAAACTTGAAGGCTGGGGGGATATTGGCACACTCTGCACTACAGTACACAATACCCAGGTTTTCCTGCAGGAGCACAGACTGGTGGCTGCATTTTGCTTTGGTGTATGCAATACATCATCTTTCATTCTCCGGCAAACATAAACCATTTCTCTCTGGAGTAACTGGTTAATTTGCTTTTCTATTACAATTTGCTGGAATAGTAAGACAGGAGATCTGTTGAAAGTGAAAGTCAGGATCCTATTGAGCAATTTTGTTCAGCTAAATCACCTTGCCCTATTCAGACTTGAGTAGTAAGATCACATTTCTGGCTTAGAAATCACCTGCTTAACTATAATTACCATATAAACAGCATTTTAAGGAAGCCAGGAAAGGAGAAACATAATTTCTAGGACTACTCTTTTGTCCCTTCAGCCCACTGCTAAGTGGTTGAGTGCTTTCTAAATCAAGTCTCACTACCCAGGAAGCTTCACCTGTCACCTTTATATTCCAGTCCCTCTATACTTTATCACTTTGGTACCATCATCCTGCATTCTATTACAAAAGCTCTACCACAGCTGAGATAATTAATAGGAGACTAGTGTGATACCTTCCTGTTATTTCTTTTAATAAACTTCAACTGACAGTGAGATGGACCAAGCTCCCTTCCATTGGTCTGCTGGAGATTCCCCAGCTCCACATACCATAATTTACAGCTGTGGCTCCTGCCTTAACTATTTACAGTACTGATTTCCTTTTCCCAAATGCTTCTCCTAGCATTTAATCTCTGCTATCCTGGCTTTACAACTTTCCAAATCCTTTTTTATTTACTCTTTCTGGCATATGGACCCCATATAATTTTGGTCCACACTGCATTTGAGCTCCCATGCAGGTATCAACTTTGGAGTGGAAAAGCAGAAACCAAAGGACTATTAATGGATCCTCAGGTCAGAAGCAAGTGGTCATACAAAGCGTCAGAGCTGACTCTGCAATGGTGAGTACTCTGCAGTACTGCTCCTTAGTAGATACCATCAAGACCTCATCCAAAGTTGATGGAAAACATAAAAAGTCTCCCGTGGATATCGGATTGTTTCCGCATGCAACATCTTACTGCACAGCAAGTGCTTGGACTTACACCAGCCCACAAGGGAGAGTGAAGATGAAACGAACAGTTCTGTACCCCCTGGGGACTTGGAGCATGTGAACCTCTGCTCTGCTGATATGCAATGATTTGTTAATCTACCATTTAACTGCACACCCAAGCTGGAACAAGGGGCACCACCAGCAGCCCTGAAAACCATCCTTTCTCTGTGTCTGAACCATTTCTTAGCTTCTGCATCATCAATTCACAGTGCACAGCACAGGCTGCACCACGTTCACATCCGGACCAGCTGCCTTCACCAGCCAGGACCCTGAGAGGCCCAGGTATCAGCAGAGATGTCCACAATGCTCCTGTGAACCTCAAGCCAAACCATTGCAACTCAGTCTTCAAAACTTTCTTAGTGAAATAGTTATGTGTAGTCATGCCCAGTTCTTACAAAGAACTTTAAATCTCTGGAAGAACATAAACTGAATTCAAAGCTGCCAAACTGGCGACAGATAAACAACCAAAAGCAGAGGCAGGCATACCACCCTCCAGCCTGCCCTTGGCTAGAACCAGCCTCATATCCAGTTATACACCACACATACGTTACTGGCTGCCAGAATAGTAAATATTCTGTATTTACTGGATTGCTATAGCACTAGCTGTCACCCTAAGGTGTTACAGAGCAGACTTAGGCTTCACCAATTTATTTCCCATCCTTCAGTGAAGAGGCCAGGCTGGACAACTTGTTACGCGCAATCTGCACCCTCCTGGAGTACTGTAGCCTTTGTGTTTTCCCTAGCTATATACAGGAATCACTTATCAGAAAATCACCTATGGATTTAAAATGCAAGGAAAGGATAGTTAAGCTGCATTAGCTTTGCAGTCACTTCTAGCTAGGCCATCTGCTGCATTTTTCATCATAAGCCTTCACAGCATTTTGTAGACAGAACAAGAATAATAAATCTCATTCCTTATTTACAGACTGGGCAAAGACTTAAGGCCAAGACATCCAAAAGCCCACATGCAAAATGAGGAGGGAAAGACAAGCAGTGGCAAGGCAGGTGGCCTCCATCACCTCCACATTTAACCAAAGCTTGGACACAGTCACCTCTGCATCCCACAGCAAGAAAGGAAGGAACTTAGGAAGTTTTTCTTTCAGGGAGACAAGTTTGCTCCCTGTCCAGCCCTGGGAGGGGGAAGAAAGGACTCCAGCTCCCAGTCCCCAACATGGGAAGTGCTGCAGCCTCCAGGTGCCTCTCACCCAGCACAACAGCCCCCACTTTGCTCCACAGCCAACCTCACCCCTAAAAAAGTCACTTCCTCGCGGGGAAACAGATCCCATGGGAGGATGAGCACAACCTACTGCCATGAGATGTCTAGCAGGACAGAGGTGGCCCTGTCCCACACACACCCCCACCTCCCTCCTCCATGTGAGGTGTGTGGGGCTGGGGGTCACCCTCCCCGAGCTCCCCTGCAGCCCCGGCTCTCTGCTCAGCCCTGCTCCCAAGCCCTCCCTCCCGAGGCTGAGCAGCCTGGGTGCACCCACACCAAAAGACACCTCCGTATTTCAGCCAGGGAGGGGACACAGCCACTGTCACCCCAGCACAGGATGGTCACTGGTATCCCCCACCTCTCCCGCTCCTCAAGGGACACACTCACACAGGGATCTCCGCGGCCAGCCCGGCTGTTGCCCTTGTTCCCGCAGCAACAGGGCCTCCCGGCAAGCCCCAGCACCACCATGGCAACAGAGGGAACGCAGAGAGAGGAGGAGGCAGAGGGCACACGGGGAAGTTCAGTGGTGGCTGCCGGTTGTCCCCCTGCTCTAGCACAGCGTCTGTCAGCTCAGGGGAGACCCACAAAGCATCAGAGGGGCCCAGGCCTGGCCCCACTTCAAAAGCTCCCACAGGGATCTCCTACCCACCTGCTCCTGCCTCAGTGTAACACAGACCAGCCACATTTCCCTCAGCTGTGGGGGCACAGACACTGGAGATGCCTGGCTGGCAGTGCCTTATCCCAAACGAGTAGCAGCACCTCAGGAAAGCACACAACATTGCAGCAAGCACACAGCAGAACTGCCTCCAACACCCCCTCCCAGCAGCAGCACAGCCACATCCCCGTGTGCGCTACCCTGAAACACAGCAGCACTTAGAGAAATTCAGGGCAGAATTCTTCCAGGTCTAAGATAAAGCAAGCTAGCACGCAGGACTGATCACAAAGAGTGCCACATACCACCTGCAAACACCCAGTATATCAAAATACCCTAAAAACCAAATCACACACAACCCACAGAGCTGCCAGCACTGCTCTCAAAAGGGAGCATCTGCCCTGCTCTCTCTCTCACTTTGTGATAACTTGCACCCCCATTCGACCAGCTCACCTGCTTTGCTGTCATCTCGCACCTCCCAGTCTGCCTGTGGCTCTCAGCACAGGCTGACACTGATGCACAAACCAGCACAGCCAACCTTGACATTTCTCAGGGAAGCTCTGTAATAAATAAATCCTGATAAACACAGCCTAACAGACACAGCTCTAAACTCTTTACTGAACCCAAGCTTCCCTTTTCTCCCTCACTGAGGAGCTCCAGACAGGCCCTGAGCTCCATCCACCTGTGGTCCATTCAAACAGATGCACTTCACCTGAGTGCCTCTGCCCAGTGTTCTCATGCAGGGTCTGACACAGCACTGAAGGGAGGCCGGCACTTGTTGAGTTATACTTAAATCCCTCATGCTCATTTCAAGGCCAGAGATGCTTCTGCAACTTGGAAAATAGAACTGGTTGTTTCCACCACAGTGGAAAACTAAGTTGCATAATATGACAAACAAGAAAACTTCCAAATCAGATACCTGGAGATGAATTCCCGCTTCACAGTGAGCATCACTGGTATTTCATTAAGAATCCATCCAGGACACCACAAACTCTGAGCCTTGGGCAAATGCCAGGGGATTGCAAAGTGTGAAATAACTATCTAAAAAGAACATGTTGTCTACTCATCTTCCCTATGCTTCCTCTCAAACAAAGAGCCTCCCGCCTATGACACTACACCTGACCCAAAGTCATTAACATGCTTCACCTGGGAGCACATGCACTGTGCTCCTGGGTAACAGCAAACCCTCAGGCAAGGCTCACCCTGTGGTACACGAAGGTACATAGTGGAATGTCCAATTCTCAGCACACAGTCTCTTCCAAGGACTGAGCAACAAAACACAAATACATGCAATAACAAGTCACCCCTGGTATGCTGCACATCACTCCGATGCCTCAGCACAAGCACAACCCGGGCTCATCCTCCTCCCACTGTACTTTGACCTCAGAGTTACACGCTATTCATTTTTTCCTTATGTTTCCTGAGCCAGTCATTAACTGACAGAGGGAAAACCAGGGCTTTGACATCAGGTAACCAGGGCATTGTGTGACCTGCAGCTCTCCCCAGCCACTGCTTTCCTTCCAGCAGCCTCAGGTCAGCAATGCTCAGCTTTTTCACCCCCATTTTACCAGGGAGACATTGCGATAGCCCCAAGCCAGCAGAGAGAGGATGACACTTGGACACAGCCCAGCACAGAAGCAAGCCGGCCACCCAAGCACTTAAGACAAGCCACCCTTCTCCATCCTAGCAGGGTCTGGCCAAACAAGGCTGTTGGCCCTGCTCTCTTCAGACACACAGATAACTGTCAGTCCATGCAGGGAGCTGCCTGACAGGGCTGAAAATCCTTCCCTCTGTCCCCTGGGAAATGCTGTTTACACAGCTCTTATCCTCCTGCAGAAACAAATGAGCATATAGTCAAGGGCAATAGGCAGGTATCTTGCTTTATTAACTCATCCCTCGTTGCAGAGCTGGAAAGACAGAGCATCCAGCATCCCCCAACAGCCCTGCTGCAGGCTCTAAGGAGACCTGAGGGCACTGTCTGGCTTCTGAAGACCAAAACCAGAACCCCTTGGGGAGGGTTTGAAACAGACACATCAGAAATATCACTTTCCTGTCACCAGATCAAACCCACAGAATAACTGGACACATTTGGTGCCGTGCAGAGGACACAGAGCCACAGCAAAGACAGAAAAGGGCTGCAGAGAGGATCCAGGGAGAGGAGAAAAGCACTGGCACAGCTTGCACGGTCAGATGGGAGCACTCACCACCCCCAGCGCCCAGTTAAAGAGGACTGACTGCAACACTCACAATTTCAGATGCTATCAAAACATTTCCTACCAAATAACTGCAGTGAGATCACTCACCAAACTGCAACTTCAGGAAGTCCCAATCATGAAGTCTCAAATATGCAGCCCATCATCCTCTTCAATCTAAGCAGGCTTCGTGTGTTTTCTTTCTGAAAAAGAAGGAAAATCAAGCTGGCTCCTTTCAGTGGTGTTTCCCCCACCTTCAATCCCCATTTCAAGGGAGAACATTGATTTTTTTGTTTGTTTGTTTTGTTAGCACAGATCTCAACACACAGCCCTGGGTTTGCTTTCTCCCTTTTTATTCCCATGTTGGGAATCAATTTTGTTTTCTCACCCTTTGTTTAGTTTCCATCTCACTTCCAATCCCTGAACTGATTTTCTATTCCTTTTCTAAATCAAGACAATATTTCAAATGCCTACATCTTGGAGACCCTGACATTAGCTGTGCAGCCATGAAATTTGAAAAGAGTAAATTGTTTTTTCCCCCCACTGCTTTTTAAAACAAAGTCCTTGGCCTCAACAACTGTAATGCCTCCAAAGTTTCTTGCCTTAATACTATGAAACCATTTAATCCAGCCAGCTGTCTTTGTGTAAGTGCAGAGGAAAATTTACAAGCCTCAAGAAGTTAATCACAGTTCAAGGAGAATCTCTGACATGGAGGTTAGCAAGGCAGTAACTGAGGCTGTGACTGCCAGGAGACAATGCCACAGGAAGATGGGTAGGCTTTGGATGGAGGTTCAGGCCTGACTCAGCAAGGTACTGACACAGCATCTCAGCCTAAAGAAGATAGTGGACAGATGTCAAGGGCACTGATCATCCTACACAGTTGCTGCATGGTTCAACAGTAGTTCCTGGGGTGGACCCTACCCTAATCATTAGTCTTGGCCTCAAGTTTCCTCTGGCAGCTAAAAACCACCTCGGTCACCATGATTTTGAGGACAGAAACATGCTGCAGTACCACTACACTGGAGGATGAGGGCTTAGTGGTCTTTCATGGTCACGGAGGCAGATCAGGGGTCAGCCTCTCCTCCAGCTGTCTATGTCCTGTCAGGGCACCTTCCATCCCACCCAGCGCCATGGGGCATCATGGGCCGGGGAGCACCAGGCCCTCTCCTCCAGCCAAGGTGCAGGACCTCCTTCAGTGCTTAAGCACATGGCAGCTCTCTGCTACTTAGCATCACACATTTAAAACCATGGCAAAATACCTGAGCACCCACAGGAAGATCCTCCCAGGGTCACACTAAACACCACAGCAGTCTTTCTCTACAACTTCTCCAGACCAAGAAAAATCATCCTCAGCTTCTGGCATCACTTGGCAGCTTCATTTGCAGCAGGACTGGTCTCCTTGGCTCTGGCTTCACAGCAAGTTGCTCACCCACAGCCCCAGCAGCTCTGGTACATCTCTTGCAGGGCAAGTTCAAAC
Source organism: Columba livia (assembly GCF_036013475.1). NCBI lineage: Eukaryota > Metazoa > Chordata > Aves > Columbiformes > Columbidae > Columba > Columba livia. The sequence goes on from NC_088614.1 coordinate 11,732,813, forward strand.
CCCAGCATCTGGTTCTGTGATTTGAAGCACAGGAGAAGAAGATTAGGAAAAAACAACAGGGAAGGGACAAACCCAGCACACAACACACATTTCAACCTGAGCCCACAGGAGCACCTGGCACAATCACAGCAGCTACAAAGCACCACAGGGTGTTCATAAGCAGTGCGGTGAAAGGAGTAGTGTGTTTTATTTATCACTTGTGAAGCACTGAAGGGACAAGCTGGTCTCCTCATGCTGCCAGGCCAGCTGGTGCAGCTCCTGCAGCACACAGGGCTGCACGAGGAGCTGCTGGGGTCCACAGGCAGCAGCTCTGCTCTGCAGGCACTTACAGACTGAGGCGGGCTCCAAGAAAAAGAAGAAAAATCAAAGCTGGATGTGGCTTTACCTGCTCTGGGCAGTTGACTTCACAGGCCCAATACAACCATGCAACAGCCACAACTGCTAAGCTTGAACTCAAGCAAAATCCTGGAGCAACTGCTGGCTTAAGGATGGACTACTGGATTGCCTTTTGCTTAGTCAAATATCTTACTGCATTTGTATCTGAAAGTCTTCTGCCAAAAAGACTAGGAGATTTTGTTAAAGAACAGCCACAGAGAGGCCATCTTGGACCGGAATCTGAGGCAGGGCTTCCCGTTCTTTAACAGGGCACCTAGTACATCCCCTACAAAGAATCTCTGCCTTCCACCATGAGGCAATGTCAGACTTCACATCTTTTATGTGATCAATGTCTCCATGCTGACAAAGCACATCACATTTTGGCAATGGGAACAAATTTTCATTTTCCACATAGAGATTGTCCAAGCCAAACTATTAAATAAACTCCTCAGGTTCTTCCTTTGAATTTCTCATCCTTCACACATCCCAAGAACCACCATGAAATCAAAGAGACAGCAAAACCAAAAATAAAACAAAACAAAAAACCAACACCAAAAAAACAGCCCCAAACATCTCCTGCAGATTCTCCTTGAGAGAAACAGTCACGCTCATGAAAGATCAGCTTTGTAATAAACATATGGTCTCAAAAGCAGATGGGAAAACCCTTCAAAACACAAAGCAGGAGTGGAACCACTAATGAAATTAGTGTGGTTGATCAGAACAGCTGATAGGTCTGTGTAGGGAGGACCAAAGGTCTGAAAAAATGAAGTTGTCAAGCCAATGATAGTATTTAAAATATCTGAGGTTTTACAAGATAGTAACAACATTAAAAAGTGGGAAAAAAACCAAAAGACAGGGCCCCCCAGTGGGCCCAGGAACAGGCAGGTTTGTCTCTGCAACCATCAGCACAAGTATCTCTGAGCTGCAGGACAGACCCAGCGACACGGAGCTGTCAGCCTCCCCAGAGAGTCCTGGTTCCCATTACTGGGGCTGTTATGGGAGCATCTCAAGAGGGTGCAGGTTTGATTCAAGCAGCCTCTCTCTGCCAAAGACAAAAGCAAGGACCTGAGAGCCCCATTTGTGACTTCCTCTCACATTGAAAAGTCTTCCTAGTGCACTCCGGCACCTGATCTCATTAAAAGGGAAAGAGGGAACAGATGGAAACACAAAAAGACACTGTCAGCTGCCAACCACTGGCCCCATCTGACTCCATCCCACTCCCCACTGCAGCAGGAGCACAACCAGCTGCTCTCGGAAGGACAAGGCAGCCAGCAGGAGAAGAGAAGGATTTCAGATGGTTAATAAACAGCAAGAGCAGATGAAAACTTGTAAAGAGCTCCTTTTCTCAGGAAGAAATTTGTCTGCAATCAGGAAAGATGATACATGAGGACCATGCACATCCAGGAACCCTCTTGTCTCTGCAACCAATAAGAAGTGGGGTGTCAGCTGAAACAGCCACAATGTCCAAATCCTTTCCAGCACACCTCTGCCTCCAAGCACCAGCAAACACAGGAGCAAAGTCCCAGTACATGAGCTTGGATCTGCAACAGAGCCTGCAGCAATCTCACACATCTCAAGCCTGCAGCTTGGGTACTCAAGTATTCTAGCAAGCCTCAGCAGACCCAAGTAACATCCTACAAACAAGAGCATCCACATATGTATCCACCACCCTTCCTTTCAAGGTATCTGTTCCATTCCTGTCCCCAGAGCATCCCCCTGGGGCTCCACCACAGAGAGCCCAACAACTTTCCCTTAGAAAGCAGCACAGGGACTCCCAGGGCAATGAGGCCAAGAAGGAGATGTTCCCCATTTCCTTAACCAACCCAAAACCTTTTCCTCTTTCCTACAGATCGAAAAGGTACCTCCCATGCCAGGGGCAGCACATAACATGGATGAAAAACGACACTGAAGGTCACGAATTTGCACTCCTCTAATTTCAGTTCTGCCAGGGACCAGGCAAGGTAATTGATTTAACAGGGACTCAACTTTCCCACCTGCAAGGCATGTCCAGCAGTACATATTCAGGAAAAGGCAAAGTCACAAGGGGAAGCAAACAACTTTCATTCACAGCCTTTGAGTACTATGGAGAGGCTTATCTAGCTCCTCCCTCTGTAACATCTGAGCAGCCCAGTGCTTTTAGCAACATATGGAATAATATATAAAACTTTCTTAGCAGAAAATATCTTTTACCAGAATAACCTGATGGGAACAAAAAGTACTATTGACAAACCTTATCCATATCCTTACAGCATGCTGGCTGGATCAACATATATTTAAAATATACATCTGCAGCAGTCCTGAAAGGCAGGGGAAAAACATTTCAGTTTTATGGATAGAATGTGATGCACATGATATTGCACAAGAAAATTAAGGTGTATGTTTATAATGCATCAGCTGTTCTCCAGCAACTGGCTATGAGCAGAGCCTTGTCCTATAGAAGACAGGAGGTGTCATACTCCACACTTGCTGTGGGGGTGAGATGGCCGGCACACCTGCAGTCAGGTACAGCTGCCTGCCCTGGTCACCCACCTAAAAGCCTTGAAGAGGGAAGTGGGAGGGCACTAAGCATCCAGCTGATGTGTTCAGCCCTCAGAAACCTCTGTTTCTGAAGAAAAACAGAAAAGGGCGAGTAAACTTATGCCCAAGCACCACAACCTTCTAGAGGCATCCATCGCCTGAACTTCAGTTGAGAAACAAATATCTGCAGTTTCTCTTTAGCACAGCCTAAAGGCAGACACCTTCTTTTAACTCTCTCTGGCTGCTGCTCCCACCTTTTTAATTAGGAACTGGATGCTACTTTCTCCCAGTCAGGATCACCAGAACTTGCTGGGCTGAGTGCAGAAAGGTGGCTTCAGTTTAATTTTCCTATGACTAGAAAACAGAGCTTTCCAAAGCTGATTGGAAAATGGTTTTTCTTTCCTGGCTGGTCTCACTAGCAGCTAGAACTCCTTTTACAAATGATACCTCATTAAAGATACATCTGGGATTAACCAAGCTAGCTACATCAAACCTTCACAAGGAATAGCTGGACTGCAAAGGGGAACTGATGTATCACCTTGTGGAGCAGATCTGGGCAATTAGCCCAGCAATGAGACTGGTGAGGAAGCCAGCTTGTGAATAACACTTCTCCCTGAGCAAAAGCAGTGACAGCTTTGCAGGCTGACTCTGGAAGTCTCCAGCTGCTAACAGCTCAGCTCCCTCCTCCTCTGGCTTGCAAGCCCTCTCTCCCCAGGCAGAGGCAGCAGATGAGACAGCAAACCTCCCCTCAGACAGGACATCTGAGTCTATAATGGCACCTTCAGTCCCTGGGCTCAGCTTTGCCCCTCTCCACAGCTCAGAAAGCTCTTCCACCTCACCGGACACACTTGTCCCTCCCTGCCCTGAACTCTAAAGGGAACCCTGGGGAGGTCAGACCTGCCCCTCTGCGCTTTCAGGCTCGCTGGGCTGCATCTCTGTGCATTCCCCAGTCCCTGCACATAAGGGCCGCTCTTTTTCCAGTCTCACTAGCAAAGTGAGCTGAAAAGCAGTCAAGGAGGAGCATTTATTTGGGAGGGCAGGGTTTCTCCTTCCCAGCAAGCAGCATTTGCAGGGCAGCAGACAAACTGGCTGACATTTACAGAGAGCTCTGAAGGCACATAAACCTCTAGAAATGCCCATCATTAGTCCTGCTATTCTTGGCCCACAAAACTGGTTTGTCTCACATAAAAGCTAAGACAGGGCACAACTTTGCACATATCTTGTCTCCCTAGGAACTAATCCTACACTTGGCCTCCTTGACTTAACTGTCCATTTGAGCCCACAACAAAATTTCAAGGCCTAGAAACACCTGGCATGAAATGAAAACAAACATCAGATATCAACCTCTCCTGGGGACTTATGTCCACAAAATCAAACACAAACAAACAGAAAAACCACCACAAACCCCTCTCTCACTATGGGCACTATCCAGATAAATCTGAAACAGCTGCTCTTGAAGACTGAAGCAATCCAAGGAACTCCCCAGCACATGCCTCCCAGAGCCCTGCTCAGTCCCCGGCAGGGCAGGGTCTGCTGCCAGCATGGGCTCCCTGCCTTCCTAAATTCCCCCCTCGACATTCCTGCTTGCTCCAAATCTATGTTCAGGTCCATCTGGCAACTTCACAGTAACAGCAGTTGTCTTTCCAGTAAAATAAATTCATCTAGGAGAGAAAAGGCAGCTAACATCTGCTCCCCTGCAGAGCTTACAGCAGACAGGAATATCTCTATATTTCTACGTGTTTTATAATGCTTTTTTTCCTCTTCCTTTCACTCCTTATAAAGCAGACTGCACAGGTCATCAGGGGGATCAGGCACAGAGCCACGGAAAAATTTAGGTGGAAGAGACTTCGGATGCCACTGGTCCAACCCCTCCACACAAAACGGAAAATTTCAAAGTTAAAACAGATTGTGCAGAGATGTGTTCAGCAGTGTTAAATATCTCCCAGGAGGGAGATTCCCCACCTCTCTAGATCACATAAGCCCTTACCTACTTTTACAGTTACAGACATATATTTGTCCCCAAGTACAGCACAGGGTCCAAGAGATTGTGCATTGCGATCCTGCAGCCCTTGTTGTGGCAGTTAACCTGAGCACATGCCCTCCAAGTCCTTGGCTCCTTGAAAAGAATAAGTCTCCCATTTCGTATTTTTTGTTTTTTAAGCAGCCATCTGTTGAACTATTGTCTGAGACCAAAATGCCAGCTGCTTCATACCAAGGAGGAAAGCCAGTGCAGAACAGAAAGGCACTGAGGTTATCTGCCTTGTGCACCTGAGTGCCAGAAAACGTTTAACGGGCCAACAATCCCATGGAAACAAAAGCAGCCTCTTTTTAAGCAGCCTTTCTCTTTGGTCCTGCAAGTGTAACAAGATACTTACCTCTTCTTCCTGGTCTCTTGCAACCCAATAGCACCAAGGCAGCCAGTCTTCAAGGCCAGGGCATAAACACGAGCATACTTCTCTGTACCTGGGGTGCTGCCAGGGATGGTGAGCAGAGAAGCCCCTGGTCACACACCTGTCACAGAAGGTGAGTGTTAAGATGGGAGAACCACCAAGGCTCTCAAAACTGAGAACAACATATAGTTGGGTAAAAGAACAGTAAGAGCCACAGTTTTAAGGAACTGCTAGATCCTTAACTGGCAGCAGGAACCATAGTTATCCAACATACTCCCATGACAAGCCTTTGCACCTTACTCTGAAAAAGCTGGTTGCATCCAGCACATGGGCTAAGCAAAACTTCACAGCCACCCAGACTGCAAGCTCTGTGCTCCTTGGGGTGGGGAGGCAGATGATGGTGACAGAAGAGCCATCCCAGTGGCCAATGCTACACACAGGGGGGGAGCATGCATACCATACCCTAAACCTGACAGCAACAATACCTTTCAAAGTGTACTTAATTCAACCCTGTTGCTACTACAAGGTGAACAGGCACCATTCACCTTTAAATAGGGGTGACTGCAACAAATTGGTGCAGACTTCTATCTGTTCCAAGCAAATAAGGTGCTCTAAAATGCCACTGTCTGCCCTGGGAGCTTTCTTGTAAGAAGTACATGAAGATACAGGCTTCCAGACCATCCCAGGGAGAAGAGGAAGGGTCAGCATGTCAGTGATTCTTGCTGAACTGGCTTTTGTAACAAAGCTGGGAGGAAGAATCTGGTTTGTTTGTTTTTGTTTTTTTTTTTTTATGTTGTGCTACATCTGTTTGTGCTGCTTCTCTTTCCTGCAAAAACTAAAGGTGATCATTGGAGCAGTAGCACAGAAAGGGCACATCACACTCTCAATGATGGTTGCCTACATTATAGTAAATGGTAAGTTCTGGTCTCCCAAAGCCACCCAGAGCTCCCTGCAGTGGTAGGAGGGGGTTAACTGTGACATACTGGCACCTCTTCTGCTTCCTGGTGTATCAGCTGAATACAAACTCCGCAAGTCAGAGATGGACACCCAGACAAACAGTTGCTTATAAAAACCAAAGCGTTTCAGCCAGAAAATAGTACAGAGAGGCCAGCAACCCAAATAACCCTCTAGAGCATGTGGTAAATGGACTGATGAAAATGAAAGGAAAAGGGTTCTTTTTCCACCCCAGGGAGGAAAACTCAGAAAGCAAGTAACCTTCCTGAGTCAGGCCAGCTGAAGGCAAACGCAGTTCACGGGCTCAGAAAAGGAAAGTCATAACACATACTGAGCGCCAAGATTTGGTCGGCCAATACATGCCAAACACTCAATAAAACAGCAGCTCTTTATTTCCACTGTATGAATAATCTTTTCTATCAGGATGCAGTCAGGAACCCAACTCCAATTTGCCTCCGTCAGCCTTTCCTCTGATTGGGAATCCAGCAATCTCAGCACAGTCACTCACAAGTTTCTTGCTTGCAGGGAGATTGGTTATAAGAGTCCAGCAGATTAAATACAATGGGCATCCAGTGCAGAAATCAAAGCAAAACCAGAGCTGCTGCTTGCCTATTCATACATCTGCAGAGCATTTCAGTAGAGAGCACTGAGGAAAGGATCATGCTTTCACTGGTCTCTTAAAATTAAAAGTATGCAACTGCTCCCCATCACTTATTTTCATCCAAATTTAAAAGACTGAAAGTGTTCATTTATTTCTGAAGTAACGACAAAATAATAGGGCTTGTCACCTCCATGCATCTGTGCTTGGGGCTTCTCCATGTGTGACTTACACAACCACTGCAATAACAGTGCAAAACCAGCCATCTATCCTAACACCCAATAACCAAGCCTGGGAGGGAGCAGCTCATTGAACAGTAGGGCCAAAACCTGAAACAAAGATCTGCCCAGGACATGGGGAACAACAGGGAGGAAGATGCAGTGCTGGAAGCACTGGGTTCCTGAAGCTAATAGCAGCACAGATGCAATCTAGACAAAAAGCTCTACACATTGCATTCCCATCAAGTAACTAGTGGGAGGTTTAGCTTTCTGCAGTTTTAAGGTTGTCCCGTACCTTTCTAGAATAATACTTGCTAGAGGAACATGATGCCTACAGATCTGAAGCAGAGGATGTCTCAATTCACTCAGCCTTGGCAAAACAAAGCTGTATCCCAACGACAAAAAGCAGACCCGAGCTGAAAGATGGGACCATTGTGAAAGCCACTGTCTGAAGTCCAGGAGAGAAAAGCAGAGGTCTCAAGTTTCCCTCAAAAAGGGGCAACTGCCAAAGTGCCTCCTACTTTCTGGTCAACAAAGCAGCAACTTGCAAACCAACCACATCTTTGGGAAGGTCTGAAACCTCCACTATGAACACCAGACAAGCCCCAGATGTCTTCAGCACAGGGTTGGTTGAACTATTTGCAGCCAGGGTATCAGCTAAATTATTTCAACTTGTTTGTCTACTTGATCTAGAATGCTTTTAAATCTGCATGTACTGATCCAAGTTGACAGAGGTATTTTAACTCTTGAGACCCCAAGATGCTAAACACTAGTTAAGAAAGCAATTTTAAATATACAAATCTGATTCTCTCCTGTGTTGAAGTGACTGTGAATGAACTGCTCACCCATCCTCGCTACCAGCTCTTGCTAGAAGGAGGATTCATTCAGCTCCAGACTGCATGCGATGCCTGTTTAAAATACCAAGCTGGATCAGCAGATGCTGTCCTGGAGGAACATGGAACGCTGCCCCAAACCACTGTGCATCACACAGCCTCTGCAAATTAGGGGTCAGAAGCAGGACAGAAACAGAACAATTAATAAGCTGGCATAAGCTGCTGGCTTTTGAGGCCTGACCATCCCCCTCTCAAAAGACACATACAAAGACACCTGGACTAAAGGATTATTCTTTCAAGTACAAGTAGTAATACTATAAATCCTCTATTTTTCTCCTGCATTTAGTCAGAGAGCTGTCCATCAACCCCCGGCCAGAGAAGCACACATTGTAATTAAAGGCAACATGTAAAAGCCCAAAGCAACAAAACCAGAGATTAATTGGTGGCATTTAACAAGTGAAATAAATATAGAAGCTTTTGGTAACAATTATTTGCAGGGAAAACTAAAGTTTACTGGCGTCACTGATAGAAGGCTCTTACAGAGAACAGTGTTAAGTATCATCAATTGGCAGATTCAAGCATAATCTGGGAAATGTCAAATGCTGTCAAAATATGACAAAGCTCTCTGCAGCAAAGCCCCTAGAGAGGGACTTGTGTGGGCTCATCTCTGGGAACACACTGATGGGCCATGAGCCCTGTCAACAGGACACAGTGTATTAGCAGCTGGTACACAGCACGGCCCCCTCAGAAGAGCAGGTCAGCCCGCTGGGACAGCCACAGCTCCCTCCGGTACCTGCACCTGGAGTCCCCTCAGCCCGGCCACCTCGGTGCTCCCAGGCTGCCCAACCCCGACTGTGAGAGCTGCACTCGGCCCCTTTCAGGGAGGAAAAAGACATTCCTTAACTCCGTCGGACTTTGAGGAATTCTCCCACCTCGAGGAAAAGAAATAGAAAGGAACATTTTTGTTCAGTTATTCCAAAGCAATCTGAGCAACCTGATCTGGTTCAAGATGTTCAGCTCATTGCTAGGGGGTGGGCTAGATGAGCTTTGAAGATCCCTTCCAACCCAAACTATTCTGTGATTCTATGATAAAACCAACCCCTGCAGCAGTGACTGTCACTGGAGTAGATACCTTCAAAGTCCTGAAATAAATAGCCTTGCCTCTGGCTTCCAGCTGCATGGGATTGCTCTATACCACTTTATGCAAAACCCAAAATAAAATACCTCCTACAAGTTATCAAAGAAACAGCATTAAGGTTGTCCACAGGATTAGGCATCGGCTTTTAAACCCCCCATTCCTTGGTACCTTCAGCAAACCTCCAGATCTGATTCAGCCCTAGGTTGGTTTTCTGAAATGGTAACAAAAGCAGCTTCAGCAAGATCAGAGTTAGACCACATAACCTTCCTTCCAAACCACAAAACAGTCTTTCCTTGGTAGATCAGCCCCTACTCTCTCTGACCACCTTGAATCCCACAACAGCCACTTCACCTGCAGGAACTGAAGAGCTCCAGAGCCCGGCCAGGAGACCAGGCAAAGCCTGGGGACAAAGGCCAGCTGTGAAACAGTCTGACAAAGAAAATGTGTGGCAATGTATCTTCCAAAGGAGATGGAAATCCACCCATGACTGAGACATATTTCTACCTGTACAGATGTTACTCTACTTGGAATGGCATAACACTAAAATCCACTGCACAAAGAGAACAGAGAAGCTGTGGAGATGAGCCAAGTATGGTGCTGTGAACTCTGTAAGAGCCAGCAGAGCACATCTCCCTCCAGGAGCTCTAATTGCCACATTGCTTCGCAGTAATCACAGGGGGAAAAGAGGCAGGACAGCTGAAAAAAAAAAAGTAAATGCGTCTTCTCAAAGGGTAAAAAAGGAAAAAGAATAACCAAGATCTTTTTACAATGCTGTTTGTGACACAAGTCATGAAAACATGAGAGTGATGGACAGTTGGGGAGAACAGTCAAGATTCAACAAAACAGTTTGGACAGCATGAAATCAGAATGGAAATTAATATTTGTCCAAACAAAAAAATCACTTAGCAATTTACTTTGCCCTAGAGGTACCTCTGTGTGACACAGTGAATATCCCATTGGGCTGCCCGGGCAACCTCCAGAGCTCCCAGGCAGGGTGAGGAGGGGAATCCATCTCTTTTCCAGCTGACAAACCTGGCAAAGAGGAGCTCCCTCCCAATCCAACATGCTCACTTAACAGGAGCTAGAGTGGGCTCTGCTGCTCAAGGTCACATATGGTAGGATGGGCAACTGCTCACAGGCTTGTCAAAGCCACAGCAGAAGCTAAATCAGTCACCCCGACCTTCCGCTTCTCCTCTGATTTTATAGAGGTAATCAGCATTTTGAAACTAACTCCACACAACTCACCTTTTGTGTCTGCGATCCCATCTTCATCAGGATTTGTCATCTTCCCTTCAGTAAAAAGGAAATGGCAGGGGAGAGACTGAGAAAATTGTTTCCCTTCTGTGGGGAGCATTTGCTCAGAACCTCCAGCACTGGGAAGCAAACTATCCCTTGGTGCAAGGGCACAGAGTTCAGCACAGTTCCACCAGCTAAAAGCTTGGCCCAGGTCTCTCTTCTTGATTCCTGCTTTCTACCAAGCGTCCCACTGCTGAGCCAGCACTAAAAAAAAAGGGGGGGGGGCAACCACACAGCTGAGAAGACCCAGAGGCTCCCATTCCATCCTCCTGCCTTCCACAGCAGATCTAACACCCAAGTAAAATAAGATATAGGAGTCAGACAACATCTCATTTACTCCTTACAGCTGCCCCTGTTCTTTCCCCCATATCATTATGGTCAAAATACATGGCAATTACAGTCCCACTGCGGGTACATCCTCCATGAGGTTTTGAAGTGCAGCTCAGAAGCAGAGCTCCATTTGAATAGAGCCAGATTTGAGATCTGCATCCCAAAGCTTAGTGGGGAGCAGGCAAGTCCTTGACAAAACAGTCTTCCCCAACAAGCCACCTAGGACAGAGATTTCTGTGCCCTCTGCTCTGGCAATTCCCTTTGCCACAAAGGCCTGCAATCTCTGACAGTGTAATTTGACAAATTGCTCCCTCTTGTTGCTTTACAGCACTCCTATTGTCAGCATTGCCTCCAAAGCTGTGCATTTCCCCTGCAGAACAAGGTTACTCCAGCATTTAAACATCAGACAACAGGTTAACCTAAGGCTTTACCATCAGCTGAGGTACAAATCAAGCCCTGCACAATTTAAGGTGCTACTGGAAGCTGGTGAATACAGTTCAGGTAGCTGTACATTTAGACAAATCCTTTCTCCAGGCACAGCCCCTCTCGCCCAGTCTCCTGGTCCTGAAGGCACATTTTTCATCATCCCTCTGAGTCCCAAACTCCAGAAGTTCCCAATCTCCTGTTTCTCCAGACCTCCACGTGCCCAGGGACTTGGCAGCTCCAAGCATTTGAAACTATCATTATCCACTCAAATCCCTGATTCAAGGGGACACATCTCTCCCCTTTTTCTGCTCAAACATCCCCAAGCAACCAACCAGCACTAGGCTCACATTTGTTTTAGGGAGCCCTCTCTTTCACCCCAGCTTGCTACAGCCACTTGTCTAGCTCCCCTAAAGCATGCAGCTTCGCTCATTTTCTTTAGCATCCCAGATCCAGGAGACCCCACACCTTTCACAAGGCCAGCTGTGCTGTGACAGTCCAAAACTAGATGTCCATACCACACTAACACAACAGGTATCTAGTTCCCAACTAGTGCCCCCAGCACACAGCGGGCAATGGCTAAATAAGCAGAGACTTCCCATTTTGAGAAAAAACAACTTCTCAGTGAGGGTGACAGAGCCTGGCACAGGCTGCCCAGGGGGGTTGTGGAGTCCCCTTCTCTGGAGACATTCAAACCCACCTGGACATGTTCCTGTGCAACCTCACCGAGGCGTTCCTGCTCCAGCAGGGGGATTGGACTAGATGGTCTTTTGAGGTCCCTTCCAATCCCAAACATACTGTGATACTGTGATTTCTTCTTAGCAAGGAGGGGTGTGTTTCTAAACAGCTCTCCTGCTGGCTCACTACAGCAGATCTGTGGCCTTAACTCCTGCAGCTTGGGACAATGGAGCTGTGTATTTGAGCACATGCACATGCAGTGCACACAGGTTTGTAGCTGAAAGCTTTGCATCCTTCTGTCTTCATTGCTGTTGAAACATTTTGACTCCCCAACCTTAAACTCTGGTTCTGCAATAATCCCCCATACAGTCCAACCACAACCTCAGGCATAGCCCATTACCTGCTGAGGACGTGATCCTGAAAGTGTGACTCTTAGCAATTCAGTTTTTCCTGTGAGAAACAATAGGATAGAGGCATGTGTCCAGACACTGCAGAAATGCACACACCCTAAATACACAAGGATGACACGGAAGACAGAGACAGAAGCAAGGCCAGTGAGGTTGTCAGCTGCCAATTCAACATCTGGTAATCAAAAAAGTAAAGGAGACTAACTGCTTTAAAAAAAAAAATCACAAACAAAAAAAGCCCATGAGAAATAGCTGCTTACTGGCCTGAAGTTTAGAGTAGAAAATCTCTTTATAACACAAAATTAAACTTCATGATGTCCTGGTGACCCTGTCTGACCCATCCTAAAACAGATCACCATCTGAAAGACCTCAGCTGCTTCACCTGCGAGACTGAACAACTGACAAATCTCTCACTGCCAGTGGTTCTGCTGCCTCTTCCAATCCATTACATTTTCATCATCACCTTCAGATGCCTGCTGCTCACCAAGGTCAATTAAGGATGAAGGATGAAGAAAAACAGGACAACGACAACAGAAACCAGTGCAGTGTACTAAATAACTGACAGCAGAGCTCTGAAATGGAAGCGACAGAGTGAAGCATTACTGTACACAAGCTCTCAATGCAAACACAGTATATATGGGATAATAATCTGTAAAACCCAATCTCCTCAGCAGCAGCACTACTCATACCAGCAAGTTTCCTCCCAAAAGTTTTAAGGACAGAGGAGCTTCACCTTGACCCAGATCCACCCCCCTTGAGCTGTACTGCCATTTGGAGGTCATCCCTCTGCTACGGAGCATCTCAGTATCGAGGAACAAAACCAGAAACCATAGAATATGCACGGAAGGCTGAGTGCAACCATCCAAATTTAATATTCCAAACCAAACTGCAGAGCAAAAAAGTCTGCCTTATCCTCAGAGAGCCTGCAATAAGCACCAACAATACTTGTACTACCACTTTTTCACATGGAAAAATCCTTCCCAACCCCCCTGTCTGGTTCACTAAGAAAATACCCGCTCTGGATCAATCCCTCCTTATTGTCTTCTTTCTCCAGCATCACCATTTCCAGGTTGGACATCATTGTTCTCCAGTCATGACTTGTCTTAAAAGTGTTGTGGTGGTTTTTGTGTTTGCTTTTTACAGTCTGTATTTGCTGTGGTACTTTATGATTTTAAGTTTGTTTTCTAATTCTTCTTCACAGTTACAGACATTAACAAAAAAAAAAAAACAACAAAAAACACAACATACAAAACCACAACAGAACAAAAGAAGTTTCCCAAACATAACACGAGCCAGGGCTTTCATGAAAAGTCTGATATAGAAAGTGAGCAAGATTTGAAAGACTGTTCTGCAATTCAAGCGGAGTCCTCAAAAATAACACAGCAGAACTGCAGAGGGTCCCATCAAAACATGCAAAAGCCCTAATTAATGACTTTTTTAAAACCCCCAGCTTCACATGCAGATCAGAGGCCCCATCCATGCCTGCCAGGCCTCCCCAGCAGCAGCTTTCAGACCCATGTCTCTTCCACTGGGTTTGCCAGTGAGGCCCATCACGGAACCCTGTCCTTCTTCAGAGGGCCAAAAATGAACATGTTGATGTGTCCACACTTATCACCCATGACTGTATTGCAGAGGCCTGGGAAGGCTTCTTGGGATAGAGACAGCTCCTCCAAAACAAATGCATCTTGCACCAACCGCAACTAGGCCTTAATATTTCAGTAGGAATCAAGATTTCATGCGCTGGCCCTATTCCAAAAACTTGTGCTTCTTTCATCACATGCACTAGAATCAAACAAAGCATTATGGTTTAGTTAATTTTTTCTGCTCCATATATCTCAACAAGCAAAAGAAATAGGCTTCTGAATTTGAAATAGAATCTCTGAAGTTTCTGCAGAGCTTCATTTCCAAAAAAGCAAATATTTACATCCACTAGAACCATCTGCCTCTTATTTTCTCCTCCGTTTCACTTCCAGATGCATTGTTGATGCATCTGCTCTATTAATTAAAACTGATTTACACAAGACAAAATTGAATCCTTAATACAACCCTTGAGTAAAAATGAGTGACGTCTAAAATTGCACTTACGTCTTCCAAAATTCCCAAGTCTCTTTCTCACCTTTGCTGCTTGAGAAGTGGTTTGCTCTGTTCAAGTCCATAAGGAATTCCTATAGCTGACAACAAAATAGAATTCAGCCTAACCTGACCCTCCTGACTTGCTCCTGGCTCCTGCTGTCAACAATTAACAAGGTGGGGGCTGAGGGGACGGCAGGTGTTGTCCAGCTATTTGTTTTCAGGATTCTGACTGTTTTTCAGGCTCATCTTAAGGAGAGCAAGCAGCAGTGATGTAAGTTTGGCTTCTGACCTGAGCTGACTTTCCAGCACTCAGCAAAGCATAAAACAGCACATGACTGGTAAAGCAAAGCGGTACAAGAGATCCGAGGAGCAAGCAGCTTTGCCACACGTGTCCTCCTTCCTCAGAACAGACTTATTTGCCTCTGACTCCAGGGTTTGCCTGTTAGGAATCAAGTGGTAACTTCAGGTCAGGAGGGTTATGTAGCAATCCTTGCTTTTCATTATCACAGGATCTGTAAGAACTTGACATCTTCCAGACACAGCTCAGAAGGGCTTGAGGCAGAAAGCAAAGAGAAGAGCACACCGATGGCAGTTTCAAGTTGTATGCGCTCAAAAAAAGAAAATCCCTCTGAAAAGCACAAAGGAGGTTCTGTACACATTTCTCGCCGGTTTCCTTCTGAGACTTTGCTGGCTATTTTAACAGAACCTCACCCTCCCAGGCTCTGCATGACACATCACTCACCAAGACCACTCAGCCCTCATATCTCAACCCAGGCATCGGTTTCACCTCTGCTGTGAAAAGCCATGGAAGTGGAGTCCTTAAAACCTCATCTACCTTTGGGGGAAAACAAATACACAAGTTGCTTCTAAGAGCAGATGGTGTCTAAAGGAAATTATGATAATTAAGCTTCAGAGTTGTAGATTTCTGAAGGATTACTTCACCACCACATCTCTAGGCCAGTGCAGCAGTTACTAAAATTACAAGTTTCACCACATTTTATTAATTGCTAATTACTGCTTCATTACTTCCACTCATGCTCCCGAGACTGCTGCTGTCACCATTTCCTTCAGGAAGCAGTTCAGGTCACTTCAAAACTGCAAGAAGTGATGCAATGAGTAAAGTCAGTTACAAAAACCTAAGCAGGTTTTCTCAGCCACTACATGTGTTCAGACCCAACCCTGTTCTGAGGTATGTTAAACACGCTAAGCACTTTTTACCAGATCACACTAAATATCCAGAGCTTTGAACAGGCTTCTGAGTCTAAAACCCATATTTAAGTACAGAACTATATTCATATAAATTTAAGGGCTTATACTACCTTGTTTCATAATGGAAACAAAGGCAATTTAGGTTTTATTCAGTGCCAGTGCTATTAGCTGTGCATCTTAGGCATAACTGCACTTCTCTACAAATCTAAATTTCATTAACACCATGAAATCTATTACTTTGTGACTCAGAGCACTGACGGTTACTAAACACCCAGCTTAATCTGGTTTTCAACACAAAGTGCAAGCTCACCCTAGCTGAGGAGTAGGCTCTCCAGCATTTCCACAGAGCAGTGGGAAGATTTTTGAACCAGGTCTCCTTTCCCAATGCTGGATCCAGGTCCCTCTCACTTCGGGCAAACACTCAACACCAGTTCCAAGAGATGCACAGTCGCTGTGTGTTCTTCAGCTGCAATGACAAGTCTCTGCTGCTGAACATCACCATTCATACCAGCCAGGAATCCTATAGCCAGCCCAGCCCTAGGCACACTGATCCAAACACATCCTGTGCTACCAACCCATTCCATGTAGAGCTCTATACACTGTTTATGCAGCGCATGGCATGGTTTTCTCAAGGTCCATAGCTAGGTACCTTCTACCGGCATTGCTGCATCAATGAAGGTGTGGAGTCCTGAGTGCTCAGTTGGCCTGGAGAAGGCTCCAGTGAGACCTTATTGTGGCCCTTCTGTACTTACAAGTGGCTGATAAAATGGGGACAGACTTTTTAGCAGGGCCTGATGCAAGAGGACAAGGGGTGATGGTTTTAAACTAAAGGAAGAGAGATTCAGGATGGACAAGAAGAAATGTTTTACACCGAGGGTGGTGAAACACTGTCCCCGGTTGCCCAGAGAGGTGGTGGATGCCCCATCCCTGGAGACATCCCAGGCCAGGCTGGACGGGGCTCTGAGCAACCTGATCTGGTGAAGATGTCCCTGCTCATGGCAGGGGTGGCACTGGGTGAGCTTTGAAGGTCCCTTCCGACCCGAACTGTTCTACGATTCCAGTGTCCCCAGCAGCAGCTGTCCTGCCCCAGAGCCCCACTTCACCAAACACTCAGCTCTTGGAGAGCATTGTTATTTGAGGGAACATGTAGTTATTCAGCAGCCATCTTGAAGTTGAGTTTAATTGTGACCCCAAGACAAATTTTATGACATTTCAACTCAACAGCATTGAATTGTGCTCTGTCATCAACCTGGGGCAGTCAACTGATTATAAAGCAAGTATTTCACCACCTTAACTCTCTAGATTTAAATTAAGACACTTAACTACCACAGATCCTTCAGTCCTCAGTCTAATTGAGGCTCCATTACTAATTGGCTACTGGGTCATTGTTTTGAGGCACAGGTACCCAACAGCTTAGGACCTTGGGGTACCTCCACATGAGCTTTCATTTATATCAGGCTGCATTCATCTCAGCTATACAGATAATGATCTCCGGCTTCAGCAACAAATAAGATTTGAATATTGAACCACTTCTCTCTGCTGTCCCCCAATTTACACAAATCAATTCGCAAACAAGTGACAGTCACTCTTCCCTGCTATCCCCTCAACTGAGACAACTCAATTCTTTAACAATCAACAGTCATCTTCATTTAGTAAAGCACCATGAAGATGGGCTTTAATACATGTGTTCAAGTTTCCTATGGAGGAAAAATATTGTTTTAATAAAGGGGCCACTAACTGTGATGCACTAGTTCGAATATGACTTGTATTACAGGCAAAGTTTGATCTCCCAAATCTTGCTGGGGGATACTGAGGACCTGACACACACAGTAGAAAAGAAACTGCTAAATATCTGTTCAGGCAGGAAGAAAGCCTATTTGCTTTGTGCTCAGTGATTTGGATTTGCTTTCAACACCAACTACTTAAACTCAAAAACTGACAGGCATGCTAGCATATTAAAATCTATCAAAATTCAAACAGTATTTAAAATCAACATAATGTGTATAAATTGACTTTAAGGACTGAAGAAGTCACATGCAGTTTTTAAGATCTGTAACGGCAAAATGAAGACATCCACATTTTCCCTTTAGTTTCCAAACTGCCATGTCATGATTTTAGGCACTGTTTTTATACTGTTCTATTTGGAATGCAAATATTTCATAAAACTGTTTGAGTTTTAATATATTTCTGATAATTTACATTTTCCTATAACTCAGTAAAACCATATTAAACAATATTTCCACCAAAATCAACCTGACAACCCTTCTAACATGCTCTTCCAACCCAGTCCCTCATTTCAAAGGTCATTCACTTCCAAACTCCTCACATCTCCTGAAGTACATTTTGACACTAACAGCCAATGATTAGTATTGAGCTTCAGGAAAATCAAGCGAGACAGCCCTCTCCTGCATTCCAGCATACATTCAACACCACTTCTGGTTTAGACATTTCCCCAACAATTACCTGTTAGCTATAACAAAATTAAGGTATCAAAACAGTATTTCTTGTGTTATCTCATACCTTTAGGACATGGAATGGTTTTGCCCAGCTCCCTAATCTGGAGTTCACTTCCAAAGCAGAAAGGCAATGAAAAAAAGATCAGCATTAATAATTGCAATCAAAACTAGCTAGCAAGCAGTCTCAAGATACGCACAGCCAAGCCAAAGACAATCAGCTGGAACCCTCGTCAGTGCAGCAGAGCCAGCCCTGAGGAATCAGGCACACAGCTTTTTATCAGTAATAACATTCAGCCAAGGCAAGGACTTGGAATAAAAACACTTGGATAAGAATTAATAATGGACTTTGCAGACTAAAGTACAGTGTATAACAGCCTTGTCCTACCAGAGTGGCTGTCACAGCCAGGAGAAGCTGAAGATCACTAAGACAAAGTCCTTGCTGTAAAGTAAGTTTCAGCAACCACACAAGGGGACACAGATTGTGATAAGGCCAAGAGAACTGTGCAAGCCTCCTACACGCTGCTTTGACCACGTTTGCGACTGAAGTCTCTCTTTGAACTGGTAAACTGCAGAGCTAAAGACAGCTAAAGAAAGTGAGAACCAAACACCACCCCCACTGACCAGGCTGCTCCAATGACCCTGTATCCTTCACTCAGTAAGGATGGATCCAAACAGCAAGATGAAGGAACTATGGCTCAAAAAACAACCAAATATTAAACCTCCCCAGACTTCTTCCTACTGTGCTTTGTTGCTTTGTTGCATGTGTGGTAAAGAAATATGTAAACAGGAACATTTAAGACCTAAAATACTTTATTTTCCTCCAATTAACATTTTCCCTTCCCCTTTTTTCATTTAAACAAAAGGTCTTTTAACGCTCATTTACAGACCAAATGAAAATACGCAATAGCCATGTAAAACAACAGCCCTTCATCTACTTAGAAAATACATCCATCCTTCCGAACAAAAGCACACATGGATTAGTTACAAATCAAAAGCTTCATGGCTGTACAATCCCACAGGTTTCCACACACACAAACATGAACACAGCCGTGTGTGCAAGCACAGCAGCACACAACTGGGGAACTGTTTGTTCAGGTGGTTATGCCTCAAAGTCTTCTTTTTAAGAATTTTTAGCAAGGAAAGGCTAACAAACCCCACCAGCTGCATGTTACATTAGCCTCTCCCGGCTGGTAGAAGAGTTTCCTGCATTTAAATGTTTCCTAAAGGTTCCGCTTGTTTTAAGTGTCTACAGCCACCGTCTAATTCTTTTAGCAAATTTCATTCTTAAGACTTGAAATCAGCTCTGGACCCATAAGGAGTCACAAGAGAGGGCTCAATGGCAATCCAAATTATTGCCTAAAGAGTAAGCAAAGAACAGCCACAGGCTGAGCGCTTTTCTGGCATAAACAGCTCCATTTGATCTTTCTGTCAAGTGACTGACGTGCACAAAGAACTAGGGATGCCAGCAGGGCATTCACAAAAACAGTTGCAAGAGCAAGATGGAGAAACCATTACCAGACTTTGGCAAGGAAATCCTCATCTCAGCCTTCAGCCACTAGAGTGCTAAAAAGGAGACTAATATTCGAAGGCTACAAGGTGAAATTTAGACGCTCTTGTTTAAAACTGAGAAATGGGGACAGGTAAAGATAAACACCACCATTTCATAGCATCCCAAGACAAGTTACACAGGATTGCCCCCACTTCACCATTAAGAATCAAAATAAGCGTTAACTAAAGGGACAACAAAAGACAGTTTTTAGGGACGGTAACAGAGGCTGAGGCTTCAACTTACTGGTCAGCCCTTCCTTCCAGTGAACCAAGGATTCAATGTTGTCCTGCATCCTAAAGCGCCCATCTCAGTGGCCAGAAATCCAGGTGTGGTTTTCTTTTCTCCTGCTTTCCACACAGGCAATATTAATCCCTTTACCCTTAAGTACCAAGTTGTTTTTCTAATAGAATACAATTCTGTTACATATTTTACTTTTACAACCAGTAATTTGATAGATCCAGCTTAAATTAAGATGAATACACACCAATTAGTACTGTTTTAATAGACTACCGGATTTCACACTATAAATCATTATGTTTGTAGAAATTAAATTGGAAACCCAGCGGCAAAAAAAACACAATCTGTGCACATCCAAATGAATCCAAATGCAACACAAAATCAGTAAAAATAGTAGCAAGTCTTTACCGGAATTCAACTTCAAAAGAAGAAAATCAGTATTTTCACTCACTGGAGTCCCCAATAAATCCAGCACTCACACAACTGATTCCAAAACATTATGCTGGCTTAAAACAACAGATCCAAAAGTTTCCAGAAAAAATAATGTAGTTCATAGCTAATGAGTGGGCCTACATATCAGTCCTGTATTGGAAACCTGCAACAGCAGGATTGTAAAACTACATTTACCTTAAGTTCATGTGAATCTCAATTGCATCATAACCAACTTATTCTCTCCACATCCTCTATTTTCCTCCTGCGTGAAATGTGAAGCTCCCAATTCTGAAAACCAATACCCAGTTCATCTTCAAACAGGTTTAAAAAAACAACTTAAAAGCAGCCAGGATACCAAAACACTACATCAAGTGTCACCCAAAATCAAATCAAAATGGCAAAAACTTGACAGCCTCAATGAAAGCAGGAGTCATCAGCCCCTCTCCACAAAGGTCAATACATTCTTCTCATGTATTCTTACATATTCCAAAAGTCACAAAAGAAAATAGGTGTCACTTCTCTCAAAGAAATCTTTGGTCTAAAGACAGCTTGGACAATGCAGGATTCCCATAATTAAAAGGACAAGTGTCACTCCTAACTTTGAAACCCCTGCCGTTAAAACAATCATAATAAAGAAGAAAAAGAAAACACCTCTCCAAAGCACATACTTTGTAACAGGCACAGCTGCTGTCACAGCATTTCTCCTGTCATCCCCCCATGTCTACGAAAAACAACAAAGATCCAGATCAAATGGGGAATCAGGATCCAGAGGACACTGGATTCCCTTCAGTTTAGAGACCTGGCTTTCCACAGGAGAAAATGCACACATTTTTAGGGGGGTACTTCCAAATGGATTATGTTTCCCCACCAGGTCAGTCTAGCGTATCGTGAAGCAGACAGTCCTAACTGCCCCCAAAAGTTCTGTGACCATCTGCAAGACTTTCTCCTAAAAATTTATGATAAAAGGGAGACTGGTGGTATGGGGAATGATGGCATAGGAGGAATCTCAAGGAAGTCTGCATAGTTCATCAGCTGTATAGAACAGACCAAGGAAAGCTTGAAAAAAATGGTCCTGTCACCTCAGGATTTTACTTCACTATAAAATAATAATTTAAAAATATTAGACTAACGTTAGTAAGAAAACCATAATTTAAGTACCTATTAGACAAGATGATTCTGGCTACTCAGGCCTCCACAGCAGAATATCAGTGTGAGCACGGCCATGCACATGAAATATCCCATACACTGCTGCTTTATGAGATCTTTTCAAATGCTTCAGGTCAGTGGGAGTTCCAGAAGCATTAATCACCTCAAACAGTGGCAGAGGCATCGGGGTGTCTTTGGTGGACAACACCATTATCCTGCTTTTTGTTTCAGACAACAACTTTTACAGATGGTCTTTGATGCTGTCTCATCATTCATTCTTCTAAATATTTCTTTCCCCCTTCATTTTGGTTTTCAGTATTTGTTTGCATCCCTCAGTGAAACACAACTGTGGCCCTTCTGGCCCTCTTGAGTTTACACATACAAAAGATTATTTACAGGAGGATCTCTTATTACTTATCTCCCAACCTGCAGCCTCTGGTCCCTTCTTCCCTGGTCAGAGAGGAAGCATGACTCAGCATGCAGCAAAAACGGCAAGTTCATTTAAATAAATTAAAACAGACAACGACCAATCCCAGAAGCTTTTGTTTAGGCAGCTTCTATTTATGTGCAACCATAAAAAGCAAGAGTTTTTAGAAAATGTTATGAATTAGTCAGATCTGAGCCACTAATTCATTCACCTATGAAGTTCTTAAATAAAAAATGAACTGTTAAATGCATTAAACTCTGCCCCAATCAACGTGGCAAGAAAGCCTATTAAATGTGCAGCAACTCCAGACCAAACAGTTTCTCAGCAGTGCTTTCACTCCCTGACCAGTCATCAATTATCCTTCAAGCTCCCACATTATATAATTAGAAGTGCTTCCAGAAGGTGATTGGTAATACATCAGGAGACTACATTTTCCTTTTTACTAACTCCACTCTTTCAACCTTTTTCTATGAGATTTTGCACCTATGAACAAAAAAAAGCCATTTTTTCTTTAAACATCATTCTCCCTCTAAGTAGGTTTTTCCACATATACTACAAACTTTAAACTAAATGTTAATCTACACAAGTTAGGCCTCAAAACTTGGCTCTCAAAGGAGCGATATGGAAAATAAAATCTGACTCCCTTAAAGGAACAATTAGTTACCAATTTCAGCATTTTTATCCTTAGGAGAGGAACCAACTGAAATCTTAATCATACTTTCCTAAAGAACATTTTCATGTATTTATTCAGCTTAATGCTCCTCCAGTGGTACCCAGAGCATTTATTGATATACAAGAACTGTGAATATTCATGTTTTTAGCCCCCCCAAAATTTGT
Source organism: Columba livia (assembly GCF_036013475.1). NCBI lineage: Eukaryota > Metazoa > Chordata > Aves > Columbiformes > Columbidae > Columba > Columba livia. The sequence goes on from NC_088614.1 coordinate 11,755,336, forward strand.
AATTCCTCATTAATAGCTGCTGCCATTGACAGATGTAAGTCTTCACTGGTACTAGGAGTCCTAAATAATTTTATGGACTCATAAGCCATGTAAAAATAAGGTTATAACAGCCTGTTCATTGATGGGGAGACAAAGCCACACAACCTGTCAAAAACCATACACAGCTGGCTGCTCTTCAAATGAAATTAAAATCAAAGAGCATCTCTCGCTGGACATCTCTGTTACTGCTTACAGGCAGTCATTTCTAACCCAGCCTTCGTGAGGCAGCTGCCTGCTCACAAGATACTCATCCCTCAAGTATTACATCAGGCTTGCACACTGCTGAGCGGTCTGGCCCAAGTCTCACATTTTGGCTTCTACAAGTCCTGGGAACATACGCAGGCGAGTCAGAACTCCCACATTTTGCTCCGCAGAAGAGGGCTAATGTCACACAAGATCTACCATCTTGTGGCCTGATGCAAGAGGTATAGCTCACCATAGCACCTCTCAGCATGAAGGTCACAGTTCTGGTCTACATGGTCCGCAAAGAAATTTGCCTGGAGTGCACTGGGATGCTTCAGTCCCTGCCGAGTCTCCCATGCCCAAGGTCAAAGCCTCAGGTCAATCCAACAGGTCAATAGGGTGTATGTGGGATAGATAGCTCAAAACATCCTCCCAACACTAAAAATGTCACACTAAGGTTTGACAACAACATTACTTTCTCATTAACATTGTTTTTAACACTATCTGCCTGTGACACAAGGTCTAGCAGCAACAACTTCTGCTGTTCCAGAATTATTCTAAAGTGAAATATCACTAGTCATTTGCTGCTGCTTTGCTTGCACAATCAAGTGGAGCTGTCTCTTTGCAATGGCCGTGTTCAAGTCCCACAAGAACTCCAACAGCTTGCCCTGGAGGAGAACCTCCATGGGCACAAACTGCAGAACTTGCTGGGGAGATTCCGTGTCTACCAAAGAGCTTATTAGTTTATTCAGATGCTGCAGATATTCAACAGCTGGACTTGGGAGGCCTCGGTACCCAACGCACAGCAAAGCAGCACTTGTCCTTAGTGGCTCATAGGAGATGGGACAGGCAAACGTGATGTATCTAAAGCAACAGTGCAATATAAAGACCAGGCCAGCTGTGAAGCGTGTGAAACAAGAGAGGATAGGCAAAATCAACGCATCTCCCATTGTAAGCTGATTCAGAGAATGCAGAACACATTCCAAAAGCTGCTGCTGGTATTTTGGTTCTCCGTCATAAAGCAAAGAGAAGCTGAAAGTCAACAGTGTGGCTGAATCCAGGAGCTTTATTTCCATACTGGGTTGGCTTTCAGTATCACAGAGGGATGGCAAGTCCACCACAAGGCACTTGAATCGGTCTCTACACCTTTCATTTAAGGCTTCCTGATGACACCTGGCAAGATCAGACACTTCTGCCAGGATCAGTTCCCCAGGCAGAACTTCACATGAGTGACAAGGCTGTAGCATTCTTCTGCTTTTCAGCTTCCCCCCCATCAATTCATTCATAGCTTCATTAAGGTTTTCCAAGACTTGACCATCACAAAATGGAGAACATTTTACCACTGGTAGTCTTTTTCCTTCCAAAATGTACCACAAGCTACACTCAAGGTTAGAAGACGATCCTTCCAAGATGCACATTTTACCAGCATTATTTAAACTATGTTCTTCAGCCCAGTGATTAAAATAGCCCTTTGCCACTTTATCATTCCATGTAAGGGTTTCCAGCATCTTCCTTTCATTGTATGTACCAAAATATTTATTTCTTTGCCCAAACCATTTTGCATTCATGCTGCAACCATTCTGAGATTTCTTGACAAGCCAGTTATTTCTGGCAATGGGTTTCATATGAAGTCTTTGCATGAAGAACTCTACTGCACAATCTCTTAACTTGTTCAGTTTCATCTGCTCTGCTTCTTCCATGCACTCAAAGAGATGTATGTTCTCAGAGATTGTCTCTACCTGGCACTTGTGGAAGAACATGCAACACTCCTCGTGTATTTTAAGAAAGGATTCTGGTATTGCATGCTGGGGAAAGAGTGCTTTGTTGACCATCTCTGCTCCAAAGTTCTGTATCATCTTAGAAAGCAGCAGATGAATGCTTTCTCTGCCCATATAACGAAGACAAATCACATAAGCCTCCGAGTTTCCAGCTTTGCTAGTGGCTGGCTTGAAAACATGGACCTCCTCAAAGGAACAGTTTAGCAGAAAGAGCAGATTGGTAGAACAGTGTTCAAACAGCGTGAACATCTTCAAAACAAAGGATCCTCCAGTGCCCAGGATCATTAAAGCAGTGACTGTTTCACAGTAATGAAGGGGTGAGACAAGGGCTTCCTGTTCCCCTGGGTTTCCCTGGCAATCAAAGCTGCCATCAGCAGTTACCAAGTGAACTGTGGCCATATTACTTACAAAGTTCTGAAGTCCTGTTAGATGTTTCAATGTCATCACATCACCCGTGTTATCTGGGCCAAAGTACCACCAAGGCAACGTATTTGCTATGAGACGATCATCCATGATCATCATAAGGGTGTCATTTGCTTCATGATAGGGGTTTAGAGTATTGGCTACCCAGTTCCAGTCACAAGGCACCTGGTGGGATTTCAAGTAGTGATTGAGGCTGGCTATAAAAGCTCCAGGTGCTTCACAGAGGTGGACAGAATTTAGTTCTCCATCCCGAAGAGCTTCTTCAGGGAGAAGAGGAAAACTGCACAGAATCTCATGAAACTTGCACCAGGCCTGGGTACACAGCTCAGCATTCACAGATTTCTTCACATGAGGAATTATTTTCCCTGCTTTATTGGTAAATGAGGTGTGCTGATGCCATTCATCCAGGTTCTTATCACTCAGCTGATTCTTCACATCATTCATTGAGTCCTTCAGAGCCAGAAGCGAATTGAATTCCTTGTGATCACATGTAAAAGCATCACTGGGATCTGGGAGCTGCCATTCATTATTCACTGGCTTAGTGTAAGTAAACTTCTTTGCAAAGAGCTTCTCAATTTCAGAAATTATTTCAGGACTGAACTTTTCAGTGTTCGTAGTCTGGCTAACATAAGGCTTCTTGCATTTGCTCATTCTTGGATTGATTTGCAACCTGGACAACAGCAAGGCAGAAGAAACAATGTCACTCCAATCAAAAGTATACAGAAATAAGCAAAGCTCTTTTTTTTAAAAAAATACAAGTTTCTTCTGCTTAACTTCTGTATTATAGAATAAGAGAAATACTTCAGAGAATCACATACCAATGAGGAAAATAAATGAGGGTTGCCATGGATAAGGGTATTTGGCAACTAGGAGGTTCACAGGTTCCATCGCCCTTCATGCATTACATAGAAAGTGAAGGAGCTGGCTGCTGCTTTGGCTCTTCTCTGACCTCTGAATATTCTGCTGACTATATAGCTCTAAACACTTAAATATAAGTATCCTTCAGTCACAAAAGAACATACCACAAGCCATACAAACTAAACAAGTGTCCCAGAAATACTTCCATCTGCTTATGGCAGTATTAATCCATCTCCCTCAAAGTACAGAGAGTGGGAAGCCACAAGCAAAGGCAGCATTGCAAGGGAGCACTCACAACAGCCAACCCTCACACCTTCTTCCACCAAACTTGTGTGACTGGGAGAGCCCCCTCGCTGGCACCCTCAATAATATCCCTTTGCTGAAGGGACCCTAGTAATGAGTTTAACATCAGCTTGCACGCAAAACCCCTTTCCTGCACTCAGCATTACAGCTCTGGCCACTGCAAATCCTTCAATCTAGCTTTCCTTTGTGGAAAACAGTGATAAATCTGAAGGGGAAGGAGCCTTTCTTGCATCTATGGTCAGTGCTAACTAGTGCTTGATATTAGAGAAGAAACTAGTGCAAAGTGTTGTGTTTTGCGTGCATAAAGGCAGACTAACATGAACACACTCAGCACAAGGCTGACGAGGCCGCTGCCCTCTGCTCCAGTGCCCAGCACAAAGCACACGAGACCAGGTAGAAGCTCAGCTCACTAGCCAGAAACCAGCCAGCAATCCACTCAAAACTAAGGCCTTCATTTAAGAAAAATAATTTCATCATAATTAGCACAAGAGGCAGGAAATCCCTCAGCATTTTAACCATCCCATTCCCTCTGAAGCAAAATCCAATGATCTTAAGTGTTACAAAACAGTTTAGTGCAAAAAAAAAAAAATATTGGATTAAAACTGAAAGAGTTTAATGGGAGCAAACAGGACAAAGAACACCCAACCTCGACACTTTACTCCTGCCCTTGAACCACAGCTGTCTCCTCTCATAACCATCGGCCCACTGGGAGGCACATGGTCAAACACATACAGGTGAAGTGTCATTTCCTCAGTTCGACTCTCTTTCAACAAACATATCTAGCTTCACTTTCCTTTATGCAGATATACTTTGGTTTTAATCTAGTCCTTTCTCACAATATGTGCTGCGGAGAAGAGGAAAACACAGGAAAGCACTGTGCCCTATACTAGTTTTACTTAATTTTAAATACCAGCTATCAGCAATGGCCTTTTTATTAGAGCCCACACCAGCAAATCCCTGAACAAGCTATCACCCAACACCTGACAAGGAAACAGGCAGTCACATGCTTTTTCTTTATTATTATTTCCAGTCTCCATAGGCCTGGCCTCGACTCAAGCCTGCATAAGGGCTCTGGGCTCCTCCCCACCCCGCAGCTCCTCGCCCACCAGCTCCCGCTCGGATCGGCCCTACCCCGCTGCCAGCCCCGGCAGACGCCGGGGGCTCACAGGGCCTCGGCTCCCCGGGGAAACACGCTCTGCCCTTCCCGCCCGTAGCCATGGTACAGCCCGCCCGGCACCGCGCCACTGCGGCCCGGCCGCCTCTCTTCGCCCCGGCCCGTCGTAGAGCCGCGCCCGGCCGAGGCGCCTCCCAGAGCCGCCCGCTCGCTACGCAAGGCCGCGGCTTCCGCGCGGTCTGGAGGAGCCCCCCGCTCTTACCGGCGGACTGCGGCGGCGCGGCAGCAAGCGAGGCAGGCCCGGCCCCTTCGCTGCGCGGCCCGGCCCCGCAGCCGCGCCCCGGCTGCTCCCTGCCGCCCTGCCCAAAGGCACCTCCCCCGCGCCAGCAAAGCTTCTACTTGTATCTTTTTTAATAAATACGGACGTGGTTTTAGGAGCCGGTTTCAGCAGGGGGAGGCGTGGAGCGCGACCCATCACTGTTAACCCTGGGAAAGAGTGCGAAGCATCAAGGTTTCACGTTGCCCAAGCAAAGGCTGCTCGGGCAGGAGGGAGGTCACACATTCGAGGCTGTTTCATTCACAGGAGCTAAAAAGCAGGATGCTTCTCCCCACAAACCCCCACTTATTTAAGCTGGCTTGTTTCTGCAAGGTGAGGAGCAGAGGAGTCACCTCCCAGCAGTGACACAGCCCAAAAGAAGTAAGAAACACTCACAGAAGTTATTCAACACAAGGCAACACTTACAGGTTCTTCAGAGAAGTACAGGCAGGAAGGCTTTGCTGCAATCTGCTAGCACCGTGTTGGAGAGGATGGGCTGTGGCGGAGCACCCTGCCTCTTTCTGCAGGGAGGCTGGGGACGTCAACCCTGCAGAGCCAGGTGTAGCTGACCAAGGAACCAGAGCAAAGCACCACCACGTCTCAGCCCTACAGATAGTGCATCTCAGACACCTGTTCCAGGCCAGTGGTGATGCTTCTCGGAGCGCACTTTGGCCTCTGTGACGCACAAACACACACTCAGGCGTGATAGCCCACTTTGCTGCCCTTTGGAAGTTTCCAGGGGAGTCTTCACACCCAGCTTGCCTTAAAATATTAACAGAGCAATAATAGGCAAAATTGAGCATTGCAGAATCCCTGGAAACACATATACACTTTCTAAACAGCAAAACAACAGCCAATCTGCAAACTGAAGCAGGAAGGTTAAAGCGGATTAATTACTACAGCAGAGAAAGAATGCAAGTTTTAAATAGTGTAGGGATTTTCCTACGGGCAGGTTAGGAAATGAGGCACTTGGCAGCTCATTTGGGAGCAAACACCCAACAATGTGCCATGAGTTAGCAGAAATTCTTTTGCTTTAATGCCAGACTTGCTACTATTGACTTTTGCACTCTCACATATTTCTCCTTGATGAAGCACAGCCTTAAAACAAAAGTAGTTTTAGCACAGAAATTCAGTCCTATGAGTACAAGGGTCTCCAACAATGATATAGTTAAGGAAAACTTTGCTAATTGACAGAAAATATATCTACCTTAAGGATATAATAACATATAGGTAAAGAATCTTTTTTCCTGTTCTATGTATATTAGAGGACTTACAAGTTAAAGTCATAACTGGACGTGTAATTCTATAAACAGACAACCTCTCTCTACCTTTTTAAGCTGCTTCCTTGTTTTCTAAAGTGAAGGAATATTACTATAAAATTGAAAAAGCTTAAAGCACAGAAAAAAAATCCCCATGTTTCCTGTTTGCCCAAATAGAGACCTAAAGTTTCTTCTTTAAATCTGTTTTTTAAGGTAATACTAGCATAGCCAACTCAGATAAAATCTGTGCAACAAAAATATACTTACAGACTCCTTCATCACAAAGGGGTTTTATCTCCCTAAGAAGGTGCTCAGGTCCAGATGGAAGATTTATATGTATGTCTGCAATGCCCCTTCACCTTTTGATTGGCCTGTTTGAAAATGACTTTCCAATCAATCAATATCTTTGGCTACTTAAAGGGAGGGGAAGCTGTGGTAAGTTAATTAAAGCAGAGGAAAAACTGGGGAGGTAGGTTGCTGAGGGTGTTGTAGTTTCTCTAGTGTCTGTTAAGGTCTTTATTTAAGTTTGAATATATAGAACACATAATGATTATTTTTTTTCTTATGATTAGCTTTGACAAACTTAATAGGAACGTTAAAAAAGAGAAGTTGCAAACTTACAATTGAAAAGAAATTGAAGTGGATGGTGTATTTGAGAAAAATAGGATACTTTTTCTGAAATTAAACTCTTAACTCAGTTTCTGAGCTTCAGTTTCCTTCTGTGTTTTCTGAAATTGTAGGAGCAGAAGTTCAAGCAAATATTTCTATATTTTGATAGATAACATTTTTTCTGTCCCTGAGAGACACTCAAAATGGGAAAATACTTCTTTCTTCCTGAGGAACTAATCTTCTGTCTTTCCTATCAGATCAGAAGATGTGTGCACAGCTGTGGTGCTGAAAGCCCCAGACAGAAGCATCTGTTTTTAAGGGAGCATTGTGTAATCAAACATTGAAATTAAATATTTGATCAGGAGAGAAGTAATCTTGTTTATGCCTCTGGCTTTTTATTTTTTTGATAGTTAAAAAAACATGTATGTAGAATAGTGTAAACATGCATGTGATGGAGCTGAGGAGTGTTGCTGGAGCATTTAGGAGTTCCTTTAATTGTATCAGATGTGCAGGAAGGCTGCTGGAAGGACTGTGTTGACCCCTGGAAAGAATTCAATGGATCCTGTAGGACACCAGTACTTCTCACCCTTCTAAAGATCAGTGCCAAACCTGTGTAATTTTGCAGGAGGTCTTACCGTGTTTTTAGCAATCACTGTACAGGATGTAATATGTTTGTAAGTTGGGGAGACAGCACTGGTCTCTAAATGTCTCTCTAAGACAGGCAGGTAACAGTCTTCTATTTTTGTAAAACTGCAGATCAAATACTAAAGGTCAAGTAGAAATTTACAGGGATAGATGAAGCTAGTATTTTCCCCAGGGGGATTTGCAAAGGCCCATCAGTTTCACATATCCCAGCCAGCTTCAACCTTCTTGATGTCTCTAGAGGATCTTGCTGTGCACTTACCTGTAGTCCTGGCTATGCCAGTGTGGTTTTTTAAGGTCTTTTGTAGGCATTTCTAGAGGAATACTTTCAGTTAAAACTGAGAGGCCATCATGGGGCTTCTGAAGGGCTCAGCTGTGAATGCCATGCTGGGGTTATGTTATGACCTGGGTGGCCCTAGTCCATGCCAGGAGGAGCCATCCATCCACATGGGACTGTGAGGTTAATGCTGCTGATTTGCCTAGAACCAGTTGCACATCCAGCTGAGCCCTATCCTGCAGTGGAGAGCTGTGACTGTTAAGAAGCTGTTTCTATCACACACTCTTTGAGCTCTGTCTGGGGCTGTCTCTCTTATTTTACATGTCTTGCGGCTCTTAACTATATCAATAAATGGGTATGTGGTGTATGAGGCTGGGATGGTTCATTGCACTTAATGCGGTGGCTTGGTGTGACCTTGGGCATAAGTCTATAAGGGCTCTTGTTCTGCTACTGGCTTGCAGCCCAAAGTCGGGCAGGTTTGCCTTTTGCTTTCCTTGCTGGAGGAATTGCAACCACAGTTTGCTAGAGTTAAAGTAAATTGTGAGACTTCAGTAAACCATGTCTGATGTGGACAATTAGTAATATGGTCTACAGATGCCTGACCTTTGCTTATTTAAATTAAAAAAAAAAAATGCTGACATTGAAATTAAAAGAAAAAACCTATAGACTACGTAATATTGTAGCGATATTACACCGCAGATGAAATAATGAGGAAGCATTAATCCTGTTGGGACAGCATCAGTACATCCTGCTGGACCATGGCTACAATTGGTAGTATGTTCATCTACTGATCTCCAGAAAGCAGAGTTTTCCACAGAGGGGTTTGGGGAAACAGGAACATGGTTTTGGAGACCAGTGAAAGGTCTGCCCTTGAGCTCCACGGTGTGAAAGTATTATCAATTATTGAGAGAAAACTAGGTCACAGAACAGAATAAACTTTGGTCCTATGTGATCTGGGCTCTTCTTCCCATGGAGAAGTCTTATTCTTCCCATGGAGACATGAACTCAGAGCTCCAGGCTGGTGTTGGCTGTGATGCCAGGATGTGAACCCTATTTACTTGTGTTGAATAGGGGAACGTATATATTTTCAAGAGTCATTATCAATATGTATAGCTGTGTAGCATCACTTAACTATTTGGGAATTGTTTTCTTCTCTGATAGGCCTCAAAGCATTTCTTCCTTCTTACTTACATTTAGTTCTTTTTTTCAAGTCATATGTATTTATCGTAGGCCAGAGGGATATCTGGTCTTTTATAGACTCTGGTCCACTGGGATCCATAGTTTATTTTCCCCTTATTCTCACTAAACTGTTGTTGCAGCCCTCCACTACATTTTCCCATGAGCTCTCTGGTTTTCTGCCTGTCTCAAAGAGCTTTCACAGCACACAGCCCATCCATCCGTCCCCAGCCTGATGTACCACTCAGCCTTGGTCATGCTGTTTCTATCCCATCAGAAAACACCAACTCCCTTTCCTCAAATCCCCTAATGATAGTTTTCTTTATATCTCATTTCTGCTGAGTTCCTTGACAGAAACCCCTATGGCCACAACCCCAGTCTTATCCTTTAGCCTTAAGTTTCTGCATCTCTCCTGCCTCCATGGCAACATTTTCAGGCTCTCATTGGAGCGTTGCTTAGTTTTCATTTTGCTCAGCTAACCATGACAAGCTTTTTGAATGCCCTGTTTTCTGTTCCCCTGGACATTACTTTTCTGCATTCACTATGGCTGGAGTTCTCTTTCCTGAAGATGTACGACAAGCAGCATCACACATCACTTCAGGCACATCCTCTTAGAGATTTCTATTAATATGATCCATAGAGGAAAAGTTTTCTGATATAATATGATTTTATTTACCTTCCTACTAACACTCCTATGCCTGTCTTGGATAACCAGTGTACAAACAAATTATGAGCTTACCAAATGATTAGTTCCAAATTAGTGCAAAAATCCTGATTAGTTCTTAGGATATGTTCAGTAATTTTTTTTCACCTTCCTCCAAAACACAGAGGCAGAGTCCTGGCTTTTCTAAGTAAAAGAAATTAAGGAAAAATGCCCCCTGAACAGAGATAAAGGTGAGCACTGTACCCTTGAGGGCATGGTAGTGCCTGCAGGACTTTGCTGGGGGGTTATTTCTCCTGGACCAGGCTGACTTAATTTGTCAACACCCTGTTTTTCTTTCTGCAGCTCAGTTCTCTTTCCCAAAAGGATGACGTGCATCGCACATGAGCAGACTGCAAGATAATTTGATGCTGTCAGAACATGAGTGCACAGGGAAGTGGGAAACTTACCCTAGAGCATTAATTAAATGTTTTGATGAAATGCTTGTGAAACATTTCTCAACACCTCTTTAGATATAAATTGCTCTAGGAATGTAAAGCATTGTTGTAATTATTTCAGGTGATTGTGTCTGCATCCTGTAGCTGTTGAAGTTCCAGCTACAGAAACAGGATTTGAATGACACCCAAGCCAATAAGATCATGATTATAGATACTATTTGCTGCAGACACATACATACAGCAAGAGTAAGAGGTGACTGAGAGTTTTTTCAGGACGGAGGACTGTCAATACTCTTTCTTAAGGACCATGCCATCTATTCAATAACTTATTTTTTTTTTGGGGTAGATCTGCTTTGGAGTACTCGCACAGGAACTGAAGCTTAATTACTTTTTTGTTCCTCTCTATAGTGTTATTGGCATGAATGCCCTCAATGCTCAAATTAATTTTTTCTATTAGGCGAACCTTTATCTAGTACTTGTCCAGCCAATGCACCATTACAGGTCAAAACTCGAGTATTTTTTTCTTGCTGTTAAATAACAGCACTGCAGAAACATAGATAAAATGTTCCCTTTTTTATAATCCTGTTTTCCATGTAAATACAAACTAGGGAGTAGATTGTCTTAGATGAGAACAAATTGGGAAGAGCTCTCAGGCTGTCTGATCTCTCTTGTCTGCTTTGCAAAAGGGAATCGGATTAATGAATGTAATCAGGTTAAGGCTAAACAAGGGAACATATCTGGGGGGTATTGGAACTCTGCTGATACCAAAGAACTGTATGGAAAATCAACATGAAGGACCTAACATTGCTATATCATTTAATTTAATAGGAGCAAATAATGGCTTTCAAAGAAGTCAAGAGTGCTGGCAAGAGGAGCGTGTGTTTCCATAGAGAAAAAAAAGAGGGAGCTGGGAGGTGGCTCTAGGGCGCTGGCTTTGGGCAGAGGTTGCTTGGGCTGACAGTGACTTGCAGAGTCAAGAGATAGCGATGGCTCAGGTTCAGAAAGACAAGAATGAGGGAGAATGACAAAAAAGGGGGACTGTGATAAAAACAGAATGAGAAAGAGGGCATAGAAGGGAAAATGATGGAGCAATATTAGACCCTTATTGTTGATTTTTTTTTTTCCGTGGCCCCAGCAAACTGAGAGCAGGGTACAGCATTGTGCCACTGGTTCATGAAGAGGCAGCGCTCCTACCTGCTGGTCTTCATAGAAGAAGCATTTTAAGTTTTCTAGGAGAAGGCAAATAAGAAGTGGAAATGTGAACATGAGGAAGAAGGTCAAGAACTAGAAGGGAAAGGGCACTTAGGGTTTCTGTTCAGATCCATTTTCTCTTTTAGTGCCAATTGTATCTCAACAAATACCTCTTATCAACAGAACCTGCTGCTGCACATGATGCCCAAATCCTGCTGGTTGTTACAGACTCCCAGGGTGTGCTGGCATCGAGAGGGTCACTGTGGGTTTCTGCTTTCCAACATGAAGTAAATATCTCAAAAAATGTCCAGGTTTTTCTGGCTGCATTTATTATCTTGTTTGACTTTGAACTTGTCTGAGTTTCCTGGGGCATCCAAGGGGATGTTTGATGTGAGGTCTTGAAGACCAACAAGCAAATGTGAATGAAAGTAATAAGGAATATTATGAGGCCTGAAACCGATGCCACTGGATTTTTCTAGTTTTTTAAATGTCTGGCTGATTTGTCTAGGGATTGAAAAGTCCTAATTGAGGTTTTTTTTCAGTTTGGGATATTTATAAATTCTAGTCCCTTGTGTCCCTTCTGGATCTGGTAAGCTCTGAGTGTAGCTGTAGCCTTTTACCTGGGGCATGTAAGGTCTCTACTTATCACAGACTTGCTTGAATTTTTTTGGCACTCAATTGTCTTAAACACATTTATGGCTCCGTAAAATGTAGTTCACATCAGTTGTTGGGATGAGACACTGTTGCAAGGACATGGCAAGTTTGGTGTAAGCTTCATTTCCACATTGAACAAAGCTAAAAATCAGAGGGGCAGATGGTGGGACCCCTGATGGTTTCTTTTCCTTATATCTTCCATAATGTAATCAGCTGAACAGAGGCTTAGCATATCTGCAGGCAATATTTCATTTTGAGATGGGTGAGGCAATTAAATGTGAGCAAAAAAAAAAACTTGGGGGAAGCTAATGGGACCTCACCGCTGGTTCCCATGAAAGAATGGCAAGAGAACTATGTGAGATATGGGAATTATCTTGTTGCCTGTTGCAGAAGTAGGTGGCGCGGGTCACCCTGCAGGTCACCCTGCAGAGTCTGCACGCACCCAGTGAGCTTGTGCCATGTCCCAGGGGTTTGAATTGCAAACGAGCAGGTGACTCCAGCTGCTGGTGGGTTCCCAGTTGATACACGAGTGTGCACATCTCTGCAGATCCCTTGTCAGCTGCTCCTCTCTGGGCGGCTGCTGGAAAGTTGTGCGTGGACACATGAACGTTCTAGGCTCCATCTGCATTATGAAGCACGCGTGTAAACTTTCTGCAGAGCTCTAGAACATGTGTGTCATGGGGGTGAGGCCGGAAAAGCAGTTGTCCTGAACATGCCCCTCCTACTCGGGGATTAGAGATGCTCAGGGGAAAAGCATAGAGAAGCCGGGACACACCTCCCTGACTCACTGCCAGGGACAGCAGCAGCTCTTACAGGTTCACTGGGCCTCTGCTCTCTGGTTAATTAAAACCTTGCAGCTCCATTTCCAGCAACCATCCCCTTCTGTGGGTTAAGCAGAGAGGAGGAGGATGGCCTATGCTGAGGAAGACAGGTAAGGTGCTGTGAAATAGGGGATGCACAGACATCCAAGCTGGAAGGGGCTGGTGAAATTGCATCGCTTTTCCTCGCCTTCTTTTCCACCTTTTTTTTCCTCCTGTGTGCTTAATGTCAAACAAGGGCTGCTCAGAAGTAAATATCTTATTACTGAAGAGGAATCTGGCCATCTGCCTGTGTCTGGTGCTGGTATTATGAAATATGGCAAGGAGCAGGTGACCTTGGGAGAGGTTATGGGCCAGAAAAGGCGAGTTTTGTGGTTTGGAGAGGCATGCTCTGCCAATACGTATGGTGGCGTGCCCCTCTCTGAAATATGATGTTTTATCTGTTTATTGGTATATATCTGCTTTATATATGGACTTTGTTTTTGACCGAACTAGAAGCACAATGAAGGTGGGGAATTTTAAATGTCATGAAAGATCTGTCACTGGTGACAGTCCTGTGTTTTGCAACAGATGTGTTTTGCCAGCGGATGACAGCAACCACAATGAAGGGGATTGTGTTTTCAGCTGATCCTGTGATTTAATCCAAAGTGACGCTACCGAGCACTATTATTAGGTGTGCTTTGTTGGAGATGGAGTAGCTACAGGGGGCCTTGTGCTACATGTATTAATTCAGGCTGTCAAAAAGCTTGCACAGATCTCCAGCTCCTGCAGTTCCAGGCTAAATGTTGCATTTGGTGACCCATGGGTCAATCCTCCCCTCAGCTCCCATTGAGCAGGTATCTTCTTTGCGTTTGGACCTTATCTATGCCTGCTGGTACCCTTTGCTGGAAGATTTCTGAGAACTAAACATTGCAAGGAGGGCACTGCAGATTAATTTTGTCATCTTTATGCTCTCGGCCCTGGGGACAGCTCTGGTGTGTCCAAAGGCTCTGGGATGGAGAGGGCTCTGCAAGGCCCCTCTGTATTCACTGAAATTCCTTTTGCTATTTTAATGTCTTCTGTTTAGAAGGGAAAAAAAGGCCCTCAAACTCAGCACAGCTCCATCAGCAGACATTGAATGGAGTTCATCCCACACTCCTAAAAATTTGGGGGATATAGGAGTAATATCCATTACTTATTGTTATTTTGCAAGAATGTATTCACCTTTTAAAAAAAAATACTGGGGGGAAAAAAAAGGGAGGATTAATGGTTAGGAGGAAGAGCAGATCTTGGTGACCTCATTCTTTTCTCATTACGGCCACAGGTATGTCAAAAGCTTAGATATTACATTTAAATTCTCTTAGTTCCCTCTAATTTGTAAATGAGGATTATAGTTATTCATCAGAGAAATTCGGGGAGAATCATTTGTTAATGTATGTAAAGCATTTCTAAAGCTTTTATCTGAAAGCAAGGGATAATATAGTCAAGTGCAGGCTTCATTAATGTCGCTTCCATAGCTTTTATTTATTTCAGGAGCTCTTGGTATACATGGAAAATGCAAAAATATGCTATGGTAAATAAACTTTTTCATTTCTAGACTTTTCCTTTGAGAAGTATTTCAGCTAAGCGTGACTCTTCATTTTAATTTGTGCATATGAAAGTTGTTTCTTCTTATTGATCACAAGTTTCTGACATAGTGAGGTATTTTTGACATCAGTTTGTAACTAGGAACATAAGCTAGATGTATCAGATGTTGGACAGGACATACAGCAGGAGCTGGACAGCAGGGAGAATGAAAAGCTCACAGAAGATACCTGTGCAATAACTACTCATCTTTTCTTTATAAAGAAACAAAAAACATGGAGTTGAGTTTCTTTGAGTATATGATGTTCCAGTTAGAAGAACCAGTTGTATGCTGACAGCCAAATCCTCTTCATCAATGGTCTGAGACCTCCTGGAGTGTACAGCACCACTTTGGAAGCTTTTCTGTGTGTCCCCTAAGGCTGCAGACAGCACTATCACAACATGAATGAGGTTTGCACCTCTGGAAACAAGAGGCTTGATTAAAAACCTTTTTAAAAGGCAGGCAGTGTCTGCTTATGAGCATCTCCAGTCAATTTTACATCACCTTCAACCTCTCACTATCTGATTCTCTCACACCTTAGTAAGCAGATCAGCTTTTCATATAGAGGACCTGCTGCCCCTACCTGTGTTGGTTCACTCCATGACCCAGTTCTCCACCATATACAGTCACTAATTCTACTCATCAGTGATAATGATTGAGTTGCCATCAAGAGATGCTGTCAGTGCTCTTGCTTTTGAAGAGAGCTTCCAGTCAGCCTCAATATTGACTTTCATAAGATACCTGCTTTGTCCTATTGGAAACAGGATTATGGGACCATTCTGCTATTGATTATGTTCTAAACCTGTGATTAATGCGTCTGATGAATACTGGGCTGACAGCCCTGAAAGTTGAAGTCCTCTCTCTTCCCAGGAGACAGATACACAACAGGCAACTTCTATCCCACTTTCTTGCAATGTGCCTCAGTGCTGGTTAAGAGAGGATTTTTTGCCAAGGCATTTGAGCAGTCCTGCTCTTAAATGAGACGGTTTAAGTCTGGGAGCCCAAATTCCTGTTTTAAGTTTCTGTTTTGACATAGACTGATGTCCTTGGGCCTCTTGCCTAGGATGAGTCGGCAGGTGTGACCCACTGCCCAGCCTGTGGGAGAGGATGAATGAGATCCCCATGTTTAGCCTCCTGTACTGAAACCACAAGGTATGAAGGAAGTGGATGTTTGAGATGTATTACCAGCCCCAGATGGAAGCACTGAGAGCTGATAGCACTCAAATCTTATAAAGATTGTGTTCTCCATTTCTGTAGAAGATGCTTGTCCCATGTCCCTACTGCAGAGGATGGTGTCCTTCGTGAGCACAACATCCCAGCTGTGCTGTACAGGTGCCCTTGGCCTCTGACCTCTTGTGTTTTTCCCCATCAGAGGTTGGACATTAACATGTACACACATATAAGCTGCAATTTCTCCGTCTAACTGAACTTTTGCATTCTTTCAGTAACTCAGGAGAGACCGGAGCCCATCAGAAGCTGGAGTGGTTATGCCTTGTGACATGTCTGTGATCTAGGTATCATTAGCCAGTTCTCCACTGTAGAATGAAACCAGCTTAAGAGGATTCAAATGATTTGCCTCTGGCCAGGGGTAAAATATATGAGATTAAAAGTGAAACATCTTCAATAATACCAACAAAGCTCCTATTTTACTTTTAATTAAATTTGTTTTTCTTTACAGCTTTTCAGGACTTTTATCCTCTGTGAAGCTTGTTCTTTGTGTGGGTTGATAGCCTCACTGACCTCTTCTCCTTTTGCAGAAATAGCTATGAGGCATACAAGGAAACAGCAGATTGGTTACGTGCCCGTACCGCCCAGCGCCCAAAGATCGCTATCATCTGTGGGTCTGGACTGGGAGGCCTGGCCGATACGCTGGATAACAAAACAGTCTTTAAGTATGAGGACATCCCTCATTTCCCACGGAGCACAGGTTAGCACAACCCCAGGTATCAGCAACCCATCCATCAGCAACCTGCAAGAGCCTTGCAGAGAGAGAGCTCAAGTCAACGTGCCCCACTTGGCACTGGTCTCAGTCCCTCAGTGGTGAAATGTGTGTTCACAGTAAAAAAAAACAC
Source organism: Columba livia (assembly GCF_036013475.1). NCBI lineage: Eukaryota > Metazoa > Chordata > Aves > Columbiformes > Columbidae > Columba > Columba livia. The sequence continues at coordinate 11,771,749 of NC_088614.1, forward strand.
TAGATATTTCTGTGTTGTGGTATTTATTTAACTTTCAGCTCCAGGTTTCACAGCACTTGGCCCCACTGTAATGCAGAACCATCAACTGACAAATCCCTCTAAAGTCAAATACCTTGAGACCTGTACTGAGAATGACACTTTATTAATTTCCAGTTGTAGGACATGCTGGCAGATTGGTGTTTGGGGAGCTGAATGGACAACCCTGCGTGTGTATGCAGGGACGTTTCCACTATTACGAAGGATTCTCTGTCAGCACGGTGAGTTCTGCTTGAGAAAATCGTTCCTGTGAGGGAGATACGTTGTAAAAGATGCGAAAGTGACGGCAGGAGGTTACCTCCTGCAGTGAGCTTACATGGATCTTGCTTAGGTTTTAGATTTCTCTACAAAAAGTAGAATGGGGAGTTCAAACCGAGAGGTAGTTGTCTTCTGCCACGTGAAGCTGATGCTGTGCAGCCATACAAAGTGGCTTGTCCTGCTGTAGTCACAGGGCAAAATAGTGTCTCATACAAGGCAGATTGATTTACATGCTTTAACTCATTTTAATAAAGATTTAAATAAGCAATCAGGAAACTTTGAGTTATAGGAACAATTTGTTAATGCTCTTTTGCATTTATAGAGTTTACAGCTCTTTTTTACCTAGAAAAAACTCCCTGGCTAGTGTAACTTGGTAGAGTCTACCAGTTAACATACAGAACTATGTGAATATTCAAGTATTACCTAACATGCATGTGTATATGTTTATGTTGCAAACACCAATAGTATTTATTTACTGGCTGATTGTTTTGGCTGTTCTTTGTTTGGATAGCTTTGAGGTTTTATTGGTGGCTGAGGTCAGTTTGCATTTGGATGTAAACTGTAATGCTTGGCAACACTCAACTTTTCGTAGAAAATAATTAATGCACTTGATGCAATACTAGGTATATCAAAACATGTTTATCTTTTAAAATTAACTAATTTCTTAAAGAAGTGATGTCCATAGTTAGCAAATTTTCTGCCTACTGCTACATTTAGAGGTAACAAATCCTCACAATTCTTTCCTGACTCCTCAAAATCAAGCTTTTAAATTTTTTTTCCAGTTCCCAGTAGTTCCTTAATTTTGCATGAGCAGGTCACTGAAGTGAACTAACATGGATGATAAAATGAAACGAATAAAAGAGTCTATCTGCTTCTGCAGAATGCATCATTGCTGTAAAAAGCTGGTTTATCAATTACACTCCAAGTCCATGAGCATTAAGCAGTTACTTCAATCAGCACAGTGGTTTGATCTCTGCGAGGCCTCAGCATTGAGGAAAAATTATCTGCCTATTATTTTTGTACTGCATTTATTTGACCTTAGTGCAACTGTAGGAAATCTCTGCTTGAATTTTAATGGTTTTCATTTTGAGATTAGTTTTTAATATGTTTAAAAAAAAACCCCTAAAATTCTTTCTATTTCAATTAGAGAATTATTTAAATTAGGAGAACAAGTTTTGTCTTCTTGTAGCCTCATAGACCCTTCTCTGTGTCATTTAAGATGTCCACAAATTGTGATACTACAAATGTAGTAGTAGCAGCTCTCTACTACTTGTGATACTCATCACATATGTGCCCTTGGTTCTTGCAGGTCACCTTTCCTGTCAGGGTCTTCTTTCTCCTGGGTGTGGAGATCTTGATTGTCACCAATGCTGCTGGGGGACTGAACCCTCACTTCCAAGTGGGGGACCTCATGCTCATTAGAGATCACATCAGCACATTTGGTTTGGGAGGGCAGAATCCACTGCGTGGACCAAATGATGAGAGGTAAGAGGCATCACCCATCCCGGAACCGGGCAGCATAGGCATGCAGGAGCAGAACAATATTTCTGAGGTTTTAATGAAGGATTAATGTCACTGCCTTAATGCAGCTGCATGGCAGGTTGTTTAGTCTTCCAACACAGCTCCGTTACTGGCTTTTCCTCCTGTCCTGATTTATCTCCTGTTACCCAACACTGGAGTTCAAGTGGTGCTGTAGCTGAACAGATCTTTACTAGTTCCTGGCTGACCCCTCAGCCCCCATGTTACCAATTAATCCTTTCTTCCTCCAGCCTCAGGCTAGGATTGCTAGTTGTGCCTGCTGGCAAATACATACTGAGGTCAAGTTTGGATCCAGGTACCCCAAGGGCAAAGTCAGAGCAGTAGCTGTGTGTGCTGTGCCACCTGCCCTGCCTGCCCCAGTATCCTTCCTTGGCTGGTGCTTGCTCTTGCAAGCCTATAAGGAGTTTATATGCAAACCTCCAGAAGGTTTTGTTTTATGAAAGTAGGCTTCTGATCTCTCTCCTGACATGACCAGACATACCATCTGCTAAAGAGACCCAATGCTGTCTCTTCTTGTCTGTCCCTCTCTCTGCTGGTTCCTTTTCATTGAGCAATCTGGTGAACTCCTGTGTCTCCAGCCAGCATTTTTCAACAGCTGTTTCTGGTGTTATGGAACTGATAAGACGGAGACCAGGCAGTAAGTTGATAGAAGAGCAAAGATAAAACTTCAGCCTCCTGATAACCGTGTTGTATCCAGGTCATTAGCCTGGGCTGTCTTTTGCTTTAACATAATGTATTCACTGAAGGCATCGATCTGAGAGGTGGTTATCTTGGCAGCTTCTCAGAAGACCTCTACGTCTAAGAGAGTGACCTGCTGCTGGTTTAGCTGGGAAATTGGGTTTTCCATTTGAGCTGTGTAATGGCACCCTTGTCCTCTTGTGCACACAGGGACATGTAGCACAATCTCACCCCTGAAGTGCAGTTGCCATCAGACATAGAGTTGCTTTGAGCAGGAGGTTGGACTAGATGACTGCAAGGTCCCTTCTAACCTGAATTAATCTATGATACTAAAACCCAAGGCACCACCAGACTGGCAGGGTGGAAGACAAACAGCACCAACAAGGTCATAGCACCAAGAGGGAATATTCCAGATGGGCTGGTGTTTACAAAAAGTTCCTTAGTTCTCAAATGGAGCTAAAAAGGGTGGGAGGACACATCAAGTCTCAGGAAAGTCAGCACAGAAGCTGTAAAGATCCAGGGCTGTCAGAGACTTATGGCAGGAAAGAAAGGATGGATTGTGATAAGAAGATAACATAACAAGAATTATTTTCTAACCAAGCTGACAGGAGAGAGGCCAGATGAAAGCCAGGTGTGTGGAGCCAGAGGACAGGCAATGGAGGTGGTAGTTTATGAGCAAAGAGTGAGTTTAGGTAATGAAATGGCTAAATCTGTTGTTGGGCTGGTACTTTTATCTTGAAAAAGGATGTATTTGCAGGGCAGGCATCTGGACTGTCCTGGGGCCTTTCCAAAAAGAAAGTTATGGCTGAGAGTAAGGTGGTCTACCTGGCTTCCCATTAGTTATTTCTTTCCTGATGTAACACCAGACCTGGCTCCTGCTTCTGAAGAAGTCTGAATGGCGCTAGCAAATGCCTTGGGAGTAATAAATGCTGCTCTGCAATTCAAATGGCAAGAGGACAGTACCCATCTGAAGCAGAACACCTTTACATCTTCATAGGTAGTGTTGTGAGTTGGAGGAAAGAAGGATCAAAAGCACAGAAGCCACATGGAGGAGTGTTCAAAGTTCTCTGGACCTGCACAGTCACTCAGGACCAGGAGGAGAAATACCAACCAAACATTAACTGTGTCTGGACAAGGTTCAAAGGCAGTGTAGTTGTTTCGCTGCCTCCCAAGAGCAGCGTCCCCGGGAAGGCTGCAGTGCTCTGGGAGGTGACTCTTGTACTGCTGACCAAGGCATCAACATGGGCAAAAGGTTTTTATGAATCAACTTTCAAAGCATTGCAAAGCTTTAGCTGAGCTAAGTCCTCCTAAAATCCAGTCTAGCTCAGCTACCAGGAAGGATTTATCTAAGCACAGCAGAGTAAAACCAGAGGCAATGAAGTGATGTGGAAAGGAAATATACTGTGAGAATCTGAGGACTGAATTTAATAAATTAGAGATTGGCTTCCACGTTGCTGGCCATCCTTCAGGAGAGGGAAGCAATTTTCATGGTGATGAATACTTATTACCTCAGACCAGATGGAAAAGCTTGGTTTTTGTTTATATAACATTTTAGTGTTTATAAATGTTAAATAAGCCACCTACTGCCCTAAACATTCAGCTGGAAGAACATGAAAACAAGCAGGAGCTTTAATAGCCTAGATGAGGGACCTGGTCCACTCCTACTGAACTGAGTTGGTGGATACGGCTGGCAGTTTATTTTTTGGATTTTCTCAGCAGCAGCATGCCAGTCTTGGCCGTTTTCTCCTGCTCTACTTGAATCAATAGTATGTTTTGCTCAGTCAGGAACAGAACCGAGCTCTTCCCTTAAGATCCAATGCAAGCAAGAGACCCAGCCTTGAAGCACAGGATGAAGGCTACCTAAAATACAGCCCTGGGGATCCAACATGTGCTAGTCTTCCCATTTTTTCCACAAAGGAGGACACCTGGAATAGGATGCCATTGCCTTCATGTAGACATTTCATACCATCTGATGTTCTACTGAGTATCCAATACCCATTCTCTGGGGCTGGCAGGTGCAATATGAGACCTGCAGGATCTGGACAGGCAGATGAGGGGCACGTAGAACCTGCTGGGGCATCTCAAACTGGCAATTGGATTGCACTTCTGTCCTAGAAGAGTCTCCAAGCTTGTGCTTGGTGTGATTTTTACTGTGCTAGAAACCAAGTGCAGAGCTGGATGCTCTTTCCTGAGTTGTATTTTCTGACTAGCAAGCTTTGTTCATCTGCCTTGCCAAGAAAGTCATTCCTTGAGGCCCTTCAAGCTGGTCTAATGTAGAAATGTAATGGAGGCAAGACTCATATCTCATGGGATTTGTCCAGTGCAGCCAACTCTGTGTCTCTGTTTTGAGCATGTGCATGTCAACACAGGGGTGGGACAGCCCTTGCTGCTGTGGTACGGGGCATCCCTGGTTTAGTAGCTGCCTGAATCTTAAATGTTGTGACTGATGCTCCATCAGGCCCTGTGCAAACCCTGTCACTGGGGACAGCTGCTGGGACTTGGTGCCACAGGGGGCCTGTCTACGGACTTGTGCAGGAAAAGCAAAGGGCAGCAGCTGTCTGGACAATGTTTAAAAGTCACTGTGGGAAGTTATTGGGAAGAGAATTGACCATTAGTGCTCCCTGCAGACAGGGGCCTTGAAAAGACTGTTCCTGAGGGTTTGTGCAGCAGGAACACAGCGCCAGACCTTCCAACAGCCATGACCTCTGCATGCTGAGGGTCTCAGGTGATTAGATCTAGCAGGAATGTCACGGTGGCAGAATTGTCTCATGATGCAGCTGGGATGAGGCAGACTGTGTCTGGGGTAGGTCTGCCCTTAACATTTCCCTTTTCTCCAAAGGATGATCATCCCTGAACTCTGATGGAGGAACGTAGTGGTAGCAATATCACCACAGCTGTACCCTTTGTTGCCTTGCAGGTTTGGGGTGAGGTTTCCCTCCATGTCAGATGCTTATGAACAAGATCTGCTTGGTCTGGCGATGGAGAGCGCACAGGAGCTGGGCTTTCTGAGCTTCATCCGAGAAGGGGTGTACTGTCTGCTGCCCGGTCCCTGCTACGAAACCATTGCCGAGTGCCGCATGCTGCAGGTGCTGGGCGCGGATGCTGTAGGTAAGCTGGTAGGCTTGGCTGGGCACATGGATTAAACATTTAGTTCTGCTACAGGCTGACTTTTTTCCGTCTGTTGGGCCTGCAGAAAGGAGCTCTGTGTATTTCTGCTTAGTTCTGTGGTGGCTTTAGCACAGCTCCTAGGATAGATCTGCAGAGGGTCTGTGTGTTTGTGGCTGCCCAGGACAGGGATCCCAACACAATGTTGTTTATTTCCCAAACACAAAACTCCCACACTCAGATGGCTCAACTTCAGCAGGGCCGAGTAAGCCCCAGTAAGAAGTAGTCATTTTCCATCATCTAATTAAATTCTGACACTGTAAGGATTTTCACTGGGCCTCTTCCCTACAAAGCAGCCCTCTACAAGCCTTGATTGTTTAGGGATGTTAATTTATGGATACCTCCCCAGCTGTATATGAGGAGGACAAGCATTATCATCCATATCATTCCTCCAGCTTGACTCCTGGGCCATTGAAGCATCTCATGGAGATCCATTCATTAATATCTGCAGATTTGTGTTGTGTGAGGAAAGGAGCTCAGCTCCTCACAAAGCCATTTTTCTTTGCAATTTGCTTTTTTTCAGTCGAGGAAGAGACAAATGACACAGCACTTTAGTACTTCTCTTAGGGCTGCAAGCAGTCTGACAAATCTTGAGGGGAGAAAGACATAGCGCATAGGAATCAAATGTGGGAAGTTTATTGTGCTGAGCAGGGTTGTAACTATTACAGACTTATAAGTATCACAGCCTTGAACTATTACATGGTTCAGAAATAGAGAGCTTCTGGGGAATGAGACAATGGCATGTGCTGAAGGTAGGATCAGGGTTTCCAGCTTTGGAGAGATCTTGTTTTGGTGTAAATCCCCACTCATCCCAGTCCTTTCCTCTCTTACTGTAGGCATGAGCACTGTTCCGGAAGTAATTGTAGCCAGGCATTGTGGCCTCAGAGTCCTTGGGATCTCCCTCATCACCAACAAAGTGGTGACCAGCTATGATAGTCAAGAGAAAGCCAACCACGAGGAAGTCCTGCGCGTCTCGGTGGTCCGGGCCGAAGCCCTGCAGAAACTGGTCACACAGCTGCTTGGCAAGCTGGGGGAAAGCGCGAACTCCCCCTGACTTCTGGCCACTTAACATTCATATCGTAATGTGTGAATGCTGGCAAGTGCTGGGGGAGAGCTGTGGGTGAGACTGTCTCCTTCTGCTCTCCTGATTTGAATAGACCTTTTGATCTTTGTCCCTGTGTTTTTGCTGAGCAGGTGCAGAGGTTTGCTTTGAATTTAACCAGAATGATCTCCCAGTTAGCAGCCAGTGACCAGAACAGCTTTCTGGCACTTAAACAGGGTCTGACCTCTGGCAGATTCCCAAACCCACGTGTTGGCAATGAGCCCCTCAGTACTGTGGGCTCCAGTTCGCTCTTGTTTTGTTGCGGAGTGTTTGGTGTTTCTCAGCTGTGGTGCTTGTGTCTCTGCAGCACCTTCAGTCTCCACTCCCCCACCACACTGAGCCCCTGTGCTGTGAGCCAGGTCAAGAGCTGGTCGCAGGGCCTGGTGACTGCTAAGGGTGCTTCGATAGGACCTGATCTCAAACTAGTAGAAGCCTACAGAAAGACTTTGAGTTTTGGATGAGGACCTGCATACATAAAATGGGTCAGACTAAAGATGAGAGCTGTCTGGAACAAGCAATGCTGCAGAGCAGGCAGGCTGCAAGTGACTTTACAGCTTTGAAAACCACTGCATCCCCATGCGTGGGGTGGTGTTTCCTTACCATCCTCAAAGGTCTCACCAGAAAGCCCTGCTCACTTCTTGGCTCTTCATGACCAGCTGTTCACTACAATTCAGCATGTCCCAAACACCCCCTCACACCTCTCCTCTGTTTCTACCCTTGAATCACTATCACCCTGTTTTACAGGGGGTGAAAGTGCAGCTCAGGTACAAGACATGACTTGTGTGTGCACCGTGTGAAAGTAGCCAGGCTCTAAACAGGACCCAGGTCTAGCTCTGCCTGGCTTTGTTCATTGTCTCTGTGTGTCTCAGACATCAGCAGCTTGAACCGCTTGCACTGGAGACTCGTTGCCTTTTGCTGTCCCATGACAGAGATATCACAGTATGAACCAGCATTTCATCCCAGCTTTGCTGAAGTTGCAGCAGCGGATGTAGGAGCACCAATGGTTTGTGGAGTTCAGAGATATGAAACTACTGTGAAAATAATTTTGGAACAGGTATATTTTCCTGACTTTTGTGGTCCTCTTATATGAAGAAATTGAGCCTAACAGTAAGTAAAGGACAAGCAGGAGAAGCCACCATGCTTTCTTCTACCAGTGGTGGCCTAACAAGGAAGTGTGACTGTTCATCAGAATGGTGCATTATTCATTGTTCCCCGAAGGTCAAGCTGAGCTGCATATGCAGCTGGATGTGAAACACTGACTGTAATTATGAGGTAAACTTTTCCCTTCATTTATCTTGGAGTTCTCTATAAAGCCCATCACTGTCATAGCTAGATGTTTTCAGTTAACACAGTGCTCTGAACTGAAGACACCCAACTGGTCATGAAGAGCTCCCAAACTGCTTTCCTAAATTTAGCTGATCAGTTGTTTATCATCCATGTTCGCCCTCCACTGCAGCCTTCAGCCTTCTGTGACATTTCTTCAGCTCTGGGTGCAAAAGAACATTGTGGCCTGGCGACTTTTTTTTCCGGATGGGTATTTGCTTGAAGCCCTTTGTGCTGCAATTACTGGTGCCAGCTGCTGTATTTATGGTGCAAATGTTGCCACCAGGAGGAACAGAGTTGTGCTATGCATGTTTTCCATGAAATCGTAGTACTTCAGACACAGGGGAGATCTTGGGGTGGACACCCCATCCCTCTTCTTCTGTGCAGGGTAATCTGTGGTCAGTCCTGACAAATACCTGCCCAGCCTGGTGTTGGAGGCTTCTGGAGGAGGAGGATTTGTTGCTTGCACTCTAATGGCCAAGCCAAGCAGTTCCTGGTGCTTGGAGGAGCCCTGTGAGACAGCAGGCCTTTCCATTTGATGGCTCTGACTGTTGGGATGGTTTCAGGGACCAGCTCTGGTGGTAACATGCACAGGCAGAGAGACTCCATCTCCTCCTTTCACAAGGCTGCTGCTTTTTCAGGTCCAGCAGGAGTGAAGTGCTTGTCAGCAGTGGCAGCAGAAGCAGTGAAATGGGAAGTGGCAGATGTGCAGAGCAAGAAGGAACCACTTCTACCTGTTCCCTTTTCAGATTTGTCCCAGTATGGGCTTGTTACAGGGCGGAGAGAGAGCAGATAATTTCCCCTGCCTAGAAAATGGTGCTTAACATTCATCTAATTAATAGCTGGTAAATACTAAGTCTCAAGTGTGAGTAAAGACAGCTGTGCAGCTAGATGTAACTACAGAGCTGCCAGAGGAGCTGAAGCTGGGGTTGCAGTGGACTTAATCAAAGTCTGGCTGGGCTGCAGCATGGATGGAAGCATCCCAGAAACCCCTGGTTGGGTTGGTACTTCTCAAACCAGGCTGGGGATGATGAGGATGATCTTGGCACCTGCTTTCAGCAGGTGGGTCTGCTCCTCTCTCCAGTTGTACCAAAGGTGGAGCATGAAAACCAGGCTGTGCACTTGTATCTGAATACACCTTAAATACAACTTAAAATTTAATCTGTATATCACCATGCAACTCAGTCTTTGGGAAATCATGTTTGTTTCTGAAGGAACATTTTCTAAGTAGCATTTGAGCCCTGTAACATCCCAGTTTTTGGCCCTGTAAATGATAAGGAAGATGCCCTGATGACCTTGGAAGGGATCTTGTTCATGCTTTGGGGGAAAGAGGGGAAATACAGTTAATGAGTGGGTTCATCTGGTTTTGGAGAGTCTTTTATTGTTATTATTTTCACTTTACTGCTGATGAGTTTCAAAAAGCTGAATTACAGTAGTGCAAGTGGGGGAAGATATGTAGGGAAGAAACTGGGAGGGAATAAAACCTGCTGTCGTCCTGGAAAAAAGGTGCTTTTGTCTGCTCAGCCACCACCATGGGTTAGAGAGGAAGGAGTCATGTAGCTGTACCCCTGCATCCAACTCTGGGCTGGAGAACAGCCCTGGGGACCAGAGCAGCAGAGCTCAAAGCTCAGGATAATCAGGATCAGAATTTGTCCAGGACTTTGCACAGGTATTTCTCACTGATCCTGCTGCACTGGGGAACTCTCAGATGAAGAAACAGCAAGAATGAAAGGACTTCAGCTAACTTCTGAGCAGCTGAAAGCTGTGATGGGCTGTGGGGGTATTGGAATGGCAAGTCCTCTGCACCAGAGGCAGGATGTGGTGTCTTTGATGCTGCTCACAGGACATTCTGTGGGACATGACACTGTCACTCAATCCTGTGCCTTTTATTTTGTGCTCTTGGTGCCTTCTGGCAGTGTGCATGGCAAACTTACCAGGCCATGGACTTCTGCTGCTTCCAGTCCTCTGGGGAAGATGGAGGTGTTGTATCAATGCCCTCATGTGTGATTCACATGAAAGCCTGATGTTAAGAGGGCAAACCGCTGATGAAACCCTTGGCTGGACCATACTCTAAGTTTTTAAGCTGTTATCTGAGAAACAATCCTGCAACCAAGCCCCAGGCAAATCTCATTGTCGGTTCTATCCCATTTGCGTTACAAGGCTTGGTTTCCCAGACTCTCCTTTTACATGAGATTTGCCGTTTGCACTCTTTTCTACATAAAAGTAAATGGAAAAACCTTTTTTTTTTTTTAAAATGCACTATCTGTCTCAGCTCAGCAGCTCAACATGTGCTTTGCCTTCAATTTATCAAAATTCCCTTAGACATTTCTCTTTACTGAAAACCTGCACTTGAATTAAAGGGGTTTTGCTATGGTGTGTGGGTCTTTTTTTTTTCCCAAATGCTTTAGGCTTTTCCTGCAAGGATTTCACGTGCTGGAAAGAATTAAATTCTTCCCTGCCGTGCTGAATATGTGGAGCAAGGAGGAGCAATGCAGGTCATGGCATCTGGCTGATCTTACTTCATTACTGAATTAAAGCCTGATTCTGTAAGCAGCGTGGTCTGTTATTTCCAATATCTCATGGCACTTTTAGAGATGAGTTGGTTTAAGAGCTAGAACATGGGTGAAGGCTGGAGGGGGCCATCCAGCCCTTTCTCCTGCAGAAGGAATGTCCTCTCCTGCCATGCCCGAAGCCTGGACACGCGTGCTGGAAAATGGCTTTAGACCAAAGGACAACCATCATTTGCCTTCCTTGAGCAACGCTTCACAGCCTGCTCTCTAAAGCTCTCTTTCTCAATCTCAGCGGAGCCCTTCTGAAGTCATGAGCCACTCTTGCCCCCCGGGTGCTTTGTCCCCAGGGACAGCAGGGAGTGGGTTCAGGGCACTGCTGGAGCCCACATTTCACTCCCAGGTGCCAACTTGGAGAAACCTTGTGTCTTCATCAGTGGAGAGGTGCGTGTCCTGGAGCAGGGGGACAGTGCCAGGCTGTTGTCCCAGAGCCACCCCACTGTGGGCTGGGGCTCTGCTCCCAATAGAGTGGATGCTGGACCAGTGCTGGGGCTCCAATGCTGCCTTGTGTCCCTTCTTTCCCCAGGCCAGGTACACATGGGGATATATGTCTAAACCCAGTCCTGTGGGGGGGTATTGGGTGTCCATTCTCAGCCCCCAGAAGACTTTGCTCTGGAGGGAGGGGGCTGGAAAAGCAGTGGGCTCTGCTGAGGAAAATTGTGCTCCAATAAAGGGAAAAAGAAGTTTTTTGGGACTCACTTCTACGCCAAACCCCAGAAAACGTGAACTAAGTACTTGGGACACTGTTCAGTGTCTTGTGTGTGCTTGTAAGCTGTGTTATACAGCAGGGAGGTGGAAGCTGTCCCGCTGCGCTGGGTCCCAGCCTGGCTACCCCATGGGACAGTGGCACAGCATCTACCTTCCCATGGCGTGAGTCTGGCACCCTGCCCTGCCCCAGCTCCCCATGGCATTAAAGCCAAGCTTGGGGACATCTCCCACTCCTCAAGCTTTCTCCCAAAAAAGGGCTGTGGGCTCTGTGATTTAGGATAAGCACCTTGCATCCTCTTTTCTCCCAGCCAAGACACAAAAAACAAGAGGCACCAGCACCCAGCAGGATGAGCAGTTCCCCCAATAACTCCCCGCAGCTGCCTGCCACCATGTCCCTGCTCTGTGCACATCTAAACTTTCCTGCCTTCTTCTCATCTTTAATTAAGCACTTCTATCAGCTGAGCCTTCTCACTGGATCTGAATTATATTTTTTTCCCCGTAGCCATGGCAATGCTTCCCCTGGGCAGGCTGCGCTCAAGCCAGTGATAAACCCCGTGTGTGGCTGTTTGTTTGCACCTGGAAATTTCCCTCCTGTTTGGGAAAACTTGGGAAAAGAAAATCCCCCGATGAGCCAGTGAGCAGCAAGGGGAGTGGGTGTGAAAAGTGTCACTGTTTGGGGTGAGCATCGCTGCCGTCCCTCCCAGGAGACCCCCTCCAACATGGATGGCAAAACCTTTATCTGAGGTTTCCTTATTTTTTCCTCCAAAAGACAGGCACAATGTCCAAGTTTTGTGTCCTCACCCAGCCATAGGTCGTGGGTTGATGGTCCCGCTGTGGCCATTGCATGGTCCCTCTGTGGTGGTGGCACTGGGGCCGCCTCTGTCCTTCTCCTCCCACCGAGATCAGTAAATCATGAGCCGTGAAGCTGCTGTCAGAAGCCCAGTGAGGCAGAGGGGCAGGGACAAGGTGCACAGATGCTGTGACACAGGGCAGGGATGCGGTGACAGGGGTAGGGCTGGGTGACAGGGCTGGGGCTGGGTGGCACAGGAAAGGATGGAGGGACTTGGGGAAGGGATGGAGTGACAAGCAGGAGGAGGTGGCAGGCCACGGCAGGGTGACAAGGCAGGGCTAAGGGTCAGGACAGGGGTAGGTGACATCAGGCAAGTGGCACGGAGCAAAGGTAGGTGATGGAGCAGGGGTAGGTGACATAGGACAGGGATAGATGGTGTGGGGCAGGGGTGGGTGGTACAGGGGAAGGGTCAGTGACATTGGGCAGAACGGGTGACACAGGACAAGCATTGGTGGTGCAGGACAGGGGTAGGTGACGGAGCAGGGGTACGTGACATAGGGCAGGGGTAGGTGACAAGGCAGGGACAAGTGGCACAGACTGCCCCCCACGGTGCCCAGCGCAGAGCCTGCCGGCCCCGGTGTGCCCGTGTCCCGGTGTGCTGGTGCCTGGGTGTCTCGGTGTCCCGGTTCCCCACTGCAGTGCCGGAGTCCCTGTCATCCCGCCAATGTCCCGGTGTCCCTGTCATCCCACACCCCCGGTGTCCCGGTCATCCCCCGGTGTCCCTTTCAGCCGTCCGGTGTCCCTGTCACTCCCCCCGCGATGTTCCAGCGTCCCTGTCACCCCCCCGCTGTCCCGCTGTCGCCCCGTTCCCGGACGGTGTCCCGGGCCGGCTGCGCCCCCTGGCGGCGTCGGGCGGCGCCGGCGGCGTCGGGTATAAAAGGCGGCGGCGGGCGGGCAGCGGTGGCAGCGGCGGCAGCGGCGGCGACGGCGAAGGCGGCGGCAGCGGGAGATGGCCGGCCCGCAGCAGGCCCCGCACCTCCACCTGGCCGAGCTCACCGCCTCCCAGTTTCTCGACGTCTGGCGACACTTCGACGCGGACGGTCAGTCCCGGGGCGCGGGGGACCCGCCGTCACACTTCACACACCGGGATGAGCATCCCCGGGAGCGCGGGAGAGGGAGGGACGATGGAGAGTCCCCGGGCATCCCGTCGCGGGGAGCCCAGAGGAGGAGGGAGAGCCTCTGCCACCGCAGCCCGGGGAAAACGGAGGGTCCCCGGGGCGATGGAGAGTACCCGAGGTGCAGCCCCGTCGGGAAAGCTCCGCGATCGGGGGAACGATCTGCCCCCCAGGACCTCCCCGTCGGGAAAGGATGGAACCCTCCAGGAGCCCCAGCCCGTGGGATGTTGAGTCCGGGGGTGCTCCAGGTCTCCCGGGGTGCAGGGTCCCCCGAGAGCTGGGATTTGCTCAGGACTGGTGTCACCTCTGGGTGCTGCCGGAGGGTCCTACTCTTCCCAGGGTGCCCTCTCCCAATAAACCCTTGCCCAGTGCCCACCCTCTGTCCCCTCCAGCCCCCTGCCTCCACGGTTCCCCATCCTTTGTGCTTGGGTTGCCCAGAGATGTGTGGGGCAGCGCAGCCACCAGCCTCGCCATAGGGCCACTCCATGGTCCTGGAGGTGGGGGGTGACACAGAGGGTGTCCCCTGCCTGGAGCAGGGTGAGGAATGGCCCCTCCCAGGCTGGAGCAATTTGTCCCTCCCTGCCTGCTTCCCCAGCCCTGCAAAAACCTCTCCCCAGGGATGCTGTGGCGGTGGCTGTGTCCCCAATGAGGATGCTGTCTCCTCACAAAGTCACAGCTGGGCATGCCACCCCCTGTCCCCATTGCTGCCAGCCCCCCAAAAAAGGGGGGAAATGCAGAACACAGCATTATTTTAGTGAGAAAATAGTTTTGTTTCAGCACCGTGGTGCTGTGAAAGAGAGCAGCCCAGGGGAGAGCTCTTGCCTTTCTCTGGGTCTCCCGGCCCTGGGGGAGGTTTGGGGACCAAAATTCTGGGAAAGCATCATGCATCGTCCTCAACTGCGCTTCTGGAGCCAGAGCTCAGCCTGCATTGGGTGTCCTCCTGGCCACACCGTTGGCTGTCACTGTCACCACTGGAGCTGGCACTGGGACAGCTGTGGGGGCTGGGGAAGGCGGGACGGCCGCACCCCTGTGGGAGCAGGCAGCTCCCGGTGTGGGTGTCCAGCTGCGCCCTTGGCTGTGCTCCGTCATCTCCAAAACACAGGGGCAGGCACAGGTCCAGTGTGGCCTGTGGGCGAGGTGCCCGGGAGAGGAGGCCTCGGGTGCCAGGGAGATGGCGGCCTTGACAAGGACAATGTCTGGCCACATCGGGTGGGAACACCAACAGCTCCGGCCACTTCCTTCTGTCCATGGGCACAGGGTGATGGAGGGACCCGGGGTTCATGCTCCTGTGGATAGGGCTGTCTCATCCAAGCTCTTCCCCACACTTAAACCCCTCTGATGGGACTTTTACCTATTCCCTCATGCCTTGGAGATGTTCCCTTGAGGGTCTTTGATGTTCTTGCTTTGCCAACCACAGCTCCGCAGCACGGGGAGGCTCCGGGGATGCTGGTGCAGCTGCACAGAACGGCCGTGGCTCTCCAGAGGAGATTTTCTGTATGGCTTCACACCCTGCCGCTCTGTGGACATGGATCAGACCTGTCCAAGCTGCTGCTGGAGGAAAACAAGCTACTGGCCATGGCTTTTCTTGGCATTATTATTTTTCCTGGCTCAAAACTCTTGCTGATTCTTTTTTTTCCAACTGAATTCAAAGGAGCTTGGGGCTCTCTCATATCTGCAAATGCAAAACCCTGGGAAGGGCAGTGGAAACCCAAGTCCCTCAGCAGCTCACACCAGCACCCCGACGTCACCCGAGCCCCTCGTGCCCTCCTGGGAGGGATGCTGCTCGTCTGGTGGGAGGAAGGTGCCCAGGTGCTTCCAGCCAGGATGTGGACAGGTTATTCCCAGCTGCTGCGTTGCAGCGGGGAGAAGATGCTGCCTGGGAGCCCACGGGTGACAACACCGAAGGTGGTGCAGAGCAGGAGACCACAGTCCAAGCCTCCGGAGGCTGAAATGGGAAAGGGTTTTGGGGGGAGGATGCCCACAAAGAAGAGCTCAGGCTGTCCCTCCTTGGTGGATACATGAGACAGGGACCATTCTGAGTCCCCGGACACCTCAGAGCTCTGGGCTGCCCGCCCTGCGGGCTGACCCCATCGTGGGGCTGATCCTGCACCCGGGGGCTGATGCTGCGCTGGGTGCCTTGTGTCTGCTCCCTGTTTGCCCCTGCTGACTCCTGCAGTAAGTCAAGAGGAGGCAGTCCTGGATGGGGGATGCTCAGGAAGGAGAGGTTTAGTTAAACCACCTGGTTACAGCATCAGATGCAGAAAAAGCCGCAAATAACAGGATGGGGACAAAGTCCCCTGTGATAGCGATGGGGACAAAGCCCCTGTGCCCTGCAAGTGGGTGCAGGGAACAAGCACAGGGCTGCATCCCCTCTGAGCTGCAATACATGGGGCTCCAGCTCTCTGTAAATTCAAGTATCACTGCATTTGTGTAACACTCACCATCAGACGGCTTTTCTTTGCTGCGACGGTCACCTCACAGCCATGTCCCGGTGCGGAGGGGGACAAGCACTGTGTCCCCCGGGAGCATCCCTCCCTCACTTCCCGCCCTCTGACACCAGGGGGGTCTTACTGCATTTTTTTCCTTCCCCAGGAAATGGCTACATCGAAGGCAAAGAGCTGGAAAATTTCTTCCAGGAGTTGGAAAGCGCGAGGAAGGGGGCGGGTGTGGTAAGAACCTCTGGTTTTGCTGCCCCTCTTCCTCCTTTCTCTCCTGCCTGAGGGTCCGGGCTCACGACTCGGGCACTGTTGCTGGTTCCCAGCAGTGAGGCAAGCGGGGGACACTGGCACGGGGAGGGGGGTTAAATGCTCCTTGTCCCCTCTCCTTGCTGGCAGGACTCTAAGAATGACAACCTGGGTGACAAGATGAAGGAGTTCATGCACAAGTACGACAAAAACGCGGACGGCAAAATCGAGATGGCGGAGGTGAGTGGTACTGGTTCTGCTGATCCTTGGGATGCTCCTGGTCCTCCCCTGACATTCGTGTTCCCCCATGACACTGGTGTCCCCCCCGATGCTCGTGTTCCCTGCAGCTGGCCCAGATCCTACCCACAGAGGAGAATTTCCTGCTGTGTTTCCGCCAGCACGTGGGTTCCAGCTCGGAGTTCATGGAGGTGAGTGGGATGGGCTGTGCCAGGGCTGCCCACGATATTTGGTCCTCAGTACCCAGCTCCACCACGGGGAGACAATTTGGAGCTGGCATTGCCCAACCCACCCCAGCCTCCTCCAAACTCTTGGCTTAAGCTCAGCATCAGGAGGGGAGGTGGGGGCATGCTGGTGTGGATGGTGCTGGTTTAGGTGGGGAGAGCAGGAGTGTGATGAATTTCCAGCCCTCAGTGCTCCTCGGGCACCTCTCCGGGCAGCTGGGCACCTTGTCCTGGTTTCCAGGTGAGGTGAGCTGTGGGGATTTGGAGCTTTTCTGTAAATTCCTTCTCCGGGGTGGTCAGTCCTTAGTGCCCGAGGGATGTGCTGAAACAGACAACGATGCTCTAGGCCACCCCAAGACCTCACTGTGGGCTTCAGTTGAGGGTGATGTGCAGCATCCTGAGGGGAGCTTGTGCTTGGAAAATTAAGCCAAAGTGAAGGCAATAGCTGAAAGAGGAGCGCCCTGTGGCACAGACAGGGGGGAAAGTGGGCACTATTGTTTAATTGGGGGATGCAATCAAATATTAAAGCCCGGCCTCACATATCAGAGTGAGGATAATAGTGCTTGAACTCTTGGCATGGGGCTGAACGAAAGCATCCAGCACCCAAGGGAGAGCAGGTGGCACCAGTGAGGCCACCACGAGCTGAGACCAGAGCTGTGTGATGACATCATCTCTGATGGGTGGTGGGGGATGCTGCGGGCTATGGGGACACACACATGTTGAGGGGGAAACATGGGACACAAGCCCATGCTAACATTCACGGTGGTTGCTTCTCAGGCTTGGCGCAGGTATGACACGGACCGCAGCGGCTACATCGAAGCCAACGAGCTCAAGGTGGGCTGTAGGCAGGGGGTGGGCTGAGCCGGGTCCCCACCAGGGATGGGGACATCCAGCACAGCCCTGTCCTTCCAGGGCTTCTTGTCGGACCTGCTGAAGAAGGCAAACCGGCCCTATGACGAGCCCAAGCTGCAGGAGTACACACAGACCATCGTAAGTGGGACCTGTGGGTGGTCCCGGGGGCCACGGCTCTCCTGGGGGCAGCGCAGGTCCCCTCATGGGGGTCTCGCCACCCCACGGCAGGTGGGAGGGAGAGGAGGTGGCAATGAGTGACCGAGTGCTGCTTGTGTCCCCACAGCTGCGGATGTTCGACATGAATGGTGACGGGAAGCTGGGGCTCTCAGAGATGTCCCGGTAAGGTCACGGGCGGTGGGGAGGGAAAGACACCCCAAAACACTCGCCTCTAGGGAGAGTCTGCTCCAGCTTCCAAGGAAAACAGTTTTCCTCTTTAATTTGCTTCTGTTTCTGAGCAAAAAGTAATTTTGGATTTTAAAAGTGTCTTTTCCTGGTGGCTTCCCACTCATTCCTGCCCTTCTTCTTTTTCAGACTTTTGCCTGTGCAAGAAAACTTCCTTCTGAAGTTTCAGGTAAAATGAAAATTTAAAAAAATAATAATAATATTAAAAACAAAAGTTCCTGCTCCCTGCTTGTGGCTCCGTTTCCCCCTCTCACACCCTGGTGTCCCTTGCCACTGCCCAGGGGATGAAGCTGTCCTCGGAGGAGTTCAATGCCATCTTCGCCTTTTACGACAAGGTAGGGAGCCGGCTCCTGGGAAACTGCCACGAAAAATGTAACTCTGGAAAAACAAACAAACAAAACCAAACAAAAAACCCAATCACACACAAAATTCTAAAAATCAACCAAAAAGTAAAACAAAACAAAATGAAATTTTAAATAAACAGACAAAAACAACAACAAAAAACCAAACCAAACAAACAAAAAAACCAAAGCCAAAGCAAAACCACGTGGTTTTGGTTGGGTGAGTTCCTTGCTGTGATTTGGGCGGCTAGTGCTGGGTTTTCCCTGGGCTGTGCTGGGTGAGGGTCTGGGGGTGCCCCCCGCACCCATGCCCAGGGTGGGCTTGTGTGGCTCGTGTCCTTGTCCCCGCTGATGTCCCTCCCTTGTTACCCAGGATGGGAGCGGCTTCATTGATGAGAACGAGCTGGACGCGCTTTTGAAAGACCTGTATGAGAAGAATAAGAAAGTAAGAGGGGAAGAATAAGTGGGGTACAGAGCCTGGGTGCCCCCCAAGCTCCCCCTGTGCCTCCTCCCCTCTCCCAGCAGCATCTTCTGCCTGTGTCCCTCCTCCCTGGGGACCAGGAGAGATGCTGATCCAGATGCCAACCCTGCGTCCCCATGGGATGCTGCACTGGACCTGGGGAGGAGGGATTGTCCCAAGCCTGGGAGTGCCCCCCAGGGAGAAATTGGGGTGCCCAGCCCCACCAGTCTGCCTTCTTTGCAGGAGATGAACATCCAGCAGCTCACCAACTACAGGAAGAGCATCATGAATCTCTCTGATGGGGGCAAACTCTACCGCAAGGAGCTGGAGATCGTGCTCTGCAATGAGCCCCCCATGTAGGACCCCCCCCAAACAACGCTCCTCCTCCCCAAAAATGAGCACAATGGGGGAGCACCCACCACTACAGTGCTGCGGGGGGACACAGGGGAGTGGTGGGCCCCCCATTTTGGGGGCTCAGTGCCCACCTTCCCCCAGTGCCCCCCAGCAGCTCTTGGGTTGTTAAAGTCCCAATTTGGGGGGAAAGGGTTGTTTTTTTTTTTAAATCCATCCGCCTGTTTGTTTTGTTTAGTTTGTTTGTTTGTTTGTGGTTTTGTTTGTTTGTTTTCCGGGGGTGGGGGTGTTTTCATTTGTTTGATTTCTTCTTAAGTTTTTCTCGTTTACCAAAGAAGAGTTTACAAATAAATTCAAGTACTGCTAGACCCGAGCCCCGCTGTCCCGGTCCCACAGGGGGTGGCAGGGAAAGGTCGGGCTCCCCTATGGCCTCACAGGGGACACGGCTGCTGTGTGGGGGGTGAGGGAGAGAGATGGAGCTTTTCAGAAAGACCCTATAGATTGCGGGGGTGGGAGGGGGGAATTCCTGAGGAGCAGAGCGCAGGCAGGCTGGGAACACTGATGTCCCCAGCTGGGTGACCTCCAGTTCAGCACACTTCCCACTAACTCATGGTTACCCCTCCCAGACACTGGTAAAGCTTCAGGGAGATCTCAAGGGTTGTGCGTCACCCTCCTCCCACCCAATTTAGGAAACAGGTCCTGGGGTGGCAGTGCCGGTGGAGTCCCAATGCCACCTCTCCCGCTGGCAGGGGTGGGCACCCTGGTCCCCCCACCCAGTGGCCTCTCGCTGGGGTGGGTGCTGGGGGCGTGCAGGAGGTGCTGGCTTCAAGGCTGAGCCCCCATGGGTGTCAGGGGGTGCAAGGTGGGGGGGCCGTGGCAGTGGGGTGAGTGCAGTGCTGGGAAGACGGGGGGGTCAGCCCCTGTGCCCCAGTATGGCACAGTACAGGTCTGTGTAGCCCACTATGGTGCAATACAGTCCTGGATGACCCAGTATGGTTCAGTATGGCCCAGTACAATCCTTTACTGACCAGTATGGCCCAGCTCAGCCCTGTACAGTCCACTAGGGTGCAATACAGTCCTGGATGGCCAATACAGTCCAGTATAGTGCAGTACAGTCTTTTACAGACAAGTACAGCCCAGTATGGCCCAGTACAACCCTGCACAGCCCAGTATGGTACAATACTGTCCTGTATACACCCAGTATGGCTCAGAATGGCCCAGTACAAACCTGTACAGCCCAGTATGGCTCAGTACAGCTCCGTACAGCTCTATATGGTCCTGTACAGCCCATTACAGCCCAGTGTGGCCCCATACCACCCTTTACAGACCTATGTGACCCCATATGGTGCTGTGTGGTCCTACAGAGCCAAGCACAGTCCAGGACAGCGGTGTGCAGCATAGCACGGTGCAGTACAGTCCTCTGTGCCCCAGTACGGCCCAGTATAGCCTGGTTCGAGACGGCCCAAGGCGGAGCACCGTGTCCCAGTACATCCCAGTACATCCCAGTACACCCCAGCACGGCGCGGGACGGGACGGGCGCCGCGGCTGCACTGAGACCTCCTGGCCACCAGGGGGCGGGTGTCGGCACCGTCTCTCGTCTGGGCGGCGCACGCGCGGGGCGGGGCGCGAGACCGGTGCCCGCAGCGTGAAGTGTCCGCTCGCCAGCCCAGTCCGCTCGTTGCCGCTCGCCATGGCTCTCCTGCACACCCGCTGGCTCCTCGCCGCCCCGCGCCTCGCCGTCACCCGCGCCAGGTGAGGGCTGAGGAGCGGCTCAGGCCCCCAGGGCCGCCCTCCGGTGCCGGCGAAGGGGCTTTTCCCCCGGTGCCGGTCGCCCCGGTGAGGGGGCGGGTCGGGGGGCCGCGGGTCGGAAGCGTGTCCCTCTGCGGCGCCTGTAGGCGCTGCCCGTGACGCCGCGGTGGGGTACAAGGGGTTGCCGGCAGGACAGCGCGTGGATTGGCTGGGGACGGCCGCGGGTCGGGGGGCACGCAGCGCTCCTCGCTCTCTGATTGGCTGCGGCCGGGTCCGACGCCCCCCCAGCCTGCCCTTGAGGAGCCGCTGTGGAGGGCGCGCGGCGCGGGCACCGTGGTACCGGGTCGTGGAACGTGGGCCCTGAGTAGCGGGAAACGGGCCCGGGTGCTGCTGGCGCCGTGCGCCCAGAATGGGGTGGGGGGAGTCCTGTGCAGTGGGGCTGGGGTCCTGCTGCTTGCCCTGCACCATGTAGCAGGACCGAAGGGACCCCGCACACCGTGAAATGGAGCTGGGAATCGTGCACTTTGGTGGGTCCTCAGTGACCTCACGCACCGTGAAATGGGGCTGGGGCGGCGCTGCCGGCGTGCAGCGCTGCCTGCGCTAGAGCCATGGCCCTCAGACCTGCCGTGAGAGGGCTGTGAACAAGCGGGTTTCTATGAGCACCGGTTCTGTGCTGGCAGCTCCGGCCCCCACTGCCTGTGAAGGCAGCAGATGGATGGGTGCGTGGGTGCATGAATGGATGGATAGGAGGATACAGGGTGCGGCCCGGAGCAGCTCCACGAGGTACAGCTGACCCGAGAGCTGCAGGCGGGGTGCTGCCCCACCATCAGCAGGTGGACAAGAAGCAGAATGTGCAGAGCGGTCTGGGCAAGGCCATGCTTCTCTCCAGAGCCCCTTTGGCTCCTGGCCCACGCTGGCTGGGGAAGCCTTAAGAAACAGCTCCCAGCCCTTGTTAGCGCAGGATAAAAGCGGCTAATAGATATTAACTGTCCAGCATGGCCCCTTGCTGCCTTGGGAGGTGAATGCTCCCAGCCCCTGCTTTTCTCGAGGGAGCCTTCTGGCTCTTCTCTGCAAGTACGGAGGAGCACCTGTCTCTGTGTTTTCTGCTCTTGGTCTCTAGCAGGTCTGTGAAAGGTATGCTAGCCTGCTGGCAATCACTTTGCGTTTCTCAAGCTTGTTCTACAGGAAACTATAAATTATCAAACCGAATCTAGGTCACCAAAGACATGCAGAACATCCCTTCTGTAAGTAAAGAGCCTTTGTGTGCAGCCTGCCTGAGATAGGGGAGGCCAAGCAGTGATTAGCAGTTTTCTGCTTCCTTATCTTCAGCAACTTGGAGCTGTTACCATTGCTCTGCACTTGGAAGGGGCTTTCTGAAATCAGGACAGAGGTGAAGAGATACAAAATGGTTAAAGTGGCTCCTTTGACACACAAATGCTAATTAAGGTGATAACTCAGTCTGTTGAGGCAGCTATTTTAGATGTTTTTCTTGGTAGGAAGCTTACCCAAGCTGACTGGGACAATGGATTTTTTAGGCTTGAAAGGAGAGCAGTAGCCAGGAGCCTCTTGGCATTGTTCTTGTTTAAATATTTACTTTAGTTGTGGTATCCCCACAGTGTGGCCAAAGTTGCCTTTGGCTACTCCACTCTGCCCTGGCTTGCAGACATGCCGTAGGGGCTTTGGCAGAGGTTTTGAAATCCAGTCTCTTATGTGGCTGTACCTCAGGGAACATAGATTGGCCTCTTCACAACAGAAGCCTTCACTGGACTTGTAAATGCTTGCAAGCTTTCTGAGCTTGGCCAGAGTCCATCAGCACACTCTTAGGTCTCTGCAGCTCAGGCTGTGAGTTCCACCTACATCTTTAAAGGTTGTTGCTGGTTTACACAGTTCCTGGTGCGTTTCCCCACCCTCTCTCTGTCCATGTATCACACCACACTTGCAGCTGTGCAGTAAACTGCTTCGGGAGACTAGCCAGGCTGAAGAGTGTGCAGACTACTTAAACATCAGCTCTGCACAACATCTCAACTCTGACTTGGGCCACCAGTGCTGTAGTTGGCGAATGTGCTTTCTTTGGTTTTCATTCGGTATCAAGTTTCTAGTTTTCTGCACCAAAATACCCCCAGCCTGGCAGAGAGAACAGCCAGTTTATAACTTTTGACCTTTATTCTTTTCATTGCGCAAAATAAAATATAACAGTGCAGAGATGACAATGTTACGGTATTGTAGGGGTAGCAGTGTGTTAGGACTTGTGGCCTGGAATCCCTGGTAGGTCTCTTGTCCCACATCTCTGCCTAGAAAGCTTTGTCTCTGTGATCTCTTGAGTATCCTGATGTGTTTGGACAGCTCAGCCTGGACTTTTTTCTCCTGTTTTCCTGCAAGCTCACCTCCCTGGAAACAGCAGAAGAATCTTTCTTTGGCCTTCACCCCAAAACCTGCAGGCGGGGAATGGGTAAATCAGTCCTAAACCTACCCTTCGCTGCCTTAAGCCAATAGAAAGACCGGCTCAGAACAACAGTACTTAACTCTCCAGAGTGCTGCAGCTTAGGTAAACACCCGCAGGATCAGCATTAATTGCAGCAGCAGTGTATTAGAGCCCAGTGACCTGCTTAAGTGTTCGCAGGATTGGGACCTAAATGCCCAAAACACCGTAAGCTGCTTGGTGAAAAGCCCAGCAGAAAGACGGTGCTATCGCTGTCTTGGAAGCAGCCACTCTTTAAAAGAGATGGCCAGGCCCCTGCAGCCCTCGGTACCAAAGTAATTGCAGACCAGGTAAACTGCAGGGGGAAGGATACGCTCCTGTGCAGAGTTTGTTTCCTTCTTCCCTCACCCCTGCTTTACCAGGAAGGCATTGGAAGAGGTTTTTTCAAAGCAGCATCGCACGCTGCCTGAGCCTGCAGCCAGTTTTTGCCCAACAGCCCCTCGGCCTGTCCCGCTCAGGTTGGCTGCCCAGGTCGCTCCCTCCCCGCCCGCTGCAGCTGCGTCCCTCTGCTGGGCGTGTGTTCCTGGCACGACTGACTCATCCTCCTCTCTAAGTTGATCCTGTGCTTAACCAGAGGTAATTAAAACTTGTTAGTGGTCTAGAAAATGATAAGCACATCTTCCATTTTTAAACTTACCTGAGGTGGCTCTGCCTCGTATGTGTGTTGCTGCCCTTTTTTTCACAGTGCCTGTCAAGAAGAGAAACAGAGGCTTTTTATTTAGAAATACTGTACCGATGGGAAGAGCAGTTAAGTCTAAAAAGGGCAAATGATGTTTGGGGCTCTGATGAGATACAATCCACGTACATGTGCTAGTGCAAAGTATGCTTATGTAGGGACTGAACTGGGTCTAAATGGACCCAAAATAGGGGTAGAGTGGAGGGGGAAGATGACTTTGTGGATTCTGTTAACCTGCAGCTAGTGTTAGAGCCTCCTTAACCTGCCTGGCCCTGCTGCCTTCAGATTCGCTGTGTCTGTCCCCACACCAAGCAGGAGGGGGTGGCTGGAGGCTGCCTGCATTGCCTGGGGGAAAACCCAGCCCTGGAGGCAGCATTCCTGAGTTGGGAAAGGGTGTTATCTTCACAGTAGGCATCCTTCCCCTGGCTGCAAAGCTTTGTAAAGCTGATATGTGGCAGCATTAGCTGTGGGAGCCCTCTGGCTGTGTGTTTCTACTTTAGCAATCCAGACTCAATCCTTCCCCAGAGGAGATAACCCAAAATGTACCTTGTGCTGTGTGCTTTGTCCCCCAGAGCTTGGGGATCTGGTTAAGTGCTGGTGTGATGCTCAGGGTGCTCAGAGCTACCTTTAGTAATCCTGCCTTCGGGAAGGGGCTGTTACAGCTGCAACCCTCTGCCAGGCAGGTTAAAAACCACCACACCGCTTCTCTTGCATTATCTACAAGCCTGGGTGTGGGACTGGGCAGAGGCTGTGGCCAAAGAGAGAATAACAGATTTCTTTTTATAGCATGGTCTGGTCTGCCCTTGACATTAAGAGAACCTCTGCGTCTTCAGGATGTCCTGCCAAGAGGGCAGAAGCAGGTTGTTTGTGCAGTGGCTGCTGAGGCGTGGGGCACAAAGCTCATGCTGACGCAGGGAGGTTCCATGCCTGACAGCAAGGGAAGGGGCCTTTGCAACAGAGTTGGTCACTTCTCACAGTGGAAAGAAAGCGTCCTCTGCGATTTCCAGGGAAACAGCGTTTGGCTACAACATCCCTCTTCAAGCGAGGCAGGGTTTGCAGGGCAGGGAAGGACATATCTTCATTAGGTCACGCTGTGCTGCAAGAAAAGCAAATTAGTTTCCATGCACAAGAGCCCTTCCGGGAGTTTGGAAGAGGCTCCGTATTTGTGCTCAGCGCAATTACCTATGTCTGGCAAGGTTCCCTGGAGGGGACTAAGCTGCATGATCCCGCCTCCGGTCTGTTACGAGATGGTGCTTGGCCAGAGCGTAAGAGTTTAAGACTTGTTTCCTGGGGCCTTTCTGGTGTTGGTACATAAGGCAAGTAGGGCCATTTCTACACATTAACAACCTGGAGGAGGTCAGTCATCTTCAGCCTCGGTGAACTGAGGCTCTTTGCCCATTCTTCAACGTAAAATGTTGATAGATAGCATATGCCAGATAGCCAGATATGCCAGATAGCATAGAGGAGCTGGGTTTTATTCCTCCTGAATAAATTATCTTGCCACTGCTTGTACCTTTTCCAGTGGTTTAAAGACCAGATTTCCTTGAGGATTTCTCTCTAGCCCTGTCCTTGCCCAGTTCTCAAGCCTAATTCTTAGCTTCCTTTTTGTTTTCCCCTTCAGCTCATGGTGGTCCCATGTGGAGATGGGTCCCCCCGACCCCATCCTGGGGGTGACAGAAGCTTTCAAGCGCGACACCAACTCCAAGAAGATGAACCTGGGTGTGGGGGCGTACCGGGATGACAACGGGAAGCCCTTTGTCCTGAACTGTGTTCGCAAGGTGAGCCTGGTGCTGTTTGCTGGGATGGATCCAGCTGTTGGGTGCCCTGCGGGGGTCAGGGAGGGGCAACACCTCTAGGCGAGGTTGTCTGTTGGTCCTTAGAATAAGCTTTGTCTCTGACAGAGCAGGACAGCGTTCCTGGATGTCTCCCTTAGCAGTACTAAAGGTTTTGAGACACAACAGAGCTGGTTGTTACGTAGCAGTGGATAAAACAGGGATCACGTGTCCTCTTCTCATCTGGGTAAATCTAATTTGTTGCTGACTTCCAAGAGCCCTCCAACCCAGCTGTCCTCTGAACTTCAAGGTGTTCCTTGAAGAAGCTGGTGTTCCCTGGGCCAACCCACATGGGAGGAAAGAGCTGACGTTGTCCCCTTAATGGATTAGCCTTAGAAATTCTGCTGAGCCGTTGTTACCAGTTTCTCTGTAAGCCAGTCTAAAACTCCAGCCTAGGTAGCTGGATGTGGACACTGCCCTTGAGGGGATTACCGAGCCTTTCATGGCCATAAGCGTAGAAATAGGCCATTAAATAGCTGGGAGTTGACGTGCACATTGACTGGCTGGTCTCCTTGGCATAGGGAGGACGTGTTGTCCATGTTTTTCATCAGTGTGAGGTTCAAAGCTATCCCCTGCCCTCGCCGTCCCTGTGTCAGCACATACTGCAGCTGAGTCACAACCAGGGAGCCTTGATGGTGTCACAGGAACAATTTCCTGGTGGTATGTGGGTGCTGCCGGGGTCTGTCCTGCCTCTCTGGGGGCACTGATAGGGTTCCCAGAGCGTTCTAGATGCCTCTGTCACAAGATTTTTCCTGAGTGTGGCTCCTTGTCTGCTCTTCTTGCTGCCACTCTCTGGTTCTGTGTTAGGCAGGGACTTGGACTGGTTTCTGATGCAGGATCTGCTTGAAAGAAGTAGATATTAGCCAAGCTGAGAGGAGCCATGTTTAAGGGCTGGGTGAGCCAGCTTTCAGACAGGCTGCTTCCAACATTGCCTGTGGTTTCTGGATTTTATTTTTTTTTTAACCTGCTCCATCTAATTCAATAAAATTCGCAGAATGACAAGGCCGTACAAGGGGCTCACTACCCTACCTGGGATGTCTCCCTGTGTAGAGACAATCCCTGCCTTTCAGTAACAGTCAAGTCTTGCCTTTCTGCAGGACAGTTCCTGCTTGGGCAAAGAAATGTGTGTCCTTGTGTGGCAGCACTGACATGTAATGAGCTGGAAGTGGTGCTGTCCCTTGGTGCTGGGTGTCCTTGCTCTGCCATACCAATGGTAGCACTTGCTCAGGGATCTGGTGGCTGCTGGGGACCATGCGCTGTGGTGAAAGCAGAGCGTCACCCAAAAAGTTTATGGCTGTCCTGGCTTTTGAATGAGCCGTGATCTCTGATGGAAACTCCTGCCCACCAACCTTTGCCACTTTTGAGTGAGCAAATGTGAAGAGAAGCGACCTTGAACTGTCCATGTTCCCCTCTGCAGTGGTGCTTTCCTTGCTGAATATGTTTCCTCCTTCCCAGGCAGAGGCTGAGATTGCATCCAAAAAGATGGACAAGGAGTACTTGCCCATTGGCGGGCTGGCGGATTTCACCCGGGCATCTGCAGCACTGGCTCTGGGTGAAAACAGTGAGGTTTTCAAGAGTGGCCGGGTAAGGAGCGGGCTGGGGAACAGGGGGTGGGCAGCGCTGTCTGACCTATGGTTGGTATGTGAGTGCCAAGCAAAAGT
This sequence comes from Columba livia, assembly GCF_036013475.1. NCBI lineage: Eukaryota > Metazoa > Chordata > Aves > Columbiformes > Columbidae > Columba > Columba livia. The sequence goes on from NC_088614.1 coordinate 11,799,038, forward strand.
GGAAGAACTGTCAGGTACTCCTGCCTCCAAGTTGCAAGCTGGCCAAGCCCAAGGATAACTGCATCCTTGGAAGGCTGGAGTGAAACAGCCCATCCTGAGGAGGGGATTTCAGCTTGCCAGGGTTCCCAGCTCTCTGCCCTGCAACTGGAGTTGCTGACCCATGCAGTCCCCTCCAGCCCCATGTCCCCAGTTGGGTGAGCTGTCGCAGAGCTGTGCTTCTGCCAGTGCTGACATCGTGCCTGGACTTACCCTGTATCGTACTGTGGCTGCTCAGACTCATGTACTTGTTTCATCCCTTGCAGTATGTCACTGTGCAGGGTATTTCTGGGACTGGATCTCTGCGAATTGGAGCCAACTTTTTGGTGAGTCCCTGCCTGGTGGGGGAAGGAAAGGATGTGTTTTGACCGGAGTTGAGTCTTTGGGGTTTTCAAACTGCTTGAATCTGTTCAACGTATTTGAACACTGTATTTTATCTTTATCAGCAACGGTTCTTCAAGTCCAGTCGTGATGTGTATCTACCCAAACCATCCTGGGGTAATCACACACCCATTTTCCGTGATGCTGGCATGCAACTTCAGGCTTACCGCTACTATGACCCCAAGACGTGCAGTCTTGACTTCTCTGGAGCCATGGATGACATTTCTGTGAGTTGTGTTTCATGCCTGGAAGGAAGGAGGTGATGTGGGGAGATGGGTGATCTTGCTTTAGCCTAAATATGATGCCTGAAGGTACCAAATCAAGGCTAGAAGAGTTGCAGAGCTTATCTAAGCTGTCTAGGGCAAGAGTCTCAGCTGCTGAGGAGAGTGCTCAGGTGCTATTAATAATTCCTTTTCTGTAACTTCTTTCATAGAAAATTCCAGAGAAGAGCATCATCCTCTTGCATGCTTGTGCTCACAACCCCACTGGGGTGGATCCCCGGCAGGAGCAGTGGAAGGAGCTGGCAGCTGTGGTGAAGGTGAGTAGTTGAGTGTCCCAGGGGCACTGTGCAGTTCCTGGGATAACCATGTCCCTGGGGTTTCATGGGTGGTATCTGGTCTTCACTACACTAAAGGTTCCTCCCTTCCCTGAAGCCAGGATGGGTGTCATGTTCTTGTACTGAAGACAGGAGCAAGACAAGTGCACCCTTAAAGGTTCTAGGTGACTATCAAGACTCTTTGCTGGCGCCTTCCCAGCAAATGGTGAAGGGGAGACCTCAGAGGAGAGCAGCAGGCTTGAAAGTTTGAGCTGGGATAGCTGGAGAGGATCTCCCAGTGCTGGTGTATTTAAAATGCTGGAAGATCTTTCATGTGCCTGGTGTCTTCTCAGAAGTTTCAGCTGGAAACAGATAGAGGCAGATTCTTCCTTCATCCTTCTCCTCTTCTTCCCTGCTGCTCCCCCAAGCTGTAACCAGTGAAATTTGGCTTAGGGATGCCTGGCCTTAGTTGTGTCCTGATAATTAGTAGACATCAAAGTGGCCTCTGGGGCCTACAGATGGCTGTGGGTCTCCTGACAGAGGGGCAGTGGGGCTGGGTTATCTGCCTGGAGGCACTGGAAGGGCTGGCACCTGCCCAGAGGGTTTCCAGTTGTTTTTCCTGGAAACCAGTGTTAGGAGACATGGAATAATTTATTACTGCTGAATGTACTTTTGCCTTCTGGGTTAGGCTGCGCACACCAAAAATGCACTGGTAGGGTCTTGTCCTGCTGTTTCGATGTGCGGTGGGTTTTGGGCTGCCTTCCCTGTGGCAAATGAAGGGGAGTGGCTCTGCTTCTGGAGGAGAAGAGTTGCAGTTGAGCAGGCTGCTGCTTGTGTGGCTCTTTTCAGCCTGTTTACCTCCTCCCTTTAGAGGTGTTCAGCTCCTGTGATACTCTCTCCCCTCTTTGCTGGCAGAAACGAAACCTCCTTGTGTACTTTGACATGGCCTACCAGGGCTTTGCCAGCGGGGACATCAACCGGGATGCCTGGGCTGTGCGGCATTTCATTGAACAGGGCATCAACGTCGTCTTGGCACAGTCCTACGCCAAGAACATGGGGCTGTACGGTGAGTAGGGCAGGTGGTGTGGAAATACTTTCATCCAGGCTGCTGAAAGAACCCCAGGTTTAGCAGCCAGTGTTTTTCTGCTGCCTGTGCTCATCCTGCAGTGCTGGGTGCAGGAAATAATCTGGGAGCTGGTGGAGACCCTTCTAGAGAACGGGGCTCTGTTAAGGCTATGTGGCATTTGGAGAAATCCTGCCCCAGCCCCGGGTATTGGGGGCAGAGCCTGGGACCTGACTGCCCCTATTTCAGGAGAGCGTGCGGGTGCCTTCACGGTGGTCTGCAGTGATGCAGAGGAAGCCAAGAGGGTCGAATCGCAACTGAAGATCCTCATTCGCCCCATGTACTCCAACCCACCCCTGAACGGAGCCCGCATCGCCTCTATCATCCTGAACACCCCTGACCTACGGAAAGAGTGGTAAGAGGGAGCTCCTAATGCTCACGAGAGGGAGGTGTGAGGTCTCTGTGGCAGCCTTGTGCTGTCCTCACTGCCAGCTGCTGTCCTGGGCAGCTCAGAGCTTTGGCGGTACAGTCAGAACTATGTGTCACTCCTTTCCTCTGGAGAAATCCTGCTGGTTTCGGTCCAGCCTGACACAGGTTTCCCTTGTGTTACCAAGACAGAAAACACTGTAAAGGAGGGGATAAAGCTCCCTGGGATTGAGCTCTGCAGGAGCTGTGTATCCAAGCAGTGTGAAAGACTGACTGAGGCGTTGTAGCCATTGTAGTATGTCTCACATGGGGGAAGTGGAAGCATAAGCCACCTGGAAATAAGACCCTCGTGCCCTAAGCCTGCTTCCCGGCGTCAGCCTGTGCCAGCCCCTTGGTGTCAGGTCCCTGCCAGCAGCTGGCCTGGCAGAACAAAGGCTGGCAGTGTGCTGTGGCCTCACTGGGAGCTGTGCCCCTTTGGCAAGGCTGACACTTGTGCCTGATCTAGGTCCTAGCAGAGATGTCTCCTGTGCTGCCTTGGAGCAGGGGATGTCTGCCTGTGCTGGGAGACACCCCCGCACTCTTCATTTATCTGCAGATATTATTTTATCTGAGTTTGGGCAGTGCTGCCATGAGGCCTCCTGCTCAGCTGTGGCTTTCAGAAGTGAGAGATGCTGATACTCCAGTAGTAGCATCCAATAGCTGGGGAATAAATAAATAGCAGTGATCTTCAGGTAACAGGAGAAAGAAGCAGCTCCTCAGCTAGAGCTACAGGTTCACATGCTCTGGTCTTTGCTTATCGGCATTCCCTGTGTTTTGGGGGTGTGAGGCCCTTCCAGGTTGAGAGGGTTGATTCCTGGTAGTTAAGGGAGGAGGGGGAGCAGCTTTGGTGCATCCCAGCCCTGCTCTGAGTGGCTCCTGGGTTTGCTTCTCAGGCTCGTGGAGGTGAAGGGCATGGCTGACCGGATCATCAGCATGCGGACTCAGCTGGTGTCCAACCTCAAGAAAGAGGGATCCTCCCACAACTGGCAGCACATCACTGACCAGATTGGCATGTTCTGCTTTACAGGGCTGAAGCCTGAGCAGGTAAAGGCAGTTCCTGTGGTCTCAAGGTGTTGTTTGTGCTACTTGTCTGTAAGCTCCTGACTGCAAATTCCAAAATGAGCCCTTATGGGCAGCTCTTCCTCCAGGAGGAGCTTCTTCTAAGCAGCACTGGAGCATCTGGGAAGCCAGGCCTTGCTCTGCTCCCCACTATGTTTGCTGAGGTTGGAAGCAGACGCAGCCTGCTTCACTGTCAAAGGAAGTGGTCACTTGGCACCGCTCTAAGGTGACCTTAGAGGTCAGCTCAAGTGAGGTGACTCTTCCAGCTGAACATTTGCAGTCATGTTGCCTGAGAGCCGAGCAGCATCTCTTGGTTTACAGGGGGCACTGCTGACTCTGCAGGTACTGGGATGCCATGTCTGCTGGCACCCAGTTTGCTTTCTGCTCTGGCTAGGTGGGTAAATTTGCAACCTGTTGACAGAGTTAGAGGTTGGCCTGCAGTTTCATCTCTGCTCTTTCACCCCAGGTGGAGCGGCTGATCAAGGAATTCTCCATCTATATGACAAAGGACGGACGAATCTCTGTGGCGGGAGTTACGTCAGGCAACGTAGGTTACCTGGCTCATGCAATCCATCAAGTCACAAAGTGAAGACAAACGCGTGCCCTGGAGCTGGTGGCCTTCCCTTCCCCACCAGCCGAAGATGGGGAGGGAAAGGAAACAGAATATTCCAACCACAACGCTTTATGCTGCTACTGAATGTATCTTGTAGATAAGTTGTAGAAGCCTAGTGAAAAACACCCCATGTTGTGGGGCAGGGAAATGGCTGGCTCCTGATCGTCACAGTTGTTGTCCACTGCTGTCCATCCTTGTCCATCAACCCCAACACCCATCTGTGCTGGAGGGACAAATGCTTAGCACTGCCATCCTACTGGCGTAGGCACCAAAGGATTCCCCACACTTGTTTCTCCATGAGAAGGCTTTGTGAGGCTGTTGGCTGCTGGTCCAGGCAGCAGTGGATGGGGAGTTGGGTGGGAGAGCTGCTCAGGTGTGCTCCTGTGACCTCCTCAGCTGGTCCATGCTGCCACCAGGCTCTGTCCTCCTTCACCCTCCTGGCCCAGGGCTGACAACCATCTCTGACTTCTCACTGAAATCTGCTCCATTGTTGGCTTCTGTCTTTCCATCTGGGAATCTCAGGTGTAATTCACAGTGGCATTGGTGTGTGGGCCAGACCTGTGTCCCTCCTCTCAACCTGCCTGATTCTCCTGACTATGCTCCCCTACCCTGAAGTCAAACAATTTCTTACCCTTCCCCAATAAGAACATCTGAAAACAGCTCTCTTGGTCTCTGCATCTCCCTGTGCCTGTTCCAACCCAGCGGCCCTCCCTGCAAGCGGAGTCTGTGTGTCCGGTGTGCCCTGCTCTGTCCATCCTCACATGGGGCTGCAGGGTGTCCCTCATCTGCGCTGTTCAGCCACATTTCTGGTGACACCAGAAAACGGGAGGGAAAGATTCTAAGGGAAGTCTGAGAGTTGATGACTCAAAAAACATTCTGCCCTTTTATACTGAGTCTGCCTGAGGCCCTGTGACTCACTGGACTCTGAATTTTAATCCAAATAAACTGGTGCACAGCTGTGTTGGGCTGAGAACTTTCTCCTGTCATTGCACAGCTGGATCCTGCCCCTTCCATCTACCAAATATTCCCTCTGGGGGAAGTGCCAGCACAGGGGATCTGGTATGGTCAGTGAAACCCTAATGGGAGAATCCCATATAGAGAGAGGGCAGCTCCCACCGATGTGCCCCAAGAGGGCGTTGGTGTCATGGAGCTCAAATTGAAGCCTATGGTGTTGAACACAGGTGTTGCTGGGGGGAGCGTGAGTTCCCAAAGGCTGCAGGCCCCATGCCTGGCTCTGCTGCACGATGGAGTTTCCCCTTGCAAGGAGCAAAGCTGGAGGGGTTACCTGTGTCTGCCTGAGCTGCCTCCATCCACTGACACCTTTCCGCTTTGCAGCTGTGCCACAACATTTAGCACAGCAGTCCTTGTTTCTCATTCCTTCCCTTCTGTCTTTTGGAAGCCAGGATGGGCCTGTCTGCTGCTCCTTGGCACTGCACTTGCCCCAAGCCGAGGAAGGCTGGAGCCTCCCGCACCTCCCTGGCAGACGGTTTCAACAGCAATGATTGTTTATGCGGCCTGACGCCCGCAGCTGCTGCTCGCTCCCGTTTGTGCAATAAACCACCGTCCGTGCTGCTGCCGCTGCCGCGGGTGCTGCCCGTGGCGCTGTGGGTTCCTGTGCTGCGGTTCCCGGTTCCGCGTGGCTCCGCAGCTGCTCTCTGGTTGCGGAGACCCTTCCCACCTTGCGTTAGGCCTTTCTGCAGCTTGTTCTCTCTTACAATAAAAGCAGAGCTGGCGCACACAGCCCTGTCTTCTCCTCCTGCCTTTGCCGGCGGGGCTCCCAGCCGCAGAGCGGTGGGGATGGGCAGGGATTGGCTTTCCGGAGCGGGGACCCCCCGGTCACTGGTTCCCGGGGCTCGGGCACAGGTTCCGGGCCGGGGGCGGACCACAAGCCCCGGCGTGCAGCGGGCGGGGCGGGGCCGGGCTGCGCCGCCGCCGAGCCGGGAGCGGGGCCGGGGCTGGAGCGGGGCTCCCGCCGCCCGGTGAGTGGGGCCGGGACACGGGGGTACCCGGGGAGGGGGGACACGGGGAGCCCAACGACCTGCTGTGGCCGCGTCGCGTCCCGGAGGGCAGCGGGGTGAGCGTCAGCAGCTCCCGGCCTTGCTTCGCCCGGGGTGTGTGGGTGACCCGCGGAGAAGCGCTTGGTCTCGGGGTCTGTGGTTGTCACCGGCTTTGGTGGCTGTGCCTGGGGTGAAAGGACAGCCGGGCACTCCGCAGCATCCTTCTCCGGTCGTGGGAGAAGCATCGACCCTTCCTCGGTCGGGCAGGGGGTTCAGCCAAACCGCACCCACCGTGCCAGGAGATCCACTGGCCTGGGGACCTGGGACGTGTCCCCTGTGCGCTCCTACCCCCGGGCTGCAGCGCTGCCTTTCTTCTGCTTCCCCTTCGCAGACCTGCGGGGATTTTCGCCTTTCCCGGAAACCTTGGAAGCATTTTTGTAGCACAAGGTGGGGTTTGAATAGCCTAGAAGCAAAGGGAGGGCTGGTCAGGAGGAGCCTCTGGTGGTGTCGTCTAGGAAAAAAAAAAAAGATATTTCTCTTGAGAAGAGATTTCCCTTGGCTGCGTAGGGCCTTGGGAAGTCCTGCTGGGCTGTGAGGGTCAATCTCCTTCAGCTCAGAGGCACTGGGGAGAGATCTGGACTGTTCAGCCCCTGAGGGCTGTGGTACTGGAAACACCAGGTCTTCAGGTCCAAAAGCTTCTGAGACGTCTCGCGTTGTTGGTCACCCTGGGGTTGAACCGGAACGAGCCAGTCCTGCTTTCCCTGGTGACACGGTGTGTCTGCTGTGTGTGCTGGCCGCTCGTATTGAGCCCAGCCTTGACCTTTACCCAGGAGCACGTGCATGGTGGCTCTTGCAGAGCTTGCAGGAATTGGGCTGGAAATCAGGAAGTGAGTTGTGATGCTGGGTCTCGTGCCCACAGAAAAGCGAGTCCTGCCATGAGGCTACAGCTCCCCAGCCCCATGGCCTGGGCTCTGTCCTTTGTGCAACAGCGGCGGTGTCCTCACCCTGGATTCGGAGGACGAGAGGTGAGTCCTCCTGCCGTATCTCTGCTGGTGTGAGGACACCTGTGTGCTGTGACCCCCAGGCTGAGACCCAGGGAACTCATTTCCTCTGTGTCGCTGTCTGATGCCCATGTTGCCCCTTGTTAACGTACCTTAATTAACACTTACCGTGTCCTCCTCCATCCCCTTCTAGGAGCAGCAAAGTGCCTGACCGCCGTGCTGCCGCATTCCCAGCCTGCCTGTTCGCTGCCCTCCCCGCCTGATGGAGCCAGTGCTGGCAAAGGACCCTCCTCGAGGCGGCCGGCTGGGCCTGGTGCGAGAGCACTAGTGGCACGTGGACGGTGGCGTGTGCCACCCTGAGAGGGACAATGGCTCAGGGCACCGGAAGCATCAACAGTGACTACAAGGACTGGGAGTGGAGCGCCGATGCTGGGGAACGGGCGAGGCTCCTGCAGAGCCCCAGCGTGGAGACGGTGCCAAAGAGCGGAGAGAGCCAAGGAAATGGCTTGGGGGCCACGTCGGCTTTGGGAGCCGTCTTCATCGTGGTCAACGCGGCCCTTGGGGCTGGGCTGCTCAACTTCCCTGCCGCCTTCAGCATGGCTGGCGGCGTGGCCGTGGGCATCACGTTGCAGATGGTGAGAGGGTGGGCAAGGGACAGTCCTGTGTCCCACCCTGGGAGGGGATGTGGTGGGGATGTTTGGAGTCCCAGAAGGGCCTCAGGGAGAAGCTGCTTCCTGGGAGGAAGCCCTGTTGGGTCAGGTGCCCCAGAGATGCTCTGTGTGTTTGGGGCTGGCTGCCTGGGGTGGCTTTGGGGACCTCACCATGCTGTTGCCTCAATGTCTGCTCCCTGTCCCTTCCCCACCCCAGTGCATGCTGATCTTCATCATCGGAGGCTTGGTCATCCTGGCGTACTGCTCGCAGGCCAGCAACGAGCGGACCTACCAGGAGGTGGTGTGGGCCGTCTGCGGGAAGGTGCCGGGTGTGCTGTGCGAGGTGGCTATTGCTGTCTACACCTTTGGCACCTGCATTGCTTTCCTCATCATCATTGGAGACCAGGAGGACAAGAGTAAGTGTGTCCCATGGAAAAAAATATACAGTTGCTGTCCCTTTGGATGGAAGGTGACAATCTGACCGCCATGGCTGTCCCCACAGTCATTGCTGCTTTGGTGACGGAACCTGGGGAAGCTGAGAGCAGCCGCTGGTACACGGACCGCAAGTTCACTATCAGCATCACCGCCTTCCTCCTCATCCTGCCCCTCTCTATCCCCAAGGAGATCGGCTTCCAAAAATATGCCAGGTGGGTGGGGAGAGCCCTCCAGGACTGGGAGCCGCCAGGGTGCGGCAGCCAACACCCACCGAAGTGTGGTCCTAGGGGATGCAGAATGGAAACACTGTGGTTCTAGTGCCATACCAGCCCACTCACCCTTGAGGGGTTGGACATCTCCTTTTCTGCCTTCCTGTCTCTCAGTTTCCCCATCTGGGAAGCAGAGGAGCTGCTGAGCACCGTGTGACCACATTGTCACACTCCAGGGCTTGGTTTTCTCTTTTCTGCTTGCTGGAGGAAGCCAGGGGAGCTGCTTTCAACTGTGTTGTCCCCTGTCTTTAGAGCTGGCCAGCCAGCAGAAAGGAGAGCCAGTAAGGATCCCCAGGCCGGGTGGTCTGCGGGCCAGTCTTGCTCCACCAGCCATCTTGGTGTCACCCTGCAGCTGGACCAGGGCTCCTGAGAAGTGTGACTTCTTTAACACTTGCCTCTTTCTCCTCCCCAAAACCCAGCCCATCGCCTTGCTGGCAGGTCCAGCACCCACAGTGGCACAGGACAGCCCCTGAGCACAGCGGGATTGCTTTGGGATCGGTTCTGGGGACAGTGGGTGACAGTGCCTGGCATATTCCCACAGAAAGTGAGAGCAGGGGTGGTCCTGATGGGAAGGGTTGGGGTGGCCTGTGCTGTGCAGGGAGGAAGACGGGGCTGGAGAGGCTCAAGGAGACCCTCTGCCGAGTGGGGAGGCAGCACACTGATGGCCTCCTGTCCCCTCTTGCAGCTCCCTAAGCGTGATTGGCACCTGGTATGTCACAGCAGTCATTATCATCAAGTACATCTGGCCTGACAAGGAGCTGGTGCCTGTGGAGATCCCCACCAGGTACGTGTAAGAGCCAGGATGCTGATGGTGGCCATCACAGCCCTGCAGAGCCAGGTAGGGCTGCAGGGGCGAGGGCTGCAAAGGCTGGGGACAAACCCTTCACAAGTCCCATCCTTGGGCCTGGGGACACCACGTGTTGCTGCCAGAAGCTCCCAAATGGCTGCATCTCTGCATGTTTCAGAGAAGTAGGTGGTGAAGGAGAGGAAAAAGACCTCTTGGAGGTCCCCACAGCTCCATCGCAGGTTTTGGGGAGCACTGATTGACTTCTCACTCCGATACAGCCAGGCCCAGAGTTCCCTGTGCAGTGCTTGTGCTCACCCAGCAACCAGGACTGTGTCTATTTAGGGTGATTTCGGTTATTTCCTTGGCCAGCACAGCCCCTGTGGCTTGTCTTCTCCTTCACAGTCTGGGGATGTTTCTGGACCAAGTGCAGACAGTAGGAATTTTAGAGCAGAGCAAAATTTAGACCAGTTTTTGGCACTGCTTCAGTAGATCCTTGTTTTCTTACCGATTTTTTTGTTGTTTAAGTCCCCAATTTTGGCTGATTCTGTCTCAGTGAAAGACCCTGGTCTTTGGGGAGTGCTGTGTCCTGAGAAAACCTCACTCTGTGCAAGGGCATCATCCTGGGTGGGGGGACACAGTTACTGCAGGAGACGCAGGTCAGCAGAGGAGTGAGCCCATCACTGAGTACCCCTGGGGGGGCTGGGTGGGGAGCACGGGGGGCCCTGCTCTGACCGGTGGGTGTTTCTCTCCTGCCAGCCCCTCCACCTGGACAGCCGTCTTCAATGCTGTGCCCACCATCTGCTTTGGGTTCCAGGTAAGGCCACAAACCTGGAGCTCCCTTTCCCACCCCACAGTCACCTGGGTTGGGGACTGGTGTGGTCCAGGGATGCTCCCTTGGGTGTTCAGCCAAAACTCTCCTTTATTTGCTCACCACACGGCACTGCAAGTGGGCTGAAGCCAGTTTGACATCTCACCACCCCTGGATGGAGATGGATCAATTTTACCCCAGCTGAGAGGTCTGGGGCAGCCTGTTCCCTGCTTTTCTTCTTCAGTGACAAAGCTGGGGGGATCACGATATCACGACAAACCTGAGGATATCACGCATGGGAACCCACGTGGCTCCCCATGACTCTGGCTCAGCACATCGTGTGTCTCCACTCTCTCTCCGTGTCCCTGGCAGTGCCACGTGAGCAGCGTGCCCGTCTTTAACAGCATGAAGCAGCCGGAGGTGAAGACCTGGGGGGCGGTGGTGACAGCGGCCATGGTGATCGCTCTCTTCGTCTACACGGGCACTGGTAAGCAAGGGGACGCCATGTGAGTGAGGCACGGTCCTCAGAGGAGCCGTGAGTCTCTGGAGAGCAGGGGTCCTCTGGTCAGCAGAGGGACAGAGCAGGAAAGGAGGAGCGTCCATCTAAACCCCCCTGCGATGTCCCCTGTACCACGTCCATCCGAGTCTGGTCCCCCAAAAACACGTGCAGGAGGTTTGTCCCTGCCCCCTACTGACTGCTGCCTTCCCGGCAGGTGTCTGTGGCTTCCTGACTTTTGGGGCTGGTGTGGAGCAGGACGTTTTGCTGTCCTACCCCTCCAACGACATCCCCGTTGCCCTCGCTCGCGCCTTCATCATCCTCTGCGTGCTGACGTCCTACCCTATCCTGCATTTCTGCGGCCGGTGAGCACTGGGAGGAGGCAGGGGCTGGTGTGGGCAGGAGGGGCAGCTCAGGGAAACCCCCCTGCCCCGGGTCTGTGCCTGCAGGGCGGTCTTGGAGGGTCTCTGGCTCCGTTACACCGGGGTGACGGTGGAGGAGGACGTGGTTCGGGAGCGGAGGAGGCGCCTGCTTCAGACCATCAGCTGGTTCCTCCTGACCCTCCTCCTGGCTCTTTTCATCCCTGACATCGGCAAAGTCATCTCTGTCATCGGGGGCTTGGCTGCCTGCTTCATCTTCATCTTCCCAGGTAGGGCATCTCGGGATGCTTGGGGGCCGGCGGAAGTCTTTTGGCCTTGTGCCTTGAAGAGAGAGAGGTTGGGATGGGGACACAGGAACCAGAAGGTCTTTAGAGAAGGACATAAATGTGGCACGAGGTGGGTTGGCAGCCCAGCTGTTTTGACGGGACTCTCTGCTCCACAGTGGTGACTGCGGCTCCCTGGATGTGGGGTGTCTGTTCAGTCCCCAGAGGACAGTCCTCATCTAGCTCTATTTTGCCCCCCTTCTTTTCAGGGCTGTGCCTGATTCAAGCTAAGCTCTCTGAGATCCAAGAAACCAGGGCAATCAGGTAACCGAAACATGCGTCCCCTCTCCCCTTCCCCTGTGGATATGGGGGTGAAGCTCCTCTCTGAATGTGCCCTGTCCTCCTGCATCTGCAGCTGGTGGGCCCAGGTCAGCTACGGGGTGTTCATGGTCACCCTTGGAGCCTTCATCTTTGGACAGACCACTGCCAACGCCATCTTCGTGGATCTCACAGCCTGACTCCTCCTCCAGGCTGGACTGTGCTGCTGCTGTGGGGATGCAGATTTCCCCTAGGACCAAAGGGAAGTGAGGAGAAAACATGTTGGTGTGTTGGGAAGATCCAAGAGGTGCATTGTAATCTGGGGCTTGGCTGAAAGAGCCCCGCGGTGGTTTGTATCTTGTCTTAACGCACCAGGCAGTCAGGCTTCTCCTCTCAGCCCTGACCCCCTGGTGAAGCCAGAGCATCACTACAAGGGGACCTGCAGTCCAGGTCAAGCCCTTTCTGCCCCTCTGGGGTGGACACTGCTACCTGAGACATCACTAAGGGATGACAGTTGGGGGTTGTGAGGACGTGCTGCTCCCACCCGTGTACCCTGTGCTGGTGGAGCTCCTCTCCACAGCTTTAGCTCCTTCTCCCAACATTGGAGGGAGACTGTGTGTTTTGCATAAAGGGAACTAGTAATCTTGTTTCATCAGACAGGGCGACATCCCCGTCGTCCTCCTCTGTGTCAGTGTTTGGTTTAACTCCACTTTCTTGTGGCTCATCTCCTGCCCTTATTCTTACATCTGCCTCCGCCTGGGCTGCACTTTGTATTACAAAGTGGAACCATCACCTTCAGCCTGATGGTTTTTTTTTGGAGGATCAGGATGAGCCCGGGGTCGGGACACACCAGTGCAATGCTTCCCCTGCCAGGGGCTGCTCGCTTGCTAGAGAAGGTGCTGTGGCTGCGTCGTCCTACTGGAGACACTATGCTAGAGCAAAACTCTTCTCCATACTTCCAATCCTGTTCTTCCGGGAGGTGTCCAGAGAACGGGACGGGGTCAGGTGTAGGTTTTCAGGGATGCTTTGGGGATGAAGCAGTCAGTATTATTCTGTTTTATATTGTTCCTTTGGTTGTTTACACTCTCCATGGCTGGTGTTGCTCTGGACTGTCCCTGCATTGTGTGTCTGGTTGATACTTTCAGTTCTGTGTCTGCTGGGTTGAGCAGTTCCCCCAGCTGCAGGTTTGGTTGAGGGAGTTAAACCTCAACAGCAAACTGTTCTTGTTCAGTCTTTGAGTTCCCTTGTTCCTTGTTTGGCCTCCAAAACCCTGGGGGAGGCAGAAATTCATGTTTATCTATTGCTGTGTCTGTGATGAGGATCATCAGGATGAGATGGGGAAAGCCAGATGGAGGAGGAAAAAGCCTCAAGCACACATGAATGTTTGAGGGACTCTGTGAAAGCGCATGTCCCTCCTGCCTCCCCCAAGGTACCTCTGTGCCCTCAACTTCAGACACAACCAGGCTCCAGCAAACCCCCCATTTGCATGGCCCCGGCTGCCCCTGAGCCCCTTCACCCAGCTCCCGCCCCGAGAGCCGGCGCTGGGGCTTGGGGACCCCTGGGCACAAAGGCAAGGGTGTCCCCCCCGCCACCACCCAGCCCTGCCTGCCGCTTCTCCTGGACCACGGAGCCACGTCCTGTGGGGCCCCGCAGAGATGGTCAAAGCTCAGCAGCTGCCAGCGCCAAGATGCCTTTAGTGCCTGTCCCCAAGCAAGATGGAGAGGGGGCGTTGGATTAGGTGACCGTTGAAGGTCCCTTCCAACCCAAACTGTTCTGTGGTTCTAGGGGTTCGGTACCCAGTGGCTTTTGCGGCTCTGGCTTTCCCGGGGGTGAGGTCCTGCTGCCGACACAGGAGCAGACGCGGTGTCCCACAGCTCTGGTTGTCGCCCGGGGGTCCGCGTGGCTGAGGTGGGGGGCAGGGAGGTGCTGTGGCCGTTCGTCTGTTTGCCTTACGGTTCCCCTGACTGTTTACAAAACACCGGCCTTTTAAAATGTATTTTCTGCCCGCAGAAAGCGGCGGGACCTCGACTCAATAAACGTGACGTTGTGGTGCATGCACCGGGTGGGCACCAGCTGTTGTCTGTGGGGCTGGGGGGGGGAGGTGCTCCCGGGTGGGACGCGGGGGTGGCGCCGTGTCCCTAAACGCCACCCGCGCTGAGTTTTGGGGTGGGTTTTGGTGCTGCCGCCGTGGCGGGTGGTCCCTGCCAGAGGTGACACCTCCCGGCCCCTCACACCTCGGGTCCCCTCCCACGACGGGTCCTGGGGGCCCGATCACGGCCGTACCACGGCAACGCGGGGGGAGTCGTTCCAGTGCCTGGGCCGTACCACCGCGCTGCGCGGGAGGGGGGTGCTGGTGCGTACAGCCGTACAACCGCCGAGTGGCGGGAGCGCGGCGCCGGGGGGGGCGGAGCGGACCGCACCACTTGGGGAGGGGTGTCCCCGCCAACCCCCCGTGACTCCGCGCGCACTTTGGCGCTCTCCCCGACTTCCCCTTTCCGCCCCGCCCCAGCGTAGCGCCCCGCATTCATTGGTTGGCCTCGCCAGCTCGGGTTGCCTGCTAGTGCGCATGCGTGCATCGAGAGCCCTGCCGGCTCTGATTGGCCACAACGGTAGGAAGAACTCCGTCCGCTCCCGGCCAATGGGCGCGCGGCGCTTGCTCCGCGCGGAGGGCCGGGAAGGGCGGGGGGAGGACGGCGGAATGTCCCCCAGAGGTCGCGCCGCGCTGATTGGGCCGGTCGTTCGCGGCCCTGCGCTCTGATTGGCGGAGCGCAGCGCCAGGGGGGCGGGAGGCTGGGCGGACGCCCCGCCCACCCGCGCCCCCGCTGCCCCCCCCTGCTGGCGTGCCGCGAGGGGACGGGGGAGGGGAAAGGCCGCGACGTGAGCGCGCGACCCCGTCCGCCATTTTGTAGCGAAACGGCGGAGGCGAGAGGATAAAAGCGCGAACGGCCCCAGCCTGGCGCCCCGTTCCGGTTCCCTTACACCGCCTGAGGTGAGCGCCGCCCGCCGCGCCCCGCGCAGCCTCGGCCCGCGCCCTGGCCGCCCCGCGGGTGAGCTGGTGGAGTGCTGGGGTGCGGGAGCACCGGAGTCTCTGGAGCGGTGGGTTCCGCGGCCGTGGGGGTGGCGAGCGGCGGCCGGGCCGGGCGGGAGGTGGCGGGGCCGGTAGAGGGAGCCCGGCCGGGGTGCGTGTGGGGCATCCCCGCGGCCTGGCTTGGCCTGCGCCGCTCCCCGCCCGGCCCTCGGCCCTGTCCCGCGGCCCGGTCCTCCACCCGCCGCCCGATCCGCGGGACGAGCCGCCGAACAAACTTTGAAGGGCTCTTCCCCGGCCCGGGCGGGAGGCGCGAGTGTTGCAGGTCCGCGTTGCCGCCCGCGGCTCCCGGTGCGGGCCGGAGGCTGCGGCGGCGGCAGCGAAGGGGCGCGGGAAGCTCCGGCGCCTGAGCTGTGTTCGTTTCCCTCCCTCGCCCGCTCTTGTAGCGCTGATCGTGACGGGGGCAGCTCGGAGACACTCGGCGGCCGGGGCTGGGCCTCCCCGAGCTGCTCCGGTGGCCTCGTTAGAACATCGGCGTTATCGTGACTTACTCAGGGGAAACAACCTGTGAACAGTGAGCTGTGTAAATCGGCCGGTGCCGCAGCCTTCCTGCACAGCACATGGAAGAAGCGCTTCTCAGCGCTGCCCTCCGGTTAAGAACACGCTGTCCTGTAAAATGGACTTACTTATTTTGAAACTAGAAATAGCAACAGTTGGCTGTTCTGACAAATGCTGTGGTGTTAGGAATAGCTCCTTTGCAGTAGTTCCCTAACTCGGAGTAGTACCATGCTCTCCTTGTACAATAACATTAGTGAGCAGTCATAGTTTAATTTCAACAAACTGCAAACAGTTTTGGGCTGTATTTACAACAGAAGTGAGATAACACTGAAAAATGCAAAACCTGACACTTAATCTGTTGATAGGTCATGAGCTTAGACTGGATGTTTCTGAATCCCACTTGTTAGAAGGAAGCAAGACATTGCTCTCGGTGGAACGCGTTTCTAAATGGGTAAGAAAACAGGTCTGACACCTGACAAGTCATCCTCAGTGCACACGACTTAAGTGTTTCCTGTTTCTAAGGTTACTACATTGGTATTGGCTAAAATTACAGGCAGGATGAGTCCAGGTGAGATGACTCTTATGAACAGGAAACAAACTTAGTTGGAAGTATATGTGTTTGTCCTTTCTAGACTTGTTGTTGTCTTGTTGGGTTTTTTTCTGCCCTTATGCATTTAAGTTTGTGGTTAACTGTTGATCCCATTGGCCTGGTGTCTCCAAAACAAACTTGAGCAAGCTTGCTATCTACCTGTCTCTCCTCTTTAGAGAAATACCTTATCCAGTTTATCCTTCTAGCACAGTGCCCCTAGATATTGAATTCATTTTAATTGCTGCTGAAATGGCTGCTGTCTGTGTTCAGTTGAGTAAGTGGAAGAGAAACTGTGCAAACCAAACTTAGAAAAAGTGGACAGTGACATTTTGTGACCCCAGGACGGGGTATCGCTAAATTGTATTGTGAATTCGTATTCCTGAGAATCACGATTGAGGATGTCACTATTTTAGCCAGATTTCTGTTTTGTTCTATAGTCATCCTAACTATGAATCCTGCAGTTCTCATTTGCCTTTTGAAATAGCATTTCACTGTTCCAAAATGATTTTTGAACCTGAAAATGGCACAAAACCTTTGAGAACAGCTCCCTGAATTTCCTTAACTTCCCTTCAATGGAAACTTTATACTACAGTGTTTGACTGAAGGGAAAGTAGGAAGTGAGAGTTTCTTGTGTGGGTGTTTGTTGTTTTTTTAAACAATCCTAGTTGAGATGTGAAAATGCCTGAAGCAGTTGTGTCCTGATTGGTGCATGCCTGATGTATTTGAGGTAGGTTCCACACCTGAAGCTTAACTGGCCTTAATGTATGGGAACAAACATATGTGCTTAGTTCAGCTGCTCTCTGTAAAGTTCCTGTGTCTAATCAGCATTGTGGCTTCCAGTTGACTGGAATTGTGTGTCGTTTTCCAGTACATGGAGCGTTCAAGTGGCTTTTCTACTTGTAAACACCTGAATTTGAATTGGTCAAATTAATCAGAAACTTACTTTGCTGTTAATGTGACTTAGACTGTAAGGTTTTTCTCACTGTAGATTTCAATATGATTGACATCCTGAAGTCTGACTTACCTATGGTGTGATTCAGAGCCTCCTTTCCCCCTTGGAGGGTTTCTCATGTGGGGCTTCAGAGAGCAGTGCTGCTCTTCCCTGTGTTCCGTGTGCGTGGGTTAGAGAAGTGGGTAAGAGACCATGTGCTGAAGAACAGGTTTGCAGTGCCACTTTTGGCATGTTGTATGTAATGTTTTTTGACAGGAGTTTAGGACCGAATTGGTGAATGTGTTGCTGTTTGTCACTCGAGCTGTTTTGTCTTCTACGTGCAGGACATGTGGCCCAAATCTTTACAGCTCTTGAAACCCAGTGGAACTAGTTGCTGACCTCTGCAAAATGCTAAAATAATGCCAACATTCAACTTAAAGTAATTTTGAAATGACTTCCTTGCTAAGGCTGTTTCCAAATTTGTGGGAGATTTTGGGTTTGTCATCTTCAGCAGCAAGACCTAATTACTCCTAGTGCTGCTTCAGGTTAGTAGAGAGTGTTTTTGTCAAACCCATCTGCTGGTTAACATATTGGCCCTATCTTGTGATGTTTGGCTTCTCGCCTAAATTTTTATCATATTTATGTTTTAATAACCCAACAGAACTCTGCTACTGAAAAGAATCTACTGAAAAGGATGCCAAATGTTTTACTGATGGCCTGTTCATTTTGTTAGGAAGTGTTGAGGCTATGTAATACTGCAGTTTTCAGTAAATATTTTCTACCTTTTTAAAAGTCATATTGCACAACATAAAATTTGTGCTCTTTTAAGAGCTGCCTCTCATATCCAATAGCATAATCCATTACTATATCATAGGAACTGTAATTGAAAGTAGCTCATTTTGTCAGTGAACTCAGGTTGTTTTGTAAACTAGTTCTGTCTGAGGCCTGAATTTTCTGAACCTGTAAAGATGGTGGTTTTGCCCCATGGACTGAAAGCTTCTTGAATTGAGGCTGGTGTAGAGAGATTCATTCCCACTAAGAATATATGTATCTAAAAATAAAGTCTGCTTTGCATAGCATTCATAGCTTTCTTAATCAGTGCTGTATAAGTTGAATTTTAGCCTTGCATTGGATGACCAGGGAGGTGCCTGTGCACATCTGCTTTCTGGGCAGGGCTCCCTTAATTACTCTGATTTTTATATACTACTGTAAGTTAGACTGCAGCATTTGGACCTCTGAAATGCTGTTAGTCTGGTGCTCATGAGAGCTGTCAGGCTTTTTCTGTGTATCAGCATACATACTGTGCATACCATATATTTAGAACATAAATAGGAAGCTGCTTCCTTCAGCTATTGTGTTTTGTCCTTGAGTGTCGGTGTCTGCTCAGGCTCTTGTGCTGCTTCCTTGAAAGGGAAAATCCCATTTTGACCCGGTTTGGGTTCTCCCACAGCACTGCCAGATTTTGCAGTTAGAAAGTGGCAACATTTCTTGTGCGTTCTTGCAATTAAAGCGTGTTGAGGTGGTAGTCGTTTTCTTGGGAGAAAGCAGTGATGCTGGTGGGGTGGGCTGATGAGCAACAGTGCTCTGCAGGGGATCGCATTTACCACTGAGCCAAACTCAACAAGAGTTCTAGCACCTAAAAGCTTGATTTTTGGGTGGAGTAGGTGTGATTGCTGTGCTGTCTGCATTGGTCTTGGGAACAATATCCAGAGTAATGTCGTTTTTCTTCCCAGGGGCCTAAGGGGAAAACTCCAAAACTTCTGTCATTGCCTTAAAAGTGATGGAGTTTGGCGTTTTGGTTTGTGTCTTGTTCTGGAGTCCTCATTTCAACCAGCCCTTTTGTTCTTCAGGCTGGTTGCTGAAATCTGGTGCTCTGGTAGGGACTGAATTTCCTGCAGTGGTTTGGTGTCTGTTTGCTGTGTTTGTAACAAACGTTTTCCAGAAGCTTTTTGTTGGGCCCATATGTTACACCTTGCCAGTAAGAATGTCTTGGAAAGTGTGTACTTGCCATGCCAAACGACACTCTCTGGATTGTTCCGAACGAGGAATAGAGTTCTAAAAAAAAAACCAGAACAAAACACAAAACCAAAGGAAAACAACAACAACATCACCCCACAAACAACAGAAACCCCAAACAAACAAAAATACTCCCAAAATCCCAAACAAACCAACCAAAACCAAACAGGTACTGTGATACTGAGGAATCTTTAACTTTTGTGCCTATCTCCTTTCCTGCAAAGCTGTTTCACAGTCATTGGGCTTTTAAACATCTAAAGGTAATGAATTGTAGCTTGTCAGATGTACAAAAAAAGAGAAAAATTTGAAGTTTTCTGTAATTCTTCTTGCTGCAGTTTTAAACATTTTCTGCAATGCTTTCATAGCACAACTGCCTTGCCATTGAATAGTAGTATCTCTTGAAAATTTCTTTTTCACAATATGTAAGGGTTTTTTTGCTGTAGTAAAATCTATAGCTTCTAGGAGTACAGAGGGTTTTCTATGGCATTATGAAAGTCTGGACATCAATTGATGATTTTACTTCCCTTACAAATAGTTTACTCACATTTTATTGAATGTAATAAACTTTTCCCAAAGAGCAGAATAACCTTCATCCCTTGCGATAGGATTTGTTACTCCTGATGCTTTTGGTGCCTGTGGAGGACAAAGAGGAGAGTAATTTTCCCCCACATGTTGTGTATAAACGTACTCGTCCTCCCAGGTGTCTTGCTGCCTTGACTGGATTCTTCCCTGTCTGGTGAGCGAAAATGTTTTAAAGTATAGGCAGGTATTAAATAAGCTGTAGTTCTAAGTGTGAGTGAAGACCTTTGTATAAAGTGGGGGGGGGAAATTTTTCTGGTCCTACACAGGAATATTTCCAGCTTCCTTCCATGCTGCTCCTGTAGGATCCTTGCAGGAGGGTGCCAGGTGAGGAGCTGTGCTGCCACAGGGGCTGCTCCAAGTGTTGTATGTGCCAAGTTAACATATCACCTGTGCCATCATCTCCGTGATGAGGCAGAAATCCCGTACTGGGGATTCTGTCTATAGACTGAAGATGCTAGAGCAGTGGGTTTCTTATTCTGAAAAAGTTGTCTTCAGACTCTTGGCATGAAGCCTGGTGACCTTTGTGTTTTGATCAAGAACTTCAAAACAGAGACCCTACAGTTTGATTCCACCTCTGATAAATTAGAGTGCTGCATCTCGGAGCAGCGTACGGCTTCCTTCGAGACTCCTCAGGCTGCTGGTTGTACAGGACTTACTGTGGGATGCAATTTTATCACATTGGCAATCTGTAATTTAACAGACAGGTGTCAAGTGCCAAGTTTTCTGTTGTCATAGAAATTTATTAAGCTGGCAAGCTCAGCTGTTGTAGCTCACTGGAAAGCTGTTTCAGTACAAGCCAAATGTTAGGGTTAGTTTATTGCAGTTCTTTGCATGCGTTGCTCATTCACAATTGTTTGTTTTGGTGTATATGGTTGAGTGCAATACTGCTTTCATGGTAGTGAAGCAAAGTATTGCAGAGATGGCTAAAAAGCTTTTTTTTTTTTTTAATAAACTTGTGATTGATGCTTTGAATGATTGACCTCTGCTGTGCAGTATTGAATTCATTATGCATCTTGTTTTCTTTCTCACAGTGCTGAAAGGGTAGTCATTCTTCTCACAGAGCTGTTTGTTAGCTCTTTCAGACTGGCAAAATGCAGAAATGAATAAATGTGGTTGGGTAGCACGAAAACAACTAAGCTTGTGTTGTGAAAACTTAATAGTACTTCTTTTTCCTTCTGGACATAGTTATGGCAAATGGTTTATGTAAGTTAAGGTATCAAATATGTCTGTATTATCCATTTCTTTGTTAATTTTTTGTTGTTGTTTGCCAAACTAACTTGTAAGCAAAAATATATAAGAAAAATCTCCGAGGCATAATACTGAATTCTCTAGGATTCAACTTTCTACCCTATCGTGTTCTCATGGTAATAGAAAATACAGAGAGACTACTGACTGCTTTTAATACCATGCAAGCAGCTTAAAGAATTTTTTTTTTTCTTTTAATTAAAACAAACAGTCCTGAAAAACTTAGTTTAAATTGACTGGTTCCATGACAAGATAAAAGTTAAGTTGTTACAGAATTTATATCTAATGCCATATTTTTTTTTCAGGTGCCATGTTTCAGAACAGAGGAAGACAACTGAGAAAGAAGAGCTGAAGAAAGTAACACAGAACCAGATACAGGTTAATTGGGGGAAAAAAAATTAACCTGTCTCTGAGGTGACTAAAGGGGAATAATGGTGATTTTGCGCCGGGCTCGGCCGCCTGCTTCCGCCCCAACCAGCAATGAATCTTGACTCGCTCTCGCTGGCCTTGTCTCAAATCAGCTACCTGGTGGACAATTTAACCAAGAAAAACTACCGTGCCAGCCAGCAGGAAATACAGCATGTAAGTAAACGAATGATGCTACAAAGGAAATTTTGGAAAGAAAAAATGGGAGTGTCAAATGGAATTTCTCGTCCCGTTTGTACTGTACTCTGCAGTGCTCTCATCTGCTTTGCTGTGTGCTGGTTTCTGCAGTGCTGAGAATTCCAGCTTGTGTCTCTGATATTTCTGTCCCTGTTGGTTTCATCTGTCAGATTGTGCAATTTGGCAGCTCAGAGCCTGGGACCAGTGTTGGTAGTTGAGTATTAGAATTAGCTGCTGCTCTTGGAGTGTGGTATCAAAGCTTTCCTAGCTCCTTTGGGTTACATCTTTCAGTTTTTGGACATTCCATAGAACACAGATGGGGACAGAGAGGAGAATATATACACTTACTGTTCAGAGGTGTTACACTGAAAATGTGGGTACGCGATTGCTTACATCTGGATGTTTTTGCTTACGTTGGCTGAAGTCTTTTGATCCTCATTTGATGAAGTGTGGCTTGGTGGTGAAGCCAAGCTGACTTTCTTGGCCCTGGTTTTTCAGAGGGCAGGCAGAGTTACTCTAGATTGAAACCCAAATATCTGAGATCTGGGCAAGAATTCTGGTTAAACTGACCCTTTTAAAAATAGCTCTGACAAGCAGGATGGACTGAAAAGCATTATCTGCAGAGGAGTGTTTAGGAGGAAGTGAATGTTACTGAGCCAGTTTTAGAAACTGGTTTAGTTCAGTTCCCAGCAGACAGCTGGGCCGGTTAAATTTTTTTATCTTACTCTAGTGCAGTCCTGCAGTGATTTGAATCACAGTAGGAGGCCAGAGGGCTTAAGCGGAGTGAGTTTCTGGTAACAGCTGAATTCTTTAAAAGTGCATTCTTTACTTATCTTGAGGTGAGAGGGGTTGATTGCAGCACTATTCACTGCTCAAAACAATCTTGTAAATGATAAAATGGAATAAATTTCTTGTAACTTTTGTAAAGTTTCCATGTCTTTGCAAGCTCAGTGCTTTCAGGGCCTCATCTGAGATCATGCTGTCCTTTCGATTGCTGTTGGCTTCACCAGACTGTTTTTACAGCAAGGTGTGACTGAGGCATGACTTGCAGATCTGTCATGAATGTTTAAATAAGGGATAATAAACATTTCTTTGATTTGGGAGGAGATATGGTAGATCTATCTGCTGTTTAGCTGGAATATAGGTCTCTCAAGCGGAGACGGATTGTTCCTTGTCCTTCATAGCACATCTCTTAGACTTGCTGCCTTGAGAGTGTGGAAACTGGTCTATGGAAATGGCTGTTTTGTGTATGTTTGGTTTCAAGATCTTGGATTTCAAGACTAAATTCCTAAAATCTCCATGATCCCTTGTTTTTTGTTGTTTTATTTGTGTGTGTGTTTTTTTCTTTTTAACTTCCTGGTGTTACTTTTTTGGTTGCTAGTACAATTTTTCCTTAGACAGTTTAAGAGGTTGTGTTTACATGCTTTAATTGTCTCACAGTACACTGGTGTACATTTTTGGCATAATTCTCTCTATTATACAAAGCTTATATCTAAGCATACAGAGTGTGTGGAAAACCATACTTGCAGTTGTTCTTGTCACAAGTGACCAAAGTGATATTTGCATTTAAACACATCACTCACAAGCATCACTGTGGAAAAGCTTGAAGAACTGATTTATGCTTAAATGTGCTTTCAGTAGTCATTTAATGTGGGTGATGCTCTAAGACTGCTGAAAAAATAGGAAGTAGGTTTAAAAAAACACCTTTAATGCATTTGTCAGAGAGACTAATGGCTTCCTCTGAAGTGAGTGTTTGTGGTCTTGTTCTCTTGAAGTATTGCTAAGGAGAGCCTGGTTGGAAGGGTTTTTTGGACAGATTCATCTGGGAAAGCAAAATTTTTTGAATCTAGAAAAACAGAGTTACTTTTGATGTAGTCCTGTGTTTGCCTAGACAAAAACTTGTCTCTGTGTGATAAATCCAAATATGGGTGAGTCAGACTTCATGCTGAATCACAGACTGGTTGAGGTTGGAAGAGACCTCATCTGGTCCAACCTCCTGCTCAAACAGGGACTTCTAGAGCTGGTTACCCAGGAATATGTCCAGACAGCTTTTGGGTACCTCCATGGATGGAGACTCTGCAACCTCTCTGGGCAGCCTGTGGCAGCACTCAGTCACCCTCATGGTAAACAAAAAAAAAAGTGTTTACAAATTATTTTATTATCAGGCACACCGTCTTGTAAATGTGTATGAAGGCTGCCAATACAAAGGTTTCTTTCAGCTCTTTCTGCAGGAAAACTAGCAATTCTCATTCCCTGTTTCTTGGAGAAGCTTTTCTGTGAATGTAGTTAGAGTTGAAAGATGCTGCACTGAACTTATAGTCTTCTCTTCCCCTCCTCCCCATATGTTAAACTTTCAAGTTATTAACCCTGTGAACTTATACGCAAGGAAGCAATCTAATTCTGATGTGGAGAAGGTTATGTTGATGGCTTTAGTATGTACAGTTTCCTTCTGCCTCCATCTGCTTTGAATTTATCATGGTCATGGCACCAGATATCTCCCTAGGAGTCTGATCCAGCTTCATGCCAGTCTTGTTACCACATCTAAATCTATATATTTAATTGGGATTGCTTAAATGAATTGCCTGCTTTCTGAAGCCTGAGCTAACTAGTAGAACTTGCTGTCAGTTCAGTTTTGCAGCCTTTTTCACTGATCTGAGCATCTTGCTACCGTATCACGGGGGGTGGCTGCCTTCCAAGACCGTGCTGTCAAAATAACTGAAGTGGGGTATTTACCCTGGACCGACATCTCACGAACACATATATTCCAGCCTCTGGTCAAGAAGCAGAGCTATATCCGACTCGGATGTTTCCTTCCAGCAGAACAAAACTTGGCAGCCCCTGGAATAAGCAGGTTGTAAGGGAAAGGGAAACATAATGTCAGATAACGGTTGAAGAATTGAGATGAGAACAATTGGAAACAGCAGAGCTGGAGCAGACACAGCCTCAAGCAATGCTGTTTGTCCTTTTGCGCAAAGAAGCTACCAGCAAACAGGATATTTGTGATGGAGTGAAGCAGTCAGAGTGTATGCAGAGGTGTTGGTTTGTACTGCAACGTGTTGTGTCTGTCCTACAGCGAGTAAGGGGGAAACTATGGCAAAAATTTTGCCAGTAGTTGTAGGTTGGATTTGATGCTAGCTGCTACTATTTGGACAAAAGAGGCAAGCTACTGGTTGGTCAAGTCCCTTCAAATTTCTGCCAATATGGGTTTTATTAAAAACAAGTCATGTCTAGTGAGGTGAGGTTTAAATAAATGGATAAGCACTGAAACAAACTGAATGTTCTTGAAGCAATGAGCTCATGAGCTGCTCTGTAGCCAAGAGTTGACCTTAAGGCAAGTGATAGGGGATGCAGACAAAAATATAATAGTGTTGATAAGATTTAGTACTGAGTGATAGGTGTTGCAGATCACCTGTTTATGATGTGAGGTATAAAATTCAGTTGAATGAGCTCTAATGACAGGGCAAGGACTTGGTAAAAGGTCTCATCTGCAGGTGTTCAGCATGTGGTATTTGATTTTAAAACTTGCTAATGAGCAGGTTTGAGATGAACTTTTCTCATTAAATGGCAGGAAACACTTCCTGTGTTGTATTCCCTTTGTTTCTTGAGAGACCCTGGAGTAACAGCAGCCAAGCCAGTCCAGAGACCAGGAGACAATATAGAAGCTACCTGCAAGATCAGTAAATATGCTGGATGGTGGCCTGTCTCTGGGATAAATCCCTGCTGTGTAGGCATAGCACAGGGGTGCAATCTGTCCCAAGGCTGTCCTCTGGCAGAGTTACACACCGTAGCTGTGGGAAGAAATGGAGAAAAGTGAGGCTATGCCACTGTGTGGATTTTGGGCTGCTTTGGTGGCAGAGAAGCTTGAAATAATCGTCCAGGTGACTTGAAAACCCCTTTTTTACTTGGCCTTTTAAGAATACTACTTGTGAAATGCGTGACTTTTGTGTCAATGACTAGTATCTAGGTTCTTTATCTCCTAGTTTATACTTTTCATTTGCTAATAGGGTTTATGTCGTGGTTTCTAGGTTACTGATTAAACAGGGACATTCTTAGCAGTTTTGTTGAAACTGTAGATGACTTAACCACTAGAAGTGCTGCTGTATTCATAGTACTAGACCCAGATCTTACTCTGTAATGACTGTTTGCTACCAAGTTGCTTTTTGCGTTTTTTTTTCCAGATTGTGAATAGGCACGGTCCCGAGGCAGACAGGCATTTACTACGCTGTCTATTCTCGCACGTGGATTTCAGTGGCGATGGTAAAAGCAGTGGCAAAGATTTTCATCAGGTACAGTTTGCACCGAGGCATCTGCTTATTAGTTTTGGTTGTTAAAAATCTGCAGTAGAATTCAATCCTTTTTAAGTACAGAGGCAGATTAGGGGTAGTAGCTTCAAGCAAACTTCTTTCTTGATATATGGCCTTTCAACTGCAAGCACCTTTTGCCAGTCCTCAAGTCAGAAGACAACAAACTGTTGATGTCTGACTCTTACAATCCCTTAATCTGGAAGAACTCATAGTTTAGTATAGCTGCTCCTTCTACCACATGCAGTGCTCTGTTTTGAAAGTCTGTCTTTTAAAACTTCATCCAAATCCACTCACTGGCCCTTGTGGTGCTGGCTATGTCCGCAGGAGTGTTTTCATCCTTAAGCAATTTTGCCACGGACTTTTTAGTTCAGGAATCAAATGTTCTTAAATTGCTTATTACAATGTGTGAGGATGTTTACAGAAAATGAAACATTGCCTATATGATGGAGAATGTTTGACCTTCTTGGCCTTAAAAGAAAAACCAAACTAAAAACTAGACTTAAAGAAAACTTGATTGAAAATAAACTAGTTAATGAGAATTTGGGCAGTTACAAGACTTAAGCACCTTGGTTTAGTTTGACTGCACACAGTGATTTATTGTCCTATTACCAAACAATATGAGTGTTGAAGTTATCTTGTTCTTTTCAGACTCAATTTCTGATCCAGGAGTGTGCGTCGCTGATTACAAAACCAAACTTTATCTCGACGCTGTCCTACGCCATTGACAATCCGTTGCACTATCAGAAGGTTTGTATGCTTCTTGAAGGGGATCCCCATGTCAGAAACTGCAGGGAATGGGTCTGTAGGAAACCAGCTAGTCTTCCCTTGTGTTTTTTCCCATTTTTTTAATGGCTAAAATTGGTTGTAGTAAATTCTTCAAGAAGTGACCTTGCCCAGAAGTTGTTTCTTGTTGTTGTTAAACTGAGCAAATTATTAAATTACTCAGAATGTCTGCAAACTAATTTTAAAGCTTAATCTAATGTTAATACTTTACAGCTTGTTTGTGGTAGCCACAACCAAAATAAATCATCAGTGCTCCTGTTTCTTTCAATATGAAAGCCGTGATAGTGGTTTAATAGTAAAAGAGTGGGATATACAGTAGGAACTTAGTTTAGATGTATCAAAAAATAGTTCCAAATATGTATGTTTAGCCATATAAGCTTTGAGTTCAACTACAGCAGAGTAGTTACTCATCCTCCAGATGTGCAAATGGCCTGTAGATAGTCTGCCACATTCTGAATGAGACTAATCCCATAACAGCTTCCATTTAACTGTTCTTACCTCTTTCAGAGTCTAAAGCCTTCACCCCATTTATTTGCCCAATTGAGTAAAGTCATCAAATTAAGTAAAGTTCAAGAGGTAGGTGAACACTTATTTCAAAAACATCTTAATGTTTTTTTCACTAAGCTTGTTAAAAGGATGATGTCCCCTTACTATGATGCTTGTTCTTGTTTGTAGGTGATTTTTGGTCTCGCTTTACTGAACTCTTTCAGCTCAGATCTACGAGGTTTTGGTAAGTGAAGCTTCCAAAACACTGCAGCAGAGATGCCTTTTTCCTTTTTGAGCAATGGGCTTTCTAGATGTATAGATGTGTGTCTGTGTCACCTGAGGAATTCAAGACCTTGCAATTAGTGCCATTGAAGTTTAACGTCATTTTGAGCGGGGCAATAGATACCACAGTCGTTTTGTATGAAGTTGAAGGTCCCTTCCCTGAATAACTTGATAGATAATCATTCAAATTGAGGCACTGTGATATCTTACCTTTTAATTGTCCGTTAGTATTTGAGTTCTGAGGTATGGATTATGAGACTTCTCTTTAAATCTGACCTGTTGTGGCTTGTGGTAGACAAACTCAGATTAAGAGCCTGGTACCTAGCTAAAGAGAGTCTTCACATTAAAAAGAAATTTCAGGTTTTGACTCCATCCTCTTTTATTTTCAAAAGCTGCCCAGTTTATCAAACAGAAACTCCCGGATCTTTTGCGCTCTTACATTGACGCGGACGTCAGTGGAAATCAAGAAGGTGGCTTCCAAGATATTGCAATAGAGGTCCTGCACCTTCTCCTCTCCCATCTCCTCTTTGGGCAGAAGGGAGCCTTTGGGGTAGGACAGGAACAGATTGACGCTTTCCTCAAAACATTACGTAGAGGTAAGTGTGGTGGTGTTTGGGAGCCCTGACTAAATGCCAACTTTGAAATGGATTTTCATAACTTACTGTCAGTGCAGGTGGCTGCCCAAATGGTGGGGAGCTTGGTGCCACTGTTCTGGCATTGGGTGGTAATGTTCTTTTTTTCATTCAACAAGCAGTAACTTGGTCTCATGTTTGGGTTTTTTTAGAAGTTGTGGTAAACAAACATTCAATTCTGTGTTTGCTTTCTTGTGTGGGATGGTATTTGTAGACTCAAGGAAAGCAAATCAGTGCACTGTAGTTGAAAAACTTGAACTCTTTCCAGTGTAAGGAACATACATTTACATTTCAAGCAGGTAAATCTTAAGCACTTGGTTGTTTATATTGGGTGCAGATCTGTGAGGAAACACTAGCACAGTGAGGGAAGTGCTTTTGAATAAACTCTGGTTCATTTCCTAGAAGGTACCATGGTCATTGCCTGATGGCAGGGGATGTTATCGATATAGTGGTCTCTTCCTTTCCGAACCAGCAGTATTTACTGTAAACTCATCAGAATAAGGGGGATTTGGACTCAAGAAGCTAACTAAATTTAACTCAACCCACTCCTTGGTTCTGCACAGACCTAGAAGAAGGCTTTCTTTATACACAAGCGAAATATTTGTTCTATTAGTACAACTTTAGTTCATGCTTACTTTAATGAAGATGTAAGTCCCCTCACTTTGGTGTGGGAAATTGGGAACTCTTCTCTGAATAGCCCTGAAGGGTATGGAGACATTAAGCATCATCTT
Source organism: Columba livia (assembly GCF_036013475.1). Classification (NCBI taxonomy): domain Eukaryota; kingdom Metazoa; phylum Chordata; class Aves; order Columbiformes; family Columbidae; genus Columba; species Columba livia. Next base: position 11,827,361 of record NC_088614.1, read on the forward strand.
AAAGATAATGCTGTCTTAAGAAGGCCCACCCATAAGGTGTCTCTGCTGCTTTCCACTGTGAGCAGAACTCCCATCCATGCATCTGATCCTCTCATTACTTGGTCTGTCTTAAATTTTGCTTCCCTGGAAGGAAGAAGGCAGTGTTCTCTCTTTCTGTGCCCAAGTGCCCGGTTTAGGTTTGCTAGACTTCTTAGATGCAATAGCAGTTCCTTTGTTTCCTAATACATCCTGATTTGGAGGAGAGGCTTTTGTTTTACTACTTTGTTGCCTCCTCTGTGCTTTTTTTGGATGACTGCTGTTAGTGACAATCTACTTCTAAACTTGGCACCAGCACAGCTGCCTTTTGGGCAGCTGCAGCGAACCTGCACGAACTTAGTCTGTTCTACATTCTTGTTCTCGAGGGATATCCAAGTGCCAGTACAGAAGCGGGAGGTGGGATGGAGGGATGCTGCATGAGTGCCCTCTCGATGTCTGCGACAGCAAGGAAACTCTAGCACAGCAGTTATTTTGAATAGTCACTTGCATGCAACTGGTGTTCTGGGGTTTTGACACTGTTTTTATTACTCTTGCATTTAGATTTTCCCCAGGAGCGTTGCCCTGTGGTGCTTGCACCACTTCTATACCCTGAAAAACGGGACATTCTAATGGACAGGATCCTGCCTGATTCTGGAGGGATAGCCAAAACCATGATGGAGAGTTCTCTGGCAGATTTCATGCAGGAAGTTGGCTATGGCTTTTGTACAAGGTTTGTAGGAAAATGTGATTTTCAAGCATCTTGGGTGGTGTTGGTTTTGGTTCTTGTTTCTTGAGGCAAAAGGTAAAGAGCACTTAAAGTACTAAAACGCCATTAAGTATTATGAAGTCACTTGTTTTGATTTCTGTTTTATATTTTCCTTTCTCCTAATGTGTATAGTGTATCTGCTGAAATTGTGTAGGATTTTGTTATGGTAAGAAGCTCTAGGTAAAGGTATTAAAGTATTAGGTATTAAAATTCCTTTTAAAGGTTTTATAAAAATTTGACCTTCACCCCCCCTTTTTTTTTTAAGAGCAAACTAAGTGGCTAGGTAGACATAAATTTCAACTAAATCCGACTAGATCTTTGGAAAAACTTTGCTCATGTGACTGACTCCTGTTAGCTCACTGTCCCCACGGAACAGACTACAGAAGAACTGAAGTTAGTAGTTGTCTCACTCCAAGCAACAGCTTTCTGTTTGTATTGAGTTTTGATCAGTGTGGTGCACAGTAAGACTGGGATTATTTATAACTGTAGAATCTAATTATGATCACAAATTGCTAGAGTATCTTGACAGCTGCATCAGTCTGTCTACTTAGGCTTATTTTGGTAAAATGCAGCTGTCTTAAACTCACCCTGGGTTTGTGTGTGTATTTGTAGACATACATGACCCACATCTTCAACAGTGTTCTGTATTCTTGCTCTCTGTTGTCTGAAATGTTAGATGGGCAGTTCTGCTGACTTGCTGGAGCTGTGTGAAATGGGCTGTTGTCAATAGATCTGTGTGGGTTTGCAGGAGTGGTGTGAGCAGGACTGAAGGTCTTTGCTTATAGCACCTGACACAAGTATTGCATTACATCCATTACATGGGCTATTTGTTTAGATACATGTGTGAATTGGAGTAGTTACTAGGGAAGTGGAAGGAGAAGCTAGACTTCAGTTAGCAGTCTATTGAAGAGTTCATCTGAATAAATTAAAGGTTTATTTCCTGCTGTGTATCTGCACAAATTCAGTTCAGTTTTTGAATGTTGTGGGTTTTTTTTTTTAAGGAAGTGAGTGAAGTAAGGAAACACAATATAAATGTGTTGGAAGATATTGAAAATTAGTCTTTGTTAACATGGTAATAAAATATTGTTTATACTGATGCTCTGTAAATCGTGCTGGCCTAACTATGAAGTGGTCCCAAAACGAAGCTAAAATTACAAAAAAGGCTTTAAGTTCTGAATTTGAAACCTAAGCATCTGCTCTTTGTTTACTCTTTTGCATCCTCAAAGGTTTTTGTGAAATTGAAGGTGCCATAGCTTGCATCAGGCCAAAAGGTGTACTTGCACAACTTACCTTTTGAACAGTGCACGTCATTTTGAAATGTGCGTTCTCAAAGCTCTTGTTTCACTTTTAGCTAGCAGAAGATTTCAGTTGCTGAAGCTCTGTATCACAGGTCAATACGTGGAAGTGCTTAACAGCAAACAGCTAAAGCTGGCCTGTGCGTTTACTTTGACAGAGCGTAGCCTGTGAAACATGTCTCACTGTTGCTTAAGTAGACCTGGCTTTGAACTGAATACGTGGCACGGTGTGTCTCATGGAAATAATTGCACGGGCATTCTGCTGAATTTTTCTTCTTGCTTGTCCTAGAATTTTGTTATGGTGGATAATTTGACTAACAACTTGAGTCACGTTTTACAGTCTGCGGTTAGTTTCTCCCAACAGTCTGTGCTGTCCCAGCTGTACTCACAGGTCTTGGTTTGGTTTGTCTTGTGTTGTGCCACAGTGAAACCTGCTTTAGTATTAAGAGCTCTCTGTTTTGTTGCATCTTAGTGTTGAAGAATGTCGCAACATAATCATGCAGTTTGGTGTGCGGGAAGTCACGGCTGCCCAGGTTGCCAGGGTTTTGGGGATGATGGCTCGAACTCATTCGGGATTGACAGATGGTATTCCATTACAAGTGAGTGGCTTGCTGGGGTGGGGATTATATGTATTTTTAGTCAACAGAAAATGAGGAATTAAAATGCTAGCCTCAATACATTATGAATTGCTTTTATTATTCAACACTAACTGTTCTGCTATAAATGTGTACAATATATTCTTGAATGAAAGATTCCCAGAAGTGCGCAACTGGTGCCATTACCTGTCTGAACTTCTGCTTACCTTCATAGTGCAGGGAGTTCTGCAGCTACTGGCTTTTGAGACTTTATTTTAACTAGTATCTGATTGAGTGTATTTAACTTGCAGTCTATTTCGGCTCCTGGCAGTGGGATTTGGAGTGATGGGAAAGATAAAAGTGATGGAGCACAAGCCCATACCTGGAATGTGGAGGTCTTAATTGATGTTCTGAAAGAGCTGGTAAGTTTTGTGAGCATCTTAAGTATTTTATGCGGAATATCTGAAAGAAGGGTGCATCTCCATGTGAATATAAAGCTTTTTAAGCTCCTAGCAGCCTGAATGACTTTTTTGAAGTGCAATCTCACAGGCTAGTTTCAGACATTAACTTGCATCAGGTTCTCACGACTATCAAAATTGTGTTATTTTTGAAACAAAAACCTTGCTTTCAACTAAAAGTTGGGTGAGTGTTAAGCTGAATAAAATACTGATGAAAAGGAGTCCTTACAGAACAGTACTGAAGATTCTAATGTTGAAAGTTGACTATTTTCTTGTTTTTCTGGTTGCAGAATCCTAGCCTGGATTTCAAAGTAGTTACCTATGAATTGGACCATCCAGGATTTCAGATTCGTGACAGCAAGGGCCTGCATATTGTAGTGTTTGGCATCCAGAGAGGGCTGGGCATGGAAGTTTTTCCAGTGAACGCCATATACAGACCGTGGAAGCATGCAGAGGGCCAGGTGGGTTTACCAATGTTTCTGCTGTATTTGTACAACACTCGGGAAGTTCCTGAATTTCTTGAATGGCAAATGTGGATTGGTAACGTGAACTTTTAGACAAGCCACACTTGAACTTGGTGTGTAAGTCATAGGCCTCTTAGATGTGTTATACAGTTTCTTAATTGAATGGTATCTGGGTTGTTTGGGAGGATGGTCACTTGCTACACATGTGTGACAGCACATTCAGTTTTAGCAGAGTTCTGATGGGTAATGCAGCTCAGTGTAGAACTGTTGCTGCATCGCAACCGTGCTCTGAGGTTTTTACCTGGTTAGACAAAAAGGTTACAACTCGCAAACAAGCACCCTCAGCACACCTGTTATCTGTTGCTTTCATAAATTCTGGGAGAAGTGTGAGGTTTAGTCTTGCGTAAAACACATTGGTAGTAAATCTTGGCTCATCTCTGCTGCTTTATTGATTTCCTAAAGTGGAAGGAACCTGAAACTGTATATATCTAAACTATTTTTTGGATGTCTTATATTCCAGCTTTCCTTCATTCAACATTCCCTCATAAACCCCGACATCTTCTGTTTTGCTGACTACCCTTGTCATACTGTTGCCACAGACATCCTGAAAGCACCACCAGAGGATGACAATCGAGAAATTGCTACATGGTAAACCTGCTCTCGGCTGCTTTTCATACCTAGAGTTAGAGTAAGATTACTTGTCTGGTCAAATGTGGCTTTATGCAACCAGACTTATTTGTAATTGTGTGTACATCCCAATAGATCAGCCATTGGTATTTGTTCCATGATTTAAGCAGTAAAGTTCCTGTATTATCAGAACTTTGTTGGTCCCTCTGTAATATCTGAATATGTACTGCCAGTTCTTGTTTTTATTGGAGTCTACTGGTTGTCTGGAGAACTTCTGCTGATGTGTTTTGGCAGATACTGTGGGCTGAGAGCAGGGGATAGAGGGAGGTATGAATTTAAACCTGGCTTTCTTGGGATGGTATTAGTGAAACTTGCTCTACTTGTCTGAAAGAAATCCTGGGATTTAAATAGAACTTTATGTAGCTATTGCTGAGTTATTGCATAAAGCTGACTAATGTGACTTCCTGAGCTGACCTTTTACACCCTTTCTTTAGATATAGTTGTGTAGCTGATTTCAGTGAATATATTTGCTTCCATTTCTGTTGTATGCTCCAAAATAGGGACTTGGAGGTTGGGAGAATATGGGTAAATTGGGGAAGGTGGCAATTATTACTTGTCTGTGAGGCAGACAAAACAAGAATATATTCATTAAGCTTCGCAGGTTGTGACTCTGAGGTGTAGAAAAACAGTGTCTTGTATTTCTGGAAGTATGTTTCCAGTTAAGTTATCCAAGTGACCCACCTCAAGCTGAGGTTTTTTTCAACATCAGCTTTCAATTCTCCGTCTTCCATAATAGAATTAGAACCTCTTAGCTCTCAATTTTTTTTAAAAATTGTTTTTCATGGTTAAGAATATTCTTGTAGACTTGACTGTATGTGATAGGAGCTGCAGTATCAGGTTGTTTGCAGTGGGCATTGTTTTAAGTCATGTTATGGTTGTTGCTACAAAATGCTTGAATCCAGGATCTTGTCAGATAACTACTTTGTAACTTTTTGGGGTGGGTTGTCTGTTTCTTTTTTTTTTCTTTTGTTAGGAAGAGCCTGGATTTGATTGAATCTCTGTTACGATTGGCAGAAGTGGGACAGTATGAGCAGGTTAAGCAGCTCTTCAGTTTTCCTATCAAACATTGCCCAGATATGCTGGTATTGGCCTTACTGCAGATCAACACGTCCTGGCACACCTTGCGCCATGAACTTATCTCCACGCTCATGCCAATTTTCCTTGGCAACCATCCCAACTCTGCCATCATTTTGCACTATGCATGGCATGGACAGGTCAGTATTTTCACTGGAGTGTGCTTGTAGTTTGTTCGTGTAACTGAAAGTGTGTCAAATGGGCTCAACAGTTAGAACAACAATGCTTCCATTGGTTTATAAACTGGGTAATTCAAAGCCCAAGAGGTAAATTATCAGTGGTTTACGCAAAGTAATGAGAGTTGTAACGAGTTGTCTCGTCTCTGTCTTGAAGCAAAGTATTGTGATTTTGTTTTCTTTGGGGAAATATATTCAGAACAAAGAAATAATGTTCACTGAGAAAATATTCCAGGAAAAGTAGAGAGGCTGAAGTTAAATTTGACTGTTTTGGTTGGATTTTTTTTGTTGTTGTTTGGTTTTGTTTGTTTTGTTTTGTGTTTTTTTTTATTTGTATGTTTGTTTTAGCCTTTTAGTTTTAGAGTTTATAAAAGTTTGATTAAAAACAAACAAAACCTGAACACAACCACATACACCAACAACAGTCCCCTCACTGAACTCTCAGCCTCACACATTTAAAGTGTAGAACCTTGAAGCAGGAAGAGCTGGGGGGTTTAAGCCAGACTAATCTCCATTTTACTTGCTAAAACATTAAGGCTGTTCTAGGTATAAAGAAAATACCTAGACTGTAGGTTTTAAGAATCTAGGGTGTTTTCTGCAAATAAGACTGGCTGCTGACCTTCAAGGGGAGCTTCCATTTAGAAACAGGGTAGCTATGTATATAAACACCATGCTTTGGTGGGCAAACAAGTGGGCTTTTATGGATTTGACTTTCGGTGTGGACTTCAGTGTTGTGTCCACTGGTAGTTAAGCCAATAGGAGTTACAAGAAGAAACTCAAGGCAGAGGAAGCCTCTGGAGTGGGGTAGAAGCTGCATTAAGAAACATCCTGCCCTGTTAAGTAAAATGGAGTTAATGATAAGAAGTGTGACTTCTGAGGTTTTGGTCCACATTCACTGTAAAATTATGGCTATTTGCTAGCTGAAGTGCTGTGAATGTGTTCCCTGTTTTGTTTTGGTTTTCTTTTCCTGATAAAAGTCTTTGAACTGAAGAAGTGACAGGGTGGGGGTAGGATAGAGGTGAGGTGCTTTTTGCATAAAGTCTTGAAATGGCAGAACAAGCACTTTTTCTGAAGGGCAGCCTTCACGGTAAAGTACAAAATAATGGCTGCCATGTGACATGGTGCCACTACACAACTTGGTGTTTTTCTTCCCTACGTGATGGAACTGTAAGCAAAACCCTTGCAGCTGTCAAACCCTTAGTTGTGTTGTAGTTTACGATTGCCTCTGTGTGAGCAAAGAGCTAGATATGCTTTTTTCTCCCATGTTAAGGTGACATTGCAGTCCTTGTTTCAGGACAGCATGTCGGGTGTAGCATTTTGTAAAAGATTTGCATATTCCAAAAAAACAATTTCTCTACAATTGAGGGAAATTGGACTTTTGTACAGTGGTAGGAAAGAGACGGGGATGTATGTACTTACCATTTGTAGTTATTCTACATCCTTTGGTTGTAGCTCCTGAATAATTTATTATTGTGTGGTACAAGCCCAACTCAGAAACCATATTCTGCAGCTAATGAGAAAGTATGTTTGCATGTTAAGCTTTAGAGGTAAAATATCTTACTTGATGTTCTCATAGTCGACCCTTTTCCTAAAACCATGAAGTACAATCCTAACTCAATTCTCCTTAGGGTCAGTCTCCTTCGATTCGTCAGCTTATCATGCATGCAATGGCAGAATGGTACATGAGAGGGGAGCAGTATGACCAGGCAAAACTGTCACGTATTCTTGATGTGGCGCAAGACTTGAAGGTGAGTTTTGCAAAACGCTGCCATTATTTTCTGTGTGATGTCTTATGCAGACTTACTCATCTTTTAACAAAGGCAAAGCTTAAGTTAGATGTGACTAATTTAGTATGGATTACTTTGTTTAACATGTGTGGATTCAGGCGGTGCTGCACCTCAAGCAAACAAAACAAAACTGAAAAGCAACCAAAACCAGCCTATGTTAATTTGGCTTTAAGTGCTCTTCAGCTGAGTTGTGGTACCTGACTACGGATGATTTCTAGCTTGTCCAGTTGTGAACACAAGACATTTTACTTGTTTGCAGTAGAGCTGGTTATCGTGGCTTAGCTGACAAGTAACTTGGGAAGCAGTGTGATAGAACTGCTTGCTGTGTGAATGTGCTGTAAATCCAGGAAGAGCTTCAACTGTTGTAACCTTGAGTGTCATTGAAATGGGAATGTAGAAATAATCCTTCAGATAGGTGTGAATGTGGCAGTACTAAGCTTAATGGAGTAGGGTTTTGTTAAGAATATTACTTCTTTTCAGTTGTTTACACATTCACAAAAGAGACTGGAAGTTGTGACTGACTTCTTTGCAGCCTTTATCACTTCCTAAAGTTAGATGCAAAATAATTGGGTGTCTCCAAGTTCAAGAGCATCAACTGCTGCTTCAGTCCAGCTTTGTTGTAGCAGTTACTGTGTTCAAAGATGAGCGCTTTGAGCAGATGTATTCAAAACGGCTCTGAGGGCCTTGAGGTCTGTTTGCAGGGAGATGCTAGGCTCTTCTGATTTCATTTTGTTGCAGTATCAACTTGCTAGCTCTTGGCCACTTGCTGGTGCATTTTCATTAGAGGAATTTAAAACTGGAAGCACAAGGTTGCTTCAAAGGCGGCAGGTTCATGCTTTAAAAGGAGAGCTCTTGCTTATTTGTCTCACGAGCAAGCTGTAAGTGAATTGATGGTACTGATCTTTTTGTTGACAGAGAAAGCATAGCAGCATGTGGTAGCAAGACTTCTTTACTAAAAGTATATGGGGATTAGAAAGAAAAGAAGGGAGAAGGAATATCCTTGTGTCTTTACTAGTAGTCTTCTGATTTTTTTTTTTCTTTAGGCCTTGTCAATGCTGCTAAATGGTACTCCATTTGCCTTTGTTATTGACCTTGCTGCACTTGCCTCTCGACGGGAATACCTCAAACTTGACAAATGGCTCACAGATAAAATTCGGGAGCATGGGGTAAAGCAGGATTTTTCTTTTTATTTCTGCGCTCTATCAGTGGCTAACTTAAGTCACTTTATTGATTGTGTAAGTAGCTTTAAAGTTGTGGAAAGTGTCCAGGTCTGATAGTTCAACATTTTCACTGAACTATAATAGCTTAGCGCGATTATTTCCACAGTGCAATTGCCAAGTTTGAAGTAGTGTCTTGGATGCAGTTTGGGAGATTAAGACAACATTTTTTTTCCTCAGGAGCCCTTCATCCAGGCCTGTATGACTTTCTTAAAAAGAAGATGTCCATCTATCCTGGGTGGCCTTGCTCCAGAAAAAGATCAACCCAAAAGTGCTCAGCTTCCTCCAGAAACCTTGGCGACTATGCTGGCATGTCTGCAAGCTTGTGCTGGGTAAGGATTATATTGCTTGTGCTGAATGTCTTACCTACTTGCAGCTTGTTTGCTGGCACATGGTCACAGCTGGTGTGGAATTTCACATGGAGAACGGGGTTAATGAGAGTATGTAAGCTTGCATGGATAGATGCAGTAGCATGTTTAATTTTGCACTGAACCTTTTGTTGTAGTCTAGGTCACAAGAGCTGGAAGGAGTGTTCTTGTCTTTATAATCAAACTGGTGAGGTGATCTTGATAACTGGGAGATGGCTTATTAGTCAGAGCCTGGGTTGTTAATGACTAGATACAGGGCTGTAATTTGGACAAAAAAGATTACAGGACATAGCTACAGAATGGAACAGCATATTGGAAAACAGTGACTGTATAAAAGATTTTGCAGTTGTGTTAAGCAAATACCTCCATGTGTGGTTATTACCCAGCAGAAAAGGCTAATGCAATCCGTATGTGTAGAAGAGGTAAGTGCTGATTGTAGTGTAATTGAGACTGGAATCAGACATGTGCCGCTTCTGTTGTCTTCATTTGAAGTACTGACAGTCAAAGCAGTCATAGGTTGGAAAATGTCTAAGATCTTCTGCAGGTCAGGTTGTTTAGCTGAAGTCCAGAAGAAAAACGTGTGGGTCCTAGAGAGCTGTGTTAGTCTGCTAGAGGGAGGGGCAGGCTACAGAGACACTAATGGAAACTGGAGTTGAACTAATCAATTTTTAAATATGCTCTTATCATTTAGTAAAAACGACTGAATGTTGTAAGATATTTGTGGTGTCACTTCTTAATACTGTCAGATCAAGATAGCATTTAACTGCAGCAGTACTTCAGAGATAACTAGGCATAGCGTAATTGGACTTAGAAGCCAGAGAGACTGAAAGCTGGAGGTGGTGCTGGTTTTGGTGTTGAATTTTGACACCAAAAGAGGCTGTCATGTCCAAGCTCATGTTACCAGGTCTAAGGCTTATATTGTGTCCTTTGGCTTAGACAGTGTTGTCCTGACAGGTATAAAAAAACATTTTTAAAGGTATCCAGGGTGATTCCTGGCTCTCATATAGATGCCAGGAAGTGAGTCATCAACATAGCATTGTCATAATGGCTATTTGAACTGGAAGAATACCTGTAAGGCTACCTTTGAAGATACCTCTAAGATTTTAAGGAGAAAGAATACTCCTGTTTTTTTACTTGGACCTGTGCAATTAAACTTCAAAATGCACTTGCAATATTGTGTCTGAGGGACGATGGTCCAGCACGCCTCTTGGACTGTCATTTTTCAACTCAAATTGCATCTTTTGTGTGATGCCATGTCCAGATTTTAGAGGTTTAATAGCTAACTGTAGACTTGCATCTAATGTCTCTGTGTTCTGAATATTAATGCGTTACCAAGTTGTTTTTATTCAATTAATTCCAAAAGCCACTAGTTCTCTACTGGCACAATTCTCTCAGCTTTTGGTTTCTTTTTATAGCTACTTGTATTCCCTTTTATGCAAGAATTTGACCTACTTGCAGCCATTTTCCATTAGTTATTCTCTTTGAGCTTTAAAAAGAAAATGCTTGGGTTTCTTTCATTAAGCAATTGCTTTGATTAGCTTAGGTTTCAATCACAAATGGAAGCAGGCGTTGTAAAGACTAGAAGAGTAAAATTGCAGTAAATATTAAATACGTCTGGGAGGATAGTTCCACTCTACCAGCTGAAGTCTGCCATTTCCTAAATCTGTCAATATAGGAGCCCGCTATTTAATTAGGCTGCGGTTATTTTATGTCCCGTTTTGTGTCCAGGGAGACTCTTTTCTTAACCACAAGGACCCCACATGTTCCGAGACTCTTTATTTTTGGTGCAACATGTTTATTTCTGGTGAACATTGCTGTTGTGGCACTATGTAGCAGTGAGGCTTCAAAAAGAAATAAGTGTTCCTTTTATTACTGAGTGTTTTTCAAATGAAGTTAGGGTGGTTGTGGGCACCGCAGGCTGACCAAGGCTGTGATTTGGTAACAAACAGCTCATGAGAAGTCCTCCCCTCAAGGAGCTATGGTGAGTTGAGAGGCAGCAGAGCCTCTTCCATGCAGTCATGTCCAGCGTGGTCCAAACGTGCCCACGTGGGGAGTGCTCGTTCCTTCTCAGGCCCTGCCTTGAGAAGGGAACAGGCTACTGGCGCATAAGGGAATGAAAAGGCCTTTCCTTGCTTCGTAAAAATGGGTTAAACAAAATTGCAAGAGGTATTAACTTATTTCAGCAAGCTGTGACAGTTTTGTTCCTCTGGAACTGGCTGACTGTGGTCCCTGGCTCTCTTCCTTGCTTGCATTTCAGAGTTCTCCATGCTGTAGTTTTCCCTTACTTCTCTTCCAGGAATGGCTCTGATTAGTTTAGTTGCTTGAATATATTTCTACATAGAACTGGAAAATATGAATGCTTTCTTTAAGATCTGGTTATCAAATCATGCCCACCTACTTACCACTTCATATCATGTGCCTCAAGCGCAGGGTTTATTTTGTGAGAATCTGCAGTTTTGTGCTATCTAAAAATATTGTGATGTTTGCATCTTGTTACAGCAGTGTGTCTTGTGACATGATGAAGTTCGCCTTCCATCTGTCTAGAGGGCAGGACATAACAACATTAGTGGCTCGCTCTAAAGCATGAGTGGCCCAGCTGGTCCTCATAAGTATCGAACTCTAGGATTTATGTGTGTCTTAGTCTTCACTGTGGGTTGCCCACAGCAGACTGGCATTTGTTTTACTAAAGCATGCTGTAGTATTATATTTAAGCATAAAGACTGCAAATTTAACTGCTATGAAACAATAGAAGAGGGCGAAATATGTGTGAACTCAGCTCTTCAGTCCCTGGTCCTGTTCCCTGGTTAGCTGCAGTGCTGTGTGATCTTGGAATGCCTCCTGCATCAGAAGAAACTGTGAATCGGTCATATGTACCTTTAAATGTTGAGATTTCTGAGACCATGGCATTGGGGTGTGGACAAATACATATTGTAGATACTGAGCCTACCGTGTGCTGTGCTTGGAGCTCTGTTGTCAGGTCTGGTTGCACTTTCTCAAAACAGTTCCCTTTTGTTGGTGTTGGGTTTTGTGTTGTTTTGTTTTGGGGTTTTTTGGCAGGTTCCTGACTGCTTTTTGATACACACCTCCTGAGCCCCTTGCTTTTAAAGTCTTTGACACAAGGGCCTGGTGAGAGGATGTTAACGCACGTAAAGGAGTTGGTTTATGAAACAGCTGATAAAGTATTTGTTGTCCTGTACAGAATCCTGCTCACCTGTGGTACCGCCCCAGATTCCCCTGTCTGTCTTGGGTGAGCTTTTTCCCACACTACATAGTAGGTCACTGGCTTTGGAGAACAACTGGAAGTCCTTAACTTTGTGTAAGCCTGCAATGGGATACTTGCCAAAACTGATCTGCACTTTGCTTTCCTGCTTTAATCATCAGGATAGTTCCTGTGCAGTAAAAGCTTTTGAAAATTGAGTTTAAATGAGGAATCACCAGATGAGGTTAACAGAGCTGTGCTGGTATAGTTGTGCAGTGTCAGGAAGGAATGTGTTGCTTTAACTGTCCTCACCAAAAAGGTTGAACTAAAGTTTGGGAAAGCTATAAAAATTAGCTGTATTTTCCAAAAGGAACATGTAGGTGGTGTGTGTTTGGTTAGGTAGGTCAGCAGCAGAGCTGACTTTCCTTCCAGTTTGGGAAGCTGGCAGTCAGCTATGGAATACTTTGGAAAGAGGTGCAGTGACTTCAGGCCTAAGTTTTGAGTTCTCTGTTGGCTTTTGATCATAATTTCCTTGAATAGTTAGGTTTCCTGTCTCTGTTTTGGTTAAATGTTGGTGTGTGAAGCATGTATTTCAGTTTATGGACAGGTGAATTTTAGTGAATTGGGTGGTGGTATTTACCCCTCATCCTTGTCTTTGTGTAGTCCAAGTTCTAGTCATGTGTCTCCTCTTTTGGAGAGACCTTGTGTGTAATGAGATTTAGAATGGGAATAATAGTGAATGGTGTGAAGCCTGGGGACAGGAAAAAGCCTTGAGAAGTGGATTTGGATAAGGGCTCATAGCATCAGTTACTGTAATTCATGAGGCTGAGCTCTGTATAGCTCATAATGTGGATTGCAGGAGGCAAAGACTGTTATAAATAGTCTGCTCTCCCAAGGGCTGTTGGAACCCTGCAGATACATATCCCAGCCTTCTGTAAGGCGTTACTTGCTGGGGTAACCATAAAGCACTATTGGAATTTTTGAAAATGAAAGAATATACTATTGGAGATGAAATTTTAAAACTACAGTTTAAAATTTTCTGTTAGTATATAGCCATTTTTCTTGGGCCAAGCTCTAATGCAAGTTTTCCAAATAAAAGGTGACTTCTCTTGGGTTTGTTTTGCAACTTCCGTTTGCGAGATACGGCTCCAGTTTCTGTAGGAGAACAAAATAAGCTAGGGGCCTCGGTTTGATCAGTGTTGTATGGCTCACTATCATACTGCTCTGTTCTAGGAGTGTTTCTCAGGAGCTGTCAGAGACCATCCTCACCATGGTAGCCAACTGCAGTAATGTCATGAACAAGGCTAGACAGCCGCCACCCGGAGTCATGCCAAAAGGACGTCCGCCCAGTGCTAGCAGCTTGGATGCCATCTCTCCTGTACAGGTAGATAAATAAAATGCTGCATTTTTAGAAGGTGTTGTTGCTTAGCATTAGTTTTGCTGCACTGTTTGAAATTTTTCGGCAGGACTAAGTGAGAGATGATGTGGCTCCCTTAGATTTTCTGCTTGCATGTCTAGATAACTTGGTAATAACTACAGAACAATGCCTGAGGGTTGTAGTTCAGAACTGTCTTTCACTTCAGAACTGTCTTTCACTTCACAACTGTCTTTCACTTCACAACTGTCTTTAAGAAGTAACTGAAGTATAGCAGGATGGGAGCACTGAAGAGGGATGGAGATTTGGCTTTTTTTAAAATAACTGAGGATTTATTTAAAGTGCTAAAATTTACTAAGACTTTTGAGAATTAAGCACTGCCTTTGAACCTGATGTGTCTTGTTTGTAGCTTCACGGGCCAAGCAACAGTGCTAGAGCGTAAGGACTTGTTATAACTGGGGCTCTTCAGCTCTCAACTGAACTGCTCTTTTAAAAACAAGGTACATTTAAGTTACTCCCTGCCACTCATCATCCCTTCCTCCTCTGGGAGCAACACATTACAGACAGGTTTTGCTTCTGGCAATTAAATTCAATGGCAGATTGTGCAATGGTAAAAGCTTTTTCACATGGAATAGTGGCAATTCAGCATTTAAGAATGTCTGAAGCATCAGTAGATTATGTAAACTAAATACAGAGAGCAGTTTCCTTGTAAATTGTTGCTTTAATGAAGTTGCTCATCAAATATACCAAATATCTTGGCAACCTGCTGCACATAAGTGATGTGAACAAATAAAGCAGCAGATGCTAGTCTGTATCCATGCTATCTTTTGAACAGATAATACAGTTTTTCTGCTGTTTCTAGCCAGGAGCTCTTAATTTATTGCTTTGTCAGCTGGTACTGTGCCTTCCCTCCTACTCATCACTCAGGTCTTAATGCTTTTTGTTGAAGCCTGCATTCAGGCGTTTAGCTGTGAGAAGCGAGCATCATGGGATCCTTCAGACAGTGGCAAATACTCTGTGAGCTTGTTGTGAAGTAGCCTTTGCAGGTCTTGGGGTGAGGTCAGAGGTTACAAACTGCAGAGCATAAACTGCTCTAGTATTAAATTCTATGTGCTCCTGCTTGTAAGCATTTGCTGTTGCGTTACACTTAACTAGAGACTATGGAACGATCAGCCTTTCTGTCAAACCTCTGATAGAATAGGATTTTATGGGATTATAGAATAAAAAGTGAAGTGGCATTTTGTAGACAAACTGATCTTTTGGGGTAATCTGGATGACTTCAGAATTTAAAGTAACCATCAGAAAATCTCTTCTCAATAATGGTTTTATATGTAGTTGCCTTTATACAAAACCTGCCAAAAGCTTGATTTTTGGTTTATGGCTGTCTGTGTATAATCTTCCTTTCTTCATTCAGATCGACTCGCTTGCAGGAATGGCATCTCTTAGTTTAGGTGGCTCAGCGGCTCCTCACACCCAGAGCATGCAAGGCTTCCCTCCAAACCTGGGCTCCGCCTTCAGTACTCCTCAGTCACCAGCAAAAGCGTTCCCCCCTCTTTCCACCCAAAACCAGACAACAGGTTTCAGTGGCATCGGAGGACTCTCCTCACAGCTTCCAGGTACTGCTATCTGGGCGGAGTGGTTTCTGGTTTTGACACAGAGCTAAAGTGCTGTTATTGCTGTGGTTGGAAATACTGGACAAACAGTTGGATGTCCCGTGGGAGGGAATTATGCAGTTCGTGCTCCTGGGTCACTGCTGAGCCGGCACTTCAGAATGTTGCAGCTGCAATGAGTAAAATATCTAAAGTCAAGATGCTTTGACAGATTTTTAGCAGTATTATTTCAGTTTGAGACAGAGGTGAGGAATTGCTTGAGATAAAACTGCTTGATATTGGGTAGTTATGAGGCTGTATAGCTCTGAGTTCTTGGCAGTGGTAAGTGCATGCTGGGAAGGGCGCAGTTGAGATGACCAGTCGCTTGCTTTTCAGTGGGTGGTCTTACTACAGTTTTATTTTTCAGTAGGTGGTCTTAGTACGGGTAGCCTGACTGGCATAGGAACTGGAGCCCTGGGTCTTCCTGCGGTGAACAATGATCCATTCGTGCAAAGGAAGCTGAGCACATCTGGACTGAACCAGCCTACATTCCAGCAGAGTAAGATGAAACCTTGTAAGTGGTAGTGTTGTCTGTGACTGTGAAGTGTGACTGTGGTCTGCAGTTAATCTGCATTTCCTTCAGGGGAGGCTTGCATCTGTAGGTGATAAATGTTAGAAATTTGGCTTTTATTATGTAGTGAGGTCTAAAAGATGAACTTCTAAAAGCTTGCCAAGTAATCTAGGGGAATAAAAACAAGCTGTTAGTGTAAAAATATGACATTATGAATTTGCATGAACAGGGTGTTTGTTTTCTTTTTTTGTTGTCATGTGTTTTGAACAGAAATGTCATCCTGCTCTTAACAGAGTTGTATGCATCTGGTAAGAGGGTGTTTTTGTTTTATCTGTAGCAAGGTTAAACAAAGCTACCTGCAGCAGATAACTTGTGGTCCAGTTCACTGCTTGACCTGTCAGCATTGGAAAGAAATCAGACTAACATAAGTTAGTGGGAATGTGGGGTTTGGACAGAATAATTTGGTTCTTAACAGTGAGACATTATCCTTAACTCATTTATGCCTCTGAAGTACGCTCACAATGAAATATTGAAGCAAACACCTTTAGGAAGCATAGCTATATGCTAAACTTTCCACACTGCTCTTATTACATATCTCAGTCTCCTTCGATAGTTCATCCATAAGCGCAAAGTTACCAATCTCTACATATGTACCATTTTTGTAGTTAACAATTAGTTTATATTTTTGGGCTTGAGCATTCAGTATGAACTTGCTTAAAGCTCACTGACTGGCCTGAAAGGTTGTGTGAAAGCTCGTGTGCATGTCAGTGTTGTGTAGCATGCTTTATTCTAGTCTGGTTTACGTTCACCTAGTTTAGGCATCGGTTGAGGTTAGCTTGGGAGGCAGCGGGTTCCACAAATACAGCAGTATGTGGTTAATTCTATCTTAGTATTTAGTTTTTTTGCATAAATATAATGTATGAAAACCAGATTTTTTAAATAACAGTTCCCATCTACTAGAAAGGTTACATATTCTGATTTTCAGGAGAATTAGCAGGTTCTGTACAGATTGGAAGAATTAAAAAGGACTAGATGAAATCCTGACTGCCTGGAGTTGTTCTGAGCATGTTATCTGTTTCCTGTTTTAACAGCCGACTTATCTCAGGTGTGGCCAGAGGCTAATCAGCACTTTAGCAAAGAAATAGATGATGAGGCAAACAGCTACTTCCAGCGTATTTACAACCATCCACCACATCCAACCATGTCTGTAGATGAGGTGAGTTCCGTTCTGCAGCAGTTGTATCACCTGATCAGAGACTTGCTGTAATGTTGATAGTAATTATTCCTTCAGGTATGACTTTAGTGGAAAATTATAAAGGGCTGATGGTAGATGCTTGCAGCACTGCTTTTTTAATGAAGTAAATTGAAAGCATGCTGCCTTAGAAATATACAGAGTAAACTTGCAGTTGATCATTACATTCAGCTTTGATTTCTGTGGACTGAAGACTTTAGAGGTCTAATTAACACTTCTAAAATGATACCAAGTAGAAAGAGTTCAATGTGGAATGGAAGCTTTGTGTTTTCAAAACAAGTGCTAAAGTGTGCATGGTCTGTATACATTACACTTATCTTGAATACATTTGTTATTAAAGTGTCTAAAAATTACTGCAACTTCTAAGTACATAAAGGTGTCCTAAGTTCTACCTTCTGTGTTTTGTTAATTTTGATTAGTCTCTATGAGAGTAATTATCAGTCTGATGTATTTTCTCTTTGAAGTACTTCAGATTTACTTTAATGTATTTGTGTGGTTATAAATTATGGAAGACACTGAACATTAATTTTCATTTTTCTAATTTTGAAGCAATGGAGTAGGCAGTCACAAAAAGGTTTTATGTGAAGACAGCTACTTAAAACAAAGGGGAGAAAATTCAAGTCTGAAGAGGAAACTCATAGTGATGTAGTGTCTGCTGGCTGGAATGAGGTTTTCTTGAAGCAGTTACTTTGCAGTCTAGCTTATGGTAGTGCAATTTACCTTAGTGAGTGCAAGTGTTCTTGAAACCTGAAGATGCAGAAGGGCTGAAATAAAGCGAATTTGTTGGTAACAATTTCCAATTTCTTTGCAGGTCTTGGAAATGCTGCAGAGGTTTAAGGACTCCAACATTAAACGAGAACGAGAAGTGTTTAACTGTATGCTGAGGAACTTGTTTGAGGAATACCGCTTCTTTCCCCAGTACCCGGATAAAGAGCTGCACATAACAGCCTGCCTCTTTGGTGGGATCATAGAGAAAGGACTGGTTACTTATATGGCATTGGGCCTGGCCCTGCGCTATGTTCTTGAAGCCTTACGAAAGCCTTTTGCATCCAAAATGTACTATTTTGGTATTGCTGCACTAGATAGATTTAAAAATAGGTGAGTGTGGTTTTTTTGTAATACTTGTAACATCTCATTAACCTTGAACCTGCTCTAAATATGCAGCGTGAGATTGGTTAAGTGTGTTAGAAATTTACACATCTCAACCTCAGGATTACTTTAGAGAAATGCTGAGCTGAAAAAAAAATGAGCTAATGTGTTAGTTAAAGGGTGGGTTTTTTCTTTAAATCAAAATGTTCAGTGCAGTACTTGTATAAATGTGGGACAAACTGAGATGCTGAAACTTTTTAGCGGACTTTGTTTATAAACAATAATTCAGTGAAGTGTTAAGTTAAATGAAGTTGTTAGCTTGTTAGAAATGGGGTGAATGTAATCACTCTTTACAGGTGCATTCCAATAAGGTTCTATTTGCACTCTTTGTTATTGAAAGACTGGCTAGGTCTGGGACTTTGGTTTTACACAGAAATCTCAAGTATGGAAAAAAGTATTAAAAAACAAACCACCACTTTCTCAAAACTCTTAATGGAATGCAGATAGAAGAAACTCTCCAGGCAGGCTGCAATAGTAGTCAGGATTGTGTACCCATGGGAAAAATCTCCATTCTGGAAGAAAATAGTTGAACTTGGAAAGTATTAGAAAGCTTCCTGGAATTATTGAATGACTACAAATGTGTAGGCTTGAAGTGTGGACTCACAAAGCAAGGAGCACATTATCTTCTGTCCTTATTCGTCCTCTATAGTTCATCTGCTGTGCAGATGTGTTAAAAGCTGTTGTTGCAGCATTTATAGTTGGATGTCTTGTTGTGGAGTTTGCTGAGCAGAATGAATGAAGACACTTAAGGCTGATATACTGGAGACTTTGCCACCTCCTTACTCCTTAAGAGCCATTTTAAGCAGGACCTAGAGATTTTGTTCTCCATGAGTAGTAACAGTGTCCAGCATCCATAAGTTGAACTGTAATAATTGGTGTGAGTAGGTGAAGCTTCTGTCTTGGGTGTTAGGGACAGTCCATGCTGTATAAAATGCACCAAACCAGACTAAAAATTACTTAGTCAATAACCTTAGTGCAAACACTGAGTATGAATGCAATTGTGTGCTCAGTCAGAAGTACTGAGATGTTGGATGAGATGAGTTGCTGTGAATAAACCTTGTGTTTCACTGTTGAATGAATTCATTTCAACTGGATTTTGTGACAAAAGGTACTTTGTAGAAAATGCTTTGTTTATAATAAGCACAACTGCTGTAAGCAGTCCAGAATTAGTTCTGTGATGCAGTATGGGAATGACATACCAGTGCTGTATTTGTATTTCTCTGTAATGCTGGTTTTGATCTGGGCTTATGTTTCTGACTAATGTGTATTTTATCTGACAGACTGAAGGACTATCCCCAGTATTGTCAGCACTTGGCTTCTATTAGTCACTTTATACAGTTCCCGCATCATTTACAGGAGGTGAGTATGTTTGTTTTATCACACTGACTTTCTATGATTTTAAGCTCTTTTGGAGACATTCCTGTTTTCCTTTGGAAAAGTAGTCTGAGCTGTCACAATTTTAGGTAGCACGCATCTACAAAAATCACATGCCTTTTCTTACAAGTTTTTGGGTGAATATTGTTCACCTGGTATCTCTTCTGTTTCCATAAATCTGTTTGGGTTGCTTATGTTGAAATAGCTGCCTGAGCATAACTCCATCATCGAACAGGACACATGGTGTTGCACAAAGGTTTTCAAGTCTTTCAACGGATTCACATTACAGTCCCTTAATGATTTGGAGTTTTCCTCTAAAATAGAGAGCATCCAACTGGTTTTATACAGTTTCATGCTCAGACCTGCTAAAATAATCTAGATAAGGTGAGAGAAATTTCATTCCTGAAGGTCTGATTAGAGTAATGAGTAATTTGGACCTGTGGTCCAAAGCAGTGCCGATCATATGATATTTGGTAGAACTAGAGAAAAGCTGATCCCAGTGGCAGAGTTTGAGAGTGTAATCTAAACAAGGAAAGATGTTCACCTGAAGGTAGAGAGGCCATCTACCCACAGCTGCCGAGTCACATAGCAGTCTGTTTCACTGACAGGTGTCAGACCCTTAAATGACCATGTGTAGTCTGATGTTACCAATTCCTGTGTAAATGTGTTACAGTGGGAAATAAACTAATTTTCTACTGTGGAGCTATTTTACAGGATGTAAATATCTTAAAGTTGGACATTTCAGAACTGTGTTTTTGCTTATTGGCTGTGGACTTCAGACTTTACCATTCCTGTGTAGCTGTAGGAGGCCTTGGGGAAGACTTCTAGCCTTCTCATGTGCTTTTTACCCAGTTTCTTGATATTCACACAATTCTCTTAGGCTCTTTCCCCTCTTGTTCTGCTATCCCAGGCTTGCAGGGATGGAGGTTTGGGTAGTGCTCTGTAAAATGTAAGGATGTCAAGTCTCTTGATGCTTGAGAGCTCGGGGCTCCTCTCCAGTAAGTAAGTAAACAGCATCAAGATGTGCTCTGTAAGGGTATTCAGTCGTAGTTTTCAGATTCCTTTAAAGGTGTTAGTGTCAAGTCTTTTAAAGATTGTTGGCAAACCTTTATACTGCTCATGCTAAAAGGCAGCTCACAGTTCTGTTGCGGTGTGTGAAGTTTTGTATGTGCTTGTTTGCCCTGTTTTAGTACATAGAATACGGACAGCAATCCAGAGATCCTCCTGTGAAGATGCAGGGTTCAATCACCACCCCTGGAAGTATTGCACTTGCCCAGGCTCAGGCCCAGGCCCAAGTTCCAGCAAAAGCTCCTCTTGCTGGCCAAGTCAGCACTATAGTAACCACCTCAACCACCACCACTGTTGCAAAAACCATTACAATTACCCGACCGACTGGAGTCAGCTTCAAGAAAGATGTGCCGGTAAGCATTCCGTGACTCCAGTGTCCTTACCGGAAAAACAAAGGAGTTAAATTGCTGGTCTGGATTGAGCGCACGGAGACAAAATCTGATTTAATCTGATTTAAGTTTTCAAACTACAGTCCATATTTTGTATCTACAGCATATAAACTTTTCAAATATGACCAATGTTTTTGTAGAGAATGTATTTTTGATCACAAAACTATAGAATTACTATGGTGTCCAAGTAGAAATGTGTTAATTGAGGCTTTAGTTGTCAAGACAATTACAGAATGATTGTTTCTGTTAATGACTTGCAGTAGGGCTCTTGAAACATTAGGCATGGAGCTTGGGAACGCTTAGTGCACACTGAATCTCATTTGACCCAGCATTTCTAACTGCAGAGGGGTTTTAAAATCTTTAGTCACATATGTAAACATCTCTGGACTGTTATGCAGAGTTATTACAGTGTGGGCAGATTGACAGTATCTGCTATTCCACAGAATGCTCTTGGTCCCGCATGTATGCTGAGGATGTGTAGAGCTGTTACTGTACGATAACTAATGCTCTGTAAGGTCACATCTGTCTGGCTTCCTGGTACTGTCTTTGTATAGCTCTCTTAAAAGGGCTCCTCAAATTAAAGGAGGCAAAAGCCAAAGGTGGCTGAAAGTGTTGTGAACAAATTGTGGGGGACAGTTCATAGTGTGGTTATTAATGTCTTTCCCACCTGATTATGTCATATAGATAGTATTTTCGGGTGTTTATATTGTCCAATTTTAAACTCAAGTCGTGGTGGAGATGTAAAACTGTATCTCCTTTCCCCTTACTTGCTGTGTCCCAGGTGCTAAAGGCCCTGTGTGTAGACCTGCAGCTGTAGGGATGTGGGTCGCATTCTGTTGACTTGCAGCTGGCATGCTGTCTCAGAAATGAAGCTCTGGGATTTCTCCTTCCCAGTTCAGCCCTGAGTGCTCCCAGAGACTCAGCACTGCACCAAGTGCTGCTCTCTGTTGCACTGTGATTTTCTCCAGGCCTTAGGGGTGCCATTGCAGTGGCACCTGTTGTATGCAAATTTAAGTGCTAGAGGTTTCCTGTACAGCAGCATTCTTCTGCTCAGTATTGATCTTTCTTTGTACAGTAAAAAAATCACCAGGCTTTATTAGAGTGCTGCTGAAAATGAATCTGAGACAGTAGGTGTCACCTGACAAAGCTCAATTCTTTTTTCGCCTGACAAAACAGAGCAGAGTTTCTTTTGATGTTGCCTTGAGGTATTGTTCTGAACATTTTGTTCTCCCTCTAGCCTTCCATTAATACCACCAACATTGATACGCTGTTAGTAGCAACAGATCAAACTGAGAGAATTGTGGAACCTCCAGAGAATGTCCAGGAAAAAATTGCTTTCATCTTCAATAATCTGTCTCAGTCAAATATGACACAGAAGGCAAGTATGGAAGAACACTACAAAATTAATTTTAATGCGTATTCCTGGAAATCTATTCTGAAATGGTGGGGGGTGATGTTTCTAGAAAAATTCCAACTAGCAAAATAATAGGGGGGAGCACACTGTAAAGAAACAGTATTTTCTAACACTTTCTGCTTGAATCTCATTGAAGGTACAACATTTTAGGGGAAGGAGAGGTGGGTGAAAGCTGTTCTTAATCTTGCTTTCTCCTACAAGTTGCCTTGTTTCTGCATAGCTAAATCCTTTGTACTGAAGTATTTTATGTCTGTAATTCTTTGTTTTCAGGAAATCACTTCTAGCAGATGCCTTGAATAATTGCTGGGTAGTCCATTCTGATGTTTTTGTAATTTGAAAGCACTGAAAAAATACTAATGCAAGTTTCTGAGAAACATTAACATGAGTTCAGACATTCATATCATAAATGGGCTAGGTGCTGTTTGATATTGCAAGGTTCAGCTGCTGGGCTCATATTTCAAGCTGAAATTCAGGGAATTTTTTCTGAACTAGTAGAAATGTGCAGTACTGCTGCACATAATGTGCTCTCTGTCATGTGAACAGACAGCTTGAACATTACATGCCAACATATTTTGCAGTTACCTGGTGAAAAGCTGAAAAAATGGGGAGGAAGTAAATTATTATGCCTTGCCCATTTTATGATTAAGTCCTTACTGGTTGACCAGTTCTTTGGATAATGACACACTGATTTGAAAGCTATTTTTAAAAAAGCAAAGAGCATTATTGTTAAAAGAAGTTGACTGAACATGATTCTTGGTCAGAGCTCACCCCAGATGTTTGTGGCCATCTTCTCATAACTTCTCTGGTGTGCTTTTTCCTCTGGTATGGGGACAGGTTGAAGAGTTGAAGGAAACAGTGAAAGAAGAGTTCATGCCTTGGGTATCACAGTATCTGGTGATGAAGAGAGTCAGTATTGAGCCAAATTTTCACAGCTTATATTCAAACTTCCTTGACACGCTTAAGAATCCAGAGTTTAATAAAATGGTTCTGAATGAAACCTACAGAAATATCAAGGTGAGTAGTGCAAGTTTTCTAATACTTAGGTAGATTTAAAGATTTAAGAGGATTCTGTTCTCAGGCTATTTGCTTACTGTGTTGCTGATCTTCAAATATGGAATATCATTCAAACAATCTACTTGCTAGCTTACAATTGAACTAGCAGGTTACCTCTATAAATACTAGGGTTCTTCTGGTTTCAGTCAGGAATGTACCAGAGATTTAATTTAGATTGAAAAATCAGAGGGCAAATCTGCATTTGAATTCATCTATGTAGGTGGACTGTAAATTTGTGTGAGGCTTGCAAATTATAACCTAGGGGAATATTGCTTATGGTCTAGTTCTTTTGTGTGGGGAAAGTATAAAGATAAGAAAACCACATGTTCTGCTGTTTTGGTCAAGGAATAAAGAGGAAGGGGAGGGTTTAGAAAGTGGTGTGTGACAACCGGGATTCACTAGAGGGCGAAACTGATGTGAAGAGGAGGAGGAGGGAAAAGCAGTAGCCTGGAAGAGATGAGCAGATGAAAGGAGTTTGACAAGCAAGCACTATTTTTAAACCTGTTGGTGGAATTTCCTGACCACCGTGGGTTACGCTGTAGTGCAAAAGAATCTCCTGGCTCTTTAGAGCACAGCTGACCTTGCTCTGTTCAGCTGATGCTCTTCTGCAGCTAAGGAACAGAACTAGCAGCAGAATGCTGTGACATGATTGACATCTTGAAATAAGAATTGAATGGTTTCTCAAGAAGTGTAAACTGAAGCCTTCAGGTCTGTGGTGAAACATTAAGTGCAAGAATTGCCTTCACAAATTGTACTTTACTAACTGAGTAATAGTAACAGTCTTGACAGAGTAACTGTTAAGATCTGGAAAAGTGTAATCCTCTTTTTGATACTCTTAAAGAAAGGAATTTTGAAATTGCTACAGGGCAGATTTACAGGATGCTGTCTTGAAGGCTGCTCTTGATTATCTCTGTAATGTGACTGAAGCTCAGAATTTAGTGTCCTAAAATTTTAGGTCTTAAGTCAGATCAGCTGTTGGATTTGGTTCTGAGTTTGTGATTGTCTTCTAGTTGTTGCTCAAGTTGCTTTTTCTTCATTAGGTGCTACTGACATCAGATAAAGCTGCAGCCAACTTTTCAGACCGTTCCTTGTTAAAAAACCTTGGTCACTGGCTGGGAATGATTACGCTGGCTAAAAATAAGCCCATCTTGCACACGGTGAGTTTCTGTCTTTACAGATTTGTTTGGTGTGAGTTGGTGTGCTGTTATGCAGCAGTGTAGGGTATTTGGGAAACTGTCACTTTCCTGGTGCCTCTCTTGTGTGCCAAGTACAAAATATGATTCCGGAGTTGGTCATTTAACACTTCTACATTTTTTAATCAGAAAAATTAGTAGTTAAATTCTTGACAAAATAAGTGTAGTCATCCCATGTAAAAATGTGTATCTGTAAATCTTTGTTCAAAAAGTAACTGCTGCTTAGCAGTCTAAAATTCAAGGACAGGTTGTCCTGTGTAGGGACGGGAGTTGGACTCTCTGATCTTTGTCCGTTCCAACTCAGGACGTTCTGTGATTCTCTGACTCAACTTTACCAGTGTGTCCTATAAAGAAATACTGTGTAAGTGGAATCTTTGCAGTGTGCTTGCCTGTTTTTTTCCACCCTCTTCCGCTTTTCAGTTGCTGATTGTATTTTTCAGGATTTGGATGTGAAATCGCTACTACTGGAAGCCTACGTTAAGGGACAGCAGGAATTGCTTTATGTAGTGCCATTTGTTGCCAAAGTCTTAGAATCCAGTGTCAGGAGTGTGGTAAGTGACTGTGCTGACAGAGTTATTGCTCAAGTGGCAAAATAAGTCTTGCAGAAAGTAAGTCTTGCAGTAGCTTTTTTCATAAAGTGAAAAATGGTTTAATGTCATTCAGAGAAAGAGAAGGGAATGTAAGGTCTTGAAGTGGAGGAGTTCCATTTTGAGGAACGTACGTGGCCTGTGCGTTTTTGCAGTCTGAATAGGTGGTGTTAGCTGAACAGTGCTGTCGTATCCCTGAACAGAACTCTATTGAGAAATGGAAGGATGCCTTTGAAAAGGTTCTAGGATTTATTTATTCTTGCTTTTTTTTTTTTTTTAATTTCTCCCACCCCTTTTTGACCCTGATCAGCTCTTGTCTGTTCTGCTTGACATAGAGCTGATCTCTCAGAAGGACCAAGTCATTGTGTTTCCAGTTTAATGTTCAACTAGCACCTAGTACTTTCAAACAGAATACTCACTTCAACCCTAAATGAAGCTGTACAAACTTCTCCACAGCTGTATGCACACACAGGTGTTCATGTTTCAAAAATTTTCAGTTGTAAGTTATCCAAATTATTCAAGAAGTTTGTGTAATACTGCTCTCCTCTTTCTCTTTTAGGTCTTCAGGCCTCCAAACCCGTGGACAATGGCCATTATGAATGTTTTAGCTGAGCTGCATCAGGAACATGATCTAAAAGTAAACTTCTGTTTTTATTTCCTGTACCTACTGAGTGTGAGGTTTTCTTGACATACCAGTCAAGAAGGATGTTGTGAAGGACTAAATTTCACTTCTAGTTTCTTTAGCCTGGGGAAAATTGGGCATTGCTTAATTTGGCAGAACATGGATGAAACTCTTTTCCTGTGAGGTCAGCATGCAAGGTATTTGTCTAATCCTCAGTCGCTATCGAAGTCTCTAAAAGGCCTGGGGTTAGAATAGGAAGCTTGGGAGTCAAGTGGCCCAGTAAACGTTTCGGGTATTTTCTTTATGACATAACCTAAACTAGAATTGTTGTGCAGTTGAATCTGAAGTTTGAGATTGAGGTGCTCTGCAAGAATCTTGCACTAGACATCAATGAGCTGAAACCTGGAAGTCTCCTGAAAGACAAGGATCGTCTGAAAAACCTGGACGAACAGCTGTCTGCTCCAAAGAAGGATGTGAAGCAGCCAGAAGAGCTACCACCCATCACAACAACTAGTAAGTACATGTTGTATAGAATCCACAACCACACTGTAGAAGCTTAAATAAGACAGGTTACGCTATTATGAAAAAAACTGTGAATCTACACATGCTGTTGTAATATTGCTGAATCCTTGGGAGCGCTTGAATAGTTTTGTAATAGGAGTAGGTGTACAGAGTGTGGAGATGGGAAGGGAATGGAAATCATCCTGAGGACTAATTCTACATGTACTGTGTGTAGCACCCCCTTAGAAGGGAGTGAAGCAGGTTGTTCAATTAACAAAACATCAGATGTTCAACTGTGTCTGAAGAAACAGCTCTACTAAAATGTGCTGAAGCTAGTTTGGCACTAATCATTGGGAAAATGGAGAATAAAAATGGCTTGAAAAGTTTAGGAGGCTTCATGATCTAAGTTTTGCTTCTTGGTCACTTAAAAGAGAAGCACATACTTCTGTTAGAAGCATTTGCTTTTCAGTCATGGTTCAGTACAAACATCTTGTATTCCACAGCTGCTTCTACAACTCCAGCTACCAGCACCACTTGTACAGCCACAGTTCCTCCACAGCCCCAGTACAGTTATCATGACATCAACGTCTATTCTTTAGGAGGGTTGGCTCCACATATTACCTTAAATCCAACGGTAAGTTTTAGAGCTGATTTAGTTTGCTGAAAAAATGTTTGGCACCAGTTTTGCCACAGATCTCAGCTGGTCAGGCAGCGTTTTGTAAGTTATTGGAGTGTCACTTCTCAAAGTATTGGGGAGAATGAGTGCTAACAAATAATAAGAGAGCTTCAGGGGTGGTTAGTAGTTAATGTTAACTGATGATTTCAGATGGTCAAGTGATCTTTCACTGTGACATTTACATTAGTATCCAGTTCATTTCTGGCAATACATAACAGTTGAGATAGTTGCTATCGGAATGGAAGCTTAAGAGTAGCTTCCTTGTTCCTTATGACTAGTCAGTGACTTAGCTGTCAAGTTAGTCTTTGCATTATGCTCAACTGCAACTTTGGAAGAAAAATGGTTAGATATTGCCATTTAAGAATTATCAAACAGACATTGTGGTATCTGCATATGGAACACAGGAGTGCTGCACTGTAGGCGAGCTGTGACAGTACACTTAAAAGTCGATTGGAAAATGGGAATGCCTAGAGTAGATGGGATTCTAGTTTGCAATACTCTCACTTAACTTTCTAATCCTCCTCCAGATTCCGCTGTTTCAAGCCCACCCGCAGCTGAAGCAGTGTGTGCGGCAGGCGATAGAGCGAGCAGTGCAAGAGCTTGTCCATCCAGTGGTCGATCGGTCCATCAAGATTGCCATGACTACTTGTGAGCAGATAGTCAGGAAGGACTTTGCACTGGATTCTGAAGAGTCACGGATGCGTGTGGCCGCGCACCACATGATGCGGAACCTGACCGCTGGGATGGCCATGATTACCTGCAGGGAACCTTTGCTGATGAGCATAGCTACCAACTTGAAAAATAGTTTTGCTACTGCACTGAGGGTAAGATTCACATTGTCTGAAGCTTATTTCCAGTTTATGGGACTGTAGACATCCAACATTAGCAGATCAGTTCTCCACACTGTAGACTTGTTGATTTAATTACATGCCGTAATTAGTGTGGAGATGAATTCAGTGGGAAAAAAAAAGAAAAAAACAAACATGTTTGACATGAGCTGTTATTTCAGACCAGTCTTAAGCCTGCATGGTGAATCCTACTGTGTTGCACTAAAACTTCCTGACTGCCTTTTGATATTGCCCCAATGTTCTCTTCATGTTGATCCCATCACTTTGGAGTGCTTTATCTTTCTGTGGGTTTTGAGGTAGAAAAGCCAGAGTGGGGAAGGCTGAATTCTTTCTGAGACTTGCTGGTGATGTCTTGGATTGTCTCAGCAAGAATGTGTGTTTCAGGCAGATTTTATTTCATTGAGTGGTTAGCAGATATGGAGTTAAGATTTTTCTGTACAGCTTATTAATTCATTGGGTTTTCTAGAGGATATTTTCAAGTCTCTTAATGAAGAAAATTTGAGCTGCAGCACTAGCTTCCCATTCTTGGCTAAATGGAATACTGTTTGTGAACTGCTGGCCAGAACAGCAGCTGCTACCCAGAAGTCTCGCTGTGCTTACCATCAGTGACAGACACAAGAGCATGAGGATCTTGGAAAGATCAAGGCATTGCCATCCTTTCAGGGATTAAAAAAATTAAATGGACTGCATACCCCTTGCTTAAGGGCATGTCACTGTTTCACATCTGTCAGGGAGTGACAGTGCAAAGGCCCCTATTGCAAAGGGGTTGCCCTCTTGCATGGGAACTGGCTCAAGAGGCTGGGACTTAATGGTCTGAAGGGAGCACACAATGGTAGTAAGAATTGCATCTGCAGGTACGGGATGGGTGGTCTGTGGTGTAACTCCCACACCTCAAGCACTATTGACCCTTCCTTCACACAGAGAACTTCAAGTAACTTGATTGCTGAGATGAAGAGCAGGAAGGTATGCGAATGAATCTTGTTCCATCTATCTTAAGGATGGGAGTAAACAGTTTTAGTGTTGTTTTGTTAGTGTGAGCTGAGTCTTGACCACTGTTAGCACCTGTGCTGATTATGATTGAGTTTGGGTGTCGAGCTGGCAACTATAAGAGAAAGCACTTGTTCTGTCTGATAGGAGGGGCACAAGTACTCCTTTGATGTGCAGTCTTGTTGTGGTTCATCCGATGTGATGGCAGTTCAGATAGGGAGGTAGCTGGGGAAATGTCGGTTGTCTTTTGGGTGGTATGAGAAGGTCGAGATGTGACACATGAGTTATGGGGACAGAGTCGGCGTTACAGCTGTGTGTATCCACCAGGTATGATGTGCCACTGAAAAATTTGTGTAAGTGAAAGTAATTCGAGTTTTGTGGAAGACCGTGCTGTGTATGGTGCTGTTTGCAAAATGTCATAAATGCTATGAAAATGTAACGTAGTAGTCAAGTTGTTTTTATCCCTGAAGACATATGGCATTGATACAGGGCCAGCTGTAATCCAAGGAAGTTTTCTTAAGGGCTAATTACAGAAAACATTGTGTTGCAGAAAATGTGTTGTACAAGACATAAAAAAAGAAGTGTCTGGCTTATTGTATGAAGTGGGCTAACATGTAAGAATTTATTTTGAGAGAAGCAGTGTAGTTCTCAGGAATTAATGAAATAGGGGTAGATCTTAATGGACAAAGAAATCCAAGTAGATTGGACTGTTTGCCTTTATATGTGTATTCCATTTCCAGTGGGAGTTGCTGCTTTGCATCCTGAAAAATAAGTCCATCTGTCCAGGATTCTCTTAAAGCAGTGTTGAAGGAGGAAAGAAGAAAATCTGTACCAGAAAGGGAACCCACTGAAACAGGCTTAGGACTGTGATCCTGCATTGTTAGTGATGCACCTCTGTATCTTCTGATTACAGCCTAGGAAGCAGAAAAACTTCTAGGCTGTGCTGCAGGGCTTAGTTTTCCTGCATTAGCATCTGTTGTATGTGCATCAGTCTGAAGCAGGGCTTTATTTCTATGCCCTGGAGACAGGTTGGTGGAGAAGATGGAGAACCTCCTGCTGTTTTGTTCCTTGTTGAAAGCCTTTACTGTCGTCTTGCCTACATGTTTTATTCAAAGCTATGCAAAATTAAATTTATTATTGTATATTCCATGCAAAGAGAGTGCATTCCTAAGAGCATTCCTTTTTATTGCTGCTGTTCTGTATGGTCAATGGTGCAGATTTTGAGGCTAGTAATATACAAGGAAAATTTACAGCCTTCACTGATTATCGTGGTTTTCAATAGGCAGCCTCCCCACAACAGAGGGACATGATGGAGCAGGCGGCTGCCCAGCTAGCGCAGGATAACTGTGAGCTGGCGTGCTGCTTCATCCAGAAGACAGCTGTGGAAAAGGCAGGCCCTGAAATGGACAAGAGGCTCGCAACTGTAAGTATGGGACTCCTGTCTTTTAAAGGTATTAAATGTGCTCATATACACCCAGACTCAGTGTCTAAAATTCAATGTGGTGTTTGGGGCTTTTTTTCAGGAATTCGAGCTCAGAAAACATGCTAGACAAGAGGGTCGTCGGTACTGTGATCCTGTCGTGTTAACTTACCAGGCTGAGCGGATGCCAGAACAGATCAGGTTAAAGGTGAGGATATGGACTTAGCTGTGTTCTGATGCTGCTCTTTTCCCCCTCCTGATAATGAACAGTGGATGGTGCAGCTTCAGCTGAGCAATCCTGTATATTGTAAGTCTTGTCTAACAGTGTAACTGCTATTAGCTTCATTAGTAATGGAAACACTTGAATATGTTGTTCCAAAGTGAGTGTTCATATCATTTCATTAAATCTGTGAGGATGTTAAAACTCGTGTTTCTTCCTCTGTGCTGCTTTCACTGGAAAATCACTGGTCTATCTCATTGTCTTGTGTCCTTTATAATGTATTTCCTTGAAGGACATACCTTATGCTCTCAGCAGAGCATTATGCTTGTGCATCAGACATGCATGAACCCATATTCAGTTCCTCCTGTTTCTGGGAATGTGGGTTCCAGTTGTGAAGCAAAATCCTACTTGTTAGGAGCTGTAGCAGGAGAGACAGGACCACAATGTGGAGCAGATGAACGCTCGTTTTTGATGTTTAGGCCACTCTGCTTAATAATGTGACTGAGCAGCTACGTCTTGCACAAACTGCCCTCATTTCTGAACAATTAGGCTAATGCCTGTGTTTTTCATTGCAAAGGTTGGAGGTGTGGACCCAAAACAGCTGGCTGTTTATGAAGAGTTTGCACGTAATGTCCCTGGCTTCTTGCCTACCAATGACTTAACTCAGCCTACAGGATTCCTGGCTCAACCTATGAAGGTAGAGACTTCCAAATTAATCAGCTTGAGAGTGCTGTTGCCCTTTTGGTGAATGTTGCAGAACTTGTGTCCTTTCCTAGAAGACTAGTGAGAATCAGGCAGTTGTGTTGCTTGAGAATAGTGGTCGAAAGATGCGTTAGTTTTAAAGTCAAATTATTGGCAATGTAAGGCTTACACTGGTAAGGGTTGCAACCTAAATTGGGACAAGATCTGCAAATTATTATTACTACATGTAGTTTCAGTAGCAGTGAAATGTTTTATTCAAATCTCAGGTTACTTTTGGAGAAGATCATGGATGGTGAGAATGGATTTTGAGATTATGTGCAGGTTTTTGTTTGTGTACTTGGTCTTAAAGACTGCTAGAATTGTTTGCTAGTTATTTCTGCAGCTTAATTCACTCACATTTATTTAAAATGCCAGGATAACTGACCACAGTACTGTAGAGGTCCAAATTTTGGATGCTCTAATTTCCAAGGCAGAAGAGCCGATCACTATTTGAGTTTTGCAAACACAGTCCTTTAAAAAAATCACTCACTCCCGCTTTCTCCTAAGCAGCAAGCTTGGGCTACAGATGACGTAGCACAAATCTATGACAAATGTATGACAGAACTGGAGCAGCACCTGCAGTCCATCCCACACACCCTGGCCATGAATCCTCAAGCTCAAGCTTTGCGCAGCCTCTTGGAGGCTGTGGTAGTGGCTCGTAACTCCCGTGATGCTATTGCTGCGCTTGGGCTACTGCAGAAGGTGAGTGTCAACAACTCCTCTCCTGTAACAACTCGCCAAGAGTTTATTACTCATCTGGCTTGTGGATTGTCTTGTGGATGAGTCTGTCTTCATGCATCCCGTGGAACTTGCTTGGTGAACAATACTGAACAATTGCTGTCTTTGTTAAATTCAGTAAATAAAATTGTAAGAGGGCCATGGTGTTCATTTGGCGTCTGTACACACAGTGGCCAGGCTGCTGTGGGAAGCAGCAGGTACAGAATCCTGGGACTTGGGGGAGTTTTGTTCAGATGTGGCAAATTGAGAACTGTTTCGTGCTACAACAGCCTTCTATTTGGGCATAATTTGGAGGCTAAGAAGATATTTGAACTGCCTTTGTAGGTGGGTAGTATTGAGTATAGTGCTGGATTTATAGCAGCACACTTGTGTATTGTATTTTTGCAGTAACTGATAAATGAGCACATGTGGTGCATTAACCCCGGCCAATCCATCCAGCTGCTCGCTCTCTCATGTCTCTCACAGGACAGGGGGAAAATAGAGGGAAGGCAAGATGACTTGTTCATTGAGATTATGGCAGTTTAGTAGGGAAAGCAAAAGCTGTGTCAACAAAGGAAAAACATAATTTGATTTACAGAAGCTGCAGCACAAACTAATACGGTCTTTCATACTACTTGGTGCTTATATAAAGCCACTGGAGCATAGAGAGACCGTAGGCTTGTTTGTGGTAGGACAGCTGTGTACAGTGAAGGTGTAGATGCTGTAGAAGCTGGTAAAATCTCACCTAGCCTTATCCAAATGGTCAGCACAATGGCTAAATTGGTTTTTTGCATGTCTGCTGAATCTTCTGGTGCTAACTCTTGCTGATCTAATTTGCAGAAGATTTGGAAAAGGACCCGTTTTATCCTCTGCTAACAGGTTGCATCTGTTCTAGGCTGTAGAGGGTTTACTGGATGCCACCAGCGGGGCAGATGCCGACCTCCTGCTTCGCTATCGTGAGTGTCATCTGCTTGTGCTGAAGGCTCTGCAGGACGGCCGCGCATATGGATCTCCGTGGTGTAATAAACAGATTACTAGGTCAGTTAGGAGACAATAGGAACACTGGTGTAGCTTTCATCATCTTTTGGGAGCTACTGTGTTAATTTGAATCACTTGCCTGTTAGTATTTTCTATTGCTGCCATTTGATGAAAAATAACTCGTTTTTTTGTCAGAAGTGACTAGATCTTCTGATAATGGTGCTTTATCCTAGAACATGATAGGAATCTTAAATGTAATTAAGCATTAGAGATGCTCTGTAATTTTTTCCCCTTGTTCTATAGAGAATGTCTCTATACTGTCACAGACTGTGACATGGCATATGCTCATAGCAGAAGCACCCCCAGAAGAGAGGCTTCGTACACTGAATAAACTGAAGCTGTTGAAGGGTTGTTGTGACCAGTTGTGCGGGGTGACAAATGCTTGAGGCTGACTGTTCTGAGCTCAAAACGTTGCCTTAGAGAACGCTCTAGAAGAGGCTTTTTTTGGAGCAGAGTCATTGAATCACAGTGAATGGTGTGGTTTCTGAAGCATTAGAATTGAGTTGCTTGGCTTATACTGTGGTGCTGAAGTACAGTTTTTAAAAGAAGTCTAATTCTTCAGGTGCCTGATTGAATGCAGAGATGAGTACAAGTACAACGTGGAAGCTGTGGAGCTGCTAATCCGCAATCACCTTGTTAACATGCAGCAGTATGACCTTCACTTGGCTCAGGTAAAGCCAACTTGCTCTTTTGGAGGAGAAGAGTTCTGATCAGTTTGTTGTAAGATAATGGCTGAGCTTTAATTGCCTTTTTCCTGTTGACAGTCAATGGAGAATGGTTTGAACTACATGGCTGTGGCATTTGCCATGCAGTTGGTCAAGATCCTGTTGGTGGATGAGAGAAGTGTCGCCCACGTAACAGAGGCAGATTTGTTTCACACCATTGAGACGCTCATGAGGATTAATGCTCATTCCAGAGGAAACGCTCCAGAAGGGTGAGATTGAAATACTGTGCAATACGTGACTTCTCCTGTGCTAATTTATTTGAAATGTTATATAAGCAACATCTCAGGTCATTCAATCATACAGCTTTAAACTTTCTTTGGG
Organism: Columba livia; assembly: GCF_036013475.1. Lineage (NCBI taxonomy): Eukaryota > Metazoa > Chordata > Aves > Columbiformes > Columbidae > Columba > Columba livia. The sequence continues at coordinate 11,861,272 of NC_088614.1, forward strand.
GTTGCAATCCTGTGTTAGTTTAAACTGTCACTCTAATGTAATTATGTTGATTTTATGTCAAAATAGAGGCAGCTGCAGCATGATGTCAAACTGAATGCTTGAGCAGGAAAATCTATGTGTTGTGCTCAAAAATACTGTGGTAATGTGAGAAACTTGCTTGAATTCCTGCTTTATCACAAATGTAGCCAATATTCTTACCTACTTAAATATCTAGGTGTTAATATGGTTATTTGTTAATCACAAGCAGTTCATCAAATTAGATGATCCTTCTTGTTTCTTTAGACAATTTTCTGTTTAGAATCTACAGAACAATCATCTGCCAATCTCATGTGGCTTGTGGCAGCAGATAATTATGCAGCAAATCTGGAAATACCTGTGGGACTTGCAGGCCTCCTGTTACTAAAGTGGAAGCAATTGCTGCTGGGTTTGAGAACAACATGGAATGGAGCTTGGAGAACTCTGGGTTGCTGAGAGAGCAGCCAGGAGCTGGCTGGTGGTGGCAGTGGCTGCCATCACCAGCACCACAACTGCTGGTGGGATGTCCCAAAACAAAGGTCCCTTTGTCTGCAGTTGGTGTGGGTTGACTGTCTTTGCTGTATGAATTGACTTTCACTGCAGCCAATTTGAGGGCCCCAGTCAGGCTGGTTTAGCAATGACATCTCATCATCTCTCGGTGCATTTTAGGCCTTCTGAAATCTGGAAAAGTGAAACTGTTTCCAGTACTTCTGGTGCTGGTTTAGCACACTGCTATATGAATTGGAGGGGAATTTCAAAGCTTGTATGATTTCAGTGTTTCTTCTTTCATCATAAATGCATCTGCTTTCGTGACTTATTTCTGCTGTTTCAATGAGGACTGGGAGATATGAAGATTTAGTATAAAAACTCATTTTTCTCTCAGCTATATTTGTCTGAGCTCCCAGTTCATGTGCCTTCCAGGGCAGGAGAAGTTCTAACCCAGCTCTTGCTCTGGTCTGTTGCATTAGGTTACCCCAGCTGATGGAAGTGGTCCGATCAAACTACGAAGCAATGATTGACCGTGCTCATGGAGGTCCCAATTTCATGATGCATTCAGGAATTTCCCAAGCCTCTGAGTATGATGATCCGCCAGGTCTGAGGGAGAAGGCGGAATACCTGCTGAGGGAGTGGGTGAACCTCTACCATTCAGCTGCCGCAGGCCGTGACAGTACCAAAGCATTCTCTGCGTTTGTTGGACAGGTAGAGCTTTTGGAAAGAAAGGTGCTTTTTATTCAACATCAGTAGGGTGTGATGCCCTGCATTTTAAAACAGTGTTATAACCCATGTTAGACATCCTTTTGAAACTTCCAGGTGTATGGCAGTTGACTATCAAAATTTTGTCTGATTTTAGTTGTAAAGTTCTGTAGAAACACCTACTCTTCACCAAATCATGTTCTTCAGATACTGTAGCAACAAGCTGTCAGTTCAGACCATGAGTTTTGTCATATATCTGGTGGGAAAAGAACTTCAGCTGAGAGCTGTTGGGAATAGTTCTGACAGACTTTGTCCAGTGAAGCTTGACTAGTGTTGCTCCTTCTGGGTAACAGTAAACGCTCTGAGAGCCTACAGAAGGGAATTGCTGATGGACAGAGATGCAGGTGAATTGTTCCAGACCATGTGAACAAGGGAATCCTTATCCTAACTAGAACCATTAGAGTGAGGAAAAACTGGAAACTTCATTAGCTGAAGTGGTGCCTAAATTTAAACAGCTTCCCACGTTTTGCTCCTGGGCACCTTACCAGGTGTGATGAGCAGCACACATCTGCCTTCCAGGTGTGAGTGAGAAGGGCGGTGCCCTCGGTAACCCAACCTGTGTGGTAACAAACTGCCTTTGTATGTGCTGTCATCTCCCTAAAACTGTTTTTGGCAACTCTTGGACTGTAGCTGCAAGGAAGCCCCTGGCTTAGTTCATTTGCATTGTGTTCTCTTTAAATTTCCATGTTAATACCATGGAAATGCTACAGGTTTTGCAGTTACTAATGCAAAAAAGTTCAAGCTACAACATGTGCATAAAGATCTTGACTGATGTAGTGATTTTTTTCATGTGACTTTAGTGGCCTCGTGTACTGGCTTGTAGCTGCTTTCTGTTGGTCTTCCACTGCATAACATCTTTTTTTGAATGTTCTAAATGGGTGTTGTGTTAAACTCACTTTTTAAATATGAAGTTTTACCTCTTTGTGCAACCTCACTCTTCTTATACTTTAAAGTGTATGTACTTATGAAGCACACTCCAGTATAGTGTACCTATAATACTCAGTGCACTTTAGACCTGCTTCACTTCATCACACTTGTTTCTTTACCTTTTGTACATAATTGATCAGATTTGAAATAGCAGTTGAAATATATGGAAGTACAGTGTTTAAATATTTTTTCTTACAGGCCTTAGCTATGGGTTTTAAAGGAGTGTTTTGTAGTAACTGCATTAAGCAAGGTTTTATGGCTGAACTTAAATGACCATAATTTTGGCTGCTTAAATTAAGTGCTGCTTCTGTGCCACTAGTCTTTAGGACAGGAAGGGCATAGAACTTTGAAGGCACATACGTTAATTCCTTATTTAAAAAAAAAAATAAAAAACCAGAAACAGTTTCTCCAGAAATACTAGAAGTTCTCCAAGAGTTGGCACCCATGCTGTTTCCATAGCTTCATGTCTCTGCAGGAGTTTAGAAGATGCTTTATGCAAAATCCAGAAGCTTCCTGCAGTGCAATTTCTTTCATTTTTATGGCTGTAATAATGTGGGTAACAAATAAAGAGGTCTCTTTATATATATATGTATTTATATAAATGTTATTAAGAAACAATAACAGCACCCCCTCCAAGGAAAAAAAACACCCAGTCTTCCTCTGCATGTTATGTTCATGTGAGGAAAAATCACTATCCAGAGGCAGGTTGCTTCTGCAGCATGTTTCTGCAAAATAGCGATGGTTCCTGAGCTGGTAGCTGAAGCTGCCATTCCCAGAGCTTGTGAGCTCCCAAACCGAACTGCTGCTGCCTCTTGCTGTCCCTCATGCACGGCTGAGTGCTGGAGGCAGAACTGATACTGGAACAGACTCCTCAGCTGTGCTGATGGTTGAAAAGAATGGGGACCAAAGGACTCTGTCTTCTCTAACATTGTGTTGCCACCCTCACGTCACCTTGACAATATTAACCTTAGCTAAGAGTAGCAGAGATAGCTTGCTGCCCATCTGTCTTGTGTGGTAAAATCAATGGTGCCAGGCAAGGTGGGTGCTTTGTAAATTATTGTTTGAAATAAGTTGTAAAATGAACTTCCTGTAGTTATGGTTCTGAGGGTTTGTTTTTTTTTTTTTTTTTCTTGGATAGATGCACCAGCAAGGAATCCTAAAAACAGACGACCTGATCACCCGCTTTTTCCGTCTTTGCACCGAAATGTGTGTTGAAATCAGCTATCGTGCTCAGGCTGAGCAACAGCACAATCCTGCTGCCAACCCCACTATGATTCGAGCCAAGTGCTACCACAATCTGGATGCCTTTGTGCGACTTATTGCACTGCTAGTGAAGCACTCTGGGGAGGCAACCAACACTGTTACAAAGATCAACCTTCTGAATAAGGTTGGGAACCTTTTCTGTAGTTACGGCATTCAAAGTGCGTGATCTGGTATAACTTTGCTGATAAATCTGAAACGTAGACCCTAATGGGGTTACTGCTAACTTATCAGATGGGGACTTCAACTAATTGGTCACTGAACTGATAAACTGTTGAGTGGAGCATCAAGATGTTAAGTGTTCACAAAGATTTCATATCAAACAAACTTGAAACTTCTGTGAGGGCCTCTTACAGTACTTGGTTTATGGTTACATGCTCTTGAGTAGTTAAGACCTTCCAACAGTGCCCAGTCAGTTGTTGTGACTGTGATCCCTGGGAAAGGAAGAGCAAAGTATGGTGGTTGGGAATTGCCGAGACAGATTATATCATTAATTTACGTAACTCTTCCCATAACTAGATTTTTTTATTATTATTCTTGCCAGTATCTGCTGATTTTATTTGTTTGCTGATGGTTAAAGTATTATCAATAGCCTGACTTGCAAAGTAATTCTTAGTGTCACCACTGAAATGTCTTGATCTCTTCAGGTTCTCGGTATTGTGGTTGGAGTTCTTCTGCAAGACCATGATGTTCGGCAGAGTGAGTTTCAGCAACTCCCTTACCATCGCATTTTCATCATGTTACTGTTGGAATTAAATGCTCCTGAGCATGTGCTGGAGACCATCAACTTCCAGACACTTACAGCTTTCTGGTATGTATTTGAGATTGGCCATAATGCTCCTCCTTTCCTGGCAGGATCAAGATTTTTCATCGGAAGGCTCTCTGACCATTCCTTTGTGGTGGCTTAGTCACATTTGGAGTAACTGGTTCTCCTGTAGTCTGTCCACTTGCTTGTTTTACAGACAATGACTGGTAAACCCCAAGATGCTAAAATGCCTTGCTTTTAGGGCTGTTTATGTTTTCCCTCAATGTTATGAAAAGCAGTCTTATTGCTGTGCACTTCTAACCTGCTCTAACTTTTCTTTCAGTAACACATTTCACATCCTGAGGCCTACAAAAGCTCCAGGTTTTGTTTATGCCTGGCTGGAACTCATCTCCCATCGGATATTTATTGCAAGAATGCTGGCACATACACCACAGCAGAAGGTGTGGCTGCAGTTTATCTCTTCTGAATTAAAAGGCTCACACAGATGCTTATCTGGTGTGGTGTTGTTTCATCTCTCGAAGTGCACTACTGGCATGGCTGTTCTGTTTTTGTTGTCTTCCATATTCACAGTAACCTAACTGCATGGAGGAGAGTCTGTGTCAATAAATGGTGGAATACAGGATGAACTGAATTTAACAAACATGCCTTTGTCAAACTCCAGAAGAGCTGTAGTCTAGACCAAAACCTGTAAATTCAGAATGGCTTGTTGAGTGTTGTGGGAACACCTGTAGCGCATGATGTGCGGCTCCGGTTCTTGCAGTGAGCTGTGCCGCACTCAGTGCTAGAGCTAGTAGTAGGACAAAGTTTCAGTCCACATTCATATAAAGACCAATCTAATTATAGTTTTGAACTTAAGATAATTGCTTTTCTTTGCGTGTTTTCCACCTGCTGTTTTTTTTTTCTTGACAGGGTTGGCCTATGTATGCCCAGTTACTGATTGATCTTTTCAAGTACTTGGCTCCTTTCCTTAGAAATGTGGAACTCACCAAACCTATGCAAATTCTTTACAAGGTAAAAAAAAAATGTCAGCTGATAGATGCCACTTCCAAATAAGCTATCTGAAAGTAGAGCTGTTGTGGTAGCAAAATAAGATTTACTTTTCTTTTACAATTTATTTCGTAGAGTTAAATGCAAATCTGGTAGGGGACAAACAGGTTGCCTTCCCAGATTAATTGATTCCTGTTAATGTTAACCACAGGACATAGAAGGATGCCTCTGCAAGATCTTGGGCACTTTCAACAGCCACTCCTCTTTTATATTAATTCTGCTTCACAGGGCACTCTGCGTGTGTTGCTGGTCTTATTGCATGATTTCCCAGAATTTCTTTGTGACTACCATTATGGGTTCTGTGACGTGATCCCACCTAACTGTATTCAGCTGAGGAATCTGATCTTGAGTGCCTTCCCACGAAACATGAGGCTTCCAGACCCTTTCACCCCCAATCTAAAGGTAGGACTTACTTTCATGAGTTGGGAATGCTAATGGGAAGCTTTAATGCTCCATATAATCTTCAATAATCTTCATCCCTTTTTTTTTTTTTTTGGCAGAAACTGGAGTTTTGGGCACAATTTTAACTGATACTTGAATTAATGCAACCATTCAAAAACTCAGCTTTTGCGTGGAACACGGAGGGCTTTTCTTTTTTCAGAGGGAGACTTGATGGCATCCCCAGATCTGTCTGGCATATACAGCACTGGGGCAAGGGCATCTATATCATTTTAGTGTCTTATTTCTCACTGAAAAACAGATACTTAAGCAGCCTTTGTGGCTTTGCTGTTTGAACATTCAGCCAACAGTTCTTGTCTCAGTTGTGTTCAGCTCACACTGAATTGTACAGCTTCTGCTCTGTAGGATCTGTGAACTGCAGTTCAGATAAGTAATTATTGAATAGCTGTGTATCCAAGCCCTATGCAATTGTAAATAATTTTTGATGAGAAACATGGATGCCACCCTTTCTTAATGAGATAAACGACCATTCTGAAGCAAGCCTCTTGAATAATGGGGGGGAACTTTGCAAAGCGTTGATGTGATCTAATTAAATCTTTGGGCATGTGCCAGCCTCCTAATGGTGGAAGGATTAGGGGTAAACTTTCTCACAGTGCTGAAGCATTGTCCTATTATTCTTGATTGCCTGAGCTTTGCAGGGTGATGGGAGTGAAACTGTGATACTCGTTCAGTTAGCCTTCTTGAGATTGAAGGTTGTTCTTGATTTATGTGGATGTTTGTACTTTTCTAAACTACCAAACTGTCTTGAGTGCCCATAAGGAGACTTCAAAGGCAGTGACTGAATTCCCCTATGGCTCTTGAGTTAGTTTATCCTCTGCTCTCAGTTCGAGTCAGTAGTCATCTATTGAGTTTGCGCATTAAAGACCAAGTTTCTTCTGAAATCTGCAAAAATCTAGTGTTTCCTTTTCATTGCTGGTAGGAAAAAGCAACAGAAGTAGTTGATGTGATATTGCTTACAGATCTGCTTTTGCAATTTGTTCCTTGTGGTTTAGCTGACTGGGTTTTCTCTCAACAGGTGGACATGTTAAGTGAGATTAATATTGCGCCACGAATACTCACGAATTTCACTGGAGTGATGCCACCTCAGTTCAAGAAAGATTTGGATTCCTATCTCAAAACCCGTTCTCCAGTCACCTTTTTGTCTGACTTGCGCAGCAACCTACAAGTGAGTGGCTGGTTTCTGAGGATGCTGAATTTAAGTAGTGTGGCACAAATGATATCCTTGGCTGAGTCACCCTCTTTTCTTGTAGGAATTCTGTTGGGGTGTAGCAAGTATGTGTTCCAAGCAGTAGAAAAGCCTCTGAAAATGTACACTTTGAATATTTCCTCTACCACTCTTTAGCAGGATGTTTAAGTCTGTGTGTTAAGGAGTTTCAGTCAGGTGGAATTTAAGGAAAGAGGAATGTAGACTTTCAATAGCCCTAAAATGATCTAATTTAAAAGCAGTTGGTTTTATCTACATGAGCTGCCAGATGCTCATGTAAGTGAATGTAGGGTTATCTAAAACTTCCAACTTTTTTGCTTCCATGTCTCTAGTGCACAACCTTGCAAAGCTTTAGGGAAGAATGTAGTCAGAGCTGATCGCATCAAGCTCGCTTTTTTTTCTGAAGTCTTGCGGCTTCCATCACATGACTCCAGCACTGTTTATCCATGTGCTATCTGAGATTCAACTGGTTTTATTTGTTGCAGGGTTTTTTAAATCTAGTTAAATTTTTACCCCAAATGGATTGTTATAGGAATGTATGGATCATGGTTCAGGAGTGGAAAAAAGCGGGGCGGGGGTTTGCAAATTAGCTAAAGCCTAGTTCAGAGTTGTTAGTCAACATTTCATACATCACATGGTTTGGCTTGCAACAGACTTCAGGACTGAAGTTGGACCTTCTCAGGATATGGCTCAGACTGGAGCATTCAGGCAGGTGCTGTGTGTTTCAGCCAGCCTCTGGCACTGCAGGTGAATTCAGGTTGCCTTTACCTGATTTTATTCTTTTAGGGAGTACAAAAATGGTTTGTTGGGTCTGTCAATGCTTTGCTGATGCTTTTTTAATAAATAAATAAATAAGTAAACCCGCTATATTATGAAGAGGTAAATGCCAAATTGAATTTGTGGATGTCTGACTGTGTTGTTGTCTGTATAATCAAGAAGATACTTGGATGCTGTTGTTGTACATGCTGTACCTTCAATTGCTGAAGGAATATAGAATGTTAATGGGTTTCCTATCTTTGCTATTAGGTATCAAATGAACCTGGCAACCGCTACAACATCCAGCTGATTAATGCACTGGTGCTCTACGTAGGTACTCAAGCTATTGCGCACATTCACAACAAAGGCAGCACACCCTCTATGAGCACCATCACCCACTCGGCTCACATGGACATCTTCCAGAATTTGGCAGTAGACCTGGACACTGAAGGTGGGCTGGAAACACTTCTAGTTCATGCGATATCAAATTAACGGTATATTGTCTGTGTGAGCAATGAGAAATGCAGAAAATCACCTCATGTAGCTGCTAGTGAATTCACAGTAAGTAACGCTATGTTAGAACACTAAACTCTGAATATAGGAGCAATATTAAAATCTGATGTTCAAGGTATTCAAATGAATAATAAGATAAGTGGAGTTCTTACTGCCTTGTCAGCTTGGATTGATAAAGATTTTTCATATTTTAAGCTGGTTTTGTTTCTTTATGCCTTCATAAGGTAGGCTCACAAACCTTCATCTTAAGCAAAACCAGTTGCTTCTTTACTCCTTTCTGTATGTTTGGAAGGGAAACCATATGGACTCACTGTTCCTCTTCTGCAGGCCGGTACCTTTTCTTGAACGCAATTGCCAATCAGCTGCGATACCCCAACAGCCACACTCACTACTTCAGCTGCACCATGTTGTACTTGTTTGCAGAGGCCAACACTGAGGCTATCCAGGAGCAGATCACCAGGTGAGACGGAAGGCATTTAACTTGCCAGCATTCACCTTTTTGCTCTCCTTCTTTGGGTATTTCTGATCTTTGAGTTCTTACTGTTTTTACTTTTGGATTTCAGGGTTCTCTTGGAACGACTAATTGTAAATAGGCCTCATCCCTGGGGTCTCCTTATTACTTTCATTGAGCTGATAAAAAACCCAGCGTTTAAGTTCTGGAACCATGAGTTTGTTCACTGTGCTCCAGAAATTGAGAAGTGAGTATAATTTAACCATAAAAATCACTAAAACAATATATCTGAAGCCAGGGCTGAGTCACACTCCGAGTTTTTGGTCCTTGATAGTGGAAGCACCGTTTGCTGACGTAGATGCGCCTAATGCTGTGTTGCTTCTGTGCTCAGGTTGTTCCAGTCGGTTGCACAGTGCTGCATGGGGCAGAAGCAGGCCCAGCAAGTCATGGAAGGGACTGGTGCCAGTTAGATGAGCTGCATCTTGTGCTGTAAGCGTGCCAGCCTGGAGATCCTCTTCCCATCGACTGACAGAAGACTCTGTAAGGCTCCTCCTGACCTTCCCAGCCCCCTTGATCGGGTAGACGCAACAGACCATGGGTTGAAAGTCTATGTTGGGCATGTTCCAAAGTTTGAAACAAATTTTTGACTTTTGGCCAAAATTCAGAAGATGCTGTGAATATCATTTTGAACTAGTGTAAATACAAGGAACAGAAACGTTTGTCTGGACTTTTGGGTTTGTGCAAATTGTGTAAAAGGCAGGTGGGTAACTGGTGCCTGTCCAGCTTGTAATAAAGGGGCAGCTGCTGATGCCAAGCACTTGTCTGGGGCAGACCTCCTTGTCCTGACATTCCCAGACTCCCAAAGAATATTGAAAAGCCAGTTATAATATTATGTAACTTATTTTTCGTTATGTGGATGGGGGACCTTTCAATCACTAAGTTGTTTTACAAAAAAAAAAAAAGGTGGATGTGTTTGGAATATGGAGTGAGGGAGGGGTTAAGGTTCAGTGTTGCTTTTCCCCCCACCCTCGTCAAATGCTGACAGACAGCAAGTGGAGCGGCAGGCAGAGAATGCCTCCTTTCTGTTGGAGAAGACACACCTCAGGCCCTCTGGGAGAGGGTCAGCTGTTTTTAGTAAAGAAAGCAGAGACCAGGCCTATAGCTTTTTTCTTTTTTGTTTTTTCTTGACACTTGTAAATTTTGGAAGGTAGGGGGTTAAATCTAGAGCTTTTCCCACCCCCCACCCTGTGACCACACAATATAAGTTTGTAAAAAAATACAAAAAAAAAAAAATCCAAAAGGAGAAAAAAAAAAACTTTAAAAACCCAAAGGACCAATACAGCCCATTTTGTAAGGATTTTGAATGTTTTGTAAAGTATTGGTCCATGTGTTGTATTTTGTAGCCTTTCTAGTTCTTGGGCTTTAGTTCTCCCACTTCTTGTATGTATGCATACTGTAGTTACACATTAAAGTCATGACATGCAGCACGTGCCACTGTGCTTATTCTCTCCAGTTCCATCCTGCCTGGCCAGTTGGTGTCTTTCAAAGTCTGTTCCACCCATCCAAAATCTGCAGTTTTCCAGTTTTGGCCACTGCCTATTGAGAGCAACTGAACTTGTTTTCTAGTGTGAGGTCAGAGGGGAGAACTATCATGGGTCTTGCTGTGAAATGCGAAAGGACAGTTGTGTGGAGAAAGAAATATCTTAGCTGCGAGTTTGTAAGTGGAATTTGAATCTGTGCTGGGAAGGAGCTGCAGCAGCGCAGGGATTCAGGGCACAGACAGCAGAGCAGCCACATTTCTCACCACTTGCACCCTGCTGCGGGTGAGATCACTTCAGCCAGGATCTGTGCAAGGGGTTGCTCATTAGCTGTCCTAAGGCTGGGTGGCTTTAGTGTTGCCAGCACTGCAAACTCCTGTAGCATATGCATTGTGACCTAGCAGACATTAGAAAATAGAGCTTCACTATTTTCTTTTTATGTAACAATACTAGTTTGGTAAAGCTGGTTGACTGCTGTTGTGTGGGTGCAGAGGTCAGGCCGTCCTGCTCAGGTTTAAGGGATTGTGTACCTGGCTGTGCATTTGCACAGGGCAGTAAGTAGCTCCAAGGGACCGCTGAGCCAACTGTGCCAGTGGACAGCAGCTCAAAGGGAATTCTCCATCCCTGACCTGTTTCTAGACAGTGTTTTTCAGTCACCTGGGTGCCAAGGAGTGGTCTTCTGCCAGTTCCTATGATTCCCTGGCACTTCGTTGTCAGGTCAGCAGTTGTGCTGAAACTGAGCCTTTTGAAGTCAGAATTTTTTGGTTCTGTTGTTTTGCAGCTCCAGCTTACTCTTCCTCCTGTATTGGGTTAGGATACAGAGAATTGTCAGCAACCAGTTTTTCTTTATCTAGTCCAGATGCCATGGGATTATTGATTTTTCTGCCATTTAACTCTAGCAAACCATATGCAGAGCTTATTGACTTGTCCTAACGACTCAAAGCACAAAGGTCTCTCTGATTCTGTACGTGGCTGGTTTCCTTTAGGCTTTAAGAACTTTTAGGCTGGTGTAAAGAGGGGGGTGGAAGGTGGACAGGACTCAGCCAAGATCCCAGTGACATGAGTTGGGCTGGTAGGATGGAGGAGGCCACTGCACTTCATCTGCTCTCTTGGCAGGGTAGGAACCTGCAGCTGGTACTGTCAGAGCAAATGGTGCTGGTGTCAGCTCCCCCAGCAGTATCAGTGTCTGTGCCAGCAGAGGCCCTGGGTGTAATGCATCTCATGTTTAAGAAATGAAGACCAAACTTTTGTAGTTTGAAATCTAGTATGCTGTAGGCAGAGAAGCACCAAGATGGCAGACTGTACTCTAAACAGGCACTGCATTACACCACTGTAAAAGTGGAATGAAAAAAAGCTGCCTTCCGTACTGTTAAATAGTGTGGCCCCCAGCAGGGCAGGCAGGGCTGCAGCTGACCTTTGTTGTTGTGAGTACAGTCTGGGTTCTGCTTGTTGGCAATACTTCTAACTGCAGCAGCAAAATTCTTCACTTAGATGGGGCTTTGCATCCTCTTGAAGTAGACAGCGCTGGCTGGGTTAAGAAATGTCATCTTTATTAAATATAGTTTGTCCTGCAAACCTCCAGGGTTTTGTCAAGCAAAAACTGCTGAGGGGAAAAATGTTAATGTAGCTAAACATGATGCAGGGCAATGGTTGAGTTCAGGGAAATATCTTACTATATTGAGCCTACATAAAAGGGATGGGTTTGTAGTCTTAAAACACTCAACATGTGTAGTCAAAGAGTTTAGTGTTGTCAGCATCTCCTCTGCCAGATGTTTACGCTGAACGTCTGTAAGAGCTACCAGCTGGACTGGGACAAGGAGCAGGTCTTGCCTTAAATTTCTGATGCTGAATGAGGGAATGCACTTGCTGTTCTGGCAGTGTATGTCTGCCTTCCTAAAACAGCCATTAGGAGGTCTGGGCTTTAAGTCCTCCAGTTGAAGGTGGCAGTTGTGCTCCAGAGCTCTCATTGTAAAATAAGGCCACCAAAACCCACTTTTGTGTTGTGGAAGATTATTTATGTAGAGGTAGCTAAAAAGCCACATGCCATTTGAGGGACAAGTGGGCTTGTATTCAATCATGCCACACGTTCTCGCTGCTGTAGCACAGGTGTCTGACCTTCCCTTCCTGCGCACAGTCCGGGCAGTTCATTCCCGAGGCAGCGAGGTTTCTAATGTACCAGCTCTAGCAGCTGATGCAAGATCCTTTTCTGTCCATAGCGCACATGCAAAGCTTGCTGCTCCCTTCGACTCAGTTTCTCATAAATCTCCTTGTTATTTAGCAAGTCCTGCTCTGCTTTCAAGTCTGACCCGTAGGACTCCAGGGTCAACAGCACACTGTCATAAAGGAGCTTCTTACAAGGGGTTTTAAGTCTGGAGAGAGACTCGTTAGAAAGGACAGTGTTTTCCTCTTCCTCGCTGTCATCTTCCCAGCCATCTTGTTCCTTATACTCCTTGAATTCTTCTTCTGACATGCACAGCACCTGTAATGATGCAGACAAAGAAACAAGTCACTGGTAGTAGGAGTACATTGGGTGTTCTTCTCTAGAGAAGGGCGGTCTTAGGGACACATGGTGAGGTGAGTTATTCCTCAGCTGGACTGAAGGTGAGAATAAAGCTGGCTTAAGAGACCTAATCACAAACAACTTGTGGGTTAGAGGAACATTCAAACAGCAAACCTGGGTGATGGAAACAGTCTTACAGGACATCTCATCTCATCTGCTGCCTACAAAGGTGCAGAGCTCTCTAGAACAGCAGAAGCCACAGCCAGTCCAGGCTGGTCTGTAAGTACATGTGGGTGGCTTGTTCAGGAAAGGATGACCAACAGTACTGGGAGCTGGGCAACTGCTTTTCCAGCAGGACTGTTAGTACCAAAATGCCTTTACATGCTTGTTTCCCCTTCATTGAACCATTTTGCACCTGTGCTCTTCCTTGTGAAGCTCTTCCCACTGAGCACTGCTTACCTTCAGGGTCACAAACAGCTCTTCCTCTGTTAGCACCTCATCCCAGCCAAGCACAAAGGCACCTTCCTCCCCCACCATCTCCAGCTGGCACAAGAAGTCCCACTGCTCTGAGACCAGCTGCTGCTGTGCTTCACTTCTGGCACCTGTTTTGAAGAACAGCAGAGCTGCAAACCCCACTCAGGTTGCAGTGGTTGATGGTGAATGGAGAGGGGCAAACAGGAGGCAGAAACCTGAGGTGTAGACCCAGCACCTGAAGTGCCTGTGGAACAAGTGTATTTTTCATGTCACCCTTCATCCCTGCTTCACCATATCCCTGTTTAACAGAGATTGCCCGCCCCCTCCTTTCCCAAAGTGGGTCTGGGTGCCACTCACGCTGCAGTGCTGCCTTGCGTACTGTCACCATCTGGATGTCGGCCGTGTCATTGGTGTTGCCCGGGTACGGCTCTGCAAAGCCGTACATGTGTAGGAGCTGCCAGTTGGCCATCTGCCCGTATGTGTTGAAAATCTCTTGCCCTTTGGTGACGGGCTGTGTTGTGACCATCCGTAAACATTGCTGCAAGAAGGGAGAGAGAGGCTCTTAGAACTGCAGTCATCTACCATGCTCAGAAACAAGGTGTTTCAGAGGCTCAGATGACCTAAGCTCTTCCTAGCTAAAGCCAGGCCTACAGCAGAGTAGTATGCTGAGCAAAATAGCTTCAGCTGAAGGAGGTGCAGGCCAGGGTGGGTGGCAGGTGAGCAGAGCTGCCTGGGGTGCAGCGCTGGCCTTGCCGTGGCACTGCTCCCACCAGCCCTGCCGCGCAGAGGAACCGGAGCGGGACGAGCCTGGCACAGCGGCTGTGCACTCACGGGAGAGTATTCCAGGTTGGCGTTGTGGTTGGCCACGTGGTTCAAAATATCTGCTACAGGCACCATCATGGGAGGATTGGGCCCCTTCTCATCTTCATCTTCCTCCTCCAAAGGTTCCTGGAAGCTAAGAGAAGGAAGATAAAGCCAAGCCAGTTTTATACCTTTCAGTACATGGCAAACTTCACCTTATACTTACATTCTTGTGCAACTGCAACCTTTTAAGTACCACAGCCCATAATCTTTCCTGTGATCCTACTACTTGTCTTTGCTCCTTATCGGAGCAAAGCCCTTGCTTCTCACCTGTAGGCCATGACAAATGCCACCAACTCCTTGTACAACTCCAGTGTATGCCGTTTGGGGTCAAAGATGTTGGGGTGGGACTCCATGAAGGGCAGGATGATGGAGCTATACTCCAGGTGGATGTTGGCCAGGTCTTTGTCCACAGCTTCTGGGATGCCTGTGCCCTGCAGGAGCCTTGTTCGCTCCTCTTTAGGCCTGTTGTGAGAAAAACAGCACATTTATCTTCATCTGCCCCAGGAGCAGGGTCTATAAACTCCTTCCTTCAAAACCTCCACTTTCTGGTGCTCTGCAGATTCCTGCTTTCTCGTTATGCCTGGGACGGTCCCTCGGTTACTGCCATTGACAGGGCTAGGACAGAGGGACGCAGTTGGCAGCACGACCACGTCCACTCCCAGGGCTCTCGCTTGGCAGCCCCTGGACTGCGCCTGCCCTCAGCTGTCACATCAGGCCCCCCCACAGACCCACTTGGCTTCGCTTTACCAGAACATGGGGTGATCCAGGCTCCTGAAGTTCTGCCAGAGAGAGAAATACGGCTGCCAGGGGGAGTTGCTGGCTGTGTACTCGTGCAGCAGGGCCAGCAGGAGCGGCACCCAGCCAGACTGGCTCTGCAGGGCCTCCTGGCCTGAGGAACCAGAGATGATGGAGAAAAACGTAAGTTGATCTGAGGTTGTAGTCTTTTCCTCTGAGAACAAGTCTTCCAAGAATGAAGCTACTGCAGGCCTCATCACCTGTCTTCAGCCTGGGGGGAAGTTCTGCTTTAATTCCTGTTTGTCTTGGGTTTGTCCTGAGCTGAAGCAGAACCCCCACACCCATGGCCTTGCTGTCCTCCCACCCAGGCTCTGTGTCCCTCTAGCAAGAAGGGCCTGAGCTTTGAGGAAAGCACCCTCCTAGGGGTGGCTGTCACTTAAAGATCAGAGATGGGCTTTCCTCTCTGCTCACAGGGCGCTAGGCTCCCTTAGTAAGTAATGGGGACGCAGAGGTTCCCTGCTCCAGCACCCCCAGCCTTCCTCCCAGACCCCCTGTCGGGAGCAAGCAGCGGCAGAGCAGCCCCGCAGCCCCGAGGCGGTGCTCACCTTCCCGCAGGAGCGCCTGGATAGAGCAGGTGTGCTGGGAGAGCAGCGCGCTGCGCGGGACGGTGCACAGGACCTCTCCGGCCTCCAGCTCCTCGGCGGCCAGCATGCCGTACCCCGCCACCGCGCCCTCCCTGCTCAGCCGGACCTTGGGCGAGAGGGGAGCGGCCACCCGTGAGGGGACATGGGGAGGGGAGCCCGGGGGGCTCCGGCCCCGCCCGGCCCCGCCTCACCTTCGGGCTGAGCTCCACCCCGGCCCGCCCGCACCATGCCAGGAAGCCGGAGAGGGGGTCGGCGCTGCCTTTCCCCCGGGCGCTGCTCCCGGCAGCCGCCTGTGGGTGGAAGAAAACTCGGGGTGAAGCCCGGGGGGCGGGAGGGAACCGCGGGGCCGCTACCGGAGCGCTCCCCCTCGGGCCGGGGCCAGCTGTCCCCAGCCCCCCGGCTGCACTAGGGCGCTGATCCCGGCGCACACGGGCGGGGGCCCGGGGCCCCGGTGCCGGTCCGTGCCCCCCGTACCTTGCGCCTCTTGGGGGCCGACGCCATGGTGCTGCGAACACGTGGTCACCTACCACGTGGTCACCACCGGGCTCTTCCGGGTGTGCGGGAAGCTCCGCCCCCCTGCCGGCTGGGCTGACGGTGGCCGCGGAGGGACACAAAGAGCGAGAGGAAGAGGGGGAAACGCGCCGGGCGGGCCCGCCCTGCAGCCGCCCCTCTCGGGGGGTCTCTGAGAGATTTGGCGAGCCCGCAGGGCCCCGCACGTTGTCCCGCTGGTGCCGCGGTGGGGTGGGGCCCTTGCCGTCTGTCTGGGATACCCCCCCGACTGCTCTAGCAGGAGCCTGGATAGCTCAGCTGGTAGAGCATCAGACTTTTAATCTGAGGGTCCAGGGTTCAAGCCCCTGTTCAGGCGAAGGTTTTATCCTTTAGGAGCGAAGAAGGGGCTTCCCTGGGCTGGCTCCGTCCCTCTGACACCCACAGGGAACCGCTGCTCCAACCGCCCTGTGACCCAAGAGGGGGGAATGTGAAAGGAGGGAGAAGAGAAACAGGACGGAGCGGGCATAGGATGGACAGAACATGAGACATGGCAGAGCTGAGTGGAGGCAGCTCCAGGGCTGGCAAGAGAATTGGGTCGGAACTGGGGGCCGAGGGGTGGCCTCCTGCCCACACCCTCGGTTGGGGGTCAGAGCCTCTCTGGAGGTGGGCAACGTCTTTGGCCTGTGCCAGGCCCTCCTTCACCTTGCATGTTCCCCACCCCTGCCCTTATTCCTCTGTGCCTCACAGGAGCAACATTTTGGAGCCCATCCAGGCAGAGGCTGAAACCCTGGGGGGACCCCGCACTCCCACAGACCTCACTCCCCCAGAAGGGGCCGTGGTGGTGGCTGCTTTCCCTCTCCACGGGGACAGGGATGTGACCGGGGACACCAACCAGGCAGGGCAAAAACAGCCCTGGGCAGGGAACCCCCCCTCCGATACACCCCGCGCCCATTGCACGTCCCCAAAACAGCCCCCCGGCCCCCTTGGCTCGGGCAGACGCTCCCGTGCAGCCACCCCCGGTGCCCCGGCCTCTGCAGGACTGGAGGACAGGGGTGTGTTTGCAACGAGACGTGGCACCCGCGTCAACCCACGAGCTTATTTTATTATTGAACCGACGAACTTCGTTTCCCAGCGGCTCCGATCCCTTCCACGCGCGTGTGCCGCACAGCTTCGGCCCACGCCTCCGTCGTCATTCATTTCTTGCCAGCAAGAAAACAAAGAGATAATAAATAGGAAGCTTATTTGCGGGGGAGGCGCAGGGGACAGCCGCGGGTCACACGCGGTGCCTGGTCCCGGCCGGGGGGGACGGCGGGGGGGCTGCAGGCAGACAAGCGATTGCCACACGGCCACCGCGGGCAGGACAGCCTGGGGCCATGGGCGCTGTGGGGAAACCGCCGTCCCTGGACGGGGTGGGGGGGGATATAGCAATCTCTATTTAATTACATTAAAATAGACTATTTTTAAAAATTATTTCTAGTAGTTAAAAAAAATGCATCACGGTCCATCCAACCCTGGCGGGGCCGTGAGCTGCCCCAGCAGCCCCAGGGTTTGGGGACACACCGGTGGGTGTGGGGATAGACCCCAACCCACCTCACCCCGGCCCCGGGCAGTCCCATCCTGGGGGTCTGCCCCAGCCCGGTCCCCTGGCACCGCAGCGGGTGTCCAGGGTGGGTGCTGGCAGGGTGGCCACCACGGGTGACAAAGCAGAGTCACTGTGTCCCCTGCCAACCCCATAGCCACTGCTCCATGGGGCACAGGCAGGACCAAAGCAGGGAGCGGGTGTCGTCCCGCACCCATGCCCCAGGGCTTAAATGACATGGCAGCAGTTGAACTGCCCCAGGGAGAGGAGACTCTCCTTGGAGCTGGGCCGGATTTTGAAGGCCAGGGCTTTCTCGCAGAGCGGGAACTGCAGGAGCCTGTCCCGCAGGCTGCCCCCCTTGCTCTTGCCTGGGTCCAGCTTGATGACATTCTCTGCAACCCCCTCAATGCCCCCCAGGCCCAAGTTCTCCACTGACCGCCGGGCTGGGCTGGTGGGTGATGTGGGCCCTGGGGACTTGCCCATGGGACCTGGGAGGGTGGCGGGGGTTGTCTGTGTCCCCTGTGCCCAAGGGACCCCAGCAGGGCTGCTCTGGGGTGGCGGGGTGGCGGCTCTCTCCCTGGGGGGCTCTGCCAAGGACCCCCCCAGCTCCATGTTCTCCCTCGTCCTGGGGACCTCAGCTCCATCCTCCCGTGCCACCAGGGGACCCCGACCCGCACTCGCTCCCTTCCCAGCCCAGGCTGCGCCCAGGCGCCCACCCCGGCCCCCCAGCTCGGGCCCCGGCCCCCAGACCTCCCCGCGGCCAGGCGGGCGGTGGGCACGCAGGAAGGCTCGCATCTGCTCCTGGTTCAGCGAGCTGCTCTTCCTCTCCATGGTGCTCGGTCTCCCCTCCTCCTCCTCCTCATCCTCCTCTTCCTCTTCACAGATCTGCTGCAGGGCTGGGGTGCTCTTGGTGATGGTGGTGTCAACGGCAGGGACCTTCAGCAGGGTCCCAGGGGTTTGCCGGCCAACAAGGTCCGCTCCGGGGGGCAGCCGGGGACTCATGGTGAGGCCACCTGATGCTTCCGTGAAGGGCGAGAGGCCACCAGCGCTGCTTGCGGGGCCAAATGTGTCTGATAAGTTGGTTCTGAGAAAGGGGAGGGATGGAGGTGTCAGCACCCAGCTTGGCACTGTGAGGGCTGTGGCGAGGAAGGGGACAGAGGACCGGCCAGGATCTTACACTGGGGAAGCTGGGCTGGCACAGGGAGGGCCATGGGATGGGGGACAGTGGGGGGCTCACCTGCTCTGCACCTCCTTGGCCAGGTTGTAGACGAGGCTGAGGCGGTGGCCCTGCTTCTCCTGCTTCTCCCGCAGCATCCTCTCCGCCAGCAGGAAATACGTGGCTGTGATGTGGTTGTAGCGGTCAGCCTCCAGCGCCCTGCGCGGCACCAAGGGATCCGCATCACTGCACGAGGGACACGCTCAGGGGGACCCCCAGAGCCCTTCACAGTGGCTTCCGCTTTGGCACCCCGCCCTGTCACTCACTCCTGGATGGTGTCCCGGTCCGCGATGTTCCCGCACGTCATGGCCTGGAGGATGATTTCGTGCTCCTCCTCGGACACGCGCTTGTGGGAGGTGAGGGGCAGCAGGCAGCGGCTGGCGGGGGACGGGTCCACCCCCTGCAGCCACGCGTGGCCCTCGATCTGCTCCAGGGAGGCTCGCTGCTTCGGGTCCCGCTGCAGCATCCTGGAGATGAGACTGATCGGGGGGAAAGGGGTGACGCTGCAGCACACAAACCCCAAACTCAGCAACTTTACCCCCCTTTCCCAGGGACAACCCCTGGGGACAAGGCTCCCACCCCCAGGGGCAGGAGTCGGGGCCGGCTGGCAGGGGGAGCAGTGCTTACTCCGTGCACTGTGCCGAGACGTGTGGGGGGACGGTGTAGCGACAGTCCATGATCATGGTGAGGGTCTCACTGTCGTTGGCCTCCTGGAAGGGGGGGTGGCCGCACACCAGCATGTAGAGGATGACCCCCAGGCTCCAGATGTCTGCAAGAAGCAGCAGCAGATCGAACCTGCCATGGCTCAGGTGAAAGCCTCAACCCCAGGGACCCCAGGGGGCCACCCACCAGCGCCGAGCCAGCAGAGAGCAGCGCTTGCTGGGATGCTCCCACATTCTGCCCCACGGACAGGGGGATCACAGCCCCACCAAGGTGGGGAAGGACCTTCCCCATCCCCACATCCAAGCAAGTCTCAAGGGGCTTCACCAAAATACTTGAAGTCTTATCCCCTTTCCCAGGTCAGCCCTGAGCGCCATCCCCTCCCCAGTCACCCACCCATTTAATGTCATTACTCTGCTTCCCAGTTACCAAACAGAGTCCAGCCAGAGCGGGATCACTGCCCTGCCCAGGGGACAGGGACAGAGCCAGGGGGATCTTCACCTGCTCCTCCTGCTGAGTACAAATCTGGAAAAGCGCTTTTTGAGGATGCTGAGCACACCCCAGGGCTCTCTGTTAATACCTTCAGCTTCTTAAGCTAAGTGCCTGCATTTGAAAATCTCTCATCTGTGCCGTTGTTCTCCTGTCATCTCCCTTTGCAGTGCCACCAGCTTATTTTTCTGCTGTCTCCACAAGCCATCCCCGTTTTCAGCTCTGGAACCGCCTCTCCCTGAGCCAACGCTGGGCTTTTTCCTTTAAGGGCTCGTGTTTTGTTCTGCTAAATCTTCCTGCCCTTAATTCCAGCAGAGCTGGCTCAGGTCCCGCTTTCTCTCCCACGTCCCCGCTGTCCCAGCAGAGTCTCTTGGTGCCCC
The DNA here is from genome assembly GCF_036013475.1 of Columba livia. Taxonomy (NCBI): domain Eukaryota; kingdom Metazoa; phylum Chordata; class Aves; order Columbiformes; family Columbidae; genus Columba; species Columba livia. The sequence goes on from NC_088614.1 coordinate 11,881,492, forward strand.
CAGCCTTGCTCCCTGTGCCCCGGGATGGTCTCCCCAGCCCCCTGCACCCTGGCCAGGGGAGGAAGGGTGCTGGGAGCCATGGAAAGGAAGCAGTTTTGAGCACGGGGATGGAGCAAAGGAAACTTTCGGAGCTCCTCCACCCAAACAGCAGCATCCTGAGCAAGTTTCCTTCCGGCATCACCCCCCCAAGTAATCGCTAGCACTGGCCTGCCAGCAGCTGCACCCTCACGCTGCTCCTCCTGAGCCCCAGTGGATGCCACACCAGGCCTGCAGCCTGCTTGGGCTTTTCCTCCTCCCTGGCATGAACCATTGACCTGCAGGATCTTGGCGGGTGCAGGGATGGTCACTGCGGGGAGAGCCACCCTGTGCCAGGGCACGGCTGGGCAGCTGAGCACCCAAGGGACGGGGTTCCTCCTCACAGGGACAGCAGTGCCACCGGGGCGCGGGGCATAAGGGGCCAAAAGTGAGGTGGTACCCGGCCAGCAGGGCCACGCTCCAGGCAAGGGCCACGTGGGAGGCACGTCCCCAGGGACGCACCCCACCGCCCTTACCGACAGCCGGGGCATCATACTCATCCCCAAGCAGGATCTCGGGCGCCGAGTAGGCCAGCGAGCCGCAGCTGGTGGTGAGCATCTTGCCGGGTTGGAAGCGGTTGCTGAAGCCGAAGTCAGTGAGCTTGACCACCTCCTGCTCCTGGAAGAAGACCACGTTCTCGGGCTTGAGGTCGCGGTGGACCACGTGGAGCTTGTGGCAGTAGGAGATGGCGTGGACGATCTGGGCAAAGTAGTGCTTGGCCCGCGCCTCGGTCAGCCCGCCCTCGTGCCGCATGATGTGGTCGAACATGTCCCCACCGTCACCCAGCTCCAGGATGAGGTAGAGCTTGGCGTGGGTGTCGATGACCTCGTAGAGGCGCACCACGTTGGGGTGCTGGACCAGCTTCATGCAGCGCACCTCCTGCAGGAGCTGCCCCGCCGCCTCCCCCGCCAGCTTGCTCTTGTCGATCACCTTGACGGCCACCCGCTGCCCGGTGAAGACGTGCCGCGCCAGCTTCACCACCGCAAAGTGGCCCTTGCCCAGCGTGTGCTCCAGGTCGTACAGCCCCGCGATCTTCCCCTCGCCGCAGCCCTGCGCCCCAGCCATGGCGGTGGTGTCAGGCAGCGACGGGCGTCGGGCGCTGTTGGCGGGGGAGCTGCTGATCAATGTGGGGTCTGGAGGATGGGGCACCCCCAAATACCACATCCCCCAGCACTCCTGACACAGGCCCCAAGCACTGCAAACACCAGGATCCCCAGGACATCACTGTCCCAAACACCCTGGGCACCCCTGACTCCTCACCTCCAGTCCCTAGACATCCCAATACTCCCGCTTCCACTCCTCAGCACCCTGGGGTACCCCAATACTGACACATCCAGGTCCCCAGCACCTAGCACCCCAAAACCCTCACCTTCAGTCTGCAGCACCCTGGATACCTCCATACCCCCATCCCCACTCCCCAGCACCCCTGGGCATCCTGATACCCCCAAATCCAGGTGTCCAGCACCATGGCACCCTGAGCACCCCAATACACTTACACCCAGGTCTCCAGCACCCTGGGCACCCCAATACCCTCACCTCCGCTCCCAAACATCTTGGGCACCCCAACGCCCCACCTCCAATCTCCCACCACCCTGGGGTCCCCCATACCCCTGCCTCCAGCTCCCCAGCACCCTTGTCACCCCCCATACTCCCACCTCCAGCACCCCTGGCACCCCCATATTGCCAGTCCCCAGGTAACCAGCACCCTGCTCACCCCCACACCCCGATCCCCCCTCCAGCCCCCGGGCAGCCCCGTGTCCCCGGAGCCCCCGCACTCACCGCCCGCCGCAGCTGGAGCCGCCGGGGCTGCGGCTGCCCGGGCGCGCCCGCCCCGCTGACGTCAGGGCGGCACCGGGCTCGCGCCTTAAAGGGCCCGGTGCGCGGGGGCTGAGCCCGGGGCGATGCTCATCGCACCTTCCGCAGCGGAGCCTTCGGGCGGGGGCTCAGCCTGGCTTACTAAAGCCCGATTGGGGCGCATTAGCGGTACTGAGTGAGGGCCAGCAATGAGCTAAATGAGCCGCCTGCCTACTGCGGCCAGTTCCAGGGAGAGAGGAAGAGCCCCGGTCTACGCTTTGCATCCATCCCCCGTGGGTGCCGCCATGGGACAGGCTCCCTCCTGCCCAGCTCACAGGCATCTCCATCACCTGCTCTCACCCTTGCTCAGGGCCAGGAGCACCGAGCTGGGGTCGCAGCCCCAGACCCGTGTTGTCATCCTCCCAGAGCCCCGTTGTCATGTGTAGCCCCCCCCGCCATGATCCCTCTTTTCCTGGAAGCAGCCCAGCAAGTGGCCGGCCGCCTCATTTAGCTCGTTACTGGCCGTGGGGATGCGCACAAAGCAGACGTAGCTCCTGCAGATTAAAAAGCTCTCAGCGCTGCCATCCTCGTTACCGCTAATGCCTTCCCAGAAATCCTCCGCCCGCAGCCCCGCAGGCTGCAAACAGGCCCTAATGAGCTGGGTTGTGGGCTCTGCTTGGGGGCTGGCGTGGGCTGGGGGCAGTGTGGACTGGGGACCCGATCCTCCCGGGGCTGGGGATGGAGGAACTGGGAGGATTGGACTGCCAAGCAGCTCTTGCCATGGGAATGGGGCTGGATGGGGCACCCAGCACCTGCCCAGGCTTCAGGAATGAGAGTGGAAATGGGAACAGGGGGGCTGCCAAACCTGCCTCTGACCCAAAATGGGTCTTCATCCAGACATGTGGGGTGCAGGGGGCAGCTGGGTGCTGTGCGCTGGGGGACCCACCCATGTGCTGAGTGCTTCCAGCAGCCACCTGCAGCTGGAAACTGAACCCCTCAGGTCTTGTCCCCACATTTCCTTGCAGGGCTGAAGCCACGTGAGGACACGGGTGTCTCCAGAAGCAGCCTGGCCAAGTGGCTGACCTGGGAGCGGGCAGCCTGCAGGCAGGTGGAGGGGGGTGCCAGCGGGAAGCAGAGGAGTTGGCAGCCCCTGGGTCACTGGGTATCTGGGCAATTCACCACCCTGGGTGTCCACCTGGGGATTCAGATGGGAAGGTGATTCCTTCCTGGCTTGTGTCGCTGGGATTTCTAGCAAACGACTCTCAGATCTGCTGCCATCAGTGCAGGATGGGACTGTGGAGGCCCCGTGAGCAGCATCTCCCACCGCAGGACCTTCTGGCCCTGGCTCCTCTTGGCAAAAAGCCCATGTGTGTTGGAGTTGTGTCCTTCTCCTGACGGGGAGCTGGGTGCTGCAGGTCCGTACCCTTGCAGCTGCCTGTTGTACACATGCCAACGCTGCTTTGAAGCTCTCTGCTGAAACGGCAGGAGCAGGCACGTGGTGTGCTGGGATGCTGCAGCCATAACACATCCCCTGCAGCCCTGGCTGGTGAGACACTGCAGAGCTGCCGCCTCCTCTAGTGCCCAGCCCTGTGACTGATGGGCTGAGGCCGCATCAGGCTGGCTGCAGCTCCCTTTGGTTTTGGAGTGGCTCTCAAAGGTCTAAACACTGAGAAGCTCAAGGAGCCACATATGATGGCTGTGAAATCCAGCATTAACGTTGTGGAGAACCGCGCAGCTGGTTCCTTCCTTCCCCCAGTGAAGTCGAGACCATGGGAGCTCCGAGAGCTCCCAGCTCTGGGCAGCTGCAGGTTTTCCAAAGGATAAATGAAGGAGAGATGCAGTTAGCAGAGGTGGGAGCCTAGGGAACCCGCAGACAGCAGGTGGTCAGGAGTTGGAGAACTTCTAGAGGCTCTGGACTGTGGATGCCTGCCTGGAGCTGTGGGTGGGCAATATTCCCTTTGAAAACTGGTAGAGAGCTCAGTGTACCTTGGGAGAGAAAGGAGCCTGTAGACCTGGTGTTTTTCTAGCTGGTAACTGGAAGATGTCCTCAGGGTGCGGATATTTGCGTACAGCTGGAAAGAGAAGCGGTCTGGAAGGGCGGTGGGGATCACTCCCAAGAAATAATGGAGTTTGGGGCTGGGGGGATCTGTTCCTCCCCGCAGCTGTGCGGGGTGCAGAGGGGGATACTGCCTCCCGTGCATCGCCCGATGGCTGCCTTGAAACAAAGAAATAAACTTAACAGCAGAGTCATTTATCCTGTTAAGCAGCGTTCCTTACTGACAGCGCTGGGAAGCTCTGGGGATCACCCTCCATAAGTTCTCCCAAGACTGGATGCTCTTGTGTTGCTTATATTCACATAATTATTACATATCCATTAGAATTTTTGAAAAATTTTACATGCAATACATCTATACTAAGAAATAACTTATGATGTTAGTTATAATTGTTTAGTTTCTCACTTACAATACATCTATTAATTATTAGTTACATATAAACTAAGCACTCTGCTTCTGAACAATGTATTACTTAATCTTCTGTCTCTTTCTTGTCATGTAGAAGGATGTAAAACTTGAAAAATACCCCTTCATTTTTGCAGGTGGTCAGAAAGCATTTGTCATGTCAATTGGCTAATGATGGATACGCCTTTTGTAACTCAGAGTTTACGTTAATTTAGCAGCTTTTCTTCAGCCTCTCCAGCCAAACAAAGCCCAGTTTCCAGAGAAGCCCACCTACCTGGTAGTTAGCAAAGTCATGTGGCTGCAGCACTTAATTAAAAGCCAATATAAATTCCAGTAAGGATGCGGGGAGGAGGACGTTGAGGCAGAGAGCGGTAGCGGCGCTCCCAGCGAGCCCGGTGGAGCAGCGACTGGCAAACCCCCTTTCCGCTCGGAGAGGTCAGTGCTTACAGCGGGAAGGGACTGGGGGTGCTGGGGTGCGATACCCATGGCTGTAGTGCTCGCCAGCAAAGAGCCGGGCGGTTTTGTGGGGATGGGGAGGTGAGGAGAGCTCTGGGCTGCTGGAGCCAGGGCTGGAGCCCCAAGGCTGCCAAAGCAACAGTCATTGGGTTTTGTGGGTCTTGGCTGCTGGCAGTGACTGAGGATCCCCCTTCCAGCCCCTGTTCCCCAGCCTCACCCTGTGCTCAGCATTACAGCTTCATCTTCACCTTCCTCCCTTGTGCTGGATCCCCTCATGAGCAGGGAGGGGGGAACAAGGCCTGCTCTGGGGGCAGGTGAAAAACGCAGGCTGGTCCAACCAGGGGGGCACCTCGTGATCATGTACCCATGTACCAGGAAAGGGAACTTTGCATCCCAACGCTTCCCGCACAGAAGCCATGCGGCCAAGAGTTGGTGGGTTTTTCAGGTGACTGGGTGGCACGGAGGGGCCTGAGACCCCTAGGAGGGTCTTGGCTATGACATCCAGCCCATTGCTGCTGTCCTTAGGCAAATCCACATCCCCACCTGCTCTCTCTGCCAGCCCCTGCGTTACACTTTATTTTTTCAAAGCCCCACATTTGTTTATTGTGGCCAAACCCTGTGGTGTGGTTGCCAAAGGAGTTGTAGCAAAGGAGTTCATCCTTTCCCAGGGACTTTTGGGGAGATTTCTGTTCCAGCTGCAATATGCAGGAGGTCTCCCATGTTTCAACCATGTAATGTCGCTTGTTGTAAACTCACCCATAAGGCTGAGCATGGAAATGTGGCTCAAGGGCTGGTGGCTGAAGAGTGGGAAGAAAAGGTGGGACTAGGAGAAGCAGGTGTTAAGAGGAGCTAAGCAAGAAGCAGCGCTGTGCTGGACCCTGGGTGGTGCTTCCCTCAGCGCTGCCGTGGAAAATGGCACAGGATGGAGCTGCTGGTGGGTACACAGCTGCCTTGGTGGCAGTATGCGGGGACCTGGTGATGTCCCAGCACTGGCTGTTGTCTGCAAGGTCCTGGTCACACGCCCCAGCCCAGTTGCAGACCAGGCAGCAAATATTAGCTTGCGGTCTTTAAAACTAGCGGCACTTCCACATTCTGTGAGTGCAGGTGCCTGGCAGGAGGCGTGTTGGATGTTTCAGCCGCAGCCTGTGCACACACAGATGCGGAATGCACAGCACTGCAATGGCCTGGAGGTTCTGACAGCTGTGCATAGGGCAGGGAGACCCTGAACTGCTGCAAAAATGCTCATGTCTCAGTCCAACCTCTGCTGTTCAGCCTCCACAGCTTGATCACAAACGTGCCCACACACAGGGTGCTCCACAGCACATCTGCAGGGTCTGTGTGAAGCTCCCAGGCATGTGGTGCCCCAAGAAAGGCTCTCAAGTGCAAGAGAGCAAACAGCCTGGTGTGGTGGCTGCACTGGCACAGGCTGCCCCCTGCCAACGCCGTGCTGCTCGGGCCGTGATGCTGACCAGGAGCCCTCTGCACAGGTTGTCCCCCAGGACCATGCTGAACGTGCTGCTGCTGTGCTGCGGGCTGCTGCAGGGCATCCAGGCCATCCTCAGTGCTGACCTCAGCCGCAGCCACCTGCAGAAAGAGAATGGCAGGCTGGAGGGGATCGACAGAGCTCACTACTCCAGCCTGCTACAGAAAGTCAAGGAGATGTCTGCAGAGCCGGCGGGTGAGTCCTGTGGCCCCCTGTCCTCCTGCTGCCTTCCCACCAGCCCCTTGCTGATGTGGCCCCCAAAACAGAAGAGGGGACCCCACACCTGGGGTCAGATGCTGGGGATCCCCTCAAAGCAGCACAGCTTCTGTTGCTGTGGGAGCAGCCTCATCCTTCCCACTGCCCTGGCAGCCTGCAGGGAGTAGGGGGCTTTCATCTGGGGGTGGGAGGGAACACAGCCATGGGAAGCAGAATCAGAGCAGGTCGCCCCAGCAGTCTCCTCTCTCTGTATCTTGCAGGAGCTCTCCCCAGGTTGGGGTTTGAGCCAATGGCCCAGGACGTCCAAGAAGCCAATGGTGACCTTGTGCGGAGAGCCAGCACACTGGAACCACAGGTAACGCTCCCTCAGCTTTCTGACAGACACCCCCAAAGAGCAGGGTGGCCTCGGGCCACAGCAGCCTCTTCCGTGCCCCTGGAAGCCTCCACAGAGCAGGAGGCCACCGGGCAGCGCTGTGTCTTGCCTGGCTTGGACCCCAGTCCCTGTGTTGGGGCAGCAGGCATGGCACCAATCACTGAAGTCGAGGCTGCGCTTCAAAATAAATGTGTGCATAAAGGCCTTGAGATGTGATGGATGAGACAGTGATGCTTGCAGAGTGCCCATGGGGCTCAGCGGTGATTTCCAATCGTCTGGGCCCCAAGTTGAATGTGACAGAGCTTCCCACTGTTGGCAGCGGCAGGTTCCAGCAGCCACTCTTGGCTTTCTCACACACATTTGTTTCTGGTGTGGCGGCTCAGCACCAATCCTTTCCCTCGTCCTCCTCCTCCTCTCTCTCTTAGGCGACATCCGCAGAACTGCAAGCCGAAGGGCGAGAAGAGCGCGCCCCCCGCCGCTGCATCCGCCTCCTCGAGTCCTGCCTTGGCCAGCAGGTCCCCTGCTGTGACCCCTGCGCCACCTGCTACTGCCGCTTCTTCAACTCCGTTTGCTACTGCCGAAAACTCAGCACCGCTTCCTCCTGCGGCAAGAACTGACCCCCGTGCCGCGGGGCCGCCTGCTCCCTGCCCGCGCGCGCTGCCGCCTCCTCCGCAGCTCTAATAAACCAGCCGATAGCAAAACCTGTCAACGAGCAGGAAAGGTTGAATGTGTTTGGCTGGGATCTCAGGGGAGAGGGGTGGCAGCACGGTCAGGGTACCTGTGCCCAGGTGGGCACTGCGTCCACATGGCCAAGAGTCCAGGGCACCTCCACATCAAACAAGCAGCTCCTGGAGGGCCCTTCCTGGCTGGATGAGTGGTCTCCCAGCAGGAGGGGTACAGGTATCCCACCCAGCACAGAGCATCACCTCCTCTACCACTAACCCATGTGCCACTGGGGAGTAAAACGACGCTGTGAAAAGCCCTAAAAACCCACAGGTGGGTGCCAGGGGAAAACCTCAAGCCTAGTGCACAGGTGAAGAGATGGCTGAGGGGGTTTCAGCCTGTTCCCTGGAAATGGAGGAGGTCGCATGGGGGAGTGCGGCGGGGACGGTGGCCCCGGGCCTGCCGTCCCCGCTGCTGTTGGCCACCACCATCCTGCTCTCCACCACCATCTCCTCAGGCTTTTCTTGGGTTCCAGTATAAGATAGGGAATGACCTATTAGAGAGCAGTGTAGGGGAAGGGGGCCTGGGTGTCCCGGGGGACAGCAGGGTGGCCATGAGCCAGCACTGGGCCCTTGTGGCCAGGAAGGCCAATGGTACCTGGGGTGGGTTAGAAGGGGGTGGTCAGTAGGTCAGAGAGGTTCTCCTGCCCCTCTGCTCTGCCCTGGGGAGACCACACCTGGAATATTGTGTCCAGTTCTGAGCCCCCAGTTCCAGCAGGACAGGGAACTGCTGGAGAGAGTCCAGCGCAGGACAACAAGGATGCTGAAGGGAGTGGAGCATCTCCCGTGTGAGGAAAGGCTGAGGGAGCTGGGGCTCTGGAGCTGGACAAGAGGAGACTGAGGGCTGAGCTCATTAATGTTTATAAATACATAAAGGGTGTCAGGAGGATGGAGCCAGGCTCTTCTGGGTGACAACCGATGATAGGACAAGGGGCAATAGGTAACAACTGGAACACAGGAACAACTGGAACACAGGAGGTTCCACTCAAAGATGAGAAGAAACTTCTTCACGGTGAGGGTGGTGGAGCACTGGCCCGGCTGCCCAGGGGGGTTGTGGAGTCTCCTTCTCTGCAGACATTCCAACCCGCCTGGACACCTTCCTGTGTAACCTCATCACAGAATCACAGAATGTCAGGGATTGGAAGGGACCTCGAAAGATCATCTAGTCCAATCCCCCCACCAGAAACACCTATCCACCTCATTATGTCCTCATAAAAGGCTATGAGGTTGGTCAAGCACGACTTCCCCTTGGAGAAGCCATGCTGACTGCCCCTAATGACCCTCTTATCCTTGATATGCCTTGAGATGGCACCAACAATAAGTTGTTCCATCAGTGTGGGTGTTCCTGCTCCGGCGGGGGACTGGACCGGATGATCTCCGGAGGTCCCTTCCGAACCCCGACATTCTGCGACTCCGCGACTCTCTGACTCCTGTGAAGGAGGGCGGGGTGACGCGCGCGCTGCGTCATCACGTACGAGCCGTGCGCGGGTCACGTGAGGCGCTGGGGGTGGGTCCGGGGGAGGGGGGGGGGATAGGTCTCTCGCCTGGTCGCCATGTCGTCTTTCCCCGAGCTATATTTTAACGTGGACAATGGCTACCTGGAAGGGCTGGTGCGCGGCTTTAAGGCTGGGGTGCTCCGGCAAGGGGACTACGTGAACCTGGTGCAGTGTGAGAGCCTGGAGGGTGAGTGGCGGTGGCGCTGCGAGGCGGGCGGGGGGCACCCCCCGTGCGGAGGGGGAGGCCCGGCCGGTTCGCTGAGGGGAAAGCCCGGCTGGGGTGAGGGTGGAAGGCCGGTGGGGAGGTGCGGGGCTGCGTGGCAGTGGGAAAAGGCCCCACAGCGGTGTTTTTAAGGCGTTATCCCCTCTTCACTGTTTGGCTGAGCAGGCCCTTGGTCCTTCCCCCCCGGCTGCTCTCCCTGAGCTCAGCTGACTCGGTTTCCCGTGTGATTGCAACAGCTGATGCGGCGGTTTGAGGAAGCTTAAGCTCCCGGTGACTTTGGGGTGGCCACGTAGCTCTGGTGCGTGTCTAGTGGTTGCTGGGAGTCTGGCTGGTTTGTCAGGCTTTGCTGATGATTCTTCTTCAGCGCTTTTGCTTCCTAAATGGCAGGCAGCACAGGAAGCCTTTTTAAATCCAGAAGTAAGATTATTGGGGTAACTTAATCCTTGATACCCAGGATCAGTTTTTCAAGAGATTAGTTTGTGCAGGGAAATACCTACTGTTATTGAAGGATAGCTATGGAAAAAATTCTGGTGCAGATGTTAATAAGTTCACTGGTGAACTACCCTCCCCTTGTAATCTTGAGGTCTCTTTTGAGGCTAATTCCAACTTCCAGCCATTGTCTCTTTTCTAGATCAGTGTGTACAAACCTGGAGAGCTGTGAAGGTTTTGTGCAGTGATGCTCATTACCTGTGGTCAGCTCATCATCTTAATTAGACCATGCTAAACTATTCCTGTGTATCAGTGACCTTCTTAGCAGTTTTCATTCCTTGGTGTCCAGAACCTGGATCACAAATCACAAAGATCAGAACCAGGTCTCTGTTGAAATAGATGAGAAACATACCTCTCCAAAGAGACTGGTTGTTTTGGTCAATGGAACTATAACCATTGGATCATTCTTTATTCTGAAAATACTAGTTAAGAATCAGCTTTATCGAACATCATCGCTGAGGAATTTAAATTAAATTGAGTGTCTAGAGGGATCCTTGGCCAGCTGAACCCTGGATGCAAGTTACCTGGAGCTGCTCACACAAATGTTAAACAACAGAATGGGAACAGAATGTTGTCATGTGCCTCAGTCTCTGCCTTAAAAGTACCCAGGATATTTTTGCTTTGGAGAGGAGCCCCCTTTCAGCTGGACATTTTTGCAGCTCTCTCCTTGCAGCAGTCTCTGTCGTTCTTGCTGTGGAGCCCAGGGCCTGAAGGAGGGCAATGGGAGGTATTCCTGTTCTCTGGCTATTCAGAATTCTCAGCATGCTTTAAACTATCACTTTATCACCTTCCCTGCAGATAATTTCCTCTTTGGAGTCTTTATGTGTTCATAGCTTCTCTTTTTTCACCCTTCCTTGCCTTCTCAGCCAAGTCACGTAAATGTAGGTCTCCCTCGGAATGGTGTTTTCTGCGTTTGGAATGAGTTTGTTTGGAGTTCCCATGTGTTTGTCTCAATATTATTACTGTCCCATCCCTGACAGCTCTCTGGTGGCTGCTGCTGCGCTCCTTGTCAGGCTCCATTCAGAGCTTGAAGGCAGTTCTGACTTCACTGCCAATCTCATCCCTCCTCCACTTGCCTTTCTGTACCTCTGTGCTCTTGCAGAAGGATTTTTCTTCAAAGGAATGTTGCTCTTGGCCACTTACACAGGGCTGTGGTCACACAATTTCTTTCATCTGTCCCTTTAGTTCTATTTTTCCCATTTCAGTGCCCATTTTCTGTGCTCCACAGACGTTTAACGTGCACTTTTTCTGTACCAGGTGCTTGTCTGCCCTAGGTCCGGTCAGTGGCTAGCTTTTTAGCAGCTGGAATAAGTACTTGGGTGTGAAATACTCATACATTCTTCTCTATAATTTCTGTTTTGTCTTTGCTGTTGCCTCTTGAGTGTGAGTGTGGCTCTGCAGTTAGTCCCAGTCCTGGAGCAAATTACCACCTTGGCTGTGGAGAAATCCTGAAGGACCAAGGCTGTTCCGGGGCTGGCCCTGAGAACCAGGTGTCTGGCTGGTCACTGGTATTGACATTGCTTGGAGGATGTTGTGCTTCAAGGTCTGAAATGCTGCTCCCTCTTGTGTGCTTGGATCTCTCTGGAAGCACAACCAAATTGACTTCTCTGTTTCAGGATTTAGACTCACCCCTTAGCGCTGCCAAAAGGAAGAGGTCAAGCTTTTCTGTGTGGTCCTCAGTTGTTTCTGCTTGTCTGATCTCAAAGGGGGCAGATTTGAGCTCTCACATCTTGATGAGTCAGAAATAGAGGCAAATAGGCTCTGTATGATCAGGCAGGCTGAGCTGGCTTTAAGAAGGGTCAGGAAAACATGACCAGCATGGAAGGGAGGGTGTGAGAGCTGTTTTGGTTTAAGGTTTTTCTTGAAACCCTCGGCAAGAATATGTTTAATCCTTTCTTTCAGCTCCGGAAGTCCTTTAGTTGTCTCTCAGGTCCTTGTGTGCTGTACCCCTGTGCTGGGTGTTGCTTGGAACCTACTTGACCCTCTCTGTTGTAGCCAATTCCTGCTTCTGACACAAGGTGTCAGTGAAGGACTTAGAGTTGCTTTCCTCTGTTGCAGTGGTGTAAGCATAGATCTATTCTTGAGTGGAGTCTGTCTTGGATAACCAAGTTTATGAATCACCCAGATTTCTGCTGTCAAAAGGATGGTGAGCCATCTCCGGCTTCAAAAAGCCACGGTAGCTTGTCAAAGGTCTGGTACCATCTCTGGAGAATAAAAAGCTGTTGATGCAGTTGGACAGTGGTGCTGCCTTTTAAGAAGCAGAGCTCAGTCTGAGACCGGAATGTAAGTTATCAGCAGGCCAGTGTGATAAAGGCGATTGGTAAGGTGAAATCCAGCAGCAGGACGTGTCACCTTCTAGCTGGGTAATGAGGCTGTGAAACAACCAGTGGGGAAGCGGCAGAGAGTTTGCTCAAATTTGTTAGTGTGGGCCATTGTTGGGGAGAGACTTCCAGACACTGCATGTTTCCACCACCACCTCTCTGTGTATGTTCCTGTTCTGTCTGTGCAGTTGGCTTGACTGGGGACTTGCACACCATATGGAACCAGTGGTGTGCATGTGGAGGTATGGGATCTGTCTGGTCTTCGGCTTAAGCTGTGTGTGAAACTAGTCTTATGCCCCCACAGGGGTCTGTCATGTTTTATTTGTGCATCTCAGCCTGCAGTTTAGCAGTCTGCTGTGGATTTGTCCTGTGAAAACTCTTAGGTTTTTGGTCTTCTGTCTCATTACGGCAGCTGGAGGGCACAGAGGTCTGCCTGGATGGTACCCTCACATGTGCAGAAGCTCTGTTTCCTGTCAAATGCATCTGTAGCGATACACAGTGAGCACTGAACTCTTGCTAAAGGGCTAGATGATATGGAATCAACCAAGACTGGACAGGTTGGTTGGTTGGTTTTTGAGTCTTGAAGAGTATTTCCAGGGTTGCTCTGCATAGTCCTTGCTGCCCAGAAAGGAAGTGCTGCTTTCAGTCAGCTCAGGAGTGGATTGATAAAGGGTTGCTGTCCTAAATGCCTCTTCAGTGTAAAGACATCCACTGCTCCCCCACTCTGTCCTCTTCCCTCTTTCTCCATGCAGAGAAGAGGTGATTAAATATATTGGAGTGTACTGAGCCCATGGCTGATCCACTTTGGGTGAAGTCTGTCTGTCTTCCTGTTGTCTCACCACAGGACAGCTGGACACACTGGAGCAATGACCTGGATGAGCAGAGCTGTGGGCTCTTGCCTCCAACAAGTGGGTGTTGGGGAGTGTGTCCTGTGTGCATCGGGCTTCTGCCGAGTTCAGTGTGTGCTTTTGCTTTCATGGTCCCAAGGATCTTTTTTTCTCCCCTCTTTGCTTTCTTGTGTTATGTACTGAGTGCTCTCCATATCTCCTTTCACTGAGAGAAGAGGGGAAGAGGCTGTGCTATCCTTCTCTCTTCCATTTTATCACTGTGGTGCTGGAATTCAGGCCCCAAAAGGCTGGAGCTGGCTTCTCTTTCAGCTTAACTGTGTGGGCAGTGCGTCCTCTCTTGCGTAGAGAAGTTGTGTTGCTATCAGAGCTACAGACTGCTTACAAGAGTGCTTTTGGCACCTTGGTCCATGGTGGAACTCATGGTATTCTCGTGGGTGTGGAGGGAATGGGATGGATCCTTTCCTATGCAGCTCCTTTGCTGTACAACTGAGCAAGGAGAAACCACTTGGTGATCCTCAAGCATGGTTGTGCTTTGATCCATCTTGAACTCTGAGAATGGTTCAGTCCAAACCCTGAACTTGATGGTGTGGAAGCCAAGCCATAATGTGGTAGGGATCTTTTGAAAGCATGAGGATGATGCTCTCTGTCTCCTGGCATCTTGGAGCCCTTTGTGGAAAGCTGACCCTTGCTTGCTGGGACTGTGCAGGAGGACTGGCCCTGTCCCCAGGAGCTGTCCCCAGATGAGGCAGAGTGTGTGGGAAGGGTGAGACCCGAGGAGGGTACAGACCATTCCTGTCCCACGAATGCTGGTGCTTGTGCCACAACAGAGCAGTAGTCAGAAGGCTGTCCTGCTGATCTTGGGACTTTGTCCTGTGTCCTCCAGTGTAACTGCTCGCTGGGGCTGGTTAATCAGCTGTCCTGTTAAAACAAGCTCAAGGAAATCACTATTTATTGGAAGAAAGATGGCACTTCCATGGCCTGCTAAATCATGGTGGCAAACAAACACTGTGGTCTCTGGCTTCCTGCAGGGTTCAACAGAGGCTCTTTGCTGTTTGTTCTGGCCTCCTTTACTGGGCAGAGACCTGCTTCATAGCTTCTCTGAGCTAAACTTCAAGCAGCAGCTGAGGTCAGTTTCTCAGCACTGGTGCAGCTTCAACCCTTGTTTGGGTCCTGCCCCTCATTAGAAGATGATGGTGTCTGGGTTTCCTGGCAGGTATTTCCACTTGGCAGCCTGTTGGTGCTTTCCTCTTGTTTTTCATCTGCTGTTGACTCCTGCAGTGTGAGACTGTTTTCTGCCTTGTTTCTCTTAGCTTCTGAATGATTTGTTGCCTCTCAAACAGCTGCACTAGGTGCTGAGACAATGTCCTGTTGGTTTATGTACTGGACCTCTCATGTTACAGCTGACTTAGTGTGGTCTGCTGATAGAGAAGAGAAAAAAGGGTATGTAGGGGTGAGGATGCATGCAGATTAGGAGAGGTTACCTCGCCTTCTGGAAGGATCAGTAGAGAGCTGTCTTTTTGAAGGCCTCCAAAGGAAGCAAGACCTGACCATCCTGGGTTCAAAGCTTTGAGAGGGGTGAGTTTAACCCCAGGAGGGACTGGGCTAGAAACACAGGCTGCTGTTTGGTACAGAGGACATCTCAAATAAACGTGAAGAGCTAGAGGTAAACCACTGGTGAGGAAAAGGGCCAGAGAAGACATTTCTCTGTGTCCAGCTTGATCCAGAGGAATTTGCTGCCTGACAGCAGGAGAGGTGACACATCACTGTGGTGGTGTGCAGCCACAGAAGGGGTCTTAAATTCTAAGGGGAATGATGGGTCTCTGTGTGCTTCTTGGGTGAGATTTCAGAGAAGCAGCTTCAGGAGTGTCTATGGTGGCTATAAACAGACCAAATGGATGACAACATACCGGTAATGGCTGCAGCCTTCTGAATGGAGATGTGGGCAATATAGCTGATCTGCAGACTGCTGTGTAATCCCTCAGCTGCTTTACTGCCTCAAGCCTGGGAGATGCCAAACAGTATTTTAGTTTTTATACATGCAGAGATGGCCCTGGGTGCTTTGGAGTGAGATGTTGGGATTACAGGGGTTAGTTGTGTGAAAACATCAGTTCAGCTTGGAAGTTGCAAAAGCTAATTCCATGCCTATGTGTGAGAAGACAAATCTGTCCTTGCCTGGAAGTGCTTGAGCCCTTAAACTTAATTCAAAGCTCTGCAATGTGGTTACAGGAGGATTCTGAGGAAGGAAGGGATGGAAGGATGAGCTGGTGAGGCCATGGGTCACTGTCTGAGTAGGGCTTAGAGGACAGGCTTTGACTGACAGATGTCTGAAAGACTAAGTAATGGTTTGATTCCTTGTTATGACAAAGCAAACTTGCAGGAGAGGATAGTATTATTGCTGTGGATCTGAAGTCCCTCAAGAAAATGTCATCTGAAATGTTGAGGTGTGGTGTTGGCACAGTGGTGCGTTGAATTAAGTTTTGGTTGTGTTTGTGCCTCATGTACAGCCAGCTGCATCCAAACCAGAGGGCCTGATCCGAGAGCTGAAAGGAGGTGGCTGTAAGTACATGTCATGATAATCTTGAGCACTACCCTACTTGAATGCTTAGCAGCAAAGGCTGTCGTTCTGAGAAGCTGTCATGTTCTTGCACAAGGCAGCTTTCTGGGAACTGTGACCTGGCCATAATTTACCAGCTTTTGTGGGGGAGGAGGGAGATCAAAAGCATTGTGGTAATTCAAGTCCTTCCTTGCCAAATGCTGGCTCAGTGTGCTTCTTAAAGTGCATGAACCGCTTGGAAAAATGCCGAAACAGGCAAACGTATCTCTCAAAAGCAATGGCTGGGTTGAAGCTGTGTGCTGCTGTTAGTCAGCATCTGGAGGAACTCTCCGGGAGTGGCTGGGCTGTAGGTGTAGATCTCTCCCTTTCAGCAGGCAGCTGGGGAAGAGGCACGACAGAAGACTCGCAGCCAGCATCTTGTCGACATGCAGCGTGTGGGATCTCTGGCAGCCGCCCTTGCCGAGGTGCTGCTGTGGCTCCCAGAGGCCAACTCCAGCTGTGTCTGAACTTGCGTTAGGAAATAGGAACTTCAGCGTTTGGAGAGCTTGAGGCTTGCTCGGCAGTGGGTCCACTTGGTAGTCACAGTGCTACTGGGACAGCTCTTCTGGCAGGGGATTTGTGAAACCACAGGATTAGTCCATCTTATTAAAAACTTGCAAACCCCCTTGGATAAGGCTCCGTGACTGGCCCAGCAGCTGGAGGAGGACAGGCTCACATAAGGCGCTGGTGCACCCTGAGATGCGTTGAGTCAGGCTTTATAAATCCAGTCCAATTTTTGGAAAATATGTTCTGTTCTGTCTGCTTGGATTCTAAGAGATTCTAAAGAGTTTAGTTTCTGCAGTTTGTGGCTGGCCTTCCCCGTAAAAATCAATTCCAAGTGTTATATAAACGTGGCCCTTATTCCAGTTGCAACATAATGATGTGCTGGCTCTTGTGCTGTGGAGTGTGGGAGCAACCCCCTCATCGGGCAGGACAAAATGCTCTGGCCAAGCAGCCCATGGGAGCTTGCTTGGAGCTGTTGAGGGAGAAGCTGCGAGACACAGCATGGAGTTCTTCGGTCTCTGGTCTGAACGTGATGCAGTTCTGACCTCCTGGCAGTGGATGGTACAGCAAACTCTACTTTTTTTGTTGCTGGGTCTCTAACATCAAGTAACCTGATAGTGAGGTCACTTCTTGCAGCCTCAAAAGTAAGACCAGAGTTGCAGGTCACCACACCAAAAGGAACTGATGGTTTTGGTGTAGCAGAGTTGGAGTTGAGGAAACAAGCTGAAAGCTTTGGAAGCTTCCCTCCTGAAGCAAGATATGGTAAGATATGTACTAGCTGCTTCCTCTCCAAGGTCCTGTATAGCTGCAAAAGAACATCACATGCATTTTTGGGCAGCCTTAGTTTACATTAGAGCTCTGCATAATTATGGAGAACTGAAAGCGGGAGGTACATTAATGTGTCTACTACAGTCCCCTCTGCCTTTCCTTGCAGCCTGATTTTATGGGTGCAATACTCTTACCAGGATCCTTTCTCTCATATTTGTTGAGAAACTGTTGAATTTTACTCCGTGCTTTTTCCAGCGTTTGCTTAAAGCAAACTGATCATGCCCTGATCTGACAGTGGAACTTAATTTCAACTCGAACTCAAAGCTCATCATCCAAAAGCTTTCAGAAAAGGGACTGAAACTCATTAAGATGTAATTCGGGTAGATTTCCTCTCTGTAACTGTATCTTAGCTGTCAAAAATCAAGTAATTGCAAAATAGATGGGTGAGAACTCTTCACATGCAGCGTGCTGCCCATGAGCTGGGTTTTTTGCAGGGTTTGGGAAGCATTACTGTCAATAAGAATCCTGTGCGGGCTGCATGGAGGTGAGGAGCATTCCGAGTTTCGGCATGATCTGGTGTTTAATGTTGTGACAAGGGTCATATTGAAAACTCCATTGTCTTGAGTTATCTGGACCATGTCTTCCCACCTCAAAAACATGGTAGAACAAACCACAGCTGTTCAGTTGCAGCATAGTCTGAGAAGCAGATATCTAGGTTAAGTTTCTGCCTTGCTTCAGTCATGATGCACATTGTTGGGCAAGTAGCTTTCTTCATTGCATCCAGAATTCCTTACTAAAAGTAAGAGTACCACTAAACTCTGGGTCCTTGCTCTGACCTCGGTGCTGTGGATGCTTGTGCCATAATGCTGAGGACTCATACGGTTCAGTGGAAGGGAAAGGCCGCCTCAGTACTCCTGCTTCAAAGAAACCAGGGAGAAATGTCTTTTTGTTTTCTCTGGACAGTGTGTTCACATCTGGTTTGACTAAACTCTTCCAGCTACTCTCCTTTCCCCATAAAGGTCTTGAATCCCTAGGAGGGTGTTTGCCGAACTGACCCTCTGAGGCGAAGCTGGAGGAAGATGAACATTATGTACCAGAGCAACTAGTAGAGCTTTGAGGAGTAGGCTTACATGACGTTCCTCAGTTCTGGATTCAGTTTTTCCATAGAGACGTTTAAATGCTTTTGGCTCAAATAGGGCTTTTATCTTGACAGAGCTCAGCATGTTGTGGTTGCTTGTTGGCCAGGACTGCAGCTTGGTTGGGCACCTGACCTGCAGCAAGGGTAACGGAAGAAACGAAAGTTTCTTCTACTTGGAACTGGGAGAGGGAAAGGCTTCTGAGCATGGTCCTCCATCCTGGGCAGTGGTTGCTTACCATACGAGATGGATTTAAATGGCCTTTGTCTTTACCAGCCCCTCTCTGCCTCTTGATGCCTGACTTCTCTTTATTAGTGCAGTTATCTGGACTGACTTGATAATGTAATAACTAGCTGCTTTATAATGCCAAGGTTGCTGTTTGTGTCTCTGACTTTGAAAGTTTTTCAGATCCCTCCACATCACTAGTATCTGAGGAAACTTGCTTGTGGGTGCAGATAGGTTCTTGGTCATGATTGCTTCGGAGAAGCCTTCAACCAGGACCATTTAGGCTAGAAGAAGTGCTTAATAAGTGTGTGGTTTTGTTTTGTTGTGTGGGTTTGTGTGTGTGTGTGTGTTTGTTTTTGTTTTCTAGACTTCTAGCAAATACTTCCTAGAAAATCAGTAGCTTTCCACCTTGATCAAGCATAGTGGACAGGAGGCACAGGTGTGTGCTTGGTTATACAGATAGTGTCACAGTTCACTCTTTAAGATGGGGCAACGCTGATGTGTTGAAACACTGAGCTTTTGCTGCATTTGGATTGTCTGTGATAAAACCAAGCACAAATGTTAAGTGGATGACTTATCACATGGGTTTTGTCTAGGTGATCTTTCGGAGAAGAGAATGCCTAGAGAAGTGCTGAGGAACAGCTTTCTTGGGTATGCTCAAAAAAAAATCCCAACCCCAACACAAACCCTGTAGAATGGAATTATTCTTTCTTTTTTCAGACTTGAAACTGCACCTCCAGAGCACAGATTATGGGAACTTCCTGGCTAATGAAGCCTCCCCACTCACCGTCTCTGTCATAGATGACAAACTGAAGGAGAAGATGGTGGTGGAGTTTCGTCACATGAGGAACCATGCGTACGAGCCCCTAGCAAGTTTTCTGGACTTCATCACGTGAGTACCAGCTGTTCAAGAGCAGCATTTGAAATGCTGATGTTTTTCCAGACTTGAGGGCTCTCTGAGCAGCTTTTGACACTCAGCCCTGGAGCTGTGATGTTCTGTGCAGATTCTTGAATGAAACTGTTTTGGTTGTATATAGAGATCTCAAACCAGCAGCACAGTATCAATACCCTGTTTTCCCAAAAATAAGACAGCGTCTTATATTAACTTTTGCTCCAAAAGATTTTACTTTATTACCTGCGTAGCTGCCTGGACACTACTTAAATTGTCTTTTTTAAATGAACTGTAACCAGGGCTTATTTTTGGAGTGGGACTTATATTTCAAGCATCCTCAAAAATCCTGAAAAATCATGCAAGGGCTTATTTTCAGGGTAGGTCTTACTTTCAGGGAAACAGGGTAGGTTGTTAAAGGCTTCTGCTCCCAGGGTGTGTGTGCTTCCTTGCTGCATAGTTGCCTTCCACTGCAGAACTGTTTCAGTCTCTGATAGGGCTGTCACTTCCCCTTGTCCCTTGCATTAAATGTTCCTGGGATTTTCATAACGTGATCCTGCTGCAAAAAGCATACACGTGCTATGCATGTGCATGACAGCAGCTGCCTGACCCACTGAGGTTGATCAGCCTTTGTCAGGGCTGCTATGATCCTGCTGTCCCACTCCAGGGGCTGTAGGCCTTCGTCCAGCCCCAAAGCAGATTGGTTCAGGGAGTTAAACTGGACAAAAATTGAACAACTTTTCTCTTTTGGGGTTAATCTTTGGCTGATTTATTTCTCAAGCAGCTCAGTGAGGTCCAACAAACACCAGAACTAGGGCAAGGGAGGGCCGGGAATGTGTAGCAGGGAAAGACAGGGCTGCAGCAGCCTCAGCACATCTCTGTCAGTGCATGAAAAGACATGGGGTGGATGCACTTCCACGGCAGGTTCAGCTGACGTTGAAAGCTTGAAATAGCGCAGTGTTCTCACAAGTATCTTCTCCTAGCAGTTTTGCACAACCCTCTGCTTCCCTGTGCTCTTGTTTTAATCAGTCATAAAATGAACTTCCTAGCCTTGGTGGGATGCCAGTTGTGCTAGTTTGCATCTGAAACATGGAAGTAAAATTGTCTTTTTTCCTGTTTGTTCCTGTAAGCTCTAGTTTGGCTTGCAAGCTGTATAGGCAGTGGCCTTCTCTAACTAGTAAGGAGATATGGATGGACGAAAGTGAATTTCTTGTTCAACAGAACATGACTTTAACTTGCATCTCTGAGAAGATGATCTACTGACATTGTGAAGCTTCCCATGCACATCCCAAATAGTTGGAGTGGAGAGCAGCTCTGTTCAGAGGCTGACAGCGAGTACTTGTGCCATTAGCCTTCATCTTACCCAGGCTTGTGTGTGGGCCGTGTCATTAGAGATGTTTGGCCAAAGGATGTTGGCAGTGCTGGGGATGGTGTTGTGCCTGTGCACACAAGAGGTTCTGCGTCATCCTGCTTGCCCTGGGTGACGCTGGGACAAGCCTGTGCCACTTTGTCTTCCTCTCTGGATGGACACACAGTCATGATGGGGTGATTTATCTTTGCCTTTTCAACATTACTATTTCCCACTCCTTTATTTTAGGGTAGTTAATGAAACTTGAAGAGGAAATGGTAAAGACAGTTCAGGGCAAGTGAGGTACCAGGTGGTCAGAAGAAGAAATTGTACTCGACCAAATATGTCCATGTGCTAAAACTATACAGGCTGAACTGAAATAGCAAATGGTAGAAAGATATGGAAAGTTTTTGCAGGGCTGCCTCCTGCAGGAGGAAAGCTTAAGTTCACGGGGACTCTCTCGGGAGGTGCATTGGGTTGTAAACAGAGATTTTTCAAAATTGAGTGGAATTGCAGGAGGTGTGTCTGGCTTAAAATGGAAAGAAATGTTTTGTAGCATGTCGCCTTCAGCTCTGAAATTCACTACTACCTTTGTGTAAGTACTTACATTTTTTGCCTTATTCTAAATGTTGGATAACCTTGCACAAGACAGGCCCATTGAGGCTGGATAAACACTTGGGTACCGTCTCACCAAGAGTGGCTAAGGTGTAGATGGCTGGTGCCAGGTGGTGGATCAAGCATTTAAAAAAGTGAGATTTTCTTTTTCAGTCCCGCTGGACCTCTGGGCTGGTTTTGAGTTGATTGACAGGTGACTGTTGTGCTTGTTCTTGGAGGCTGCTCAGATCTTGATGCAGGGTACGTTGCTGAGAAGATGTGGGGAGCTGTCTGATCTCAGGAGAAGACATGGTCTTGTCCCCTCTGACTGTTCCGTAGCCAACCTGCCTAAGTTGTGCCGTTCATCCCCACGTGGGACCATGCTATGTCATTTCTCATGTCTCTTCTAAGTGGCCCATGAACTAGGTGAGGACACTGGAAGGAGAAGCAGCAGTGGGGATGGTGCTGGGGCTCTGGAGCCCTAGGAGGATGTCTGTGCTGGTGAGCTCTCCTTGCCCAGCTTCGAGGAGACGAGGCAGCACTGGCCATGACTTGCCGGAAGGTGGCACTCCCGTCCTATGGCTGCCTGTCCCCAGGTGTGTGCTGTCCCAAGAAAGGTCACCTGTGGAGGTGAGCAAGAGTTAACTTTTCTCCTGAGCTTAGGGGAAAGGACAGTGTTTAAAAGCACATGAAAAAGAAATATCTAAGAATGCAGCTAGGCAGCAACTCCAAAGCAAGATCTTAATTCCCCATGTCTCTTGCTGCCACTGAGTTTGATGATATTGGGTTTTTTTTGGTGTGGATTTCTTTTTTTTTTAAGTCCTGTTGTGCTCCTCTCCTGGAACCACGCTGACTCTTTCCTGGCTCTGATCCTCTCCAGGAACTCTTCTGTGGCAAGTGTTGTGTTGTTAGTACCAAAATATTGAGGAAGTTGGCCGATTTCCCTTTTGTTTTTTTCAAGTGGTGGCTGTAGATGGCGGCCTCTGCCACTGTGTGTTGTGGCGAGGAAAAGCTCAACTTGTTGAGCCTGTGACAGTCTCTATAAAACACCTGCTAGCCCTGCGTCTTGCTGGGAGGTTGCTGGTACTTCCCTGTGTTTTTTAGCCGATCATAGTAGTTTCTGACCAATAGGCACAAATTGGCTGTTAAGATCTCTGCTCCAACGCAAACAATTCACTGCTTGGCTGAGGGAATGCAGTGGTGTTCTGTAGGGCAGCGACAAACAGGTATTAAGTGTACTTGAAACAGCAAAACCCACTTCCTGAATTCAACAAGCACATATTGACTTGTGGGATGGAAGTGAGTTTTGGGTTTTTCTCAGTGATGTGCTGCTCTGCCTTTCTGTAAAGCTTTGTTCTTTCTGTTAGCTGACACGGTGCCATGTCCTGTTTCTCCTTCCTTCCAGTGTTGCTGTATATGGTTTAGATAGGATCATTTATTGTGGTGTTGCTCCTGACTCTAGCCTGCTGTAGTCTGATCAGATTTTCAGTTTTAGTGTTTTTTCAGGGGGGCTGGAAAGGTGTTTCTGTGTTGTGTGGGTTTCTTGGTTTTGTGTTTTCCCTTGCTTCAGCACAGTCTCTTCCCTGCTCTGGGAAGTCTGGTTTCACAGCAGCCTGACGTGAGGGCTCTGTCAGCTGTTGTGGCCCCTGAGCCCTTGCAACAAGCTGGTGGGCAGAGAAGGGTTCAAGCTTGTGCGCAGGTGCGGGAGCTGCTGGTACCTGCAGAAACCGAGGTCACTGTGGGAGTGAGGTCTGAGGGACAGCTGCGTCTAAATATGTTTTCCAAACCTGCGATCAAGCCCATCCTCAGAGGACAGACTGGGTCATCTTTTGTCTTTACCTTACCTGTCTGCTAGGCTGGGAGCGGGTTCTTTGTTGCCCTGAGGATGCAGCTGGGAACTTGGCTTTCGGTATGTTTTTGTGGTCACAAGACATGTTTTTGATGAGACTGCGTGTACCTTTTCCCCTTGCACATGATTTTTCTTAGCTGGCACTTCCCTCTATTACCTTCTCCCTGACCCAGTCCTGCTCAACCTCTCCCCTGCACTGGATAGATCTAGTTTCTGCTGCACAACTTTTGAGTTCAAACTTCATCTTGCAGCAGTGATTTTCCTGGAGCCAAGTTGTTTCAATTGCTACTTGAGCTGAAGAGCAACAATCCTCTTCTCTGGAGTAGGAAGTTGCCTGTCTTTATTCTAAATATACTGGAGTGTGCATCCTGGCATAACTGCAGAGGTTACAAAATAGACTACATGCTTTTGAAGTCTTTTCTAGTGGAAGAAAAAACTCCAAAGGCTATATGTTACAGACACTTGCGTTTACTTGGGCAAATCCAACATTATGAAGGGTCTTTCCTAACGCTGCTTTAGTTAAAAGTACGTTATACTCTCTTTGATCAGTTGTTGACTCCTTGGCAGTGATGGGACTGGGAAGCAAAAATTACCGTAGCAGCTGGGGATCCTGCAATAAAAGGTTTATGAGCCTTTTCTGGCAGAGACAGTTTTGGCAGAGAAGCACAGGTTTCTGACAAACAGCTTCCCTGTTTGCAGGGAGTGCAAAGTTGAACTGATAAGCCAAGTTCTTGGAGGGATTATGCAATACTCAAAATAAGAGGGCATGTAACTAATGGTCTGGAAACGATGACAGACTTGTGTCCTCTGGATGGTGGCATCGGAACTGCACCTGTTCTCCTGTGTACCCAAAGGATACAGATCTCAGTGGAGTTTCCCAGAACCAGTGTCTGTGCAAATAGATGGGGTTTGCGTGCCTAAGTGGTGGCCATGGAAGTCATCTTTCAAAACGGTGTGATTTGGGCTGTCCTCATTGGAAATGGACTCTTTCAAAGGCAAATTTTACTGTATATTATCTTGAGGACATACTTCTTTTTCCGCAAACCTCTAGTGCCTGGAGAATGCTTCATTTGGTCAGTGGATTTGAACTGGAACAGGATGTCCCTCTTCCCACTGACGAGTGCTGTTCTTCACTTGGAACGTGTTAACGTGGTCCCTAGAAAGCACAGTAACGATGTGAAAAGCTAGCAAAACGTTCTTGGTGGCAGTAAAGATGCAACAAAATGCTACTGATGAGCTGCAGCTGTAGGCCCATGTTTCACTAAGATAGAGAAATCTCTAATGAAACTCTGCAGGCCCAAAAAGGGGCTCTGGCTTGCAAACTGTGGGTGATCAGGTGAGAACACATTGCCCCTGGATAACATCCCTATCCAAGCTGTTTCACCCAGAGGCAGTGTGTGGACTTAGTTATCTTCTTGGATTTTGTTTAAAGCTGAATCCCTCTGGTGGTGCTGCAGCTCTCAGGAACAGTCCTGCTTCCCTCGTGTTCTTTCTCACAATCTTCCCCTTCACAGACTGAGCAGTGTGTCTGTTAGAGTCATAAAACAGGGAGGGAAGGAGTATGTTAAGAGGTTATCAGTGCTTCTCTGATCGGTTTATGCGTGGTTGCAACTTTTCCGGAGGTAACCATGTGCAGTGCCTTCAGTTGGATGAACGTTCACTGGACACTGGTGTCACCATGTAACGTGCTTCACTCCTTGAATGAAACTGTTATCAAGGTTTTCTGGTGCTGGACCTTAGCAGCCTTCATTTTCCTTTTACCTTTCAGTCTGTTTGCCTCACCCAGTGCTCTAGGCTGGCAAGTTCAGCCCAGAGAAGGCCTGGAGGCCAAGCGTCCTGCTTCTGAAGACTTTTTGAGGGTATCTGGGATCCTAGTCCCCTTTTCCAGATTCTGTGTGGTAGTTTGAAGTCCAGTAAATAATTCTATAGAACTTTGCATAAATACTGCAAAGTACTTCAGTATTTACAGGCCAAGCAAATTCTTGTGTCTGCCCCACGTGGTGTACTGCACATCATGTTGGGATGATGATTTTTCTTGCCTTCTGCTGGCAGCAGGTCTGTATGCGCAGTAATGTTCTGCATGTTATCTCAGCCCAGACCACACATTGACTGAGAACTGAGGAAGAGTGTTTAGGCCATAAAACTCAAAGCTTTCTTAGCTTTCAGCAGTTTTGGGGCCAATGTGAGTTTGCACAGTGCAGCGTTTTTTCTTCTTTTATATCCTTGGAATGTTTGGGGTTTTTAGTGCTTTACATGTAAAGAAGGTAAGAAAACAGTATATGGAAGTTTGAGGTTGCAGCTGGTGTATGTAAAAGCAGCATGATTAGATGTTTCCGGTCAATATTTAAAATGTAATTAGTGCTGAAGTCTGTTCAGCACAGCACAGAGTGCCAGGACTGGGCCTTGCATACCAGACTAGTGTTTCTCAAGCTTTGAGGTCAGTCTTTGAGGCATCAGATTTAAGCAACCAGAGACTCTTGCATGATACTGCAAGGTGTTAAGAACATTCCCTTGGTGCTTCAAGGGGTTTGTTTACATCTGGAACACAGTGTCATATTCATAAAGCCTCAAAATGAAAAGTACTTCATCTAGCTTTTTTTCTCATTAGCCTTTAACACAGCTGACACTGTATGACTGCTTATATATTACAGGATGATACCACTGGAAAACTGAGGTCAGTGTCCCAGGAGACCTAGGCTCACTTGAAGATGGTAAAAATCATGTGGACATGCAGCTAAATATAGATTAATGCTGAGAACATGCCTGGATTTGAAAGGCTGCCACAGCCTCTGTCGTACTGTGAAGTTGTAACTCTTTGCTGTGAAATGGTCTTGTTGATCTAAGTTTAGCAGGGCACCCACTTATTGGCTGGGGTGCCTTTGGTTTGTGGTGGCAGCCATTAAATTCTCAGCTTTTTCTTTGGCAGGTTCGTGAACCTAACACTTAGGTGTTGTTTTTCTTGGTGTGACTCTAGGAAAGAGTGTGCAAAGACAGGAAGAGATCAGCACGCTTTGAGCAGAGGCCATCACATGCTGCATCTGCTCTTGCTCTTCCCTGGACTGCCAGAGCTTCAGCTGCGGACAAGGGGTGAAACTGCTCCTGGCCAGGACCTGTTGATCTGACTCGTTCTAGTCTGAGCTGAAAAACTCATCTGAGGATTTGACTCAGTTCATCTACTATTACTTGAACAAGCCTCAGTGAGGCACTGAGATCTTCTGGGTGTGCAATATCCCTCTGCTTTCTGGTTCAGGACAGCTGTACGGTTATTTACTAATTATCTTAAAACAACACTCCAGATACAGGCATCTCAGCTGTTGGTGCTAATCTTAGTGTTGACTGCTGCTCTTTTGGGCTTTGAAGTCTGCACATTGCTTTCCCCCATGACTGCTTACATTCAGAGCTTCAGTGAGGTGTGAGAAGTGGCTCTGCATACCAGCACCTTTGCTCAGGTCTCGAACCCAGTGGGATGTAGAGATGGGACTGTGTACTTATGCACAACCTCAAGGAAGCAGCGGTTCAACCAGCCACAAACTTTTTCCTTAGGTTACTTCCCTGCCAGCTCCTGAATACGTGAGCTGGATGGGCTGCAAGAAAGAAGCACTAGATGCTGAAGTGACTATAGTCAAAACTTCATCATAATTTAAAGTTGTCTCTAGAATTCATATTGAGTTCAGAGCACTGCTCTAATCCTGCTGGAGATTTCCCTTTTTCATCCCAAAATAAACAAATGCTTCTACAGTAATCTGAGTAACCCCAATGCAATCACATAGTGACTTCTGCCTTGCTAGCATTAGTCTGCATTAGAAGTCTAATGCTGGTTTTGGAAAGCATTAAAGTTGCCTGAGCAATGCAATACCTTAACCCATCCTGGCAAAACCCCCGAGCTGCAGCCTGGTTCTTCTCTGCCGTGCACTTCTGTATCAGCCTGCTGCACTCTGCCACTGATACTGAGGGCTGTCCTTGTGACCCCTTGCAGGGCAGAGCAGCTGTTAAGTTACAGTTTGGCATGGTTTTCAGAGAATCCCTGAGAAATACAGGTCATGCAATGTTCCGTCATTAGTCATGCTTTGTGACCACTTGCAGTATTGTTTACGGTTTCTTTAGTATCGTGGAGCAGAAAGCAATAAAAAAGCCAACATATCTGCTATATGACAATGACTCTTTATGATTAGATTAGATTAGCAAATGGGGGATGGAGAAGCCCTAACTGTCTTGGGGTCGCTGCCTTGCAGGGCTATGCCTGAGTGCCTTCAGGTCAAGTTGTAAATGCCTCATGTGGTGAGCTTTCATGCATTTTACCTGCTCCCCTGCTAAAAAAACCTTTTCCAATATTCAGCAAGCCATTGCAATCTTTCTTGCATGTCTCATTTATCTGTGACTGCACTTAAGTAACTACAAAAGGAGGAAGGCATTCTTGTCAAAGTGTCTGTACGTGGCTTTTGCGTGTATGCTCTCCTTGATTCTGCTGGATACCAATCCATGGATGGCTATCCCAGAACTTCACTTCTGGGGTCTGGCTCTCTTCTCTTTTCTCTGAAAGGTCTCTGCTGTGCCTGCTTCAGACTGTACCTCCCAAAAGCAGCAGTGAGAATGATGTGTCTGACCTGTTGCTGCTGGAAAGAATGTTTCCCCACACATGCACACCTTTTGGCGTATCCTAGCCTGGTTTTGTTCTTTTTATGTGTTGCCCAGTGCATATTGTGCTGAAGTGGGTGTTGAAGGAGTGAAGATCCGGGTCCTGGTTGTTTCAGACCTCAGAAAGCTGTAAGCCAACATCTGTCCCCTGCTGTGGATGATATTTCTATGCTTGCTGACTCTTTAATAAGAAATTCTACTCTTCTGTGAGATATTACTGCTACTTCTTGGTGTCGACTGAAATTGTATTTCTGTGAATGTGAATTTTTGGAATACACCACACTTCGGTTCAGCAGGTGATGGGAAGAGTGAGGCAGGGCATAACTGTGTATGTGAGACTTGGGCTGAACATCCACACTTTTTGTGTCCGTCTCCCTGTGTGGACAGACAGCAGCTCAATGCAGGAGTGTGAAATACATTCTTGCTTGAGAGAGTTTTGCTCTGGTCTTTGTGGAGGTGAGGTTGGGAGCTTGAGATAAGGTGCCATTTCACCACGTAATTAAAGCCCTACCACCTCATGTCACTGGCTGTAGTTAATGTAGAGCCTCCATGTAGTGCTTTCCCCTCTGAACTCCTCCCGAGTGCTCCCAGCGAGCTGGTGCAGAGGTTCATCCTCACCAAGGAGCTTCTTGATCCTTCTACCTGTCTCAAGTCTTCTACCAGACCATCCTACATCCTAATCTCTTTTCTGCGCCAAGGAGGCTCCAAGTAAGACTTAGTGGTGTTGCAAGTGGCCAACTATTCCTGTTTTCCAACATGTTCTGTAGTCTGGTCCTCTTGTTAGCTGCACTGAGGGCTCATGAAGGTTAAAATGCTCTTGGAATGGTCTGAACATGCATTAACCATGAAAGCTGAAGTATTTGAAGCTGGTCAGAACCTAATAGGAGGTGAGGAGGATGATGACAAAAGCTATTCTATTAAACAAGTAGTTGGAAGTTTCTAGGAAAACTGCTGCCATTGTAATAAATTGAATTTTTTGGGCCTGGGAAGAAATGCCAGTGTATCCAGGACCTCTGCTATGGTCTTACTACAGCTGTGCTAATGGAGGCAAATGTGTTCTTGCTGGGACCTGGCACAGGAAGGCAAGTATTGCCCCTTCCCCAGATGAGAAGCTTTTCCAGCTGCCCTGGCACTAGAAGACTTTCCTCGTAGTCATGATTGACCGAGCTGTGGCTGGTTTTACTGTGATGAAGCAGGGACTGAGTGTAAGTGTGCTCTGGGCTTGCTTGAAGGAAATGAGAGCTCTCAGGAAGGATTAGGGACTAATGCTGGTGTCTGCCTGGCCTTGGCAGGCACAAGAAGACCTTTGTCCTGCTGCAGCTCTCTTGTTATCGTAAAGGTTTGAAATGCTGTCGCAGTGGAAACGTGAATGAGAAATTTCCCTTCTGTCTTGCGCATGGTAACTCCTCCTCCTGCAGGGATGAATCCTTCTCTGACAGCAAAATTTAAGTAGTCTTGATAGGCAAGATACTCTTTCAAAAGATAAGTAAAATATTCTTTCGAAAAGGCCCCCTTAGAGGCCTTGGCACTTGATCTGTAGACTCTGCATTTCCCCAGACTTCCCTGAAGGATGAGGAAGCAAGGAAGTTAAAGGGTATAAATGAAATGGGGAGAGCCATGCTCTGCACTCTGGCAGTGGAAGCCAGCTGGCTTGTGTTTCCTCAGACCATTGGTCTGAAAGCAGGGGCTTCTCACAAGAAGGCTGGACTTGGGCTGCTCTCCCCAAACCTGGCTGTGGCTTTCACGCTGAGCTGGACAGGGTGTGCATGGATGAGCTCAGTGTGACTCCAGCAAGCCAGGAGCTAAGCTACTCTGAAGACCTGCGAACAGAAAGGGCTCCAGGCACTTTCCCTCATTTCCTTTTGTGTGGTTGACTTTGGCTAGACTCCTTCCAGGTTGCAAATACCTTGCAGAGAGCAAGATCTGTGGCAAGCTGGGACTAGGAAAGAGAGGTGCTGTGTGCAATAACCGTATTTCCTTGCCTTTTCTTTCACTGTAGACTAGGTTGAAGAATCAAATTTGGTCTGGTGTTGACTTAGTTTGGTGAGAGTGGTCCTGCATGTGGTCTTTCCTGAAAGCTTGTGTGTTGCACTAAGCAAACTTCTGAGTTTGAGGGCAGGTGGTGGAGCTGGGCAGTGATCCGCTGTATCCTGGGTCTGACACGCCTCATGGAAATGCATCTGTGTGAGGGTGCAGATGCTTGTATTTACCAGGAACCAGGTGCTTACTGCAAGGGACTTACCCTCCGTTCTCATAAACAGGCTCTTCTTGCTGTCCTGGAGATTGCAATCATCTCCATGGTGAGAGTTGCACAAACAGGAGGGAGGATAATGATCTTGTGGATTAAAGGGCAAAAGGAGGTTTCCTAGTATGTAAAGCTTGTGCTGATTGTTGTGGTTCTAGATTGAAGGTCCCTGGAAAGGTAGGCTGCAAACACAGAAAGGCTCTCTGCAAAAATAGCGGGGCCTGCAGGGCTGGATAAAGGCACCTCCAGTGTGGAGGAAAAAGCAGCACCTGTTTGAGGAACTAAGGTGTGGATTTGTTCATGGACATGCCCTTAGAGCGTATTTGAGAGGTGGTAAGCCCATGTAGTAGAAACTACCAAAATCTGCCTTTAGCTGGTTCTGCTTAGCTGCCTTTGATGTGGTTCAAAGAGAAACAGAGTTGCACTATGTCCTCCTGGTTAGCTCAGAAATATAAAGACCAGCGTCATCCCAATGCCTGTCTGACAAACGTGCGGAGTGTTGCTGTCCCTGCCTCTGCTCCAGTCCTGGTGTGCTGACCTGAACATCCCTCTCTTCAGTACTCAGGTACATATGGGAAGCCTGAACTCAACAGAGCTCTGGCTCCAGATGTGCGTGGTGCCTTCTGCCATTCTAGTTCAGGCCTGATCTTGTTTGTTTTGGAGCAGCTCCTGCCAAGAAGCTTCTTCAGATCTTTTCTATCATCTGACTCTTTAGAGTTAGAGCTCTAGCAGGGAGAACAAGGGATTGTAAAATCCCAATTATCTTGTTCTTCCAGCATCTGTGTCTCTTTCCTGTGCTGCTGAGGGACATTTGCAACGGCATCTTTTGCTGACTGAAAAAACCTCATATTGCTTGATGTTTTTCAGGTTCTTGGCTTGGTTGGCTTGTGACTCAGCTCGTGGTGAAGGTACCTAAAGCATCACTCCTGTTCTTGCCGGGGACACTTCCTCTCAGCTCCTTGTGTTTAAATGATGCTTTGGTCCCTTGCTTGGACCTTCTACTTGAAGAAGGCCACCAACCT
This sequence comes from Columba livia, assembly GCF_036013475.1. NCBI lineage: Eukaryota > Metazoa > Chordata > Aves > Columbiformes > Columbidae > Columba > Columba livia. The sequence goes on from NC_088614.1 coordinate 11,912,255, forward strand.
TTCCTGTATTCCCAGTCTTCAGGCTAGCTGTGTCTCCCTTCTCTGGCTGGACTGGGAGGACTGGGAAGTGATCCTCCCCCTGTACGCAGCACTGGTGAGACCTCACCTGCAGCACTGTGCCCAGTTGTGGGCTCCTCAGTGCAAGAGACATGGATATATGGGAGAGAAGGGCCATGACGGGCCTGTGCTCATGGAACTTGTGCTGAGTGCCGTGGTTCCAGACTGAATGTCCTGTGGTGCCAAAGACTAAATCTGCTAATCCTGTAAAATGTAAGTGGAGAACTTGGTTAGGGACATCATAACATGGGCTAATGCAAAAGAGTGTGTAGCTTTTGATGGCAGAGGTGTGGAAAAGCTCATGTGTAGTTTTGTGAGGGTGTGAATGAAGATCATGCCAAAGCTGTCAACCCTGATGTTTTTGGAAGGGAGTGGGACTGCAGAAATGTGACCCTTTCTCTGTAGTCTTGACAAGATGAAGCAGTGCTGCTGGCAGCAAAGCTGAGCTCGAGTCAGGCCATCTGCAGATGCCCCTTTGCAGATGTCCTGCCATGCAGACTTTTGCATATGCTCTCTACAGAGCATGGCAGTGCGAGGAGAGCAGTGGGAATACTGGAAGGACAAATATTCCTAGCTACCTCGTGAGAGGGTGTGAGAAAGCTGGAACCAGGCTCCTCTTGGAGGTGCGTGGGATTTGGCTGAGAGACTGATTAGGTTTTAAGAAAAGGCTTTTTGTTGTTAGTGTGGTCAGACACTGGAGCAGGGCCCCGGGGAGGCTGAGAGATACGCATCCTTGCAAATAATTCAAAGTTCAACTGGACAAAGCCTTGAGCTGGCTGTGCTTGGAGCAGGACATTGGGCTGGAGACCTGCAGAAGTCCTTTCCAATCTAATACTCTTCAGTGGTGAGTAGGAGATGTCCACGTGGTGTCATTGAGCCATAGCATAAATCACAGCTGGGACTATGCTTGACTCCCTTTTCCTTGGCTGGCATGATAAGGAGACATTAAGGAAGCGGCTTTAGTAGTTATTTGTGTGAAAGGCATGTCTTTTTGGAGATGTTCACAGGGACTGAAGATGTGTGCTCCTCTGATGCCAGCTGCTATTCTTTGTATTATTTGTGTTGTGACAGGCTTCCTCTTGTATCCCTCCAGGTACAGCTACATGATCGACAATGTCATTCTGCTGATCACTGGCACCCTGCACCAGCGTTCCATCTCCGAACTGGTGCCCAAGTGTCATCCTCTGGGAAGTTTTGAGCAGATGGAAGCTGTGAATATTGCTCAGACACCTGCAGAGCTCTACAATGCAATCCTGGTGGACACTCCCCTGGGTGAGTGGAGCTGTTAAAAATACCTCTCAGCTTTGTGTGGAGCAGATATCCCCAGTTTAACTAGGTCCGATTAAATCTAAGTTGTGATCCAGGAAGCCAGAGTGAGAGGCTTGGGTTCAGGTTTATGCCTGTCCTTTGCCAGTTTTTCCTCTGGAGGACCAGCTGGCTTTCCGTGTGCTTCAACAAATGTCCAAACCAGGACGCTGGTACTGCAGGGAATTTGTTTTGTGTGAGCCAGGCCTTGAGCTGTCAGGTCAGTCTAGGTGTAGTTAGATCTGCTCTGCTAGATATGTCTGTTTACCAGCTCTTCTGGGAATTATGACCTGAAACTAGGGAGGAAGGGAAAAGTTTGAGAGGTCTTAGACAATATGGTCTTTTTAATTATTGTCACGGAACACATGGCACGTGTGCTTTCTTAATGAAGGGGTATCAGGTCCTCTGCTGGAATGAGTTGCTGAATTTCCAGCACTTGTAGTTGGGCCATTGAGCGATTTCTCATAGGCAACTATTTTTTAGATAATTATAGAGAACTGCACATGCCCAGTCTTCTTCTGAGACTGATAAAATTAGCTCTAGATCAAGAAAAGCTCTTTACATACCAAAAGCCCCCAAACAACAGCAGGGGTGTGGGGGGAAATCTCTGAAAGCCTTTTTAAGCTCATTGTGTAGCAGGATCCTGCACTGGGTTATCATACCTCAGGGCTACAGGCCTTGACCAGGAGGCCCGTGACACTAAGACCAAGTGTCTTATGAACAGTCAGACAAATATGTCCTTTGAAGATAAAAGGTGTAGGAAGTGGTTCTGGAGAAAGTTTGGAAGTCTTTTTGCAGCAGTAGGAGAGGTAGTCACAGGAGACTTTCTAGGTTAGCATCTGTGGGCAAAAATGTATGAGGTATGCCTGAGTCAGTGATTAATCATTCTTTTAGGGTTGCTAGAAAGAACAAAACAGTCTAAATCATCATATTGTCATTGATAGAAATAGTTGTTTTTGGAACTGAAAGTGCTTTTGCAAATTCTCTGTGTAATAATGGGACAAGTGAAGTAGTTGTCATGGAAAAATGACTTACCAGGTGGAGCCCAGCAAAGGCGGGAAAGCATGTCTCAAGATCTGGGTTGCAAGGTAAAGCAGCAACGGAGCAGGAGAACAGAGGCTCTGCATGCAGCTGAGTTGAGCCTGCTGTAGGGGTGATGTGGGGAAAGAAAATCCTCCTCACCAGTAAGTGGGAACTTTCCCATTTTAGGAATAAGAACCAAGTATTTCAAAGACATTAGCTCTCAGAGACCTTAAAGCTTCCAGCTGCTTATGGAGTGAAAATGCCCCGTTATGCTGGTGAGGTGGTTCTGAAGAATGAGGCTGGCAGTTGAGGGTCTTTGCATGTTGCATTCATGTGCTTGCACACAAGTGAGCTTTGCCTGCTTCTGCCCAAGCTAGGCTGAGTTCTTCTTCAGACCTTTGCCCTGGCCATGCCCTTGAGGCTGTATACCATCTAGTGTGGCATTTCTTCGGCAGGAGAACATGGGGAGTAGCTGTGTTGCCTAAACAAGCAGGCACGCAGGCTCCAGTTGTTTAACTTGCACTCTTTCCAGTGACCACACGCAAAGAAACAGCAGCTCTATCTCCTAAAAGTACTTGAATAGCTACGTGGCTTGGTAGGAATGCTTAACCCCAAATGGCTTTCATAGGTTAGCAGGGCAAAATAAGACTTGCCGTTAGCCTAATTTGGGATATTGGAAGGCCAAGAACTGAAATAGCTGTGTTCTCATTCCTCTGCTACTCTGAAGTAGCCACTGCTTAGCTATCCAGGCTAGCCAGTGAGTCCTGCAGTGAAAACCAGTCCTGGCACACTCTGTTTGCGTTTTTGCCAACCGTAGGGAGCAGTGCTCCTCCAGCTACGTGGCATTGGTCCCTGATGCTGTTGCAAAGAAACCTCTGTGGGGGTTAACCCCTGTCGGGGACTCTCTAGAACCCCTAGTGCGGCTGCTGTCCATGCCATGGAGCTTGTGCTATAAAAGGGGTGCATGCCGAACGTGTGAGCCCACATCGTACCCAGTCTGTCACACAAAGCAGAGCACTGGGCAGTTGTCAGTGTGAGTGCAGTGTCCTTTACCCACAGCTGGACTGCGTAAGCTGGGAAAGATCATATTTCTCTATGCAGCAAATTCAGCAAAGTTGGTTGCTGAGTGAGAGTTGAAGAAGTCATAAAAGTCTCGTCAATGGATTTTATTGTGCTCTTGCTCACAAGCGGGTGATACAACAGCATTATGTTGCACTTGGTCTACAAGACTCGTCTTTATCTGCAGCTTGCAGTACCCTGTGTTAAGTATGAATTCTGTGTTCTTTGGGTGGCAATGACTTTTCACACTCCCTCCCAGAGATACTCTAGCAAAGTACATAGGGCTGAGCACTCTACCAAAAAACACCAGTTCATTGTATCTCCAGGATGCTTACCTGCCACCTCTTGTGAGGACTTTAGTTTCTCTAGTTGAAAATGGGGCTGATAGACCTGAGCAGGGGAAACAGCTCCTGACTCCAACTGTGGGGTGTCATGGACTGTAGGAGCTGTGGTGTCCCCATGCCTCCTTAATGCAACTGAAATGTTGGAGAAGAAGGGAGAAGCACCAGCTTCCTCAGGACTCACTAGGTACTGTGTTGCAGATGCTCAAGCGCTGCTGCCATGCTGTAGCAGACAATTTGGAAGCTCTCTTGTCACCTCTGAGTGCTTGCATCTGGGAACAGTTTGGGTTTTGCTTATTTTTAAAGGCAGGCTGCTCTGGCACTGATGCTGGGGGCTAGCGCTGCTGAGAATAGGCTGTTAACCAAAGCATAGCACTAAAGGGTGAAGAAAGATGTTTTTTTTTTATTTTATTTTTATTTTTTTTTCCTGTGAGAGCCCCAGAAATGACTGTGGCCTTGGGGAGCCATGGTGGAGCCTGAGGTTTGGAGTCATGGTAATTTGGTGGCTACTGAAGATAAAGACCAGTCCTGAGAGGGACAAACTCAACGTGTAGGGTGTGCTTCTGCCTGGTATTGTTGAAGACTCTGGAAGGTGCTGGGCATGGGTGTGGTTAGGGCAACACTAACTCTGTGGCTCTGTTTCAGCTGCTTTCTTCCAAGACTGCATATCTGAACAGGACCTGGATGAAATGAACATTGAAATAATTCGAAACACGCTGTATAAGGTAAATGAGTCTCTTAGGAGGGAAAGAGATGTTAACTTCCCTGTTTATTTCTAATGTGACTACAGCTCTGTCTCAGGTCAGGAACTCCAGCCTGTACTGGCTTCCTTCAACCAAAGACAAGAGAGTATTTTCCTCTTGGAGTAGACTTAAAAATAAGTTTGCTTCCTCTCTCTTTTTCACCTGGTGTAGTGATAGAGTAAACATGATAAAGAACAAGTTGTATCAATTGGAAAGTGAAATTGTAGTGGCTCTCAGAGGGGCCTGGCATCCAATCACCCAGCTCTGCAGGGTCAGGGCACAGAGTGAGGCAAAGTGGAGTTGTTTGGTTTTTTTGAGCTGTCAAGAAACTGTGCAAGAGATTTTGCAGAGGTTCTGCCTTTGAATAAATTTCCGCAGGCAGGAGGAGGCTGCTCCTTAACCACATGAGTTTAGGTGTGTGGTTAACTGCAGTCAAAGGGCTGAAGTGGCGAGGTCTTAAACTTGGTTGAAGGACTTCCACAGGCTTGGCTTTCTGTCTTGGGCTCTTTCAGAAGAGCCTCCAACAATCTTCTCAAGCCTTCAGTGGCTGTGGTTGGTGTTTGATGCTTGTAGTAGAGCAATGTAAAAGGTGCAGCCAATGTGGAGGAGTCTGGCAGGCTGGGGAAAGTTTGGCAGAAGGATATGGAGGGGCTATAAGGATCTCCTTGTCCTGAGCCTGCATGGGGAGCTGTTGTGTCCTCTGCAGGGCTGGTCTGGTTTTAGCTGGCAGTATCAAAGCGTCTTTATGTGCAGGCTGTGGCTATCGCTCCATCTCCAGTCTCCGGATGAAGGGTGGGATGCAGATTGTATCTGCCAACCTTGTTTTGGCTGGTCACAGCCAGCCTGCAGTCAGTTTGACCTCTGCTTCCCAAGAAAGTGTGTTTTCTCCTGTTTGGAGAGGCAGAGAACAGGTGAGGCGTGAAGGGAAGAAGGCAGAGGGAGGCGAGAAGGAACTGTATGTTGGCAGTTGAGCCCAGCTGCATGTGACCTCTGGCATGTACTGGGCTTTTGCTGTGAGGGGGGAGGTCTGCCTGCCTGTATAAACACCCATACCTTTACAGGGTGCAGGCCTCTGTGGTGGGGGAAGGTGGGGAGCAGAATAAGCACTGGGAGAGCAGTTTGGGGGATGCTGTCATCTTAGGTCCCAGCTGTCACATCCTTTTCCATGTCCCTTTTGAGGCCTGATACTGCTTTGCGTTCTGCTCTTCCTACCCCCAAATTGGAGCAGAGGTACCTGGGATGTCTTGGCATGTGCTGGGACTGGTTCTTGCTAAAGAGCAGCCCCTGGGGAGCACAGGGGATCTGTCAGCAACAAATCACGGGGCTGCATGAGTGTAAAAGGTAACTGTTGCTTATAGACTCGCGCTTGAATCCACCTCTCTCCCCAGGGACTGGAAAGTTTTTAATACGATGCAAATGGTCTTCATAGGCAAATGAGGGAAATAAAATCGGGTCTGAGATCTGGGCAGTACTGTTCTGAGGAACACAGCCAGCGGGTGCCCGGGATGGACGCCTGTGTCCAGGGGCAGTTGGTGTGGGAGGGAGATGTGCTACCTGCCAGACCTATTGGAGGTGTTTTGAAGGAATCTGTGAGAGCATGTAGACAGAAAGTTTGAGCAGAATTCACAGGAAGAAAGCAATTACAAAAGTTTCTTGTAAGCAATGACAAGCGATTAGGTTCTCAAATGGAAATATGGTTAAGATGGGGAGCAGAGGTTAAAAGTAAGCAGACAGCTCTTAGTGTAGAGGGTAGTTGGCAGTGGAGTCCTGCAACAGAGGTGTGCTGGCATTGTTATCTTCAGCGCTTGCTCCCTTTTTTCCACATCTTTAATGGATATGTTGAAGTGAAGCTGACTGACTGTTGGCCTTTGCTGGCGACCTTCTTCTAGGAACCACCTGAAGGAGCTTTGTGACTGGACAGTAAAATACATCAGGCAAATCAATTGTGGATAAATGTGGAGTAATGTATGGGAGAAGCAAGGAAGTAATCCTAATTCTGCTTCTACAGCAAGGATTTCCTTGTTCCTTTCTATTACTAACTGAAATCTTGGGTTATGATTGACCTAAGCAAGTGTCTCTACCAGTCAATCTATTCCAAAGAGTAGGAGAGAAGAGAATTGCAGATGTGACTGTGCTGCTGCATACATCTGTAGTGTTTATCCTGAAGTCTCATTCCTCTACTCTCTCATGTCCAAATACGAGCAGCAGAGCAGGAGAAGTTGCTAAGGAGGACAAGTGTAAAGGTTTGGGTACAATGACTTCTGCATGGGAAGCTACAAAAATGGTTGGGATCCTGCGCTTGGAAGAGGAGTGAATCTGGGCTGTGGTGGTAACTGCAGAAAGTGTTGGAAAAGTCAACCTGGATGAACAGGCTACAGGTGTCCCTTTAGGCTGGATGTGGCAGACAAATGGGGCTAGTGGGGAAACAGAGGGTAAATGTGTGGGTTCATGGCAGTAAAAGTCCATTAAGGATTATTAAATGCAAAGACACCATCATTTCTGGGATAAGGGTTTCAGGACACTGGACAGTTTCTGTAAGTTTCTGTCATCTGCAGAGGGGTCGATAGGAGAGGGTGCCATGGTGGCTGTTTTACAGTCTGTGTTTCCATAGTGTCAGTGATACTGGATCCTCATCGAGTGCTGGATATTTGATTTCACCTGGTTTTGCTTATAAAACCTTAGGTTTATGTGTGAACTCTGAGAACAGCGGAGGTAGTGACTGAACCTCTTATCCAGGTTCCCTCTTCTGTCAGCCTCAAGCAAAGTCTTTTATCCATGTCCTTGTTCCTGTGGTGACTCTGCAGACTGATGCTCTGTGCTCTCCTGCACTTGAATGGTGGCAAGTGCTGGAGACGATGTATATTTGTGTGATGCTCACCCAGCAGAGTCCTCTTGCACTACGTGGTAACAAATGTTTACAGAATGCAGTAATCCAGGTGCTTTCCCTGTGCAGAGGCTGAGGGTGTCCAGCACGTGCGTTTCCGGTCCTAGGGTTGTTGTAACAAAGCGGAGATTTGTGATGTTTCAGTATCATTTTGTTCCATCCCTTTTAAGTCATTCTGGTTGCAGCTCTCTGTCCAGGGAGGTGTTTTATCACATGATGACTACTTCTGAGAATATTTTTGCTGAACAGCACTTTTAGCCATGCACAGCCTTCATAGGCTCCCCCTGGGAGACACAGTCATCTTCCAGCTGGATTATGGTACATCTCCACAAAGGATTACGTTTCCTGGAGGCAGCATAGCTGTGCCTAGCCTTGTATGTTTTCTGCAGTGCTCCACTTGGGATGGAGACCAGGTGGCTGCAGTGTGAAAAGAGAGTTGCGGAGAATGGCCGGTTTCCTTCACAGATGTCCTGTCTCATCTCTTGACTCTGCTTACACAGCGGTACTTTCTGAGCTTAGGTCTTGCAGCTATAGTTGTGTGGCTTGGCATGTTTTTGGAGGCCAGACTGAGGTCAGGAAACCACGTGAGACTTCAGTAAATACTTTGCAGTTAGACAACTCAAAGGAGCAAAATAAGCTTTAACCTTGCTGGCTGGGGATCTTGCCTGCAGTAAACTCATGCAGTCCCTTGAACAAACCCAACCACAACCCTTCATGTCTCCAGCTCCCGGAGAAGTGCTGTCTGTTGTGTGGGCTTGCCATCCGAGTTCACCTGGGGTGAGAGTGTCCATGCTGTGTTACAAAGCGTATGGGAACATCCCTGCTTGCTGTTTGTTGTCTGCTGAACAGCGCTCTGGGGCAATAGATGAAGCAGTGTAGATGAGCGTTCATCTGCCCTCTCTCTTCTAGGCTTACCTGGAATCCTTCTACAAGTTCTGCAAGTCACTGGGAGGTACCACAGCAGATGCCATGTGCCCAATTCTGGAGGTAGGTCTGGAAATGCCTGTAGCTGGTTGGTGTTACAGTGATATTCATTGCTCTGTGCTCAGGCCAGCTTGCCTGCCAGCACGAAGATATTCTTCAGCATCCCCATGCACATTCTTCCTGCTCACTGGGAGACCTAGGGAAACGGTGCCTGCACATGGCTTTGGCCAGGATTGGTTCCCCAATCCTGTTCTTGCCAGATGCTGACACATCTGTTGCCTTTGTGGCAACATCTTGATCCTCTGACATGGCTAATGAGCAGGAGAACAACCAGAGCTGTTCAGTGCATGGCCTGTCTCTGTGCCAAGGCTGTCTGTGGGATGTGCAGGTCTCAGGTGCAGTAGGTGAGAGAGACTCCTTGACCTGGGCTGAGTTCTGCTCAGTGATTTGGCTTGTGCCTGGGCTGGGGTTTTCTTTACCTGACTGCTCCCCAGGCATCAGCTACTGGGCATTTTGGGAGCCTGCATATGTAGCCTGCCCTGGCGAGCACTGGAGAGCTGTCCCAGGCAGTTTGCTTGTGCTGTACTCTGACGTGGCTCTCTTCAGAGCAGTGTCAGTACCTGCTAGCCTCTGGAAAATATCACAGAATCACAGAGTGGCTGGGGTTGGAAGGGACCTCTGGAGATCATCTAGTCCAACCCACCTGCTAAAGCAGGTTCACCAGAGCAGGTCACACAGGATCACATCCAGGTGGGTTTTGAGTGTCTTCAGAGAAGGAGACTCCTCCACAATCCAGCTGGGCAGCCTGTGCCAGTGCTCTAACAGATGCTGCATCCCAAAGTGAACTGCTCTTCTCCTGCAGTTTGAAGCTGACCGGAGGGCCTTCATTATCACCATTAACTCATTTGGTACTGAGCTGTCCAAGGAGGACCGAGCAAAGCTGTTCCCGCACTGTGGCAAGCTCTACCCTGAGGGCCTGGCTCAGCTGGCCAGAGCGGATGACTACGAACAAGTCAAAAATGTTGCTGACTACTACCCTGTGAGTGCTTTGGGCTGAGGGCTGTGGGAACTGGTGGAGGGACCTTTTCTGGATCAGAGCTTCTTGGGGATCTGGGGGAACTTGTGGATTGACAGCCTGGGGACAAGGATGCCTGTCTTCTGCTACCACTGATAGTCCTGTGCTATGCTTGGCCAAGAAGGAGTTGGCTTGACTGGGATGCCTTTGGCTTGTCAATCACAGCTATCATTGCAGGGGTGATAGGGAAACCAGGTGTGTCCTGTGCGCCCTGTCCCAGGGTGTGGGGACAGTCCTCGCCACCAAACCCTTGATATATTGATGTAGCAGCAATGACGATCCCTCTTTGGCTGGTTGGGATGAGAAGTCATGTGCCACATCTCCAGCCCTCGTGGGTTGCTGAGCTCTGGTTCAGTTGCAGGGGAAATGCTGACCTGGGAGGACACATTTGGATGTGTCTGGGTTCCGTAAGCTGTTCTTGTGCATGACTGGGGACCTGTCTGGAGTCAGAGAGTTCTGTGTCCCGTTACTGAAGCAGCCAGCACTAGTGTTTGCAGGCACTGAGGTCTGTCCCAAAGACTCCAGTCTGTACACGGAGAGGTCTGTACCTATTGCATCCTCCTGAAGGGTGAAAGCAACAATACGGCTTTGAGAACTGCACATTTCAGAGAAGGGGTAGAATCTCTGGCTGGGCAAGCTCACAGATGAAATAAAGGCTTTCTCTGCCTTCCTGGGACTTGCCCTCAGCCAGTGTGTATGCAGTGCAGCCTTGGAAGCATCCCCTTGCCAATGTATGTATGCACAGGGCAGAGTCTTGACTTTTCTGTGTCCTCTGCTGACCTGATGTGTTGGCTGGGTTGTCTGTTTGATGCACAGGGCCCCCAAATGCTGCTGAACTTGGAGGCCTTTGGGGTTTGGGTACATCCTCTTGTAATGTCTTCCTGCAGGAGTACAAGCTGCTCTTTGAAGGGGCTGGCAGCAACCCTGGAGACAAGACCCTTGAAGATAGGTTCTTTGAGCATGAGGTGAGTGAGCACCGAGAAACTTCTTGGAATGTCCCTACCTGTGCCATTTGCAAAGCTCAGGGTAGCAGCAAGCTTGTCTTGCTGCGGATGAATGAGTTTGGAGCAAGGAACAGGATGCCCAGCATGGTGCTCAGTCCAAGTTCTCACTGCAACAGATCAGAGCAGTGTGAGAGGCAAGTCTGGGGCTGCTGGTGGATATTTGGTCTGCTGACAGCAAAACCAGAGTGTAACTCTGTGGGAAAGGAGGATTTTTTGCAGTACCTGAGGATATAAATATTTCCCCCTTCAAATGCTGGAGCCTGTCCTGAGCCCTGTGCTCAGGTTAGAGCTGCCTCAAGGACCTGGAGCGACCTGTGCTGAGCCTTCCGGCAGTCATGGGACCTCCCAAGCTTCTCCACGCTTGCATTGACCAGCTCCTCCTGTCTGAGGCGGACGAGTGACATGTCCTTGTTTGGGCTTTCTCCAGGTGAAGCTGAACAAGCTGGCCTTCCTCAACCAGTTCCACTTTGGAGTCTTCTACGCCTTTGTGAAGCTGAAGGAGCAGGAGTGCCGCAACATTGTGTGGATTGCAGAGTGCATCGCCCAGCGGCACAGGACCAAGATTGACAACTACATTCCCATCTTCTAACCCCGCTCTGCTCCTGTCTGATCCTCCCGCCCCTGGAGTCCAGAGGGACCCCCGCCTAATGCCCTGAGTTACCCCTTGCCCAGACTCCAGGATTGTCCCATCTGTGGAACTGGCTCAGATGAAGAAACTGTACAGTTGCTAGTTAAATTATTCAGAAGCTGAAGTTTGAGTTGTGTGTGCTGTGCGGGGTCTGGAGGGTCCAGTGTCACAGGCTTGGCCATGTGTAGCAGGAGTGACGCCTCCTGTTGTGTATTTCGTAGTCCCTGTGTTGCTGTACTAATCTGCTGTATGTGCTTATGCTCCTAGAGCACGCACCAGCCAGGGGTTTGCTGCCTCCAGGGGGTTCCCGCCACTGCAGAGGAACACATCAGCTCTGCCATGGCTGGGGGCCTCTCTGGCAGTGCTCTGCACGCTGCCTCCTCAGTGTTGCTCATGTGAGATTTAGTTTGAGAGTGATTTGTAGCGTAGGCTGTGCTGCTGTGCAGTCCCTGCATCCCCCTGTAGCTCACCCTGACCTGGAAGAGACTGAGCAGCCCTACCTGGGACTGGGATGGAACCTGTGAGAATGCAAAGGCAGAGCCAGAGTGCTTGTGTGTCCCCACTCAGCAGCATTTGAACTAGTGCAGCCTTGCTGTGTCCTCAGAAGCTGCTCTCACCAGTCTCACTCGTGCCCTGCAGCTTGAGAGGACTCTCTAACCTGGCTGAGCTCCTTCCTCTCCTGAAGACCCACAGCCTGGAGTTTACACACAATTGTGCAAGCATTGCAGCTCCTTTTGGCTTTGTGGATGGTGCTGGACCCCTGCATCGTCCCGGGGCAGGCATCCAGGACAATGCAGCCTCTTCCTCTGTGCAGGGGTCTGGGCTGGTGCTGCTGTGCAGCTGTATGGGCACAGCTGGCCCAGGGCACCATGAGGAGGGTGGCTGGTAGCAGAAATGTCCCACGCCCTGTCCAGGCCCTGCCTGCCTGTGGTTAGGGAGTGGGAGCCAAGCCCTGGGCATGGTGTGGCAGCCCTGCTCCTTGCTGCTTCGTGTCTTGGTGAGCCCAGGTCAGGGAGGTGCCCTGTGGCAGTGGAGAAGCCTTACTGGTGGGAAACATGTGCTTGGTGCTGCTGCTGTGCAGGGATCAATGAAGAGTGTCTCCATCTCAGCTTGTGCTGTGGTCACCTCTGCAGTGTTTGTTATCCTGTGATCCTCTCCTCTCTACACCAATAAATACCTGCCTCCTGCACTGGGCTCTCCCTGCTTCCTTGGGCACCTCCTCCCACATCCCCACAAGGAGTTTATGTCAGACATGGGCTCTCTTAACCAGGGAGTTTGGTATTTGTGGGAGTGGAGGCTGTTGTGGCTCCTGCCTGACTTGGGACACTTGTTTCTGTCACAGGCGTGGACATTGTACCATCTGTTGGTCCCAGAACATTCACTCCAGCCCAAGCTGTGTGCGGTACCTGGTCTGTGAGTGCAGCTGGGTGCTGAGTAGATAAAGCCCTCACTGCTTGGGCAGCTGTGTGGGAAGTGAGCCCTGTGGTTAGGGAGCTGTGCGGCACGTCCCCTGGCTTTGCTGAGCTTGTCCCTCTGCACCTGGGCTTCCTGTATGGGGTTGTCCCTGTGTGGCACTGTCACCCCTTCCATTCTCACCCCAGCAGGGCCATGGAATCAAAGCAAAGCAGCAGGAAGTCTTTGGGGTAGAGGTGAGGAGTAAGGGGGAGCATAGCAAGCTCTTCCTGGTGGGCTGACCCCTTTTTTTGGGGCTACCTGTGGCCTCTCTTGCCACGGTGCTCAGTGTGGTGCCAGCTGTCACCCAGTTCTGCTCTGCCCTGCCCTGACCAAACATCACAACGCTGCACTGCGGAAGGAGAGTGCCAGAGCCCAGTGGCATATCAAGAACAGATTTATTTAAAAAGTGACAATCATGTAGTTCATCTTGTGAAGAACTCCACAGCCTCTGTCCCTGCGCTCGCCGGGAGCATATGGAGTGTGTAAGGAAGGGGAGGGAGGCAGGGGCTGGCACGGCAGCAGCCACAGGGTCCTGAGCCTGACCCAGCCAAAAGGTGATGGAGACAAATGCAGCTCCAGCATCAGGGAGGAAGGTGTTGGGTAGCTGAGAAATGCCCGAGGTACATCCCAGCCCGTGGTGCAGAGCTGCTGAGCCAGGCAGGGGTGGCTCCCTTGGAGGATGCATGGTTAGAAAAAATACAAAAAACGAAGTCTCTAGAAAATGTTGATTCTCGCACAATAGAAAATAGATCTGCCTGATTTTTTGGAAAGCGATTTGGTTTTTAACATCTAGTGCTGATTGTTCCCCCAGGGTGCACGAGGGTGATGCCAGTGGCTGTGCATGCGCTTGGGGGCTAACGTCCCTGGAAGTCCCAGGAGAAGCTTCGCTCCTGCCCCACGACCGCATGTGGGCTGAGGTCAGTTCACCTTCCCCTCGCTGTGGTGCTCTTCCCGCAGCGCTCGAGGCAGCTTGGGGTTGATGAAAAATCCTTTCAAGAACAAGTCTCGGACAAAGTAGGGCAGGTAGCGGTGTATGAAATACATCAGCCCAAGGCCCTGCCCTGGGTAGTAGCGCACGGCTGGGTTGGCAGCCAGGAGCCCGTCTGTGATGCTGTTCACCACCGCGCTGAGGTCCTCCACTGCCACCTTCATGAACTGGATGAACTGGCGGTTGATCTCCTCCACGTAGTCCTCGCCATAGGCCTGCAGCAGCTCCTGGGGCAGGCTGGCCACCAGCCGTTGCTTCTGCAGGTTCCAGAAGGCAGGATCGCATGTTGTCCCTGCAAGGACGTGAGCTGCATGGGCCCCCCCCTCCTCCAGCCCCTCCAACATGGGTGCCAGGGGCCCCCGGTCCCTGCCCAGCCTCTTGGGATGGTCCTGCTGAAACTCCTGCTGAGCTCTGCCATGGGGGGAGCATCATGGTGGCTCTTTGTAGCCCAGAACTGGACCAGAGGTCTCGTACTGTCCCAATTTCAGACAGGGTCTTACTGTAAATGTGGCTGAGCTGGTTTGGCCAGCCCCAGTGGCCAAGGATCCGCTGGCACTGGATCCTGACCATGCCTCTCACCAACAGGAGCCTAAAGGCCCCAGAATGGCCACTGTCCCCAGGGATGTGGCAGGGGATGCTCAGAAGCTGCATCCTGCACTGCCAGCAGCTCCTGCCATTGCTTTGTCACTGTCTCTTCCACCTCCCCAGGGTATCTTTCCTTTGCCGGCTGGTGCAGGCAGCCAACCCTCTTACCTGTTTTGTAGTAGCCAGGCAGGATGATGCTGACTTTGATGCCCCAGGGCTGGAGCTCGCTGCGAAAGGTGTCCATGAGCAGGCTCAGTGCTGCTTTTGATGCCCCGTAGGCTGCCAGGCAGGGGAAGGGCAGGTCGCCTGGCAGGAGAGACGGGATGAGTGAGCAGGCTCTTGGGCTGGGACTGTGGGAGGGCTTGTGTAGGGCTGCACTCCCAGCCACAGCCTGAGGAAGGGGTTTCAGATGCCAGCCTGGTGCGGCTGCCCGGGAAAGCAGAGGTGCCCGGGGGAGTCGGAGCTGCACCACCACAGGGATGCTTGGCTCGCACCCCAGCTGAAGGCAGGTTGCTCACCCGCGGGGCTGCTGACGGTGACGATGCGTCCACCAGCAGAGCGAAGCAGGGGCAGCAGCCCCTTGGTGAGCTCCAGCGAGCCGAAGAAGTTCACCTCCATGCAAGTGCGAAACTTGCCCAGCGGTGAGAGCTCGGCATCTGCGATGGTGTCGTTGAAGCCGGCATTGTTCACCAGACCCCAGAGCCCTGCAGGGATGGAATGCTGAAAGAGGTGACCCGAATGGGGAATCCCCACCCTGGGGTCCTGCTGGGGAATCATGGGGTGACCCGGGACAAGGCTGTTGGCACGAGGGCCTGCAAGGGTGCAGCCCACAATGGGGAGGCATGTCGGGGCTTGGGCCTGCCATGCTGGCCACAGGCTGGCGTTCCAGGGAGCTGTGTTGGGTCCCAGTGGCGGGCCAAGGCCTCATACCTGTGCTGTTGGTGTGGGCCTGGATGTGCTGCAGGACGCGCTGGATGTCCTCTGGCTTGGTCAGGTCCATCTCCAGCAGTGTCAGCCTCGATGAGCAGCTGCTGCGCAGCTCTTGGGCGCCAGGGCTCTGCGGGTCCAACACGCTGGCGAACACCCGAAAGCCCATGGAGTCCAAGTGCCGTGCTGTCGCCTGCCCAAAGCCCGAGTCGCAGCCTGTGAGAACCAAGAGGAGCCCTGCAGTGGCTGATGACAGCCACCAGCCACTGTCGCCAGCCCCAGGGTCCCCCCCCAAACTCTGCCTCTCCATCCCCAGGGACCAAAACCCCTGCCCTGGCACCAGTCACCCTGCTCCAGCTCCCAACCTGCCAAGGACATGACCTTGCTCTGGGGCACTTGCAGGTCGTGGAGCTGCTGTTTTCTCTCTCTATGGCACAGAGGAGGAAGAAAACAGTCGCTTATCTGCAACCCCATCAGCCTGGGTGCCTCTCCGGTGCAAGGTGCAGATAAAACTGCGGGCACGGTGAGGCACTGGGACAGCCCAGAGTTCAGCAGCGATGCAGGGCAGGAGGCATCACCCCCCTCAAAATATTCTCTAAAAGCTCCACAAGGCACCACTGGGAGCTGGCACAAGGCTCCATGGAAGATGCTGTCTTTCCTTGAATGATTTTTGCTTCCCAGAAATGGTGGCCAAGAGACACAGCAACCCATCACCGGGCTGGGTGCTGAGGAGATTAAAAAGGGAGAGGAGGAAAAAAAAAAAAAGAGGGATCCTGTTCTGCTTCTGCCACTCTGCACCCTCCAAGGGGGCATTGGGTGGAGATGTCCCATGCCAGGGAGCACGGGGTGGTGCCTGGGTTCCAGCCTGATCTCCTCCATCTCACCTCAAGTAGAGGCAGTGCAGGTGACACTGTCACCCATAGAGCCATTGTCAGGGTGGCTGGGGGACAGCCCGGGCAGGAGCTGGGTGTCATGAGGCTGGTGGCCGGGTTGAGCGGCCAGGCTGCAAACGAACACTGGCAGCAAGGTACAGCCTGTTCCCAGGGCCGATGGCCACGCTGATAGCTTGGGGGCGCCTGCGCCACCACTGCTGCCCGGCCACATTAACCATTAACAGGGGAGCGCTGAAGGGGCAGCCCAATGGCCCCTGCACCCTCCTGCCTGGCACCCTTGGGTGCTCCTTAGGACATCCCTAAGAAAAGGCCCTATCCGGCACCTGGAACCACCCTGGGATGGATGCAACAGTGGCCTGGAGTGCTGTCACCTGCTCCACAGGTCCCCATGATACCCCAGACCCCTCCTGGCAGCCCCAGGGTGGGCACAAGGACTGGCTGTCCCCCCCAGCTCCCTGCTTCTGCACCCTTAGCCTGGGATTGGAGTACCGCCAGCTCCAGCTCACAGGTGGGTGGCTGGCTATGTCATCACCAGCTCAGCATCTGCACGCCCATCCCCAACTCAGCTTTGCTTTATTGCTGCGTCAGAAAAACAGTAACTGAAGTCCCTGGCCAGAGGCCAGAGTGATAACACACCCCGGAGGTGCTCAGCTCGTGGGAAAGGGGCTGCAGGAACCCCCCTTTTCCCACACAACACCCAGCACCCATCGTGGGCACACACCAGCCTGGCTCAGAATCACCCAGCATCACCCCCTGGTGCTGCAGGGGATGCCGAAGTTGCCACAGGGGATGCCAAAGGTGCTGCAGGCTGCTGGTGTGGCACATCCGCCTCTCCCCGCCTTGGGAACAGGTCGTGCTGCCAGCAGCCAACCAGATAAGGTGCATTTCACCTTTCCCAACAGGGCAGGAGAAAGCTGTAATAAAGATAAGGCTTAAAAAGAAAAGTGCTCGCAGCCATGGCCTCACCGTGCCGCAGCCGGCACCCTGCCCACCGCTGCCGCCAGGACATGGTTACCTGCGCTGCTCCCGCTGCAGCCAGCAAGAAAAGCTTCCAGTCCAAACATGAAGCTCTCCATCACCTCCTGAGCATCAAAACACCAGGAAACATCCCAAAGACCCGAGAGCACCAGGCTTGCCGGCTTGTTTCAGGCAAACCTGGCAAGGAGGGAGCAAACACAGCCGCAAGCTATCCAAGGCAGGCAGGGTTTGTTTTGCCTCAGTGGAGGGGGCGGTCGGAAGATTTGTTTCGGAAGTTTTAATTTATTCACACACACACACAAAAAAAAAAAAACAACCTTCTGGGAGGCTGGCGGGAGGCCCGGGGCCAGGAGGGCGAGGATGCTCTGGTGTTATTTAAGGTCTCCGTTGCTGCTCAACTTCCTGGCCGCCAGGCTGAGGCATGGCCAGAGTGCAGGGAGGGACAACTAAACCCCCGGGACCAAAACACATGGCCCCAAAGCACAGCAGCTTGCCCAGGGCCGTGCTCGATCCCTGTGGCACGAGCCACCAGCCACACTGGGGCTGGCACAGGAGCCATTGCCGCTGTTCCGGCTTCGGGATTGCCGGAGCCGGCCAGTCTGTGCAGCCCCGGCGAGGCTGGCGCTAGGCGTGCTGCCGCGAGGATGCTGCATCACGAGGAGACACCGGCGCCAGCTCCCTCCCGCCCCGGCTCCCAGCTTGCCAACTGGCTTTGCATCCTTGCCGGCGTAAGTTGACCACAGTTGGACAGAGCACAGGAGAAGCCCAGCATAGGGAGTGCAATAGAGGAGGGCCAGTGGCTCGCAGCTCCCCCATCGCATCCCTCCCGTTGCATCCCCCCCCATGGGCCCTGGGCCAGTAGCCAGAGGATTTTGCTGCAGCGGGAGCTAGAGCCTGAGCCTCAGTTGCAACTGGTTCTGCTTTGGTGCAGGCACATTTCTTTCAGGTTAGTCAGGCATGGCGCTGGGTTTTTGCTGTCTCAGGTGTTCGCTCCTGCAGGCAGCACCAAGGCTGCCACACACAAACACATGCTCAAAATCAACACCGCGGTTTGCTGAGTGGAGCTGAGATGGGTGATAACACAGCTACTGTCCAGGAGGTGCAAACCACACACCCCACCGCCCCCACTGCTGGCACAGTATGTGATGGAGGGCTGGTGGCACCAGTCTGCACTGCTTATCCCCCTGAGATGTAGGAGTGGCTTTCCCACCTGAGCTGTGAGCCATGCATCCTCATCCCTGAGCTGTGGAGCTACAAGCTGTGCATCCTCATTCCCAAACCAAGAGTCAAGCATGCTAACCCTCAGGATGCAATCCCTGCATCCTCATCCTGAAGCTATGATCCAAGCATCCTCATCCCTGAGCCATGCACTATGGAATAGGACCAGCACAGACCTGCAAAATCTGAGGAATCACAAGCACAGCTTGGCTGTAAAAGTGCTGTGTGGCTGCAAAGCTGCCCTGGGAGCTGCTCCCTCGACAGCCACCCCAGCCTGGGACCTCCAATGGAGCAGCTCCCCCAGGGTCAGCCCTGGCACATGGGAAACCAGCAGTCCCTGGTAAGGGTGGACAGCAGGGTGGCCATGCGGAATTCTTTGGGAATGCTCCATCTCTTGACAAGCCCGGAGGCAGCTGGTGCCTGTCAGCTGAGTCAGACACCCAGAGCAACATTGTCCCTGCCCCAGCTCTGCAGCCATCACCTTGGTGACCCATGTAGCCCCCACAGACCTGCCACTGCTCCCCAAATCCCAGGACATCAATCCTGCAACCTCTACCTGGTCCACACCAAAACCACAGAGCTTTTGGGCTGCTTGTCCCACCATCCTGCCCAAGACACCTTGCCAAGACAGGGCTGTCACTACTGTCACCAGCCTCCCAGCCCCGGGATGGCGCTGGGCTCAAGGACACCATCAGCCAGAGGGGAGCCGAGGCACTGAGGCTGAGCGGATTAACACACTGAGCTGCTTGTTTCCATAGGCTCAAGCTCAAATCCTGCCTGGGATGCCAAGCTAAACATGACTGACATTTTGCTCAGAGGTGTTGCCTTCTGGCCCCGGCAGGATTCACCACCTCGGATCCAGCCCCTCCAGGCATGGGACAGGGTCGAGCCGCTCTGCCAGGCACCAGAGCGGGTGCAACGGGAACAGATTCTGGATCAGCTGCTTTGGGACAGTCACCCTGGGTGCTTCATGGGGATCCTGTAGAGGAAGAATCCCAGGGCAAAGTGGTATTGGAGAGGATGTGGCACCCCAAAAGTGACTCAGGGAGGGGTCTCCTGCATGGAGCATGTCTGGGTGGGAAGAATCACGAAGCAAAAGCCTGGATAGGGAGGGCAGGGCCCTGTGACCAACACCTCCTGAATGCCACACACAGTTGGAGCAAGGAGTGATAAAGGGGTGATGTCAGCCCCAGGCAAGAGGGAACAAATTCTTGGCAGGACACTGGGGAGGGAGGGAGGGGATGGCAGGAGCACCTGTGCCCATGGCAGCTGAGCCGCCACGGCTGCCCCATCCAGCCATCACCCACCCACCGCCTGCCCACACCCGAGGTCCTGCAGGAGCAGGGCGGGCAGGGGCACCAGCAGACCCCACCCCACCCAGAGGCCTCACCATCAACAGGAAGCCACACCCCAGCCAGCAGCTCCCACAGCCGTGTGCCCTGCCAGCAGCGGGGTGTCCCCACTCCCCTCAGACCCCCCAGGAGCAGCCCCTGTATCCAGGCACTGGAGGATGTGGCCAAGGTGGCAGGAGGTGACAGAAGCCCAGGTGATGGTGCTGCTGCTTGTTCTCAGTACCCAGTTTTGGGAAGCCATGAGCCAAATTAAATGAAATTAAACCCAGGGAGATACCTTCAGGGATGACCCAAATCCCATCCCCAAACCTCTGGCAAGGTGACAACACACAAGCCCCCCCAACCCAAGCAGCCTGAGGGGGTGTCCCTGCAAAGCCTCAGCCTCCTTCCCCAGGTAGGATCTGAGCCAAGGGGGGCACACATTGCACCCCAAGATCCCCACATGGCACAGCCAGATGCAGGGAGATTACCGGGGTGCTGACAGCTCCTGCAGCCCAGAATGAAGTGTCACATCTATGTCCCTCCAGTGGGTCTCACAGGGTGCAGATCAGGCAGACCCCCCAGCCCTACCAGGGGGACCTGTGGACCATGGCAGAAGACTGAGCTGCAGATGCCTGGCACTGCTGGGGGTACCAGGGTGACCCAACCCCCTCCCCATGCCTGGTTCAAGAGCCAGATGGTGTGAATTACAACAGATTAGCCAAGTGTTTCCGAAGACTCACACGCCATCACCTCCTCTCAGGAAGATATCTTTCACTTAACAAAGAGAAGGGGGAAAATCTGATTTTTCTGCCTAGACAACCCAAAGCAGCCAGGCAGAGATGACGAGGAGCCCTGAGGCTGGTGCGGATGCACCCACGGCTCTTGAATTAAAGCCCATTTCTCAGGAGCAGGCACTGGTGCATCAGTATTGGGGACCCTATGACACAAGAACAGCCACAAGATAAATCAGTGTGGGCAGCCACAGCCCTCTCTGTCCCTAAAAGCCACTCAGATGCCTTATCCCCCCTGCCAAAGCTGGGCAGCAGATGCTGCTTGCAAGCGGTGGGGGTAATAAAGCCAGGAGCTTGTTACATTGCACCTATCTCCAGTGCAGCCAGGAAAGCGATGAGCCCAGCCAGGACAGAAAAGAGCCCAACCACCTTTTCCTCTACAAGGCCAGTGCCTGGTGAGATGCTCAAGGAGGTCAGGATCCACCCAGGAGCTTGCAGTCATCTTTAGTGCAGGCTTTAAGCTCTGGGGAAGGCAGCTTAGCACCTGGACCTGCCAAGCTCAGCCTAAGTGCTTGCACCAGCAGATACAAAAGCACTGGGATCATCTTCAGATGTGGGAGCTAAAGGCACAGGACAGCCCTGGAGATAACCCAGCCCCAGCATGGCAGTCAGTGATGCTGCTGCCAGTGAGGACCAACCCAGGGCTTGCAAACAGGCGGGGTGGAGGAAGTGCCTCTCCTCCCAGCAACACTTCAGGGTTTCACAGAAAAATGGCACATAAATTTCCTAGAAGCAGCCGCTCACCACCTCCCATGGCCAGAACAGATCTTCCAGCAGCCACCATCCACAAGGGAGATTGTCTCCTTGAACGGAGCAGCCAGACTCTTCTGTTCAAGGATTTGATCTTCCTGCAGGAAAGGATGATCAGGAGAAGATGGCAGTGTGGATGTCACCTGGGAAAAGGCACAGCCTGTACGTCAGAGCTAATGTGGGATGGATGGATATCCCCCTGAGAAGAGGAAGTTGTGAAGAGCTACAGCGATAACTGGGTTAATAATCACCTTCAGAGGGAACATGGTGAAACAGGAACACGGCGCTGGCGAGAGCCATCCATCAGCAAGAACTGTCACTGGGAAGAACACCTGCGGCCCAGGGACGGCTCAGCCAGACGGGTGCGGATGCGAAGGCGGTGCCTGTAACACATCCACCCGTGCTCTGGAAAGGCCATGTGGGACCAGGCCGGGAAGCCAGAAAGCTCCACCAGCCACAGCTGGGATGCAGCACTGAAGATGCTCCTGGGCAACGATGCAATGGCAGCAAAGCCATGGCTTGGGCACCTCCTGGGGCATCCCTGAGTTGCACAAGGGCTCCCCAGGGACATCAGCCAAGCCCCATATCCATCTCACAGAGGCAGAAAGTAATGCCTAAAATCTGCTATGGGCAGGGCTAAGCCATCCACAAATCAGCAGAAGGGAAGATCAGCTCTTCTGTATGGGCCACCAGACGCCATCACCACCTTGGGACACCTCAGAGAAGGTGGGACAGCAAAGTGCCAAAGGACCAGGAAAACCTCTGGCCATATAGTGAGTCAGGTCAGCCATGGGAGAGATCTGAACTGCTGCTCCACCCACCACACCAGGGAGGTAGACAAGTCACAGGGGCTGGGACATAGTGCCAGCAGGGACAAAGCCAGGCTGGGGCAGTGCCGACCAAAGCATTCGCTCCATAGCAAGCCCAGGGGATCATGATGTGAAGCAGCTCAGAGTGTGCAGCATCACAGTAAAGCTACAGAGGTTTCAGTGGAGTTGTAGCAGCTCAGGGGTATTTTGGTGATGAAATTCTACTTTGCTTGTAAGGTGCCACCTCATCACTGCCCTTGTCACAAGAATAAACTCCCACTACATGCCACAAGTCCAGGCAAGCAGAAGAACAGGTGCCAGCCCTGCCCATCCCCATAGCCCAACTGGGCTCTCCAGTTGTACCAACTGTATTTTCTTTTGCACCTTGCAGAACCACATGGAGCTCAGTTGGTTTGTCTCTTTTTGTTTTTTAAGAAACTGAGCAAAACACTTGAGTGAGCACCAGTTGAGCTTCAGCCAGGACAGCTTTTTGAAATATATTGAGCTGTTACACTCTCCAGGCTGAGAGCCATATACCCATGGCCACTTCAAGCCACACCAGCCCCTCCTGTACCTGATTTAAGTTGTACCCTCCTCACCCTCCACCTGCAGCTCCCACCAGCTCTTCAGAGTCAGAATTTGAGTATCACAAGACTATTTTGGTGCATTTTCCCAAAATACATGGAGGTGGCCCTCCAGGCTGATGTGTTTAGACATAGTGTGCTGAACCAGGCTGAATGGAGGTCCACAGGGCAGCACCCACACATTCTTCACCTTGGGAGAGCGCAGGCAGAGCCCAGCACACCAGCTGAAGCAGGGAAATAAGTCACCATGGGATGGCTGCACACCCCAGATTATAGAGCTCGTCCCCACCTGGTAACTGGGACCCTGGAGAAAAGCAAACACTGGTCACAGTGTCTTTGGATAGGGTTATGAGCAGCACATGTGCACAGCATGATGTTTATGCCAAACTGGAGTATGACTGGCAGAGTTTGGAGGGATCACAAATCTGCTCAAAGGTGTGTCTGGTGGAAGCTGAGAGACCCAGGATCAGAAGATCACCACCAGAAGGAACAGAGAAAGGCTTGAAAGGAGATGCCAGACATTCAGAGCTTCTGCAGAGGACATCAGGGCAGGTATCTCCTCCCAGACCTCAGCTCCCCAGCCCATCCTTCCATCCCCAGCCTGCCTGAGGAGCACCCACTATCTGGCCCCCCAGGGTCAGCTGCCCAGCAGGAGGCTGCACCACCACAAAGCCCGTAAAGCCGAGAACGGCCTTTTCAAGATTACAGCCTGAGCACCAGCAAATCCCAGGACAGCCCCATGTGTGCCAGGGAAGCCAGCTCCCAGCAGGAAAGTTGATAAAGCTCAGGGGCTGGCATCCACCCAGGTCAGAAGGAAGCAGACACAGGCTGGGACATGGGAATGGTGACTGAAGACAGTGGATACACCTGAGCAGCCAGGGAGAGCTGTGGAAGGAGGTAACATGCTAAAAAAACCCAAAAAAGTCCTAAACTATGTCTATAGCAACACACTGCCAGCATGGCAGCAACAGTCTTGGGCATTTCCCACCTTGCAGGCTCCACGGCAGCAACTCAGATCTGAGATGGCAGGAAGGACATCAGAAGGTGGAGACATACGAACACCCTGCAGTTGTTCCTCCCACACAGGTCAGCTGGGCAAGCACAGGTCCCCAGCTGGGGTATTGGAACAGCACTGAAAGATGACTATGGGGAGAAGGCAAACACTTGCTCAGACTTAGTGGAAGCACCCTGAAGACCTCTCCCACCCCATTCCCACTCAATACAAACCCTGTCTGTCCAAGTCCATGGCCTCTGTGTTACCAGCAGTAAAGCAGCACAGCTCTTCTGCAAGCAAATCCTGACTTAAGGGGAGAGCTAGACTCAACAGTGGGTAACACAATCCCAGACCTCATTAACGATGTGCTGCTCATTGGACTAAAGGGCAGTGACTGCCTACACTTCTCCTTCCGAAGCATCCGTTCCCATCTGACAATCTCATTTCTGCAGGGAAGTCTCAGCTTTGTTGCTCTCATGTCCCTGTGTAACCCTCAGCACTAATCAAGCCAGCCTGGGTTTCTCTACCAACTTCATTCTCCCACAGTGTGCAACTTTGAGACGCTTTTCCTCCTGATTAGCTGTGCTCATCATTTTCGGTTAACAGTGCTAAAAAAACAAAACCAAACAAACCAACCAAAACAAAAAAACCCACAACACCACCACCAAACAAAAACCATCCCAACAGGTCTGTGTCATCAGCAGGCTTTGAAAGAGCTTATTTAATAGATAAAGGAGAAAGCTGAGTGTACATATCTAAATGGTTGTGGTGAGCAGGGGTAGCTATTTCCAAAGAAACCTAGCAAGAGGAAGAAGAATCCTAAAACCGTGGAGGGCTGCTGACAAAGTGTGGGGAGAGCTTCAGCCCTGCAAAGAGAGGCAGAGAGAGCAGGTTTCCTCCTCTGCTCCCAGAAACCAGCAGCAAAACCCACAACTAGAGAGTTCTATCTTGCGCTTTTATTTTTCCTTCTTTAAATATGCAAAGGATTGCTTGTACACCAGGGGTGGAGTTTGGGTGTTTAGTTTTGGTTCTGTTCCCCCCGCAGCTTGGAGGAACAGTTGTCTCTGCTGTTAATTTTTAACGCAACCTGAAAAAACCTTAGCAGTTTCTGGGAATGAGCTGATTTTCAGCCTGCACCTGGCCTGGAGAAGACCCCAGGTACCCCATAGCCAGCTCAGCAGCTCCAGAAGCAGCATAGAAGTTGCCTATGGAGAGCTACAGCATCTCTGCATGAAGCTTTGCCCAGCTTTGGCTCCACAGCAAACGCAGGCTGTGAATGTGCCGTGCCCGCGCTCCAGCCGTGCCCTGGAGCAGAGGTGCCCATCCCAGAGCCAGCACGCATTACTCAACAGCCCCGAAGTCCAGACCCTTAACATCTCTCAGGCACCCAGTTTAGCTGAAAAAAGGGTCTAAGAGACAGCATCAAAGTCCAGACAGGAGCGATGCTGCCTTTTGTTTTTTTAACCAAGAAAAGTCATTTACCTTGGCGGCAGAACAGCGAGAGTCCTGACATCTGGATTGAATCACTTTGTCCTGCCACAGTCACCAGATGCTTCAACATCTGTTGAGTCCATGGGAAACACTGAAGCTCCACTTGACTACGATCAAGTTGCAAAACCTCTGTTAACCTTGAACACGCTCTGAAGCCCTGACCCATTTCAGATCGCTAATGGGGCATGCAATCATAACAAGAGAGCCTCACCGGGAAAACAGAGTTTCCCCTGCAGTGGGGAAGGAGGAGAAGAGAGGAGAATGTGGCAGGTTTGGGTCTGGAGCAGCCTGACCTGCCAACTGGTTTTGTTCACAAAGATGATTTGTTGGGGACAGAGCAGTCCACAGGTGCCTCCTGGCTTTGTAGGCTGCACCAAGGAGGAGCAAGGATGCAAGGGACCCAATGCACCTGCCCCATGCAGCAGTCCTATGGCTTTGGGTTATTTCAGAGCTGTGTAATTAATTCAGGTGCAACCTTCACACACACAGCAGCGATCCACCATTTTCAACTTCTCATCCAAGCTGAAGTGGAAGAATCAATACATTGCTACACAACTCCTGCCTTCCCTCCGCTCTGGCAAAACCCTGCAGGCATGCAAGCTCTACAGGCTGGTTTGCATTCGGTCCTTTCCAAGGATCTGCATAATTCAGGCAGTTAACTACTGTCTGAAAAACCACCCCGAGCAGCCACACAGCAGAGCTACGCAACAGCAAGGGGCTCACAACTGCTCCAGGCGCACAGCAGGATACACAGATGCTCCCAGCCATCCCTCCACCACCTCCAAACACTGAATTCAGTTGTGTTCAGCAGTTACTGTGGACTCACTGAATTTCACAGGCATCCACCAAGACCACAGGGACCAAAGGATGATCTAGGCCAACATCTAAACCAACCCAGGTCAGAACAAATCCTTGCATAAAGTGCTATCAGTCTGGATCCGGAGAGGCCAAGCGATAGCTCATCACCTTCTCTCAAGGCTGCCCTCACAGACCATACCCCTTGCACAGGCTACAGAGGCTGGAGTGCTTTTATATCAATCCAGATAGGAAGGAGATAGGTGTACAAGCAACACTCCTCTTTGCTCACACAGCTCAGGGGGACCCTGACATACCCAAGGACACCCAATGGTGCTATTTTCAGATTTGAGAATGGGCACACACACAAACCAGTCCTTTGATGATCAGAGCAAGGCTGCTCCTGGCGAGTTACCGGCACACAGGTGCCAAGTACCAGCATCAGCACCCTGGGGTGCCCTGACCACACACTGGTGGTGACGGCTGCAGCTTGCCAGCGCTCGATCAGCCTCAGGTCAGGCAGCTGCCTGTACCCAGGCTGCCCACACCGCAGGCATGTTGGGGTCCCTGCAGCTTCCCACGCTTGGCCAAAACCTGTGCTAGACCATGAGCTTGTCTCCAAGGTAGATTTGGACTCACAGGACAGCACATCAAGGTCAGCGTGGAGACGGCTGCTGTCTCATCCCAGCCTGGGTCAGAGCAGCTGATCTCTGCTCCCCTCTTCATCCTGCCTGTCCTCCCGGGGCTGACCTCTCCCAGCCCACACTGCACAGGAGGGCATTCTCCTCACTGCAAACAGCTGTGACCTCCCCCAGGAAGGCAAGATTAACACTTTCCTGGCCCCCCACCCCCAGCCAGGCTACATATGCCAGAGCCACAGTCCCAGAGAAGCCGGATGGTCGGGATGCAGAGCGAGAGCCCTGAGGTCACAGCCATGGATAAACACAGCACCACAGGGACTAGTGGCCACCTACTTCGCTAGCCCAGGGGATGCACCATGGGAGACCGCAGCATTCCTCGCTGCTCTCCAGCAACAGGCAGGACCAGGCAACTGCCTGTTCCTGTTCTGGCCAAGCCCCAGCCCCATGCACAACACCTGGAATACAAACCGGCAACAGATGGGAAACACCACAACTTTCTAGTCCCTGCTGCTACTGCAGGGTCAGTGCCTTCACTCTGCAGCAGCTTCACATCTGCTTTGCTACTTTCCCACCAAGCTGCATAGTTCATTTCCCTTCAACACCTCCCATAAACTGCATTTTCATTAGCCAGTGATGTCCAGACCAGCATATGGGGTCAGAACATCACATGTAGGGCTTGACTTGGGGTTGTTCCTGTGGGTCTGGGAGAGTGGGCAGCTGGAAGAGCTGGGAAACCTCAACCTGGGACATGCAGCAGTTGAACCTGTACAACTCCCTGCCACAGCATTAACCCAATGGCCAAGAAATGCATATAACAGGAAACAATGCCCAAAGCTTCTGGGGCTGGGACCTGCACTGCTCCATGGCAGGCATCAGGAGGGGACTTTGTGGCATTTCTCAGTTGACCTGCAGGGTCCAGCATGACATCCAGCATAGCAGAAGCCCTGTCCCCAAACTCACACACCTTTACTGGTGCCTGGCATCCCCAGGCACTCAACTCCATGCTTCTCCCTCTGCTGCGCTTTGCTTCCTATAGGCAAAAGGAGGAAGGCCGGGCTGCCTTTCTCCAAGAGCTCACTCCTTTACTTACCCTCTCCGCCTGCCCCCACAGAAGACACCAAAAGAGACACCAGCAGCGACTCAATACCTAGTTGCCAGGAGGTGTCTGGAATTAATCCGCAAAAGAAACAGGCTAATTACTATGCAAATACTCAAGCAAGGGATGCCATCTCAGGCAGAGCAGCCCTCGCATCTGCCCCTTGGCAGGTACCTGCTGGAGCAGCAGTAAGGAAACACTGATCCTGCACTACAGGCAGCACCTCGAACCTGTAAAACCACAACGTATTTACAGCTGGGAGCAAACACACCAGAGCTGCAGAGGTGTCACCTCAACACACCAGAGCAAGAACACCTTGTTCCAGCCACTGACTCACTAATTATACAGGCAGTGCCACAGAGCCAGGGCTGGCTTGACCTGGTGTGCCACAGGGCACCTGTGAGCGCGCTGTCAGACATGTCCTCCCCAGGCAGCCCTGCCCCACTGTGGCTTTGACTTTTACTCCGTTGAATCATGCATTCACCTGCTGCCTTCCTCATCCAGAGAGACCTCCTTCTGCTTCCCACTGGTGCTGCAGAGCCCTTTGAGCTGGATGGAGGAGGCAGCTCTTGCCTCTCCTTGAAGGAAGTCCCTGTCACAAGACACAGTTTTCTAGGAAACGCACAAACACCCTTTGGCAACTTGGCAGACTCCAAGCCCAGACAAAAAGTTCCCACCAGATGTGGGTTCCCATCCTTGGGACCACCATCACAGTTATGCCCAGAGATTTCCCTCCCCTCTGCAGCACCCTCCCAGCACACCTGCAGCAACAACCACCCTGGATCCAGCGCTTCCTCCTCATCACGTGTCTGCTGCCATTGTCTCACAGCAAAGCACCTGCTGGCCAAAGCTACCTTCATCATCCTCCAGACCCACTGCCAGGGCAAAGGCACTTGTATACAAAGATATCCCCGAAAGATTCAGCTACAAGCCTGTGCAAAGTCTGGCCCAGGTGCTCGGCACATCCCCTACAGAGACACCTTCCACATGGAGGAGCTCTGTGTCAGGCAGCCGCTGAGCAGCATTTCTCCAGGATGCCCTTGCAAAGAGGGGTAAGAGCCTCACTTGTCCCCTGCAGCCCCAGGACAGACCTCTGGATGAACCAGGGGTGCTCAGCCCCAAGTATCCAGCTCCACTGTAGCCTCTAGAGGTGCCACAAGAAGCTTTCTAAGAACAAGCATGGCTGCAGAGAGGGCAGCCAAGGTTCTCCGAAACGGCTCTGCGCCAGCCCTACCACGTGTCCTATTCAATCTCCCAGCTTTTGGAGGAAGCAGCTCCCGGCATCATGCTGCAACTGGTGGTCAATGCTTGAGTCAAGGAGCCACTTGCAGAGGTCAGCTCAAGTCTCTAAAGCCTCCCCACTTCGGGGCAGGGCCAACAGCAGGTTCAGCCCAGCCAGCTCTGCTTGAACGTGGAGGAGGAGGAATGACCATGGTGGCCATGCCACTGCTCAGTCCCAAGCACAGGATGGCACCCAGGGGGACCCCACTTGCAGCACCACACCACACCGGTGCCCACGGGGTGTCCCACTCCCCGCCAACCCCGACCACGCACCGGGGCCGTCGAGACGTCGAGGTCGTGTCCCCACAACTCACCTGTGACAAGGACAGCTCTGCCTGCCACCGGCAGCAGCCTGCGGGGCGATGCCCACCACAGCAGCAGGCAGGCGGCGGCAGCGGCCAGGGCGAGCCCCAGGGGCAGCGGCAGGCAGGCGCGGCACAGGCTCTGCAGCCCGGCCAGCAGCGCCAGGGGCAGCACCAGCCCCCGGCCCGGCCCCAGGGCTCGCCGGGCCGCCCGCAGCGCCAGGCTCCCGGCCAGCGCCGCCCACAACGCGCCGTACGCCCAGCGGTCCAGCCCCGGCTCCATCCCGGGCCCCGGCCCCGCCGCTGCCGCCGCGCCCGGCCCCGCCGCGCCCGTTTATAACCGCCCAGGCGGTGGGAAAGGGGCGGGGCCGCTCCCGCCCCGGCCAATGAGAGACGATCGGGCCCGAGCCGGGGCACCGGGCACCGCCGGGACCGGCCCGGCACCCCAGCGGTACCGTGGCGGGGAGTGGGGCTGGGACAGGCGGCGCGGAGCCCCGCGGGACACTGGGACAGCTCCGCGTCGGCTCGGCACGGCTCAGGACATTGTGCCACCTGGGTAGGCACGGCTCAGCCCGGTACGGCTTGGTTTGGCTCAGCTCAGTTTAGCCAGGCTCGGGACATTGTGCCACCTAGGTAGGCACGGCTCAGCTCAGCTCGGTTCAGAATGGCTCAGGACATCATGCCACCTAGGTAGGCACAGCTCAGCTCGGCACTGCTTGGATTGGCTCAACTCGGCGTGGCTCAGGACATCATACCACCTAGGCAGGCACAGCTCATCTCAGCAGAACTTCACATGGCTCAGCTCGACTCTGTTCAGCATGGCTCAGGACATCATGCCACCTACAGCCTGTCATGGCTCAGCACGGCTCGGGACATCATGCCACCTAAATAGGTGCAGCTCAACTCAGCTTGGTTCATCTCCACTCAGCACAGCTCAGCTTGGCACAACACAGCCTGGCTCAGTTTGGCATGGCTCGACTCGGCTCAGCATGGCTTGACTTGGTTCAGCACATCTCAAGATGTCATGCCACCTTCAGCACAGCTCAGCTTGTCTCGGTTCAGCACAGCTCGGGACATCGTACCACCTAGCTAGGTAGGCACAGCTCAACTGAGATCAGCTCAGCTTGCTTCAGCATGGCTTGACACAGCATGGCTTGCTCAGCTTGGTTCAGCTCAGTCTGTTTGGCTCAGTGTCTGTGCCAGGCAGAGCTTCCTAGCAGGATGCACCAGTGCCGTCAGCCCCACAGGACAGGAGGGCAGGTCCCCTGCCCTCTGCCAGAGCCACCGGCAGTGCCACCAGCACCCACACACCATTGGGATTGGGGGAGCACAGGGTATGGCCTCCCCCCTGGGGCCACCCCTCCATGGATGTCTGCCCTTGCAGGGTGGTGCCCCCAGGATCTGCTTGTTTGCCCCGGGAGCACCGTAAGGGTGCTGGACCATGCGCCACCCAGGGCCTGGCATCTGGGCCAGCCACACTTCAGTTTCTCCCAGTGCCTGGACCAGGCAGGTGTTATAAGATGTGAATGAATTCCCAATTCCTCTCTAGGAACCCTGTGATGTGAGGGTAACAACCCCTGAGTGATCCCAAACCATTTCTCAGCACCCCATTGCTGGTTTGCCACCTGGAACAGTCAGCACCCTGCCACGCGTTATTCCAGAGCTGTGGCATGGTGAGCTGTGCTGGAAGCCTGGCTCCTGGCTTGCCCTGGCTGGTGTGGAAGCTCTGCCTCGCAGTGCCGGGCGCCAGGTCTGTGCCACCTCCGTCAAGTGCTGGCAGGAGCTCCCTGCATTACCCCAGCTGGGGGGGCAAAGTCCTCTCCTTTCCAGGTTTATTACACAGGGTAATTGCTGCCGCTGGGCTTGCCTTGTTAAGTGCCTGCTTTAATATTTCACCAGGTCTCTGTACTTGATAATCCTTCATGTGTCCGTGCCATGCAGTGCTGCTGGCTCTTGCCACGAGCATGACCCTCAGTGCCCTCTGTGTGGAGGGTGAGATGCTTTTGTGTGCCAGGATCAACACTGGTCTCTGATCCTGGAGGAGCCAGGCTATGCCAGCCAGGCTGCCATCTGTGCCAGTTGGCCCTGCCAGATTCCACAAGCCCTGGCATGGTGGTGGCAATGGCAACAGATGCCTGTGCCATCCTTCTTGGAAACAACCCCTGTGGTACCTGTGAAAAAACGCATTTCGTCAGCGGAGACAGTGGTAGCTCTGCAAAAGTGCAGAGTCAAACAGGCTGGGGTGGTTTTGCTGGGGTGTGGTGGTGGGACCTCGCTGGGTTCACAGCCCTGCTCCTCCAGGCAGGAGAATGCCAGGAATGCCGGCAAGGTAGAGGAGAAGGAGGAGGGATGTTGCCAGCTGCATGGCCGTGGGCTGTCCCTCAGGGATCCACTCACTTGTGGCACAGGGCTACTGAACTCGGTGAAGATTATGGAGGTGGCCACAAGGCAGAGCTTTGGGGGATTTGGGTTCTGAAGAGTATCCTGTTAAACACCCCAATCCCATTGCTTCACCAGGGCTTGAAAAGTTGTTGAATGGTTGTTTTCCAAAGATGTGGTCTCCAGAGAGAGAATCCCTCGCCGCACCGGCTGAACCAGAGCTGCTGGGGCATGCAAGGGAGCAGGGTGAGGGATACGGTGTTTTACAGAGAGAGACAGAACATAGAGTCTGCACTGATGGTGGTGTTTCAGTAAGGGCTGTTCCCAAATTGCAACATGAATTGACACATCTCCTTGAAAGTTGGGTTGGCTGTCCATCCAACCATCTCTTCCAGAGTTCCTCATGCATGGTCTCAGGATGCCTTTCTTGTGAGACACCTCAAAGATGGGTTGTAGATAGCCATGGTGTGCTCTGTTGGCCACAGTCAGGGCTTTCCATGGATGCCCTCACCAAGAGGTCTGCTGCAGCAGGGCTGGACCACCAGCACCCTTTGCCAGCTTTGGCTGTTCCCCAGCTCTCCCCAACAAGGCCAGCGTGTGCTTAGGGTGACCTTGGTGACTATTCCCTTGAAGACAGCACCTGGCCTTGTTCATCTTCCCATTGCTCAACACCCGAGGGTGCCTCCCAGCCGTGCTGCGCTGTTAGGAAACGCTAGTGATAGCCCCATTACCTTTTGACCTACTCGAGCTCTTCCGTACCATTGTGCTAATTAGAGCTCACCTTTTCAGGGGAAGCGGGGCTGGTTAGACCGCAGCCACCTCCCACACCCTTCCTGGGCTGCTCATGCAGGTCCCTGGGGGACAGACACCACGTCTTCCTAGTGCTCCCCTTGCCCTAGGCTGTTCCTCCAGCTCCATGGAGCCTCCCATGACTAACAGGTTTTGAGATAATTGTTCCACTCCCTAATCTCATCTGCAGAAGATTCATGACATTGTTTTCAACAATGCCATGAGCCATTTCCCGGGGCTCTAAGCCCATGAGGGATGTGATTCATCCACACTGCTCCCACAGGTACTTAATCTTCTCCAAAACAGTAAGTCCTCCTTCTACAGCTTTATCTCCTTAGGAAACACCAGCCAGGCGAACATCTCACAGGACACTTCTGTGTGTTCAAGGCTGATGGAAGCTTGTGCCAGCACTCATATCCTTGCACAGGTCATGGAGTATAGTCCTTCCCCGGGAGCAGCTGTCTCAGGAGAGGGGACCATGGGTGTGGGACCCCCTTGGCCGTCACTTGTGGGCTGGGTACCTACCATGGACCATCAAGCGCATGGGAAAGGGGATGCTGGAAGTGTTCCTTGCTAACAAAATCTCATTTTTTTCCCATGCCATGTCGTCAAAGAGCCCTTGGGATGTATGTGGGTCCACCCTTCTTCACAGCGAAGACGTGGGACCCTGGAGCCCATTGGTGTCTGGGGCCAGAGACAGTTTAGGGGTGACAAAGGCCATTGCACTGCCTGGAATTAACTTTCATTTTGACCCAATGTGTCTTGCAGAGGACAGTGATTAATCACTCCCAGCATCAAGTATTTTGTCCTACCACTGAACTCGCTCTGTTCTACTGGTTCTGGTTGGACTTTGCTCCCTGTTATTGTGGCTTTTTTCTCTGGGGAGGGCAGATCCTCAGGTGGCTGTAATTCAGCTAAACCAGGCTCAACTCCAGGAGACGTTTCCTGCACCCAATGTTTTAACATCCTCGTGATCCTTCCTCAAGCCTTGGGCATGTAAACAAAACACAGGGTCTACCAAAGCCCAGCCTGGAGGCACTCCCCACAGCATGGCCACCCTGAGCCACAGTCACCCAAGAAGCCACTTTGACCCTTTGTGCTGGGATCTTCTCTCCCTTCTCCCTGCCAAGGACTTTCCATCCCTTGTTCCATCCAACTTACTCTGAGCCATGACCAATGACTTTTGGGGGGCTTTCCTTGCATTTTACTGCCATAGAACACAGGTGACCATTTGCATCCATCATCCTGTGCACCCTCCAACCTGTGTGTCCCAGCTGTGATGCCCCATTGGTGGGATCAGCCTGAGTCCCAGGCCTGGATCCTCCATCTATGGGGGTTTCCACGCACCTCGGCTGGATGGTGGGCACAGCACCAACCTCTCCCCAGCTCCTGGCAGGACTTCTCTGCTCCTGAAGCAGCTCCTTCAGGAGGACCAGGGCTGCTACCCAGGGCAGCCTTCTGACAGCCGCGGAGCATCAAGCTGAGCTCTGACCCCACACCCCGCTCCCTGCAAATCCCCTCGGCTCCAGAAAATTCCTGCCCCTGTCTTGTTTTTTTCAGATTGCACAGAATCCCCCGGTATTTACAAAACACAGCTCCGCTTCCAACTGTGTTCATGGCTTCAGGAGAGGTTTCACCTTCTGGGAAGCCACTCCCCAGCCTGACCTTGAGCTCTTTCACCCTAGTAAGGACCCCGTGTCACCATGCCTGCTCGCCCACATGACCCTGGCAGCCCCTTTGCCAGCCAGGCTTTGTGCACCACAGCTCTCCAAACAAGCTGGTTTTGGGCTGCAGGGACCTTGCTCCTTCGACCTGGCTGGGAAGCGTTGGTGACACTCCAAAGTGCTCCTGGTTCTGCTAATGCCTTGCACTCTATATTCCCCATCTCCTGGGACATGTGTGGTACCCATGCCAGGCTTGCTTTGCCAGCCCAGCATCACCCTCCCATCTCCCATCTCTTCCATGCTCATCACAGGGCCTCTACCTTCATATTAGGGTGATGGGGACAGAGGAAATGTGGCTCTCCCTTGACCACCAGACAGATGCCAGGGGAAGCCATCTGGGTCACACTCCAGGTGATGTTCTGCCACCTCTGCACCCCGGGGAGAGGGCAGTAGGTCACGGCAGCAGTGACCTGGTTCCTGTCCCATGCCTCTGTCTGCTGCAGAAGGTGGTTGCAGAGCAGAGCATGTTGCCAGCCTCAGGTTGCTCAAGAGGGTTGGGGCCAGGCGGTAGAGAAGGAATCCTCCAGCTGAGACAGCAGGAGGAATTCCGGGGAGGCAGACGATTGCAATGCTCCTGGGAGGTGGCCAGCGGGCACCAGCACTTGCAAGAAGTGCTCTGGATGGCTCCAACCTGTGAACAAAAGTGAAGTTGTGCTGTTCCTGGTTGGATTTGTGTTTCTTATGCAAGGTGGAGGGGCTTTGTGGCTACCATGAGCCCAGGACCATGGGTGGTCTCCAGTTGAGCTTGGAGACAGCAGTGGGGACATGTCCACATGGCACAAAGGTTGGAGCTAACTTCAGAACATGGTGGCAAAGAGGACCCTGTGCTGGAACAGTCCCTAGGAAAGTGCTGGCAGGGTGGTGTGGAGGAGGCAGGGGACATCTTCCAGCACAGGCTCTGGAAGGGGTGGAAGTGGGTCTCCACCACCAAACTGCTAGAGAAGAGGGTAAATATGGTAGCAAGTGAAGCTGGGCTCATTTCTGCTGTCCCCTGCTCACCCCCCCATCTGGATGGGGGCCAGGGACAAGCGCTGGAGAGACAGCCGGGTGCAGGGGGACAGGAGCTTGTCCCTGCCAGCCAGACAAATGGCCAGGACCAAGGACACGACTGTCATCCCGCTGGGGACACAGAAGCAGCAGAATGTCCCGCTGGCGAAAGAGAGGGGGGTGCAGCCCCCCTGGGTGCTGTGGAAGGGAGAACAGAAAACCGAAGGCCAGCAGCAAGTGCCCAAAGAATGGCAGGACACGAGGCGTCACTTCGCGTGGCCTCACCATGTGTGTGGCCGCCGTGCCCCCTCGTGGCAGCAGGACAGAGCTGGTGGCCCTGGGCTGGCGTGGGCAGGAGACACACAGGGGCTGAGCCCAGGCGTGGGCAGGGATGGAGGTGCCGGGTTCCACAAGGTTACTTGGCAGGTTCACTTCATCCCACCCAGAGCATCTTCCTTGGGGGTGTGGCACCCCAGCCCAAACTCTGCTGATGTTGCCCTGTGTCCACACCAAGCCTCATGTGGCAGCCCACAAATCTGCCTCTGCTTGCAAAGGAGCCTCCAGCATCATCCCACCCCCTCTCCTTCCTGGGGGACTGTGTGTGCCTGGTGTTTTTTTGGCATAAACTACTTGCACCACGGCCAAGCCAAGCACTTCAGGCGCCACTCAAGGGCAGCGTGTGCCTGGGGACCGATGGGGAATCCCGGAAATATCACCAAGGCTGCAAAAAAAAACAAAACACACAACTAGCTGGAAAATATAAACAGGGGTTGATGAAGGCCTCTGCTGAGGACATGGCCTCCCCAAGTGCTGCCAAATCACTTGGGAGTGGTGGGGCATTTCCCAGCAGCCTGCCTCAGTTTCCCCCAGCAAGCCCTTGGGAGCAACAGTCCTGGGGTTGTCATGTGTATTGTGTCACTTTGGATACCTGGGGCAGGTGCAGGGAGCCAGGAAGATGCTTTCCTATCCCTTTCTCCTTCCTCTGTGCATCCAAGTGGCTCATTGTTGTCTGTTATGATCTCTTCGTCCTCTCTTTGCAGCCCCAAGTCAAGCACCTGGAGGGCAGGAGAACCAGACCATGACTTGAGGCACCTCTGGGACACCTGCAGCTCTTGGCATGGCATCCCCCTGTCCCCAAAGCCACCCAGGACCATTGCAGGCACCTTGCAAGCTGGGGCAGACTGGCACTGCCCGGCTGCTCTGAGGCCACCAATGCATCCAGCCTCACAGAGAGGGACAACCCTGGACAGAGGTCAACTGGGAAAAAGAAGCTGCCCTGCCCGGTGAAGTTTTTCTTCATTCCTTGAAAGCCACAGAGACCTGCTGCGCGGGATTCAGGGCTGGAGGCAGCGCCGGGGCAGCGCCAAGGTGGAGCTACCGTGATGGATGACATGACATTGTTCCCAAATGCCTCTGCCACAGGTGACGGTACCCAAAGCACTGCAGCTGGCAGAGGGGGATGCTCAGAAATGGTGCTGACCCACTGTCTAGCACCCATGGGGAGCATCATGGCCAGCATCGAGCACGGGATTTAATCCGTGCCCAGGATGGCAGGAACGGTGCTGGACCAGGAGGTGGCATGTTCCTGTCTGGACACCTCCCAGGCCCCACAGGTACAGGCAGCTGCTGCCCTGGCTGCATTTACACCATGAGGCAGCCTGTCTCTGCCCAGCACAGGGAGATGTTTACAAGGCTTGCAGCTTGGCCAGGGCCAGGTTCACAGAGGACAGTGTGGCTGCCGTGCCCTGGACCTGCTCCAGGAGTGGAACAACCCTGCCTCGGACCCAGGTTCTGATCTGGCTAAAATCCCCCCAGGAGAAGTGCGTAAGGGAGAGGTGAGTTTTGGGATGTGGCATGTACCCTTGATAATGCTGCACCGTGGCCTCACGCTTGAGCTGCCACTCCAGCCTTGAGCGTGCAGCCTTGAGCCTGGCAGCAGTCCTTGCTCCTTCTGGCAGGGTCCCCCTGGGTGCCCCAGTACAGGGGGGATCATGCTGTCCCTGGGAGGGATGATGGTGCCTGCAAGCCACAGGGCTGGCTGCTGCAGGCCGAGTGCTGGCCCTGGGCAGCAGGACTGGGCATGCAGCAGGAGGGATGCTGGCTTGGCTCAGGTGAGGGTACCACATCACCCCAGCCTGTTGGGGCTCTGCTGGGATGGAGACACCAGGATCCCCTGGCAGGGCTCACCCTGGGACTTTGCTGGCAGCATCCAGGTCCTGCTCGGGACTACAGCAACAGCTTCCCCAGGGATGCTGGAGGGACCATCACTCCTTATCTCCTGCCACGGCCCTCAGCAGTGCCTGCTTCAGCCCACGGCATCAAGAGCCTCCAGCATCCCAGCCCAGCAGCAGAGTGACCTGGGCACAGGGACAAGGGACACTGGCAGCCAGCAGCACATCAGATCACTTTATTGCCACAGTGGCCACGGGCCAGACCCAGGTCTCAGAGCGGGTCTCTGGGTCCAGCCCCTTGACCCCTCTAATACTGTTGAGAAGATGAACCACGAGCCTCCACCCCCACACACGAGCGCTGAGCGTCCTCCATCCTGACCAGCATGGAGCAGCTCCTGGGCATCACTCCCATCCGCTTTCTGCACCTCCGGGAGCTGGAGACCAGCAGGAAAAGGTGAAACGAAGTGTGCAGAGTGTGTCAGGCCTGGAGCAGCAAGGGGCTGCCACCACGTCCTGCCTTGAGGGCTACTGGTAGTGAGAAGCAGCAGGAGCCCTCTTGGGCCACCTCAAACCTCCATGCCAGGTGCTCGCCCCAGGCCCAGCGCCTGCACCAGGTCATCGCTGAGCCCACTCTTCAGCGTCCGTCTCACTGCAGGAAGAGAAGAACATGGCACTGGCAGTGCTGGCAGCAGCACATGTGGTCTCCATGTACCCAGTGCCTGCCCAGGCACGGTGGCCCTGGGGAGGGGAGTGGTGAGGGGAGTGCAAGGACATGGTCTGGTCTCAGGGTACCTCCAGTTGTGGCCTGGTAGGCTCAACAAAGGTGGCCAGTGGGGAAGAAGTCAGGCAGGGCATGGGGACACAGAATTGGGACAAGGCATGGGGACGGAACACAGGAACAGAGATGGGATGGGGACACAAAGATGGGAAAGAGCATCTGGGTGGGTCCCATTGCTATGGGGCAGAGTACAGGAACAGGGGCAGACCATAGGGACAGAGACAGGACAGGGCACAGAGACAGGGATGGGACTTACAGGACTTCCTATTGCCGCGGGACCTCCTGCGCTCCTTGTTGGCACAGGGCCGGGGGTTGGCATTGTGAGTCACTGATTTCACCAGTCGGTCCATGATTTCATCTGAAGCATCATCTGGGGAGCTGGGAACATCCTCTTGGGCTGGAGAGCCCTGGGTTGGGGTGGTGTGTCCTGTCCCTGCATGGGGACAACAGGGATGCTGGCATCAGCCATGCCCAACTAGCCGGCCATGCCCAACCAGCCAGCCATGCCTCGCATGCCTCTGCCACCCCACTCCTACCCCGGCTGGCCCGGCTGCGGCGGGCAGGGGCATCTGTGGGGGAGGCCAGTAGGTTCTTCATGCTTTCGTGTCCCGTTTCCATCTGCTCCTCAGGGCTGCTGGACACCACGGCGGGTGGCGGAGCAGCCTCAGCAATGCCAGAGAACTTCTCAGTCTGCAGCAGGAGGAGAGGTGGGTGTTGGGGACCTGGGGGACATCACCTGGTGGCAGTGGCCAGCCAGGTCTCCCTGTACCTCGGTGATGAGCCGTCCACGGGTCTTGTTGCGCTCGCGGTGGGCAGCCCGTTTCTTCTGCTGCTGCAGGACGCGCTCCCGGCAGGTGCGGTACTCCAGAGCGAACTCCCGCAGCAGCTTGCAGATGGTTGTCACCTTCACGTCCCGCACTGTGCTCGCCGGGTACCCCAGGTACAGCAGGAAGGAGTGAAACCTGCAGTGACATCGGTTATGGTAGCCCACCAATGGGACTGCAGGGTTCCCATCCCCAGGACCTTGAGCCACTGACCTGTTGAGGACACGCCTGTGCACCACCTTCAAGACGACAATGCGCTGGGTGCTGTCCTTGAGGAAGTCTGTCAGCTTGCTCTTCAGCACCGGCTTAGTCTCATGCTTAGCGATCACCTTCAGGTTGTCCCACGAGGTCCTGCACCTCCGCTCCAGCTGCATCAGGCTGTTGGCCAGCTCGTCAAAGTCAACCTGGAAGAGTGAGACACCAGTCCTCAGTCACGCTGGGGGAACTGGGCAGACGTGGGACCCATACCCTTGCCTTGCCAGGTGTCATCTGGCTGGCCTCACCTTGGCAGAGCGGGTGATGGAGGCGATCTCTGAGTAGAGGTCGGTGGTTTCTGGGAATTTCTCTACCACCATCTGGCAGAGGTGGTAGAGCAGGGATTGCCGGTGCACTGTGTCCTTCACTTCTGAGACCTTCTCCAGGTAGCCCAGCTCAAAGCCTCTGCTCTGAAACCCCAATGGACTCAGCAAGGCCTCTCCATCCCTCCTCCAGCAGACCTCCATTCTCCAGATCCATTGGGCCCCCACCAGCACCACCCAGCCTCAGGTGCCATCCCAGGCTTCTCATGGTCCCTCTTGGGTACCCATGTACCATGGTGGGTCCTGTCCTTGTGGCATTCAAGACAGGCCACATCCCTCTGCACCCTGCTCCTCACCTGGGAGCCATTCAAGAAGTTGCCCATGGCCAGCAGCGTGGCCAGGATGCACTTGAAGGTGTGATTTCTGGCCAGCTGCTCCATGCCCACCTTCAGATCAAAGAGTGGCTCTGCAATCTCCTGGTTGAGGAAAGAGATGCAGGTGAGACCCCTTGGCCACCCTCTCCCTTGGGAGCTTCAGCATTTGCCCTTTCCCATGAGGACAACCACACTTTGGTCAACCCAAGCCCATGATTGCCTTGGAGACCTGCAGCCTGTCCCCAGCCATGATGGCACCTCCCAAACTTAGACATGGCTGGTTCCAACCAGGAATAGGCTTGGCTCAGTGCTCAGCACTGCTGGGGCTGGCAGTGGTGAGGGGGTGGAGGGCAGATGTGGTACATGGCTCTGTACCTGCTCCAGGCTCTCATAGTCCAGCTTGAAGGCCCAGAGCTGGAGCCTGGGCGTGAGGTCACTGATGGAAGACAGGGCAAGCAGGAACTGCTCCGCAGAGCCCAAGGGCACATCAGGGTTGGCCATTTGGGCTTCTTGGATCTTCTGCTTCTCCTCCTCAGTTGGGACCATGGTCAAGATTTTCTAGAGCAGGCAAAGCAGGATGTGTTAAGCTCCAGACATGTCACCATGGGATATGTCACCCCAGGGCTGGCAGCACAGATGTCATGGCACAGTGGCCTCTTGGCCAGGGGAAATGACCCACACGAGCACCTTGGAGGGGCCGAGCTTCTCTGGTGCTCACCTCAATCCCTTCCTTATTGACCGCAAACTCATCGAAGTTCAGCACAGCCGTCTTGATGATGTGCACAGGTGGCAGCACTGTGAGACCAATGTTGATGGCGTTGCTCCTCTTGGGGTCCAGCACCACCACCACCTTCTTCCCATCGATGGCCTTCTGCAAGAAGGACAGGATGGATGAGAACAGACAGAGAAAGGGCTCACCTTCATGAAAACACCATGGACATGGGGAGCAGATCAGGGACCTGGTGATGAGCCAGACCCGCGTACTGCCCATCACTATCCCCACAGAGCCTCTGGGCTCCTCAGCGTAGGGTAAGGGTGACGGTCCCCACCTAGGGTCCCTCCAGCAACTAAGAGACTCAAACCCTCAAACCCCCTTGGCTGATGGGTGCCAGCCTGCTGGTACCTTTGAAGTTGGTGCTTCTTTTGACCTTGACTCAAAGAGATGCTCCAGTTTGGCAGCATTGACCTCAACGCTCTGCAGGGATGCCCATAATGTTGCCTGGCCGAACCTTCCTGGCCCCACAGTGCCATCCAGCTGCTTCAGCTCCTTCCAGAAGAGCTTCACTGTCCTTTTTTTCTTGGCCTGGGAGGGGCCATCTGTTGCTGTGAGGCCTGGCAGCCCTGGAGGGGGTGGGCAGCCAGGGACTGAAGGAGGTGGAGGTGGAGGCGGTGGGCAGCCAGGGAACGCAGGAGGTGGCGGTGGAGGTGGTGGGCAACCAGGGATCATGGGAGGTGGAGGTGGAGGTGGTGGGCAACCAGGGATGGCAGGAGGTGGAGGGGGAGCCATGAGGCTTCCAGCACTTGTTGCTTCAATGCTGGGAGAGAGGAAGGAGCCATTGGCCATGGGGCCCGTGTCCAGGATGTCAAAGTCTTCTTCTTCCCCCAAATCAGTGAAGTCCAGGTCCTTGATCTTCAGCTGCCCAGGGCTGGCCTCC
The DNA here is from genome assembly GCF_036013475.1 of Columba livia. NCBI lineage: Eukaryota > Metazoa > Chordata > Aves > Columbiformes > Columbidae > Columba > Columba livia. The sequence goes on from NC_088614.1 coordinate 11,953,409, forward strand.
AGGCGCTCCCATGTCAGCTCTGCATCCTTCTTGATGGGCATCATCCCAGTGTTCTCCAGCTTCTGCGTGTGAGTCTCCGCATCTACACTGGACATGGCACGTGCCAGCTTGGCATGGGCACTGGCCACTGGCCCGTCTGGAGCCCTGCCACAGAGCCGGGCGCCCTCTTGCTCTCGGTTGCTACCTCCTTCCATGTCTGTGTCCACCTCACCCTGGACCAGGGGGGACGATGGTCCCTTGGGGAAGACCTTCTCCCTCCCCGGCTCTGAGGAGCCCTTGGCGTAGAGCATGTCCAGCATGAACTTGGTGTCAGAGGAGATGGTGCTGCAGGAGTCGGTGGTGTCCGGCTGAGCCAGGCGAGACCCTGCGGGGACATGGGGAGATGCTGGGACAGCCCGTTTGGAGAGGCAGGTACTGCTAGGGTAAGGGTCCCGCTCCCCAGGGGGTGTGCTCGGATGGCAGTGTTCAGAGCAGGACGGGGAGGTACTACCCTGCTCCCCCATGGCTCTGGTTTTCACAGGTGTGGGCTGGGGGCAGAGGTGCCACTGACACCCACCCCAGAGACCCCCATGAGCCCGGAGCCAGGAACACACATCCTAGCAGCACCTACTTATGCTGGGTGTCTCTGTGCCTGGCTCAGGGGTGCCGCTGTCCCTGTCCCACAAGAAAGAAGCAGGATGCTCCAGCGCAGCATCGCTGAGGACGTCAAGCCGTCCCTTGGCCATGGAAGAGATCTTCTCCTTCTGGGCTGCAGCCAGGTTCTCCAAGAAGCGAGCTCTGTGAGACAGGGGCAGATGTTGGCTGGGAGCAAGCCAGGGACAGGGATGATGGGGACAACCAGCAAACCACGCCATGTCACACTGCACAGCCAGCCCCCTGAAACACCCTGCACTAGTCACACCACAGCAGGGACCTGGAGGATTCAACCTTCTCCAAGCCCGGCAGAGAGACAGGTGACACCACCACAGCTCAGGGACAGGGATGCCACAGCCCCTGAAGGCTTATCCCATCGATGTGTCGCCATCACCTATCAGACCCATGGACCTGGTGCTCACCACAACCCTCATCCAAAAGCTGCAAAACCCAGGAGGGCCTCCAGGCAGAGACTCGTGGGGACCCTCCTGCGCCTCATGCCCTGCTGGCCTGAGGAAGCGCATGCCTGGAGACACACGCATGCCTCTACTTACTCAAACTTCCTCAAAATAGGCTTGTCCCCATGCAAGGAGGGGACATCCTCCCGCCTGAGGGAAAACAGGGGTTAGACCCCACTGGCAGCAGCCCCCCACTGCAGCTCATGCACCCCTGCACGCACCCACCTGGCCAGCACAGGACCCTTGCCCTGCTGTCACCCTGGGGTTTATGGGGAGCTGGGAGACCCCAAGCAAGTCCCCTCCTGCCTGGGCACTACATGGCATTGGGTGCTGGTGAGACAGGGCACTGTCCCCCCGAACCAGAGCCACTCAGTTTGCCACCAGGATGGTGATGCCAGCCCCCTCCCAGCCCCAGGTGGGGCATTGCCACCCCCAGCAGGGACACTCCGCCCAAGAAGTGAGAGATCAGAGGGCGCCATCACCCTGTGGGGGATGCTGGAAATGAGGGGAGCAGGCTGGGGTCCCACAGGCAGGGTTGAGAGGGGAGAGCTGAGGGATGGGGCAGCGAGATGGGTGCAGGGGGCAGCAAGGTGGGTGCAGGGCAGTGCCCGCTCCCGACGGAGCATCATGCCAGGAGGGAGCACACGCTTGCAGAGCCCAGGCACTTACCAGACAGGAGCCGTTTGGCGCAGCCTGCAAAAGGAAAGATAGAAAGAGTGGGCAGAGGAGAGGGCAAGCGTGGGCAGAAAAGAGGAGCAAGAAGGAGCTGGAGCAGAGCTGTGTGTCCCTGAGGATGCCCTGCAGCCCCTAGATGGACCCTGTTGGATGTCCACTCCCCAGTCACGATTCTCTTCAGTCCCAGTGCCAGTCCAGACCATTTTCCCGGGGGACAGGCACACTCCACGCTCCTGGGAGCGCCCCAACAGCCCTGGGGGACCCCCCATACACCCAGCCCCTCCTGGCTGCTTACTTGTAGACACTGCGCTCGCCCAGGCCCGGGGGCTGCTCCTTCTCAGCCTGGGGAGAGGCCAGGGACAGCCGCACCGTGGACGCACTGTTGTAGATGCTGCCAGGACAGGGCCTGGAAGAGGAGGTCACAGGGACTGAGAGCAGGTCCTGCAGAGCTGTCCTCCATCCTGGCACCAGGGATGGACCCAAGCGTGGCTCCCACCACATCCCAGCATCTTCACCATCCTGGAAGCATCCCCACTATGGGCCACCTCCAGCCACACTTACTCTGCCGGGCTGCTCGGTGCGGGGACTGCTGGGGTGTCCTCAGTGGGGGGCTCCTTCGGGGTGCCAGGGGACCCCTGGAGTGGCTGGGCATCGGGGCTGGGCTCCGGGCACCCACCCTGTGATCGCCACCCACGCCGGCCCTCGTCCGTCCTCCTCCGCTCCTTGCGTCCCCCTGAGGGTGGCTCTTCCACATCATCCTCCAGCTTGAGAGCACTCTGCGGAGAGGCCGTGGGGGCATGGCACTGGGCACGGCCCCCCTGCTACCCCACACACCCACCCTCCCTGCTGCCACAGGATGTGGCGTGTGGCTGGATCCCACAGGAGCCCCACTCACTTCATAGAGTGTGAACTGCTGCTTCAAGTCGAGGTCGGTGCCCTTGCTGCCCAGGTACTGCTGCACCACCCGCTCCATGCCCTGCTGCTCCAGGCAGTCCGTCACGTCGTAGAAGGTGTCCTGGTCCGGGAGGGCTGCCAGCGTCTGAGCAGGACCAGAGGGATGCTGCTGGGACTGGTGTGACCCACACCAAGCCCCACCAGCGTGGCATCACAGGGATGCCCAGCTACTTCTCCGGACCTTGTTGATCAGTGTCATGGTGAACACCAGCAGCTCCGTGTCAGCCCCATGGCGCTGCTCCAGGATGGCCATCAGGTTGGACCATGGGCAAGTTCCTGGGAAAAGTGGCATGTGCAGGTGACATGCAGTAGGAAATAGCCTCAAATTGTGCCAGGGGAGGTTTAGATTAGATATTAGGAAAAATTTATTCATGGAAAGGGTTGTCAGGCATTGGAACAGGTTGCCCAGGGAAGTGGTGGAGTCACCATCCGTGGGAGGGGTTTAAAAGATGCGGAGATTAGGTTCTTAGGGTCATGGCTTAGTGACAGTGTTGGGTTAATGGTTGGACTCTATGATCTTGAGGGTCTCTTCCAAACAAAATGATTTTATGACCAGTGGGGACCTCATGGGTGGTTGGGGCTGCACCCACCTCTTGTCTGGTCCACAGCGTTGACAGCGCGGATGAGGAGCAGGGCGTTGGGCTCTGTGTACTCCACGAACACCAGCAGCAGCTTCAGTGCCATCTTCACCACCAGGCGAAACTGGGACAAGGGACGACAGCTGGGACAGTGGCAGGGGGCTGCCAGGGCACTGTGGGGTGGTTGTGCCCATGCCCCAGGGCTGGGGGCTTTGCTGTGGGGCCAGGGACCAGCCCGCAGCTGTGATGCTGATGGCTGGGGTGCACCAGGAAGGGACCTGGAGCGGGACCCTCTTACTCAGGCACTGTGCCCAGGGGACAGCAACAGGCGGGGGTGCAGCAGGGGGCACAGGCAGGCCCCCAAGGGCAGCAGGTGCTTACCGGGCTTCCCGACAGCGTGTACAGCCACTGGACAGTCTCATTGTGGTTGATGACACCCTGCATTCCGTCCACAAAAAGCATGATCTGGCTCAGGGCTGCAAGGCAGAGAGCAGGCAGGTCACGGCGGGGCAGGCAGGGCTGTGACAGGGCTTCCCCAGCATCAGCACACCAAGGGCAAGGTCTGGCAGCTTCCTGCAAGGCATCCCAGCCAAACTCACTCTCCCCCGACCCCTGCATGCCAGCCTTCCCCCCCAAGGATGAGAAGTGCCCTGTACCCAAATACCAACCACGGAGGATGTAATTCTGGTAGTTCTGGTCAGCCTCTGCCCCCACTTTGATCAGACACGTCAACCCATCCAGGTTCACAAACTCTGGCACCAGGTCCTTGTCCTCCTGTGGGGTGAAGGCCAGGCATTACCGCAGTGTGGGAAGGCAAGAGGGGGCAACCCTGAACCCCCACTGTGCCAGCATCACCGTACCTGAAAGAGCTGCTTGAGGGAAAAGAGTGAGCGTCGCAGCTCTGGCCCCTGCGAGTTGTACAGCTTCTCTGGAAGGAAAAGAGAGATGTGGTGGGATGGTCTGACCTGCAGGGGCTCGCTGCTGAACCAGGGCTCCAAAATGCTCCCTGCTGCCCGGGAAAGCCCCTTGTCCTGGCTCAACCGCTGTGCCGTCACCCCAGCAAGCCGGCACCGCATGGCTGTCAGACACACAGGGTGGAAGCAGCTGCAGCTCCACAACTACTCATTTCAGCCCTGCCACCTCCCTATTTCCTTTATTTTTTTTTTTCTGCCCAGCAATGACATAAATATCCCCTCTGGTTTCCTGTGCAGAACCGAAACAGGAACACGGGCAGGAGGCAGAGCTACTTATAGCCGTTGCTCCCCAGGCACAGCCTTGGCACGGTCCCAGAGCCCCCAGCAGCACCACAGCTTGGGAAGAACCACAGGATGGGGACGGGAAGGATGGCAGCATGACACCAGCTGCTTGGGAACAAAAGGATGGTCACCAGGCTGGAGGCTGGATGGAGATTACGTGCTCATGGGGATGGTGCCTGTGGTAGAAGCCAGCACATAGCAGAGTCGAAAAGCTCTGCTTAAACTAGCAGAGACCAAATACATCAGGAGCCAGTGCTTCCCACATCCCAAAATTGAGTTATCCAAGCATCCCGAGTTATTTGGGTCAGTTTCAGAGCTGTAACAAGCCAAAACCAAGCTGTCCAAGGAGGCCTTCAGACATGCCGATGAGGGCTCTGCAAAACACGAGGTCTCAGCAGCCTCCTCCACTCACTTATCGGCTTGTCAGAGAGGGAAAGCAGAGCAGCCCGGGGCTCAGCTGGAGCCTGGGAACTGCCGGCAAAGAGCACGACCCCGACCCCGGGCTTCCTGCAGGGAGAGGGCTCCACGCTGTGCCCCTTCCCGCACTGCTCGGGAAGCTGATGCCCGGCTCACGTTTTGCTCTGCTCGGCACTTGCTTTCCCCCCGCTAAGGAGAAAAAAGGCTTGAGACTCCCGAATATTTTGCAGGACCTGCCCGAAGCCGCAGCAGCGTTTTCTGCTGTGTGAGAGGTATTTGTTTATATCCTCCAAAACTATATATAGAACTTGACTGAATGACCCAGAATATCTGCAGTGGGCGGTGGGCTCTCAGCCAAAGAGGCAAGAGTTCCAGTCTCTGTGGATGGAGGGGATTAACCCAGCAGTTCCCCATCAGCATGATGGGGACCATGTCCCCTGCACCTCTAGGAGGGGTTACAGGGTGGCAGCAGCCCTGAGCTGCATTGTTCCCTGTCTCCATCCCAAAAAGCCAAACGTGGAGGCCAAACCCACTCTGTGTTTGGGGGGGAGTGACCTGCCAGCCCCAGGCCAGCCCGGAGGAAGAAGCAGCCCTGACTCACCAATGATGGCGTGGACTCGGACGGAGAGCTGCGTGCGCAGGATCAGAGTGGGCCGTCTCCCCTTCCTAAGGTAGGGCGAAATATCATGTGAGAACCTACACTGGGACCACCACGGCCCCTCACCCATGGCCCCTGGTGCTCACATGCATGTGGGGTCCCCGTGTCCCATCCCCATAGGGCTTGGGTACCCCACGTGTCTCACCTGACCTCCTCATAGAAACCCTCCAGATCATCCTTCTGTTCCAATAGGGACAAGTCAAGGTCCAGGTAGTGTCCGGAGGGTGAGACCTGCAGTGTGCAGTCCTCCAGCTGGGGATGGAGACAAACCGGCTGAGCCCCTGTGCCCATCAGCATCCCCGGAGCCACCCTCCTGCCCTCACTGAACCCACCAGGCATTTGAATCAGGGTGGCAGGTCCCACCCTGTCCTTGAGCACTGGCCCTGCAGAGAGATTCCCCAGCACCTCAGCCTGATGGCAGATTAAGGGAGAAATGTGGAGCCCCAGGCTAGGAAAAGGCAGAGCAAGGGTGGCGGCACTGCCACCAGGCACCTCATAAACTGCTTGGGTAGGAGCCCCAGCAAGAGGCTGACCCGTTCCCTGGGGCTCCCCTGAGTCAGCCAGGGTGTGACCTGGGTAGGATCCATCTCCTCCAGGGCTCGTGTCACTGTCTGGGCAGATGAATCACCTCCGCCTGGGGGACTGGATCTGCGTGAACTGCCACGGCACCTGGGCAAAACCCACGGGGATGGCAGCCTCTGGCTAAGCCCCCTGCTTCTCCTAGTTTGTCCCACCTCTGAGGGCCTGACGCTCCTTTCCAAAACTGCACAGCAGTGCTGTGTAACTGCTTAAGGAGCCAAGGACCAGGGATAAAACCTCACTATTGGGTTTTATAATAAAACCCTGCCCTGACTACTCTCGGGCAGGCTGGCGACGCACAGCAATGCTGGGTACGGCTCCTGTATCTCTCTGAGGTTGTTTTCCATGAAAGCCCCATCTCCTCAAGTCACAAGATCATGCAAGAGCTCAGACGTATGACTTCACCATAAGTTTGATGACAAAAGAGAGGGCAAGGAAAAATGCCACATGCATTAATTAATAACCTTGACTAAGCCTCGGGATAATTTGGCGGGACACTGCCGTTGGGATGGATACATTAGTTATGTTGTTAGTGTCTTGCTCCACCTCCCGTGGTTGCTGGTCATGCCAGCCCGTCATGGCAACGTGTACCAAACACAGGCTGCTGGCACCGAGCAAATGCTCCTGGCTGCCAACTCTGCCTCCACGGCAGGTATTGCTAATCCCACACGTAGGGTTTGCTTGCTGGGGAAAGCTTACACTCCTGCACCAGGAAAGGGCTCTCCTGGGCATCCCTGCATCCTCCTGGGCATCCCCATAGCCATCCCTGCATCCTCCTGGGAATCCCCATAGCCATCCCTGCATCCTCCTGGGCATTCAAACACAGTGAAGAGAACCTCACAGCTCCAGGACAAAGCTTTGCCATCTCTGGGCTGCCAGAGTCCTGACAAGCTGGAGTTAATGTCCCCAGCTCCTACCAGGGCCAGTGACATGGCCCAGCTGGCGGGGGAGGCCAAGCCCCTGGGACACGACCCTGCATGTTTCCCATGCGAGCTTGGCAGTGCTCCCCACAAGGGATGATGCTCTGAGAGCTGGGTCCGGGTTTGGCTGCGACCCCCCTGGCGAGCATCAACCCTCAGGGATGGAAATGGGCTGTCCCCTGCCAAAAATCCCAGGGCAGCACTTCCGCACCAGGGAGCACTGACTGCCCCAGGGCCAGGGTTAGTCCTGCACCCTTGGATGAGGTTTTGAACCATCCAGGATCTGAGCCGGGACCTCAGGGTTGTGCTGGTGGGGACGGCACATTGGAGCCATGGGGTTCTGACAGCTCCTGGTGCAGGGTGGCTGTGATCCATCCATCTCCTGCCTGTAAAAGTGTTTTAAAATGAGCTGGGCTTTGAGAGTCATGAGGACACGCAGGCAGAGCGGAGCTGGGGAAGAAGAGAGTGTCCCACGCTCACACATCCAGCCCACGGCTCCAGGGAGCCCCAGCCATGCCACAGCAGCACTGATGTCCTCCATCCATCCTGTCGCTTCAAACTTGAGGCATGAGGAAGGTGGAAACACACGGATCTCCCTGATCCTACCAACACCCAGCAGCTGTGGCTGCTTCAAAGCTTAGCAAGGGCACACATGCCAGGCAAGCGAGTTCCCAGGGAAAGTCGACTCCCCCCACAGCTGGACTGTCCCCCCCAAACCATGGGTGTGTGGTGGAGACATCTCCACCTCTGAGACAGAGGCATCCTCCACCCACAGCTGAACTCATGCCACCCACCACAGCATCACATCTTCCTGCTTGTCCCTATCATGGCATCCCCATGTGGGAGGATGCTCCAAGGCCGAGCAGTGAATCTCCTCTTTATCTGCCAGCAGAGGAAACACTTTCCCCCAGTCTCTAGCACTTTATTTTTGTGGTAACAACAATTTATCAATGTTGCTGTGGCTCTTCTAGGAAGGCTATGGGGAAATTACAGAAAAAAAAAATATATTATTTGCTCCAGCTGAGGCAGAGCTTGAGGCAGCAGTTAAACACAAGGCCCCGGTGGGTCAGAAACACCCAGCATCAGAAGCTTCTGCTCACCCTCACAAAACACATGGAGAGTGATGGTTTGTAGAGCTATGCCACAGAAGCAACCCCAGCCAGCAACCAGGTACATTCACCACGATTCGATTTCAGGGCTACGAAGGGTGTTTATTGCCAGGGCACTCAGTTGCAGTCCCCTCTCCGCTTCTGCCTGATGGATGGCAGCAAGTGGATGGGAGTGCTGCCATTGCCTTATCATGGAGGGGAAAAAAATACCCAGGTCAGGAGGGATCTCTGGAGGTCACTCAGAGTTGGCCCAGCACTGCACACTTGCTCGCACACATTCCCTCTTGAAGCTCCTCCATCCAGACTTGTTGCTCATTATCTGATCCCTCATTTCTCATCAACAGCAGGAGGATCAGAGCCCTGGCAAGCAGCAGGTGTACTGGTAAGGCTATGGCACAAGTGTCAGGCCACAGCTCCTGTCCCAGAAGCCACACGAGGACCGTGCCGGGTGCCGGCGAGCGACGAAGTTGCTGAGCATCAGTACTCAGCTCTAAGCATCGGGTAAGAGTCAGACAGCAGAGCTTCAAAGCAGTTAAGTTGGGGGGAAGGCAGCGCTGCCGATGACCCTGTCTCACCACTTTCGTGCTTGCCAGAGGTTAAGTGGAGAAAAGAGTGTCCATGAAGTCCCCCTTGAGCTGGATAGGAGAGAACCAGCAGGGCTGGTGTGACAGGGCTTGTGCGATGGGGCTTGCGTACTTCACATGTGCACTGAGGTCACCCCAGCAGCTCTCCTCTAGCAAGCCTGAGAGCTCACAGTGAGTGGAAGAGCGAGCTGATGACCCTGAGGCCGGCGAGCTGTTTGCTCTTCCCCAGGTTTCCGGGAGAGGAAAGAGAAAGCAGAGCTCCAGCCCGTTGGGTTTTGCAATTGTTTGGAAAAATCCCTAGATTCAGAGGCAAGATAGTGCCGGGAGCAAGGGAGAACAGTGGCCTTTGGGGACTGAAGGGACAGCCAAAAAAATCTGTCCTGCCAAAACCTGCCTGTGGAGGCTCAGAAAACCCCCACACCCAGCACAAGCATCACCCAAGGGTATCAGAAAAATGCTGGAAAGCTGGAGAAGATAGTATCGGCCTGGAGCCGAACAATGCGGTGGCAGCAAACAAAGCGGGAAAGTATTTTCAAGCACAAACAAGCTTTCCGGAGAGCATGAAAAAGTCATCAGTGGCGGGTCGCACTCAGGGAGAGGAAGCACTGAGCATGTCCTGGGGCAGGACAGGCTGTTCAAGGCAGCAATGCCGGCACAAGAAACCTCCTGCTCATCATCTCCAGGTTGCTCCCAGCTCAGGGAGCAGCTTTGCTGTGCCCAGGAAGGACAGGAGCCGGCTGGTCCCCCACAGCAGCTCATCCCCTGGGTGCCTGTGATTCAGTCCTCCACCGATGATGCAGGGACCCCCAGCTCAGCTCCTTCCTGGCTGTTGCGTCCTCCTCCCGGTGCCTTGCAGCTCCAGGCACACTGCCCAGTGCACGTCACCTCAGGACAAGCTTGGCACCGGGCATCCCCAGCTGAATTTTTTACAGCTGGTTCCTTGGGAAAAATCCGACTGTTCATTTACTAATTTTAGGGTGGCGAGTAATGGAGTTACCTGGCGCAAAGGGCACCAAGGGAGGTTTCAGGCAGTCGTGCCAGGGTAACGATGTCTGCATGGCTCTTGGCTGCCAGCTCCAAATTTGGACTGAATTGGGTGGCTCAGGAGACTGACCTCACTTTGCAGGGTGTAAATCCTGTGTCAGGAGGCTCCTGATGGAGACTTTGGCTTGTGCAAACACAAGCGAGCACCCCAGCTTGTCACATTGGGACAGAGCTTTGCGTAATGAAGGCAGCATGTTTTTTAACTTATATAGCCAAGAATCTGGCTTAAAACCCCAAAGCAGGGTCCTAGCCGCTCACCTGTGATTTTGCCATGGGTTGATGCACAGAAAACACAGAAAAAAACATCTGGAGCTTGGCTTTGGCAGGTAACAGAGACTGAACCCCCGGGGATTAATAGACCTCTGCTGGGCATGGGATCTCCCTGCAATGCTCCTGCCCTTGGGAACGTCGTGTCCAGCTCCCCGTGCTACCACAGCAGCATCCCAGGCCGGCGATCCCGTTACACAGCCAGCTCCTGCCCAGGGAGGAGAGCTCATGCCTGAAATTTGAGTTTGCTCCATTCGTCATGTCTCAGAGCTGCTTGTTCCCAAACAAACTCCGTTTAGTCACCACCTAAAAATCCCATGACGGCGACAACATGAGACGTGGTTGCTTTGCTCCAAGAAAAAATGAAAAGGGGGATAATAGGGAGGGGTTTTTAGTGCAAGCAAAGGTCTCACAGTGATTCCCTCTCCCTTGGCAGGTCAGCAAGCTCAGTGCCAGGCACACCAAGCCGATTTGCCCCTCCTGCTGTCCCCATCTCTCCCGGGCAGGGCACACTCCCCCTGCCTGCCTGGGTTCCTGCTTCCCTTGCCTGCACGACAGAGATGCTCAGCCATTACCAAAGGTCTACCGGGTCCCATGTTTATGAGGAGGAAAACAAGCCTGTCCCCATCCTGTAAAGGATGCTCTGAAGGCATCATGCCAACAGAAGATACCCAGGACGGAAGGTCCCCCGTGTCCTCCACTCCCCAGATCCTGTTTCCCAGCCTGGATCAGCCCCGACGGCACACAAGCAAGACACGGCACCTCACTGCAGCTCAGCCTCCCGCCTTTCTGCCGGCCGGAGGAAATTGCTCAGCACGAATTTCCGCACCGTTCTCCAGCAGCAAAGCTGCAGCTGAACTGGAGGGACGAGGGAGCTGGTGGCCCTACAGCTCCCCCGTCACCTCCCCAAGGCACATGTGCTGCAGCAAGCGGGGACGCTGGCCTGGTCCCCGGTGTCAAGGAGCTGGTGTGCTTCCACGGAGGCTCAACTCCGCTCCCGATAGCCGGTGGGGAAGAGGGATGCTGGCGTGAAAGCACGCTGCCCCGCTCAGCCCCGGCAACACGGGAATGGACTCCTGCCCTTGTTCTGCTTCCCCCCTGCCCGGGTTCCCCCTGCTCTGGGCAAGCACATCCTCTTCCTCCCCGCCGACTCATCCGGGGCCGCCCGAGGACTGGCATTTCCCGCCGGGGCTCACGGATTCTGCCGTAACTCACTCCGGGAGCGCTGCCCGCGCTCCGGCGGGGACACACCGCACCATCCCTCGCCCCTCCGCTCCTTCCAGCCGACAACCCCCGCCCTGCCCGGTGGCCTCCCTGCCTTCTCCCGGCTCCCCCTCACCGGCAGCGGGGCCCCGAGCAGGCGGTGCAGCGCGGGCAGCTGCACGCCCAGGGCCAGCGCCTCCTCCACGGCGTAAACCGGAGCTCGCCGCGGCTCCGGGAAACTGCCGCAGCCGAAAGGATCCGCGTCCTCCAGGTACTGAACCCGGCATGGAACCACCGCCTCCGCCATGGCAGCGCCGCTGCCGCCCTGCCGCGCCGCTCCGCCAGGGGTGGGGGCGGAGAAGCCCCGCCCCCCTCCCGGCCCCTCCCGGCCACGCCCCTCCCCGGTATCGGGTGCTCGGTGCTCGGCGCGCCCTCCCGCGGGCTTTCCGGCGGCTGCCGGTTCGGGATGCCTCCCGCCGCGGAGCAATGCTCCGCCGGGATGCTCCGGCATCAGGGATGCTGCAGTCCCCGGGAGGCTTCGGGCTGCCCCGGAGTGTCCGGTGGGGCTGCTCGCCCCCGGTGAACTGGAGCACGGGTGGGCGGCTGGGCTGAAAGTCCCTCTTCTGGGGCATGTGGGAAAGCGGCGGAGAAATTAGCTGCCCTGTCCTGGGCAGCCCGGAGCCAGGCGTGCAGCAGTACTTCCCGAGCAGCGGCACAACCCCCGGAGACAGTGTTGATGCTAATGAGGGTGCTTTGCATCCAAGGTGTTGATGGATGATGTAGTGTTCATTGCCATGCTTGGAAAGGAGCACTCAAAGGAGAGCCAGGACCCCCAGCAGAACACAGCGCAGACCACAGCTGCTCCAGGGGTGGGACTGGGGACACAGGAAGGTCTCATCACTCTTGGACTCCACATGAAGCACCACTGGGCACACTGAGCACAGCCCAGCAAGGCAAAGATTTTGCAAAGGGAATTTTAATTTCTTTTTGACTGATTACCTGGGCAGTGGTGGTGGCCTGACACGATGGAGCACTGGGCAGGGAGCCTTCCCCTCACCTCCGGCTCCAGCCTGGGCTCCCAGTAGCAGTGAGGCATGAGTGGACTGTGGGGTGCTTAGCAGAGATGCCCAAGCAGCAGCATGGGTCAGGTCCAAGAGGTCAGGGTGGCAGGGCATGACCAGCCTGGGGGAGGCAAAACAAAGGGAAGATTTAATCGTATCTTTGACAAGTTAAAAGGGGAGTGGGAGGCAGTTTCTCCTCAGCTTCAGCACTTGTGAGGCCGTTCCTGTGCTGCCTTTCCTGGCAGGATCCGGCTGGCAGGGGGTGGCAGCAGTGACTGCTTTTTCCAGCTGTTTTCTTCTGCTGGAAAATGTTTGCTGCACATTTGTGCTGGGTCAGAGAGATGTGAAGAGGTGATGCCACTGAGGCTGCCAGGGAGGCGTCCTGGAACTCATTCCAGCGCACTCTGCCTGGCACTTGATGTCCAAGTGTGCCCATGCCATAGGCAGTATCAGCCAGAGGGTTCAGCCCAGCCAAGATGTCCTTCTGTCCTGGCTCCAGGGACACATAGACACAGCTCAGAGCTGGTTCTTCATGAAGAACTCTGCCAGCGTCCCTTCCTGCCCCCTGGCAGGTGGCATCCCCACTCCCTGGGGTGTCAGGGCATCCTTTGCTGCCCACCCAGGATGGGGCGACCCTGCATCTGGGGGACACAGGGATGGTATATAGGAGATGGGGCGCCTCCCACACCAGGGTCAGTGGGGGATGTGAGCAAGTGGAAGCTTTTAGGGGTATTTGGAGTGTCTTCCTGAGAGTGACTGGAAGTGGTAGGGGGACGCAGGAGCCATGGAGCAGAGGGGAAGCTGGGGACAGATCAGTGCTCTCAGTTGGCAGCAGGAGGGGGTTGGGCTGGAGGGGGCGGGGTTTAGGTGGGGTGTGGAAATTGGGAATCTGGTAGGTGCAGGAGACCTGAGCCAGGGTGAGAGATGAGGGGCGGGCAGGGGGCACCAGTGTGATGCAGGGGAGACTGGGGCGGAGAGCACCGGGAGGGTTCAGGTGAGCTGGGGTGGAGGGGGATGCATGGGGGGAGCAGGGCGGTGCCGCGCCCCGGGGCAGGTGCAGGGGCCGTGGGGCAGTACCGGGGCGGGGGGAGGAGCCGGGGCGGGGAGCGGCGGGCGGAGCCCGTGTCGTGGGGCGGGGGGGCGGCCCCGGCGCGGCCCCACGTGCGCGTGACGCCGGCGGCGCCGGGAACGCGGCGGAGCTGCGGGGAGCGGCGCGGGGCCGTGCAGCCCCCGGCCATGCAGCCCCCGGCGGCCTCCCCCGGGCCCGCCGCCCCGGCCGAGGCCGAGCTGCTGCGGTGGCAGTGGCGGGAGGTGCAGGCGCCCTGCCTGGTGGCCGCCTGGATCCTGGTGGCCAGCCTGGCCAAAATCGGTGAGTGTACCCCCCTCTCCCCTCCTCCGGGGCTCCGGGAGCAGCTGCGCACACCGCCGGGGCAGGCAGGGTGGGATGCGGCATCCCCGGTGGGCACGGGGATGTCTGGGGCGAGGGGTGCCACTGCATGCCACGACATGGGTCAGGGGGTCAAATGGCCAGAGCTTGGCTGGTCAACATTGTCAGCTGGGCTGCGGTGGCCTTGCATGACCCCACACCACATCCCGCATCCTCTTCTGTGGGATGATGAGTGGTGACAAGGTGAAGGTACAGCCCAAGGGACAATGTGGGAGCCCAGAGCCTGTTTTCCCTGCAAGGGATGGACCGATGGGTGCAGAGGAGGGAGGATTCAGGAGACGAGGAACGGAGCAGAGATGCCCGACAGGATGTCCCATGCCTCAGCAGCTGGCACAGCACCCACCATCAGCAGGGCTGGAAGCCATTTGACCCCCTCAGCCCTGGGAAGGGCTTGGTGATGCCAGTGTTGGACAAGATGTGTCCCCAGCAGTGTGGGGACAGTTCCATCCCTGTGGACCCTTCCAGTGGGTCATTCCAGATCCTCGTGCTCCCCAGCACAGGACCACACAGCTGGGGGGAGGCTCCGCCGCAAGAGGCTGCGTGGGAAGGTGCAAGGAGGATGCGAGTGAGCTGCCGCAGGGCTGTGCCCCCCACTGGTACCTGGGGTACTGCGTGTGGGTGCCCAGCAGGGTCCCCACAGGTCTGGTCCCCCACAGTACCTCTGCCCGCTGTGCTGGGTGCAGGGGACAAGGCTGTGACCTTGAGGCAGGTTTCCTCCCTGGGGGCCCTGACGGGGGCACAGCCCCCCTGACAGGGGTGTGAGCTCCTTCTTAGTTTGGAGCCAGCTCAAGAAATGTGGGTTCAGAGTTAGGCTGGGGAGTCTCTGAACAGCCAAGGCCAGCAGCCCTAGGGACACGGGGGACAACTACAGCTGTGACTGCCAGCTGGCCTCTGCCTCTCCCAAGCATCATCAAAACCACTGCCGTGGACCTTGTGCTTCTCTCCTTCTTTGTCTTCTGCAAGGGAGACCTAAAGCATTGCAAGGAATTAACTAAAGAGTGTCATGAGCCTAAAAATACAACCCTATGTCTGCAGCTGTGCCACCTCCAGCTGCTGAGCACGTCCCTCCTACCTGCAGAAGATCAGAGAGATGATTTCTTTCCCTGGCTCTTATTTTCTTTTCTCAAACATTCCTCTGGAGCTGCTCCCGGGGTGCTTTTTCCTTGGTGTGTTCCCCTTGTCCCCTTGCCTTTGCCCCAGCAGTCCCAGCAGGGGCATGGGGGCCTGAGCTGGGGTCATTCCCAAACCCCCAGCCCCATCACGTCTTCCAGGCCTGAGGCGAGTTGATGGCCACTCTCCCTCTCCATCTGGGAGGCACAGCCTCGATGGTTGGTAGCTCTGAGCTGCCTGGCTCAGCACATCTGATAAGTCCGATGGATACTCAGAGCCTGGAGCTGCAAGCAACACCCAGACCTGGAAGCAGGTCTGCAGACAGCACCACAGCAATGGGGTCCCCAGGGCACAAGGGAGCCCACAGAGGAGCTAGAGCTGTGGGCAGAGGATGTCGGGGAGCAGAGGGGGTTGTGCCAGCTGTGGACATCAGGCGTAGGCTGGCGCAGAGAAGCCGTTGTGGTTGCAGCGCTGGGCTACCAGCTTGCAGCCCTGTGACTGCGGGGGAGGAAGTGGCCCCGCGCCTGGGCGATGGGGAAATGACACTGCGGGCTCTGTTCTCAGAGGCGGTCACGATGCCAGGGTGCCCTGAGCCAGCAAACGCCTGGGGAGGGGAAAAACTGGCCTTGGGTGTTGCCTTCCTGCACAGTGAGGCATCACCCGGGCTTTGCTGCCTTTTCTGTACTTGGTCGGAGCAAGGATCTGCTTGAACGGGATGTGAGGAAGAAGGAAATGAAGGACCCAAACCTGCTTCTTACCCACAGCTGCCCCATGGGCAGAGGTTTGCTGGCAGACAGATGTTTTTCCACCCAGCAGTATCACCGTGGGTTGCAACCCTCCCTTGCAGCACATGCTCCATTGACCCCATTGCTTGTGGCACCATCACCTCTGTCCCCAGCTGCTTGTGTCTTGGTTCAGGTCTTTCCCCATTTCCCAAGCACTGGAGAAGCGGAGCAGCTTTTGGCTTTGAGTCTTCCCAATGGCAAATCCTACATTATGGATGCCTGAGCATGGATTATGACTCTGAAGTTAATTCACATGTGGCTAAGTTACTGTTGCTGTGGGAACCTTTAATGCTGAAATCCTTGATTAGTGCGTGTAAAATTAGAGCTCATTCTGCCCGTCCCTCCTGCCTGCTCCCTGCGGCACAGAGGAGCTCGTGTGCCGTCATTTGCTGGGGAGGGTGGCAGCATCTCCCCACAGCCAGGGGATTTTTGGACAAGCAGGGTCTTTCCCATTGATGCTGCTCCCTCCTTTGCCCAAGTTTTTGGCTCAAGGGGCAGAACAGTGGAGGTAGGAGCCATGACCCTGTGCCCCCATAGCATCTCTGTGGGCTCTCCCAGGTCTCTCCAGCCAAGCCAGGGCAGACCTCTGCAGCATGGGGAGTGCAGATGGGTTGACGGAGCGGGGAGCTGGGATCTTGGCAATGCTCCTGAGCGTGCAGAAAATGGGTTGGACGCCTCGTTCCCTACTTAAAAACTTCAGAGCTTTCTTCCTGTGGGTGGAAAGCAGTTTCACAGCGTGCTTCAGGCACTGAGCGAGCGCCATTCACCCACTGGTGCTGCTTTCTCTGGGCTCACGTGAGGTGAACAGGGCTCTGCCATGGCATGTGCAGTCATTTAGCAGGAATTCGTCCGGGCTGAAGCTCAGCCTTTGCTTGAAGGGCTGTAGTGTCCATGTTGCCACTGCCTCTGTGGCTGAATGGCAGCGCTGGCAGAGAGTGGAGGCAGCTGGGGATGCGGGGGATGCTCAAGGCAGCTGGGCGTGAGGGGGATGCTTCAGGCTCTGCGGCCAGGGTGCTTGGCTGCAAAGCGATGGCAAAGCCTTGGCCCCATGTGCTCTGCAGCTCTTAGCCCTTGAGGATGTTGGCGATGAAGCTGCAGATTGCGCTGTCCGTGCCGGCTGCGGCAGTGTTCCTGGTGTGTTATGGCAGGGGAGTGGTGCTGGGGCTTGCCAGGATGGCATGGACAGGGCTTACCATGCCAAGGAGTAGCACAGGTTGCTGTGGAGGTCTCAATGAGAGAAATAAGTGGCCCTTAGCCTGCATGTTCAGTAGTGGGCTCAAAGATGTTGTCTCTGGTTAGCAACCAGATCTTTGACATTACATTTTCTCCTCTGTTTCAGTGCCCAGCTGCAGCGAAGGAAAGTACATCAGCTAAGAGGTGTCAGGAAAGGAGAAAGGGAAAATATCGGGAGGCCATGACCTCAGTTGCCAGGGTATCCGCATCTCAGGGACACTGAGACATATCCCAGAAGGGACAGAGCAGGACTGGGACAGGTTCAGAGGAGAATGACAAGGGCATAAAGACATGGAAACCTACTGAAATCTGGTCCTGGGCTCCTGTCCAGGTCTATGCCACTGGAAACAGGACTCTGGGCTAGGCAGAGCTTATGGTCTCTCCATGGGGGTTCCTAAGGAGAGAAGAAGCCAAGTGACCTAGGGATAACATGTGGCCACAGCACGGCTTTCTTTCTTATGGGGTGACTTGGCACAAGCAATGGGCACCTTTAATTCAGCTAAAGGGCTTTATGGACTGGGTTTTGGGTTGGCAGCAGGGCTGGGCTTGCAGCCAAGTGATGGCTGAGAGGCTGCCCTGATGTCCCTTGTACCTGCTCAAGGACAGAGGTGGCTCTGGAAGTGCCTGGAGGAACCCACTCCCCAGGAGGAGGTTTCTTTGTCTGGTGGCCAAGTCATGCTACAGAGCTGGGCTGGATGTCATAAGCAGTGGTAGAACTCAACGATGAGGGGGCAAAACCGATATGACCCTCAACAGCCTTTCCCAAGCACTGCCCTTTGGGGAGTGGCAGACGCACAGCACCCTACACTAGGGAGGAGAAATCCGCAGGGATGGGGGGGTTGCCCACCTGGAAGCTGGAATGATTTGATATTACACAAGATGCCCTAGCCTTGGGGACAAGGCTGTCTGCAGGAGCAAGTCCCCTATGCTGTCTGGTGTGACATCCTGCTGGCTTGTGCCTGAGCTGCATGCTCCCTGCCACATTGCTGATGGATGAATACCAGGGCTTACACTGCTTGCTTTAAAAAAATATGTCGTGTTCCACAGCAGTTTAATATTTGGTCCAAACCTTTCATGGAACAAACAGATTATTCAAAGCATCTCTAAATCTGCAGCTCCCGTGCACCTGGTTTTTGCATGCCGGTGGGTTAGCTGGTGCTGAGGAATGTTGTGCTCTGGCACAGAGCGGCTGACTGGCCTGTGCTGCAGTGGTTTGCACGCTGCGTGCGATGAGGAGCGACGCATACAGACGCAGACAGAGATGCACACAGAGTTCTTGTTAGCAGCTAGAACAGAGCTAGGCAGAGCTGAGCCAGGCTGAGCTGATTTTTATTAACAGTTCTCAGTTTATATGTTTGCAGATACAGGGCTGGACCAAGAGGTTAGACAGGGTGTTTTTTCAAAAAATATTATCCCAAACACACCACACTCATGTTGTGACTGTTTTCAGTCACATTCCCATGCATATCTTGTAGGCAGCGTTCCGACCCACTCATTCACACGCCCAGGTCCAACATTCACACATCATACATATGGGGGTGGTTTTCCAACGCGAGATATCATTCTCACTGGCCTGGGCTATCACTCCTTACACTGACAAAAAACATACTTCTGTATAACCTGTCCAAGGCTATTTAGCTGGAACTGCACATCCCGCCTTTCCCACAAGGTGCTGCTCCATCTGCTTGCTCAGACGGCTGTGAACAAGGTCACCTCGTTGCCAGGGCTGAGCATCCTCATCTGTGAGTGGGGTAACGTGTCCTGGTGAACCAGGATGCCTTCGCTTGAATAGCATCTGGCATTGCTTGTGACACCGTGAATATACTCGCTGGCTGCCTTTTTTCTTTTAAGCGCAGATGCCAGAGCCCATAAAAACCAAAATGTGCTGCTGTTTGGCTTGGTAGACAGTGGCTGGAGAGGAGAGGAAGATCCTAAAAAGTTGGGGACTGAAATCCTGACCTGGGAGCTAGCTGGAAGGTCTTCTGGGCACACATGGCCACGAAGCAGCCTTAGGTTCTCCCCTGTCCATCCCAGGGTCCATCATGCATCAGCCAGCCTTTCCATGGAGCCTCTGGGTCTGAGATGCTCTGTCCATATGATCATTTGGCTGAGGATTGCGTTCTTCTTTTCCTTCTAGTTTTCCACCTGTCAAGGAAGGTGACATCCATCGTCCCAGAGAGCTGCCTCCTCATCCTGCTGGGGCTGGGCCTGGGGGGCATCGTGTTGGCTGTGGCAAAGAAAGCCGAGTACCAGCTGGAGCCCAACATGTTCTTCCTCTTCCTTCTGCCCCCCATCGTCCTAGACTCAGGCTACTTCATGCCCAGCCGGCTGTTCTTCGACAACATCGGTGCCATCCTCACCTACGCGGTGGTGGGCACGCTCTGGAACTCCTTCACCACCGGTGCTGCACTCTGGGGGCTGCACCAAGCTGGGCTCATGGGTGGGTGCACAGGGCTGCCTATCTTGGGCCACATCCCCAAAAAGATGTGTTGGAGGTGCAAAGCACCCCCAAGTTCAGAGCCTGCTGCCTGACCCTACTGTGGATTCCCATGAATTATAGCAGGAGAGGGGTCCTGGTGTCCTGGCAGGACCATCAAGCATGTGGGATAATTGGACCCTGCTTGGCACTGGGCTGACTCATGTCTTTGCTATTTTTGTGGCTGACCTTGGCTAGCTTGGCTGGCTCACTGCTGTGTTCCCTGTCCTTGGCTAGAGCCACTGGCCCTGGTTGGCCTGGGCTGCGTTTTGAGCTCTCCTGAGCCCTGAGGAACTGCTTGATACCTGGACCTGAGATGGAGCTGCTCAGTCTCCTTCAGTGCACACCTGCCAGAGGGACAGCGATACATCTGGGTGCCAAAGAGGGACATCCAAGCCCCGCTCCCCTCATGCTGCAGCAAGGATGTGCTGAGCCCAGTGTTACCTGGGGGACCTGGGAGGTCTGGGAGCACTCTTGGGCTCAGCCCGCTGCACTCCAAGTTGGGATGCTGCAGCCAAGTCACTGGGGGCAGACGAGGGACAGGCTTGTTTTGGCCTGGTGACTGGGGCTCTGGGGCAGGTGGTCCACCTGAGCATGGTCCTTCTGTCCTAGCAGATCCAGGCATCGAAGCTGGGCTGATGGATTTCCTGCTCTTCGGCAGTCTCATCTCAGCTGTGGACCCTGTGGCAGTGCTGGCCGTTTTTGAAGAGGTCCATGTAAATGAGACTCTCTTCATCATCGTGTTTGGCGAGTCTCTCCTGAATGATGCTGTCACTGTGGTGAGTTGGAGTTTGGGGGACCCTAATGTGAAGCACGACTTGGGCGGGTGACATCCCCAAGCTGTGGACAGAGCCATGCCATGCTCTCTTGGTCTTTTCTTTCTCCTGGTCCTGGGGGACTTTGCCTGCCAAGATAAGCTGTGTCATCTGGCAGATTTGGGGCAGGTGATGCCTCTTCTGCAGGGTCCATCCTGCCCGCAGGTGCTGTCCCTCTCAAGGCAGGGCAATACCCTGCCTTCCCCAAGGGATCTGCCTTGCCTGCAGGTGCTGTACAAGGTTTTCAACTCTTTTGTGGAGCTGGGCCCAGCACGCATCCATGCCATGGACTACGTGAAGGGGGTAGGTGAGTATGAGCCCCGCCAGCTCCTCTTCCTCTGGAAAAGTGTGGAGGTCAACCATGAGTTCTGTGGAGTGGGGACTGAGCACCACAGCTCTTTCATCTCCATCCCAGTCGTCACATGCCAGCCATCATCATGGGATGCTTTGGTGGGGACCTGGGTGGGAGCACAAGGCTTGGCCAAGCCAGTGTGGTATGGCCATGGGCCACAGGAGCTGGGTTCACTTGCTTATGGTGCAAATGAGGCTGGACATGAGGAAGAAATTTTTTACAATGAGGGTGGTGAAACACAGGAGGAATTTGCCCAGAGAGGTGGTGGATGCCCCATTCCTGAAGACATCCCAGGCTAGGCTGGACGGGGCTCTGAGCAACCTGATCTGGTGAAGATGTCCCTGCTCATTGCTTTGAAGGTCCCTTCTAATTCGAACTATTCCGTGATTCTATGATTCTATGAGTTTTCTCCCACCACCAGCCTCCTTCTTTCTGGTGAGCCTGGGGGGCACGGCTGTGGGGCTGCTCTTTGCCTTCCTCCTGGCCCTGATCACACGGTTCACCAAGCGTGTGCGCATCATCGAGCCGCTCTTCGTCTTCCTCCTGGCCTATGTTGCATACCTTGCTGCCGAGATGGTCTCACTCTCCTCCATCCTTGCGTAAGTAATGGGGTGTCCGCTGGGAGGAGTCCTGGAAATCAGGGGTGCAGTTCTGAGTAGCAAGAGGCAGTGAGCAGACCCACTCCTCCTCCCACTGTAGGGTCATGCCAGCTTCTTCTGCCCCTCTGCAGAGTCACCTTCTGTGGGATCTGCTGCAAGAAATATGTGGAAGCCAACATCTCCCAGAAATCCCGCACAACGGTCAAGTACACCATGAAGACACTGGCCAGCAGCTCAGAGACCATCATCTTCATGTTTCTGGGCATCTCAGCTGTGGACACCTCCAAGTGGGCATGGGACACAGCACTGGTGCTGGGCACCCTGTTCTTTATCCTGCTTTTCAGAGCTGTGGGTCAGTTTGCCCTGCTGTGCTTGTGGCCGGTAGCACGCAGCCCCTTTCATGCCAAAAAGTGGTATCCCCCAAGAAAGGCTGAGGCGTGAGGCCAGCCATAGCTCCTGGCTGGGGTTTTGCCCCATCTCCAGGAGCAGGCAGGGCTCTGCCAGCATCCCAGGCCTTCTCCTTCTTCCCTAGGTGTTGTCCTCCAGACCTATGTGCTCAACCACTTCCGCCTCATCCCTCTGGACAGGATTGACCAGGTGGTCATGTCATATGGTGGCCTCCGTGGGGCCGTGGCCTTTGCTCTGGTCATCCTGCTGGACAGGGCGAAGGTGAAAGCCAAGGACTACTTTGTGGCAACAACTATCGTGGTGGTGTTCTTCACTGTCATTGTGCAGGTGAGGATGGGCACCATGCCCTCCTCCAGCGCTGCCCTCTTCTCCAGAGCTGGCCTGGGGGCCAGACAGGTGCTCGGGGCAAGTAACCTCTTTTCAAATGACCTTTGGTCCTCGATGCCTCCTGGCACCCTATCCGTCACCAAGCTGGTGTGTAGGACCACTGTGGTGACTGTCACGATGGTGGGGCAGTGGCCCACATTGTTTGCCCATTGGCCTCTTGTTCTGGCACTGGCTCCAAGAGCAGCACTAGTGTGTGCCTGGCCAGGCTGTTCTCTTTACAAAGCTTTTGGTAGAATCATAGAATCATTTTGGTTTGAAGAGACCCTTAGGATCACTGAGTTCAACTGTTAACCCAACACTGGCACTAACCATGTCCCTAAGAACGTCATCTCTGTGTCTATTAAACCCCTCCAGGCAAGGTGCCGCCACCACTGCCCCAGGCAGCCTGGTCCAATGCCTGACAACTCTTTCAATGAAGAAATTTTTCCCAATATCCAATCTAAAACTGCCCTGGCACAACTTGGGGCCATTTTATCTCGTCCTGTCACATGTTACTTGGGAGAATAGGCCAACACTCTCCATGCTGCAACCTCCTTTCAGATAGTTGTAGAGAGTGACAATGGCCCCTGGCTCTGGGGCTCCTGCTTGGGAAGGGGAGTGCACGGCAGATGGACCCAAGCCTAGGGGAAGGGGGATTGGGGGCACAACATGTTCTCTGCCTGATGTGACACAGGACCATCGCCCAGGTCCCAGGCACAGGGGTTTGGGTTGGTAGGGTCACACGTGGCTGGCACAGCTGCTGTCCCTGGTCACTTCATGCTGCTTCTGCTCCCTGTGCCCCAGCCATATACCCTCTCACCCTCCCAGTCTTTCCCTTTGCCTTCTCCTGCCATTCCAGGGCCTCACCATCAAACCCCTGGTGACATGGCTGAAGGTGAAGCGCAGTGACCACCACAAGCCCACACTGAATGAGGAGCTGCATGAGCACGTAGGTGCTGGCACCGGGGATGTCCCAGCTCCTTGCACTGCCAGGGCTGGGCGAGAGTGATGCATGGCCTCAGCACTCCTGGGGAACCCGCAGTCTTGCCACTGCTCTCACCCTCTTCTCCTTGCTCAAGGCCTTTGACCACATCCTAGCAGCGGTGGAGGACATTGTGGGACACCACGGCTACCATTACTGGCGGGACAAGTGAGTATCTTACCCAGGATCATCTGCCAGCCATCAGGTGGATGGGGGACATGTGCCAGCCATGGGAACATCGCAGGGTCCCTGCTGGAGGACACCCCTGCTCTAGGCAGGGCAGCAGAACCAGGAAGGCTTTATGTCTGTCCATCAGTCGATCTGGAAGGGGACCTTCTGCCTGCTGTTGTGCAGCAGACTGAGGTCCCAAAAGCATCCCAGAGAGAGGCTGGGCAGGTGTGGTTGGGGATGCTGTGAGAACTGGCATTGCTTGCCCACGCCAGAGCTGCTGGGGGGTCATGGGGTGTATGTGGTGGTGGTGATGGCCCTGTGCCTCCCCATGGATGGAGCTGTGCTGGGCACTGAGGAAGGAACAGCCCTGTGAAAGCCTGGGCAGTGTTTATCTGCAGGACAGTGACAGGAAAAGGATGGGAAAAGCCTGTTTCCTGGAGGCAAAACATTCCAGCGGGGCAGCCGCCCCCATCCCGCTTCCATTGCCTCCCACAGACCCGCTGGTCTCTGGCTTCCTCGTGGGTGGGAACAAAGGGTCCGTGTGTCCCCTCCCCGCTGGCTCTCCCTGGCAGCGTGTCCCCGGGCACAGCCATGTCCTGCATGCCCAGCCTGCTTTTGCCATGCTTGGACACTCTCAACCTTGCATGGGCAGGGGGTCCCTGGCTGTGATAGCCCATGGGTATTAAACTGCCTGTGTCTTCACATCATGGCAGGTGGGAGCAGTTCGACAAGAAGTACCTGAGCCAGCTCCTGATGCGGAAATCTGCCTACAGGCTGCGGGATGAGATATGGGATGTTTACTACAAGCTGAATATCCGTGATGCTATCAGCTTTGTTGACCAGGTTGGGGCACGTGGTGGGGCTGGGTGGCAGGATGGTCCTGATGAGCTGGCTGGCGTGGGTGGCCATACCCCCCTGTATGACCACACATGTACCCTCTGGCCAGGCAGTGGGGACCCCCCAGCCCAGCGGGGTCCTTGCTGCCCCAATGCCAGCCTTGTCCTCCCAGGGTGGCCACGTGCTCTCAGCTGCCAAACTGGCGCTGCCCTCCATGCCCAGCCGCACATCCATGTCAGAGTCATCAGTCACAAACCTCCTGTGAGTAGCAGCATCCCTCTGAGCCCCTGGGCAGACCTCACTGACCCTCACAGCTGCCCTCTTCCCTGGGGGGTATCTTGTACCAGGGCTGGAGGGATGCAGGCATGGAGCCCAACATCTCCATCTCCCCGCAGGAGGGAGAGCGGGAGCGGCGCCTGCCTGGACCTGCAGGTGATCGACACGGTGCGGAGTCGCCGGGACAAGGAGGACGCTGCCATGCACCACGTGCTGCGAGGGAGCCTCTACAAACCCCGCCGGCGGGTGAGCACTCCCCGGCCGTGGCGTGCAGCTGACCCCAAGGGTAGCAGCACTTGTAAGAGGAGCAGGGATGGAGGACGCTCTGTAGGGCTAGCTGCTCACCCTGTGTCTCTTTGCCTCTCCCTCGGCCAGTACAAGGCCAGCTACAGCCGTCACTTCATCTCTCCAGATAAACAAGAGCGCCAAGATAAAGAAATCTTCCGTCAGAACATGAAGAGGCGTCTGGAGACCTTCAAGTCCACAAAGCACAATGTCTGCTCCTCCAAGAGCAAGGCCAGGCTGAAAGAAAAGGGCAGGAAAAAGGCAAGTGCTCCCCAACCTCCTGCTCCCTTCCTAGCTCTGAGATTTGGCCTTTCTCAGGATGCAGACAGTGAGGTCCTTTGGGGTGGAGGTGAGGTGCTGCAGGGCATTGACAGCTCCAAAGCCAGCGGGGAGAGCGGCTCATCATCTATCTTATCTCATCTCATCTCATCTCATCTCATCTCATCTCATCTCATCTCATCTCATCTCATCTCATCATCTCATCTCAGTCCTGCGTACGCTCCACATGAGCACGTGGGTGTCACGTGTCCATGTGTTCCCAACACGTCAGCACTGCCGTGAGGTCGCTCCTCCCTGGCCAAAGCAGTCCCAAGCCATGGAGGAGCTCCATTTTTGTTTTCCAAGAGTGCTCAGTGTGAAGTAGCCTGAATGTTGGTGCAGATCCAGGTTCAAAAATGTGGCACTGCATCTTAAATTTAGTCTTGGGTGTCTTCTCTCATTTGGAGGCTTTTGAAGCCATTGCAGCTGAGCAGTTTGTTGTAGGGCCACAAAGACCCAGCATCTAAGGACTAGGAACCACTGACTGCCAGCTGCCATCTCGCTGGGGTGGGAATCTGTGGCCCTGAGGTTACCCTTGCTTGCAATGGTCACCTGGGTTGGGATTACGGGTTTGCATGGGACAGGTCCCAGCCAGTCCCTCTTCCTTCACAGAAGAACATCTCTCTGACCAGCGACGCTCCCAATGGGAAGACACACAGAAATGTCCCCTGGCAGGAGGCGGGTAAGACCAATGGCAGGTGAGGTTTGCAGGTCCTGGCAAGGGGACCTGGTGGGCTGGGATGGAGCAACCCACTATGCCTGCCCACTGCCAGCTCGGTGGCACAACAGCACCCAGGGTTGCACCAGCAACAAGTCCTTCTCCAGTGGGTGCAGTCCTTCCTCCACCGTGTGCCACATCCTCCAAAACAACTCCCTCCATCTGGCTTAGCTCCTGTCCTGGTGATGGTCAGCTCAGAGGAGGAGGAGAGTGATAGCTCAGAGACAGAGAGAGAGGATGACGAAGGGATCGTATTCATCGCTCGAGCCACCGATGAGGTTCTTCAGGGAAAGACAACTCCTGGTAGGCACCGGTGCTCCTGTGCCAGGGCAGCTGCCATTGGGCAGCTCATCCTTCCTCCACCTGGGGAGCAAAACTGACTTGGTCTGGACAATACCGTAGTCAGCAGAGCATGTATGGGATAATCACTCTTCTGTGTGGCTCTGGAGGCATGGCAGAGCATCCCTGAGCTTCCTGGTGGCTCTGCATCCCTGGGCCAGCTGGCCACCCGATGGTGGTTGGTTCTGCAGTGTTTGCAGGGCCCAGGGAGAGAGCAAGAGCTGTGCAAGATCCCTCTCACTGTCTCTCTTTCTGCACCCCCAGGCAGCCTGGATGTCTGCCCCAGCCCCTGTATCATCCCGCCATCACCCACCTTGGCAGAGAAGGAGCTGCCGTGGAAAGGAGACCAGGCTGATCTGGCTGTTTACGTCTCCTCGGAGACCACCAAAATCGTGCCAGTAGATATGCAGAAGGCGTGGAACCAAAGCATCTCATCCCTGGAGAGCATCGCTTCCCCACCAGGCATCGAGAGCGGACCTCAGCACAGGAGATTTGCCTGCCCTGTGCTGGAAGAGCAACCCCAGTCTGCGAACCAAGCCATATCAGAGCAGAGCTCCTGCTTCCAGTTCCCCAGCCACATCTCTAAGAGCGGCCGGTCGCAGAGCGACAGCAGCCCTGATGGTGCTGAGCAGCAGGAGCTGCAGCCTTTGATGGCCACGGAGGAGCAGGGCAGGATGGTGCCCACCACGGAGCCCAGGTGGCTGATGTTCAACAGAGCGAGCCACCTCTGAGGCAGGATGGGGAAGGGACTGGGGGCTGCGGACGGGCTGTGACTCGCTGACTGCTCTGTCTTGCGATGCAAAGCTTGTGTGTGTCTCCATAACCTCTAGGAGCAGCAGGAGAACCCAGTACTTCTCCAGGATCTGCATTCCAAGGTGGGCTTTGCCCATACACCTACTGATGCAAAACTGGTTGATAATTGGGCTTTTGGCTGCAACAGTAGGTACCAGCCCCCACCCACCTAGGGAGGCACAGACCCCAAACCTCATTCTTTCTCTCTGGTCCCTACACATCTCTGCAGCTGGGAGGCCAGAGATGTTCTTCCCAGGGACTGGACTCAATCCCATCATGGCTGTGCTGCCCTGAGGTGCGGGCGTGCTGGCTCATGGATGCATGAGAATGAGCTGATCTCCAGCCTGGCTGTGAGTAGGAGACCTCTGGGGAGAGGGCTGCAAGCAGTGGCCAGTGCACGAGAGCCCATCCACATCCAGCGACTGAGCCATTGACCTCAAGGTGGCCACAGTGCTGGTTCCTCACAGCATGCATGGAGCTCAGCCAGGAGGGCAGAGATGGGCTCCTCACCATGGCAGCTCTACGTTCTCCAGGTTATAGAGGTACCGCAGATGCAAGGCCATGACCTTCTCAGGACTGGGAGCAGCGCTCCTGGGGTTTGGCTCCAGCAGGAGCCGGACTAGTGAACCTGTACGCACAGGGACTCCTCTAGCAGCCAACGTGCTGTGCCAGCCTCACGCCTATTGTCTGGATGTGTTCCCAATAGTTGTGGTGTTCAGCTTTCTGGTTTTGCTAGGAGGCAGCTGCCCTGCACAGCATTCTTGGTGTTTATCCTGCCCACATCCCAGTGCCTCCAGTTGCCTGGGGCCCATCAGCTGGGAGGGCTGGTCATGGTGCGAGGAGTGGAGCCAGCAGCAGGTATGAATGTACACCAGGAAAACGGGTGATGGGTGAGAGCTGAGTGCACCTTCAAAGGTCTGTCCCCACCACCTGCCTCCCAGCCACCCCTGGTCCCTCCTAAGAAGGTGGTGGGACCTGGTGGCAATGGCCCACACAGGGAATTATTCCTGGTGTGAGCCCAAGGGCCAAGAATTGCTCCCCAAGAACTACTCAGCATATGAAAGCTCAGCACAGCAGCTGGGCACTGGCAACACAGGAGGGTTGGGGATGCACCTTTTAGGGAAGAACGGGGATTTGGGCTGTTAATGGCCCAAAGCAGGTAAATAACTGCCTGTTCCCAGCTATGTGGGCATGCTGAGATGGCAGGTGTCAAGGGGACATGGAGATGCATGGGGTGAGGGAGCCCAGCATAGGGCAAGCAACCTGGTGGTACCCCTGGTATAGTCAGCAGGGCTCAGTAAAGGCCTTTCTGCTCTGTACCTGTCCCACCAGATGAGCATGAGGTTTTTAAAAGGTTTTTCTATAGTTTTGCATTTCTGGTATGCCTTATTCTGGTTTTGATTTCTGATATTGGACCATACTAAATCTCTAGCTGGGTCAGTGTTTTCTGTAGCCTGTGGCACAACAAATGACTCAAGACTTAATATCTTATTTGCAAGAATATTGTTTTAATGTGAAAATATATGCAGAGTATTTTGTAATGTTCAATAAACAGATTTGGAGCAGGCATCACGGGACTGGTCTCTCTGCTGTTTGGGAACCTCTGCACGTCCTGATTCCTGCAGCTCCTGGTTGGGTTCTCCCTTGCAGGCACCATGTCCTTGTGCTTCTCTGCTCTTCTCCACCCAAGGCCACAGCCCCCCTTACAGACTCGCTGTGCCTAACTGGATTTCCTAGTTTCAATAATGTTTGCGGAAAATATGACATTCTTTCCAAAGAGAAGCTTGCCTGCCGCTGTTGGCAGGCTGTGCCTCAGGGAGCAGCCAGCAGGCAACCTGGCTCTTGCTGCCCAGTGTCGTGGCTGCCTGCACTGCAGCAGGGTGCTGGGAGCCCAGATCTTCCCAGGTCCAAGCTTCCTCTCTTTTTGCCAAAATTATGGTTCAAATGGGTCTTTTTCAGGCTATTCTGGATCACAGGAACCCTGCATCAGTGTGTGCTGGCTTTGCTCTTCCCTCAATCTGCTGGCTCTGCCTCTCCTAAATAAGAGTAAACGTGGTTCACTTAATTCACAAGATCAATGTTTGGCTTGTATTCAACTTGGCATCTACCGTCACCCCCAGGTCCTTTTTGGCAGGTTCCCTATACAGCTCCTCACGCCGAGAGCTTTGCACTGGATCTTCTGGAGGCTCTTGCTCCTCCCAACGTTTCCTATCTGCCTCCCATCCCACCAAGCAGTGATGCTGGCCGAGCCGTGCTCTGTGTGCCGGACCTCCGTGCCAGTGTTTCTTGCAGAACGCGATCGCCTTGGCAGTGCCCCAGGTTGTGCGGGCCAGGTTGTCTTCCTGTAAGAGCTGGGTTTGCAGCATTCAGGTCCTCAGAGGAGGAAAAGCAGACATCTTAGCTTTGGGAAATAGTGGGGCTGGTTGCTCTTGTCTCACACAGAGCACCTTGTCTCACCTGAGCCCAGCAGCTAATGCTTGTGCGGGCTCTCCATGCCACCAGAGAGCAGCTTGGAGCCTCCTCTTCCCACCCTCAACCCCAGCCACAGTGTGACCAGGGATGGTGGCTCTTACTACACCCTTCCCCACAGAGTTTTATCAGTTTTTATTCTCATACTCCACTTTCTGTATTTCCTTTTACAGAGAGAGATAGCAGGTAGTGTCCTTCCTGCACAAGACTGCTACGATCCTTCCAGCATAGCACAGAACTGCCTCTTTCAGCCTAAAAATACTGCACTGCTTCAGTGGAAAAACACAAGAACTGGGCCAAACCACGAACATATGTGCCCAGACTTCTGCTTCTCCAGGACTGAGTAAAGTATAACCAAAGGAGCTGTAACCCAGAACATACAGCCCTCTGACTGTTATTATAAGCAACCCCATCCTGGAGCTGCCTCGCTATTGCAGACCCGTCATTTTGCACGCAGGCTTCTCCTTAGAGCCTGCCATTAAATCTGCACATTTTTTCCACAGTGCTCAGCTCCAGTTTGTCTGTGGTACCAGAACTTGTGAAGTCAGCAGGAGATGTAAAGCAGGTCTGGTAACAGGGGCATCAGCTGGATGAGAGAGCCAAGCTGTGGGCGATGGATTGGTGTTGGCCATCTTGCAAGTCAGCTAAGCAGCAGAATTGTCTTAAAATCATCACCTTGCCACTGCACAATGCTTGTTGGAGCATCAGGTAAATTTTAGGCTGGAAGGGGCTCAGGAGGTCTGCGGTTCAACCCTGGCTCCATGCAGGGCTTGGTCGCAAAGCTACAGCAGGTAGCTCAGTCTAGTTGGGCTTGAAAAGTCCCCAACAATAGAAGTGTCACCATCTCCCTGCCTCAGAACTGCACCACGGCTGCACCCCTCTTGCACAGAATGATTTTCTCCTTATGGCCAGCGAGAACGTGCCTTGGTGCAGCTTGTTGCAGTTGCCTCTTGTCCTTCCAGGTGTGTCTCTGAGAAGAGCTGGGCTCTGGTTTCTCTGTATCCCCTTGTAGGTAGCTCCCCTGTTTGCCTTGTCTTCCTAAAGCTGGTTCTCTCTGATATCTATGTATCTACACCTATATGTATATATCTTGTTCTGGGGGGGGCCCAGATTGGAGCTAGTACCCATCTGTGTCTCAGAGGTACCAAGTCAAGTAGAATAATAATTTCCTTAAACCTGCCAGCTTCACGTTCTCCATTGCAGCAAGAGTACTGTTGACTCACAGGCAACCTTGTGTGATTTTTCATTCTGTTCTGTTTCTGGAGCACTTCTGGCACCCTCATGTAATGTTTTCACAATGGCCTATACAGGCACAAATGCTGGGAAGCTAGAGAAAGGAGTCCAGCTTCTCACCTCCCACTTGGTCCCAGCAAGCACAAAGTGTGGCAGAGGCTTTGGCCACACATTTTCACAAAGAACAGTGGGAAGGCAAATGCAGGAAAATCTAGGAGAGGTGTTCAGTCTGATCATGTCTGGTACACACATTTTGGAAATAAATCAGTCTGTTCTTTGCTCCTTCCTGCCCCTGTCCATCTGCCCAGGTGTCCGTCTCACCTGGATATGATCAGACTGAACACCCCTCCTGAATCCTGCGGTGTTTGCCTTCCCACTCTTTGCACATGAAGCAGCCATCCCTGCTCCCTGCTTTCACTGGAAGCCTCCTCTGCCTGTTGGTGGAGGAAACTATTCGTTTTCACTCTGGCATTACCTCCGAAGGGGTGGATGCAAGCCCTGGCCCCGCTCTGCCTGCTGCACTGCCTGGTGAAGTCGTGTAGAAGTGGCTCAGCTGATGGGATACGAGCCGACTGAGGCCACGCGGCGAGTGGCTGGTGACAGAGCTGGGATCAGTCGGCAGCTGGGGTGGATAATGAGGAACAGATTCGAGCTGGGCAGCGGTTCCCATGCTGTGTTCCAGGGCAGAGCGGCCAGGACGGGAGAGCCTTTGTGCATCGTGCTGCACCCCTCAGGCGTGTGTGGAGCCAGCCCCTCCGCTCACCTGTGTCTCCCCACCGGCTGCCGACAGTGAATGTCCCCAGGCTCCCTGCAGAGCTAGGGACCCTCTCCAGTGGCTGTGCCACCCACCAGGCTGCAGGGCTGGCCAGGAGGCTTTCCTCACACCCTGACTGTATGAGACTACAAGCTGCAGTGTGGACAGACTGAGGACAGACAAAATCAGTTGGATCTATAGGTCAGCAGGAGCTGGGTGGGGTGATCCATCCCCCTCTTCATGGTTTACACTTCTCTGCTTTTGCCTGGAGGAGCAAAGGCGGCTGCGTGGCCAGGCTGCCACTCCTGGGGCTCTTGCAGAACAGCCTGGATGGATGCTGACATGGTGGGGCTTTGATTTTATGAGTACCGCAGATCCTAGAGTTGTGATCTTCCCCACAGCCAGACAGAGCTGTTCCTTACAGCCCTGGGGAAGGTGAAGATCCCTGAAGAAGCCAGCTGGGCTCCTCTCGCCTCACCTTCGCCTGCCATCTAGTGCCACACAGCCAGGCTGCCCCAAAGGTAAATGAAACCTGCGGCGGGTCAGTCAGAGGGAGGGAGGGTGCTGAGGGCACTCTGGGGAGGTGGCCACCAGCCCAGCTGGTCTGGTATACATCAGAACACAGGTTGCCCTCAGCCTGTGGGCAGCCCATGAAGAAGAGAGGCTTGGAAAGGCCACGGGAGTGCAGTGGAGATCAGACTCTGTGGCAGGTCTGCTGTATTTGTGCTTTCCTCTCTCGCAGCAATGCACATGCACAAGCTTTGCCTCCCAGAACCCAGCTAAGCCCGCACTGCTGAAGTTGGAGAGCTGTTTAAGCTTTGCTTTGGCTCCTCAGCTGGCTGAGGGCAGGCTGGTTTCTGGGCTGTGCATGCACCTGGGGCCTTGCTGTGTGCCTGTCCCTGGCAGTTTTGGGGTTCTGAGGATCTCACAGGCAACTAGATCAATCGTGGTTGATTGTGGATGAATCGTAAGCTGCCTGAGAGCCCTCCTCTAGGCACGGCTGGTGCTGGCACCGTGTGAGCATCACTCATGCAGGAATCACCCACTCCGGATTCCTCCTGGACACTTAGGGTCCTGCCTCTTTTCTCAGAAAGCCTCACCTCCCAGGGCCAGGACATTCTCTTGTCTACCACGTACAGGCATGTAGGTACATAAACAGGGTGTTTCAGAAAGATGGACCTAATCTGAAATCACTGTGTACAAATTCAACTATCATTTCAGTGTTGTCTGTGCAGCAGGTGGAGGGAACATGGAGCACTTACGCAGGTTACTAAAACTTGATAACTCATTAAACTGTTTGTAAATTTTTGTGTAATCATAACGTGTTGCTATCATGAAATTTGGTCCACCTTTTTGAAACACCCTGTATTTTCAGTAGGCATCCCTACCCTCGCTTATTTATGGAGAAACCTGGAAAAAGCTTCACAAAGGGATCCCAGAAAGATGAAAAAAAGAAAAAGAAAGAAAAAAATAACTATGGAGGTTTAGACTGGATATTAGGGAACAATCATTCACAGAAAGGGTTGTTGGGCATTGGCACAGGCTGCCCAGGGCAGTGGTGGAGTCACCATCCCTGGAGGGGTTTAAAAGGTATGTAGACAAGGTTCTTAGGGACATGGATTAGTGCTAGAGTTAGGTTATGGTTGGACTCAATGATCCTAAGGGTCTCTTCCAACCGAAATTATTCTGGGATTCTATGACTATGTTTTCCCCCATTGCTGATGGGAGCCGGTGGTGAAGGAGCACGAGCTCGTGTTTGCCGGGGCTGCAGGACCAGGTTCGCCAGGGCTGACCCCTGCTAGGCTCAGTCCGATCTTTGCTTTCTCCTGCTAGGGAACAGGCAGAATTGTTAGAAATGTTTGATGATTTTTTCTTCCCCTTAGCAAAAATAGCTTTTGAAGCAAACAGGAAATTACAGAGTGCAATAGAGTGACAAAAGTCTAGCAGCTACCTGGCGGTGCTTGAGTTTGTCTACAAATCCAGCTCCACGTGGGGTGCCGATTGGCTAAAGTAAACCAAACTGCCCCAAAACCGCTAGAAATGGGGGGGACCCGTGCTCCCCTCGGCCCTGGGGAGCCAAAGGGCTGTCGCCTCGGGAGGCTGGGGTGCGAGGGGAGCACGTTCCCTGCGGTGAGGGTGACGCACCGAGGGCTTGCGGGCTGGAAGAGCAGCCGGAGCTGGCAGTGGCTGGAGCCCGGCGGTGCTGGAGGAGCCGCCCCGCGGGGTCCCCGTTACCGCGGGGGGAACGGGGTGCGCGGGGAGGCCGCTGCCCAGCGCGGCCGGCAGGTGTCGCCCCGCGCCGAGACCTCGCCCCTGCCAAGATGGCGGCGCGCTCCCCAGCGGGTCCCCCGGCGGCCCCTTCCCGGGGGCTGAGCTCGGCGAGCAGCGCCAAGGGCCCCGCGCTGCCACGAAGGGGTAGTTTTAAGGGGATAAAATAGTATGTATGTGATAGTTTTAGGTCCCTTTCGGTGTGCCAGGGGAGCAGCCGTGTGCAGGGTGAGCTGCTCCCCTCCTTTGTCCACTGCTCTGCCGATGGTTGTGATGTGCAGGCAGCTGCCTGTCCCTGCCTGCTGGAACACCTGAACACCTTGCCACGCACCCGTGGGTGACAGTGCTCTGGGTGAAGCTCCAGCTCATGCTCTTCCTCAGATCCCTTCACCTCACACAGCAGCAAATGCAGGCAGGGGCTGCCTTGTCAGGGGCAAAGTGTGACCCAAACCCAAAGCATTTTTTAAAGAAAAGGCAGCAAAGAACACACACATGGAGCTGTATGGATGCAGCAGTGGTGAGGAAGTCACTGCCTGGATTTGGAGGGCTGAGCACTGCTGGCTCCGACTGGGCTGCTGAACTCCCTGTGCTTCCAGGAATCTCCAGAGCAGAGCACTCAGGGTGTTCCAGGGACAGCAGGAGTGTCAGCCCCACAGCTCTTGACCCACTTGCCCCACTTACTGCTGAGTTCCCCCAGAGACACATGGTCCCAGCCTAACCACGGGGACACCACGGGTCCTATACGGGCGCTAGAGAGGTCTAAGCCTCCTGGTCCTTTCTCATGGTTGCCCAGAGAGGTGGTGGATGCCCCATCCCTGGAGACATCCCAGGCCAGGCTGGACGGGGCTCTGAGCAACCTGATCTGGTGAAGATGTCCCTGCTCATGGCAGGGGTGGCACTGGATGAGCTTTGAAGGTCCCTTCCAACCCGAACCATTCTGTGACTCTATGGCTGCTCCGTAGCTGTCCTTACCCTGTCTTGATCTGGGATTCCTCTGCAAGAAGGAAGAGAATAGCAGCTGTGATGGAAGAAGGGTGAGTGAGAAGAAAGCAGGAGAGACTGATGACAGGAGGTGTGAGCCCTCTGCCCTCGCCTGTCTGAAGAGGAAGCTGCTTGTCTCATTTTAGGAGACACGTTGTAATTGCTGCTGGTGGGATTAAATCACGCTGTTTCCTGCTGGTGCTCTCCAGCACTGGTGCCATAGAGAGGAGGTGCCCACCCCAACCTGCACTGGGAAAAAAGGGTCCCTGGTGTAGGAACCATGGTCCATATCACACCACCTCCTCCAGGAACCTGCTGTGCCCTGTGTCACACCTGCTCTGCGTTCCTGCCTGGCATCTTTGCTGTAGGCATTCCTTGAGGTTCACTCCACTGATTGCCAGCTACAGATATACCATGGCAGACTGCTCCCATCCCTGTCAAACCAGACCTTCCCAGGGGCACCTGAGGAACTTTCCCATCATGTCCTGTGCTCTGGATCTGCAGTCAGCAGAGTTGGCTCCAGACTCCCCTGGAGTAAAGACCCTCACCCCAAACTGCTGTTTGCCCACTGCAGAGTGACTTGAGACTCTGCCTGGAGCCTCGTGGAGCTGCTCTTTTGAGACTGAAGTCAAAGAACCAGATCTTTCCCCTTTGCTACCAGCTGGGCAAGTCTGGAGGGGGACAAAGCAAGTCGCTCCTGTACCAGGGGAGACCATTGCTCAACTCTGACCAGGCTGCCATTCCCCTGCTGGAAATACCAGCAGGATTAAGAGTACTTTGAGAAGCACCTGGAGGACTCACAGTGGAACTGCCCAAGTTCAGTGGGTAACACAGCCCAGACACAGCAGGCAACATGAGATCTGGTCCTAGGGAACGCCCATACAGCTGTGTAAAGCACTGATTGCATGCCCACAGCTGGAGCTGCACCTTGGGGCTATTGCTCTGTCCCAGTGAGTGTTGAGCTAACGCAGCTGCTTCTCTGCCTGTGTGATCTGGAGGAGCAAACTGCAGGCAGGTGAGAGCTTTCCCTTTCTCTGGAGAAGCTCTGCCATGGGAGAATGGTTTGCAGGATCTGCTGGGATCTGCTGGGCGCAGGCTCTGCAAGCGCTGGCTGTAAGTGTGGGGTTTGTGTGGGGTTTGTGAGGGGCTGGGGCGGGCTGGATGGAGGCTTGGCAGGGTGTGCACTCAGGGGGAAGAGCAGTCCTGGGGGTCAGAGCTCCTGGAGCAGAGTGAAGGATGTGCTGTGGGCCCTGGCTGCCACCCAGGTAGGACCTGTGAGACAGAGACTTCAGGCAGTAGTCAGAGGGGGGTGTCCTTGCTCCCCTGCAGTGGTGTGGTTATAGCTGGTAGCTCTCCTTCCTAGCCATGCATGGTTGTATATAGGTTGCTTTTGGGAAGAGAAGGGATGTGTCTCCAGCTCAGAAGTGTGCCAGCCCTTGTCTGGTAATGGTTGGTGCTTAGAACCTGCTTGGGGTGTCTGCTGAGGGCTGTGTCTGCTTTTTCTGAAATGGGCTGGGCGGGTATCTCACGGGTGCTGGTTTGCTCAGGTGTGAGCCTGGCACGGAGCAGGGGCACACAGGCGGTGCTCCTGGTGGTGCAGAGAGACAGGGAGGGGGAGTGTCTGTCTGTCTCTCCTTGCAACCCTTGCTTTGCCAGGCAGACCAGAAGAGAGGAGCTGGCCCTGGCAGCTGTTACTGAGGACATTTTCAGTGCTGTGAGACCCTGTGCTCCATGTCTGTGGGAGAGAGGCTGGGGAGGTGGCTGATGGGCTGGAGCAGGACGGGTGTAGGTGCCAGCAGGCACGTCTAGCTCAGAGGTGAGTGTGCTGTCTTGGAGAGTACGGTAAACCTGGGACTAAATAGCATGCAACATCACTGCCAGCAGTGAAGGTGAACAGATGACTGTCTTATGCCATTAAATACGTGGGATCTGGAAAGAGATGGGTCAATTTTAGGCTGCTCTTCAGAGAAAGCAAATCTGTCCTCTAACCAGAGATGGTGGTGAGTTTTCAAGCAGCAGTCTTGAAACCACAGATGAATTTCTAAGCCAAGAGCACTTTGTCCTCAGGAAAGGCAGGCAGTGCTTGAACTCCAGGGTGACAAACAAGCAGCTTGTCCTAAAGGATGTAAGCTCTCCTAACTGCATCTGCGCCCATGGAGGTGTGCCCCTGCCAGGCTCTGTGTCCTACAGGTCTCAGTTTCAGGCTCTCGGGTGGTGGTTTGGGGTCTTCTCTCCAGGGTGATCCCATCCTGCCAACCAGTGCACCTGCCTAGTGGTCGGAGCACTGGGATGCTGAGATTCAGGACCCAAACAGGGGAGTCTACCCCAGTGGGGAAACATCTCAGTGTGTGTGCTGTAGAGAAAACGTACCTATTGGGAAGGTGTCTGGTCAGGGCAGGAGGCCCAATTTCCATCCAAGCCTTGCTCCTACCTAACCCAGGTGCGTTCATGATTTTTCACCTAAGGAGAAGTCTCTGGAGAACGCCGTTGTTGAAGCGCTAACCCAAGAGTGGTGTGCAGCACGGCTACTTTGCAAGGCTTGTGCCTTCACAAGAACTGCCCAGAGTTAAAGAAGCCCAAGACAGGTGTCTTGGGCATATGCAGAGGTACAACTTTGTCCTGTGGGCTCTGTCAGTGCCTGGAGCAGACATTAGACTATCAAGTGCTCTGCATGTATTGAGTCCAACTGGCTTGTCTGGAGGAAATGCTGTGTGTCATCAAGGTGTGCCTTCATATCTGTCCAGGGGGCTATAAGGATGATTTTCCCCACTTGGATTGCTTCCCTGTGGGACTGCACACTATGAGCTTGCAAATGTGCTACAGCAGGCCTGATGTGGGATTTTATTTTTATTTTTCCCCACCCTGTAGCACACATGGGTATTTGAGAGCCCTAAGTGGGGCCTTCCTGACTTCTGTACCCATAAAACGTCTCCTGTAAAGCCTCTTGATGGTTAACCACACACCAGGTTTGCATGTGGCACTGAACAGCATCTTGAAGTGTAGCTGGAGACCTGGTAATTGAGTTCCTTCAAATGGTGAGCATGACCAGCTGTTGTTATGTAGTCTCCCCTCCAGTCCTTCTGGGAAGTCACACTGCGATTATATTTCTGGCTTAAGAAATTTTTTCTCTAATCAGACTGGGCTTCACAATGAGGTTGCCACTTAGTGCTAATTACTTGCTTTAGAAGCTGAATGTCTCCTGAGGGTTGCAAATAGGGGATTATCAAATTAATTAGTTAAACCAAGATGTGCTTTTGTGAAACCAAGGCCTGCTTTACGTGTGATCTGAAATAAAGGTTTAAATATTATTAAACTGCATACAACCCCCTCTTGTCTCCCTAATGGGGAGAGAACTAGTTCTTTCCTGAAATGTTGGTACAAAGGGCTGCTTGCAGCTCTACTTGCTGCAGCACTTGTTTTTATTTGACAAAATCTGTTTCAAGCAAATATCTATCACTGGTCTTAAGACATCTGTTAGTGCTGAGTGAGATCTAATGCTGCTTCTTGGTGGCTTCCTGTGTCCTCTACAGGTTGCTGAGTGCAAGAGGAATGGCTTCACAGTGAGTAGCTTGATGGGATTGTAATGTACCTTTCTCAAACCTGTGTTTTCAGGGCACAGCTTAATCCACGGGACATCTGGATAGCCATGTGTGTGGACATGGGCACTGGCAAAGAGCCCCAGTCCGGTGATGAGGAGATGCCTGGAACTAGACCTGTAGACATCTGCTGATCAGTGGGTTAGCAGAGACTGGAGGTCCTGGAGTCCTGCTCTGCCACAGCCTGCTCCTGCGCTCTCCTTTCCTTAGGAAGTCCCTGTGCACATAGGAAGTTCCCTATGCTGTGCTGAGGACTACCCAAGTAATCATGCTACACTAATGTGGAATGCATGGGGGTGTTCCTAAGAACTGTTGGCTGTTGTAGTGTAATCGTCTAGCTAGCATGCATATTGCACAACTTCCCTTAGGTCAGGAGATGTCCTTATCTGGCATCTGAAACATCTGTCCTATGTTTCTTCCAGCACAGCTGAGTCCTATTGGTATAAGTATTGTGCTTTCCCTGTTTTTTACGGCTGAAAATAAGCAGAAGTCTGCTAGCGGTGGCTCAAAGGCAGAGGTCCCTCGCCTGCCTCTTCCTGTGCTCTTTCCCAGCTCTTACAGGGCTCTTGGCTGTGGTACGGCTTCAGCAGGCGTCTGAGAAATACTGCAGCTCCAGAAACCAGATCTAACAATGGGGAAGGGAGCGGGGAGGAAAAAAAGATGAGGGTCTGAAGTTACAACCCCTGAAGTTTTCAGAAATGTTGGTGTACTGACCCCTCTCCCACCCCCTCAGCTTTCAACTCTGGGGAGGCCTCACAGCCTCCAAAGTTTGGTTCCCCATCCTTCCCGATGTCAGCATTTGCTGCCTTTTGCCATATTTCATCTTTGGGACAGATTGTGCATAGCAGTACTCAGCTGCCAC
Source organism: Columba livia (assembly GCF_036013475.1). Lineage (NCBI taxonomy): Eukaryota > Metazoa > Chordata > Aves > Columbiformes > Columbidae > Columba > Columba livia. Next base: position 11,992,277 of record NC_088614.1, read on the forward strand.
TGCAGCCAGGTACCAAAGCGGTTCCCTCAGGGTAATATTGCCCAGTGGTCCATGCAAAGGACCTGGGTCTGCTGGCTGGGAAGCTGAAGTACCCAGATCTCTGCTGGCAGAGGTGGATGACAACAGCCTTTTGCAGTAGCTTCAGCAATTAAACCAAGCCTGAGGAAAGTGCAGGCTCTGTGCAAGAGTGAGGAGCTGCTCCTGTGAGGAGACAGTGTGAGACTGTGTGGGGGAACAAGCGCAGCATTGTTGTCGGCCGCAGTCAAGAGGGGCTTTTTAACACCCACTGGAGTGCTGGCTACAGCTGTCTCCCATGTGCTTGTGTGGGAAATGGATCTACAATGCAGGAGAGGAGGGAAAGACCACTTTGCAATTAAAAAAAAAAAAAAAGCTATATTAGGATCTAGCCATGAGTAAACAGCAGTGCGATGTTCCCCTTAGCGCAGTGGCACAGCACAGGGAATCACGTCACTGCCTCCAACTAGGGTGGGGGTGAGCTGGCTCTGGCTTGCTGCTGGAGTAGCCCTGAAGAGCCCAGTCTTGGTACCCAGTCTGCTTGGAGGCTTCAGATCTCTATTCAGAGGCTGGTCCTCTGCAGACCCCAAGATAATTGCAGAGACTTGTTTGCTGGGTAAATATAGTTGTGTGCAAGGAGTTGGGTTAGCCCTGCGCAGCTGTGGCCTCCTGAAAGGAAACCTGCATGTATTGCTGCAGTTGAAGAAAAACAGCAAGAAGATCTGGGCACGAGAGGCATGGTGGATCTCTTCTGCCTCCTTTTACTCTGTGGCTGGGGCTGTGCCTCCAACAGAAATAGCTCAGCACCTCTGATAGCATGAGGTTTGTCATGCTCAGCTGCGTGCCATTCATGCGCTGCAGGGACATTGCTCTCTGTCCTCCCTTCCTTGGAGGGGGGACAGGCTTTAGGGAGACTCCCAGCACCTGTGGGAGGATGTTGCAAAGGTGTGGCCATGTTGGTGGGTTGGGAGATGTGTTTGGGGAATAGGTGAAGGCAAAGTTACTCTACAAACACAGCCTTGTGCAGACCGTGAAATCTGTGGTTGGAGGCTCTGCTGGGGAAGTATGCCATGTTCCTTATCCTCCTGCTATGAATATGAGGGGGAAAGAAAGGATGTCCTGCATCCACAGACAAGATCACAAATTCCTTCTGTTGTTGTGGACAACAACAACTAGGTAGTACCTGTGCTGGGCAGGGATGCTCTCCTTCACCCAGCTTGGGATTATCAACTGATCTCACCTGACGTGGGCTGGAGGTTCTTGCTGCTGTGGTGTGCTACAGGCAGTGCCCTGGTGCTGAAGGGAGAGGGTGATTGGCTGTTAGAGGCCATGGGGGAGCTCTGCAAGCAAGGACTACTTGAAAGACCAGCACTGAACAGTGAGGCAGCTGCTCAGCTCTGGTCCGCTGTCAGTGTCACATCCTCTTTTAGGGGGACAACTCTTTCTGCTTAAGTAAAGCAAACTGCATCCCTGCAAGGACTGTCAGCCATCATTGCTACCCACAGGAAACTCAACAGCACATCAGGCAGCTGGTGTATTGAATGGTTTGCTTTGGGGTTGCTTGAACCCTTTTTCTCTAGTTACATCTGAAAACATGCCATGAGGCCATCATGTGCAATGGGTTTTAGGGCCAACTGTTGGCAGTCTGCCTTGGAAGAGGAGGGTCTGAAGGTGCCCTTGATCTGGACTAGCCCATGTGGGCTCTGCTGTTGGCCCCATGGGGCCAGGCTTGGGAAGGCTGTGGGGTCTGCCCCTTGAGCTAAGGCAGCAGAGGAGTCTGGTAGCAGTCTCTAGTTTCAGCAGCTGAGTGTCCTGTGCTCCTCTGCTAGCCTGCCCTTGCAGGGGACGTCTTTCTTCCTGCTGTGGGTCTACAGGTCCTGCTTGAGTCACCCTTCCTCTTGGGATGGACTAGTTTGTGTGACCTCTCCCAGATGGGGGGTCAACAGCCAGGTACCAGCACTGTGGACTCCTTGACGGGGTGTCAGTCCCCACTGAGAGTGCCCAGACCTGCTTGGCCAAATCTGGGGGAGCAGCTCCCTGTCCCAAGCCCTGCCGCCAGGCCAGGCATCTCATGTCCAGGGCTGTGCGGCTTTGCCTGTGTGTCACTTCCCGCCCGCTTCCCGTTACACAAAGCCTTTGTGTGTCAGCAGATCCTGGGATGCCCTGCGGCACCTGCCTCTCCCCTCCCTCTCCGTCTCTGTGGCTCTGCCCTTTCCCGTTGTCACTTCTGTAGGCTGCTGCCTGCCTATTCGGTGACCTTCCCCGCTGCTCCCACTGCTCGGGCAGTATTTTGGCCCCTGGCCATCTTAAACAATTAATGGAGGGGTGGAGAAACTTGCCATGTTAAATTACTTCCTCCTTTGGGAGGGGGTGAGGTCTCCACATCTCTCCCCTAATACCAGTGCAGTTTGTTGCTGTTGCCTGAAGCGGCCACTGCGTCTCTGTTTTCCCTCTAGAAGTTAGAAAAACAGTATTTCGGAGCACTCTTTTTTTTTTTTTTATTTCTTGGCATTTTGCTTAACCTGCGGGTGCTGCCTCAGAATCGCGTGGAGAGGAGAAACTTCTCTGGGACTTAGAGAAAAGCAAGCCGAGAGGAGGATTTTGCTGGAAAACTCTTTGGGAAGCTGGAGACCTTCTCGGGATGTCTGCCGTGGGCTTGTTCTCCTCTAGCAGCTATTCACATCTTCCCGGGCAGAGGCAGCACCCCACCACGGAGCATCTGCATTAAGCAGGTCTGTGCGAAGGGCAGGGACGCAGATAGCATCGATGCTGTAACAAGCAGCCTGCGAACTTTGCTGGCTCTGCCTGTGTCCGTAAGGTCCCCACAGGGCTGGGGAACGCGACGCCCTGTGCTTGCTATGCCCCTCCGCCGTCTAGTGCTGAAGTTGGCTGTCAGAGAAACCTTCGAGGTCCCCTGCTCAGCCGTGGTAGTGTCATGAGTTAGATTAGTTGGAGCTGTGCTGGGGGCGGTGAGGGCTTGGATTACAGTCCAGAACTCAAAGTGCTTCGGAGGTTCACGTCGGAGGGGAGAGGAGACGCCCCATCGCACACATGGAGGAAAAAGAGAAAAAACACTGCCTTCAGAATTGAGGGGAAATAAAGGAGGCCGGGAACATGGTAAGGAAATCTCTGCAAAGGGGTCTTGCCTTGGGCACAAGTGCGGGTGCCCGTGATGGAGCTGCTGTTGGGGCAGCCCGCCGGGAGCCAGTGCACAGCACTAACGCCAGGAGTGGGAAATGGCTCTTGTGGCACTTTCCGTTACTTGGATGGCACATTGTACCCTGGGTTGCTAGCCCCGGACGGTGGCTGCAGGGACACGGGGCTCTTGTTGGCACTTGTCCCTCATGGGGTGCTTATCAAGGGTGCAACCCTAGAGCAAGGGGCTGGTACAGGGCAGGTCAAGCAGGGCCCTGCTTTTTGCACTGCCTGGATGCTGAGCTTTCCTCCTGCCCTTGCTCTTTGCTGGTCCTGCTCTGGGGCTGTGTCCACTGCCGTCTTGCAGAGGCCAGGGAAAGGGAAAGCATTTGTTTCTTTTCTCCCGTCCAAGGTGGGCAGCCAGGGGTTCAGAGAAACCCCTGGAGCCAGGCAAAGATCCTTTCAGTGTCAAATTCTGCATGTCCTTGTTTTGGGAGGGGAGAGTCTGGTGCACCCAGCGAGCAGCAGGGCACTCCATCTCCCCGGGAGTGTCTGCAGGGCTGTCCCCTGCCCAGTCACACTGGCACTACCCTGCAAACAGAGCTGCCCAGCCCTGGGGCAGCAGAGGCTGGAGGGATTGCTAGCCCTGTGACAAGATCCCACTAAGCACCAGTCTGGCTTCTGATGATTTGTTCCTGGGCTCAGTCTGGGATCCAAGCGCCCAGCAGCTCTAAATCTCCTGGATGAGTCCTGCTGTGTCACGAGCTGCCTCTCCACAGCGGAGAGAACAAAGTCCATGAGGGGGACAAGCAGCTTGCATTGCTGCTGTACCTGGCTGTGTGACCTGCTTTGTCTTAAAAGTTAAGCTTCTGGGCTTGGAGAAGCTTGTCTTTCGTTGAAGGAAGAGTTGCCCAAGTTTTGGTTTCTGCAACCTGAGCTAAGCTGATGGACCCATGTCTCTTTCCCTTTGCCACCCTCCAGCTCCTCTGCTGAAGACCCTGTGGTCCTCTGTACCCTTATGGGTGGCTCTGTCAGAGCTGTGGTGCACTCTCCTCTTCCATCCCATCCTGTTGTGGAGGCCTGCAGGCATCTCACTTGTTCCACTTCCCTGCTCCAGTCAGGAGAGCTCTTTCCCTCATCCCATGCCTAGTGTGTTCCTAGCAGTTTTCAGTCTGTGTTGGCTATTGTATGAAGTTGAAATCAAAGGAGAGCACTCTCTGGGGCTGTACAGGGTGGGTGCCATTCCTTGCAGGCTGCATTTTGCCATGGGTGCTGGAGCAGGGCTTGTGAAGCTCTGCTCCAGGAGGCCTGAGGCAGAAACTGGCTGCTGCTACTCTGCTCCTGCAAACTGGAGGTGACTCTGATTCCCAAATGCTTCATCCCCAGTTTGGGTCCCTCACCTTGTTCTAATGTGTGATGCAAAAGCTGTCTGAAGCAGGGGCCTTAATGCAGAGAGAGCAGTGCCACGGCCAGTCCAGGTGGATGTGCAGGGACCATGTGTCACTGCTGAGGAGGGATCGTGTGCCTCGCAGGTTCTGAGTTCAGGCTTGGCAGCTTCAAGGAGCAGGAATCAGAGGCCAAACTGCCACAGACCCAGCAATGGATGCTGGCCATGCCATGGTCACCTGTGCTATGTGGCAGGTATCTGTTCCCAATGCTGTGGTAGACCAGTCTGCAGTTCGGGAGGTGTGATCTGGGAGTGGCTAAGTTGGGACTGTAGCTCCACACTGTTCTGTTTGCCTTGAGTTGTTGGTGTCTTGGTGAATCAACCAAACCCTGCAGACAAAAGATTTGCATTTAGGTGAATGTGCTGGCCTGCATGAGACTTCCGCATGGCCTCTGGCAGTTTGCAGGGCTCTCAGATGCTTGGGTCCCGATGGGAGCCTGGTGTGGTGCAACTGCTGGCTGCCCTGTTCTGTGTGAGGCAGGTGATTCTTCTTCATGAGGTGTCTGCCATGCTTTGGTGTTATGGATGATATGGCCTGTGTATGGGTACACAGGGTTTTTGCAGCTGGGGGGATGCATAAAGCACACAATGTGTAAGATACCTTAGGCCAAAGTAGCCTGCTGCCACTAGAACTGACTTTTGCAGTTGTGAAAACCCCATGGCGCGAGGAAGGCAGGAGCCTGGCTGAGCTCTCTCTAACCTGCTCGTCTCATTGTGGCTGTGAATCTGCCCTTCCTCCATGGCACGGATTTCTTCTCCATGGGAGAGGGAGCGGGTTCCACCTTGCCCGGTGCCTGTTGCTGGATGGGGCACAGGAGATGGTCAGGGTGTACGGCTGGACCACAGTGCGTTCCATTTGAGGAACAGTTTCCACCCAGGCAGGTACAAACCCCTGTGCTCTTGGGTGGGTTGGCTAGAGGCAAAGCAAGCGATAGCCCTGCTCCTCCAGTGCCCCATCCAGGGGTCTGCTTCCAGCCTCTGGCCCCAGGCTGTGAGGGACAGCTTCCCCTCTAGGAAGTCACTCAAGCTGCTGTGGCTGGCCAAAGAGCCCAGGGCTGCTTTTCCACCCTTGCTAGGGTGATTGCTGCTGCCCTTCAATGGGAACTGGGACATCGTGGACCCAGCACATGAGATCAATGAGGCTCCCACAACTGTCCCTTGGTCTTGCCCAGGCTACTTCTTTCATGCAGTGGCATGCGCCAAGTCTCCAGTCATCATGCAGATGTGTACAGCGTGTGTGTATCACAAGATGTGCAAATACTGGTGTCTTCCTGAGAAGTTCAGGTGGCACATCTATGCCAGCAGGAGAGAGGATGGGTTTCAGCAAAAAATATACTTTCTTTTATCCTCCGGTTATGTCTTCCCCTGGGGTGGGAAGGAAATGAGTCTGGGAATCACAAAGAGCTTTAAGCATTGGGGATCTTCTTTCTTTATTTCTGTGCCAAAGCCATGAGCAAGATGTTGGAACACAGACAAAGCCTAGAGATGTAATCCTGCGCACATGGAGGTGGTTTGAAAGCATCTTCTCTGGGGTAACAAGGACGGCAATTCATGTTTAATGCCATACTTTTTTTCCAAAAATGCTGGGCAGGTGAACATGCTGTTCATTGTAGCAATGAAAATAATGGCTGAATGTAGGTGACAGGCCAGCTCTATGCACATGTCTGCCCAGCAATCACCGAATGTGTTCTTAGTACCAGGTGGGAATGCAAGACAGCAAGTGCTTCTAGTGAGACACGGCAGGTGTCCGAGGAGGAATGTATGCTGAGTGTCAGTGCTTATTTTCTGAAAACTGGTGTTCTGTAGCATGGTCCTCTGGATATGGTGCTGGCTATCTACCTGCATGTGCAGTCAGCTCCTAGGGACACCTTGCTCAGTGCACCCTGCTCCTCGGTGGGAAGTTAGCAGAAGACATTGGAACACGAGAGCCTTGTGGGTGTCTTGCTGCTGATCACCTCAGAAAATATAGCCAGCTAGCATGTCTACCTCTAAATACTAGCGCACAGTCACAGACTCTCAGCTCCCAGAGCCTAATTTTCTAGTTTCAGCTCATGCAATAAACCTGTCTGCAATCAAGCTGTGCAAAACTCAACCCTCCTAGAGCCTGTGGGCACAGCCTGAACCTGAGCATCAGTGCTGAGCATGCAGGGAAGTCACAGATACAGGGGCTTCAGGCCCCCTTAGTACTGAAGTGCTGTAAAAATCTCTGCTAAAACAGTCAAGGTATCTTCTACAGAAGCTATAAACTCAACCAACCTGTCGGGATCCAATATCAGAGCAACTTTTGTTCTTATTCCTGGTGCTCTAACCATGTGGGACCTCCCTGTTCCTCTCCTGCAAAGCTCAATGTAGCCAAGGTCTGCAAAGGTGAGCAGGTAGCACCAGGATCACCAGGATTGCTGACTGAAGTGCAATAAAAAGCAAGGCTGGCCTGCTAGGGGAAGCTGTCCGCTTCTGGTGATGGGATGCTCTGTGTTGTGCTTTCTATACCGCTCGTGATACCTGGCTTGCAACTTGGAGAAGTGAATGGATGTGCCCTTGTTGACTCTGAAGGTTTGACCATGCTAATATCTCTCTGCTGTTCAGAGTGGCTCATCTCTGTTGCCTGGACTAGTCTTTCATTAAAAAATGAACAAAAAATGGGGCCTTTCTTGTGGTAAGTGCTCCTGGCTGGTTTTACGTATATCCCGTTTTTTGCATCGCTGGGCACCAAGTTGAAATTTCCAAGATCAAAGCAGCACAGAATGAATCTGAATGTCTTTCTGTCTGCTCAGATTTACCCTCCTGCCATCAGGCTGGGATGCCCAGGATGAACCCTTTGCTTCAGCTGGTGCAACCAGCTACTGATTTGAATAGAATCAAATGGCTCAGCTGAAGAGCAATGGGGACCAGACAAAGACTTGCATGTGCTCCTCCTGAACATCGGTGGATGTGGTAGAGGGGAGGCTCCGTGGGGTCTTATGGTCAGCCCCAATGGGATGTGGTGCTGTAGCTGGATGATGGTTTGTGTGATGCAGGGAAGAAAAGCTGTAGGAGTTCTGGAGATATGAGCTCGATGTCCACCTTGAGCTTTGCAGCCTGTGTGAGGTGTGGTAGTGTTTGTTTGCAGGAGACGAGTTGTGAAGTTTCCTGAGCAGGTTCCATCAGGAAGATGCCTTCCCTGGGGCTGCCTGTCAAGTCTTGGTAACTCCCAACAAAAACCTAGTGCTGCTGAGTCTCCAACGTGGCCAAAGGATGTGGATTATTTGCTGTCTATTGTCATCTTTCTGAATACATTTACCTTTTGAACAAGGTCCTTCTCATACGCTCAGGAGGCTGGTATGCAGACCCGTTAATGGATCAAGGGGAAAAATGCCTGTGGATGTATTATCTTTTGTGTTTGGGCTTATAACCACCCACGTTTTGGCATACATCCCTTCTGTGCACAAAGATGTCTTTTAGAAATCTCTAGTTAAATCTCCACCCTCCTTTGATATGTATGGAAATAATGGGACACGTGAGACTGTTTTCTGGTTGTTTTTTTTTTTTAATCTATAAAGGGAGTAGCTTTAAAAGCCTGTGTTTATTCCTTTCTAACCCAGGAGTTTAGTAAAAGCGGTGCCCTGAATTTATAACTGATTTACTTGGCTGTCCAGGAGGCATGCACTTAGCACTATATCTGAATATGGGGGAAACGTTTTCCTCCAAGTGTTAAGTCCCAGGCTCGGCTGCTCAGAGGCAGAAAAGCTTGAGCACGTGTGTGTCTGTTCTCCAGTGAGCTCGGAGAGTCTTGGAGCGAATCTGAGTTCCTCCGCCCAGAAAAACTTCTCCCTGCAGGGCACAGACCCTGCTGCTTCTGAGCTGGCATAGCCATGGGCATCTCTGGGCTGCCGGCTCTGTCCTTCTGGCTGAGCCTTCCTCACAGCCTCTTCCTCAGAGGTGGCATCTGATCGCTACTGCCAGCTGCTTCCTCATGTCAAAGGTGTGCAGGGATGTGTTCCTTCAAGGAAGGGTTCTTGTGCAGTTACTGTTTTCTCATGCAACCAGCCAGGTTTTCCTGGAATTGCTAAGCAGCTTCAGAGCATTTTCTGTTCCCTGTTGATGTAGCGGGACTTGTATTTCACAAGCACATGGTAATACAGAGTGCTTAAAGCCAAAAGGAACTATGGTTCATCTCTTATGGGACACTGGGACCATAATGTGTTAGCTAGATCCCACATAGAGTCTGGGAGCTCTTTTTTAACTAAAACATGATCTTTTCTTAGCAGCATCCACCCTTAGTTAAGAAGGCTGCAAGAGACCGTGAACCCACCAGTTCCCTTGTGAGTCTGTCTAGCAGCTTATGCACCTTGCAGAGGAAGGAGTGGATCTGAACGTGATCCAGCCACAGCCTTGAGCTCAGAACATGTGCACTGCTGCCCCATAAGTAATAATCTAAATGCTGAGCCTGTGAAGATTGTTTCTGGCACTCGTCAGCTGTCCTGCTGGAGGATTATAATTTTCTCTTTGAGCACAGGAGGCTGCCCATCTGTTGTAAGATGCCCCCAGATGGGTGTCTGAACACAAGGTGTTGGCTATGGCCTCATGCCTCTGACTAAAAGGTGTTAAAATTAGCTGACCTTTTTGGCTGAGAACTTACTCAGGGTATTTTGTAGCTGCCTGGTATAAACAAATCTTCCATCTGCCTAGAGTAGAGTGCCCCATTATTTGGTAGGTATTAGGCACAAACAGTAAGGGGTACAAGATGCTATTGCTCAGGTTGGTTTGCCAGATGGATGCCAATGTTTGAAGTTGACAGTGGAGCAAATACTGTAATAATAAGATGAATGAGCTCAAGCAATTCTCTTGGGTAGCAGAGAGAATGAATTTTAGTGCATTTACCAGAAGAGCCCTGTAAAGAAAGGGAGTCTGCTGTAATGTCCTAGGGCTTGTCTTATGTAGAAGTGGCCTGTGAAATTCTTGGCTCTGTCTGTGATATCTGACGGGATTTAGCAAGCCTTGTACAAGCCTGTTGTAGGAATGTGACGCTTAGATCGTGGAGATCCCTGGCTGGACCATGGCAAATGGTGCCGTGGCTGGATGCCAGTGCCCAAGACGGGGCAGCCCCTGCGGTCTGGTGATGGGAGTGAAGAGGAGAGCCCAGGGGGTCTCGATGAGGTGGGGAGGCGTACGCTGCTGATGCTGGGCAGTGAAACCACAGCAACCATACATTTGTGCTCTTCCAGCATGAGTCTATTGCTGGAAAGGGTGTTTTAAAAGTACCCAAAGCTTTGCATCACACAGAGCACAGCTTTGTTAATTAATTGCCTGGTTAGATCTATGCCAATGATATTTAAAACAAAAAATCTGTGCTTAGACGGTTATTTCAGATTAAGGACTTAATCCTTTGATTAAACTAAACCAAAATAAGCTGGTCTCCAGCTGTATGATGGTGTTTTATGTACAGCTCTTCTTATACACTTGGAGGCACTTGTTTCAGCTGGAAGATGTCTGTTTAAGGACAGGGCTTTGTGTGTTCTCTCACATGCCCTTTAAACACCTATATCATCTGCCTGATCTATTGCTAATAGAAAGTAACAGGCCTTTGGCAGCAGAGCTCATTCCTTGCTCGGGATAAGACCCACCTTCTGCTCAGTTCATTGAGAGCTCAGTTATGGGCGGGACACTTCCCTGCGAGGAAAGGCTTATCTCCGTTTCCCAGTTCTGCTTCTCTCTGGCTATAAGAGGACTTTCTTGGATTGTGGGTCAGAATTTCATCCCTAGTTTGGCCTCTCTAATCTGTTCAGCAGTTGTCAGCAGATCTTCTGATGTGTTGGATGTTGTGCGGACAAAGGAGAAAGCCACAGGCCCTGTTCAGAGAACCTGGAGTATGAAAGCCTAAAATAAAGGGTAGAGAGCAGCAACATGAATATAGATCTCTGGTGGGCAGAGGTGCTGGACTGCTGTATCCAAATGCACATGATGCTGTTTCCTTTGGGGAGCAGTGTGGTCAGGCAATGGTGGAACAGCAGCGAGCTTGCTGTGCAAGCTGCCGCTTCCCTGAGGGCACACGTGAGTGGAGGGAGGGCTGGTGAAGGCACTGCTTCCCTCCCTGAAGGACTGCCCCAGGTTATGTCTTTGGTATGGATAAATATTGGGTTTGGATATCTTAACAGCAGGTTTTCTTCTTGTGTTGCTGTTTCAGACCCGTGGAAACGTCCTGCTGGGCCACAGGGCTCTCGGGCAGGGGAGCAGACCCAGGTGCTGGTCGTGTTGCTGTATGCTAATGCCTGCGTTTGGCCACCTAAAGTGTGGTATAGAGACAGGGATCTACCTCTACCTGTATGCAGCTGCTTCTGCACCCTACTATTCCCTGCCTTTTGCTCCAGCACAAGAACAGCATTAGTATAGCTGTATACTAGCTCCAAATCTTGAGGCTCACAGGAAGTCACACTTGGTTTTCAAAGCAATGTAGGCTGATCCCTCTTGAGTGAAAACAAACCAGTTGTGGGCTAACAAGGTGATTGTCCAGCTTTGAGCCTCCCTCTCTCCTGCTGAGCATGCCTAGACCTACAGCATGCGCAGAAGTGGGACCTCAGAGCTGAAAAGCAAATACATCATTTTTCCCTTTGTTTAATTAAATGAGAGATCATGAGTTAATCACTTCCAAGCGCTTGTTTTCCTGCAGTGCCTGGAATGATAATCCTGCGCGCTGCCCAGTAGGAGCTGCTTTGGCTGCCGCAGCCGCGTCAACCCGGAGAAGGGCCAGGGGAACAGAGGGAGGCATCTGGAAATGATTCTCCGGGCTCTGTCTGCGGAGCACCACTCCCTGCAAGGCTGTAGGAGCTGGTTTATCCGCACGCTGCGGAGCCATGCTGCCTGCCCCAGCAGCAGGGAGACTGACCTGGGATATGACCATGGCATGGTGGCACGTAGAAGGCAGCTCGTTTTCAGAGGTACAGCCTGTGAACGAAGCTGGCCTGGGTGAGACTGGAAACACTTTCCTCCCAAGTGGAACTGGGTGCTGTGGTTTTCTCCATGAAACAATAGCCCAAAGAGCAGGTAGAGCCATTCCTGGTTATCTCACAGGAAGGTGGTGTAATTACAGCGGTGTGAATGCCTACCTCTATAGCTGCACCACTTAATAGTACGTTATTTTAGTGAAAACATCCAGAGGCAGGCAGGGTGCCGAAGGCAGGCGCCCTCCTCCCAGCCTCCCCCTGAGCCGCGGAGCGAGCAGCCGAGGGGGGAGCTGGCACTTGCTCTGGGAAGATTTTTCTCTCTTGAACTCATTGCCGCTGTGATTAGAGTGGCTCAGGAAATGGGGCTGGGAGGGTTCTCCTCCCTGCAGAAATGGAGTGGGAAATCTCAAATTTTGTCAGAAAAACAAGCCTTGTTTTCAGCCAAAGGCCTTTTTGAATGGATAAATGTCTCTATTTTAAAGGCAAAGCAGCCTGGCTTTCGGCTTTATGTCAGAAAGTGGAAAGGCTTCGTGGAAAGCCCAGAGGTCTGTTTTTACTGGAAATGAAGTTTCTCACGTCAGCTGAGAGCTGAGCAGCCCCAGCCAAGTGGCGCAGCACGGCAGCCTTTGCTGGCGGAGGGACCAGCGATCCCAGCCCTGTTCAGTGCCCCTTTTCTCCCCAGCCCAAAGCTGTCTGGGGGCCACGGGCTGGCACTGCGATACTTGGAGCTCTACCTCTTCCCAGTTTTGCTCTTCTTTCTGCTTTCCAGTTCTGGGGTGTGGGAGGGCTGGGTCATCTCTCTTCCCCTCACGTTTGCAGACTCTGATCTCCCCTATCCTGCCTTTGCATTGCCTGTTGGTACATGGGCAGAGGGAAGAAAATGGGTGCATGCAGGACATGGCCAGGCTCTGGGCAGCTGGCAGAAGGAGGGCAAAGTTGTGGGAGATCCTGGCAAGGTCCCTCTGCTGAGCGGGAGCCGAGACGCTCGATGACTCAGAGCTGGGTGTACCATGGGCACGGCTCGCTGTGCTCGCAGCCTCTCGGGCTCCGTTCCACCAGCCATGCTCCTCACTCTGCCAAGCCACGGCAATTGCTGGATTTAACTGGGGCACATTGGGATAGGTAGTTTCATTCTTTGACTGCTCAGATGGGAGTCTAGGTTATTTAGAGCAGAGCTGCAGATCCTTTAGCTAAATTCCTGCTGCAAGATGAATCCTCAATGTGTTACATGGGCCAGTCCAGCCTGCTAGAAAGGAGCATTGTCTGCCATAAGTCACGGGCTGGTGAAACAGTTAAGTCTGGTCTCACCATACTGATGGTTTTTAGGAGTCTTCAGACAGCATCTGGGCTGTCAGCTGTGAAGATCTGTGCCTCTTCATGTTCTCCTTGACCAAGACTCAGCATTTTGTAGACAACATTATTGAGCAAGACACTGACTTCTTAGCAAGGTGCTTGGGTGAGTTGTGGGGAAAATGCTGCTAAGGCTTTGTGGGCCCAGGCGGGTCCAGCAGCATTGCAGCCATTCCCCGCACAGACTTGTGTTGTCCTGAGCCATTTGCGCTGCTGTCGCAGGTGCTTGCTGGGAAGGTGCAGGTATTCTGATGCTGCGCAAGGTGTGTAGCCCTGGGATCTTGTCTCTGCTCCCTGGGCAGGCTGACTTCTTGTTCTCCAAACCCGTTGGAACCTCTCCAGGGTTCAGACTTAATCGGTGAGCAGCAGGTCATATAGAAGAAGTTTAGTCCTGAGTCAGAAAGAAACGTAGCATGGCAGGAGCTGCTATGTAGCTTTGTGCCCACAAAGGTAGGCAGAAAATTCAATCAGTGCACATAAAAAAGCCCAAGAAACTCCTGGTTACTCCGGATGCCTCTTGGCAGGCTCCTCTCCCATCCTGCAGCAGCTGCTTGCACCAGGAGAGGTAGATGTGTTCCTTGAGCAGGGTTGTAACTGATACTGGGCTTCTCATCCTGCTGTCTGCTTGTTAGTCCTGGCTTGGGGCTTCTGCCCAGGCACTCTAACTTTGTCTCTCCCTGACTCCTGGTTCTTGCTGCAGTTTGTGATGGGGAAAGGGGCTCTTAGGGCTGAGCAGCACAGCTTTGCTGCCACAAGTCTTCATCCCTCTATTCATTTCACAGCATCTGTGGCTCCCATTATATCAGGGGGGTGCACCCTGTTCATTTCACAGCAGAGCCAGCTGTGAAACCCCTCTGGGCTCTCCCTTCCCCCCAGCCCTCCTGGGTTGGACCATGCTGGGTTGTCCCCACCACACAGCTCTGCCCACAGAGCCCAGCCTGTCCCCATGTGATACTTGCCTCTTCCCTTGCTGTGCTCCAGCCCCTGCATCGGCAGCCAGCTCCCAGCTGAAGAACAGTGAAAGCCAGTATGGCCGGACGTGACCTTAACCTGGGCTTTATTTAGCGCCTTGATTTATAGAAGAGTTATTTTGAAAGCGTGTTTCTCTTTTGGGAGGTGTGGTGAGTGTGTGGTGGAGTGGTGGCAGTGAGCTGGAGTTCATAGGTCCTTCCCTGTATTGACAAAGAAGCATTTGAGTCCCAAGATACATTTTGCTTGGGGAGATGCTCTCTGGTTTGGTTGGAAAGCGCTCCTGTTTGCCTTTGTGCTGGGTGACTAAAAGGAGCAAGTGTCTAGGACCTTTCCCATGAGGGGGATGTGGCAATCCTGTTGGAGGTAGGGGAGCCCGAGACTTGCATTCCCTGGATGGGGCTGCTTTCTCCAGGAGGCTTCTGTGCTGGGCTCTGCCAGCTCTTGGGGGCCTGTCCAGGCAGGCGTGGGATGAGGTGGAAATGTGTCAGGGCAAGAGTGCCCCCTCCTTGGATTCTTGCTGAGTTTAGCTTGTTCTCCTCTCTGGACACTGTCCCCTCATCCTGGGTTGCAGAGGTTTCTGCTCATGCCTGCTGGGGGTTGCATTACCTGCTTGAGATAAGGGATGTGATTTCTAGGTAGGATGAGCTCTAGACTTCAGGTTTATAAGCCTCTGGAGCACAGGATGCTATCCCCTTCTCTTGCTGTCCTGAGCTGGTTTGTATCAGTTCCCTGTGTCTCCAAACCATCGCTCTTCCATGTGTGTGGCAGGAGGCACTGCCTGCAGGTGAGATGTATGAGGCTGGCCATCTGCGTTCCAGCATTAAACAGCAGGACCATGCAGGCTCTTGCAGCCCTTGCTGAGGCCCTTTCCTCAGGCCACTCTGCAATGTGCGAAGTTAATTAGCACAAATAAAGCGGACCCATCCCTTGATCGTGAGTTGGTTTAATGAGTCCATGATCAGAAGTGAATCTGCTGCTGTTGCAGGCTCCAAGCTCTGCCATGTTTCACACTCTGTGTTTCAAGGTGGCTTCCGAGCCCCTGAGGCTCTGCCATGCTTCCACCCTCCACCTGGGCAGGACCCATCCCTGGGAGATCACCTTGGGCAGGTGGCAGCACTGGAAAGCAGCTTTTCCTCCATGTTCACCTGCAGCACACGGAGGCTGCCTCCATCCTTGTTCTGTAGCTGCCCAAAGATGCTTGTGCTACAATCATGTGTAGCACGATGGGATGTATGAATTTGCTCCCATGTTGGGGGCTTTAATGTGGAATTAGCAGAGACTGGGTATAAAAAGGAGAAGTTTTCACCAATGGTAGGGGTTGAAACCTTCTCTCTGCCCCTTCAAAGCCTGCACAGCTTTCATGGCTTCATGGTATAGTCTAGCCAGAGAGAGATAAAGCCTCTGTGCGAAGGGGTGCACTCTTAGCACTGAACTCTGCAAAGGCTACAGGCTATGGTTATTCTGTATTTTACTAAAGGAAGGATAACATACAACTTGGTTTATTTTAACCATATAGAGGATTTTTGATTCGATGCCAATGTTAATAATTGTCCTGTGAAGGCTTTGCTAAGGCAGCAGGAATGGTGTGAGAACCTTAGAGCAATGCACTGACTCATGTGTAAATATTTTGACTTCTTTGTTTTGTTTGCAACAGTAAACTTAACTGATTTAATTGGGTGGGGGGGAGGGTGGGGGAAAGGATTGATTTTGCTCAAGCAGGGGAAGAGAGGTATGGGGCAGAATACAGGAAGGACACCCTGCCTCCCCCCTGCTGGTTTTGACTGAGATTTTGAACCTGTGGAGGGTCAGAAGGAAATTGTTTTCAAATGCTACCAGCCATAATGCTACTGTGTGAGTGCCCAAGCCCTTGGCTGGGTGGCTGGTGCCAGGTGGGAGAGCATTTGTGTCAAGGCCAGGTTTATCTGACAAGAGCACAGATGCTTGCTGGTACAGATTGGTGTCAACAGAGCTTACTGGAGCTGTGCTCACCTTCAGCTGGTTGCGCTTTGCCTCTCTCTGTCTTTTCACATGAGCCTGGGAGAGGAACGATGTGTAATGTTTAGTGTGTTATATCAATATTCAGCAATATAATTGATATGACAAGTTGTGAGAGGCTTCATGTTGGATTTGGCACCTGTTTCCCTACCCTATAGCCTCCACCATACCTTTTTTAGTAGGTCTGGGATAGCATGTAAAGGGAACACTTCTTAATTAGGTGGCCCTTTTGGGTCTGTACACCTCATCCCACAGTTCCTATCAGTCTGCTTTCTCTTCTGTTTCCTGAACTCTGCTAAGTCCCCCTTCACACCCCATGTTGGGGTGGTCTTGACCAGAACTGTGCAGAGAGCAGCAGACTGTCAGCTCTTGACAGTTTTCTTTGACCTCCATGATCTCTATTAGAAGATTTTCTCTGAAGACCTGCTCCTGCAGAGAAGGAAGTGCCTGGGAACTTCTAGGCTTTTAATTTAAATTAATGGAATAAAAGTTGAGGGTTTATATAATTCTGAGTGGAAAGAAGCTGGTGTAAAACAGCCTTCTGCTCCCATTTACGATTGGGGTTAAATGCTTGATCTTAGCATTCAACACTTAGAAATGTGCACACAGACCTGCTTTTTGAGTCCTTGGGTTAAGACTATGAAAACCAGCTCCTTAACCTCTGTTTATCTGGTTGCATTGACTTTCAGGGGTATTGCAGGGAGGCAGCTGATCTCTCAGAAGAGCTGCAAACACTTTAGGAGCCTGCTGCGATTTAGCCTGCCTTGTTGCTGACAACAGGAGAAACAGCAGAAAAAGAAATGAAGTGGTGCTGTGCCACAGGCAACATGTGGTTTGCTTGTCACCCGCATTCTGCCAGCTCGGGGCAGGCATTGCCTGGGCATCCTCGTCTCTCCTGTGCAATCCTGCAGGCTGTCCTACAAAGCAAGCTTTACAACAGAGCAGGGAGTGTATGTTGTGCTTGAACACCCAGCCCTCAAAAAGAGGAATTCAAAGATCGTTGAGATCACTGGGAGACGGGAAGGCTTGTGTGAGGAGCATCATCTCTGCTCCGGCTGCAGGTCGGTTCAGGATTCCTCTGAGACTGTTGCGTGTTCTCAAGCCAATGGTGGTGTCTGGAGTGGTGAACATATGCCCCCTTGGAGTGGAAGAAGTGAAATGGTTTGCTTCCTCCTGATCCCTTCGTCCCACTGTTCCTCAGTGGTGGCGTAAGCTGTTGTGGCACTGCTTTGTTTAACTTTCTCTCCTAATCTTGCTGTGAGACTGAGGTATGTTTTCAGGCATGTCCTTGCAGCTGTTCCTGTTCTGCAGGAGGCTGTAGGGCTTCTGGGCCAGCAGCTGAAACGCTTTTCTTGTGTCTAGTGAAGGGAGGTGGATTTAGATCAGACGAGGATCTGGCCAGACACCTGAGTAAACTTTCATTTGGTTTTGTAGCAAAACTCACTCCCACTGGCTGTAAGTTAGCCAGAGAGGTCCCCTCTAAAATAGAAGGGAAAGGAGGAATCTTGATTCTCTCTCCAGATGAGTACAGATTTGTGTTTTATTTATTTTTGTGCAAACTCTCTTGATTTACACCCATACAAAAGACAGAGTTTAGTCTCTAGCACTGGTCCTGACACCGTGAGTAGGCTCTGGCTGACAGGCTCTCCCGAATGAAGGTGGAAGTAGAGAAGCCATTGCCTCTGATCCCTGGGCAGGAAACCGGCATCCTACATATTGATGTGTGTGCTCGGGCACCAAAGGCAGCAGAAAATTCCTGGAGTGAGCCTTTCATGAGAAGCAAGCAGCTTTGAATAATGATGAATTGCATTGGTGAGCGGCTTTCCCCAGTACCAAACAGCTCCATCAGCTTATCCTGTGCAGCGACTTCTGAGCACAGCAGGCTGAGTAGCTTCAGCCCAACTATTGCCCCTGCAAATCCCCTCAGCCCACTGAGGAGCTTTAACACGAGGCTTTAATGTACCCAAGTGCTGAGCGGTGCCTCCAGCCCCAGGTATCCAAAACACGGGGCCTGCCGAAGCGTCCACCCCATGATACTCTCGCTCGCTCACACGCGCTCACGTGCTGCGGTAATGGTTTAATAGCAGCCCCACCCAGCGCAGTCAGGAGAAGGACTTGCTGCGTAAGCAGAAGCTGGGAAATCTCGGCGCTGTGCACAGCGCTCTGCGAGCGCTCCACTCGCATTTTGGGAGAGCTTTTTTGTGTTTACCTGGAACCGCCACTGCTAAAAGAAGCTAGAAAGAGCAGCAGTTTGCTCCTTTGATCTCCTCTGCTCCTGCATCTGGAATGGCTGCGCTCCTGGGTGCAGGGCTCGTCAGGGCAGCGGGGGGTATCGTGCCGTGGTACCACTAACGCTGTCTCTCTTGGCAGGACTCGGAGTCACTGGACGGTTGCATTCAGAGTACGTTATCAGCACTCTACCCTCCATTTGAGGCTACTGCAGCCACTGTTCTGTGCCAAGTTTTTGATGTGGTGGAGAAGACGTACCGTGGGGATGGACTGCGCTACCTCATAGACTTCCTGATTCCAGCCAAGCACATCCTGCAGTGCATTCAGCAGGATGCCTGTGTGAGTACATCATGCCCTCTAAGGCCTGCGAGGGCTTTCTGGGAGAGCTTTCTTTCTGCTCTTGTATGTAAAATGGCTGGCAGAAAGCACTTGCGTGTGTACGGCAGCCTAGGTGGGAGGGCAGGCAGACAATTAGGAAACAGTTGAGAAATTGTTATTGAAGCAGAACCATGCAGAGATCAGATGTGGAGCGGTGCCCTCATCTTCCATAACCAGGAACACCAAACAGAAGGATTAAGGGATTCAGAGGCAGAAGTTTAGCCAAGGGTTTGCTGGATACGGCTGACTCGAGTGGCTTCTAACCCCAGCCGTTCCCTGGCCTTGTGTATGAAGCTGCTGGGCTCCCACCACTGGCAGGGGCCTGTGCGGGGCAAAATGCTGCCAATCGGTGCTTCTTCCCAGAACTCTGGCTCCCCTTTGGTTGCTCGAATGGTTGCAAGGCTCAGTAGTCCTGAGGAGCTGCATTACACTTAATACCAGAACGAGTCCAAGATTAACGTACTCTACTATTGGGAGTCTAAAACGTTAAGAATGATAAGTTAAATGCCTCCATGACCAACTTCGCTCAAAGTCTGCAAGACGGGGAAAAAAAAAAAGGCAATCTCAACAACCTAAAACTAGGATTTGTTTTGTCCTTTTTGTCTCTGAACCCAGAGGGTGCGTGTGGCCAGGCTTTTGGTGGTGGGCAAGGGACTTCTGGGAGGGGAAAAAAAAAATTAAATAGAAGCTGAAACAGTCAGTTACTCATTTGTCCCGAGGTGAAATGCTGTGGGGGAACGCCCATCACATACAAAGGATCCATGGAACAAGCCCTGGGAGCTGGTCACTTTGCACGTGTTTTGGTGCAGTGTTTGTCGTTCCACATTGTCACCAGCCTCCAGCCTGGTGCCAGCCGTGTGTTTGTGAGCCCAGGGAGATCCAAGGTTGTGCATAAGGAATTATTCCATGGGTATATCTAGCTGCAGTTTCTAATTTGACAGTGCATAGCGTGGTTTTCCCCTTTAAAGAAACAAAAGGCTTTTAGTTTGTACGAACCAGTAATTACTGCAAGATGTTTCACAGTTTTCCCCAAACCACCTCCCTCACTGAAGGAGGCAAGGTAGCAATTTCCCCACTCCCTGAGATCCCGGCAGCTCCCAAGCGCCCAGTGGTGCCCTGGGCAGGTGAGGGGCTGGTAGGGAGGGTTGGAAAGCAGCCTGGCTTCTGCCATCCGTGGCTGGCAGGGATCTGGGCCCACGGTGCTGCTCTCCCAACGGAGAGGTGTTTGGGGCAGTGACCCGCAGGGAGGGTGCCAGCCACAGGGTCTGCCCCTCTCTGGGCGGCCGCGCAGGGGCTGCTGAGGGCACGCGCCCACCAGCTGCCGTGGCTGCCCTCGGGGCGGAGGCCCGTGTGGGGGAGGGCTGTGTGCTGCCCGGTAGCCAATAGGAGAAAAGCTGAGGCTGCAGTAGCCAATAGGAGCAGGGGGCTGCCTTGATAGGCATGGTGGCCCCGCTGAGCCGGGCATTGTTGGAGCAGGGGGCGCTGAGCCCTGAGGTGGGAGAGGTGCGAGGCTGGTGGGTGCCGGGGGTCCTGAGCTGGGAGAGGGGTGAGGGTAGTGGGCCTCAGGGACCCTGATGTGGGATAGGTATGATGGCGGTGGGCTCTGGGAGGCTCTGAGGTGGGAGAGGTGTGAGGGCAGAAGGCCCTGAGGTGACCTGAGGCAGGAGAGAGGTGAGGACAGTAGGCCCTGGGTGACCCTGTGGCAGGGGAGCTGTGGAGGGCTCGGAGGCGGGAGAGTTGTGAGGGCTGGGGGCCCTGGAGGAGCTCAGGGTGCTGGCAGCCTGCCAGGCCGGCCTAAGCGTGGACACAGGTGATGTGGAGCTGAGGGAGGTGGTGGTGGCTGTGGTGTCCTGGTGGAGGGAGAAACCAGTGTGGTGGGGCTGTCACACACGGGCAGCACTGCTTGGGGAGGAGGTGCAGGGGCAGGACCTGTGCTTTGAGCCACTCTCCTGTCACAGGCTGAGGAATGGGGGAGAGCACAGGGCTTGCCTGGCATTCTGTGGCTTGCTGAGCAGCCACAAGGTATGGGGCTGGTGGGGCAGCACCTCCAGTGAGGGCTGCCCAGAGCTCAACGTTAGGTATTGGGAGCTTTTGCTGAGGTATGAAATGTCTGGAAGAGTGAGCATCGAGAGACAGGAGTGCAGGCGCAGGCCTCAAAGAGCTCAGCTGGATGCCTTGAGCCTTTTCTCCCTGCTTGTGACCTCGACTCATGATTTTGTGCTTTCAGAGTGGCAGTTCAAGGGGATCAAGGGAAGGTCTAGGTGTCTTGTACTGTCTTTAGGGCTGGGCCCAGGCTATTCTATATTTTATTTACAAGTCTACTTGTTTGGATTTTTATTGCTGCAAGTTATTTCTTTCCTTTGTTGTGGGCTCCTCCTCTTCCCCAAACCTCCACCGCATGCCCCTTCTTTTGTTTTTGCTGTCGGAAATCACAGGACTGTTTCTTGTTACTTGTTTTTTAAAAGTTTAGTCTCCCATTTAGAGAGTCTAAACAAAAGCAATGTTTACTCCTTAGTTTGTAGTTCAGCTGGTCCATGTGAGCTTTTCCTAAACGCACTAAATGGAAAAGAAGTAACTCCTGTCTGAATGCCTATGGTAGGAAATCTTGAGAGAGCTAGATCTTTTGTCAGCCTCTGCAGTGATAAGAGTGTAAGTGGCTTCATGAAGTATTAGACAAGTCCATGGGCTTTAGCTGGGTGTATTAAAATTAATAGTTTGTATGTGATCCTCAGGGCTGGAGAAGGGAGCCTGGAGGCCTGTGCCAAAGGCTCTGTCTCTGCTTAGCACAGAGTAAGAAACCAGGTTTTGCCTTTGGCCTTCAGATGACATCGTTAGCTGAGTGGACTATTCGTCTGTTCCAGCCTACCCACCCCTGTAGCTCTGGGAGCTACCACCTTTGTGCAGTCTTTGTCATTGGTGCCCAGTCCTTTCCTCAGAGGCAGTTTATTCCTGGCTGCGACTGCTGGGCACAGAGTCTGTTCCTGGCACTCCTCTGACAAGCCTGGTTTGGCTCCATAGTGAACGGATACAAGAAGAGCAAATACTTGAGCCTCAAAGTGAAATGTTAGAACAACTGAAATAAGCCTCTTTGTGTAATCTTCCCTTAGAATGTGCTTTTTGGAACAGAAGCAGCATGAGTATGCTCCACTTCTAAAGTTCTAAAACTCTGAAATGTTTAGGCTGTTGAAGGACTTACATTCATGTTTGGATGCTACTTCAAGGCATTCTGCATTTTGCTTTTTGTGATTTTTATTGCTGAGTTTTCTTCTACTCATCAATCAGTAGGCAGACAAGTCACCTGTTGGGTTGTTGATTTCTTAATGTATGAATGGTCCCCAAATAGGTTACTCTGCATTCAGGTTTTAACAGAAACTCTGTGTCAGGTAGATGCAGATGGAATTCAGCTTTATGTTTATGTTACTGCTGATTGTTATGCTCACTTTTCAGTCTAATAGTTTGGGAACTGACCTTTATTTTGAATGTACCTTTTCTTCCCATGAAAGGCCCTTGGGTACAGATGGTCTTAATATACCTACTAGGAGATATTCTAATGGCAGAAGAGGGCTTGGTGTGATGTAGGGTGCGATTGTTTAGTCTTGTTTGGAAAACTGCAAATTGTTTTTGTTTCAAACCTTATGTACAAAATACTTGGCTTGGGCACTTCTGTAGGAGGTGAAAGCTCTGTTGACTGAGGTGCTGTGCAAGTCTTGCGCTTGATGGAGAAGTCCATGAAGTATGTACAGCCTGAGACTTGCTGAAGCCAGTAGCAACTTGTGCAAACTGTGTGCTGCAAAAGGAGGTCTTAGTTTGCTGAATTTAACTGTGCTGTGTAAGGAACAAACTGGCTGGTAGAGGCATCAGAAAGCATAAGAAAGTGAGACTGCAAGGCTTAGCTCCACCTGTCTTTGAGGGAAGTACAGGCAACTGTGGGTTAGGTTGTAGTGCTTTTTAACTCTAACTTGATAGAGAAAAGAAAGAGAGGTAGGTCTGCTCTGAGTTCAAGGTTAGAATATAAAGGTAGTATTAATATGATCCTTCAAACAAATGAAAACTAAAGTAAGATTCGGTTTAATAGTGATGCAGCATGTAGGTACAACAGTGAGGCAGTTGCAGTGAGTGAACAGAAATAAAAGTGCCATGACTGAATTGGATAGGGAATTAATCACCTACGCTGAAGAAAAGGGACCGGCTGGTCTCCGTCCTCGAATGTGGAAGAAGTTACCATGTAATGCCGAATGTCTGATAATGGGGATTTCTATTGAATCTGTTAAGTCAGGGCTAGTAACAAAATACAGAGAACAAGCTGAGTGTACAACAGCGTGCACTGAGCGAGGACTGAATTAGCCGGAGAACATTTTTACTGTGGTTTGCTCCATGGCAGGTAGTGTAAGACAAACGTTTTTCGTAAACCAGCTCTCCCTACAGAGAAATGTTTTGTTGTCTAATCTCTTCTGTAAAAGATTTATTATGGAGTCATATACAAAATTAATTATTGTGTCAAAGGGATGGAGGCTTATGCAAGTATTGCAAGATGGGTAACAAACTGGTGAAAGGGAGGGTGTTTGTACTCTAGTGAAAACTGAGTTGGAGGCAGGAGTTATGAGACTCACATTAGTCCTCATCCATGACTTTGGCATAGAAGGTAAGAGTATGCAGATGACAGATATTTTGTGATGAAACCAGTCTGGGAGACATGAGCAATAACCTGAAGGAGGAGGGTGATAAAAGTATTACACACCATGAGCTCTAAAACTACGTACTTAAGTTTTTATAATGGTAGACTGGGAGGGTAAGCACGTGCCTCCACAAAACAGTGGACAGAATTTCTGCTTTGAAGTGGGGTTCATCAGTTTGGGAAGAAAAACTAGCAGGTAACGAGTACCGTAGGGACATGACTAGAAGACAAGTGTGATTCTAGCTTTAAGAGATGATGCTAGCACAGTTGGGAAGTGTTGGTGCCATTATACAGAGTGGCTTGCAATGCTTTGCACTATGAAAAAGTGGAATGAGGAAATATAGCGCTTTTAAAAAAAAAAAAAAAAAATGAAGCATCACTAAGGAGGTGCTTCTGACAGGTCTAAGACATGATCAAGGGAGTCTTACTAAGGTGATGTAACATGGCTTAATAATTTTAAGCAATGGGAACACATCCAGAGAATAAGCTTCAGGGTTGAGGAGGAGGAATTATTGAATCTAAAGGATGATTTGGCTTTTCAAGCCTCTGAGCAACTTTGCGTCAGCTGCAGTGAGGATAAGAAACCTGGCTGGGCTGAACGTAAAGCTTGATGAACATAGGAAAGAAACTTGATGCCATTACTGGTTGTTTCAAGGTGTGTGAGGACCAAGGAAATTCCTTCCTGCTATATGGCAAAATATTTGAATTAAAGTTTATTTTTTCTTTTCTTTAATCTGCCTGTCCTGCAGAATATGGCATTTTTGTAAATTGCTGTTTCTGTCAAGTCTTCCATGTGACCATGTAAGAGAAACAAGAGAAAATGTCTGAGGTCTAATGCTAACAATACTAAAGTGTTTGGACTTTCATCTGATACAGGTGAATCCCATCTAAGCCCTTGTCCTGACAGAGAAAGAGGAAATTCATCATTAAATTGATGGTTTCTGTCATAGCTCAATTTAAATCTTACTTTACCCAAACAGAGTCTAGTTCAAAGCAGTCATTTTATTTTTTTTGAAGTTGTGATAAAGCTGTAAGTGAGTCAAGTGAGTTCAGCCATGAAACGTCAGTTCTTTTACTTGATTGGGATTTGTCTGAGACTTGTCCTGAGTGCTGCTGTGTTTTGGGAATGAGGAAATCTCTGGTATGCCAAATGTAGTTCCTAGCAGCTTGCTGATGGGACTTGCTCCATTCTTTGTGGTTCTGCTGTGCTTTCCTCATTTGCTGCTTCCTTTCTCCTGCTTTGTCTTTGCAGTATCTCCTTCGGTTTGCTGGCAGGTTGCAGCGATCCTTTGCTGCTGTGTCCCACATAACTTGTCTCCACCTGTCGTGCGTGAAGTCTTGATAGCACCAGATGAGTGATTTTTACCTGGCTTCATGTTCTTCAATTTGGCTTAACCAGAATTAAGTGGAACATGCTTAATCTTCCAGCAGAGCACATTAGGGAGTAAAAACAAGTCCTCAGACCTTGGCATTTTCATTCTGCCTTCCCTCCTCAGCCAAGCTTTTCATTACCACCTTTCCAGTAGACCTTAGTCTAAAGACCAACCACTGCTTCACCAGAGAAAAGACATTTTGCAGTGCCAGGCTGACTAGTGACATCCTGTGCAGTGAGGTTTGTGCATCCACAGCCTCCTCCTGGCAGGTTGGTATCAAATGTACCTGGTACAACATTGAGCTCACTGTGGATGCTCTGGAAATGATGTGTTTCTAGAGCCACTTTCTATGTTAAGGCTGTGGCTGGTCTTTAGTTGAGGACAGTGGGTTTTGTCTGCACGTTGTAAGCAGACTGCTGTCTGCCTGCATTTCTCTAATGACACTTGTGTAGGGATGCTGTATGGTCTGCATTTTCACTTTCTTAGTCAGTCCAGTTGGTCCTAATGAGTCAGAAGTGAGGTAGAGCTAGGGTCTCCTGGCTTGACCACAGGGAGGTGAGAACTCCTGATTTCTCTGCACTGGGGTTCTGGGGTTTCGACCTCTGCCTGTCTGTGCTGACCAGCTTCAAAACAGGGCTGAGGCTTTGGGGAGCTGGTTAGTTCATATTCTGATTCTGAGATGCTGGTGATTTGCGTTGGTAGCTTTTATTTATTTCTGCTCTTCAAAGAGAAGACTGCAGTATGGAAAACTCCCCTACACCAATAACCAAAGGCCCTAAATTCAGCTGTTCTATTGCTACAGCTGTGAAAGAGAAACATTGATCTCCCTTGTGCAAAAGCTTGAGCTGAGGTCTGTTCCTGATGCTGAAAACACTTTCTTTTTTTCTCCATAGGTTCAGTACTGTGGCTTGCTGTTTCGCCATGAGGGCTGGCCCCTGTGTGTTCATGAGAAGATTGTAGTCCAGCTGGCTTCTATTGACTGGCGAATCTTGAAGCCTGGTGACTTCTACCTGCAGGTGGTCCCCTATCTGAAGAAGTCTCCACGAATTGTATTGAAATGTTTGGCAAAAGACAAGCATAATGTAGAGGAAGTCGTGATTCCAGAAGTTTCCTATACCTCTATTTTTACTCTGGAATGGTTGAGTACTTTCAATGGAGAGCGGATGGGTATAGCACTGGAAAATTGTTTACTAACCACTGATGATAAAATATTTCGTGTCCCCTGGGATAAAGTGGTTAATCCTGAATTTATAAATAAGCCAAAAATAATTGAAAACAATATCATCTCTCCAGAAATAACAGAGGAACGTTCCATTTTGTGCCTCCCCATGGACCATGCTGAGTGCAGTTCAACAGACCCAGGATCTCAGTATCTACAGGAACAAAGTCCAAATCAAGATAACCTGGTCGTTAGCAGCACAGCTCCGCAGTTGAGTGAAGCTCTTGTCAATGGTGCCTCTACAAGTCCCGTCCCTCTAGACAATTTGAACAGTGACCTTGAAGGGGAGTACGTTGAGCTGACAGAAGTTTCACTGCCCAGGTTTGGGCCACAAGCAGGCTCTTTAACCCAGTCGCTAGCTCTAAATTATCTGACTCAGCCCAGAACACGAGTGAATACGTCTAAAGGCAACCACAGGTTTATTGTCATTCAAGACAGTACCTACTCCAAGAACTTAATTCAGTCAGCACTTATGCAGAAGGAGCACTGCCAAATGGATGCTGTGAGAACTTCTTCTACAGAAGTTCTCAAAAATGTAATTCCGTTGGAAAGCAACAAAATGATGGCACATGGAGAAGTGTCTTCAGAAGGTCAGCTGGTATCGGGCGGTCCTGGAAACATGGGAAATAGTTTTCCTGTGTCTGAGTCTCCTGCCTGCAGTGCAGAAGATTCGTCTGCACAGCAAGACAGCTGCAGTGAACACTCAATCGACTGGCGATATGCACTGTGCAGCTACAGTAATGTGTGTGCTGGAGAGGGTGTCAACAGCAAAGCACAAATGCCTGGTGCTCCTGGAAACATGGAAGAAGAAAGTGATGATCCTAGCAGAAACTGTGGTGCTGAAACATCAGAGCAGAGCCCAGAAACAATTCTAGATGGTACTGCTGCTAAAGAGGAGGTGATACATGGAAAACCACTGACTGAGGGTCAAAATGAGGTGACACAGATGGATGCCTCTCATGTGTCTGTCCCTGCGCCTTTGGGACCACGTTGCACACTGAAGGAAGGTTCTGATGTTTCTTGCCAGTGTGTCGGTGAAAGCATTGCACCGATCCAGGCCACTACATTGCTTATCCCTCCTGAGAGTTCAGATGTAGGTGTGGAGAGAGGCTCTTCTTCTGGGGACATTGCTGATGTAGGAGCAGTTGGTGCTTGCTGCAGTGATCAGAAAGTAAATCTTAGTTCTCCATTAAATCCTCCAGAACAGAACCGAGGAGAAGTAGATGAATTTGAACTGGAAAGAAGGGACAGCCCGGAGGAAGTTGAAGAGATAGGAAAAATATTGACTGTAAATGAGAATCAGACTACTTATAGTCACTGTTCTGTCAAATCTCCTACAGATGAACTCTTGTCAGATGGTGAAGAGCAAGAGGTCTCTGCCTGTCAGCATGAGAAAGCTGAAGAAGCCATGCTACTGGCAACTGCTCTGTCAGCAGGAGGAGATCAGACAGCAGAACAATTAAATGACAGTGACTCTTTGGGCCCTGGTGCACGAGTGGAAGGCTCAAGGCAATTCAGAACCCAGAGGTTTGGAGAGAGGTGTGAAGAGCCACAGAAATGGCCAGAAAACCAGGACAGTAAAGGTGAAGAGAACTCTGTGCTGAACCCAGAGTGTGTTGCAGTACAGAACTTGCAGGAAGGGGAGGAAAATGAGAGAAGTTTTTCTTATGGGGAAAAGTCGAAGACTGTAGCCTTAAAAACACTGGAATCCATTGAAGAGGAACTGGAGGCTGGACCACTGTCCTCAGGACCCACTGAGGGGGATGCAGAGCCTGCTACTCCGCGCTCCCACCGAGAGGCAGCTTCTGGGGTATCATCTCCTAAAGGTACAGGAATTGTATGTTTGTGTGTTTATCTGGTTGAGAACATGGATTGAAAGCAAAGTTCTCAAGGGGTACTGCTGGCAAGTATGGCTGCTAGGTGGTTTTGGGGTAATAGCATGAACACAGGAAAATGATTAAGTTGTTGATTTTGTGCCTTGAAATTAGTTTTCTCTTCAGAGGTGTGTTTATTGTAGGTGTTTTGTTTAATAGTTGTTTGCAAATTTACATTGATACAGAACAAAGTTCCAGTTTAAAAGACTTTTAATTTTGGTTAACCTGATTGCTGGTGACTTCCACCCATTACGTTCATCATGTGTACATTATGGATGCATGCAATAGGAATGTATGAGAAGAGACTGTGTAACTGTATGAATTTTTTGTAGTTGGAAATTTGCTTTAGGAAGATAGTTACAGCAAGAGGAAGCAGCAGTGAATGCCACAGTCAAATACTAGCTGTTTAACATGACATGAAGATCAACACATGTGTGTGCTGGTAACTGGTCTAAGAAGCAAACTGCAGAGTTGAAGGATCCCCCCCTCTTCCCTCCCTTCCCCTCTGGCGAGCTTTCTTCAGCTTTGTCAGATTCAAGTAGGAGCTGTTTAACTTGAGTGGGAGAGCACTGAGAAATTAAGCATCTAACTTCAACTCAAACGATATCTTCAAGCAGGTATTGCCCAGAGTTTGTGATGCTTGGGTTGCTGTGCTGGAGCTATGCTCCTTTGAAAGGAATTGAACAGGCAATCCAGATCTCTCTGCCTTTTGCACCAGGCTGTAAGGAGGTAGCGTGTAACCGCACAGACATGATGTTGGCTTTGCCTCTGCTGAGTCTGGAAAGCTGTAGCTAGATATGCAGATCACATTGAGGAGCATGTGTGTGGCGGAGGCGGGTGAAACATGCCATTCCAGTTCAACAGCTCTCATTCCCTGAGACCCCTGGCTAGGAAAATTCCCCAGCTTGAAAGATTAGAGTGAGGTCTCTTGTGAAAGGCTTGGAGGTAGAGACCTACACTGTTAGTGTCAGACCCTCTGGAGGAGCAGATCAAGAGCTAGTTGTCTTGGGATGGGCTCCCACTGTAATGCTTTCACTAGTCTGAAGTTGTGTGGATCAGAGCCTACATCACTGCTGTGGTACTACTTCTGGCTGCAAACACAGCTGCTTTCTCAAGTGTCCAAAAGTCACATTTTACCATGACCTCCTAATGGACCTGAAGTGTCCATTGATTAAAATGGAATTTCATTATCACCTGCACCAAAATACTTAATTTCATAATTAGGCAAGCCCATGATTGCCAGGCATTTCTGATATGTTTGGAGTGACAAGCATTCCTCTCTGTGAAACAGAGGGGTCAGCTTGAATTTCTGTTTCAGAAGTGTGTGTCTTTCTGAGTGTCCATCAATATGACCAGAAAAAAAGAGGTCACCTTCTGCCTCTCTGTAGCTCTTGGGCGATCTGTGCCAATAAATAGTCATGCTGCGGCTATCCGTTCCCCTGAGCAAGCCAAACCTGGCTTCACTTCATGTTTGCAAAGGACTGGACCTCAGAAAAACCTAGGCTGCATTGAGTGCTGGGTGGATGCTCTCCTCATGGCTCTGGTGGTTGCCTTTTCAATGTTCCTGTCTCTTCTGTCTAAAATTAGACAGGTCCAGCTCGTGTACGAGATAATAAGTGTGATGTTTTCGCTGATCCACAGGACAAATCTTGGCCGCTGCTGCGGATTTCAACAATGATGGACCCCTCTGGGGTATGTGTGGAGTTTGTTCTTAAATGACAGACAATTTAAATGTCAGACAATTTAAATGTTTCTGGGGATTTGGCTGAAATAAGCGATGTATTCATGACCCATTTCTGATGATGATACACTTTGGCATTGCAGTTAAAAAAATCCTGTCATCTTGGAGTTTCAAAAGCAAAAGAAACAACCTAAATTGCTGGGAAAACCCCCCAAACCTACCAACCAAACTCTTTAAGGCACACGGCAGCTCAAAAATCTGTTAATGCCACGAATATTTCTTAAACATTATAGCCGGAACTATAATAAGCTTAATCCATTCAATTACATTTGATTGCTTTGAGATCCAAACAAGCCATCCCCTTATCTTACCCTATTAAACCCTCAGAGATACAATAAGATAGAATTACAAGATGAACCAAATGTCCTATGCTCAGTCCTACCAATGGACTTTTCCAGTCGGTCTGTAGGCGTCTTGACTTCTCTGTGTTTTGTTGGGGTTCTTTTGCTACTATGATTGGAAACTCTGGATATCTTGCTTAAACTATAAATAACAACAAAGCTTAAGCTTTGCTGGGCCAATTTAGATTGGCAGTTCACACCTCAGTACTAGTAAGCAGATGTACGATTTGCTCTTGTTTTGGCAGGCGGAGTAGATTATGTCAAAATACACATTCAAATCTGGGGCACTTGAGTTTGCTGTTATCTACAGATTTTTTCTAGTCTCTCAACTCTTTCCCCTTCCACTCTCAGTCACAGACTGAGCTTATTTTCTAGACAAATATGATCTAACTTAGATTTCAAGTCAAATATGAGCTATTCTGACTTGGTGGATTAAAATCTACACTGGTTCCATTCACAGGAAGTCTGACTGCTGTTTTTCCCTAATGACTAACTTTAAGTGAATTTTGAAACTTTACAGCTCTGGAAATAATTCCTGTATTTGGGGGTGGAAAATATCTTGATATTCAATAAATTAGCTGAAAAACCACACTGGGGCGTATTCAGCGGGGCGTTCCATTCCCGATGCCTGTTACTACGTGATGTTAGCATAGATGATACTGGTGCCGGGGCAGTTTGCAGGAAAAATGCTAATGTCTCTTTGAAATGCACACAAGCAAATCCTTCTCTACCACTTCCTTAACCTTGGGGAAAGGTGGAACCTGCAAACATGGCAAATTCAGATGTCTCAGTTCTCAATTTGCTTTTTGATGTAATCCTCCGCATTCTACAATTTCCGCTTTAGTAAATGCCTCCACCCCAGATTGCAAATAACAGTGTGCTTGGACCTGTTGGCAGAGAGGTGGGGTCTGCAAAGCTGAACTGACCCTGAAAAGCTTAGATAAGAGGTTTGTTCAAGCAAAATGTACGTAGTCTGGAGGCTACACAACTCCAGTGAGGTTTCTCTGGGACTGTGTCTGGTGGGCTGAGCAAAATGCTTCTCTCTCCTACTTTTTGGGAGTTGCCTCCTCATTCCTAAGAGATATCTAAGGCAGAGCTACCATGTGCATTTGTGTCTTTCTCTTGTCCTTCATATAGCTGTGTTCCTTTTCTTGTCTTCTTTAAATGCCACCTTTTGGTCCCCTTTGCAGGCTTTCTCATTTAATGCAGATTTATTTACTACAAACTGTGTGGTTCTGCTTATTACCAGGCCTTACAGCTTCTTGAGAAGATGATTCTGTGTTCTCCTTAGAAAGTCTTTCAATCCTTAATGTGAAACTTTTGGAGCACAACTTACATGACTTTTTGATCTTCAAGATACCCCAAGTACAGGAGATCAATGCCCGTCTGAAATGCTGCTTCAGGAAGATCCAGCAGTGTTGTCCAAAATGAATGACGTCTTGCGTCACTGGAAAGAGGAGGCTGAGGTAGACTTAGGAACAGAACTGAGCTCTGATGTGTCCCATAACTGTGCAGAGCACCGACACCATTGCAGCAGCTTATGTAGTCAAATGCAGCAGATACCAAGCTGGGTCCCAGGGATGCGCTCTCAAGAGGGTTGTTACCAAAGAGTAATGAGCAGCTACTCCATCATGGCCTCAATGGTGCAGAGCCCTGGAGCCCCTCCTAGCTTCCCCCCACTGTCGGGTAATTTTGTGCAGTGAGCCATGATGCTCAGGGCACTTCTCTCACCCACTTAGCAATTTTGAAAGTAGTTTGGGCTGAGCCTCAACCTGCAAATCTCCTTCACTGCTAAAACTTGTATTGAAAGCCACTTCAAGGACTGCTTTGTTCCTGGTCCTGGTCTTTAATGAAGTATTGGAATCTGTTAGTAAATAAACTGAGTCAAGTGTCAGCATTGTTGATGTAGCAGGGAGGTAGGATGGTTGAAGTTAATTTTAAATAGCAATTAAAATGTCTGACTTCATAGCAAGCAAATAAATGCTCCAGTCTTTTCCTAAAGATAGGTTGATTTATTTTTTTTTTTTTTATTGGTAGATACTGAAGTATCAGGACTTACAGCAAAGTATAGCTTTTTCTTTAACATATCTTTCTGCTGAACTGTGGGATAGCCTAGCTGAGTACTTAGGATGCTGAAGATGTGTCATTGAAGACACTTTGTTGGCTTCTAATTCTTATAATATTGGGAAATGGGGAATAAAACTTCTTACACAGTAGGTATATATATTTTTTTCCTCTCTCCGGCTGCTTCTATGTGAAAATTGAAACTTGATAAAACTAACATTATTTTCCACGTGGTAGCTAAGACATTTAGTTTTGGAATTATCTGATTCTGATAACTCGTACTTAAGAGCTGAGGTGTCAAGCAAAGGAACCGTTTTCTACAGTTCTCCACAGAGCCGATTGGTGTAATCACCATGTTCCTCAGGGTTTTAAAATAGGGTTCAGACTTTCATGTTAACTGTTAATTAAAACAATCTGGATGAGCAGAACAAGGTCTCTATAGCTAATTTCCAGCCTTGAGTTGACTTAATATTTTCAGGAACTAGTCTGAAAGTGGTGTTGTGGGAGTAATTCTGGTTTGATGGAACATCTCTCCCTGTCAGGAGCTGCCTTATCACTTCAGCACGCTCAGGCTGCTGGGGCTTAGCCAGGGACTTGTACCGTGCCAGGCTTTCAGGCTCTGAGCAGACTTGGACCTTTAGAAATGACTGCAACTGCAGTGATCCGGATCTTAACTGAGTTTTTCTAACTTGAAAACTTGACAATAAATTGTTTTATTTTTTTACAATTACAGTACTATTAATGTTATAGGCAGTTTTGGAACATGCATGCTGCTGGCACGAGGACTGGAGGAGCTGCAGAGTGCTGGGGCTGGGGGCACGTCCCTCCCCAGTCTGGGACTTACCTGGGACCTTTTGGGTGGAGCTTTGCTCAAGCTTCTGACTGCTGCTTGTTTTAACAGAGGTGGTGTCGGAAGGGGCAGAGATGAGAAAAGAAGCAACTGGCACAGATGCATTGAAACCAGTGAGTACAGCCAGTGCCCAGGAGGAAACTTCAACAGCTGTTACTCCTCCAACATCTCCAGTGTCTGGGAGTGCCTGGGGTGGTCGTTTTGCATCTGCCATAGTCAAGGAGGTGAATCCAGAAGTGCTCAGGAGTGGAGTTGCCTGCCTGCCCGGTGAGTAGCTCAGCCTGTGTCTGGGAAGTGTGGTTTGAGGAAGGACAAGGGAGATGAGCCTCTGTTTGCAGTGCTGTGGACTGGTGACAATTCCATTCTTTTCACGCCAAACCTCTCCAGAAGCAACGCTTCTTGACTCCTCTAAAGTTTCTGGATGGGAAGGACAGGAAGTAGAACTTCCATCTCATAAAAGTCCTGTTAATTTGCTCCCAGGAGCCTCAAAATGTGAGCCAGGCATGCATGAGTCAGAAAGGCCAAATCTATGTGCTCATACCAGTAGTTCAAACAGAAGAGTGAGGATGTAGCTAATGATGGGCTGGTGGGCCTGACATCAGACCTGGTCAAAATAATGGGAACTTGATTCAGTTGGTAGATAATTAGAGGATAGGAGTATGGAAGATGCTATTTGACAGTGCTCTTGTAAAACCAGTTTTATACTTGGTAATTAGAAGTTTGGTTGATTAAATGTTGCTGCATAGATAGAACAGATTTTTAGAAAACATTTGATTTCATGACACATAGAGTTGAAAGGAAATATCCCAATGAAGTGTAGATGAGCAATGTGTGGGATGAATGATAGTGTAGCTAAATAGCAGATGACAAAACTAGCTATCAAGGGAGGACTTCCCAGAATTGTTCTGGTGAGATGGGGTGTAGGTCAAACAATATTCAGTGTTTACATCTGATATGGCAACAAATATCAAATTGCTGCAGATAAAGCTTCTGGATGGGACAAATATTGGCAGAGTGATATACAAAGCTGAGCAGCCAGGGTTGCTTGGTGTGCAGGGCCCACACAAGAGGTCTTTGTGTTTAACCAAATACGAAGTAAAGCAGAGGAAGCGAGTTCTACCTCTCCAGTGTGAAAGAGCCTTTTGGCAGCATCTGCGTAAGCTGCCCCTGTGGGATCACTTCCTTCCACAGCCAGTGAGGGGGTTGTCCAGTGTGGGGCAGAAAGATGGCTGCGTTCGATCAGCTCAGGAGCCATGGATGAGTTGAAAATTAGCCAAAGAGCAGAGAAGAGGTCGGGTGGACCTGTGCATTGTGGAGTGTGGAGAAGTTGGGGAGGAGAGCAGAAAGGCAGCACAGGGATTTCCCACTCAGTGCTGGGGCTGCAAGACCAATTTTGATATGTAAAGGAGGGGGGATGACTAGTCAGATTAAGAAAGTGATTTTATCTCTGTGTGCTTGTTGGTGTTGACTCTCAAATAGTTTGGGCTGTTCTGATGACTTTGTTATAAAAGGAATTGATGAATATTGGTTCAGAGAAGGGTGACAACCCTTTCTTGTAACTGAACTGGATGTCTTATGGCAAGGCACTGGGAGGTGGTTTATCTGTTATGAGATGATTGAGAATGAGGTGAAAACACCTTTGTGCAGGGAAGGAGGAAAGGGAAATAAAACTTTTCCGGTCTTCTGGAAAAAGGTGAAATGGGAAATCAAATGCAGAACAGATTTATATTCAAACATGTAACTTTGCCACAGGAGGTTAAACTGTTAAGAACAAATTCCAAAGGAAGATTTCTGATTTTTTGGTCTGCTGATCAGGGTGGACATTTTTATGCTGTGTACAACAGCCAAAAAATGACAGGGTTTGAGAGAGAGCTCTTTAAGAGAAGCTCATAGTCCATGCTATTGTAGAAGCCTGTCTATGTGATCTAATGCTCTAGTTGTTTCCTTTGTCACAGACTCCTATCAGAATGTACAACTGTTTAACTAGGCAAATGCATTTGAATATGGGCTGAAGGGATGTGCCCTGGAAACGCGTTGAAGAAAGCAAGGTTTGGGTTTGATGCCACTTCCAAGGGAGTTTTTGTCTAAGGGAGGGATCATGGTTTCTGTAGAAGCAGTATCTGATTTGACTGACATCTCTCACGTGTCTCCTTTTAGATTTCAGTGTGCAATCCTCACACCTGAGGGAATACACTCACCACTCAGTTACACACTTTGTGTTGGATATTGGTAATGATATAATGATTACATTAGAAAGGATATTGTTTATAATGAATAGTGAATAAGAGCTAATTAATAAACTTGTAGCTGATGGAATTAGGAAGAAATTTTCCTTTCAAGAGGGTTTCACTTCTGCATTCTGCTCTTGAATTATGCTCTTGGTTATGCCACTGTTGGAGACCTAGCCCTGGTCGCTGCGGTTGCTTTTTTTGACCTGGTCTGGCAACTCCCTGGCTCCTATATGGAAGTTCAAGGTTTAATCAAGTTCTGGTGATACCCAGCCTCCCTCATAGACAAAAGATGTTGCTTCAGAGTAATAAATTTTTTACTGAGCCTGGTTGTCGAGCCATTTTTCCTGTCATTGAGTGCTTTTCTTTTTTTGTTGCTGTTGTTTTCTGATTATCCCCTTAGGTTATGAAGTGGGGTATATTAATAAGATTTTACTAATTTCTCTCCAGCTCTTTGCTTATACAGTGTGCAGAATACCATATTTCATGAGTAATAAAACTCCTCCTGAATCACATAATGAAAGATTTTGTCCTGGCTGTTAGCAGAATACCTGTGCCACCCTTCTGGTCCCTGGGAGGGAGAAGGCCCTGCTTCTAAGTGCCCATCTGTGTCTGTGGCCTTTACTCAAGCCACGTCCTAGTGACAGACTGAGATCACACCAGGACAGGTTTTGGTGCTTGGGGCTGTCCATCTGTATCCATTTTACCTGTCAACTTGCGTGCTGGTCCCTGGGATGGAGAGAGAGGTGGCCAGGGCAGTATCTCCTATGGTAGCAATAAAGTTCAGAAGAGACAGAAAGACTTGGCAGAGAACTGTTGTCATGGCTAAGTGAAGCAGAGGGGTTTCTCCTTCCTCAACACATCACAGCTCAGCTGTGTTGCCCATACTGTGCCTTACTATTCCCTGTGCCTTGAGCAAGCTCTGAAACTAATGCAAGCCTGGCACCAACTCTTCTCTTGTCAGAGCTGCAGGCAGGCAGGAGGGTGCTTCTGGGCTGTCCGCTCTGCAGCCTCCGAGGAGAAGCTCCAGTTCCAAGGTGGAGATGTCTGGTACCACGCTAGGCTCAGCCTGCAGTGTGTGTGCCCAGTCTAGTAGTGCATCTTGTTCTGCAAACCTGTCTGCATTCTCTTGTCAGACAGCAATGTGAACATTGTAACATAAGCGGAGGTGAGATTATTTATCTTGAGTTTATGAGATTCTTGCATTTCTCAAAAGGTTGGGTTATCATTAGCTGACTTCAGCCATATTTTGTGAAGAATGTGTTTGGGTGGAAGACAGCAGTCCAAATTTAACACTACCATGATAGAATGACAAGCAGAGCTCAGCTGCTTCCCTCTGGGGCAGCGTTTGAGCACCTTGCAAGTGTGCTTATAGCCTACTGCAGTCTGCAGCACACACTATATCTAGTTCTGGGGAGCATTTCCAGGAAGGTGATGAGGTGGTAGTAGGGGAATAGGAGGCATATGTACCTTAAACCAGGCACCTTTGACTTCCTTGTGTGACTTTTTTTCCCTACTTTTTTTTACAGGTACCAGAGATAAATCAGGACGTGCAGTGGCCATAATAACAACAAGGAACACAATCTGGTTAAACCCCCACTGCAACACCACTGAGCTTGTACGACTTCTGCTGTACTTGCATAGTATCCCAAGGTTTGTGACGCTCTTGGGCTGACAGGGTGGATAGCTGCTGCCGTGTCTGCTTTCGCCTGTTGCGGAGGTGGAAGCTGAGGCAGTGAGTAGGACAGGTTGGCTTTATTGGCCTAGGAACCTGGTCTAGACAGTCCTGAAACCGTACAGGTGGGAATGTCCTGCTAAGGTGAACTGGCTGGTGTTCAGTAAGCACTTTGGCTATCCTGTATGTGCCTTGTGCACATAGTGTGATAGAATTAGGTATGTACTGAATGTTTTCATGCATTGCCCTGAATCCTAGCTGTTCTTGCTATCCTTCATTAGCCCAGAAAATAGCATTTGGGAGCTATGAGGGGGCAGTCGTGCAGCAGCTCTGTGATACAGTATTGTGACATGATATTTTAGGGCCAGGCCTCCAAGCTGAAAGGGAAGGAGGATCTGCAAGGGTTGAGAAAATCTGCCCTGATGTCTGGCTAACAATTGTTTTTGGAGTCTGCAAGCTGGAGTTTACTGCAGCTACTCTTGCTTTCAGTGTTACAGACTGTCCCCTGAACTCATCTCAGGCTCTACTGAAACTTTGTTTCGCTTCTGGGTGATTGAACTAATAAGAGGTAATGCTCAGGTTCTGTTAGTGAGTTTTAATTTATTTCTTTTTTTTTTTTTCCCTGAAGCCTTTAAACCATTGATAAAGGAAGTAGGCTTAACCCAGGGGAAAGCTTCTGCTTGTCATGCTTTGTTTCTTACGCTTCTCCCTTCAAATCTGATTCTGGGCAAGGCAGATTTTGAGTCTGATCCAGAATAGCTGTTCTTGTGAAGCACTGTGGCTAAGACCAGGCTTGTCCCTGAATGCAATTAGAAAGGACTGGTTTTCCTGTGTGGATTACCCAGAGTGGGTGTCAGTACCTTTGCTATCAGTGAGATGTATCCTAGAAGCTGGAGAAAAGGGAAGTGGAGATAGCAAAGGTAAAAACTGAGCAATCCAGGTGGTTGTTGCCATGTGTATATTTTGGTTAGGAGAAGGTAGCCCTGTCATTACAGAGCTATAATGTGACCTCTTTTTCTTTGTCCTTGCAGACCAGAATGTCAGGCTTTGGGTCTAACTGTTCTTGTGGATGCTCGTCGCTGTTCACCGGTTCCTGCTCTCTTCAAGGCATTCAGCACATTGCAGGTGAGCTTGGGCAAAAGAACACTAGTTGGCTTGCTGTCTTGTCATCTCCATCTGCTGCTTATGTCTCCATCTGCCGCCTGGCTTTCAGTTGGCTTTGGGAGGTGGGGTTATGCACCCAGCCCTGTTTTAGGAGGGAGACCTGGACTTGCCAGACTGCAGACAAAGCAAAAAACAAAGCAAGTCTGAGTTAGGGGAGAACACCCCTCCCCACCCTTCCACATTTGCTTTAGCTCTGTGCTGAGGACAGCCTGTACCAGAGTCTAAATGCTGTCATGAATTATCATGCTTAGAGATGTTGTCTCTGCATGGAGAGGCTGTGTGAAATATGCAGGGATTTTTCCCACCACAGAGAAGGGAGGGCGAGAGGCCTCTGCCTGCTGTGGAGGGAAAGGAAGAACACTGCTTGTCATGCCAGGTGGAAAAGCACATGCAGCTGTTGATGTGGCTGTTGGTGAATGACTTGAATCGGATATGCTGTAACTCTATGTTGCTTCAGGTCAAAGGCTTTCATATCAGTCACTTGGAAAGCAAGTGGGTTGTGTTCCCCTGCTCCCAGTTAGAAGCTATCTGCTGCTGTTAGAAAGCCAAGGAGATGCTGGGTTGTAGCTATGACTAATCTTGTTTAAGCAGGTGTTCCTTTTAAGTCAGAGCTTAGGTCTCTCATGACTCAAACTCTGTGAAGTAGAACAGGGCAATATTTTAATGAGGCTGGTGTCTCTGTGGTTTATGTGCTTCAGTGCCACATCTGAGAGTTGGGGCTGAGTCAGAGGTCTGGTCTCCTGCTTCCTGGGCTGGGTGGAGCTGTATCAGTGGCTCATTCTCTGTGGTCAAGGAGTAATCTGATGCCTTGCTCAGTTCTGCAGAGGTAACAAGCAAGTATTTTCTCTTCTATGCTGTGCCCACCTGGCCGTGGGCTCACTAAAGCTTTTGAGCATTTCATTGCCCATGAAATGGACCAAGTTGCATGGTTGTGTCTTAGTGGGATGATTTGGAAATCAGTAACATGTTGAGACTGGGCCCAGTCTCATACAAGCATGGCAGGAATAAAGCCATTCTAACCTTAAGTTTCCTGCCCTCTGAAACAAGGGAGGGGGAGGAAGCTTTTTGCAGTGCCTCTGTAATATCCTGCTGTGATGGCTGTTTGGCTCTGAGCACCTCGTTATCAGGGTGGTGCAACAGTTAACAGGGATTAATGTACTGATGGAGCTGAGTGTGTGCTCCACATAACACTGACTGACAGAGCCTGATTACTTTGTGTGTGGTTTTTGATCCTTACTCTGACTGTTCTGCAGACTCTAAATGAGACCTGTTCAGCTAGCTCATCATCTGGTTATGGCACAGGAATAATCCCCTGGCTCCTCTGAGCCTTTTGGAGATGCTTAGCATTTGCCTTTGTGATCCCACGGATGTACTCTCATCTGCTCTGAAACAAGGACAGAGAAATACAGAAAACTGACTGTAATTACAGTGAGGCAAGCTAAGCTTTCTAGAATGCAGGAAGGTTTGCTGACTAGTGGATGCAGAAGAGAAGACTATGTTGTGCCGCTAAGGTCATTGAACAGATCGTCATCTTCGACCCCTTTCTGAAGTCCCTGACACATGTCTCGGTGTCTTTTACTCCTGACAGACTTTTTCTGGAGATCATTTCTCTGCTGTTCTGCTCTCTACTTCAACAGGATTTTACTTACCTGCCTCCTGTGAAGCCTACTATGATAATGTCGATGAATCTGTTAACTGTTGAGATCCAGTGTTGTTTGTTCAATTTTGAAGGGTTGTTTTCCTCTTGACTCAGCAGTGAAGAGTTTCACAGCGGGTGAGCACAGATGGGACATGTTAAAGCAGAGTCCCTTCCAGCTGCGGTGCTTGGGTCTGTTAACCCTGGAGAAGCTCCCTGGGGAGGGAAGACTCATTCCACAGGTTTCTGGGTCAAGATCTGTCAGTCTAAGGAAATACTTCTTCCACTTCTCCATCTTTCCAGAATGAATTCATGAATGGAATGAAGTGCTCATAGACCACTTTTGGTGCTTGCAGGTAGTTTTCCCCACAGCACTGGGAGACTGCCAGTTGCGCTGCCTACAGCCATTCAGTAAACTGGTGAAAGCTTCTCATCTTCTCTGCCTTGAGGGTGGGGGCATTTGTGTTCCGCAAGATTTTTCACCCTTCTTAGAATATGAGTGGCTGGGAAATCCTTTTGTCCCAGCCAGCACTGGGAGCAGGGGCAGAATAAAGCACTGCAGCAGAGCTAAATCAGGAAGAAGCAGGAAGAACTCTGGCAGCTCTGTACTGAGGTGAAGGGAAATGTGTAATGTGTACGTGCTGCAAGAATAGATCGTGCTTGTTCCTGTGGGAAGCTGCATAATGATGCTTTGGAGCAAGGATTTCTGCAGAGGTAAATGCTGCTGTGATGTCTGGTCACAGATTGTCACCAGGCAGCTCCATGCTGGGGGACCTGTTCAGTAGTGCTGGGCTGATCCCTTGGTCAGTGAGCAGGCAGGACATGGGCAGCGGAATGGCCTCCAGTGAACAGATAGTTGTGGGACTTCCCTCTACCTGAGTCTTTGTGGAGTGAAATTCTTTTGAATTTTGTGTATCAGTACAAACGCTTAATCCTGCTGCGTGTTGGATCAGGAAGAGTCTGTTTGTGAACACAAAGATGCAGTAACAGTTAAAAGCAGAAGGGTTCTATGCAAACCTTTCTGTTCAAGAGGTGTATTTGCATGCCCTGTTACTGCAGAAGTACAGAGGACCTTGGTCTGACATTAAAGACCTACAACTCCTTAGAAGTGGTCGCTTTGAGATGGAACGTGGTATTTGGGGACTGTCCCATCTGCACAGGCATTCCTGGCAGCCTGTGTTTCAAACTGGGCCAGCAGTGTTAAGTCTGGCCATGGGCTTCCGTGTGGGTCAGGAAGCCAGAAGACTGTTGGAAACTTCAGTCTGAGAAAGATGGAAGAAATTATCTAATGCTCTTTTTAAAGAAGAATAAAAGAATGGGTATTTACCCTGGTGCTTTCTTAACTCCTGATGATGCCCCTCTATTCTGCACTGTCTACACTGTGCCTGTTTTGGGAGGTGAAGAGTTCACTTACATGTGAGGGACTCTGTTTCTTTGCTTCCGGAGAGCTGGTTTTGTTAGAAAAGGTGGTAAGAGATTGTGTGGAAGGCTTCAGGAAGGTTTCCTCAAGTAGTATCCTGCTGTTTCCAGCTCTGTCTCCTGAGGTGCTCCTGTAAACTGGTTTATTCCATTTGGATTGCTCCTTCAGTGCTGGGTGAAACTGACCTATCTTCAACTGTTTAAAGAAAAAAATATGGGGAAAAAGACTTGATTTCATTAGAAATATGACTACTTCTTGGACTGGAAAACCCTGACCTTCTTCCCTGACAGCTTTATTTATTAATGACTTTTTCAGTTTCTATTTTCAGGAGTAACAAACAAGTGAGTGTTTTGGCTGTTGTTGTAACCTCGTGTTACACCATCACTACCTTTATCCCTCACTCAGATTGCACATCTCATGACTGTTGGAGTAGAAGAGGCATTGTGAAAGAATAAATTTATTTAGTGCCATAATCTGTCTTGAAATTGTGGTTAGTCTTCATCCTTCAGTACTTTCTAGCAGACAAATTCAGAGCTGCTGAAACAGCTGTAATACCTCCCCATCCTCTCCTCAGATGAGCTTCAGTATTTACCTAACACAGGCTAATTATGCAGTAAATTATTTTTGGCCTTTTGATCAGTGTTCAGATAACAGTGAAAGTGTGAATAATTTGTTTTGGAGAAGGGGATTTGAGAAGAATTGGAAACCTCTTACTGTTTTGGGAGGTGTTTTAGTTAGGATTTTTTTTCCTGCCTGTTCAAAAGGATCATATTTTTAGGACTAGATGAGGGAAAGGTTTCTTCCTCTGCTCTAGAATCTCTGCTGCTGCTTTCACTTGTAGAATTTGGTCTCCTTCAGTTGGCATTGTTACTTAATTGCTGTACTAGGCCCAGTGTCAGGTTAGGTGTATCAGTCTCTGCTGGTCCACTTGCCTCTGTATTCTGGCACTGCTGCTCATGCCAGACATTTAACCCTAAACACTGCTGATCCCATTTATTTTAATGGGTTTCCCTTGCTGGCATGGCCTGCTATGTTGCAGGTTCCTTGTAGCTCAGGCAATACCAGAAAGGATTTGTTGCTTGACAGTTTCCAAGATATTTGCAGAGGCAGAGACCATCTGGGAGACATCTAGATGGGATGGCTTTTATTTAACCATGTGGAACGACAGCTTACGTGGCTGTTCTCCTTGCTATCCTGGTCCAGGCATCATGTACGTAGTGGGCCCTGTCTCTATGGTCTGGACCTTTCTGCTGTTTCCCTCTTCCTGCTGTCGCTCTCTGTGCCTGTTTCTCACTTCCCTGTAGAATGCTTCTAAAATTGGTGAGCTGCTCCTGGATCACAGAGTTTGAACTACAGCTGCCAGATGTCCCTTGTATTTGGAATTTCTGTTGGTTTAACAGTAGCAACAGGATGCAAGTTCTTGATTGTGAGTTGGCAGTAAGTAAAGATGACATTTTTTGGTGCTGTGGGGGGAAAACAAAACCACAAACTTCCTTTCAGTTAGAAGTGACCAGGGAAGTTATCAAAAAAAACCTTGGACATTGAACATGCTGTTGTTTAGTTTTAGTGGTATTTTTTGTTTTGTTTTTGTTTCCCCTCCCCCCGACACATTTCCCTGTGTAGAAGGCAAAGTTTCTGTAATACAGCCAAGACCTGACCTCTTTCATTGCTTCCTTAAATACTGCAGGACTAGTTCATCTGACACAGACTGCCTTAGGGACATAACCTTGGTGCTCTGTAGAATGGCCTTCCCTATACCTGGTGACTGTGTTCCAGGCTTCATAAACACCTTTGAAGGATAAACTGCAATTTTGTGTACAAATTGTGTATGGTACCTTCTCCTTAGTGTCCCAGGCAGATCAGTAATGGATTTGCACTCTGTTCTGTTGTAGGACGTGGATCCTCATTGTATTCACGGAGTACTGCTTCTGGTTGAAAGAGATCTGACTTTTCGGATGGAGAAGCCACCAGCAGTACAGGTAATGGAACTATTCATCCAGAGGTTCCTAGAGAGCTCTTGACATCCTCTGTTGAACTCTCTGAACAGCGAGATCTCTGTCCACTGATGTATATTTATTCTCACATGGAATCTCTGTAGTTGTTCTCTGTATTTTATGGCTGTGGTCTCTTACAGGTGTGGTATTTATAGGGTTGTAAAGTTTATGCAAGCTGAACATATCTCTGTCATGCTGTGTTTATTGCAGAGTCTGTCAGTGACATTTGCACCTTAATTATGTCAGTCTGCTGGGGCTCTCAAGACACAGGGAGTTTGTTGGGAATGTGGATAGCTGTGTGGAGGAGCCCTGCACAATAGAGTGACAGGGATGCTTTTCATGTTCTGCTGTTAAGAAGAGGGAAAATCCTTGGTCAGGAAGAGATCACGTTAGGCTAAATCCTGAGCTCCATCCTTTGAAGGCACTTGTTGCTTTCCTGGATTTTGCATCTCTCATGTTTCCTCTCCTCATAGCTGCTGCTGTCAGTGGCTGAGAGACATCTGCAAGAGGCGGGGAGAGGAGACAGAAGTCTGTGAGGCTTCTATTGCAGCTGAAATGTCTGGCAAGACTAATATGAGGTGGTAATAGAGGAGGCAAAAATCATCACAACGTCATTGAACACCCCCACTAGAAGTAGATCTGTCTTTGGTATTCCATAGCTGTATAAGAAATGTAGGTTCTCAGCCACTCTGTAGTGAGTGAATAGAGCACCAGACTGCACCTGGATCATCTCGTGCTCTAAGACTGCTACAAGCTACAAGAGTGAACTGAAATTCTGTGCCTGCTGAAAACCTGTAGGCTTCAGAGTGGGCCAGGACCTTCCTTTTGGCTCCTGTGGCTGTAGACATTGTGAACAGCATCAGGTTTGCTCTGCGTGTGGTGTGCTGCTGCCCCGAAACACTGAAGAATAACAAAAGCTATTAGTCCATTTCCTCATAGCCCCCGTGTGGAAGAATCTGAAGTAAGAAAGGGGCTACAGGCGTGTGCGCACAGGGAGAGCTACAGCAGACATTAAGCACATTGAATAAATCTGAAGTGCGTAGGAGGGAGCAGAGCAAAGGCTAAGAAAGGCATGGGCATGCGGGAGGAATTGGAAGCATCATCAGTATTTTGCAAGGAGGTGGAAATTTCAGCGTGTGTGTGTGGGAGCTAAATGTCTGCACCTGAGTGCCTGAGCGGGCATCCATGTACCTGCAGGAGCACTTGTCTGTTTTTCTGTGCATAAAACTGCTCTGAGGTCCTACAGACTTGCAGAAGGCAAGTTATCTGTGTGAGGATCCAGGAAACA
Source organism: Columba livia (assembly GCF_036013475.1). Lineage (NCBI taxonomy): Eukaryota > Metazoa > Chordata > Aves > Columbiformes > Columbidae > Columba > Columba livia. The sequence goes on from NC_088614.1 coordinate 12,036,260, forward strand.
CTTGGAGCTGCTGTGATGAGAGTTGAGGGCAGGGCAGAGGCTGCACTGTTTGACTGTTTTTCCAGGAAGTGAGGTGGAGAAACTGGGGGCTGGATTTAAGTGCTCAGACTCTCCAAACAAATTCAAATTGAAGCACAATGTGGGAACATACGAGGGAGTTGGGAATGTATTGAGGGAGTTGCTCTGCTTATACTCGGAGATACTGGCTTTGGAGAAGATTAACTGCTGCCAGACTACCATCACAGATGTTCTGCTCGCTGAAACGGCGTGTTGTGGCCTGCGTTCCCTCAGGGTTCACCCACTAAGCTGTACAGCAAGCTGCTCTAAGACTGGATTGATTTTTTTTGTTTGTTTGTCTTGGTTTTGTTCACATTGTACTTATACTGCAGATATATGCCATGTGCCTTGTTTCTATGCAAGACAGATAAAGAAATAAAGGATACTGTCATCTGTTAACCTTCCCCTCCTCCTCCAATACTCACACCCTAATCCATATGTGCTTTTATTTCTTCTGTTCGTGTGCAGTTTGAAGTTCTCACCTCCATGAAATCCCTTCATAAGCACATAGACAGCTCACAGCTGCCTCTAGAACTGGATGGGACTTTCCCTTATTGCCACCGGGACTGGTTAAGTTTCCGCATGGTGAGTAAGATGTCTCGTATTCTTTGGTATCTGAGAGAAGAAATGGCACGGTGCTGGAGTTGAAGCAAGAGGAGACAAGCATTAAAGGATAATGGCTCCTGTAATAGCTATGTATGCAAATTAATCTCTTATCAAAAGAATACTGATACTGTCTTCATAAAATGGATGCACACTGTGGCCTGTTAGCATAACTGCAGGAACAAAAACTTTTGTTTTTAACTAATTTGCTTGAACTGCGTTAATTCAGATTTCACCATATTTCGAAGCAAAAGAAGAAACAAAATCCTGGTTTGTTGTGATATACAGTGGTACTTCTCTTCAGTTATACTCTGAGTTTTAAGGGCAGACAGTTCTTAGGCTGATCTCAGGGGAAGGTTTCAATATCATGGCGTTATTGAACTAACAATCAAGGACTTGAGCATAATAAAAATAGTTAGAGCCTGTTGTTTTTGGAGCAGGTTCCCCAGACCAGGCTAAGAGCTCATTAGTAAAAACTGCAGTCCTGGCAGGAGTGAGACTTATAAGTTCCTGATAATCCGTTCAGTTACTTCTAGGAACATCTTTTTCTTTCTTTAGTTATAATTCACTTATTTACCAAAGCTGTCATCAAATTTTAACTATTTAGAAAGGATCTAAACTAAAAATACAGAAAAGATTCAGCCCAGGGGGAGCATTGTATTCCTCTTTGAGAACTAGCCAAACCAGGCAAGGAAACAAAAGAAACATGCAGATTCTCTTGGAGTCTTGGACCCGAGATAACAACAGGAGGCAGTCCCAGCAATCAGTTCTTTTTCCCTGTTGTTTGACTGCTTGGAGTATGCCTGGGTACTAGGGTCCTCTTTGATTTTTGCACTTTTATCAAGAAAAGTCTCAAGAGATCTACAGTGAACTGTACTCAGGTGTGGATTAGAACCAGACCCGTGGAAATGTTTGAGCTGAGCCAGGTTAAGCCTCAGGGGTAGATGGACCGAAACTGTAGCACCTAGACACAGTTTATAAAGAAGGCAGCCCTGGCAGAGGGTGCTGCAAGCACTGGTGAGTGCTGCAGCCACCAGTGCAGCACATGCTGATCTGTGGCAGGACTGCAGGTATTGCTGGGTGTGCAGCAGGGTATGTGCAGACTGCCAGAAGTCTGTAAAAGTAGCATCTGTGGTGCCAAAACCCAGCTCTGTGTACAGTTGTGCTGTGGAGGGAGCATAAGTCCTGTGGATCATGTGCTTGCTGAATCTTTAAAAGCTGTATTGAGACATGATTTGGCACGCTGAGACCAGACAGGATTAAATCTCTGTAAATCTGTGCACAAATTGGCTGTCTTCATGTTGAGCTCGATTTGCTCACCCTGCTGGATGACAGAAACGTCACCTTTGCTTCCAGAAGATTCCATGATCTTTTGGCTGTGATCTCTCTGCCCGGAGTGCTGCGTGGCACACTGTGCAGAATTTGAAGCTGGTTAAGATATCCTTGATAATTGTTTGTGGTGCTGGTGACAAGCTTCAGCAGCTAGGCTCAGCGCATGCCAAATGTAAACTTCTCTTTTCCGACTTATTTTAGAGCCTGTTTTTTAAACTTGCATCTAAAAGTGCCAGTATGAACCTGTGCCGAGGCAGTAAGTGTATAGAAGACTAATCTTGGTGCCTGGGATTGACTTTGAAGTTTATTTGGCCGTGAGTGAGCAGAGAGGCTTTTCAAGAGGTTATGTTTTAGTTTTCTGGACAGAGTTGGAGAAAATCTTGAAAGCTTTGGTGCTCTGTCCTTGCAGAAGGAGAATTCTTGAAGGAAGGAGCATGATGGCAGGACACTTCTTGTTTGCGTCTTGCATTTTAACATACAGAACATTACCAAAGGGAACTAGTTGGGATTGCCTGTTTATGGGATGTGCTGTGTGTGGGAATAACCCATATGCTCAACCCCTTTAGATTTGCAGCTATGTGTCAAACAGCATTTATTTCCTGTCTCCGTGATCTCACCTGCATCCTGCCTGCTAATCTGTCACTGCTGGGGCTGTTCCAGCATTCCAGGGAGGGAGTTCAGTTCAGTAAAGATTCAAACAGATGCTTTTTTTTGTTTTGTTTTGTTTTGAGCATGGTTGTTTTGGAATAGCTGCTTCTCCCTTCTCTGATTTAGGCTTTATATCACTGACTTCTTAAAAGTACTGTCTCATGAACCTCTGTGGAATGTCAGGGGTTATTTTTTAGTATATTTTTTGTTCTTCGCCCCTGCTCTGAAAAGAGGAGCCATTTCAGATTTGTCAGTAGTTGAAGTTGCTTAATTGTAGAAGCTTTCTGGTTTCCTAATCTTTAATTTACACTACTTTTGATATGAAGAAAAATTATTTAATATAGAGAGATTCCAAGTACTTGTTCTTTGTTTTGTTCCTCCAAAATTCATGCACAGTGATTCATCTTAGTGGGAAGTTACAAGAAACACTAATAGTAGAAGAATGTGGAACATAAGTGTACAGATTTTTTTTATGATTATTTTTTGTCTCTAAAGTGTTTTCCATACAAACCATAGGTATGCAAGTTTATAAGGGCTGCATAGAGGCCTTGATGGAGAGTGATGTATCTGAAGCCCCTGATGGGCCTCTCTTTGCTGATTCAGCCTCACCAAATGGTATAATTGAAGCCTGGGGTAACGTGTTTGATCCTGTCTTGATTTCTGTACTTTTAACCTCCTGCAAGCTGAAAAGACAGCTTTTCTGTAAACCATGTGACAACAATCTCCACCTTGGTCCTTTCTTCTTGTAGAAGCTGGAACATTTGCTACAAGGATGCCAAGGTGCTTGTGCCTTTCTCCAGGGAGCCATTCATAAAGTGGAATCTGGAAAATTACCAGAAAAAGCTGAGGTAAGTGTGTCCCTCACCTTGTGCAGCTGTAGCTTTCGATTTGCAAGCTGTAGTAGCAGGTTATTCCAAGTGCTGTGTGTCACTGTGGAGCTGTTGGGGCAGCGGGACTCATCGAAGCTGAACTAAATGAAGTGATGGGGACTCCACTGGAGATAGAATCTAGTTCTGTGATCCCTCAGCAGCACTCCAGAGATCTGCTCTTCAGCTGTGCTTATTGCTGCTGGGTGCTTGCTCCAGCCTTGGCGTGCATTCTTGGCAGCTCCACTGCTCTGTAGCTGGTACCAGCTTTGGTGTCTCTAGCACTGAGCAGCTGCCTCAGGCTGTGCCACACCTGGTTGGCTTGAATGTCCTGGAATAAAGTTAGGTGATAATATAGATGATGGTGTTCACAAGGCCAAGGCTGTGCTGTGGTTCCAGCTTTGCTGCTTCCAAAACAGAAATTTGAAAGTGGGCAAGAGGAGAAAGGTACAAAGGCTGAGCCAGTGTTGTTGCAAACACGTTATATCCCCTGCCCTCAAGAAGCTGCTGTACACCTGACAGAGTAGGAAATTGCTGCCAGCTCTGCATTGTCACAGCAGTAGAACGATGGAAGGTACAATGGTGGCTTCTCTGGCCTTCCTGCATATGTGTGTTTCTATAAACACACATGTGCATCTCATCCCACAGCTTGGAGCTGTGCAGGTCCAGGCTCTAAGAGCAGTCAGAGCTAGCTGAGCGTGGAAAATGAGGCCAGAAAGCTCATTCTCTCTGTGCCTGGCAAATGCAGTATGGACAGTGACAGGAACTGGGTTTCAGTTTTAGCCTGGTGGGGAAAGTATCAGGAGCATAAGGAGAACTCTTGATCACTTTGGACTTGGCAGGCTTGAGAGAAACAGCTGTGGGAACCAACCTCCCTCTTTCCTAGGGTGGACCAGGCTGGGATGTGGCTTGTGTGTGTGTTTTGGGCTGGGTACTGGTTTTTGCCCGTTCCCTCATTCCCTATCAGTTGCAGTAACTCCTCATCTTGCTCTTGTGATCCCTCCAGGGAGCAGCTGTGCTGCTGAGGAGTTACAGGCAGTTGATGAAGAACATTCTTGAAGATGCACGGCTGGTCAGGCTGCAGCTGGAGGGTGGAGCACTCCTGGCCAGGCTGAGGAAGGAGGAGTCTTGTGTCACCCTCACTCATGACTACAGGTGAGCCCCAAGAGTGGGAGGAGATGGAGATGAGCAAAAAGCAAGCCCTGGGAGTCTCGGTGAGATGACCCATCATTGGTGCAGTCTAGAGAGCAGCTTTGTGTAGCAAGGACTTTTGTTGGAAACAGCAAAGGTGAAAAGTGTAATGAATTTTAATCTTATCTTCTTCTGCTCTTCCCCAGTCCAGAAACTTGTCTGGGTGGATTCAATTAAATGGTTTAAAGTTCTTTTTCCAAGCTGGATCAGACTTATCTTCTGTATTGGAGAGAGGCCTGATGTTTTGTGCGCCTCTAAAACACAAGTCTGTCTTGATGATACTAATGATGAATATTTAAATCCAAGGCATTATCACTGTATGATTTACCAAGGCACTCCTTATGCAAGGGGATTTCCAAGGACCTTAACTGTGAGGAATGCTTTCTGGCTGAAGCGAGCTCTGATCTTTTCACACATTGGTACGGTTTACACAAACAAATATTCACTGTCCATTTACAAAATCGGTATGAGAAGCGGGGACTGAGAGGCCAGCTGTTTGAAATCCCCAGGGCATTGCACAACTCCTGTTTGTACTGTTAAAACACCTGAAGCCTATCAGCGTGTGAAGGCCTCTGTGCTATGCACTGTGCAAACAGCAAGTTAGAAAGAGCAGCCGCTGCACCCTGGAGCTTCCAGCCCAAGTGTGAGATAAATGCTGGCATGTGGGTGCAGATGAGGGTGTAGCGGATGGCAGGGTGGCGTGGAATGGCTCCGCACATCTGCAGCCTTGTGCTCTGGTTAAACTCACTATTGCCATCACAAGCTGGGAGGTTTTAAGGGAGGGAATGGAGAGAAGATAACAAAATGGCTTGCAGGGAATCTCACCCAAACACTGGGAAAAGAACAACATTTATCTTTGAAAATTCAGCCAGTGGATGATAGTGCAAGTTGCTACGTGTCGCTGGGAGATGGGGGCATGGGGCTCAGCATTTTGGTGCTGAGAGGGGAATGTGGCAATAGGTGTAAGCATGTCTTTACTGTGCTTGCTGCAGAGACAATTTCCTTGCTGAACTGGCAAAGTATTCTTGATGCACTTTTAGGTAGAATTAGTACAGTGTTGCGTGTTCATTCTGACATGATGTGAGGAGCATAGATAATGTGGGTGGCTATGTTTTGGTTTGTTTCTTTATTTTAAACAACACACAACAACTTAAGAATCTTGGGAGAATGTACATGCTTTTTATGTTTATGTTTAGTTTTGTTTTTAAGCTAAGCATGTGTTCTTGTGCAGGGAAATGATCAACTCTGAAACCTGATCTGACAGAGGCCCTAAGGACAATTTACTTCTTTGATTACCTTAGCAAGGGTAGGGACAGGGGGTACACACATAAATCTTTGATTGTGCAGTGTTTGAGTGCATGCTGAGGCTGTATTAAATTCAGGTGATTTATTTCCTGCTAGTATGAATGAAGAGTGTGTGCAACAGGTCAAATATATGTGGCGCTCTCTAGCCTGAGAAGTGTGAATGAACATAGTAGGAGAAAGTTAGTCCTCTTGTAGCCTGTGGTGCAGTTGTAGAAACTTAAAATCCATGTATTGAGGAAATGCCTGCTTGTCACTTAACTTGGGGCAGAGGACTAAAGAAACTCTTCCCTGTTCTAGAATCCTTTTAAACAGGGAAAAAGCTCTACCACTTGGCCAGAGAATTTTGTATGAGGCACTATTGGTTACAGATCCTCCGTGGCTCTGTATTTGCTCCTTCTCTCCAAACTGGTGTGCAAATATTAAAGGTTCTGAGTTGTGCTAACCCTGTAAAGGCTCCTGTGGTTATGATTTTTCAAAGGCTTCTTTAACTAATAGGATCAAATGAGGATAGGGACAAAATATTGTAGCTGGCCTACTGAGCTAGCATGGAATGGCTATTGATATATGTGGGTCCAGTATTAGATTTCTGGCGACATGTGAAAGTGGAACAGGATTGATTGTGCCCCAGGGCCTGTTGTATTGCTTTTCTGAACTTTGAATTGTAAAATTTTGATCAATGCTTAACAGTGTTTAATTTCACACCCGTTCCCCCAATACCTGAAATCAAATTACTTACAAAAGCAAGTCAAGTGGTTTTATTCTTCTGAGCCACTTTTTGGCTCTTCTGTTAATTACATGTCCTATTGTTTTAATTTTTTTCTCTCTCTTGTGCAACAGCCTTATCAAGCAGAGGGTCATGACTGCAAATACTACTTAGGCAAAGTTGTGAGGCCAGCTGTGAACAGGTAACTGCCAAAATGTGCAAGAATTGCACATAAGTAGAGGCAAAAATTGTAAGTGCGCAAGTTTTCTGGACTCTTAGTTCCTGTTAGTTAAAATATGCCAACCAGAACTGCAGAGCTAAAGGTAAAAACAAGTGATTTTTCTCTAAAGGCACAAAGAGGACATGCCCAGCTGCACCATCACCTTGGGATTAAACAAACGAGATTGACTTGCTTCTTTGCAGAGGACGTGTTTTGCCAATCTAATGGTTTACTTTTTTGCTAGTTTGTGGCTTCACATGGCAAAAAGAATACCGGGAGGTGGTAAGAATAGAGATGGACAAACCCATCTGAAAACGCTTGACTGCTGGTTAGAGGCAGTATGCTAAAACAGGCGAGGCATCAGGCTTGTGCTCTGAGCAGTCAGATGTTATCTGCCAAATACCTTTCTGGAGCATTTAGCAAACAAGACTTGCTTTAGTCTTTCTTTAGTAATGAAACTCTTCCCTTGGGGTAGCTTTTGGCATGTTTCCATGCTCTGCCCTCCTGGGGAACTGAGATGCCCTTTGGAGCATTTCAGGACACAGAGCAGTGGGATCTCATTACTGCTCAGGTCTGAGCCAGTCTTCGTGAGGAATTGCTAAGCCAGCGACAGTTCCTTTCCTGCAGAAATTGAACTAATCTCATCAGAGATGTGGTCATGAAGGAGAGATGAGTTGTGGGACATCCCTTTGTTTTTCGGACAGATCTTTAAGGGCCTTCAGGAGTCCCTCCTGGATGTTCCCATCCTGAGAGATGCTGTAGCACCACAGCAGTGCCTTTGACTGGTAACTCTACTCACTATCTGCTCCCAATGTGAGCTGACCTTTCTCCACCAAGTACCACTGTAAAAGATCGCCTTGTCTATCCTGCTGCTTATCCACAAAGGGAAAAAAAAAAGACTTCTCCAAGCAGTCTTTCTGGATCTCAGCCTTTTCCTGGTTTAGAAATGAGGATCTCTGTTACCGGAATGCTCATCCTGCCATCAGCCCACCACAGGAATTGGCTAAGGGGATGTTGTGTGCTTGGTTGGTGCCACACTGCCCTCCCACCTCCAGGAAGACCAGGCTGGATTTGGCCTAGATTTGGCATGGGTGTGCTACTGACAAGCCAGTATCTTTGTGGCATCTTTAAGTGCTGTGGTGATATCTTCAGCACAAGCTGGCCACCTAAAGGTGCAGGTAGACTGCTGAAGGTGGCATTGCCACTTATTCATTGGTGGTGGAGCTGGCTGGCTCTAAAACCAGCACGTTTGCCGTCACACCGTCTGCTGTGCTGAAAACTCAGTGCTGCTCCAGATCTGTTAGCTGAAAACTTCCAGGTTTTGCTGTCCCAGCCTTTCTGGGGATTGAAATGCAGAGATATTAGCCAAGCTGAAGTTCCTATTGGGAAGTGTGGACAAATGCCATGGAGACATCCATTGCTGTGATGCTATTGATACTTATTTTTACATGTTTGGACAGGAAGTGTTTAATAAACACTATCTTTTTAATAAGTTACATAGAATTGGCTAGCAGGTGCATCTTTGGCTTCTGGATATCTAGTGTATTGATTAACCAACCTGTGGCTTGCAGGCAACTCAGCCAGTTCTGGGATGTGGACTAATGCATTGCTTATTTTGTGGTGGATTTCAAAGACTTCTCCAGGCTTATGATGGCAGTGGCAGAGAAGCTGCCAGAAGCCAGGTAGCAGCAGTGGGAGCTCTTAGTAAAGTGAGGCAGTTGCGTGGGGCTGGGCAGCAAGGCAGGGAGACTTAACCTGGTCGTTAGCCAGACATTTTCCAGTGTTGCTCTCATTATTGCTGCTCTTCTAGCATAGCCAAGAACTGGGAACGCTTGCCTAGACAAAGTGTCCAGTGATGCCTTTTGTCCTGTAGATACGCTATGAGTCAGAGGTGGAATAAAGAAGGTATAAACATATTAATATAATGATGCTTTATGCTAGTTTAACCAGAATACACCCAGTGCATGCTCTACCAGTGAACGTGCGTTCTCAGTGTGGCACGGGAGTGAGATTGCATCATGCTCTGCATGTTGGTGGGCAGGATAGCCACAAAGCTAGATGTGAGAGCTGAAAGAAAGAGAAGAACCTCAGGTGGTGAAGGAATGACCAGGTTGGGTGCTGGGCTCTGGGCAACATGGAGCCACAAAAAGCATCATCTCTCCCTCCTCAGCTCCTCATCTGAAAAGAATTTGTGCTTGCAAGCTGTGAAAAAGCAGCTTATAAATAGATGGAGGAGTGAATTCTCCTTTTGTTTGCAGAAGGCAGTATAGTTAGTCTCTGCACTTTGAGGGTGGAGTGGCTGCAGCCAAGAGCCGGTTTTGTGAGCTGGCTATTTTTAGTGTGACTTGGTGATCTGTTTGGAAGCCCTGGGTGGGGACTGAGCTGAGCAGGGGTAATGGGCAGTGTGGAGCAGACTTCCTGAGCAGCAGCTGCCAGGTTCCTGATGCTGGACCTGACTCAGTTACAGCAACAAAGAGGATGATCTCAAAGCCAACAGCCCCTGCAGCTCTTGAGTCTGGCTTCTACATGCACTATTGAGGCACTAGACCTGCTTGAAGCTGTGGCAGCTAACGTAGAGATCTCTGCTGTTGATGAAGCACTAGGTTATAGCTGTAGGAGCTCATATTTGTGGATCTTTAGCAAGACTCCTGTTACTAACAACTCCTGGGATGCTCCAAGGCAGGCACATGCCGCTCTGCAAAGTGTTGTGCGAGTTCCTTTTGACAGAACTAAACTTGGATAATGTACAAGCTCTCGGGCTCCATGAGGGCCTGCTGAGGGACTGCACAAGCCTCCTCTGAAGCTCTGTCTGTCTGGGGTCTAGGCAGAGACACTAAGCTGGTCTTCCAAAACATGGGACAAGGGTAGAGGGGATACAGGTGTCTGGTGTGTAAGTCTCAGTCTGGGGAGATTGGGATGGCTGGCCTTCTTGATTTCGAAGACAAAAGGTGTGTGCCTGCAAGCCGACAGCTGCTGTCATATGCTGGTGGTCATGGCCAGGCAATCTACATCGGGAAACAGCTCCTGGAGGTATTATTGCCTTCTGCCACCCCTTACTGCTTTAGAGACGTTTGTTTCTGTCTGTGCTGTGGCAAGTTTGATAGTCACTACTCTGTGCATTGTATGTGCTTCAAAACATGGCAGTGCTTGTGTCCCTTTCATTGATGTAATTTTCCTGGTTTGCTTAACTAGTGCTTGCTCATCTTCTTGCCTCTCTAGGAGCTTTGGGAACCTCTCATACTATGAAACGTGGTCTGCGAGATGCATCTGCCATTGATAGGTGTCCTTTGCTTGTTTCTTCTGTGGACCTAATCCTAAAACCTTCATATCTTTCTTAGGACAAGATCCTAATATACTTTGAAATGAATGAAAAACTGTGCTTAAATCCTGGCCTCAAAGATTTGCAGCTTTCTACTGCGAGATGTCTCTGTGCTGTTGCTGGTGACACAGAAGATGCTGACGAGCACTAAACCTTTGGCCTTCAGCAGTCGCAGTGTTCTTCCATGGTCTTATTTGTTTGTCAGGTGGAGGGAGGAGCACACGGCGACATTTCTATCCAAACACATACCGTGCTGCTTGGTATGCATTGTCGTTACAGTCTAACCTGTTCCCTCTGTTTGCGTGGTGGTTTTAGCCCGGTGAAAAGCACTTATGCTCACATTAAACAAACGTTGTTGCTCTGCACATAAAGGACCGTGGAGCTGTTGTCATTATGAGTGTATGAAGTGCTGTGTGGAACCAGTTGTGGCATTTGCAGAGAGGTAAAAGATTGAAGAGCTCTGTCTAGGTAAGTTTTCATTGTTCTTTTAGGCTTTTAATGAGATGATCCCCCTTAGATCCCCTTTTGCTGTTTATTTTCTACTGTCTTATATCCTAAATCTTCCTGGAATCAGTGGGAATTTACCCAGAAGACTCCAGTTTTGCTTGTTCTTGTTTGCAATGTTTGGCATGCCAACAGGGCATTAGGTAATTAGTGACATGCTGTGTTTTTATCTGTTTAAAAATATTATGGAAAAAATTTCAACAAGTTTCCAGTATAGGATGTTAGCTGAACCGCGTGAAGTTCCTGGCTCAGCCCAGACCATCCCACAAGCACCGTGTTTTATATGCCTGAGTAGGGCTACATGTTTCTGTTCCTGGGGTAGTTAACAGCATAGTCCCTGCTATTATATGTATCATAAACATTGGGAGTGTGCAAAAGGAGGATGTATCACGGAAATAGGTATGTGGCTTTAAATGGCAATGGGTATATATTTGAGCAGGGCATCTTGAAACCCCGGTGGTGCTAACTCCAGCACTAGTGCAGTCGACCTAGATAACAAGTATAAATATAAATAGGTTAATGTGTATGGGAAAAGGTTGGGAGGTAGGAGCTTTTTATGACTGGTAGAAAACCACAGCTTGATGCTTGGTGTTTCCACATCCTCAGGCTCCTCTGCGGCATGAGCTTTCCCCACAAGTAGGCTACTTCTTGGTTTGGGATTTCTTATAGTGTTTTTTCCAGTCAGTTTTCTGGATCTTACCAGGATTTAAAGTCAACCAGAGTCTGAACACAGTTTTATTGTAACTGAATGCAAGCCAGGCTGGTGAAAGAATTAAAGGTCGCAGCTTGGGGACCACACTTGGACACTTGTTTAACTGTATGCATCAATTCCTTTGCTTTTAAAAGGGAATCCAGGCTATTTTTCTGCTAAAAAACATGTTTAAATTAACTGTGCTCCAGAGAAAGTTCTCTTAGCAATTATGGTCTGTGATGTGTTGTATTAATTGGATGGGTTGCTCCCAGTGTGTGTGCTTGTCAGGTAATGCGGGGAGAAGGGATTCAGTCAGGTCTGTGATCTCGGCCAGATCCACTGTTCCCATCATGAATGGCAGGAATCCCACAGCCAACCCCAAACTTGGTATTTGACCTCTGTGCTTTTCTAAGGACACTTTGAGGTTCTAAAAACTGTACACAGTTTCTCAAATACTTCTATTAGATAATTAAAAGTACTGTGGCTATTTTTGTGCTGCGGAGAATAATTACAGTTTATTTAGCAATGTCTGCATTAGCTTTGCCATGGCCAGTTTGAATTTAAGCTCAGCTTCATGTGAAGTTCTCAGCTTGACGAACAGGTGCTTGCATTTGAGGTCGACCTTCTTTATGGGATTATTACACATACAGCAGTTGGGCAGGTTACTACCAAAATGCATTCATGGCCAAGAAAGTCTGTAATGCGTTTCTCTTCCAGTGAAACAGCCCTCAGGCACACAGGACTCTCCCTGCAAAGCTGGACAGATTTCTTTCTGAAGCATTGCTTAGGATGTGTAAATGATTTGTAGCCAAGGCATCAGCAGAAATGATCTGGGTGATGTCCTTGGATCAAGCCAGCCTGTAAATCTCTTAGTTGCCAGATCTTATTCCTTTTCTGCCAAAACCTGTGGAGACATCCACAAGTGAAGTTCAGCACCAGGGGTGGAAGACTAGGTGAGGCTAATGTTGTAACATCTGACTTTGTTTCTCCTAAATCATAGAATGATCAGGGATAGCTGGTTTTCCAAGGCAAATTATCTGGAATATATTTGCCTAAACCCCATTGAATATGTTAGCAAAAGGCTGTGTGTCTAGTGTTCCTTCGACCTGCAGGTTTTTGCTTTTTTACAATGGACCCAGGTTAGTCAGAGGATGAGCTCTGGTTTTAATCTTCACTTTAGCTGTTCCTCCTGCTGTTGGCTAGCGCAGTTTTTCAAAGGGCAGACAGTAAGTTGCAAAATAGTAATGGTTCTGCTGCTTCCCTCCCTGTGTTCTTCTGTCTATGTCTTGCCAGCATGGGCAGACAGGGCTCCTGCAGCACCTGCTTTTGCAGGCCTGCTGGGTACCTCTTCTGTGGTTGTTTATTTTTGAAAACAAATGAGGGATTTTGCTTTGGAAACTAAAGTGTAACTCTCCAAAGCTAGCTTTTTTTTTTGAAAGATGGATTCAGACAGAAATGGTCTTTCTAAATTATAGGTTTAAAATTACCCTACCATTATGCAACTGCTTGGCACTGCTCCAGAAAACTGAAGATGTTTGGAACCTTTTCCACTGAAACGATAATTGCCCAATGAAAACAGGATTTGAGGAAACATAAACTGACATCAAGCTACTCCTTTTTGCTATAAATTATATTGACTCTGCACTATTGCAAAATTACTTTGGATGATTTGACCATGGAAGAATGTAGTGAAAGACGCTTATTACCCCACTCACATGTGCAGGGAAACTGCAATGCATCCGAACAAATCTAAACTTAGATGAGAGTTTCCACTGACTTCAAACAACTCTCTGCTTTTCTTCCTCAGAGTTGCACAGGCCTCTATTAAAATATCTTTAAAGTGCTTAACAACCAGGTGTTTTCCTTTCGTGTGGCAAGATGGAAGTCACCTTTTCTACAACCAAATTTTCAATATTTGGTTTGTTTACTTTAAGCTGCTTTGAAAGCAATGAAGAACAGGAATGAAAAACTCCCAAGGCTGACTCAAAAGAGAGTTGTTTATGCAAAGTATCATTTTCCCATGAAACTCCCTCTTGCAGGATATCGTTGAGTTTACTAGTGTACTACAAATGCTTTAGGAAGAAATTTTAAAGATGAGTATCAACAAATGGATGGGAGTGCATGGGTAGGTAAACAGATGTCCAGAGACTTGGAAAAAATGCTCTTAATTACCCAATGGATACTTTTTGTGACCCTTGGAAGTGCCAAAGTGAATTGGAAAAACAAACTTTCCCATGGACTGTGAGTGGTTTCTTTGTTTGACTTGGTTTGCCCACCTACTTTATACTACGGGGTGGAAAGGGTTATATTTTCCTCTGTGTAAGAGAGAAAAAGATGAATGTTAGTCAGGGAGCCTGTCGGGCTGGTAAAAGTGACCTGTCAGGAGCTGACAATATATGAATGGAGTTACCTTGGAGATGCAACACAAGACCAACAACTAGACATTGGGGCTTTAATGAATGCCTGCCAAGTGAGGCAGAATGTGTGAAAACAGCATGGCTGGACCTTGAACCAAAGGGCTGAGGTGCTGGGATGCTGGAGGGACTTGGCAGAGCAGGAGGGATGGTATAAGGCCACACCTGGAATCTCTCTGGGGCTCTGAGCCTGGAGGGGCTGTTTGGAAGCTTATTTTTTCCTGGGCAGCTTGTGTGCAAACCACTGGCAGGACCAAGAGAAGGGGCAGCCTTAGGGCATAGAGCTGTGCCCTGATAAGTGCATTAATACCCTGCTGCAAGCATTCACAGAAAACAAGATTACTTAAACCACAAGAGTAAGGGTTTTTATGATATATGCCATAAACAGCCCAACATTAAATGAAAACACAAACTAATTTCCAGCCCTCTTACCTGAAATACATTCTCTGTCCAGTCCCTGATTACAGTATAAGCTCCCAAATGCATCCTAGACTCACTCTAGGTAAGTCTGAGGTGCCTGAGGGAAGGTTTTCCATGTGTGCATTCAGTACCAAGATGCCATTTTTAGAGCCATTGAATCAGCTGAGATAGAGGGAAGGTGACTGGGCATCTGTAGGCGTGTATAGCTGCTGCATTATTTGCTGGGACACGGATCACATCTGATGGTGCAGAGGGCTGAATGCTCACTGCTAAACTGGGGACTCTAGCTTGGTTCTTCCCTACCGCTTTCTGCAAATGCAATGAAGGCTTGGTCTAATTGGCATCTTCAGAGTCTAGCTCTTTATTTTCTAGTAGTACCAATAATCTGGGATAGTTCCTTTTGTGGAGGGAACATGAGTGGGGCCAGAAGAGCACTGTTGTTTGGGGTGGATTATTTTCAGTCCTTGAACTCAGCAGCAAGCTGTTCACCTGAGCCCCTGTTCTCTTCCTGAAGTGGGCTCCTCTGGGCTCAGTGGGTGGGCCAGCAGGAGTATTTTATTGCTGTGGTTTTGAACCTTACTTTTCCTGGAGTGCTTTGCTGGTTATGAGGAAAATACTGATCTCGTGTGTGTTCCAAGAGACTGGTCTTGTCCATGATGGCACAGTGAATTTACCTCTTTACACAATGAGCTTGTAAATTCTGTTTATTAAAAAAAAATACTTAAAACGTGTTTGTTTTGTAATTGCTTCCTATCTGTCTACCTTGAGGGTAATTTTCTTTTTTCTTCCCCTAAGTTGCAGTGTTGTGTTCGAGGAGAGCCTGTGTTTTGTGACTTCGAGAAATGTGCTGTCTGCTATGTGGGAGTGTGTAATATTTAGAGCTTTTCAGCCCACATTGTGGCTGACTCCTGTCAAGGAGAAATACTCAGATTTGAGGCAACTAGAGTTTCTTCTATCAGATGTGAAAAGGAGTGGAGTAGGATTCTGTGGTTTCCTTACAGAATCATAGAATGGTTTGGGTTGGGAGGGACCTTTAAACATAGTCTAGTTCCAAACCCCCTGCCCTGGGCAGGGACATCTTCCACTGGACCAGGTTGCTCAGAGCCCCATCCAGCCTGACCTTGGACATTCCAAGGGATGGGGCATCCACAGCTTCTCTGGGCAGCCTGTGCCAGGGCCTCACCACCCTCATGGGGAAGAATTTCTTCCTTGTATCTAATCCAAATCTCCCATCTTTCAGTTTAAAGCCATTACCCCTTGTTCTATTGCTACATGCCCTGGTAAAAAGTCCCTCTCCAGCTTTCTTGTAGGTCCCCTTTAGGTTAAAAGATCTCCCCAGAGCCTCTTCCAGGCTGAACAACACCAAGTCTCTCAGCCTGTCTTCATAGCAGAGGTGCTCCTGCCCTCTGATCACCTTCTTGCCCCTTCTCTGGACTCGTTCCAACAGATCCATGTCCTTGTGCTGGGGGCCTCAGGGCTGAATGCAGCACTCCCAAGTGGGTTCTCATGAGAGCAGAGAACCAGATCACACTCTATACTAGGTAAGCCAACGCAAGAGCTGGAAATCTTCTTTCCAGTTGCTATGCCATGGTGTTACCATCTTGTGATATCTTGCTAAGCATTGAAAGCTTGTATGCTTTCTTTATCATGGGTTTGGGTGGACATAAGGACTTCCACTGCAGAAAGGTCTAGCAGATCAGTCTAGCTTGTTGATGGGTGCCGTCAAAAAATAGCATCAACACCAAAGTGATTTTCATGGAAGCTGAGAAATAGGTTGGAAAAATATTTTGCCTTGTGAGAGAATAATTGCAAAGGTTTTCATATAAGAGCCAGTAATGGCTTAAGTTCTAGGAGCTTGTTTGTCTGTGCTGGTGGGAGGAAGAGCACTTGCTGTGTCGGTGTGCTTTCCTGGGTGGATGAGAGCGTTCATGCCAGCAGGGACTTCAGACCCGTGGGAGTAAGACCAAGGGGTGTATCCCTGTCTGGGCATCAGTATTTGCTGGAGCCTTATTCAGAAGCTTGGACCTGACAGATAATGCTCAGCTACACAAAACCCAACAGCGTTAATGTTCTTGCCAAATATAACTTCCAGCAATCTTCCGAACTGTTTCTCATTAGCTGTCCTAGCTGTGTCACCACTGCTGACGGGAACTGGCCTTCTCAACCTGCTCTGTAAACACATTTTCCAGAGCTCAGCTTGGACAGTGGTTGTGGCTCTGCTGCTGCAAGTCTTCTGGGTTGGATCTGGGTCCATCTCTAGGAAAGGATTACAAAACAGAAGGCTCATATCATCGCTTTTTGTTTATGATGGTTTTGGGAAATGCGGGAGCAGTGTTACAGCTCAGATCTTTCCATTGAAGCTTACAGATTCTGTAGAGAACCTGTCCCCTCTGCACTGCAGTAGCACTGATCTTAGTCCAGAAACAATTCAGGGGCTTTTTTGGCTGCACTTTGGAGAAATTCATTCAGTCTAATGGCATTTTCAAGAGGAAAAACAAAAGTATCTGAGCGCCTGAGGTTTGAGCAGTTGGCTGTTGTCCACTGGGCGGAATTTTGAATGGAAAAATCCTGTGGATTTTTGCTATGCAGAGCTACTTGTCCAGACCTATTGGACTACCTCATGTCAATTAAGTACTATCTAAAAAAACTGCAGGATGCATGCCACTAAATGCTTGTATTCCATTACATTTCATAGGTTCAAGATTGCCTGTAACCCAAGAAAGAAATAAATGTGAATGCTGAATTGCTTGTTATAATTTCCATGAGCAAAGCTTTCAGAGTTTTATTAGCTACCTATTTCACAAGTGCTTTGGATAATTTTAATAATATGATAAAAAAGCCATGCTCTCGTAAGCCAGCGGGTTGTAAGACAACTGCAGAATGAAAGCTGGTGTAGAATGAGTACAGGAGGAGATGCCTGGGCAGCTGGACATGCTGTTGTAGAGCACAGCTGAAGGAAGCTGTAGTTTTTGCTATAGGCATCTGTTGAATCCATACTTGTAAAAGCCAAAGATATCTAGAAGCAGAATAAATATGGGAAAGAAAGAATAAGCTTCAGTGCTATTCTGTTTTGTGGGTCCTGTCTATAATTCACCCAAACCTGTGTTGGGGAGGCGTTGTGATGTGTGAAAGGAACTCATCAACCTTCATCATCTTGCTAGGATGTGCTGAGGCCTTGGCTCCAGCATCAAAGGGCACTGGGCTCCAGCCTGATCCCTCCTCTGGGAGCTCTGTCTTTGCATCTTTGCAGCACAACACTAAAATTCGATTTCTCTTGGTGTTCGGGTTCTTTATACTTTGCATTTTTGTTTGGCTGGTGGCAACTCTTGAGAGTGAGTGGGGCGTCAGGTGCTTTATGTTGTCATTTAGGAGAGGTTTGCTTTCCAGTGATTGCTTCTTATTTCAATTCAATTGCAATGGTGGTTTTAGACACTGAGTCTGCCTGAACCTGTGCTTTGTGAAAGCACATTGATGCAATAATCTGCATTTACGAAAAGCTGAGTATGCTATCTGAAAATGTGACAAGTACACGAGGTTTTGCAAGCAGCCTGGCTGGGAAGAGATGCTCTTGTCCTTCCTGCCAGGTTGATCTGCACTGTGATCAGAGAGTGGTGAATCACAGGAAGGTGCAGGGAGCAGTGTTATTCTCCTGTTCTCCCTATGGAGATGGCCATTATGGGTCCCACAGGGAGGATGACTGAAGTGTCGCCGTTAGCCAGGTCATATTTACGTGAAGTGCTGGGATAAGGACCTAACACAGAACCCCTGACCAGACTTGTGTCCCTTTCCAGAGACGCGCTTGATGCTGCCAGTGTCCTTTATAATCGAGTTGATGAGGGCGTTCACCGACTGGTGATGCTGTCGAACAAACGCATCCAGGAACTGGAGCTGGTGATGGATTTCGATAAAGTGGAAGAATGTTTTAAGGAGGTAAGGCCTGTTTGTCAGTCCCAGTGACTTCCTGCTGCTGCCCTCAGACTGTATATCCTACGTCAGGTACTGGGCCTGTTGATCTATAGAATGATGCCTGTAGACCCTTAAAAAGAACAACTGAACATAAGGATTTAAGGCAGATTTTTCAGATGTGCTAAGAACAAAGCCACTATTTTGCCTGGTATCTTTTGATGCCAAGTAAAAGTCTCCTGGCTGTTCTCTAGGTGTGGATCAGTCCAACCCCATAAAGGTCTGTGACATATTTCCAGACTTAAAGACCACAATGTGGTGTCTCGTTGGTTGGCAGTACACTTGGAAATGGGGTGTCTTTTCTCATTGGTCGGCAAAAGTACCCTCCTAGCAAGACTGTTGAGGAACTGTTCTTCATGCTCTGCCTTGAGAAGCAGCAGAGTGATAGCAACAAGCTGGCAATGAATCTGTGTCCCCTCTGGGCTGTAGATCCTCCAGGATTTGTTTATATCCTGCTGCTGAATGAGCCACACATCATGTACCCCACGCTAGCTGCCTATGTGTGCTATGCACTCTGATCAGATTCCCTAGGTTTAGATTGCTCAGGTCCCTGCTGTCTGATAAGCCCCAGCACACTCCTTCCCCTCTGGCTGCAGCCCCAGGTGAGCTGCTGCCTCTGGGTGCAGCCCTATATTCAGTGTCCAGGCAGGGGAACAGCTTCTTGTCCTTAGTCCAGGAGCTGTGCTTAATGGCCCCACCTCCATGCACTTCTGTTGGAGCCTAAAATGCCTTTCATGTGGTGCTCATCAAGATATTTTACAGCTGTGGGATAACTGAAGCAAACAGGCACTGTTTTTCAGAAAGACCTTTGAAACCTGTAGCTGTGTAGATAGAGGTCTTTAAAAAGTCATAACGTAGCCCAGGCTGTCATAGCCTTCTGCAAGATCTGATTGGTTCTTTCAATTTTGTAGATCGCAGATGTGCTCTTTAAGCCTGAACTCAACCTCGAGATTAGGGAGTTGCATAGTTTCCTTTGCTGTAGCTTGTAAACAGTGAGAAGTTTCATATGTCACTTATTACCTGATGTGTGTGAAGGGCTGTGTGCTGCTTGGAGCTCACCTTAGGAACCTGCATCCTTAAAGACCAGTACTGTGACCAGTTCTACCACTGCTCTTCTAGGATTCTGGGCTCTCCTGGAGAGAACTGGATTTGCAGATGAGGCTGTAGCCTACCTGTTGTTTTCACAGGCCAAGGTGGATCTGAGAGTTGTAATGACTTCCCATTTAGAGGTAGACATTTGGGCGCCATGCAATATGTGTTCAGGACAAGAAGTGTGATGCAAGAACCTAGTAAAGACTCCTTTAAACACACAGGTTCCCAATACCAAAAAGAAATCAAAAAAGGCACAAAGGCAGGGTCTGTAACTTGCCCCTGCTTTAAGCGGAACTTTTTTTTTTTTAATCAAATTGAGCAAAACTAATTGCTCCCTGCTAACTTTGCAGATCACCAATGATGGCAACATTGCTGGCAGCAGCTACTCTTGCTTTTAAGCCTGCCTAGGAGCTCCTGGGAACCCACCTCAATCCCGTCTCTTGCTGGTGGGCTTGTTCTATGGGCACTGACCCTCTTTCAGTCCACAAGACTGGGGGTTTTGTCATCGACTGTGGGGCTGAGTTGGGATATGGATTTAGATGATCCAGGGAAACAGGATGCGTGGGTCTTAAGAAACTTTTAGTCTGTCCCTTCCCCCAGGTGCAGCTATGCCTGAAGCATTGCAGGCAGGTTTACTAGCCTGTTTTTAAAACCTACTGTTGATGAAGATGCTGTATTTTCCTGCCTGACCTTCTGTGTCTGCTTCGCTTTCAGGAAACTCTAGATACAAGTCAGTTGTCTACCCATGTTTGAGGATATAGGCTTGTAACTACAGCAGCATCTGGGTTCTGTCGAAGAACCTGCAGTTGCTGCACAGCTCTGTGGTGATCTGCCTTCAGAAAACCAGAAGCCGAGAGTCCCAGAGAACCATGAAACATTGTAGATGAAGGGAATCCATCAGTATGTTCACACTGACGTAGTTTGTGTCCTGCCAGTCAGAAAAGGGAAGTGGTACAGGAAATCTGGCAGCAGGGAGATTTTATTTCACTTGGGGGTAACAATAATAGGAATATCAGGCCAACCTACAAGTTGCAGGGCTTGCATTAGATCATTGCTCACACGAAACAGAGCCCAAGCAGCTACTTGCCCTGTTTGTGCCTAAGGCTAGTGAGCAATAGCAGAGCTCTGCAATTACTCAGCTACCTGCAGTGGAAAAACTCCTAGCAGGAGGCTCAGGCTGAAATACCAGGGTAGGAGGAGAAGTGTACATGCACGTTCTTTTCAGTAATGAAATGACCAGCATAATGAGAGCAATTACTTGCTCTTTCCACATAAAGGCCTACCTTGGTGAGTAGCACAGGGTGACTAATAATGGAGCTTTTCCTTTTTCTCCTAGGTCAGCAGTTGGATTGAGAATGTTGGCAGAAAACGGCTAAAGGAAACAATCAACCTGGACGATTCTTTGGAGATGCTGCTTCAAGCACAAAAGCAGTTCAGGGAGTTTGATCTTGTTGCCAGTGTAAGTATTATCTGGTTGGAAAAACATATACTCCAGAGTCTGAGCTGACAGCATATGTGCCTTGCATGTGCTCAGCCAAACCTGTGATGCTAAGATGGCATCAGTAGAGGGTTCATCACTAAGGTGTGTGCCATCCTTTACGCTATTTGGCTTCTCTGCTATGTTCTTGTAGACAAAGCTACCAGCTCAGCCCCTCAGGATCTGCCAGTCCTGAGGAAAATTACTACCGTAATGCAAAATGGCTTTTTTTGTTAATCCCTAGATGTGCTTGTAACACTGTCTTTTTTTGGATCGTAACTGTCCTGTGGCCTTACTGTTCAGGCCTTTACAAGCTGCTGTGTGGCTCATGTAAATCATAGCAGAGGTCAGGACTCTCCAGAATTCTGCTGTAAACAAATACATACCTGCTCATGTGATTTGAACCTTAAAAACCAGTCTAATTAGCCCTACCTGTTGATGACCTTGAAGACTATTTACTATCCACATCTATGTCAGGTCTCTGTTCTCATACACAATCCCATTTTGCTTTCAGGAATATTGCAGAAGGGGGCAGGAAGCACTAAAGAAGATGGATCGATGGGAAGACTTTTCCTCTGTGGATGTACATTCTTACAGGGTGAAGCTGCAGACCTACAAAGATCAACTGGAAGAGTTCTGCACTCAGCTGGATGAAAACAGGCATCGAATCTGTGAGACAGTCAGGCTGTATGAATTCTTTGACAAGGTAAGACAAGGCGTCTGCAAAAGCATCTGTAAAAAGCTTGCTCGGACTCAGTCCAGAGCTTGGGTGTTTGTGAAAGATGTGAAATGTAGTGTATGCACTAACAGGGAATTGGATTTGTAACCTGCAAAAGCCCTTTCATGCTCATCTGTCTGGAGTGATTTTTCAAGTCAATATATGGAAAATGGGGTGGGCATGTATTGACAGACGTGGACATTTTCTTCAAGAGTAGAGGTCTTCTGCTGTCTGAGCTTGTAGGCCCCTCTCGTGGTAGCAGTGGACAGGAGAATCATCGCAGTGCTGGCACCAAGGGCCAAGAGATTGGCTACTTGTGCCCAGTCTTTGCCACCAGGCCAGGGTAGGTTGCCTGCATTTTTCTTCATACTGTATCCTTACATGCTGGTAAATTCAGCATGTTGACACATCAGGAATAGCTCTCTGCTATTCAGCCCTAAATATAGCCCAGCTCTTTCTTGTGGAGGCCTGCGTGAGGAAATAGAGCACCAGAACGGAGTGCTGGGAAGTGTGACTGAGGGAACAAGGGGACTGGGTTGGCCCAAGCATCTGGGGAGCAGGAGGAGAGGATGCGTGTGGTGACTTTGACTGCCCGGCCTTCTCGCCTGTTTAGTTTATTGCATATGCACCCATTCAGCAGACCTGCAGTTGGATTTGGTGTAATTTAATTTCTAAAGTTGCAGATGAATAAACAGTAGGATTTTCTAAGTGCAGTTTAAAATACAGCTTTGGCAATCACAGAAGGCCAGGGCGCCTCTGCTCCATTTATTCCACTCTTGTACAAACATTGGATATTGAAGTTCTCAAATTCCAGAAGGAATAGACATGAAATGTTAAGCTGTACCAGATGTAGGTGCCACTTAGTTGCTGTCTTTTGAGCTGCCTTGGCAGCCAGAAGTGCTCAGAGGAGGGCGGAGGAAATTCAGTTAAACATGAAAACATGGAGAAGCATCCTGTGCGAGGGAGGAGAGTGGAGAAGGCAGTCGTGAACATTGCTGTCAGGACATGTGAGGATTGAGTTTGTTTGGTGTTGCTTGGCAGGTCTGCTCTAGCTCATCTGTGCAGTTTGCTGTGCGGGTGGGGACCTTCTTGCTGTAGAAATGTGTCATTTATTTTTTTTTCCCCAGTGGAGAGAAGAAGAGTGTTGTCTGTGCTGTAGGAGAATGGCAAGAACTTGCGCTCTGCTCACTTACGGAGCACAGATGTTCAGGGGCTGCTCTGATCCCTGAACACCTGTTCCATTCACGGGGGATCCTGGGAAGAATGAGTTTTGTCATATTTTTTTCAGATAAGCTGAGGCACACAAAGACTTGCTCAGCATCTTGATGAGTCTGTGGCCAAGCCAGACATCAGTCCCATACGAATTCACCCAGCCAAAGCTGGAGATCTCTGGAGCACAGATGTGGACTGTGGCATCTAATGGCTGCTCTGTCCTCTGTTCAGGCATGGAAACTACATCTTGGTAGTAGCTCTTGGGCTGCTGGGTAGTCAGACATGACTCAACAGCAGTGGGTGTTCTTCCACAGCTTCAAAGCCATTCAAAGCCTGGGCCATTCCCAGGGGCACAAATGTTACACAGACCCCAAAGATGGCTCATTGATTTTTCTTAGGGCGTCATAGCACCACACATACAACTTCGTTGTGGTGGATGACAATTGGTTGATGTAGTCCCTGGCAGCGGCAGCAGCATCATCCCTCTTGGTTGTACCTTTCATGCCGCACAGCCCCCGTGAAAGCTGAGTGAGCACGGGGTGTTTGCATGCTGCTTTGGTGTGGAGAAGAGGCATCTCGTGTAGTGAGGGAGGAGGATTTTGATCTCCCTGGTTTCAGTAGAACTATAAACAGCACTGGTGTTGTAAATACAACATGTGTGTATTATGAACTGGTGGCAAACTGAAACCAGGGGTGTGGAGGGGATTGAGTAGGTTGAGTGCAGAAATCACTGTGCAGCATGAAAGTTCTTTCAATGCTGATTATTTTGATCTTGATCTCCAGAACGCTTTCTGCCTTCCCAAAGCAAAGTCAGTGGTGTGGTCTGGGAGATGGGAGAAAGCAGATTTTATCTAAACTGATTTCACTCTCTTCTGATGCTGAACTGCTTTGACCTTCCTGCAGTGATCTTGTTAGTGCCTGCCTAACCCCCTTCTCTCTTGCCTAATATCTGAGGAGATCAACAGCAGGAATATAAACTAAGAAATGTCCTTGATTTTCTTCTTGTAAAGAGTGTGCCAGACCCCAGGATTTGGGGAAGAAGCCTGAGGATGCGTAAGCGATGTACACTGTGGTAATGAGCTGGCAAGCTCAGTTCTCTCCAAACATCTCAGCATGTGTCAAGGGAGCTGAGCACTCGCTACAGGGATCATGGTATTCATCTGTCATGTACCTTGCTGTCTGCTAGGAATGGCCCTTCTTCTGCTTGTGTTGGACAAGGGTTTTGTGGGGTGCTGCCTGTGGCTGCTAGACAGGCCATGGGGCAGGACAGCACAACCCCATATGGTCCTTCAAGATGCTTTACTGTGTTTTTAAGTGCTTGGCAGCTCCCGAGGGCCTGTCAGATCTCTCCATGATGAGACAGGCTGAGCTGGGCCAGACCACATGGGCTGGCAGGGTTCCTTCTCCAAAGCCATGACCAGTGCCAAGCTGGATGTTTCCATTTGTCCCCGCTTCCTTTGCGGCTGGAGCTCTTGGTGCCTGACATGGCACCAGGGCTGGATGATGGTTGGGCTGAGGCAGAAGCAGTGGTGATAGAAGCTGCCTTCACCATCTCTGACTGCTGGTGGAGGATTGTTTGTCAGTACCACAGACCCATTGTGGGCATACTGGGGGACCTGCCATCTTCCTGTGGCTCCACAAGCCTGTTCTGGCTGCTGTCCCTTGTTTACTTGCTTCCAAGGCTGTGGTGGGATCTGGCACCACACAGTGCTTTGGAGGAGGACTGGGAAGCTGAGCAAGCAGGGGTGTATGATGCACCAAAAGTACTGACATCTGCTTTGTCCTGGGGTGCCTGCTAGGGCGGTCACCAGTACCTTTCTTTGTCACTGCCTGTCCTGGCTTCACACTAACACTGCCGTAGGCACACCATCATTACCGGGAGGAGCTAGAGCAAGTATCCCTCTCCTTCCTTATCTTAGCCTTCACATTTCTTGCTCTCTTGAGCTCTCTTTGGATGAAATATATTCCGAGGTCACTCACATCTCAGGTCTCTGCATGCTCTTGACTTTACCATAAGCGCGCAAAGTGCCCAGCTGCCTGTGTCCACAGGTTCGAAATGGCCCACGTGAGAGCTGTGTGTTGTGTCACGACCACAGCGACCTAACTGGCAGTGGCATGTCTGATGAGGCAGAGCACACAGCACAGACTCTGCCAGCGCTGGCATGACAAGCAGGCCTGCAGAGGGTCAATACTGAAGGTGCACGATGCTTGCTGGCAAAAGTGTCTCTGTTGGAAGAAAGCACTGACACAGCTGGAAAGTACAGTGTCTTATCCCACCAGCTCAGCACCTGCATGCCCTGCAGCTGTATGGTGCCCTGAGCATCACAGCTAAATTGCTTGTGTCATTACAGGAGGGCCTGAGGCAGTCCCAGGGGCTTTTTCCTGCTGGTCAGGATGTTGTGCAAGATACTGCCTCTTTTGGTGCTCAGGGAAAGTGTGGGCATTGCCCTGCCGTGGCCTGGGAGCCCTTTGCAGCTTGGGCCCTTGCCCTGCATTTGCTTTCTGAGGGAAGCTGTTGAGAGGCTCTATGGTCAGGGTTGTTGGGGTGAGGAGGATCGAGAAATGGTAGCAGTTCCCTTGTTGGGATTTTTTTTGGCTCTGCTCTATGAGCCATTCCATCAGTAGCATTCTCTGGCTGCCACCCTTGGATCCTTTTCCTCAAAGGGGCCCTGGCCATCAGGCTGTGTTGATCCTGGTTCCTCAGCAGTGATCTTCAGGCATCCCTGGCTTCTTTCTGCTGCATGCAGTTGCTTCTGAGCTCTGCTTGGAGCAGGTGGAGTGTTGCCCAACCCCGCTCCGTCTGTGTTGACATCTCTTGTAGTGTGGGTTACCTGTGCTCACGTGTGGATCTGCCCCTCACAGCCAGTTCTCTCCTCCTTCTCTGGCTCTCCTCCTCAGCCACTTTGTTCTTTGTGGCTTAGAAAACAAAGCCTTTGGCAAGTGAAGGAGGTGCCTGCCCTTCCTGGGGGAGGGCCAGCTGGCCTGCATTTGATTATGGCAGCGCCTTCTCATCCCTCCCCATTGTCCTTGCTGCTGTAGGAATGCCAGCCTTTTTGCGCTCCATCCCCTGAACAAGTGTTGCTGCCTCTGGGGCCCAGAGCGGGGCTGGGGCCCTTCTTCCCATCCCTCCTCTCCACATCTCCATGCACCTTTCCTCTGAGGCAAATACACCCGGCCTGACTCCGGCAGCAGACAGACACAGCAAACCCTCTTGTAAGTACCAAGCGTCCGGCGCCCCGGCTGACGTGTGAGTTGTATTGAGATTGTTTGGAAACAGCGTAGAGAAGGCTTTTCACTTCGTTGCTTGTGCACGTCTGTACGCATCCAGCATGAATCAGAATGCTTTGTGTGTGCGTTTTGTGCACTCAGACAGATCCCTGTGGGTTGTGTGTGTCTTTGCATGGTCTCTCTGAATCTCAGGGTTGCGTTGTCTGTAACAGAGCAGTGCCTGTCCCTCTCTTTATTAGAGGTTATTGCATGATTATTTCAGTGGGCATAATTTAACTGCAGCTGCAAGTTTTTGCTGGGATTGCGTGCTCTCGGACTAGCTGGGTGCACAC
Organism: Columba livia; assembly: GCF_036013475.1. Taxonomy (NCBI): domain Eukaryota; kingdom Metazoa; phylum Chordata; class Aves; order Columbiformes; family Columbidae; genus Columba; species Columba livia. Next base: position 12,062,555 of record NC_088614.1, read on the forward strand.
AGAGGGCAGGTGGTACATTTCAGTCTGCTTGGGCTTCTGTTAAAGGTTGTGGGCAGCACAAGACGGGGGCTGCTCTCCTCCAAGGTTTGCTGTCACCCTGTGCAGTTCCTGTCTCAAGATCTGAGTGAAAAAAGCACCCAAACTCCAGGGTTTGCTGGGCTCCTGTCCTGTGAGTGACTGAGAACTGCTGGCACAGTGTTCGCAGCTTTGAAAGACAGATCTGATCTTAGATGTGACAGCAGAAATCCAGAGCATGATAAATTAGCAGAATTCTGCAGATGTCATTACCTCCCACGTCTCCCCAGAAGATTCAGAACAGTGACCTGCTGATATCTTGTTTTCTGCTGTGTTTGGTTTCTGATGATGTGCCAGATATAATGTAGCAGGTGATGGTTCTGAGGAAAAAAAAAATAATAAAAAAATCAAGTCCCCTTCAGGCAGGAAATTATTGATGTTTCTTTTTGCTCCACCTTTGATAAGGAAAGAAGAGTTGTGAGTGGTGGTCTGTGGAAACCTGGAAAGAATTCTGGTGGCTGTGACCTAAAAGTTTGAATTTTCTGTTGCAGGCTGTTTGACCCAAGTTGAGAGAGAATTTTACTGGAAGGGCATTATGATTCACTGCTCTGGTAATGTGGTTGGAGGAGAAGTGGAGAGTAGAACTTAGCACCAAACTGGCAAAAGAGGCATTTGATGTGTCATTACTGTAGTGTATTTATTATGAACACAGACGCGGGTCACTGTGCCAAAACGCTTGCCTCTTACAAGCAGTCCTGTGCAGGTCAGAATATGGCTTTTCCCCCCAGCACCTCTGAGCAAATTAGGTTTTTTATATGGCATATAATAAAGTCTCTGGGAGAGGTTTAACACAGACTATTCTCTCTACCTCTGCCCAGAGATTGGCTTTACTCTTCTGGGGACTGCTGAAATTCCCAAACAGCCTTCATCTGATTACTGGTGCAGGTATTGAAGATGGTGAATGTCCGAGTAGCACAACAGAGAGGAATTAGTACTATGCCTTCCTGATGCTGTGAAACAGTTCTATGGGAAGCCACTGTTGTCTGGCTTTGGCATTGTCTGACAGCAGCTGTCTCATCTTTCTGTCTTCTCTTCACTTGTAAAGTCGTGCCCCTAGACAGACATTAGTCTGATTTGCTCTCCTATTTCAGGGGTGTCCTTTTTCACGTGCAGCCTGAAGCAGCTGGAGGAACAATCCTCGAGGTTGGAAAATCAATCCTCTGGCAGGGTTCGTGCAAGGTTAATGCGTGAAATCTCTCCCTTCTCCTTCCTGCCAGGTTTTTGCTGGAGAAGTTGTCTTGCAAGGTTAATAAGCCTCTAATGTTTACTTTCCCATCAAAAGGTATTCATGTATCAGAAAGTTTCTGCTTTGCTTTGGAGTTTGAGATAACCCTCTTGCACAAACAAGAAATCCTGACCATTTAAATCTGACCTGCTATATCTTAAAGCTCCCCACTATTTTTCTGTCTTGCAAAATTACTGATTTGGAAACTCTTCTGTTTTATGAATTCTCCAGTAATTCACTGCTATACCTGCTGGTGCCCAGGCTACTTTCTCTTGTGTTTCATCAATGACTTTATTGCCAAATAGGCATCACAGCAGTGCCTGTGGTTTCCACAAGCTCCGTGACAGTAGGTGAATGCTAAATGGTGATTAGCACCAGCACTTAGTGCTCCTTTCTGGTTGCACAACACGGGTGAGAGACTGGTGCATAAATTTGTCCCTCAGTGTTATAAGGCAGCAGTGAATTAATTGGGGTTTTTCTTGTGCTAAATCCAAGCAGAATTTGCAGTTGAAGGTGAGGCATTTTAGGTTGAGATGCCTTTGAGCACCTGCCTCAGCCCCTCAGGTTCTTCTTTAGTGCAGTATTAGGTCTGTGTGATGTGTCTGTGGCATGTGCAGGGGGCCAAAGCCTTGATCTGTCTGTCTGGGGTCCTCCTCCCTCCTGCTGTGCTGGCCAAATCCTCCTCCTCGCTGGAGGGCACAGCAGGAAGATGAGGCTGGGTGAGCCAACCAGTGCATAGCACCTTTTGAGATGTAACATAGGCTGCTCACCCCTCATCTGCCTTCCCTGATCCCAGAAGTGCCATCGTATTCTGCAGGGGAGCAAAGCTTGACATGCTGAAAACATCTGCTGTCTTCATCCTTAATCACCAGAGCACCTCTGTGTAAATATTCCTTGGTGTCCTTGGCTGTTCATGAGCATAAACTGACAGTTGTCTGAAAGTTTGGGGCTCCCCTTCTGTGGGTTGGGTGGGATCAGATCTCCTGCAGGATCATGACACTGGTCACTAGTGACAGGGAAGCAGCATTTCCTTCCAGCAGGCTTAGTGAGGGGAGCACATTGCACTTGAGGTATAAGATCTAATGCTGGCAGAAGTCTTTCCTCAGCTGACCCCAGTCGTGTGCCTGTGTGGAAAATGTTGGGTTTGGGTGCTTTTTTTCACTCTGATGCTGGGATAGGAGCAGCACAGGGTGACAGATTTTTCTGAATGTTCGTGTGTTGGCATCCATCTGGATGCTCGGATCCTCCTGGAGGCTGGAATTCCCTTTAGTCACGGGAGTTAAATAGATCCGTTCAAGCGGTCTGGACATGAAACTCCCCTCAGTGTACAGATGGGGCTGACACTCACAATGGCTTCTATCTGCATATCAAAGCCATGGACATATGGACAGAGTTCTCCCAAGCACCCGCTGCCTCTGACCAGGCTCCTTTCTTTGGCTGCTTCACAGGGGCTCACATCCTACAATTACATCTTGATGTGCTTTTAAACAGGGGAGCTGTTTCTGGCTCAGTCTGCTACCCTGAAGCAGGGAGGCCCAACAGATGCACTGGGTGTTGGGGTTCGGTTTTCAGCTCCACACCTCCCGAGGCACAAGCACCCACAGTGCAGTACAGAGAGATCCCTGCACATCACTGAATAATTAAGTGGAGTTTTGCTCAGCTCCTCACAGGAAAGGATTTGAATTGAAGACTACACAGAAAGCATCCACACTTCCCTATCCAGGCCCAAAAGCATACTGGAGCTTAACCAGTCCCCAGCTGGGCACAGAGAACCTCATTAAAAAGGAGCCAGTGTGGAGCAGACAAGACACCTATGACAGGCCTGCAGCGTACTGTGACAGTGGGGCACTTGTACGGTGTAATGATATGGCTGTTGGGACAGATGGAAAAGTAAAGGTGGTGCCATCTGGAGGTGCCATCAGTCTCTGAACAGAGTGATTTGTTGCTGTTGTGCAAGTTGCCAGCTCTGGTGACTCACACATGGCACAGTGGCTTGATCTTGAATCTGACTGGTAACATGAGGCTTTCAGGGCTCTCCAAAGAGGAGAGTTCTCCTCTTCACTACAAGAAACCTGAAAATGTGCTGCCCTTTTCCTCTTCATCCTCTGTAGGCAGTGGTTGTGCATCCACAAAGACACACGCTCGCTCCTTCATGCCTTTTGCTTTCCCAGCCTACAGTGAGTTACACTCAATGTGTGTAACTTCTTTCAAGTCAATCTTTAGATGGTTTCATGACTCTGCAGTGACTGGTGTAGGCTGTAGCCAAATGGAGGACCAGACATCAGATCCCAGTTGTTAGGAGCAGCCAGAGAGAAAGGCAGTTGCCAAAGCAGACACGCAGTTTGAGTTTGTAACTGGTGAAGCATCAGAAAAGAAGTAGGATAATATTCACTGAGGCAGAGAAACATCATCTGCTCTTATTCTGGTTAGAAGGGGTTGTGAGCAGAATTTCATTGACAAAAAAGCTTTGCAATGAGTGCACGATGCTAATGAAAAGATGGGCAGTGCCTCACACGTGAAAAGGCTGGTTTGCAGCAAATGTAAATGTTAAAGATTCTGATTTTACTGGGACCAAACTCAGCCTGGTCCTCTGGGCTCATGAGTGTTTAAGAGTAGAAGAAAACAAAACAATGGGGGGAGGCGAACATCAGTGCAGAATCTACCAAAAGGTGCAAAGTCATGAGGGACTGTAAAACAAAAAGGAAATACTGAGGCAGAACTGTCCATTGTCAACTGTTGGGAAATCTTGTGTAGCTGCAGAGCAGTGGAAGCTGTGGGGAGGGCAAAGCTGCTGCCCAGCTTCCTAGGGAGTCATTTTACACATACATAGACATAAATATATGCATGTGTATGTATATAAATATGTAGTGAAACTGGCAGAGGCTGCTCTGTGGAAGCTCTGAATTGTACCCAAGCAGGGGTTATTGTGGCTTGTTGTGATTCATCAGTGGAGTCAGCCTGTTCCTAATGGAGCTACCGTAGGTGTTGCCTGGCAGTTAGAGAGAAAAAAGGGCAAAAGCTTGTCCTGCACGCCAGCTCCAGCACAATGAGCTACATTTGCCCTTTGGGTCCTCGTGCTATCATCAAGAGAGAAGAAATCATGTGCAATCCTATTTTATCCAATTATATTCTCCTGTAATTAGACTCCCCTGGTCTTGTCAAGCCTGACTGCCCAGAGGGGAAACAAAGGGATTTTTGAGCTCTGTTTGTGCTCACCTGGAGTGCTGCTGCAAAAGGATTTCGAGGCACGTTGCTCTAATGAGCGTTCTTTGATGATGGTTGGGCTGTGGTGTGCCGAGACCAACCCTGACCGGTGTTGCTTCCCTGACCTCTTGTTCTTCTTTCCTGCCCAGCTGTGGATATCTACCTGTTCTCCTGTCTTATGCTTAAATCCAAGAAGTTTGTAGTCTGTGCTTTTCTCATCCTTTTCCCTCTGGCAGTGTTTGTACAGCATCTGGCACTTGGTAACAGGCAGAAATGAAAATATAGGGTTTAAAGTTTGCTTTCCTTTGCAGCTAGTTGTAGGCAAACTGGTGATTTCGGTGGTCTGCCCGTCCCTGGAGGGAGGAGAGGAGGCACTGTGAGGTACGCAGCAACTCAGAAATGGTTTAGCTTTTTATTTCGAGAGGGTGGGTCCTTTCCTCGGTGTTTGAAGCTGAGCCTTTACCAGCTACATCCCACATAGGACACAGTTGTGATTAGTTTGGTTTCTGCTGTTAATGAATCCCAGGCAGAACTTCAAATGCAATTTGGAAAAGTCAAACGCTACAGGGTGGGGAAGAGAATAACAGCGAACCTCTGCCTAGAGAGGAGATTACTTCTAACTTGGTGGCTTTGCTGAAATGCTTATGCTCTGAAATTACATGATTTCTTGTGTGTCCAAGTGCAGCTGCCTGTTTGCAGAGCCGCAAATCTTGCTAGAAGTGAACAGAGTCTTTGGCTTTGAGAGATGTGGAAAAAGCATCACAATGTCTAGGAGCAATCACTGTTTTCTCCGTAGCTCTTGTGTGTCAGGTGGCAGTTTAGTTTGAATTTTGCTCGAATTTGGGGTCTGTTGGGATGTTTTCTTTCCCTGTTTTTTGCTTTTGATCTGGCCTGTGCCCAGTCATGGTGTTCTCCCCACACTTCAGTAGTTCTTGTGTGAAGCACAGCCCCTTCCCCCTCTGCCTTGTCTCTGGTTTCCAGGGCTCCTCAATCTGGTATTTAGGCTAGCAGCATTTGCTTGTGAATAGCTGGAGCAGAGATCATGCACTGAAGCACTGGCCCTGCCTCAGTCCAGCCACAGGGGATGGTCATGTACAGCAGAGAGCTGGACCAGCCAGGAGATGGACCCCCTCTGCACAGATGGGAAGGTAGGATGAGGTCAGTTTTTAACCGATTAATTGATTTGCCAGGGGAACATGTGTAGGTCCTGAAGTCTTGGTGTCCCTCTGCCCCTTCCTTCATGGGCACTGTTAGTATCAGTAAGTGGGAAACTGAGGAGAGTACAAATCAGATGCGAGTGAGTGGTGAGCTGACCACTTTCTCCGGTAGCTGCTGGGTCTGTGAGTTAGCAGAGGAACCAGATTGTCACAGTTTGCCAGCTGACAGCTCTTGTGAGAGTAAAGTTTTAGCTTGGATAATTTTGATTTCATCATATTTTGATGTAAAATAGCTTTTCAACTGTGGTCCTTCTGAACTGTCAACATACAAGGCAGTCTCCAGCCACAGGTCCCTGCTAATGCTGTATCTGCAGCAGCCTGTGACAAGGGACATATTGGTGGTGTGAGCAGGGGCTGGTTCTCAAAGCAGTCTAAAGTCAAGTTGGATTTTAGAGGCAGTAAGCCCAAATGAACATATGTAATGAGAGAAGCTCAAGGAGGAGCAGGCATTTTCATGCAAGAGAGCAGCATTTACTTTGGACTTATATTCTGGTAAGTGGCCTGTCACTCTTGTGCTGTGAGTGCTACATCTGGCATCTCGGTTCAGTGCCTGGTTCAGTCCCTGGGCTGCTGGCAGAGCAGAGCAGCTGTGGGGGTCAGTGCCTACATGGCACCACATATGACTGTTGGGATTGGTCCCTGTGATGCTTTTACTACTTCTGGCTGCACCAGTTCTGTCTCTTTTGCCACAAGTCAACCTCGTCTTGCTCTCCAAACTCACGGCTGAAGTTAAGGGCATTTAGAGTGAAGTTAGTAGTGATGAGATGAGGTCTTGCTAAATGGGGAGTTGTGCAGTTGTTTCTTGCCACAAAGACCTGTGATTAGTTATGTCTCGCTAACAAACAGCGGAGTGGAGCGCAGGGACCTGCATGCAAGCTGGATCAGGGCTTGTTTGATTACCTTGGTTTCTTTTTTGCTGTCCTTGGCACTGTTCCCAGCTGTTTTGCTGCTTCCCTCTTTATGTGCAGTAGAAAGCAGGGGCGTGGGGGGCTTGCAGTCCTGGGACATCGTCACAGAAGGATGGGGCACTTGGCCTGTCTTGCTGTTGTGCTTTAGTCACTGTACCCACAGCTGTTCTAGCATCCCTATCTGTATTGTTGCTCTTACCAGGATCAGCCTGGGCTTTTCACCACCTCTGTCTCTGCTCTGCTGTGCAGCCCCTTCAGATTCAGAAGGGAACCTTCTAGCAGCAGAGTAAGTCACACACCTAGGTGCATTTTTCTTCTGCAGAAAGTTGAAGGGCTTGTGATCTGCCTACTCGACCTTCCTCTGATCATTCAGCCTTCCAGTTTCCTATGTAACAAGAAAAATACAGTTATAATCTTTGTCTCCCACAGTAAGAGATGAAGGAGAAGGTTTGGACAGGTGCAGGGCCCCCTGAAATTGGCCCTTCTAGCATATGTCTGCAGATGCATGGTGATTGTCTCCTGTCTTGGCTACCTAGAAGGTGTATGAGAGATCACTGGACCTTGAGTATGAGAGGAATGTCATGGGTTTGTGATAGGCTTGGGCTGGGGAGGTGTGATATGGTGGCTCAGGTGTGGATCCGGGACCCCCGCAGCACTGGCAATGTGCCCTGAGCTAGGGCCAAGTAGTTTCTGTCAGCCCATGTTTGCAGATGGCGCTTCGGAGGTGCCAAAGACAAGAGACTCCAGGAGCTTCTGTCCTCAGTGCACCGCAAGTCTTGCCCATGGTGAAATGAGCAGGGAACAACACGGGGTGAAGGCCTTGAGGGTTACACCGTGCTTTGGTGAAGTCCCTGGCTCTTCCTTACGGCACAGGAGGTCCCAGAGAGCCCCTGCCTGTTCCCGCAGCTCTGCAGGACCAACCTGTTGCTGACACAGCTGCTGGTTAGGTCAGCCCTGTGAACACAGGAAGCACGTTTGTCTTTAATCCCATAATTGAAAGTTTCAGTAATGACTTGTCTGTAAAGATGAAAAGCTGAGGTGCAGGTTCCTTCCTGCCTGGTTCCAGACATGGTTGGGAAGACGCTGCTTCCCTGCACACAGGTGCCTCCTCTTACATACAAGCTGCCCTTGCAGCTTTGCAGAGAAGCTGTAGGGCTGCCTGTTCCTCAAATGCCCCATGGCTGGAGGGCAGTATCCTGGCTTGGCTGAGCCTGGTGTACAGCCTAACTAGGACAGAGATGACAGCAATACCTCTGCCTGTACAAGGATGTTCTCTCCTGGGTGCTGGGACATGCTTGGTCCCAGGCTGCCATTTTGTGTGCTGAAAGGGCAAGCTGAAGCGGATGGTGTGACTGAAGGAAGCCTTGGTGGCCGCTTAGCATGTTACCAAGCAAGCTGCGGGGTGTGGAGGGCTGCTGCTATTGTGCAGGGAACAAAGCTGAGCTATTCACTGGCCTGCGACAGGCACTGGGGATGGAAGAAATGCCAGTGAGATTTAGAGTCATTTCTGCGCAGCCCTGGGAGTCCTTGCCAAGAACAGACAGATACCATATGAAGATGAGAGGTGGCAGGGCTGCCTCCCTGTGTTGTTTGAAGCCCTGATTTCTCCTCTCTGTGGCCCCATGCAGTTCTACGAAGTTTCCTAGAAATAAGAGAAGCTTCTTTTTCTCTCTTTTTCCTCTGTTCATGGAAGTGAGGTCCCCAGCCTTGGTAAAGGCCTTCACAGAGCAGCTCCCCTCCCAGCTGGCTGCTGTAAAGACCAGGCAGGCCTCCTGGCTGTGCCTCTCCTGCACCTTGCTCTCAGCACCCTCCTTCAGAGCCCCGTGAGCTTCTTGAGCCCAGCTTTTCCCATCAGTGAGCAAAAGGCAGGTCACACGTAGCCCTCGGTCAGGATCCCCCACTGACCTCTGCAGCCAGAATGGTGAGATGCACCCTTAGCCCATACTGGCAGCCAGGTCTTGCTCAGGGCAGAGCTGGAAGGGGCTGGTGTTTGGTTTGCGTACAGCTGGAGGGAGCAGCTCAAAAAAACCCAGCAAAATAGGCCATCTGTCACTGCTGTGCAGATCTGCCAGGCTCTGCTGCAGTCAGCGTTTCAACTCGTCTTGATGTTCTTCTTTCTCCAGGGATTAAAAGACCCTCTGCATCACAGATTAATGCAGATTCTCACCAGGGTCTGGCATGTCCTCTGCTTCTGCACACCCCTGTGGCCCCCAGCAGTGGGCAAGTCTAAGCGTAAGGCCTTGATCAAGGGAGAGGCAGGTCAGGGGCCTGTAGCTGCACTAGGCAGGGTGATGGGAGAGGGAGCTGCTGCTGTTCTGATTGTCCTGTGCTGTGGCTGCGTGGGGCTGTTTGAGAAGCGTTTTCCCCGAGCAGCTGCTGGTGTTGCTGAAGCAGCTCCTTGCTCCGCATGAGTAATGGGGCTGACTGCACGTGTGCTGTGCAGCTGCAGCTCAAAAGAGCGATGGTGGATGGCTGTGGGATCTGTCCCTGGAGTGACTCTGCTCAGTCTGCAGGCTACCCCTCCTGTGCTGGCATTGAGCTCTTGCTTGGCTCTCGTCACCATCCCCATCCTGGGGTAGGCACCATGTGAATGGAGCACCTCCAGCTCTGCCTACCTCTGTCACCAACAGAGAAGAGCCTGGCACCTGGTCTGTTGGACCACTGCATCCCTGATGGGGATGCAGTGTCTCCTCTGTGTCTGCATAGAGCTTGAGTGGATTTCCCTCGTGTCTGAGGCTCTGTTTTGCATAAAGATAAGTGCTTTGAGCTCTCTGAGTGAAGGCTGTCACAGTAAGGCTGTTCAGCAGGTGGAAAATGGTTTAAGGTCACTTTGTTCCTGGCACTAAGCATAAGTGTTGCTTCTCTGCATAAACATAGCAGGTATGCAGAGCTGACAGGTCAAGTGCTAGAAATGATCTGGCTCACTTCAAGGGCAGCCTGTGGTGTATCCGCACATCCCCTGCTCTTGGGCAGTTAGTGGAAGGTGCCAGGCAGGCCTGTCCTGGATGTTTTCCCTGCCTTGTGCATCTGATTTTAACAAATAACTGTGTTTTCACTAAGGGGTGGTAAAGTTCCTTGACCAGGCCTATGGCAGCTAGTCACATCTTATCCACTCTATAGTTAAACTTTGTCATCATCCCTGCTTTATAGAGAAAGCAGTGGCTTATGAGCCTGAAAAATTTGCCTTTCCTCTGCTTTTTATTGATGACAGACAGGGCTGAGTGCAAGGTGCTTCATTAGCCCCTTTCCTGCTGTCACGCAATGTCCTTTTACCTTAGATCTGTCACATTGGACCACATTTTGTCCTGCTCCTCCTGTTCAATCCACAGAGCCCAGCTCTGATCGAGCTCCCAGCCTCTGCCTGCCATCAGCTCTGGGGAAACAGCATGGGGAGTAGCAATCCCATTCCCTGCAGCTTACTGATGCTACCTAGACCTTGTTCTGCATGGTAGTGGTGAGAACGGCTGGGTAAAGGAGTTCCAGGTCTTAAACAAAGATGTGAATTCCTGCAGTCTTGGCAAAAGCTTCCTCTGGGCCCCGCCCTGCCTAGAGAGGAGAAACGTGCCCAGCAGTGGGGGTGCCCAGCATCCTGGGGATGTGGTGGGGCAGTGGGGCTGTGGCAGAGCAGCCAGCACAGCTGAAGGCTTCTGCATAAGGAGCTGTTTGTTTTGCTGAATTGTTAAGCCCCATTGACAATAGCAGCCCCCCCTCCTCTCACATTCGAGGAACTGTGGTGGCCACACACTGATCCTTTTTCTTGTCTTTAGGCACCAAATTAGGGTTATTCTTCCCCAAATCCCTCTGACTGGCTGTTGCCTTTTGTTCTCGCGCTCTGCAGGCGTACGAGTGGGCCTTGGAAGGGATGCGACACCTTGCCTGCATCAGCATGGAGGACTGCAGCTCCGCCGAACACTGTGCTGGTGTGATCAAGTGCCTGGAGAGTTACAAGGGGCAGCACCCAGACATTAGCGATGCCCGCTTTCAGGAGATGAAAGAGCTGGCCTGTGAGCTGAAGAGTGACAAGGGACTCAAGCAGTGGAAATTTGCATGGTCCAAATGCCAGGAGACGAAGCTGGTTTTTGAAAAGAAACTCGAAGCAGCCTTGCGAACGAGGAGGTCTCTGCTGTCAGACCACAAAGCAGCTGCAGGAGAGCAGCCCCGGGCCGGTGGCGAGGCTGGCAGTCTGTCCCACCGGAGGCACTCCGAGGGGGCTGCCTCTGGGTCCCACTGGGACAGGACTTGCAGCACATCCCACTGCTACAACAGGCCTAACTGCTCTCCAGGGTGGACTAAGGAGAAATCTCTTTCACCCTCCCTGAGCTGTGCTGGTGATGTCAGTGCTGGGGAAGAATTTGTCTGCCAAGCTGCTCTCAGCCCTGGTCCTCACTCGAGCAGAGTTTCTTTTGCCAGTGGGGCCTCCAAGTCTCCAAAGCTGCCAGAAGAAAAGCCAAACCTGGAGAGCATATTGGAAACCTTGGAGGTGAAGCCATCCTGCACCTCCACTCCAGCCTCTGGGAAGCCACCTCCCAGGAGGATGCTCCGCAAGGCCCAAAGCTTTGATCTCCCCTGCGGTGAGAGCCTGTGGTCAGGCTGCCAGAGGACGCTGAGCGAGCCGGCCAGGTACGGCAACACCGGTGTCTTTATTAAGGGGCTGGAGGTGAGCAGCACAGAGCTGGTGGACAGGACTTTTGCTCTGCGGCAGCAAACTGCTCACAGCTGGGCTGCGGACTGTCTGCTGGAGGGACAGAGGGGCTGCCTCTCTGCGTCAGATGCCAAGAGCTGGGGCAGGTAAGTGACTGTGACACTCAGTGCTCTGGTCCTCAGGGTAGTAGCAAAGATGTGAAGAGCTCTGCAGTGACAGATACTTTGGTGATGGATACAGGGCAGATAGATGGAGATGTAGCTCCAGCTTCCCTCCCAGCGTGGTTCCTTCATAACAGGGCAAAGAGCAGTTCGCAGGCAGGAGAGGGAGTCTCTGAACATTGCTGGCATTTTTGGATGAGAGTTTGCAGAAATGTAGCACTTGGGAACCTAACAAGGCAGTGCAGGTGCAGTGGGAGAGCCAAGTGTAATGCATCACACCCCTGCTTTTGGGGGGCTGTACCTGGGCATTTCCAGTACCCTGTAACAGCCTCTTCATGGATAAAAAGGTTTGTATTTGCCCCTTGGGGTTGAGATCTCTGTGTGGCCAACAGCTGACTTCTGTTCTCTTCTTTTTCTTCTCTATCCTTGAAGATCTCAACTTAACTTTGTTGTAGTACTAAAATGTGCTTGGGATATGGAGATCTCAGGGGTGTGAGCTGTTTTTGAAAGGGAGTCACCAGGCAGGTCTTTCAGTTGCTCTCTCTTTTGGAAAAGACTTAAAAAAGAAAAAAAAATGGTGGCAGAAATGAGAAACAAGTGCTGGCTGCAGGAGGACCACAGAGCACCTCCACTCTAGCAGATAAGAGGCTGACTGCTTTGATTCTCAAGGGAATGAGGCAGCAGCCCTTCTGTCTGTGGGCACTGGGGTGATCCTGTTGTTCTGTCCTCTGAGCAGCCAGAGGAGTTGACTTGGGAGAAAACTGAGAGCAGGGAAGGTAATCACGTCTTGAGTAGTTGTGTTTGGTGCTATACTGCCTCGCAGTGGAAACCTCGAGCACCCAGGCGTGATCCTTTCAGAGATGTGCAGAGCAGCCTGTGCTGGGAACTGATGTTTGCTGATGAAGTGGTATGAAATTTGTTTCCCACTTGCATGTTTACTGGGACAAGCCCAACAGTGCCTGGGTCTGGAGTTTGTGTTCTCCAAGAGTTAACATTTCCTCCAACAGCATCCAGACATCAGGCTGACTCCCCCTCACAGAAGTTATCATGACTTTTGTTGCCTTAAGAGTGCAGCCTGTTGTGTCCAGAGCAAGGGCTGCGTGGTGGGCTCAGGATTGTGCGTCCTGCCGAAGTTGAGTCAGGACCCACAACCAGCCTGGGGCTCACCCTTCCTGAACAGAAAAGCCAACTAAGTTCCTTGGATCAGCGGCGAGCTTTGTTAGTGCTCAGGGTCAGAGCCATCACCAGCAGTTCTGAATTTGAGCTTGGATGGCGCTAAGGAATCATCTCATCTCTGTGCTGGGTCTTAGGTAGAGCTTCTCTAGGGATAGTCCAGTGCTTTGCAGGCACTCGTAGACTGCTGCAGCCCCATGCAGTCCAGGTCCCTTCAAGGCTGAGTGTTTCTTATTGCAGCAAGCTGCGGCACATCATTGATGAGATGGTAACCACGGAGCGGGAATATGTGAGGTCGCTTTGCTACATCATCGATAGCTACTTCCCTGAGATGGAGCGTCTTGACCTCCCCCAGGACCTGCGTGGGAAGCGCAGTGTCATTTTTGGGAACCTGGAGAAACTCTATGACTTCCACAGCCAGTACTTCTTGCGAGAGCTCGAGAGCTGCTGCAACCACCCACTGCGGGTCAGCCACTGCTTCCTGCGACACGTAAGGCATCAGCACCTTCCTCCTGGGGTCGGGCTCCTCTGGACAGGTGTGTGGCTTCTGTGCCCAGCAGTGCCTATATATTTGGCTGCTCATCCACATGTTAGTGGGCTGTGACTGTTTGGGAGTGGGAGGACTACCCTGTGCTGGGCTGGTTTGTCCCCTGCCACCTCAAATGCTAGCTTGGACTGGGATGGCTCTGTGAGGTTGAGCCCAGGCAGCAGTAGGTGTTCTTTGGCTTTGCTATTGCTCTTTGCTACCAAGAGACACTGCCAGGGCAGCAAAATGTCTGTTCCTTACAACCCATCTGCTTCTGCAAGGACCTTACCCTGTCTTCTGTTTGTGGTGTCAGTGTGGAATGACTTCAGTGAGCGGGGAGATACAGACCCGCAGCTCTTGTTGAAAAGAGCTGCTAGGGAGAGGCACAGGGCACCAGTCTTAAGCTCAGCTACCCCATGTGTGTTTGCTGCTACCAGGTGAATGGTATCTTTTGGGGTATGTAAGGGGCAAGGGGGTAACAGGACAACGGATTAAAAAGTCTGAGCTACTGTAGGAGGAGGAAGACAGGAACATTCCCTGGCTTTTGATGAACTTGAAGCAAAGTCACTCCTGATATCATAGGAGGCTCTGGTGCAGCCTGGGAGAGGCAGAAGTACTGGAGTAACCAACCCAAGGGCAGGGCTGTCACTGTGTCATGGGTGGGCACTGCTCTCACACAAGGTTCTCTTTTGCAGAAAGACCAGTTCGGGATGTATGCATTGTATAGCAAGAACAAGCCAAAGTCAGACTCGCTGCTGGCCAGCCATGGGAATACCTTCTTCAAGGTAAATTCCACTGCCTGCATCATGATTGCTCTTGGTGTTGAGGTTACTGATGCATTTAAACAAACCAAGCTTTCCTGCTGCAGGCATGCTCAGCACCACATCTGCTTTCCCATCACAGCTCTCTGCCCAAGTGTAGATGGGGAGACACGGGCAGAGATGCGGTGAGCACTTTGGGAAGGATCCCAACACACAGCAGCATTGATCCTATGGCCTTGCATTTCCCTGCAGAACAAAGAGAGTCCCCCAGTCAGGAAAGCCGTGGGTGTCAGTGCCTGCCTTGGGGCACAGGGTGCTCCACGGGAAGCTGCTGCCTTCATTCTCTGCTGCCTTTCTCAGTTCAAGCAGGTACAGCTTGGGGATAAGATGGACCTGGCCTCCTACCTGCTGAAACCCATCCAGCGGATGAGCAAATACGCCCTGCTCCTGAAGGACCTGATCAAGGAGTGCAGTGAGGCACAAGAGCAGGAGCTGGGCTACCTCCGTGCGGCTGAGGAGATGGTGAAGTTTCAGCTCCGGCACGGAAACGATTTGCTGGCCATGGATGCCATCCGCGACTGTGACGTACGTTCAGTGTCCTCCCCTGCCCAGAAAGTCAGAGCAACACTTCTCCCCTTTCTCTAGACCTGGGGTCTAGATCATATGGTGAGCCTCCCCTCAAATTCCCAGAGTGGTCAGGGTGCCAGTCTGCTGATACAGCATAGCAGGACTACTGAGGCACAGAGCAAGGTCTTCCTGATCTGCTAGGAATTAAAGCCTGGATGCTGTCACTTCAGCTGGCTGAGCCACTTGTCATAAACACACTCCCAGGTGCTTCCTGGTGACATGAGCCAGCCTGGCAGCCCTTGCAGATGGTGTCATGCAGGCTGTCTTGGACCCTTCCCTCTCTGTCAGGCTGGTGATAAGAGAGTCAGGGAGACTGCAGGAAGGAATTCAAACTGATGCTGCTGCCAAGGGTAGGCCAAAATCAGCTAGGTGGAACTTGAAGGAGAGGCAGGGAAAGTGCAGCACTGGAGGAGGAAAAAACCCAGGATTCAGGGTGGAAGAAGATGGGTCTGGGCCAGGAAGAAATGAGGGACTGGCGCAGATGTGCTCCTGGCAGTTTAATGAGACTCCTTTCCTCTTCAGCTCTCTTCTTCCCTCTTATGATAAAGCTCTGGCTGCTGCCTCCAGGTGCCACCCCAGAGGTTTGTCACAGATCTGTACAGCATGACATGAGAGGGTCATCTGTGGGCTATGCCTAGGAGAAAGGTGCGGCTCTCCCTTTTGCTCTGAGGTGGTTATTTCAGCCTGATGTGTTCTCTTGCAATGCCATGTAACCCTTCCTCTTCCAGAGCCCTCACAGGATGACAGGGAGTTGCCACTTCCTTGCCTGCGTCACAGCCATATGGGACTGTGCTCACTAAGTCTGGGGCTGCCCAGGCCTGATCTTGCTGGCTCTTACCAGGATGTTCCCTGTGTCCAGGTGAACCTGAAGGAGCAGGGGCAGCTGGTGCGGCAGGATGAGTTCACCATCTGGCTGGGCCGTAGGAAGTGCCAGCGACACGTCTTCCTCTTTGAGGACCTGATCCTGTTTAGCAAGCCCAAGAGGATTGAGGGTGGCTTTGACGTGTATATCTACAAGCGCTCCTTCAAGGTAAGGACAGTCCTGCGACTCCTTTTGTACAGGAGGTGTCCATGGCTGGTTTTACTGTGGGCACATGGCTCTGAAATGGGGAGCAGGAGCATCTTCAGCCAAAGAGCTGCTCCCACCGCTGCTAAGCCTTTTCCAAGCCATGCAGTGAAGCCGGAAGGGAATACTTCACACATGAATGCCTGGGCCCCCTCTGTGCTGTGAGATGTGGGACCAAGGCCTTCTGAGGGACAGGGAGCATGAGGGAAAGGCGGGGGATGTGTAGCAGGGAGGTGGTGCTGGCTTGGGATGAAGCACTGGGAATTACCTGGGCTGTCTTTGCTCAGCTGTGTCCAGATGATACCTGCTTCTATCTGGACTCTCAGGCTCCTTCCCTGGATGTACCAAGCTGGGGGTGCACAAGGTGCAGGCAGAGTTTACCCTTTCTGCTCCTGGTGGAGCCCCAGTTGATGCTTCACTCTTTCTGGCAGACTGCAGACATCGGTCTGACGGAGAACTCCGGAGACAGCGGCCTGCGCTTTGAGATCTGGTTCCGAAGGAGGAAGTCCAGTGACACCTACATCCTCCAGGCCAGCTCAGCCGAGACTAAGCAGGCCTGGACAAGTGACATTGCCAAGATCCTGTGGCAGCAGGCAGCCCGCAATAAAGGTGTGATTCCTTCCCGGGGCGTCTGTGCCGCAAAAGGTGCGGGAGCCCTGTTCAGCTCATGCTGTCCTGAGTAGGTTTGGAGCCTGTTAGTGGGCAGCTCTGCACAGCGAACAGCTCTGTCCCAGCATGCAGCCTGAGGAGCATGGGCTGGGCTTGGCTGGGCATGTCCCTTCCCTGCCCCTCATCCCCAGGGAGCTTGATCAGGCCAAGCTCTCGGTGACTGTAAACACCCAGCTGGACTTCATGAGAGAAACGGGAAATACTAGCACAGGGTTCCTGGTGCTGTGAGTGTGGGCTGCTCTCCTCAAAGCCTCACTGCTCTCCTTTTGCTCTAGGCCACTTCTGGAGTGGCAGCTGTCTGGCCAAGTCCTTCCTCTCCACCCCAGGCTTCCCGCTTGGCAGGGCTCTCCTAGGTGGCATGGCACTGAGCTACTTGGCCAGCGCAGGGCATGATTGCTTGTCTGTGGAGACTCATCGGGACTGGGGAGCAAGCGGAGAACAGATCTAATCTCAGGAGTTCAGAAGCAGCCTTGCCCAGAAGTGCTCTGGCCTGGGGTTGCTTACAACCTGTGGGGTGGGTTGGATCAACCTCATGATGTGGCTGTGGGTCTTTTCCCCTCCAGAAATCCGTATGCAGGAGATGGTCTCCATGGGTGTAGGCAACAAGCCATTCCTGGATATCAAACCCAGCGAGGCAGCCATCAATGACCGCGCTATCGATTACATCATGAAAGGCAGAGGTGAGTGCCAGCTGTGCCTGACCCCTTGCCCCAAGTGAGCTAGGCAGGAATGGCACTCAAGGCCTTTTTGGTATGTTTTCTGACAGGCGCCAGGACCAGAGCATCAATTGCGGTGTCTCTGTTTGACCATTCCAACCCATACAAGAGGACACAGGCGCAGCTCTCCGCTGGCAGCACCCCCACTGCGTACAGCCCTTCCTCCTCCTCCTCCCTGCTGGGGCCCCTCAACCTCCACATGTACCTGGACCAGGCTCTGCTGCCAGGCGTCCTGGCCCCCCGCCGCCCCTTTGACATTGGCACCTGTATCGAGGAAGATGAGCTGGAGCACGAGACGAGCAGCCAGCCGTCACTGAGTACGTACGAGCCTGCTGCTCTGCAATGCACCCTGGGATGTGCGGGTTTGTCCCCTACACCTTGCTCTGCGCTGTGCGGTCAGACCAGGCTCCCTGGGGTCATGGCAGTCTCTGTCTCGTACCCAGACTGGCGCAAGGAGGCCACTGCCCTTCATGCCAGCTCTGTCTTAGTGGTCATGGGGAGTTTGCTTGGACGCAGGGGTTAGTGAAGTGCCCACAGATCTGCAGCGATCCCCATGGCAGGCTGGGTGCCACGTGCTGAGGCTACTGTGGCCATGGAGGCCAGTGCTTGTGTCTCTGCCTCTCTGGTATGAGGCACACTGTCCCTTGCTGTCATCAGCCTGATCCAGTGACTCATTGGCTTCCCCATATAAACTTCCCTGGCCAGTCTATACCAACCTCCAGCAAAATTTGCGACACTTCCCTTGGGTTAATTTTGTTTGCCTGTAGCTTTAAAGGAGCCCAGACAGGAGTGTGGCCTATCTGTGGGCTTGTGTGGCCAGTGCCTTTGCAAACAGATACATTATCAAGTATCAAGTACAGGTCATGTAGGCCAAATTCATGGTCATCAGAGTGGCCTTCCTCTCTTTCCCCAGCAACAGAGAGCTCAGAATCATCACACTGCATGTCAGGCAGCGGCTCCAGTGGCTCCGATAGCGGCTGTGTCTCCAGCATCCCACAAGAAAGCTTCTGTGAAGACGTGGGCTCACCCCCCTACATGCCCCTAGGCTCACAACACAGCTCCGCCGTGGAGGAGAAACCCAGGTTCACAAACAGCCAGTACATTTCTGCAGTAAGTGCCAGCAGCCAAAGTACGCTCTTCACTTTGCCTGTTCCTGCAACTGCCTCCCTGGTTCAAAGCGCTGTCTCTTGTGGCGGGACTGAAGATGCTGCTTTTGGGCTGGGAGTCCCTGTGGGGAAGTGACCTCTCTCTTGGGCAGGCGAAAGCCCCTCTGTCACAAGAGTCTCCCCTGTTGTGGCCAAGGTCCCTGAGGAGATGCACTGGAAAGGACCTGCAGTGCTGTAGACTACACCAGGAGGGGGTGCTGCACACATGAGCTGTAATGCTGTCATGGGTTGGGGATGGCTGGAGCTCTGCTGCAGATGCTGCTAAGCTCCTTTCCTGGGAAATTTGGGCCTTTTTTGGGGAGCAGTGAGATGCAGGAGCGGGAGCCAGTCACTCTGAGATGTCAGTGTGTCTCCTCGTATGTTCCTTAGAGTTCTCAGCTGCTTGCCTTCTCACTAGATCGTGTCCTGATGCTGTTGTCCTCTAACCCTGTACTAACGCTGGCTTCTCTCCTCTGCAGAAAGCAGGCCAGGTCACCATAAGTTCTTCGACAATAGTGTGAGCCCCTCTGCACACGTATACCGCCTAAGGAAGCGGAGTTGTTGTAAGTAGCCCCTGAAGGGGATTTTCCAGCAGCTCTGAGTGCTGGTCAGATTTGTCAGTAGCTCTGAGTCAGGAGAACTTCACCCTCTGCTTCATGATGAGAAGTGTTCCACACACATTCCTGACCCATCTCTGAGACTCTGCTTCATCTGGTTAGAGAAGACCCACTCCCACAGAGATGGCTTCTGTAGAGACGTCACCTTAAACGGCCAGTCTGATGCCTCTCTGGCCCGAAGGAGCAGAAGCCAAACAAGCAAAATCACTTTCAGGTTGTAGAGGCTTGAGCACCATCTAGTCATGAGCTTTCAGATGAGCTGCTTTCCTCTGAACGCCGCCCAGCTGTCTAACTACTAATCTGTTTCTTGTGGCTGTTTGCTGAAATCTGACTCTTTGTTGGTCCCTCTGAACTGCTGTGGGGAATCTGTGGTATTCTCCCCAAGCTGGATTTGTCCCACAGTTTCTTTTGAAGCTGATGTGCAGGAAACTACACATCACCAGGCAGAGGAACCTGCTTAGGTTATGGTCAGGATGTCCTGAGGGAGCTGCCAGTATGTACAGCTTCTCCTGTACGTACAGATTTCTGGAGGATGTCTTGTCTGTGAGGAAGTTGCTGTTGATCTGAGGAGGGATGAGCCCTGGCAAGATTTGCAGCCAGGCGGGGCTTCCTACATGTGGGTGACAGCCCTTGGAAAGTCATGTCGTGACCCACTCAAACTAGCCTGCTTCTGGCTCAGCTTTTTCCTCTCTGTCCTTAGGATGGAGCTGCCCTTTTGGCAGGGAGCAGAGGGTATGAATGTGGCAGGATTAGGGCGAAGAGTCAAGGCACAAGGAGGTAGATGCCTTGTAGGTTTGGTACTGTGGAGGTGTTACAAGCACACAGGCCTCTGGCTTGTGATCTGCAGGTACTGGAATTTGTAACCAGCTAAACAGAACCAGCCAAGGGTAAAATTTGGGCTCTGGAGCCCCTCTGGGGTGAGACACAGACAAGACCTTTGAAGTGGCCATGGAAGTGGTGGGGTGGGGCAACAGCACGTAGCCTTGGGGTGAGTCCTGAGGTGCAGAGGCTCTGCAGGTGCCTCTGCCTGAGGCTCTTACCATCAAATGTTCTTTCCCCACCAAAACACAGCTCTGACAAACAGTGGTTTTTCAAGTGTTTTGCAAAAATCACTGCTGGCCAGGACAGAGGGACCTGTGGGATCCTGCCCTGTCACGGGGGTCCAGCCAGTCTAACCCATTGCACGGTGCTGTGTTCCAGGTTTGATTGCCATTTCAAACTCTCTGAAGATCCCAGGCCTCTGACCCGCGGAGACAGTCTTCACCCATGAAGATTCTTTTTCTTTTTTAAGACACATAATTAGGCTCTTTCAAACAGCCCAAACCTGACCTCTGGCTGGGGCAAGTCCCAAGAAGGTTTCTGTCAACTACATGTAATAGCTTTGGTGTTGGATGGGACCCTGGGCATTCAAAACTTGTTAGCCCTATATTTATGAGTAATAAGTAACATAGCAGTTTGGGAAAAAAAAAAATATTATTTTTAAAGCTATGAGCTGTACAGATTTTTGTTACAAGTGACTCTGTTACTGTTTGTTCTGTAAGCTGCACATTTTATAAAGTTTTTGGAAGGGCATGAAGAGAAACTGAGGTATTTAAGAAAAGTAGTGTAACTTTGTTTCAGGGTTATATTGACCTGGAGCTCAAGATTTAATGTCCTTCCTTATGTTCTAAATATGTCTATCATAGCAATAATTTATTTTCTTGGCTTAACACTTCTGTTTTAATAAAAGCAATTTCATTGTTAGAATGACTTGTTTCCTCAGATGATTCTTGCAGTGCCTCAGTGCTGAGCTTATCTCTGTCTTAACTACCTGTCAGCTCTTTGTCTCACTGTGCCATCTCTGCACTAACCAACTGCCAGCTGAACCTCACACCTGAGCCTGTTCCCCGGGAGAGGAGGAAGATTCCCAGGTGGAGACTTCCCGGATGCCGGTGGGAAGGCCGGGGCAGGGCGGGGGCTCCAGAGCAGCCACAGAGATGTCACACAAATCACCAAATTTCCTGTCTCTAATTTTAAGCCTGGCACCCCGTGCGGCTGCTGGCCCTGCAGCAAGTCTCTGTCTCTCTGTGGGGCTGGGTTTCAGTCACCCAGGGTGCGAGTGGCAGTGTTTGAACTGCAGCGTGCTGTGCCCTGGTGTTTTTGGGGCTGGGGACTGGTTGCTTGTCTCGCCTCTGACTCGGCCCCTCTGGGTTTTGGCTCGTTTGAGGGGCTTTGGATGGTGGTAGCATTTGAGACCTACAGGTTTTAAGTATAAAAGGTTGATTATAATGCTGAACCTTAAATGCATCTCATCTGGAGTGTTCCAATGTTGCCTATTCGTGAGTAACATCAAAGCTCACTGCGTGGCTGTGACACCCTCTCTGTGCTCTTAGCGGAAGTGAAAATTAGCATTTTTGGAAACTGTAGTTACTTGCTGCTGAGCTCCTGTTTACTCCTGGTTGATGGAGTGCTGTCAGTCAGCTCCGCCAGCTGGTGTCACGTTTACCCTGCAGAAGATGGAGCAGGAATTTGTTAATCTGTGCTTTTCTGCCCGTAGCTGTGGGGTGAGGGAGCTGCCTGGTCCTCGCCAGCGCTGTGCTGCAGCTGAGGTGTTAAACCTCGCAACCAGCTGAGTTACCCTCAGTGTAAAGACCATGTTCCTTCACGCTTGGAATTCCTGTACTGTACAGAAAACACTTGTTTATTTTTAATAAGCTGGATGTTTTTTAAAACCTTGTGGGGGTTGTTTTTTTTTTTTAGGCAAAGAGAACAGAGTTTGACACATTTGTACAAAATTGTGTGGGAAACAGTTGCACAGGGAACTCTTTAAAAGTTACTGTTTTAAAATAATTGCTGAGTTAATGCAAGATTTTTGGGTTGTTAAGACAGCAATAGCTCGTGGCACAAGAGGGAGAGACTTTACTAATGCAACAAAAGGAACATGAACCTTCCTGAATTTCTCAGTTTCAAAGGTTTCTGCATTGCTGGAAAAACCTTTAGTAATGTTTACCTGACTGTTTTTTTCAGGGTTTGATTGATTTGTCTAATAAAGGTTATTTTCTTTATATGAATATTGTTTGCAGTGGATCTTGATTTCAGCATGGGAACCTGGGCCGCAGAGGAGGACAGGGGTGCATTGAGGAGAGCAGTTTTCCTTGAGGCATCTTAATGCCCTCAGAATACAGGTGGGAGATTGAAGTGATGTTTCTTTAATCAGGTGGTTAGCCAGGATGAAAGCGACGGTGTCTCGCTTGAGTTCACACCATGAGAAGTGTCAGCGTTTCTCCCCAGAGCTGCAGAACTTTCAAAACAGGAATAGCAAAGTGTCATGTCTGCACTACGTGCCTAAAATAAATCATGAAGTAACTGCTCTGGAGCTCTGATTATTATTCTAGTTTTGTTGGGCAAATAATATTAACAAATACGTTAGCAGACGGGATTCTTTTGTTCATTTTGGCTAAATAAAGCTCGGGGGAAGGAACAAGCTTTTGCCATATTTTAATTTTGGGTGCCAGGGAGTCATGTGAGGGTACAGCTTATCTGCATCTGCAGTCAGGAGTGAGATAAGCATTGGGTCATGGGTGGAAAAGCAGCGTGACCAGAGCAGGCAGCAGCTTTGCAGGTGCCTGGGGGCTGGAGCTGCAATCTGGCCTTGTGACAGCATCATCTTCTGTTAAATAAACCCCACGTGTCACTAATGGAGGTGTAAGACATCTCCTCCTTCCTTACCTGAAGCAGAAGGCTGCTACTGATTCCTGACTAAACAAAATCACTGTCCAAAGTTAGGGCTGAGCAAAAAGGCTTTTTCTTAATTGCCAGGTGAGTTGTGTCCCCTCCCCTGCCCACAAGAAAACAAAAACAGCCCAAGAACTAGCTGAGTCAAATTTTTATTAATGTTCTGTGAACTTACATTTCCAAGGCAAAGTATGAGACAGATCTAGCAAAGCCTCTCTGGATCAGTAAGTCGAGGCAGCGGCTGTACTTCCATGCGAGGGGCAGAGTAAACTGGAAAAGCAAAACCCGAGGCCGTAATTAAATCACCCAACTGCAGAACAGCAGCATCACTGACTCGTTTCTTAACAACCCTGAAAGTCTTCCGCCTACTTTTTTTGTGGGCCATCTTGTAAACAAGCAGCACGATGTTAAATTTATTAGGACTATACATGACATAAAGTACCGTACCCGTTAACTTGATCTGCAAACAAAACCGGGACCAGTGAACTAATTTGAACAGAAAGCCAGCGGTGTTCGGAAAAGGCTCAGCCCTGCAGCATCACCTGGTGGCAAACACTACTTACTTCCACCCACTGAAGCAGCTCTTCGTGAACGTTCCCGTCCCCTTCAAAACACTCCATGTTCAGTACATCCGCAACAAACTCCCTGGGTGTGATCTGTCAAGTCTAAAATACATGACATTGTCATATCAACAGGCAGGTGGGCTTACAGGTGCCCGGGGGGCAATACTGTGTGGTAGTGACATTGCCCATGGGAGGGAGACTTTCCCAGGCTGGCCTTGGCCAGGGGTAAGTGTCAGTAAGGTTAAAAAGGCCGGCGTGGGGCAGCAGGATCCCGCACGGGCTGGAAGCGGCTGCACCGCACACTCGCAGAGGAACAGTCCAGTGCCAGCTCCCCAAGCCCCTCTCCTTACTCCTTTCTCCTCCTCTCCCAGGGGAGAAGAAAAACACTTCTGGTCAGAGCTCTTAAAACAGATCCACAGGTGGGATCAGTTACTTCCAATGCCCATTAAAAACCCCCGGAAGTTCCTGGCCCCTGGAAGCTGGGCCTTTATTTCTGCCACAGCAACGCACACAGCGGTGTGCAGGCAGCGGGAGGCTGACAGGGGCAGGACACGCTGCTGCTTATTATAATAATTGCTGCTTGAGCAATGAAGAGCTGAGTTTCTAGCTCCTGCCACCCCCTGAGTGCCTGGGGAAGCTGAGCAAGGACGGCTCGGCCGGCTGTTGGGAACGTGTACCTACCCAAAGGCTGTTCACACGGGTCCCGACTTTGGCTGTGATTTCTTTGGGATCCTTCTGCCTTACTGAGTCCAGGATGACATCAGTCAGGACAAAGTGGCACTTCCTGGCGCAGAATATCTCCTCGTGCGAGAGAGCAAAGGTAAGAAAAACTATACCTACAAGGAACAGTGGAAAGAACACAAATACGTTAGGAAAAAAAACACAACGTAGTTTTAGCACTCACCATTTCAGTTAACCAGCCCTTGGCTTCTTTAATGCCTTTGCTGTCCAAGGTTTTTCTGCAACCGAGGCCTAACAGCCAGCGTTCATATCTCAGCCTAATGTAAGAGTTTGCCTGAATTTAAAAAAAAAGTATAGATTTCCCACCATTGCACCCTTCCTCATGAGCTCCCCTGGTAAATACTGAAGGCACTTGCTAGGTTGGGCAGCTGCTGTCCAGCTGTTCTGAAGAATTACAGGTAAGCGGCAGTTCAGCTGCGATAACCTGAGCTACTCAGCCAGTCAGGACTGAAAACAAACCATGACAGAGTGGTTTTCATACCAAAAACTCTGCAGCAAGGCCTAGAGGCGTTGCCAGCTCCTCGCCTTCGGGCAGTGCTTGAGCGTGTGGAGCGTGCAGCCGGCTGCCATCCAGCTCAGCGCTGTAAGCAACGCTCTCCTCATCGCACACGCAAAAGCCGTCACTGCCTAAAACCGGAGGATGCTCAGCTTTAAGAATCAACCCCACATTTCTGTGGTCTGCCAGGGCGAGGTCTGCTGGTTCGCTGTCCCTTGTTTCGGTGAAGGAACACAGAGTTTTACAGGAAAGCCTGGATCAGTGGTAACAGGAGAGACACATTTGCAGGTATGACGACAATATTGTCAATTTATCTTCAAAGTTATGCCTCCTTCTGTCTTTCACCTTTCCTGGCAAAACATCACAACAGGATAAACACCATTAGACAGTAAATTACAACCTTTACACCAAATTGCAATCTCAGGTATAACACTACAGGTCTTCTCTGCTTCCATCTTTCACATGGAAAAGTCAGACCGAGCAACCGCTCCATACTGCTTAACGGAACCCAGGCATAGTTCAGTCTGGGATTCTTTCACATGATATGAAAGAGGGCTTCTTTTCTATGAAAATAACAACCTGGCTTGCACTGCTATGGTAACAAAAACATCCACAATCATTAATACGTTTTGTTTTGTCAATGATTCTGTGAAAACCTGCCATGTTACCCATGGTGGAAGCGGAAAAGAGCAAATCCCATCCTTCTCGGGGTGTCAGAACCAGTTTTGGACTGGGACTTTCCACTGAGGTTTCTTGAGTTTGCATTTAGTATCTTGGCTAATCAGGTAAATATTTTTTAACTTCTGCTCATTTCTGTAGAAACTTCCACATTTAGCATAAAAATCTTACAGATTTCTGTAATCAACTCCCTGGGTAACTTAAGCACATCAAGCCAGCTTCGCTGTTCCTTGCACAGCTCCACAGGCAGAGTAACAAGGAGACAGTGAAAGAACAACTCTGATGACAGCAAAGCTAAAAGCAGCTCCACCTTTCTGGCAAAAACACTTCTAGTAGTAAACTCTGCATAGACAATCAATAAAATCCAGCCCTTGCTTAGCAGCTGGCAATCAACTCACGGGCTTTTAGAGGGATGAGTTTCATTTGCAAGGTCTTATGTCTTTCTTCACTGGAAGAACTTCCTATGAGCAGAACAATTAAAAGGTAGTCTCACTGAAATTCATTAACATGATCAAAGTATCTTTTTTATGCAAGGCATTTAGTTAATTACTCCCATAATTTTGAAAACAACAATCCCAAAGCAGTCATTTACCTTCTAGTTGCTCCCTGTTTATATTCTCTGCATTGTTTCCTAACGCAGCAGTAGCTCTTATGGTGCTGAATTGAAATGTTCCAGCACTTGGAGCAACTGGCGAACTCTGTGTGAACACATATTGCTCCCGCTGCTCTCCTTCAGCGCCGACTTTGTACTGGGCACTGTGATGGTTTCCTTGACCTGTAAAGCTTATTTTGCCAGGAGCAGAGGCAATGGGAGCCTTGACACCCCTGTTCTTTTTGGGAGCGTTGCACTGAGATGTATACTCTGCAATACAACCGCCAGACGTTCTCACGTGCTGAAAACCGCACCACTTGGAGCTCACCGTGTCCCATTCCTTTGCCTGGGAAATTAATTTCTGGATGTGACTTGCTGAGTCTTCACTTTCTCCTCTTTTCTTTGTTAAGCTGCTTTTCATTCCATTCTTCCTCAGAGGGCTTAACAAATCCTTGTGATAGCTGGAGCTGACCAGGCTGTCCAAGGATGCATCATATCCTCCAAGTGTGTTCATCCGCTTTGTCCCTCTCACCCGTGAAATCGTTCTGGAGCACTTTGCCTTCCCCTCACTGGCATCTTGCTTTCCAGTCAGATCTCTTATATTGCTCCATGTATTAATATAGCGTTTACTGGAATCCACAGCTGTAAACGAGCACACCTAAAAATACAGTGAAATGTTGTTATTTCTAATTGGTATTGAAGAAAGCGTAAGTTTTGTCTTTTCTAATAACTAATGTATTTTACTAATTGTAATATAAGCATTCAAGGACTGAGTTCTTAATCCTGGAAAATGTATTCTGACTTCTGGGGAGGATCTGGTGCCTCAAGGCTCCCCAAACCCAGCCCTGATGTTGTGCTGTCCTGAATCACCTCAGTTCTTACCACTGAATTTTACTGAACCTGAAGGTGGATGCTGGAGTGGCCAAGGCACACAAGCAGCACCTCAACATCCCCGCTACAATTTCTGATTTTGATTATCTGAACCAACAGCAGCACATTCTGTACAAGAAAGATTGCCTGGCAAGTTAAAGCAAGCGGTGCAACCACTCTACCACGTTAAAACCAATCTTAAACTACAGGGTGGACCAGTTTGATGTCAGCGGGTAAATGCTACAGAGGCAGCACCAGCATTTCACCTTCTTTAGCAGACTGAAGGCAACTTTCAGCTGCTGGTGTCCAACCAAGGACTAAGAGTATTCAAAGACTTGAGCAGAAAGTCCTTTTCCCCCTTCCACTGACTTCAAAGGCTATAAAGTTTCTGCAGGACATTATCTTGCCTGAGTGCACTGCTTTAACTTGCTGCTCCCATCTTCACCACCTGCAGACCAAGAGATCTGGCTCCCAGCTCCTCCTTGCCCAGAGGGGCAGAGCCTGTATCTCCTGCGACCCAGCGAAGTGCCCCAGTTCCCAAGTCACACTGAGATCTGCCTAAAAACACTTCTCACCCCTGGGGACAGGAACTCCCTAAGTGACCAGGAGCGCAAACCACAAGACCAAAAGGAGAATCTAAAAGAGTGTAGGCTTGTGGGGTTTAAACCAAGACAAGACAGACCAGAGGACCTTGACCTGTATGACTTCACAGCATACAGTCGTTGGATAAAAACAGAACTAGAATCCCAGCCCTCAGGACACTCCTTACTTCTTTGGGGTCTTTGCTGAACTCAAGTTCCTTATTGCAAGACTCAGTACTTAATCTTCTACATGGAAAAGAAACTCCGTTGTGCAATTCATTCTTTTGGATCCATAATCTAGAAAATGAATATTTAAAATTATTTTAGAACTTTTTCCAGAGGTGACACCCAGTCCACCTGTAAAAGGAGCTGCGGGGACTTCCAGTCACTGTCAGATGTATTTTGACTTTAAACTGCCTTAATGGCCTGTGAGCAGCCTAAATAAGAATCCTCTAACTTCTAGAGCTCTCCCAGGAAAATGCAGAAGAGAAGGGCCATTCTAGGTCATTTTCTGAAGTTCTTTGTGTTTGGGAGTTGAAATGTCTCAGTTCTGTGGGCTTTCCAAAAGGCCTGTGGTTTAACATCTTGTCTGTCCCCCTAGTGAGACACTAGAGAAGAAAACATTAGTGTTTGCACATTCATAGATGTTAAAAGGCCAGAAAAGACCACTGCGATCATGAGGCCTGGTCTCCAGTAACACCGAATGCTAATTCCTGTTTTATTGGCAAAATGCCTTTTAGAAAAACATCCAATCTTATTTTAAAAGTTGTCAGCAACTGAGAAATAAGTTCTGAGAAAATGTCCAATGCTGAATTAATATACAAAACGTTATGGCTCATTTTCAACATCAATTTGTCTAGATTTAAATTCCAGCTGATCTCAACCCTTTTCTGTGATGCTGCACCATAGATTTGCCATTCTACACCCTGTGGTGCTGGCGAATCGTCTAGTGGGTCTGCAGAAACCAGCTGGGCTTGGCAAAGCCAGGGCTGAGCCAAAGCTCATAAATCAGACTCTATCTGCTCAGT
This sequence comes from Columba livia, assembly GCF_036013475.1. Taxonomy (NCBI): domain Eukaryota; kingdom Metazoa; phylum Chordata; class Aves; order Columbiformes; family Columbidae; genus Columba; species Columba livia. Next base: position 12,090,550 of record NC_088614.1, read on the forward strand.
CTGGCATCCCTGTACAATAGTTTTCAGTGTGCATTGCAATGTTCTCAATATTTGGGCTTAGGGACATATCTCAGTTGCCTTTTTCCTTGGTTATTGGAGAACAGCCTGAGGACTATTCTGTTCCTGTTCCAAATAACTGACAGGGGAAAAATGTGGCCCAAATGATAGTGGAATTGCTCATCCTCCAGTGGCTGTTTCAGAAGGAACAGAGAAAATTGTGCTCCTTTCAAAGGACAAACACTGCTAGGTCAGATGAAAAGACGTCATATGACTGAAAATAGAAAGAAATAAGAGAATTTTTATCTACCTGTATGCATCAGATTGATAAAGTGCCTCTAAAAGAGAAGGGATCTGGTACTCCTCTGCTTCTTGACGAAAGAGAGGCCATTCTCTGTGTGTTATAAATCAACCGAACTGTAAAATCACTACAAAACCATCTTACCAGATTATCTTTTCCAAATATAATTTGGAAAGTTTGGGCAGTCACCACACAAAACAAAAGATGCATTCAGACAAGTGATTTTTCTTTTAACAGACGGACAAATAGCCTTTCATTTTAAATACTGAAAAGTATTTCAGTATCACATCTGGCATCTAAACAACAACTAAAAAAAAATAAAATCAAATCTGGTTTTATTGACATATATAGAAATTTTACCATTAACTACCATTGACTTCCGCAGAGTCAGTATTTTATGTCAGCAACCCCAAATTAGAGGACATACTTCTGAAAAGGTGCAACCAAAATAAATGAGCTCCTAAAGCAGAGGTGTTTGGCAGCATCCCTCTCAATCTTTGTGAAACTTGCTATTTTGGATACTTTTTTCCAGCTATTGCCCCTCTATAGTAGTGAAGTGAAACCACCGTCCTCCCTTTTTTCTTTAATTAAGCACAGCTATTGATGGTAAGACCTAATTTTGGGAAACAGGAATCCTACTCTGCTCTGTGATGCTCATGACACTCTTCTTAAGTGGAAAATTCACCACAGCATTTTCCATAGGGAATCCCATAATGAGGGTTCACGGATTCAATGGGCTGCTGGAACATCCACCATTCCCAGAAATACTCTTAGCCCTAGAACATGATTATCCTTGCTAATAAGCTATTAACATGGTCCTGTTTACAACAATCCCCAGGCATGGTTTAGCCGTCCAGATGTTCCTGGAGCTGTGTTCATGGTCGGGAGGAATGAAGACACATCTCCAGGAGGCTGAAGCAGATCAGCTGCAGAAAGGAGCTGGCTCCAGAGACCAGAAACATTCCCAGACATGCTCAGTTTGCTTGTATATATAACTGTCCTGTCTGACATCTGGCTGCCCATGCCTTTGATGACAGACATGAAAGCAATCGGTGGTTGTTATATCAAAGAAGCCACTGGTGTAATGTTTCTGTTGACTTTGGGGGAAAAAAACAACTCTCACACTGCTTGTGGAAATAGCCACATGTGCTAAAAATGACCGCATCAGCTGGTGATAAGTTGTGAAGATATTCTGCCTACTAGAGACGATCCAACAAACAAGGGATTTGAGAACTGAAGAGCCCAAAAGATCTTCTGATGCCAGGGTGAATGCAAAAATCATAACGTGCAGCACTGGCGGAAGCATCGGTCCCAGGGAAACTGCTCTGAGAAGCCTCAGCACAAAAGGATCCATTCTGGGTAATCTCGGGGGCAAGTGAAACACATTGGAATATCCCAGGAATATCCCCAGGAAACGGAGATTTTACAGCATCTCAATTTCTGATGTTTGACACAGTTTAGAGACCTAACGGACTGACGTGTGTATGGAGGAAGGGGACCCTCTCCTCTCAAGCGCCCCGTGTTCCTCCATCCCTGTACCACCACAGTTTTGGAAGATCTGTTTTTCAGCATTAGAACAGCGGTACCAGCAGAGGGGGCAGATGGAGCGGTTTTGAACTGGACTAGCCAGACTTAGCTGCCATTAAAAAAAACAAAAAAGACGAACCTGAAGAGGGATGCAAAGATCTCACCAACAAAAACATTTTCCTTTTTGCTAAAGTGTGCACATAGTGCACCAGCTTGTGATATACCCTGCAGTACAGGTGGCTGCCATATCGCACATTAAAATAAAGGCATACACACTGAAATAAAAACGTATCCCACAATAATCTCTCAGTCCAAATAATCTATGTTTAGATGGAATAGTTTGCTTCAGGACTAAAGGAAAAGTCTTAATTCTTTTGTATAATGTTTCTATGAAAATTAGAAAACAAATCCCTGTGTTTGCTTCCTGTACAACGTCTAATCATATGAAAGAAACACATTCACTCTGCTTACTTAAATTCAGCTGGCAGAAACAATTTCCCAAGTCTTAGAAAACTGAGAACCTGCCAAAACATTTGCCCATATCGATGGATTAGAAGACTTTGACCATAGGTGATCCAACAGACTTTCTTGTCATTTGAAAGCAGCTCTGGGTACTACAGAAATAAAAATACATTAAGACCAGATTTCTGGTGTTAGTCATGGAAAGAAATCCAAACGGGATTTTTCCTTTCTCAGTAACAGATTAAACTGGTTCCATCAAGTCTATTTATATTATTAATAAAAATACTTATATTATTAGCCCAGGAAGTACTTTCTCGGGAAGTCCAAGATTTATTTCCCTCCAATACTTGAACATACTCACTTAATATTAAATTCCCAGTCTACATGTGAAGCCCTGATAATTCCAAGTTTCCAGGTCAAAACCTTTCTAATAATTCTCATTGCAAGAAATACATATTCTAGTCTGTAGAACTATAGATTCTGTCTTAGGAAGGTTCATGTGGAGGCAACACAAAGACAGTTAGTTATCTGTACCTTCAATAAAGTCTGTAGGCAAGTTTCATACCAGTTACTTCCTACATAAACTTTCACAATCTGATGGAGGGAGCATGCGGATACTTCTGCTGTCCAATCTGCACCTAGAGATGGAGGAACAAACAGAAAGGTGATGGCTAAAGTAAGTGCAAGTAGTAATTATTTTGTTATAAATACCAAGTTAATAGGACATGGGATTTTGCATCAAAATATTGCAAATCATAATTATTTGAAATAGTGACGTGTAGTCCATGCACACAGAGCTGGAAGTCTCCTGTTTTGTTTAGGGGTCACACACAACCGCAAGCAAAAGGCAAGTCGGGATGTAATATCTGAGTCGTGGATAACGTGGTGCATCCATGCTACAGCCAAAACACCTCTCCTCAACAGGTGCAAAACAACAGCAAGAAGGCTATGTGCAGTAGCATGGTCTTGTTCACTCATTTATGTCAGCTAAGGTAAGTGAATCTAAGTATACTGCTACATTGCCACAGAAAGAAATAATTTCCGAAGTACTGGAAATAAGGGGGAAAACTGAAATATTTAAATATTTTTCACTTTTTTGAAGTGAAGACTCAGCTTGTCAGCACATGTAAAGTTAGTGGAATTCCAGGGCAACCTGGAATTGAGCTGTCACATAATTTCCCATCTTTGCAAGGAACTGCACTTCACTATTTCCTTTGAAGATGACAGTGTTGGGGCAGGTGTGAGCCTCAAAGAGCTCTTATGCACAGAGAGCAGATATAACATAACAGCTTTGGATATATTTTAGTCTGGGTTCAGCCCACGTCTTACCTTAGTGTGGCAACAAAGATCCAGGAATCTTTCTGTCAAAATCTTTAATAGTATAGTTTATGTTACTATGTATAGTCAGTTAATTCTGGGACACTGTTTTAGGAAAATCAAAATAATTTGCATTCAAAAGCAATGGTTTTTAAAAAAACCCAAACAACTAACTTTGAAAAGGGCTCCAGATTGGAGAACTGTATTTCTTACAGCACACCCTTACAGAAGATACAGGCAAGTCACACCCTTAATGAGATTATTTAGAGGGCTATGCATAATGATATAAATAGATTCTACTATCTCTAAACAATTAACAAACTAGCAAATGCTTATCTGAGGTAGCTGCTATAGTGGGACTATCCATCTTCCGTAACACACGTACAATTGAAATGTCATTTATTGAAACATTTAAGTCAGAGTTATTTTGTTGTAGCATGTGTTATCCACACAGTCATGACACAGAATTCATTAACTGCTGTTTCAATTTAAGATCAAACCCTCCTTCTCAAGGATTATAATTCCATTTAAGAATTGATAAGATTCACTCCTTTCTACATACACACCCATCACATGGTGGGGTAGGGAAGAATACTTCAAACATAAGCCACTTCACCTTATTCTGGGGAAATATGCTTATAGCTCAAGATGGGAAGGATAATAATCCCCTACACAAAGACTCAGAGGACCCTGAGGGTGGAGTAAACTGGAAGTAGTGTCTTAAGGGTCCCAGAGCACTGGGACAGGCTGCCCAGAGTGGTTTGGAGTCTCCTCTGGAGACATTCAAAACCCACCTGGAAGTGATCCTGTGTGATCCACTCTAGGTGAACCTCCTTTAGCGGGTGGGTTGGATTAGATGATCTCCAGAGGTCCCTTCCAATCCCAGGCATTCTGAGATTCTGTGAAGTAAGGTCACAACTACAAAATAAGAAGTCAGATTTGCAAATAAACAATAGGAAATACAGTTAGTATCGAACAAACTGGAACCTTGTGCTTGGATGGGGCAAAGGGATGTCTGCACTTGTTTATCCCAAAGCGATTGTTTGCCACCAATGGAATAGGGAAATGCGAATGAGACTGTAGGATGTACTGAGGAGGCTAACTCCAGCAGAATTAGTCTAAAATACTGGAGAGGTTTCAACTGGAATACCTTGTAAAGAGTGTGATTTAATTTATCTTTCCTGGAGCCCATGGCATAACAGGAAATGTGGAAAGAACTGGCTGTGTTCAGCCTTAGGAAGAAGAGGTTAGGGAAGGGTCTTATTTTCTACAGCTAGTGGAGGGTGTAGGGAAGACAGAGTCAGATTCTTCTTGGAGGTACAAAGTGCTAGGTCAAGAGGCAATGGAAAAAGGTTGGAACATAGGAAATTACGTGTGACTTCATTTAGCACAAGGGTTTTCAACTATTGGAACAAGAGTCCAAAAGGCTCCAGGATCTCCATCCTTGGAGATACTCAAAGTGTTTCCTGGCAAGATCCTGAGCAACCCAACCTATGTGACCCTGCTCTGAGCAGGGAGTTGGACTAAACGACCTCCAGAGATCTCTTCTGGCCTAAATTCTGTTAATATGAGGAAACTGGGATAGGTGAAAAATTCCTCAGTTAATCAGGGAATCATATTAACTCTTGTTAAGAAGCCACAATATGGGCTGATAGAAAAATGTCATGATTTTTCTACAAATGCAGTAGAGGAGAAGAGGAAACAGCATTTATGTTAGAGGTCAGTTTTAGCAAGGGCTAATTGTGGCTGTGAATGCACTTAGGCTGGTGGTTAGAAATAGATTATTTAGTTTAATAGTACGAGTTGTAAGAATAGTTCCACATCAGAAAAATGGAAGCAAAAGAAACCTAGTATTTTTAAGGTAGAACATGTGTTGATGAAAGTAACTTGGATGGTCTACACTTGAAGGAACTTGATTCAGAGAATTAGTTCAGTAATTAATAAGACTGACAAGATTAGAAAGCAAAATTAGCAAAAAATATGAATAATACTACCTAAAGCCAGTGTAGACTTACCTTATATTTCACCTAGAAAATAATGTAACTCCTTGAGTGTTCACTGATAAGCAGCAGCCAGTTAATAAACCAACAGGGTTAACGGTACATTTTAGGAAAACCAACACTGTCAGTCAATGAGACCTTCGGATCACTTTTGTACTGTAACAGTCCCTTAAATGTAGATGTAAATCATTGACTGATTAGTTGTATTCAGGCAATACTGCTCATTCTACTTTAAAATGAAAGAATTCTTGAGAAATCTTGACTTACTATAATCTCGGCTCTCTGCTGGCATCTGCTGTTTCAAGTAGCACTTTAAGGCACCTTTCATTGGTTCATATGTGGTGTCTCTTTTGTCCAAATAAGCACAGAGCTCTTCGATTTCAGAAATATTTTTAGTGAGGGGGAGTCAGCAAGTTCCCAGCCAATTCCTATCCAAAAGAAAGGGAATCTCTGCACTTGTAATCCTTGTTTTACATCTTATTGCTTATTTTTAATGAGTACAAGTCAGGTAACGTGAATTCTCCTACCTTCACCTACCACGCTCTACTTATAACTTTCCACATCATTTTTGTATTGAGGACAATCTGAAATTGACAAATAAAGCTATTGCAACAGAGCCATCCAATAATGATCTGCAATAGTTTTGAAGAAAGCTTTTAATATGGTATTTCTCCTCCACTGGATCATTCCCTAGTGCCAACAGCAAGTGCAGACAAGATGCCAGGGACAGAGATGAGGTGAATATGTTTGATCTTCTTGCTGTCTTTCTATCACCCTTTAGAGACCGGATATTATCTGTTGGTGCTAAATTTGAAGTCTGTCAAAAGCTGCAGGAAGTTTTTCTATCTGTAGTTGATGGAATTACGTGACCATCTAATTGCGTGGCAGGCTTGAACAACCAATTGGTTCATTGTGATTTGTTTTGCTTTTCTTAATTTAAATCACAACAAGCAGGTGAAAGAAAATAGAAGATGGTTTTTAATAGAGAGTGTTAAAATGTGTCTTTTAATGTCTAGCTTTATGACTCACCTAGTGAGTGTTTGCAGTTAAAAAAATCCCTCTGTCACAGGAAAGATGTCTGACCTCTACGTTTACATTTTCACCTGTTTCAGGTGAGTGGCACTAATGATTCACTAAGGAGCCATTTTCCTACACGATAGAGATTTTATTAAACCAGTACACTGGTATGGTAAATCTGAGCAATCAGGCTAACTATATGTCTCAAAGAATCAAGTTCAAACACAGTATTCAGAAGCCACATTCTTTCTTGGACTAGACATAGCAGGGTGACTTCTCTGTGACTTCAGAAAAGCCTGTACTCATAGCCTTTAGATGCTTTTGGAAATATTGTACAAAGTTTTCTGAATGAATTGTAGATCTTATATTTTAAGAATATGGGATCATTAAAGAATTTCCGTATACCACTTCGGAATTTTAGGTTTACCAGCCTACAATAGAACAGAAGGATGCCAGCTCACGTAATTACAGTCACCTGAAAGTTTAACAGAAAAATTAATACAAATTCTAGAAGACAAGCTGCTGAGAATGAGACTCCTTTTCAACTGCAAAACGCATGAGACAGCCTTTTGAAAGAACCTGAGGTTATGTTGAAACGGCCTTTGTGAAGGCAGGCGGGTACCTGGCGTGCTGGAAAAGGACACCGTCACCGGAGACGTGCAGGCGGCTCCTGCCCAGGTTGCTGCCCATGCAGAGCTGTCCCAGCACCGAGTCGGGGTAGTTGGCCAGCAGCCCCAGTGCCATGGTGTACAGCGGGGACCGTGGTGGGGTCCCCCCCACCGCTGCCCCCCACCGCCCCCTGGGCTCCGCCGCAGTGGGGGACACCACAGAGCGGCTGCCTGCGAGGAAAGGATGTCAAGACAGCACCCTAGAAGATCAGCAGTTAATAATCACTGTCAAATTTGCCACTGTTTTCAACATTTTATGGAAATGAGTCGCTAAGACTACTCACCTCGGTGTTGATCGTATCAATAGAATTTCCATTTCAAACCCTCAGTTTCACAAGATAACATTAAAATCAATGTATACAAGGAAGAAAATATATAGCTATGTGCATTGTATTACCTCTATAGATCTTCACAGCATCTATAAGTTCAGGAATTCCCAGAATTAAAACTTCCTCCTCCAAGGCGTCTATGTTGGAGAAGTCGTCAGGCAACAACATCTTCCCTGAGCAAAGAAAATTAACTTGAAAATAAAAATAAAATATAGGAAACATGTGCTGACGTCTCTGTCCACCGTCCAGATCTAGCAAAAATAGGTTCTTATTTCCTTCAGCATTACTATTTGCACATGCACGCATACGCAGCAGATAATACATGTACACCAGGAAACACTTTGAAAACACAATCCTCAAAACAAATTTGATGCTAGAGGAGACAAGACACAGCATAAACAATAGTGGAAGCACAGAATTAGGTTAGTTTTGTTTTGTCGCAGCATCCTGAGAAATTCCTGTAAGAGGTTTCCTGTTCGTCTGGCTGCTCTTTTCTCCCCAGGCACGGCCCCATCCCACTGTGCATTTAAACACGTGTTTTCTCATATGCAAATATCAGAGGACTGGCAGGGGAAAAGTATGGCAATTTCATATCCATCTTGTCTTAACTGGGTTCACAGAGGATGAAATACTGTTAATATATGAGTTATGTGATCCTGACATACTTTTGAGAAGTACCTGTCTTTTTTTTTTTGAAGCTGGAAGACTATTTAATGACTGAAACACGAGTTTTTTTACTAGTGAAAAGATAAAAGACTGAGTAGATATTTAGAGTTACCATCATTTAGAGTTACTGAAAGACCCTTTGGGTTCTTCTTAATAACATCTTTATGACAGGCTGTAGGAAATCAATGGTTGGAAAGGGGAATCGTTGTTTGGTTCAGTGATAGGAATGATTAACAGTCTGTATCTCCTGATCTTGTACTGAATGATAAACAAATTATTTTATACTTGGAACAAACAGTTATGTACTGTTGCATGATATTAACTTTTTCTACCCTAATTACTGCTTGTTAACATCAGTTCTAGTACCTGATGTCATTAATGCATTTTAGTTTGGAAAACCACTGGATTAATAACACCCAAATAAGTAGGGCCACAAGCACGTAAATTTAGGTACATGTACTCTGGAAGCCACCGGGTAGAGGCTTTGGTTCTTGATTGATAAACAGGGCAGTAAAACTGGCAAACAGCAAAACAAGCTAAAGAAAATCAAATACTAAAGACTGTGATATTTTCACAAGTATTATTGAAGACAGACAGAAACAGTTTAATATTAAAATTATTTAGACATACCAGAATATTAAAAAAAGAGCAGTCACCTATGAAGCGGAACTCACTGCACTTGCACTCATTCAGGGCTGCGTTCTCAAGCAGCCACAGCAAATGATCATCATTAACTAGTACAGGATATTTTGCCACCAAATCTAGTGGCAAAAAACAGTAATTCACATCACCTCCTGTATCTAGTAAAGGTGTATCCACTAGCCCTAAGGGAGCTCTTGCATGCAACCCTAGGCAAAGAAAATCAGAGAAAAATCAAGACATAAATAAAGAAGAATGGAACTCAGATATACACTTTGGAGATCTGACTAGTACAGCAAAGCAAATAAAAGTGCGTTAATCTTGTGCAACACTTAAAATTTGTGCAACCAGATTTGTACAACCAAAGGATGGAGCCTTACAGCCCAGCACAAAGGAATAAACATTTGCATGGACTTTCCTATTTTTTAAAATGAAGATAAATATTAAAAAAAAAAAATCTCAAAAAATAAATTTTGCAAGTCTTAAACATCCCATGTGTGCAACAACTGACAACGGTCCCTGGGTATTCCTAAGGATGCAAAAGAACTTGTCAATTTGGGACACTTACCTGTGAATGCTGGACTGTTAGGAGGAGTCTCTGATGACTTGCTGGTACATTTTCATGTTCTCTAGTAATTTGGAGATTTTCTTTCAGCTACTGGTGTATCTGCAGGCTGGACATGTAAATTATATTTCCTGTCCTTCAAATTATCTAAAGTCTGCCAAGATATATAAGGTTTTTCTATGTATCACTTTAATTCAAATAATTAATCAAAAAAGCAAAAGCAGCCATGGGAAAGGGTCTAAGGCATACCATGCGATAATTCACATCCACCAAAATACGCCATGGAATATTGTATAAGACCAGAACAAATACATTCCTAAGTTTAGGTACCTAAAGGTAAATGGAATGAACTTGTAGAGAACACTTATAAGAACTTGTAATATAATTAGAGCCATTAATATATTCCAAAAAAGCCAACTATTTTTCAACATTTGTGTTTTAATGGCACTTCCTTGTAGTCTAGTTCTGCAATTCAAGGCAGCACACTGACATTTGTAAAAGTGTACAATACTATACCTATTTATGCAACACGAGAAATAGTCAAGAACGGCACAAAGACTGAAAGACCCTTTGGGTTCTTCTTAATAACATCTTTATGACAGGCTGTAGGAAATCAATGGTTGGAAAGGGGAATCGATGTTTGGTTCAGTGATAGGAATGATTAACAGTCTGTATCTCCTGATCTTGTACTGAATGATAAACAAATTATTTTAAACTTGGAACAAACAGTGATGTACTGTTGCATGATATTAACTATAAAGTAACTTTAGAGCCGTGGTTATGACTTCTAAAACACATGTGTAAAATGCCTTCAAGAATTAATACGGTTACACTGAGAAGAACTTAAAAGCTAGAAAATGCAAGGATTCTAGTTCAGTGGAGTGTGTTCCCAGCCACACCACAACAGATTAAATATGTGATCATGTACAGTTTGTTAATACAAAAGACTGCTGAAGTTGTGTGGTCTTCCTCTCCCAACCTATTTGGAGATACCACATATTTAAACACAGTCCTAAGAAAATCCAAAAACATTCATGTTAAACCCCAAATGTTAATATTTGGGGCTAAAAATAGCAAGCATAATAGTATCTTCGAGACAATTCCACAAAAAGAAACTCCAAGTTTAGATTAAACTTAGAGGAAAGCAAATATTAAAGTATGAAAACACACATTTCATCCAGCCAGGAAGTATGGACTCAGCCTTCACTGGCACAACTACACTGTATTTACAATTAAAAATATTTGTAGCTAAATAGCAAATTATTCATTACAGATATCCATTTAACATTTGTTTATACAGCTACAGAACAGGAGGAGAGGAAGAATAATCATTTCCCCATTTGACAGGATAGTGAATTCAGTGGTGTCCCATTGGGGTGAATTTGTTTTCAGACAGACTGAACCTTCTCAGGGAACAACAGGAAGGGTAGCGTGACTTTCCTCAGATTAAAAGGTTCATATTCAACAAGATCAGTCAGTATAATTGTCATCAAGCACAACAGCAGATAGAAGCCTCTGCTTGCTTTAACTTCAGTTTTAAAAAGCAAGTAATGACAGTTGAATGAGCTCTTACAGAAAGGTCAAGCGTGAAATTTGTAACATTTTCTGTACTCACCGACCAAGGCATACAAGTTGAATGTGGCAGTTATTTGTTTGGATACCTATCACAAGCATTGATAAAGTGATATACGTGAACTCCTTGACATCTTCCTACTGACGTTATTATCTAAAAATGAAAAAAAATCTAGAAAAGCCACACAGAATATCTTACTTTACCTGTAATAAAGGTGTCAGCTGCAAAATCAACGCTTGCTCATACAATAAGTTCAAATCAGGGTAGCTGAAAAAAGATAATTTTGAAGTCTGCATGTAGTAATGAAGGCGCCTAAATATAAAACCATCTTGGTCAATAAATCGTCTTAGATTTTCACCCTGATCTTGTACAGAAGCTTCTTTCCACAACAGAGATTCAGGAAACTCAGCGACTTTACTTTTGGGAATTGAGAAATACCAGCCACCAACATTAAAATTAATTAACTCCTCTCCCATAGATTCCATAATGCTCTCTGGTTCCTTCAAAGAGAAGAGGAAAACATGTCAAGAGGCAAGAATGAACATGTGAACTCTGAAACAATGTGATGTTTTATTTTAAAACTCAATTTGACTTCACATTTTATTTTCCATTCCACAGTAGTGCAACAAAAAATAAAGCATGGGGTAAATGACCTAGAGAATTACCTTCCAATTCACTTGCACATTCCTTAGTTAATATGTTTATGATCGTGGCCCTTGACAAGTCAGCAAGCTGTAAGGCTTTACATAGTGTAATACTTACGGTTAAACCTTGGAACAACCGGGCCTACATTTATGCTGAGCTTGTCACACAGAACAGCAAGTGAAATCTGACAAATGTCTTTCTTAAATACTAAAATAAAAGTAATAAAATGCAAATAAATATGGTACACCCCTCCACACAACCTGTGTGCCTATGAACACACCATATTATACAGTTAGTTTCTATTTTAAGGTGCAGATATTTATTATTATGTTGGTCGCAATCTTCTTGATGAGACAGGAAAGAAAATAAGGATGCTCGGTAAGCACATACATGGCTGTCAGCTAAGCAGGGAGAGCAACGACCTGAAGCAGGACTGGAACACACAGCTAGGTCTCGCAGCCACTTTTCACATTACTGTATCACATTGAGAAGTGGATTAGCCTGTGGCTTACTAAAATGGACAGAAAAGTCAATTCATGGCTGAAAATAAACAGACAAAAAAAGCCTGTCCTGGCCACAGCAGCTACCCCCGCAAAACCGAGGAGACAGAGTTTCTACTGACAACGAACAACACAATTCTTGAAGCAGAAAAAAGTGGTGGAAGATGATAGCTGACATTTGGAGTGTCTTTAGGCTATATTGTATACAAGGGGGTACAGAAAAAGGTTGGTCTTAACATAATGGCATTGCTGGGCAACGGGCAAGAGGCGGAGGGGAGATACCCGGGTGTGACAAGGGTGACAAAGTGGGGCAGTGGGTGACAGGAGCCTGATGGTTGGGGCAGGGGGTCATGGGCAGCTGGGGGGTTTGGGGCAATGGTGGACGCACGAGCAGGCCAAGGTTGCCTGTTATCACAGAGCCAGGTTTAAAGCTGGAGCAGGGGCTGCTCACACACCCTGAGGATGCTGTGGTAGCATGATTAACAAATTACAATTACAGCCTTTTGCCAGCAACGCTTACCTGGTGTGGGAAGGGCTCTCTCTCCCGACGAGAGGCTCGTTAGCTGCGTTCGTTTGCGGGGTCGAGGCACCCGCATTGGCGGTTGAGGCCAGAGAAGCCAATTCCTCCCTGTTCCAGTAAACTTCCCGTCATTGGGACACAGATTAATTATGCTTTTGTGAGCTGGCAAGTCAATGAAAAAAATGGTAGTAATCCCATAATTACTACTGCTGAACAACTCACCATAAGATACAAGCGTGTGGCATTGCTAGGAGTATTTACTTAAAGATCTTTAAAGTACCACTTGTACTACAAACCACAACAAAACCCACAAAAAATCATAAATCACCACCAAAGATATTATTTTTTCCTGTCCCAGTGGTTTCAAACAAGAGGTTATAGTTCTGAAGATTAGTTAAAATATGTGCCAGAATCAGTTGCTGCTGTGTCTCCCTGAGCTGCCTCAGCTCTGAAGCAGCAGCAAAAGGGATAATGTGTTATTTGACCCAGTAAATGAGACAGCTAACACAAAACCCAACAGGACAAGCCTGTGAGATACAAAGAAGGGATCTTAAGCAAGCTGCACCTCAGTTTGGCTTCTCATTTCTTCTGTTGCTGCTGAAAATAGCAATGTGAACATCAGTGTTTTTTTCTGGTGGCTTTATAGTTAAGTCTTTCTCCTGAGCTTATGGTTTTGCAGTCTGTGTGTGTGATGGAAGGTTAAAAGGGGTTATGACTTCTCATAATGCTCGTATCAGTAAGTATCTACAGACAAGAGGAAGAGGAGTTCACACCTTGAGCCAAAATGAGTGAAGAGAATGCGTAAGCTTTAGGGCTCATTTAATTACAGGAAACCAAAACAACAAAACAAAACGGCAAATTCTGATTTCAGAAGTGATTCAGAAACAAAGATCCTCAATTTTATATCAGCCAGTAAAAGCATAGCGCTCACACTTGTTTGTACACCGGGTGATCAGACCCCATTTAAATTCACTCTTTTAATATAAAGCTGACAGTGCTGTGAAGAGGCTTGGTTTTAAAATCCTTCACCATGAGGTACTTCAATGCCTGTTTTACCTGCATTTGAGGATTTTGAGACCTCCATGATGGCCCCAGGAGCTCCCAAATGAGGATCCCTACAAGGGAAGGGACCATCCCAAACAAGGGCTGAGCCTCCCAAAGGCCCTGAGGAAGAGGCGGGACCACAATTTATTTTAAAAGCCAATTAACGCAATGGTAACATGACAGCTTTTGTTAATTAGATGCTGTTTCTGTCATTTCTCTTGGATAAAATAGGAAACAGGTGAGAAGCAAGACCCAAGGAATAAAAAAAAGAAAGCCAAGGAAATCTGGAGGATGACAGCTCATTACTGGACTAATCGTTGTTAACATCTAGGATTTTTAGGGGTTTGTTTTTTAAATAGTTTAAGGAGGACTTTACATAAAGATATAGGAGTTCTTATCATTCTTTTAAAGATTTATCTGCAGACAAGGTCAGCACTTTTTTTTTTTAAAAAAGAGGGATTGATATGAATGCAGGTTAACTCCACATGTTAACGTATAAGTTGTATGTATAGGAATAATTTATATATGAAATGTTAATATATAAATAAATGTGTAAAATAATAACTGCATCTTGGGACTGTGTCACATCTCATCAATGGAATTATTTGTCTTTAACATATACACAGGTTTATCCATTACCAGCTCTGTGTGTTATTGCTGGAAGTCTCAGATGGCATAAAGATAACCTTATTTAATTGCTTTATTAATAGTCTCCCCAGACAGCAATTTGGAGGCTGCACTGAGGCAGATTTTTGTGTTGGATTTTATACTTTGGAGTTGCTGGTTTCTCTGCCCTCCTCTCCTGGCAGGCTTGCCTGCAAAAAAACCAATCACAGCAACATTGCAGCACTGTTGGATGTTTTAGATGACAGATCTATTAAGGAGGGTGAAGGAAGGGCTGCCAGACTGTATTTTGGCATCAGGGGGAAAAGGGGAGAGTTTCTTTTATGAAAAATAAACCATAAAACATTTAAATAAATACAGTATAAACAAAAGGATGGTCACCGTTGTCCTCTCCCGCCTGTACAGCGTGAACCCATTGACACTTCAAAAGCTTGGCTGTTGGATGGGTCCCATTTTCAGACGATGCCTGTAGAGTTTTATCTATATTCAGCCAAGCGTTTCACTTTGAAACCCTGCGCCGCCCACGCGTGCTGGCCAGGCAGCTGCCATGCTGCACAGCTGTCCTGCTGTCAGCTGGACCCTCCTGCTTCCCAGGACACCCGGCAAACAGAACACACTCCTCTGCCATCATGTTCATACCGATTTTTCTCTCGTGTCCAACCCTGGAAAGACCTGGATCTGTCAACACAGCAAAACTTCTAGCAACACTCGTCACCTTCTGGATGATCTTCAGGGCCATCGCCAGGGCTAAGTGCCATAGTTGCTCGAGCTTCTGCCTTTCCCAGATGTTGCACATGTATTTTGGCTGTGGTTTTGTGTTTTACTCGGCATGATTGCACCACAACCTGTCACAGGTCCTGGTCCCCTACGCTAACTCCAGCTGTGCTCCAGCTCCCTTCCTCAGGTTGGGTTTAACAAACACACGGCTGTGGGGTGTATCAAATCAAATCAGACTCTTGATCCAGTGGAAGTCTGGTCATCTTTTTCCCCATGGGTCTCACTCTGATGCACTGAGTCAGAAAATGAGATGTCAGGGCTGAATGAGATATCTATCACGACAGGAGTTCAAAATCTACACGGTCCACCTAGAGAAGAGCCCAAGCTCACCCACTTGTGATGCTGACCCACCCTATGTTACTCTTCTCAAAGCTCCATCTCACTGGAGCAAGAAATGCTGGATTTATGAGGGCAGAAAGGTGGAGATCAATGTATAAGGGTCTCTTGGTTTTGTAATTTATCTTTAAGTCTACTTGGTTAAAACCCCAGGAGAACCAGGTCGCACAACTTTCCCAAAAGCACTGGCCAAACCTGTGGCAATAACGCGAGCAAGAGGATGCTGAGTTTTTCCCTCCTCTGCTCAATAGCTTCATACTTATGTTCCTTGAGAATAAAACGCATAATGTAGAGATACCATTGCAGATGCTGCAAGGAAATTTTTAAAACCAAAGCTAAAATCTGTTTCCAATTAGGTCTCAAAAAAAAAATAAAATCCATAGAAACATTTCTGTTTAGATTTGTTTTCTGACATCAACTAAGCTCCCTGTTCAAAATGCCTGAATATACATTTGTGTTTCAGACTTTGCTGTTTGTTTAAGTTATTTTTTGCACACCTATGCAGGAGTGCTTTGAAAATGTCTTTTTTTTTTCTTTAGAAGTGTGTTTCAAACAAGTACTTCAAAGCAGTGACATAAGGGTTAGCATAAAATCACACCATGTTACACTCATTGTCGTTTATCACTCTTCAGAGGGCTCACCAGCGTCGTTGGAAAGACTCCTAGGAACTTACCAGGAACTGGCAAAACTGTAGACAAGTGACTCATTTCTCTTAACATTTGTGACCCTTTGTGATTTTGGGATTTTGTTTTGTTTTGTCTCATCGCAAATGGATTATCTGATGCAGCAGCTGGGTGAAGGCCTGGAGGAGAGACATGTATCAGCTTCCACGTTACAAAACATGGATCAGGCTGCTGCTTCTACTCATTGTGTCTCAAGAAATCAAACATCCAAATACAGCAGGGCAAAATGGAAAGATTTCTTTATAGCCTCCTGGGCACCAAGAAAATGGTGGCTGATGTAGCTTTACAAGGTTCATAAGAACTGATGCAATGCAACCATACACGTGTTATGACAGTGCCAGCCATGCTATATATGCCTTTTTCAGGAGCTTTGATTCACTGGATAGCAAGAACAAGATTACTGTAATGTGATAAGGAACCAGTACCATCACAGGATGGATACCTGGACTGCTAAAGGACCTAAACAAACTTTCCTACAAACTGGATGTGATTATCAGGTATTTTCAGTCTGTCCTTGCCCTCAGACAGGCAAACTGACGGCCATCCAAACCTTCATCCTCATTTGTCCAGCACATTTCAATGGCCTGTATAAAAGGTGACAGGAATGATGTCACCTGAGACAGTCTCACAGGCCAAGGAGGTCTGAGCATCTCCTCTGACCTGCCCTGGGGCAGAGGCTGCATGGTTCCATGCCCTGGATGCTGCAGGGTGAGGAAAACAGCACTGAACAGTGGGATGGACTTTGGCCACTCTGCAGCCTTGAGTTTTCAAGACTTTGGGTGACAAAGAACGTTCCACAACCCCTCAAAGCAGCTCCAGAGATTTTTTGCTGAGTGTAACATCCAGCCATTGGATCCCATGGTCCCCTTTGGTCCCGTGGAACAACCCTGCCCATTAGAAAGCTGCTCAGCACAGCAGTGGCTTGTAAGATCAACCTTCTCCCTGTGTCTCCTTCAGATGAGTTGTTACAGAAGAATGATCATCTGAGTTCCCAGGTGGAATTTCTAAGACTGGAAGTGAAACAACTTACCAACCTTCAGGAGACCTGGGCTCTTCTGCGGGACAGCCAGAGGAATGGGCTGGGCACAGGTACGGTACACAGCTTGTCTGTCGTGGCAGAAGGTGGCACCTGTGTCTCAGCAGAGCTCCTCCGGTCCTAAGTCATGTGTGCTTCTTGTAATACCCCTGCACTGCTGGCAAACGGATGAATTCAGCGCTTTGGCACATGAGGGAGCTATTTTGGTGATCATTAGCGCACATTGTACGCTCCAGGAGGCTGGAACTGGTTACAGACTTTAAAGCCAAGATACAAAAATGCCAGTTCAGTGAGTGGAAAGTCAGGAATATCCTGGGCCTGATTAAACTACTTTTTTTAGAAGTAGTATCTCAGGTCAAAATGAAATAAGACTTTTCTTTTTCAATCAGAGCACTCCAGCTCTTTTAGCACATGCTATCAATCTCTTTGAATGGTTTCTATCAGCTATTAACCATTGTAAACCAGCCATGCGTGAAATCTTAAATTGAATCATAGCTGTACTTGTCGTCATCTTGAAATACAGAGCTCTAAGCTACAGACTTAGAGCTCCAAGCACAAACATTTTAAAATATGGTTTTGAATAAACAGAGATCAGTGTATCAGTTTTGGAAAAAATCCTCGTGGTAGGTTCACTCTCCTGAATGCCTCTTCGGTGTTTAATTTTTTTTCCTGCAACAATCTTGGCCAAATCTTTAGTGTCCACAAACCGTCCTGCTGAAGCAGTTGACCAAAGAGAGCAGCCACGCTATTCACAAACGTCTTCCAGCAGAGGAGTGCACCGATCATGAGACATCACCCGCACTAGGAAGAACTGCATCAGTACCGTCAGCACACGGCTCTGATCAGTGCTGCACTTCAGAACAATTATGCAGTTGTCCACCATACAGGGAACAAAAGACATATTAAATAGGGCCTGTGTTCAGTTTTATCTTGTACAAAATCTCATGTGGTATAAGATGGCATATCTATATATAAACTGGCAAATCTAATCCTTGCCTTTTTTGTAGTTCTCAGCATCTTCCTGCTCCTATCTTCCCCTGCCTTTTTACACTTCTGCAGCAGTCATTATGTTAACAAAAAGTAGGCATGACTCCTGTGTAACAGAATTTTATCTGAAGCCATGCAGTGCTGAGGAGATGGTAATTTAGTTAATTGAATTCCCTCTAAAATGGCCCTGAATCAATATTCCAGCACAGTGCTGGCAACACATAGCTGGCAATGACATATTGCACTAGCACTAGTGGTCAAACCAATGTCTCAGGTCACTGACTGCAAGGATTTGAAATCCTAGCCCTGATTTAGATGTACACCTCTGAGAAAGAGCCTGATCCACCAGGGCACAAGCTGCTCTCTGAATCTTGCCTGAACATGATTTGCAGACTAGTCTGTGTATTTTGGAAAACGTTGTCCATCAGACCATCAGCAAAATGGAAAAGTACTGAGCTGAGGAAGGCAACGCAGGTACAACTCGATAGAGAAGCTGTTTTGCCTGGCCTGAGACCAAGGATCTGCACTATACCGGGCAATACACTCCATAGAGGGATGCTCACGAAGGGAGAAGTTTTTTGCAACAGCAACATGTATGAGCTCTTCCTGGTGCTCCTACACAGGGACAGAAAGGGCAAGTCCTTGATGGGCTTATTGTCATCCATTCTCTTGCTTTTCTAGGAATGAATCTAACATTCTTGAGAAACAAGGTGGTCAGTCTACAGCGCTACCTCTGGTCAAACCACTCATCCCAAAGCAAAATGACCTCTCAGATAAGCCAGAACCCGGTCCCAGGCATACAACTTGCTGTCAAAGTGTGAAGCACTTCAATAAGTACAGATGCGGTTCCAAGATTAGTTTAGAAACTCACTAGAGAAGTGACCTTGGGGGCAGAGAACACGTTTTACAGCTAAATCCATCATAATCAGTCAGCTGAGCCTTCTGGGCTGTGTCTCCCTGTAAAACTGGGACACCAGCCTGTGGGAGGGTCTGGGTTGTCCGAAATCGTGGAGACTGTTTGTGGTGACAGGGTTGGGTGCGAGGTCTGGCATGTCCCTCTGCTGCAGGAGCGGGGCCGGTGAGCGGCCAAGGGGAAGAAAAAATGGGAAGGAGAAAAAAAGCTTCATGTCTGGGGCCTGGATCAATGCAAACAACATAAATTCTGGCTGAGACACCTTCCGCCCGCTGGCTCCTCTGCTCTGAGACAATTATACGCTGGCTGCAAAATGTCTTTCTTGAGCTGGTGTGGAGCCAACCTCAGAGCTAATGCTTGGCCAGAGCTAATTATTTAGTGCAGGGGAAATGGCTGCAAGCCCTTTTGTTTGGGCTGTGTCACTTTTCATCAAAGAAAGTAGTCCTGCAACTAATATTTTAAGGTCTCTGCTGTCTCAGCAGCCTGTAGCACCACTTCAAGCTTCACTGGGAAAACAGCTGGAGCTGCTGGTCCCATGGAAGTTCCTTCAGGTTGTGGTCTTCTCAAGGGATGGGCAACCTAACTGGCCTCTCCTTGTTCATCCTGCACTCCAGTGCCAACCATCCTGGGGATCTCTGCGTTCCTGCCCACATTAGTCATGAAGACTGATGCTTAAAGGCCATATTCCTTGCACTTACCTCCCCATGAGGCCATGTCTCCACCTGGCTTCAGCCACGCACAAGGGCTGTGTGCTGCATCTGTAATGCAAAGCACAGCCTTGTGCACACATATGCAGCCAGCAGCTCCCAGGAGCTCACCGCACTGGTATTTAGAAAGTTTTCCGTAAGACCCAAACCAATGTCTTCTTGTTCCCAGGAAGCTGTTTCCATCACTTCAAAAGTGACTCCTTTTCAGGCTGATCTTTGGCACTTCACAGCTGTTAGACCCTGCTGGGTCTTTGACAGCACTGATTTTCCTGGGGCTGGTTTGAGCAGGACTGAGATACCAGACTAAGTGGTGTCAAGCAGCCTGGCCAGAGTGGTCTGGCCATTGCCACCCTCACCACCCAGCCCTGTTCCCATACAGCAAACAGCATGTGCTGGAGCTGCCTCCTTGGGAACAAGAAGGTCAGAAGGGGCAAGCCTTGTGTGAGCTGTGGAGCAAATGGCAGAGAACTTGAGGAGAAGCTGCAGCAGGTAAGGAGCACCTCTATGCTGGGCGGCTTGGCAGTGAGTGGGAACTGTTAGCCACTGCGTGACCTCTGCCACGGCCTCACAGCCTGCAAAGCTTCTGCTCAGGATGCAGAGCAGGATGTAGCCAAGTGACAGCAAGGCTCAGCGGAACTCACTGTCCACGGGAAGGTCCTACAGTTCTTGCCCTGGCTGCTCCATCACCTGAGGAGTGGCAGCTCAGCTCCCCTTGCTGATGTACTTATGGAGGTGACTCCAAGTGAAGACCCATCCACCCTCCTCGCTGTCTTGCAAACCATGGGTGCTCAGCAGCTGCGAGGCGGACAGGAGAGCTGCTGCGGTGCCCAGCCTCGGGGCAGAGGTGGGCTGAGCAGCTGGGGGAGGAATGGCTGTTGGTCCGGAATGCCATGCTCTGCTGCTGGACACAGGGATGCCAGAGCTGCTGCTCTTGCCACGTGCAAGCTTAAAACTGGGAAGAAATCCACCTCCTGGGCTTGCTTTCCCACTACCAAAAGCATCTCAGCGCCCACAACTCCCCTTCAGAGCTGCCCCAACAGGGGTGCCCACTCCGGTCCACCGCCGGCTTCTAACCAGAGCCACATACAGGCAGGGGATGAATCTGCTCACCCCTTCACAAAATGTTCCTCCTTCACAAAGCCTCCAAGTCTGCGCACAAGGATGGGGCTGTGGATGGCAGCTCCGCAGACCTGGGGCAATGCTGGACAGCCTTGCCCTGGGAGGTTTTGCACTTCGTTTTTGCAGCTGGACAATGGAGCCAACAAAGGGTTAAAGCCGCCCCTCCCACCGCTCCAGCAACAACTTTTTGAAGGAGCAACATTGGATCTCAGAAAGAGCATTTAGGGGAACAGACAGCCACAAACTCCCTCTGACCTGCTCAATGGAGGGCTAAAATCCCCCCAGCCCACGCCCCCATCCTGCCACTGGTGGATACTTACTGGTAGACCCGCACTGGGGGTGGGGCTGAAACCAGCCCAGGAGACAATCTCTTCCTTCTCCTGTGTTTTAAAAAGCAGGTGGCTAGGATGCAGAAGGTGCAGAGCTGTGCAATGGCAGGGAGCGAGCCCACTCGAGCCACATGTGCACCCCAGCACATGCCTCGTGGCGTGGGCAGTGCTGGTGCTGTGGCTGAGGCACCTGCCAAATAACCTGTGGGTTACTTAGGGAGTCCGGTTCCAAACAGATAACCACAGAGGTGAGTGTGTAGCTGGAAAGCCTGACTCTGCCACCCAGGTAGCACTTCAGCAGGCTCTGCCCGTGTCTGGGATTGTGGTGGCAGCACCTGCACCCAGCCTTATGCACCCGAGCACCCGCAACAGCAATCACCCCATCCCAGAGGCGCCGTCCCATCCCGGAGCCCCATCCGTTCCCAGGGATCGTTACCAGGAGCTCATGTGTTTGGTTGCAAACAGAGCAGGAGCGGGAGCCAGGCGTTCGTGTTTGTGTGCCTGCAGTTGCTCAGGCAACTCGGGGCCAGCCAAGAGCTGCCAAAACAGCCGGCGGCCAGGGCCGAGCCCACGGCGTGGCTCTCCTGGGGCGGCACAGCCAGCCCAGCCTCCCACTGCTCAGCTGGACGAGCGGGCAAAGGGGCTCTGGCTGCTCGGTGCCGCAGAACACAACCGGACCGGGGGCGTCAGTGCGGACAGGGTTTTATTGCAGAGCCAGGTTACAGCGCGGGTCTGCAGCAGCCTTTGGTTTGGGCTTCGCGAAGGCAGCGGGGGGCCGCGGGGGTTCAGGTCAGAGACCTTTGCTGACAGCCAGGCAACACTGAGCTCTCCCAGGGTGCATCCCGAGGCTGGGCTGGGAGCATCCCGGCAACACCACAGGGTGTGAGCCTCCGGCGGTGCTGGGCAAGCGGCAAAGCTGGGCAGCCCCATGGCGAGGGCACCCGTGGGGAAGGCAGAAGGTGGCTGTGGTGTAACTGGTGCAGGGTTAAAGTGGGTCCCCGGGAGGTCTGCAGGGAAGACAGGCTCGCTGTTCCCGGTGGGACTGTTAGGGAGGGTGCCCCGAAAGCTAGGGCTGAGGTAGGGAAGGTCTGGGTGCCAGTGGGGCAGAGGAGCCCTGAGAAGCAGTGCTGTTAGTATGGTGGGTGCTACCAGTGGTGGGGGGCCGGGGGTGACAACACATGGGGCACAGGAGGGGCTGGGGTGTCACAGCACAGGGCAGGGACAGACGTAGTGCCGGGGCAGAGCACACAGCCCAGTGACTTCCCAATCACATCAGCGCTGGGCGGCCGACATCCCGCCAGCCTGGGGCTGGCCCCAGTGCAGCCCCCCGGGTCCCATGTCATACGGGCACGTCCCAAGGCTGATGCAAGCACCGGCCTCACGGCCGACGCGCAGGGACCGGGGCGGTGGGTGCCATGGGCACCTGTCCCTACTTTTTCACTTTAGCATCGTAGGTGCCCGCATTCTTGTAGGCACTGACGTAGCCGCTGTTGTCCACGATGTTCTCCCGCCCACTCTTGCCCTTGCCCTTGCCGCTCTCATCAAAGCGCTCCTTGTGGGATCCCGTGTACTTGGAGGTGTCCGTCAGCCTCTCCACGGCCCCCACTGTCTTGGCTTTCTGCAGTGGGGAGACGGGACACAGGAGTCAAGAACATACCTCATCCCCTTCATCCATTGCCCCATACAAGCTCCTGCTGCCCACTGAGAACCCTTCTGTGCGCACTGGACCTGTGCAATCCCCAGCCCACCCAGGGCCACGACATCTCCTGGAAAGTGTCTCTGCTCAGCTGCAGGCAGAGCTCTGTCCTCCCTCCCTCCCCGCCCTCCTGCTCCAAGGCGCCCTTCACTCACCGTGACACCCACGTTAATGGGCTCCTTCCCTGCCACCAGCTGGCAGATGGCCTCATATGCCTCCTCTTTGCTCTTATCCTTAAACCTCTTGGGGGCCAGCTCCTCCAGAGCCTTTTTGAACTCCTCGTAGTTGATGACACGGGC
This sequence comes from Columba livia, assembly GCF_036013475.1. Classification (NCBI taxonomy): domain Eukaryota; kingdom Metazoa; phylum Chordata; class Aves; order Columbiformes; family Columbidae; genus Columba; species Columba livia. The sequence continues at coordinate 12,113,826 of NC_088614.1, forward strand.
TGTCTTCCCTCTGCAAGCACAAAACCCAGGGTGCCATCAGCACAAACTCAGCTTGTGCCTCCAAACAGGGCTGCAGCAGGATGAGCTGCCTGGAGCTTTGTCCTCCACCAGCCTCAGGCCCCTTGGCCACCTACAAAATGCAGCTATAGCCAGGGCACTCCCAGCTGAACGGGTCAGGCTAGGCACAACTGGTGACGAGCTCCAGGAGCTTTCCAGACACATGCTCTTAATGTCCCCCGTGCCCAAAATCTCGTCCCTGCATGGGAGTGCCTTGGGACTTGGGTGCTGGTGGCAGGAGGGGACATGCATCCACATCCATTCCCACTGCTCTCAGGCTCCCTAGGTTGTCCCACACACTCTCCCCTCTGACAGGCAGCAGTCCTTATCTGGACAAATTCGGAAGGGCGTGCACAGAGCATCTCTCCCACAGGTACCTGGTTCTCATCCCTGGGGCAGCACAGCAACCCACTCTCCTACACATCAAAAACCTCCCCATGCTTAGACCCTCCTAGCTGTACCAACGAGGAAGGGGATGCCTGGAAAGAGGGGGTGTAGGGAGGAGGCTCTCCACCCATCCTTGCTCCTGCATCCTGGTGCAGAAAATTTGGTGTCACCATGTCCTCAGGGACCCTGAAAGCCTGAAAGCAGCCCCAGGTGCCTTTAGCCCTTCAGCTGCCCCTGTGACCTCTGAGGAGCAAAGACTAGACCTCTCACCAAGCTCAGGTGTGGGCTGGCCAGACTGAGAAATGGACTGCGCCATGTCACATGGGACACCCATGGACACCTTCCTCTGCTCCCTACAGCACCTTCTTGCTAGATAGGGACCTGGCAGAACCAGCCAGGCCCACCACAATGCCTGGGAGCAGGAGTAGAAGCACAGTCCCTGCCCCAAAATCTGAACCTCCTCCCCCCAAATATGGATTAATTTATTACCAGGTCTTGTGAAAGCAGCCACACAAACTCCCTGAAGGCAAGATGCCACAAGGCAGCACCTGCTGCCTCATGATGGAGGGACCATGGATGGCCTGCGCATGCAGCTCAGGTACCACCCCTCCCTGGGACCACCACACCCAGGCACTGTCACCCTGCCCATGCTGCAAGAGCATCCCCAGCCTCTGAGTGGCTGGAGGCCCCAAGAAGCTGAGTCACTTACTTCACCTTGGAGAAGACAATGTCCACGTCGGTGCTGGTGACACTTTTGCCATCAGTGACTTTGCAGTCTTTGCACAGCTTGGCCCAGTTCTTCCCATTCATTTCTTGCCCCGTAGCCTTGGTGTCGCCATAGATAGCGAATTTGCGGAAGCTCTCCTCCAGGGATGCCATCTCAGTGCTCCCGGCCATGGGGCTGCAGGATGAGATGCAGAGGGGTTTGTTACCACCCAGGCTCTGGCTAGCAGCACCAGCAGAGCTCAGTTGCTCTGTGAGGGCAGGAGGAGGAGGAAAAAGGCTGGCGAGGGCGGAGGGACCGCAGCAGGAGCGGGGCGTTGTGGGGTGAGAGCTGGCGGCAGCCTCGGACAAGCCCCAAGGCCAACAGCAGAGACGTGTCTTAGGGGATGTAGGTTCCAATTGAGAGCTGTCAGCGGTGAGGCTGTCGGCTCCAGGGGCTGGCGAGGACTGAGTGCATCAGCCTGTCCCCTCGGGAGCACTCTCCAGGAATGACGCAATGCAGCCGCCTTCCTTGCGCTCGCCGATGATGAGAAATGGCACTACTGCCTGCCTCCAGCCTAACTCTCCCCTGCCTGCTGGATCTGCCAACAGCTGCATCCTCCTGCATGGATCTGGCAGCACCCCAACTCCGCAACGTGCCCCACAAAGCTGGGTCAAACACAGTGCACTGCAGCCTGTGGCACTGGGGTGCCCACTTGCAGATGGACCTCTGTGTTCCCACACAGAGCTGTGGCCGCTGTCCCGCCCCAGCTCCCCGCCCCGCCGTCGTCTTGCCAGCCTCACCCTGCCAGCTCAGCATCCCTTGCCACGTGCTGAGCACCCACAGCATCTCAGCCAGGACTGGGCGCAGCGGTACCCAGCTGTGGCTCCAGCACCCCAAGGCACAGAGCGGGTACCTCGTCAGTGCCCAGGCGCAGGGAGCGGGATGGACCCCCACAGAGCCTTGGCGAGAGGCAGAAAGGGACACGAAGGAGCAGAGGGCTCGGCTGCTGCGCCGCCAGCCCTTGTGCTGCCGGGCAACCGTCGCTAGGGAGGAGCAGTGTTGCCTGGCGACTGTCGCTAGGGAGGAGCAGTGTTGCCTGGCGACCGTCGCTAGGGAGGAGCGGGTAGGCGGGACACGGCAGCCGCTGGTCCCCGCCTGTCCCCGGGCTCCCGCGGGGTACCCGGCGCCCCGAGCCCCTGAGAAGCCGCCCCGCACCGCACTGTCCCGCACAGCGGAGCTGGGACCTTCCCACCTGGAGCTCGCCGCCCGTGCTTGGGGGTGTCAGGTTAGCGGGACCCCCCGACCCCCTCCACCGCTCAGTCTCCCGCTACTCCCGCCCACCAGCCCCGGGACGGGCAGCGGCCGGAGCCAGGGTCCCGGGGGGTCCCGCTGCCGCCGCGCCCAGGGACCGGGGGGTCCTGGCTCCGCCGCGGCCGCGCTCGCTCTCCCGGTCACTCACCTCCCGGCGCCGCGCTCTGAGGCGGGGGGGGCGGCCGCCGCTGCCTGTTTAAGGCGCCGCCATGGCGACGGGAGGGGCCGCGGGCCGCACCCGCACCGGGCTCCGGGCCGCCCCCTCCCGCCTCCCCCAGGCCGCAGCACGGCCGGGGAGCGCTCCCGGGGCGGGGACGTGGAGCCCGGGCAGCAGCCATGCAACCACCTCTGGGATGCCTTCCACCACCCCACGAAGCCTCTCCATCACCCCACACGGCCCCATCGGCACACCACAAGGTCTCTCCATCACTCCATCACCCCACAAGGCTCCACCATCACCCCACAATGTCTTTTCTCCAGCTGACAAGGGCCCTCCATTCACCCCACAAGGTCTCTCCACCACTCTGCCACCCCAGGCTTCCCTCTGGCAGCTCCCCTGTCCCCTGCCCCACACAGCCAGTGTGCCCTCCCATAGATGAACCAGTCCCTCTTGGTAGGTGACACTAGGGAACAAAGGTCTCTGCTTGGGCTATGGGTACAAACACCATCTGTCCTGGTGTGACGGCCACCATGGCAAGTGCTTGTCCCCTCTGCATGGCCCAGTGGCACACCCTTGGAGTGACCCTGGGGGCAGCCAGCCACATGCCAGTGCTGCCCACCATGGCTGCCTGGCTTCCCTGGCCTGAAGCCTGACCACACATTAGGCTCCAAGGGTGCTGAGGGTTGAAACAGCACCCAAATATTGTGGTTGCCATGGAGCCCCAGCACAACCCACATCACTTACTCACGGCCCCACCTCAGCTCTTTGACCAGACGCCTCCAACGTCGGCACTCCCCAGCCTCGCTCAGGCGGGCACAGGACGTCCTCCATAACCAGTGGCAGCATCACCAGATGTTCACACTGAGTGGACACAGCGTGTCATTTGCTGCTGCCATACTGGGTCCTGTGGGTAAATCAGCAGCCTGGGGAGCAAGGCAGCAGCTCAAACACAGGCAGCCTGTGGCACCTCCTGGTCTCTGTCTGCCCTAGGCACTGTGCAGAGGAGCTGCAGATCCAGGATGGACACAGGATACTGAGCTGCCCCAGGAGTTCTGCTCTTGCACCCAGAGCCCTTTGCTTTGGGATATGGCCCCAGCAAGAACCTCGCCCTCTCAGCTGAGGGGTGCAAGTTCTCTGCTGAGACCTTGTTGCCAGCTTGTGACTGGACAAATCCTTGAACAACCCACTTATCCTGATCCTGGCTTGGAGCAGAGCCTGGAAACCTCCAGAGGTGACCACCAGCCAACTCAGCAGGTCTGTGATCTGAGGTCATTACCTTTACCTCCCACCACAGAGGTGCGTGCCAGGGCTGGTGTCAGAGGCTGCAGGCATGTTACAGTACCTGGTCACTTTGGGTAGCCCCAGATGGTCACAGCCACATGAAAGACTCCACTTTGTCATGTCCTTCAACCAACCCTGTGACCGCTCCATCGGCAGGAGCTGCTGTTTCACAGCCCAGCCAGAGGCAGGGTGGCAACCCATGGCTGCCAGCACAGACATCCCATAGGAGAGCAAGGACAGGTGTGGATGTTTATCTAGTAGGGCCAGACCAGCCTTGCCAAAAAGTGTTTCTCCTCTTTCCATCTTGTCCTGGTAGAGCTCAGACACAGCCAGAGAGCCTGGGCACTGCATGGAAGAGGTGGCACCAGGAGGACTCTGTCCTGAACACTCATGCTTCCCACCCTTCATAAAATATGAAAGCAGGTCCCAAAGCGCAGAGGCTCAGAGGTTACATGGTTTGCTGTGAAGTGGGAATTTAAAGCAGCCTCCATCCAGGCCAGCAAAGATGTAGGGCTGTCATCCCACCCCGCAGAAAGCGGGGAAGAGCTGCTCACCTGCTCTCTGCTGTAAGGAGAGGGCAATAACTGCAGCTACCATGTCAAGGTGGGTGGTTAAGTCTTGCTGCAGGTACAGCCCTGTCCTTAGCTTGCCCTGCACATCCCCAATGAAGCAGGTGTCTTTGGCCTTATTTCCAGCTTCAGAGAGAAGCCCAAGTAATGCCAGCTGGAGCATCCAGCTCACAGCAGCTCTGACAGGAGCAGGCAGCACAAGAGGCCAGATCCACCCAGCTGGCAGCAGGCAGGAGCTGAGCTGGAGTTGGGCGCATCGGCAGCTCTTCTGCCAGAGCTCCAGCCAGCCCCAGGGGCTGCAGAACCTGAAAAGCCCAGGGGCGGCACATGGAGAGAGACAGGCAAGAGGGGGGCACCAAGCCAGGGCTGGCGAGTTGCCCCATGGGGTCAGGTTGAGCAGGTCAGGTTTCGGTTCCTAAGGGCTGGGGTTTGTTGTGCATTTGTTGTCACCATGACAGCCCCGTTGGGATGGAGCACGGTCCTTGGCTGGCTCCTGCTGTTCCTCATACAGTCCGGAAAAGGAAGCCCAGGAGGAGGCTGTGACTTGGTCTGGAGCCCACGGTGCGGGCAGGAGCCAAGGAGGAGGTTGCACAGGTCCTGTGATGTGGTAGAGGACCATGTTCACGGCTCAGTGCTCAGCTCCCCAGGGATCTTTCCCTTTTTGTGATGTCCAACAAGGGTCAGGACATTCCCAGGCTGTCTCCTGTTCCAGGGAGCTTAACGAGCTGTGTAACTTCAGTGCTTTCCTGAGGCACACTGAGGCTCACAGCTCAGTGTCACCAAGACACGGCTTCAAATGCTGGGCTTGTGTTTGCTAGGATCATGCCTATCTCCCTACCTTCACACAGAGCCCTGGCATGCAGCAATAGCTCCAGGGTGCAGCTCAAAGCACACACAAGAGCATGATTGCAACCTGTGAGCACCGTCTGCACTCACCCTCTGTCTTCCTTGCCCCTTGCCTCCCCCAGGGCTGGGCACTGCAGGCTCCCCAGAGTCATCTCGTTTCAGTCACTGGCTCGGCTGCAGCTGGGGTGGGATGAGGTTATGCAGGAACGCTGCTTCTCTATCACAAGTTGCTACAAAACAGAGGGCAGTGTTTCAGAGGTTGTGCAATATGTATACCGTAACCCCAGCAACAGCATGTCCACAAGACATTAACGGAGCTTAGCTGCAGCTGATGAGCAGCACGATCACAGCGTGCATGTGTGTGCCAGGTGTGCCAGCAGCACGCAGAGCCGAGGGAGATCTGCATGCACAGCACCGGGCAGAGACGAGGGGGCAAAAACCTCTGTCCTCTGGCAGGAGCTTCCTTTTCCCCTCCTGCAACTCAAGGCAGCCCCTTGAGATGCTCTCAGGTTGTGTCAAAAGCAGAGCATAGGATCAGACTCACTAAAAATTGTTTCCCGAAGGAAGTTCCCCTTGACTTCAAAGAGAAAACTAAGAAACTTGAGTCAGGCCTGAAGATGAAAGCAAGCAGGGTGTACGTCCCACGCCAAGGCTGAGAGAGGAACGTGCTGAGAGGCTTGGTACAGCCACTGGCAAGTAGCCAGGGACTGTGATTTATGATTTTAGAGGACTCCGGAAAGCTGTCACCATCCTGCAAAGGCTTTGCTTGCTCCTAATAAAGAGCCACAGCATCTCATGGTAGAAACAACTAGTCCAGGGTGCTGCCTCCTGTTGATGGGAGAGCTTGTGCCCTGGCAAACATGTCTTATTTGGTGCTGGAAAAGGTGCTTGGGCATGCCAGACCTCAATGTTTCTGCAGCAATAGGGAGCTGAAGGCACCAGGACTTCTACTGTCACCTTAACCCAGTCAGTAGAAATGCCTTTGACACCTGAACCTGCAGGGTCCCAAAAGAAAAGAAATGAGGTGGGGAAGGAGGGTGCCCGGGCTGCACCTGCCTCTGCTGTGACCATGCTGGCAGGGTACCAGCTGCCTACTGTGGAAAACTTCCACAACTTTGTGAGATACAACACACAGCACCAAGGTCCCAAAGGCATGTGTATCTTGCAAAGCAGCATCTGCAAAAAGCCCTCACAGCCTGAAGCAGCTCAGGTGAGATGCTGAACTTCACTTGCAAAAGTTCATCCTTGCTGGGAACTGAGCTGGGGTAGAGAACAGTTCTCCCAGGAGCTAAAACCATCTCAATCTCACCATTTTCACTCATCAGGTGCCCCATATGCACCTTCAACAGTCCTCCTTTAATGTGGTTGGGGCAAAAATACAAAACCCAGCCACAATCAAACACCACTTGGTACACATGGTCCCACCTGCCATCTGTGAGGTTCAGATCAGGGTCAGACACTGGCAACACCAGGAGCCTGTCCTGCTAGGGGCCTGGCCCTTCGCTCAGCACCCAGCTGCCCCAACACATGGATAAAGTATATTTTGCAGTCTTGATTTATTCTGTCTCCTACAGCACTTGATGTAGTGGAGAAAACATTCCCTGTCTCAGCTGAAGTCAGGAGAAGGATCATAGAATGTCCTGAATCAGAAGGGACCCACAAGGATCAAGTCCAACTCCTGTCCCTGCACAGGATGTCTTCCCTGACCAGAGAAACTTCCACATCAGGGTCCTCAGGGCATCCTGTTGGCCTCCAACAAAAAGCATGAGCTCCTGCTCCCTGAGGGAAGCGTGCAGGACAGAACCAGTACAGCCCAGCAGCATATGGGGCACTGTAGTGGTTGCCGGGGACTCTGGAGGCAGAAACCCTTCTCAGGTGGGTATTCATGTACATGTCAGGGGAATTTGGGGACTATGAGCTGTTTTCAGTAGAACAGGAAGGTGAGCCCAGCCTGGGAAGGGGAGGACAACTAAATGTTGAACCTGGGGGAGGGCTCTGTGCTCCTGGAAAGGGTCATGTCCCAGCAAACTGCCAGCAGTGCAGGACACCTCCTTCCTTCCTAGCTTGTGCTCAGAACCCACCACCTTGGGACATGCTGGACATTTCCTTACCTGGAGATGAGAGAGAGCAGAAAACATGGCTCCGCTCACCCCAAAGCGCACAGCAGCCTTCCTGCAGCACGGTGCACAGAGGGAAATGCTGTCAGCCACACACAGGTCAAGGTGCAAAGCCCAGTTACAACATCAGAGGTGCAGGGAAAAATTGGGGGCGGGGGGGGGGCACGCATCAACTGGGCAGATAAATGAATTACTGCAAAAAAAAGGAGGAAACTATTTAGCAAAGGGCATAGAAAATTTTATTGTGGACAGAGCTGCTAAAGAGCTCCATACATGACAAAGGGTAAGAAAACACATAAGGTCTGCTCAGGGGGACCTGCTAGAAAGAAATTACTGATGCCTTCTGGGGAGGAGTGACAGCTGGCTTTGGCAAACCCTGAGTCCAGCATTTCTGTGCAGAATGACAGCAGATATGAAGAGAAACAACTGGAAGGACTTTGTCTAACCAGGATCTATCAGGGAGCAGATGGTCTCTGTAGACAAGCCATGCCATGTCTGCTGGTCCACAAGGGTTGGTCCCACACACACCTGCTTTTCCAAAGGGTCACACCACCGGCAGATACCACTGGCCACAGCAGCAAGGGAAGCTGCAAGGAGTGTAGCTACAGACCAACCCTTCCTGCAAATTTAGACACAATGACTCCACAGCTATGTGAGACTTCACTTCTGCTGATCAATGGCTCATATAATTCAGAGTCAAGGCTCCTTATTCCACCTCTTTCAGGAGTCAAAAATCAGATGACAGAGGAGGTCAGTAAGACAGCCCTTCTTTAAAGAAGCCTGGGGTGAGCGATTGTGTCTATGCTGCCTTGCCAGAATTTCCCAAGGACTGTCCCCAGGGAGTGCTCTGCCAAGTTGGTCCCATCTCTGAAACACACTTACCCCATAAACCTTTCAGCAAAGGGAGAATTCCCTGAATCCAGCTTCAGCTCTGCAAGGATCAGGTGTTTCCAGGAGCATCTGCAGCACTTTGTCTTCTTGAAAGCACATGCTGCTTGAAATTCCCGCTGCATAGGCACCACACAGCACGGTGTTGGCCAGGTGACAATGCTGAGGTGCTTTCCAAGGGAGCTGGGCAAGCATTCAGGAGTGCTCCTGGAATGGGCTGAGGCTTTCAACATACAACAGGTGCCCTCCTGCATCCCTGCTGAAGTGAGCTCTCCAGAAGGAAACGTGTCTGAGCCTAAAGCTCCAGGGGAAGTGGACTTTGTGTGGACCTCAAAGCAGCACATAAGCCAGCATGAGCACTGGGATGACAGGCAACAAGCCAGGCTGGGAAGTGTGTACATCAAAGCTGGGAGTCCAGCCTGCCTGTCCCATGTTGGCTGTGCCCAGGGGACATTTGTCCCCAGATAGCCTGTCCTGCTCTGAACCATTTCTGATGAATGCCGGCAGACTGAGCTAGGTGAGGAACAGCTTAACTTGACTCACACAAGGAAGGACAAAACAAAATAGGGTGCTAACCTGCACCCACCGTCATCTTGGAGAAAGGGTCAGATGTGGTTTTCATGTATCAAAACATTTGGCAGAGTGATAAAGACTTCCCAGGCTTCCCCTTCTGTGCTGATGCACGTCTTTGTTCACACACACCAGCATGCAGCACCAGGGGCCTGTCCAGGAATGGTGCAACCAGCCAAGCCAGCTGCTGACTCTCAAGGTGCTGGAGAAGCAGGGGCGGTGCAGGTTACACAGCTGTCAAGTGACAAATCATGACACCCCACCATGATGGTGGCAAGACCCATTGGCATGTGTGCGTAGCTGCTATCCCAGGCTCTGCAGTTAGCTGGCTGCTGGGCTGATCCGGGCTGGCTGGCAGCCTCAGCACTCAGCCGGGAACTTGGAACAGGGAATGCCGCCTGGGGAAGCAAGAGGGCAGGGGAAGTTGAGGTGTCGCTCTCTGCTTCTCACCACCAGCACAGGGTGCTGTGACTTGAGGCACTGGCTCCATGCCCCAGTGTCTGTACTGCAGAAAAATCCCGCAGCAGACTCCAGGCTTGGCTGTGGACTAATGTGGATCTGGCAGCCCAGGAAATGGAAAAGTTTCAGGACTTGCTGTATCCCAGAGCTTCTGATGAGAAAGCTGAGCAGTGAGGCACCCCAGGCTGCTGGGAAGGAAGAGCAGGTCAAACCATGCTGTCTTACAGAGGACATGCTGGTGGAGTGGACTTAAGAGTGCACAGTAGAAAGCGGTATAGGGACAGGGCAACCCTGAGGTTACTCCCTGACCACCTGCTGAAGCTTCTGCACATGATCCAAAGACTGACAGGGTGTAGAGAGATGGGAAACTTAGTTTTCAAGGTGCAGGGAACAGTGGAGATGAAGCGTTGCTCTTCCCCACACACACTCCCAGAAAGTCACTGCAGTGTGAGTGTACAGAGGGCCAGGAGGAGACAACCCTTTCCTATAGAAAATACTCGAGTTCTCTCTAGCAACACGCCTACCTCAGGTTTGCCACCTTATTGCCTCTTGCCCTTGGTCAGGTAGCAAGAAATGTCTTGCTGCAGTCTGAGAGCAAGCACACAGTGCAAGGATGAGGCCCTCAGCACTCCCTGGAGTACTAATGCTGCAGTCCCAAACCAGCGGGAGCACATCCCCATCAGGGGAGACTGCTCCCTCTTGACAAGGAGTGTGGAACTGGGCTTGGGGGCATTCCTGACTTAGGAAAAGGCCACAGCCAGAAACAACAATGCAGCAGGTTTTTTTTCTGCCTCTCAACTTGTTCTGTTGGAAGATGGACAGCATCAGGTAAAGGGACGCTGCTACCTTCAGAGAGTCACTGGAGTTTGGTGCATTTTCTGTGGTGTGGCTCAGATGTGCTCTCAATGGGCTGGGGCTGAGAGGCATGAAGTTCTCCACTGCTCTTACTTACAAACACAGCAGGAATCTTTGAAAATAGTTCCAGGTCTTGTTCCACATGTCTGTCCTGCTGGCAGGTTTTCCTTTTTGCCTTGTGCCCAGAACACAGATTCTTTTCTCTGTCACCTCTGGGATTGTCTGTAGACAAGAAATAGTCTTGAGAGTTGCTTGAGCTATTCTTAGGAGGCCCACGAAGGGCCGTGCTCCCAAGGCGAGTTTGAGCCACAGGAATCTCATCCATGGACTCGGCAGACTCTGAGTGATAGTCAGCTGGGGGTCCCGCTGCCTGGATGAGGCTGATGCTGCTGGGGGGCACAGCAGCTCTCAGAGGAAAAGCTGGCACTAGGAGACTAAGGCTGTGGGAAGATGAGGAGGCAGCAGCCGTGGCTGGGAACCCTACAAATGGAAAGAAAAGGAGAAGAAAGCTTAAGAAAAGAGAGAGATCCCTCAACCCCACAAAGACATCAACAGGCCCTAAAACTCTGATATGGTTGATGCACTAGTGTTAGAGAAAGCCACATATATATATTTATGCAAAATTAGATATGAGAAATGTACATAATTCTACACTCAGTGTACCCAAGTCTGATCACTTCAGAGTATCTCTGAGCACTCAGAAGCACTAATTTTCCCTTCTCAGACAAGTTTAACTTTCTGCCAGTGCTGGTTTTTCATGACACGCTTCACTTCAGTGTGCCAGCAAGCAGAAATCCAGTCCAGCAGCAGAGAAGCTGCCTGGTACACTCTCACCTGACTGGGGATCTGGGAAAGGTGGCCAAGGTCCAGCATGTGTTTGAGATCTGTTCTCCACTGCCGAGGAAGAACCTTTATGTGTCTTCTTTCTTCTTTTTTTCTGTTGCTGTAAAAGCAAGAGACCCAAGAGAAGGGAAGTCACTTCATCAGCCCAAGGTAATGAGACACTCATGTTTTGTAATTACTACCTCTCTTTAACATCTCCTATTTTTAATAATGAGCATTAGGTATGACCAAAGACTAAGAATATTTCATAGTTTAAGACTGAGTTACTATAAAGCAACAAGAGAGAACAGATATTTAATGAACACACACATTATCCACATAAAGCAATTCTCTGTGTGTAGGTACCTTTAAGCTGTTGTCTCATATGGCTGGAGCATGTATGAGACCCTGGTGGACAAATGCATTTGTAGAGTCAAACTAGAGGAGGGGACCAAAAGTCACATAGCACAGGAAATGCCAAAAGAGAGATAGCTCTTGTCCAAAATACAAATAGGGTCAAAAGGAAATTTTTCATATAATCCAGATGACAAGACTTGGATTAACTGGCTTTTGGAGAAAAGGGGGAGAGCACCAGCACCTGCCATTTGAACAAGAGGGGAGAGCATCTGGACATAGGTACATGGATATCAAGAGCATAGCAAACTTGGCTTCGGACAGCTGTTTCACACACTCAAGTTTCATAGCCACACACATCATCTTCAATGTCCTTTAACATCCACATTTGAACAGTGCCAGAAGTTACGGGATGTAGCAAGTCTGCTTACCTGCGATGGGACCACAAACTGAAGAGCTGGGAGGTCAGGGGAGGAGCTCTGCTCAGGGTCAGCTTTGTCGCTGTGGACATAAAGCTTCAGAAAACTAAAACACACAGCAAATATACAAGGTGATTCCCTTAGACATGACTTAATTCAGGTCCTCACTTTGCTTGCACATAAGTATCAGCCTGACCAAAGCATCCCTCACTTCATGAGTGAAACTGCAGAGTAACTTTTCCTGCACAACTGTGCAAACTATGAAGAGTTTATTTTGCCTTCCCCAGGGCCATGAGTTAATAGGCAAGGCTTAATTAAGAGACAAGGATGTTGTTTTCCCATGAGTGCTTGCCTGTGTTATAAACTTTGCTGTTGTGATTCATCTCTCGACAATCTGAAATCATATAACTATAATGAGCTCAGTATAGGAATTACAGGACAAATCAGGCAGCTTTAAAGTAACTTTAATACAAAACAGCCTAAACGGAGTATTCTAGGAAAGATATTTTCCCAAAGGAGGGGAAGCAATTACTCCTGCAGGTAATTATGCTCCTGAAACACAAAGATTTCACGATGCTTTGCTCACAACACTGGTGCTCCCCATCCTCCTTGGTATTTTTGGTTTTGGGTCCATCAGTGGCTTTGGTGACCACTACCCATTCACCATACATGCTGCTGGGAGACTCCTATCTATGATTTCACTCACCCTTTTCCTGAAGTTACTGTTGAGAATTCCTCTGCTTGCATATGAGGGTCTGTATAGCCAGGGTTACCTGAAAAAAAGTCTGCTTCCTAGGGAAAAAAGAAAAAAAGAAAGAATTAACATTCTCAGAATGATATGGACATAGTGGAGAAGAGATTTTTCCCTACAGACATGTCTTCTTCCTCTTTATATAATCACATGCCAGATATTTTCTGTCCTTAAAGCCAGTACAGCTGAAATGCAGCAGGAGTCTGCTACTTAAGAAGATGGAAAACCAAGATTGAGACAATTAGAAGTCCCTCATTCATTCAGTTAGTCCAGCCAGTATTTTAGATGGCTCAAAATAAAATCAGAGCACACAGAGACCAGCTGAATCATTTCTTGGGATTGCATTCAAAATATCACTTAAAGCCTCCATTAGTTATACAATTCAATCATAGGAGTTAAGCACTAGATGTAAAAAACATTCAAATTCAAAATGGAGGCAAGAAAAATGAAAGCATGCAACAAACAGGGAAAACAAAGTATTTGCTGTTTCTTGTGTGAATCCTGTATGGCTAATAACAGTGCTGGTTTTTTTTTAAAATAATGTGATATATTGCACATTTCCCTCAGGTATAGCTGAACTCAAAGTAATGCTATCCGAAATTTTAAAATCGCATTCTTTCATAAACATGTAAGACGACTCAACGAATAAACCTCCTAAATCCAAGTGTCTGCGTTATAGAAAAGGGCTCCCAGTTCCCCCTCCAAAGGACACGCTTAAGATGGTCAGAGTACCAAGTGACACAGGGTATGAAGCTCCATTGTTAAAAAAGATAAACTGTGCTCAGGAGAACCTTGATGCTACTTTTCAGCTGCTCCTAAACTTGATTAATTAGCAAGACAACCTCCTCAAACATTTTAGTATACAGTGACTATAAAGACAAATATACATTTTAAGGCAGCTTTTAGGTGGCAAAAACAGAGGGATTTTACATGCAATAGGCACTAGCTTCCAAAAAATCTTAGACAAGCTCACAAAGACCTATTTGTCTGAACGGCCTGATCGGCAAATTGGAAAATGAAATCAACATTGGACGTCCCACAAATGGGTTCCTGGGAGACCCAGGGCCTCAGCACTTCAACAAATTCATAAACAATCAGCAAAAGAGCAGAACAGCGATATGAAATCTGGTGATGATACTCCCTTATGTAAGGCAATAAAAATTAAAGCCAGTCACAAAGAGTTGCAGAAGATTCTTCCAATATTGAGTTATGGGGTGATAAAATGGCACATGAAAATGAATATTGCAAGATGTAAAGATATAAAGTCATGCATATGAGAAAAGTAGCATAAACTTTACATACGAAGCTACGGTCTCTGAACTAGAAAATAATTCACAGAGCTGCACGCTCAGTGGCAGCCAAGAAATAATTTCAGCTGATAGGAATGAAAAGGAAAGGCATACAAAAAAAGAACACAGAAAACAGTTTCATGTTACTGAATAAATTCATTGGCAGCCTGGACACTGGATTCCCTAGAGAATTGCAGCATCTTTCCTCACAGAAGACATGGAAGAAGGTACAGAGGAGAGTGACAGGACCAGGGGAAGGTGTGGAACAGTTTCTGTACAAGGAATAGCTAATGGGGCAGGGCTCTTCAGTCAGGAGAAGAAACGCTCAGGGCAGATATGAGTGGAGAGAGCAACTGGTAAATAACTACTGCCACCAAATACTGCAGGTGCCAAACGTTGCATGAATTCAAGCAAAAGTTAGCAATGTTTCTGTGAGAAACCAGCAAACACAATGCTATTTGAAGCTCTGTGCTGCAGAAGCCCCTAAGACATATTGCCAAGTGCTGGCAGAGGGTACTGGGGACAATGGCTCCTGCGCTCTTGCTCAGCACCCACAACGGGCCCGTGTCAGAGCCAGCACACTGCTCTGATCAGCCTGGGCCACAAGAAATGCTTCCAAAATTACTAGCTGCTTTTGAACATCTTGGCATCAACGTCTGGAGTGTCAGTACTTGTGTAATTGTTAGATAATAGAGTTGCCAAACTGGAAAGACTTCAGGCTTTTGTAACATGCTCTTAGTTTAACTGGTCTTGTCAAAAAGGTGGAAAGGAATTAGCAGCTGTTTTTTGGTGGTAACATCAAATTTGAAGGGAATTGGTTTAGCAAACCCAAATATTAGAACTTTCTGATTTGATAATTATGGTATTTGGGGTTATTACTGACAAGGTTTATCCAAGTGCAGGATTAACTATCTGCAGAAAATAACCACATTTATTTCAAACAGAATTTTTAACTCGAGTCAAATCATTGCTCAGCATTGACTGAACACCAAATGGGCACAACTGTTTCCTACGAGTTCCTTTGGGACCAAATTCTTAACATTTACATTCACGCCTCATGCACCTGAGTCGCAAATGAAGGAAACCAGACACAATCTCGTGTCACTGTAAGTGTACACGTGGGGAGATGTAGGTGGTTTCAGAGGAAAGCACAGAGTGGTTGAAATGAGCTGCAGCAGGACATGTCCTGGTAAGACTGTGCAGAGTATAACCGAAAACAATCAGGACTCAATTTCAACAGCATACAGGCTGCAGGCCTGGCATTTTAAAGGAGATTAATGAATGATACCTCTTGAGAACATCATGAACAACTCTTTCCAAGCAAGGAGTGAAAGAGCTTTTTAAAATCTATTTTGCTCATTTGAGCCGCCTATAAATTATGTATAACCAAAGCAGCCACATAAAAGAAAGTAAACAATTAGAGCTGACTAGCAGAAACAAATGGAAGACTCGGTCAATAGAAAGTACAATGTTCTCTCAGTGTGACAAAAGCTACAAACATGGCGCAGAGTCCCAGCCTCCCTTTGTTCCCAGTCGTTAGCAGGACAGCCAGCGTCCTTCCACTGCAACAGCGAGACAAAGCCACCCTTCACAATTTGGCTGTTAGGATTCAGCTCTTGCTGAAAACATACAGCTCAATCAACACACCGCTCAAGTTCATTGCCACCTTGCAAGTCCTGGTCATGCTCAGACCTCTTCTAGAGGTGGAACACCAGTTGTGTCCACTCCAAGGTTCATGGTTACAACTGCAGGATGAATTCAGCTCCCTTGCCTGCTGCAGCTGCTCTCACCATCCACTTCAGCGACAGCCACAGCCCTGAAATGTTGTCAGGCTAGAGGGGAGGCAGAACTGAACAGGAAAAAATGGCTCCTCCCAGGGAAAGTGGGTCCTGTTGCAGGTGTTGAGGCTGAGAGTGAAGACGAGGTGCATCTTAACCAGACATTGGAAGAGAGATGCAATATTGGAAGTGTGAGGGAAGCTGAGTAAACTTCATGTTTATTCTTTAAAATAAAACCTCACCAACCTGAATCAGTGGCCAAAGTAAGTTCAAAGCTTTACGAAAGTGGAGGGGGAAAAAAATAAAATAATAATAATAATAAAAATCACATTACACCTGACCTCACTATGCAAGCCAGCTCCCTGGTATGAAGGAAATTATGCATTAAAGCATTGGTTTTGGTTTAGTTCATATTTCCTTGGACAGCTATGTAACTGCCTGCAGAGAGAGAAAAAACCCCACACAAAACCAGAAAAAAACAAACAAAAAACCACAACAAAACCCAAAATAAACAAAAAAGCCCCAACAAATAAAAAAACCCCTGTAACTTCCACAAGCTGCTCTCAGTATAGTAATAGAGGCAAAAGCTGTATATGTGCAACTGATTTGCATTTTTTGTGACATCTGAACCACTCAAGTGTGCAAAATTAGAGCTTTTACTCTGTGCACATTCTGAGAAGGACTCTACAAACACATAAGAATCCTTTAACCTGAAAAAAAATCCTTTAACCTGAATGTAGCTGAAGACTTACAGACAGACATGGAAAAACAAAGCCAAAACCAACAGCCAAGCTTGAGTAAGGCTCAAAACCAAGGATTAAAGGGGAAATGTATGTTTCTTCTTATTCCTTAAAATGAATGAACAGTTAAGACAGAAGTGGGAAGAGGATGAGTTCCATTTTGTGCTTGCAACATCTTGGATCAATTACAAAGGGTTTCTGTGTTCAAGCTAAAGAAAGCTGTAGTCAACACAGCTTACAAAAGGCAAGTCACTTGCTGTACTCCTACTCCAATCTATTTGTTTGTGTTTATCTCTGGTTGCTATGTAAGAAACAAGGAAAATCTGGGGGTTTAACATTTTTCTTAACAACATTACTGGGCATCATCCAGTCTTTCTTGTTCCCCGAAGCCCTAACTGAAGTCCTGAAACACAGCACTTTTCACCCTGCTCCTTCCAGGCTTGCTGCTTCAAAATAACCATATTCACACAAATCTAGAAAACCACCAGCAGAGACAGAACATCATTGAATGGCTACATCCCAAATGTGTACACACACCAAGCCCACCCCATTCAAATCTATTTTCAGTATCAATCAAAATTCAGTAACTAGGAAAAGTTTAAGAGCTAATGCTTTATTATTGTGCTAATCTTCATGGTAAGCAGAGCTCTATGAGACAAAGTGCCAAATATTTTAGTTGTTATGGAAACCTGTTTAAACGAAAAGTTCAACTTTTCCAATGCAGTGAAAAAATATATACCAAAAGCTGAGGTCTCCATGTTATACAAAAGGGAATTCGCTCATTTACCCCTTTGCTTTGATAGGGAAAAACTGCAAATGAGTCTAGATAGATCCCTGTATCAATACACACAGTACTAGGATGAAGCTTGGATTTAATTAATTTCTTATGAAATATAAAACTGGCTGTATAGTAGATAACTTAATCACATTAAGTTAGATGGAGTTACAGAGGCTCACAGAATCACAGAATAATTTAAACTAGGCAGACTTTCTGGAAGTTTCTAGTCCAACTCTTTGACTAAACCAGTACAAAATTTGTTCTGTCAAATTTTGAGTAACTCCAGGGAGAGATATCAGCCCCGGTTTCTCCAGTCTTAGAGCCTATCTCACCTTCCATCATGACTTGAGATACCACTCGCATGAGCCAGCAAAATGTGCACTGCCACCAAAACTGATGGTCCTGTCCCCTCCAGCGAGAGGACCCTTTCCACTCCTCAGTCACCCTTGCTCCTGCTGACACAGGCATTTATGTGACTGCTTGGTGAACCAAACGGGAGGGAGCCAGGCCAACTAAACACGAGCTCAACTGTTTTTTTAATAACGTTTATTCTAACTCAAATGAGTTCCCCCACCCTGTTCAGTGTATGACTGTAACAAACAGCTGCGCTGGCAGAAAAGGATAGTGCAGGACCCAAAACAAGTGGTGGAGGAAGAGAGTGGGTGGGATCAATTCCTTTGAAAGTAGTACTTGTTTATACCCAAAGTGTTCATCAAATTACAGATATTACATTCTCTCACATCCTACTCAACTCCAAATTACCTCTGAAGTCTTATCTTCAGCAACCACCTCTAAAGTTTGGAACTTGCAAAAGGGAAGCAAACTTTACACTGCAGACAAGAGAGACTATTTTTGAGAAATGGACTGAAAGCAGAAGGAGTACCTCACTGGGTCTCACTTGGGAGGGACAAGACTCCAGTTGCTTGTCTCCCTCTTTTGCGTCTTGCTGGGGACGGTGCTGCAGGATGTACTCGTACGTTGTCAATTTGTTCCACACTGGGAGGAAAGAAAGAGCTGTCAGTGCAGGAAAGGCCACTCCCTGATTACACCTGTACAAACAGTCTGAATAACTATACAATCAAATAGTAACTATAAACATGAGAAGACTGATACTCTAAGCCAAAAGTACCTTTGCACTGTGTATCTTACTATATCCTTTATTGTCATTATCACAACATATAGTCCCACTGTTCTTCTAAAGTCTCATACATGGTACAGCCTTCTAGACTGCAGTAATTTGTTCAGCTCATTTCAGAGCTAATCCATTATTCATACCCAGTAACGGTAAGATCTGTATCGTACGGAAAGCCTAGTCAGTAGTTAGAAGGTACACAATGCTAACTGGAGGAAAGAAATTCAGCACATTAGTGCATCCTGTAGAGGACATCGAGACAATGTCCAAAACAGTCAGCATTAAATGCCCAACCTGTTTGATGCTAAATAGATGAGTTCAGGGTTTATATATGCCCGAGTGTACGTGTTTATGTGGGAGAGCCCTTAAAAACACATCTGCTTCTCTGAGCGACCAAGAGCACGTGACATTTCTGAGCAGCTTGCTTTCTTCATGAGACCCAAATGTTATGAGCATCCAAAACTCAGGCATTCCTCCCATAATGACCCCATTACAGTAAACATTCTTAAAACACAAAATCAGAAATAGATGCTGAAGGTTTTTAGTGCACAGCCTGGTAGTCATTCTTCCTTTTTACAGTAGTGTAGTACTTAAAGCAGATACTCAGGATATGGAACATCCAGACTAAAAATCCTCTCTCTGACTGAAGACATTCATATCAGTAATATCCGACCTCTCAAATCCATACCCTAAACACAGGACTACTTCACAGGGAAGTGGAGAAAGCAGAGGAGAAGGTGCCCCTCCTGTTAAAGCAATGACCTTATGAAGAAAAAAAAGAATTCAAGCTTCAATTGGTGAGTAAGACAGAGCATGAAAATGAATGTGAGTCTGCAGCCAAGTGATCAGCGAATGCACCTAACAAGGACAGTGCAGGGCGCTGGCCAGTGCTCCTTGAATTGTACCGTATGCTTTATTTGAGAAACAGAATATTGCTCCATAAGCCAAGGGCTATAAACCATTTCCAACTTGAAGTTCATTGGTTTCTGAATACTTAACAGTGTCACTTTTAAAATATTTTAATAAAGTTATTTAGTTAAAAAAATACTGTATTTGTCTGGTTGGATAACACTGCAACAGATAATTAGAGCTTGTGAAGAGCCCCATATCCTTTCCTATAGTCCCTACTAAATTTTTACTTTTATTATGCTTACTATTGGCCTCTCAGTATTGAATAAAAAGAAAGTATCCTCCCTCCAAGCTTCTGAGGTACCACACTTCACTGAATGCCTCTGGAACTAAGTCTCAATCAAGACTAGTATTTTTGAATACACGAACCTACCATTTTAAAAACAACCTACTTCTTTCCTTTTGAGCAATAGCAGTGAATAATTAAAATCAGGACAGTAATTCTGAAAATTTTGCTGTGCTTGTAACAAAGCTAGATTCTAAAATTTTACAGTCATGCCTGATTTAAGACAGTTTTTTAAATAGAAGATTTAAAGACAATACCACTCACAAGGGTGCTATTTTCTTTCTGTAATTTAACTAGAAAAAAAAGGTTCATGGAGAAATACTAATGAACAGTAATTGCTTTAATTGTTAAATGGTATTTCTAGTCCCAAAAGGAATTCGACAGCTCACTCTGACACTGTCTGCCTTAAAGAATTCAGATGAGACTATTGCCATTTATATGTATGAAACAAGAGGAATTTAAAGGAGACATACTTTGTCTTATCTTCCTGAATCCCAGTTGTAAGGCTAACGCATACTCATATGTAACACACGATATAGGCGTCAATACAGTAACATTGCTCTTTTCAAGCGGGACTTACACACCACACTTCTGTACAACTGGAACCAGTTTCAATAGGGTAGCAGATTTCAGTGTAATAAAATATTAACAAAAATTGACAATAATTAAATTCTGTTTCCATGTAAATCATAAAGATGTAAAATTGGGTCAGAAACAGAAGTTAATTTGGCTCAAAATTTGTTCTGAAAGAGGAAAAAAGTCACCCCAACAACAAAAAAAAACCCTCAAACCCAGAGCAGAACTGGCATAACACATCCACATTTCTGTTTGACAAGAGAAAGCACGTCTTTATCCCAAGGAGGGAGCACCCTCTGGTGGAAGTTGTGCACATAGACAGGATAAATACCGCTTGGTACTAAACCAAACAATCCTTACTTTTTCATGCAGAGGAAAACTTCCTGCAGCAGCCCCAGCATTGTTATGCGTTCAGTCTTTCTACAGCGCTAGATCGACCTTTGAAATCTGCGGGTATCGCCACTAACCCAGGAAAGTTAACTTTCAATTCCACCAAGAAAGTCAAATTTCAGTGTTACCAAATTTAAGTTAAGCTCAAAGAAGCTGCAAAAGGAAAATGACGGTCAATGACCTCACTGTCTGGAACGTTAATGTCAGCTGAGGAACACTCACCCATCAAAACCCACACTTCAGCAGCATTACTATTTTGCTTCTGGAACTGCACTGGTTTGTGCTGACCTAGTTTGTGTTGGCATCTGCATCGCTGCTGACAACCCAAAACCCCATCCAAGGATCCTCTGTAACTGCTGCCCTCATTTCTGTTCCACCACATCCCTTCTTCCCTAGTTTTAGCACCACTGACTACTGCAAGTCTAAGATCTTTACTCATCATGACTTACGTCAAGCAGCCAAATAGCACTGGCTTAATTTCAAACAATGGCTGAAAAAAAGGTTTTTGATGCCCATCGGTACATAAACAAACAGAAATATCCCTGCTTGACAGAGCAACAAGTAGGAGATGTAATGTGGAGCCTTTCTGAAAGCCTCTCTGAATTCCACAAGTCTTTCTGTTTTGATACAGTACAACTTCCATAAAGGGACATTGACTTGGACGTCAGGCCTCCTGTTAGAAATTTACCATCTGCATTTCTCTGGAGTAACAGAGAAACAGGCTCTCTCACACAATAGAAGAACTGCAGAGCACAGCAAAGAGACTCACAAAAACCCATATGCAGAGCCAATCTGAATCTGTCATCACTGTCACTAAGCTGGAATTAACTAGTTCATCCCACCTGGCCTCTCTCCTTCACTCCTACATGGTCTCAGCTCCAGGATAACCCTGCTCAGACACATGAATGCACAGGCACAATGCAAGCCTCATATTGCACATGCACTGATAAGCCTGCCTGGTACTGGGGCAAAAGAAAAGTATAACATTAAACCCAGATTTTCTACCTTTTCAATGGCAATCTTGCACTGTGTATGTATTTGTGACACAGGTGAACACACAATGAATACAGAGGGAGTAGAAGAAGCTAAGAGAAAAAGAAATGGAAGATAACACCTACTAAGATAGATGTGGAAGGTCAGGAGGTGGCCTAGCAAGATCACAGTCATTAAGCTCAGAAAAATAAAAATCCCAGCTGTGACCAAAATGCCAGATGCCCGAGTCTCAACAGGAGCAGCAGGAAGAAACACAAACCAGCGGTCTGTGTGGTTCCTCAGAGCTGTAAAACAAAAGGAGTTGGAGGTGAGTAATTATCCAGGTATTAAATATCTTTCATTACACTTCACAGCTGTAAATATTGTTAACTCAAAAACAGCTGCAGACCCATTATGCACTGGAGGCCTAAGAAATCTTGTGTCCACAAGGGCTTTAGGAAGAGCGGTTAGCTCTGGAAGGAAAGACATTCCATCCAGCTGAGCAGAGATACTCTCTCAGAAATATTAAATTGAAGCAGTAAGGAATGGGAGTTTCTCCTCAGCAGGAGAGCCCACAGAATCCAGCTCCACACAGAGATTTGCTGGTTGATTCACAAGATGCTCAACTGAAGCACTGCTAGTACCATCAAAGTGCTGGTCGGAGCGGAGCATCCCAGGGTCAATGAAGAACTCCACAAAGACGTAGCAAGCGACGAGCAGCAGGAGCCCAAGGCCCAGAAGGGCAGACAGCACACTATTCAAAAAGAGCCTGCCAAGAAGGTGAAAAGTCTGAGTGGCTTCAGTAACATCACATACACAATTCAAAATCCCAGTCTCTAATAAAGATGGAGATACAGACAGCTATCCCAAATTACTGTGACGCTTTCTTCCACTTATTATAGATACTGGCTAACAGTCTCAGGTCTGATTTGTTACCTTAAAGGACAAAACTGTGATCCTTTAGACCAACCATGGTTACAAAACAGTCAGGTATATCTGGGACAGACAAAGAGCTCCCTGCACAAAATCTGAAATCAATGTAATATGGCACCCACCAGTAACAACTCTTTGCTTCCCGTGTGGTTTCAGCGCAGAAAAACAGTAATCAGTGATAGCCTCCTTACTCTTTATCTTAAACCTGACACAGATTAGAGGTGCCTGTATGCTGCTGTTACTCCTGCCAATTGGCAAGTCTCATTGGGAAAGCATGCAATCTGGCTGCAGGTTGTTTCAGAGACGAGAACAGCACAATCATAGTTCTATTCCCACCTCAGCTCTCTGAAGCTTTAAGGACACCCAATTAACATCCCATAAGCTTTTCCTAATACAAAATAATAAGATTATGTTCTCTGTTTTTACTCATAGATGTTCAGCTACAAAGCTCTAAGTGTAGGAGTTTTATCCCTGGTTATTTGAATGTCATAATCATGCTGGCATTTTCCATCTAGTTTTCTCATGACTGATTTTACTCAGCTAGGGTCTGAAAGAAAAGTGGTTCTGTGTGGCTGAGTACAGACTGAACTGAGATGCAAGAGAATCTTAGGAAGAGAAGGGGAAACATTACTGACGCAGTCTTGTGCTCCTGTCACTATGCCAGGCTCTTACCAGTAATTCCTCTCTCCCACACAGTTGTTGAGCCATTTGCAGTGGTGATCAAAGCCACACACACACTTGTTGCAAGTGCCACAGTGCTTTGACTTGGCACTCCTGCCAAAGAAAGGGTGGCGTTAGTGTGGCAGCACCAGCTCATTACCATGACTTTCCAGTGACACAAATACAGGGGGAGAGAGCAGCAGAAGTCGTGGTAAGAGTGAGGAAACCCACACCAGGAATATTTCAACACCCAAACATATTGGCCTTCGTTGGATCACAATCTCAAAACACCACAGAATCCGTCTTTTCAATGTACTGTGTGATTTCTACTTTGGAGATCGTAGATTTCTTATTTGAAACCCTCTGCAGTTCTACAAAGCTTGATCTCAATCTCTGCCCACCAAGCATTCCCTCCTATCATATCAGCATCTAGCCAGATACAAGCACACATGGACAAGTGACACCTTGTTAGGTCAGACACCAACATCCAAATAACATGGAACAGCGCAGTCCTCTCCACACAACATGTGAGCAATTAAAGAAAACACAGAACCATGCACACATTTGGCAGTAGGCATCTACCCAAATAACTGGACCCTGCCAGATGATGAAGTTTAACATGCACTGTAGAGCTTCAGAGGCTCCATTTCAATCTTGCAGTCTAACATTAAAGACTAACGGTGAGGTGTAATGATGAAGACGACAGATTAGTAGAAGAGAAAGAGAAGATACTTACACATCAACATCACAGACATGGCAATGATGGTTTTCAATGACATGTGCATGTTGATTACGATTGAAGGTGGCCAGAGGCCCTAGATAGTTTTTTTCTCGCACATTTGCATCCGCAGGATCAATGGAGACTGCAGTAAGATGAACAACTAAATGGTAGATAAAACACACTCCCGGACACTGAAGTACACAGTTAAGGATTGTACGACTGATTTAACACAGATCTTTTTATCCTTAATACACAAAGTTCACACAGATGAGAAATATATGGGTCAGAATTAGAAACCACTATATAACTGATTGCAGCACATTAATTGGAGCTTTATTAACACAGACATTTGCCCTGTAATAAATATCCTCCAGAAGAAGATAACTAAATCTACAGGGACAACCCTCATTCTATTCTACTCTGCCTCACAGAATATCATTCCTAGCACAGGAGTTTTTTAAAATTACTTACCAGAATCTGACCCCACATGCAGACCGGTGGCATAGGTCCATGTTTCTTAGTTCACAGAGTCCTTGGAAAGGAACAGTCAGTTAAGGCCATGCACACACCCCTTCACAAGACCAAACTTCCAGAAAAGAAAAAAAGTCACATTGAGGAACTAGTCCTGATCACACTGCTTTCCTTTTCCTCAGTTAGGATCCCAAGCAAGAGGATCACCCCTTTAAAGGCTCCTACATAATTTACAGATGGTATCCAGAATTTGTCATTGTTTCTTGAACTATCTGCTTGGATTCTTATTTCTAAATGCAGTAGCAAGTCAAGAGCAAATACACTTTAGAACACTTTTGATCAGACTGAAGTAATTGCCGATATTTGCAAAGAATAGAAAGCAGCAACCCTGCATGCCTGGAGTACCACTGGGCTCAAGAGTTTGTTTCTCAACATACTGTGATTAAATGAGCATGCATGCAAAAATGAATCTTCTGGTTTTTTATTATACACTCAGATGTGCACATCAGTGATCATACTAACATCTATGGAAAACAGAGCAGTGTAGTAAGAGAAAAAAAAAAAAAGGAAGGTTTTGAGAGGTCTAACTGCCCAGAGCTCTGATGGCTGGCACAGCAGAATCAGAAGGGATTTGCCTTTGACACAGTAAAGCACTACTGTCTTTTTTAACTGGTAATAAAGCCTTGGGACACATTAATCTGTTGAATTACAGGGACTTTAGACTGAGTCATGAAGATATTTGATAGACAAATCCACAAGGTTTGAACTGTGATAATAGCAAGGGTTTGGGTAATAAGGTAGGTATGTGTAAGACCACTGTGAGCAATCACACCACAGAATCAAACATAAAAAGTTGCCTTTCAAGACATATTCAGTCAGCACAGGGAACTGTGGCTGCCCATCATGGCAAGGATGTTCCAGGAAGGGCTTTTTTAGTGCAACTTCCCCCAAATCCTGCAGCACACTTGTAGAACAATAATACGAGGTAAAGGAGACACATAGGCAGAAGCAGACAGCAGAAGAGCCTCAGAGCTAAAGAATGTAACCTTAGCAGAGAGTGATGAAAGGGAGAAGCAGAATGTTAGTGACCTACCTAAAGCAGAGGGGCAGAGAGGATCCCAAAATAAGTGGGATTTGTAGACAGGGGAAGATCAAGATTATGGTTATAGTTCAGAAAAAGATTCTGGCTCAGCTCCTTTCTCCTACGCTTTCTATGCTACCTAACACCTATTTAAAAAAAGTTCCACTGTCAGTTCTTCTCTTGACCAAAGGATACGATATAGCCAGCAGGCAGCCAGTGGCGAGGCAGGAGAGGAACCAGGATTCCAAAGCCAACCAGCGCAAAGAAAAGGTACAGCAACCAGGCAGTAATCTGGAAAAGGTGCAGCGGCCAGCTCCAGCCATTCCTTCGAGCACGTTGGACCTGCACCTCAGGAAAAGCTTCACTCAAGTTTTCTGGAGCTGTCTTATTAGGAGGTTTATTGCAGATATTCATCTATATAAAACAAAAAAATATGTGATATAAAAATATTGTGACTGAGCCCCGGTCCTGGAGATATGCTCCAAAGTAGACAGAAAGTTGGAGGGACTAAAACAACAACACACCTGAGGAGAGACTTAAATTGAGTAAAATGATCAAAGCGGGTATTTCGGTGGCAGTCCAGAGTTTGAGTATGATATGCCATGGTCTGAGGATGTGTTCATGTCAGAACGCTAGTGCATGGAAGTGTAGTGAGAGAGGATGGCCCTGCTGGAGCACATAGTCTGGAACTGCAATTTAGCACTATACAGCATCCAAGAAAACAGAGACTCCTTTGGCAGCAGCAAAACAAGTGGTAAGACTAGAAACCAAAAAACTGGTAATGTAATGACAAAAAAAGAGGAAAAGAAGCAGGAGTTACTCCACAACAGAAATATAAAGCTGACTGTTGCTGGAAGGACAAAACAGAATGCAGGACATTCATGCAGGAAACAGCTTGGTTATTCAGCTGTCCCACCACATCTGGACTCTTGGCAGAAGAAAGCAAGATTTAAGTGCAAAGATCAGTTACAAACCATAACCTGGAAAGTTCTTGATGTTTATGACTCCTGTTTGCACAACAGCTAAGAGCTCAGAAGCAATTTCTCCTTTTTTTTCAGTTTATGTTGGTTTATTAGTTGTTGCTTTTCATTTGCCACAGAGCCAGGATGAAATTTTAACAATAAAGAATTGAGCTGCTCTGCTTTACAGAAAACTCAGATGATAATGGTTCCAATACCAGAAAAATGCCAGAGGACTGGCAGACAGCAAGCGTGCCAACGTGCTGAAAGAGCGAGCAGAACAATTCTGAACTTGGTACATCTTGCAGCAGTCCCAGGCAAAGGGCTGGAAACATCTTTTGGGGTCGACTGATAAAGAAGTAGTGGGTAAGAATACAAAATAATGTAATTTATGTTCATCAGCACAGTCTTATCAAGAAGCAGGATGGAAAAAAACAAGACAAAACAAACACTACCTTCAGTCTTTGAAGAAATTGGTAGTATCTACCTGCATTCACAGTTTAAATTGCTACATGGCAATTGCCTCATCAATGATGAGAAATAGTTACTAATCATGTGATGCTTTTCTCATTAGGTTGTTGAAAACTTGCTTGTGCCTCACTTTGAGCTACCTGTTACCAAAAAATCACTCTGTTTATTTGAAGCTCCCAGGTTTCTCCTTTCTCCTACTAAAAGCCTGACCCAGGGAGCCAGAAATCTCTGGTTCACTGCAAGATTTTGCTGGTTTAGAACACAAGACTGGTTTAACACAATGTTATTTAATGTTAAAAGCTTTAGTAGAAGTTGACAGAATTTTTAATGTGGTGAACTACAACTAAAGCTCGTGTAAGCTGCCTCCTGGCTGAACTACCCCTATGGCTGCAGCCATCCCACAGCAGCGTCTGGCTGGTAACAGCCTCTCAAGGAGGAAGACAACTGTGTCAGTGTCTGCCCTGCTTGAGAAGCGAAGCTCCAAGAGGAGCCTTTCACTTACAACTCGAGGGCGTCTCTTGTAGCTGATGCGCTGATTATCCGCTGCTACCGATGAAAAACAAAGCTGTATGCAAAGAGACCCAAGGATACAGCATCTCCCCTTCCCAGCAGGGTGCCCTGTGATGTGGGTATGTCCGGCACTCCTTTCTACCCAGCTAAGAAAACACTGGATATGAAAAACAAGGTATGAAGTCACCATCAGGCCTTACTTGGTCACCATAAACTGAGGAGAAGCAACTGAGTTGATGTTAGTCGTTAGCTATACTAGTTAACCGCAAGTCTGCTGAGAGTTATCAGGTTCACTCCTCCACGTGTTCAGTCCCGGGACAGCCAAGCGCTGGGCGGCGGGAGGGAATATGCAACCGGCCGGCCTGGGGCACCAGCACCTCCCGGGGCCGGGCCGGGTCCCGGGCAGCCACTCCGGTGAGGGCCGGGCAGACCCCTCCCGCAGCTCCGCCACCCCCTTCTGCTCACCTTCTCCCCGCAGAGGCGGTTGAGGGCGGCCCCGTACCCGCCTCATGCCCCGGCGGGTAACGGGGCCTCCAGCTGAGGCCGGCGCGGCAACACCCGGTGGCTCCGGCGGGTTCAGGCCGCTGGGCCCGTCGCCACGGCAACGGCCGGGGCTACGGTGGGACGCAGGGGCCAAAATACCCCGGGCGCGAAATGGCCACTCTAGGCTAGCGGTGGGGGGGTCGGGGGGAGGACGGAGGGTCTGGTTTTATATGGGCGCCACACCTGGGGAAAACCTGTCTTCTGCATGCCCCAGGTGCTAAATCAGTAACAAGACTGAGATGTCTGGCTCAGTAGACAAGCAGCAAGGATGCTGGAAAAAAACATTGTTGCTTTGCAAAAGTTTGACTATGATTAGTAATCAGTAATGTGGGTGCTAGTTGTTAGTCAAGTCATGTTGCACCTGAAGGTTTGAAAGGTATAAAAGCCCTGTGCATAACTACATTTTGTTGTCCCAAAACTGAGTTGTTCACCTGGTGTGCAAGGAGATGAATAACACCCAGAGTTGAGATATTTGTTTATTTCTACTTGAAGCTTTTGAAGCATGTAAGAAACCTGCACAAAATCCCATTTGGGGTGCCCGGTCTGGCTGGGACACCTCATGGGCAGGAATAAATATTGACCGTTGTCATTTTCTACTTCGCACCCAGCCCCTCTCAGTCAACACCGGCCAAGCTGTGGATCTTTCTGACGCAGCCCCACCAGCCCAGCCCATAGCCCTGCTTACCCTGGGGGGTGTTTCCCCTCCTCCACACCAAGCCCCGGAGCTGGCGGGCAGCACCGGCGGCGAGAGCATAACGAGATCTTTATGAGCCTCCTGCGGTCCCTGCACAGCGGCTGCTTTGTGCGAGGGACACTGGCACGGGCTGGCTGGATGCTCACCTAAGAAGGCTTCTTGTGTGCAAAGGAAAGGGTGTCCGGGGGTGGGGTGTCCTTTCCTTGCTGTCCCCAAAGGCCCTTGTCACCTTTTCAACCTCCAGCTGCCGCCGGCTCTCCCTGTGCGGGGGTCTGCCTGTGCTGGTGGTGGCAGGGACTGCACCTCTTGTCCTCACTGCCCACCCTTCTCTAGTCCAGAAACAGCTCAAGCACTTGGTGAGCTGTGGAGCTGCAGCTTTGTCCTCCATGCAGCCGGCTCCTGCCAGGGCCCTTGCAGAGGGAAGTGTCCTGGCCACAGGGAAGTATGGCCCTTGGTCGCTGTCCCCTGCCCACCTGGTACCAGGGAGCCCTGCTGCCCTTTGCTGGCACCTGCTAAAGGGGCTGGGGACAAGCCTTGGCTGTGCAGGTCATGCAGGGCAGTGTGTTCAGCCCAACTCTCCGTCCTACATGGCAGAGATGTTCATCGTGTCCCCTGGGAACAGTGGTGCTCGGAGGGACATGGACACTGCATGATCCTGAGTGGGCTCGACAGCTTTTCTGGCACCCCAAGCTCTGCAAGGAGACCCTGCCGTGACCACAATCCCCAGATCTCCCCAGTAGTCTTGCCCAGGGAGCAGGCATAGAGAAGGGAGGACACCCTTCCTACAGTTGCTTTTCTTTTATTAGAGTTTACAAGATACAAGGAGCCAGACCTGGATGCCACGTATCATCAGCTCACTCTCCCATGCCCATCTGTGTGCCATGCAGGCAGAGAGGAGGGGGACTGGCAGAAGCAGGCACCCCCAGGATGGTTCCCCTGCTCACAGAGCAATGCAAGGTGCAGCCACTTGGGCTTTCCTTGCAGCCTTTGTCACTGGCACCCTTTCTGCTGTGGCTTCACCCTACCAGCCATGAGCAAGCATTGCAGGAGAGGGATGTCTCCAATGGGACAAGAACTGGGACCACTGAGTTCTGTCACTTCCCAGGAGAGACCCTGGCTTGGCCACAAACCTGCCTCCAAAGCGGATCAAAACTCATATGGGGACACAAAGGCTGTGACCTTGAAGATATGCTTGCCCAGGAGGACCTTGCGGGAGAACTCGCTCATCTCCAGCTCCACCTCCAGCGTGGCTGGCCCCACCACGGGGCTGGTGAGCACCAGCTCTCCCGTCTGCCGGTCAGAGCGCCGCACGGCGAAGACCCCCTGGCCCCGGCCACCCATGATGGCAAAGCGCAGGCTATCACCCACAAAGCGGGTGGTGGACATCTTGAAGAGGACACGGGGCACCGTGCCGTTGGCCTGGAGCGGCAAGTAGTGGAAGGAGATGGAGGTGGCAGCCAAGCGGCAGGCTCGGCTCTCCATGGGGCAGGGGTTCCTCTCGCACTGGCTGCCAGGAGAGAAGGGGTACCACTGCTCAGTGCCATGGTTGGATTCTCAGGGAGCTGCCTGCACCCTTGCAAACAAGCCTGGCTAACAGTGCAGGGAGCATCTCCAGCCCCACTGCTTGTCCTGTGGCAGAGCAAACCAAGGCAGCCACATCTGAGTGCACCCAGCTTTTGGTCACTGTCCCATCTCTGCCTCTGCTGGGTGAATGCCGTGCCTTGCAGTGACACAGCTCTGGGCCATGCTCTGAGACTGGTACCAGGGGCACCACAGTCCCAGCTGGAGGCCAGGAACAGAGCCAGGCTCAGATGTGCCTCCCGAAGAGGAACATCCCTTATCTGGAGCAGAGATACTCCTCTGCTTGGGGCACTTGGGCTCAGCCACAAAGCAGTTCAGTCTCACAAGCAGGACCAGGGGGGCTTTCCCTGCTGGATGACAGCTGACAGCACTGCCTGGATGTGCAGCAGAGGGGCACTCACACCCCCTGCCACCAGCATCCCAATACCTGTGACATGGGACATCAGGGACCGTGCAAAGCTCACCCCATATGGCAATTTGGCTGACACTTTCCCTGATGCCCCTGGGTGACACAATATGATCTCTGGGGCACATGTAGAACCCATCACACAGGGGAAAGGGCATGACACAGCCCAAGCCATGTGTGGTACTCACAAGGCAGAGGTCTTGACATAGCTGGTGTTGTGGCGTGGTGGGGGGCACTTGGGGCGAACACAGCGGTGGCCCCCAAAGGTGTTGATGCAGAGGTCACCCTGGGTGCAGTTGTGCTGCTTCCTGGTGCACTCGTCCACATCTGTGACAGTGACATGGGGTGAGTGGGGCTGTCCTCGCTGCTCCCCACCTGCCTGGTCCCATGGGATGCTCCCTGCCATGCACTTGCCACTCCTA
The DNA here is from genome assembly GCF_036013475.1 of Columba livia. Lineage (NCBI taxonomy): Eukaryota > Metazoa > Chordata > Aves > Columbiformes > Columbidae > Columba > Columba livia. Next base: position 12,144,680 of record NC_088614.1, read on the forward strand.
CCCTCACAGGTGTTGTGGTCGACATGGAGCAGATATCCAGGGGGGCAGAGGCAGCGGTAGGAGCCGGGGAGATTGAGACAGTCATGGAGGCAAATCCGGGTCTGGGGGTTGGACTGGAAGAGCTGGCACTCATCCACATCTGGGGGGACAAAGTGGGGCACAGCCAGGAGCTCCTGTCACCACTAAGCCTCAATTTCCTCCCTCCCCACCATTTTCACCCCCCTTTTACCATGGCACATGCCACCAGCTCGCATCTGGAAGCCGGCATCGCAGCTGCAGCGCCGGGAGCCCGGGCGGCCCTCGGCACAGCGGGGCTGGCGGCTGAAGGAGGCATTGCTCAATGTCACCCAGTCTGCAGGGGGTAGAGGGTGTCACTGCCAGGGTGGGGGGCACAGGGAGAGGGATGGGGGCTGAAGTGACAGGGAAGCATGGGGAGATGGGTGCAGCACGGCTGGGTGCTGTGCCTATGAGCGTCCCCGTCCTCCATAGCCCAAACCCAAGCACCTACAGGCATAGATGGGGCTCTGGCAGCTGGGGCCTGACCAGCCCGGGGAGCAGAGGCACGTGTAGCTCTGGCTGCCATCCACACAGGTCCCACCATTGGCACACGGGTTGCTGGAGCAGTCATCGATACCTGAGGAGAAGGAGCTTGTGAACACCAGCTGGAGAAGCCCATCCTCACCCCATCCTGCTGCCCAGCCTCAGTGCCCATTGCTGCAGCCTCTGGGCTGCTATCCCTGCAGCTGAGGGAGCAGCACAAAGGGACCCTGCAGCTCAGTGTGATGGAAGAGCCCCCAGCAGCCCAACCCTGCCCCTCTTCACTTCTGCAAAAGGGCTGGGTGCCACTCCATGTGCGGTTGTGCCGGCAGGTGCGTGTCTCCGAGCCCACCAGCCGGAACCCGGCGTTGCAGACAAAGTGAATGTCATGGCCCACCCGCACGTTCTGGCCCAGCATCCGTCCATTCAGGGGCACTGCTGGCTGCGGACAGGTCTCTGCAGACAGATAGACATGGGTGAGAATGGACATTTCCGGGCTGGAGCCAATGCCAGCCTGGCAAAGATCTGGGGGTCTCTTGCCCAGGCTGCTCGACAGAGGTCTGAGCTGGCCCCATGGGGATGTCACCCCACGGCGGTGACCCAGTGATACCATTGCGTTTGGTGGCCTGTCTCTGGAGGTGGCTCTGGAGGACAGAGAGCTGCTGCCGGAGACCCTGTGTGCCTCGCAGGTGGGCAGCCTCCTGCACCACCAGCAGCTTCTGCATCTGCCGCACTGCCCCGAGAGCCTGCTGCTGGCTCAGACACTCCTGCGGGGACACAAGCACAGCCCCATCACCCAGCGGGCTCCCCCACCACCCTGCTGCAGCCTGGGTGGACCCTCCTGAGTAGGTAGCATATTTGGGCTTGTTTTGGACGCCTTGTCCTGGGCAGAGCCCCTTCCTCCCCATCCCAGTGCGGGGTCTGCTCCTGCCTCTGTACTGGCTCCAGCCTCAGCCCCACCTGGTCCTGCCCCAGCATTTGGATGCTGAGGAGCACTTTGGATACTCCAAGTGGGTTTAGCCTCATGACCATCCCACCTGGCCCTGGCCAGGCCCACAGGCACCACGGCTATGTTGTATCACCCATCCCAGGTGCTGGGGTGTACGAGGTAGGTGCTGAGAAGCCCCCAGTGGGGGTTCTGCAAGGGAGATGGGGGCGGGGGCCATGAGGGTCCTTACCTGGGTGCTGCCGAGGGGCAACTGCAGGATGCCCAGGGCCAGCCAGACTGGCAGCAGGACGAGGAGCATCGCACTAGGGCTGGCTCTGGGCACACAGGCTGCAGGGATGAGACGCCGATGCTCCAGTTCTGCCCTGCTCACTCGCAGCCGCGCTCCTGCACTCACTGGGATTTATCCGCGGTGTGTGCCCGCATGTTTGTTGGTTTTTCTGCTGGCCGAGGTTGAGCTGTAGGAAAGTTTCCCTTTGGCACTGGCGCCAGCCTCTCCCTTCCTTTCCCTCCCCTCTCTGCACATCAGAGGCTTTGGGGGCTTTCATGTCACAGGGCCAGCAGATGCCGGGGCCAGGCGGTGGCTGTTACAGCACTCACCACAGTACCAGTGGTGCCGGGCTCCCCCCACGAGAAGCCATGGCTCCGGGGCTCCCCGGCACACGGGAGTGAAGGATGCAGTTAATCCCATGCGTTTGCTAAGCGTGGGAAAGTCTCACAGGAGAACGGATGGATTTGGGGTCAGCAGTGGGATCCCGCTCTTCACTGGGGCTGGGGCTGCTGAGGGGGACAGCCCGGCAGCACCGTGGACTCACCAACCTCGGCATGGATTTGCTGGACTTAGCTCAGCCATAGCTGGAACTTAGAGAGGGACCCCAGGGCTCCACTGCAGCCTAGAGCTGGGGGGCAGATTAGCATGAGAGCATTAACATTAGGGTCAGGATTAATGTTAGGGTCAGCATTAAGGTTAGGGATGAGGTTAGTATTAGGTTCACAGTTAGTGCTAAGATCAGGGTCTATATTAGGGTTTGGGTTAAGCCCAGCATTAGGACCATTGCCAAGGGTGCAGGTCAGTATGAGCAGAAACGTTTGGGTAAGGGTTGGGGCTGGGATTAGCATTAGGGCAAGGGTTCAGGCCAGGGCTAGAGTTAGGGTCAGAAACTGAAGGCTTTTGGAGCTGGATGTCCAGCTCAGCCCAGATAGCTGGGGTGGGGATGAGGGTGGCATGCTCCTGGTCCCTCCCACCCGTGGCAGCCCAGAGAAAGGGGCATGACAGTGTGTGCAGCGTGTGCCTGTCTCCCAGCCACCCCTGAGCAGGGAGCTCTGAAGCCCAGATATCTGCCCTGTTCCAGGGGAGCACCCCCAGCCTCTCCTCAGCCGTTGGGAGCCCCACACTTGGGCAGAGCCATCAGGGTTCTATTGAGCCCCCCTGAGCAGCGCTGCCTCCAGGACCCCTGCCCAACCCCAGTCTCCTGCTGAGATGTGACCTCCTGAGCCCAGCATCTCTCCCACTGCTGGCCCCCCGTCCTTCACAGCCCCCCACCCCATTACCATGCTGTCCATCTCGCCAGAGCGAGTATTTGGCTTCATGCCCGTGGTGGTGTGTGTTACCTCCCCGGCATGATTAATTCATGGGGCAGGAAGAAGGCCGGCAGCGGAGGGGGGGCCTTAGCTGCCCCCAGCCCCTTGGCATCCAATCTCCCAGCACCCCAAAGCGGGTGCCACTTGGGACCCTCTGCTCCTGCCTGCCTTTCCATCCCAACCCCGGCTCTGTGATGGTGCTGGGGCAGAGCACGGGGGGCTGACCCCACTGTGGGGCATCCCAGCAGGGCTGCAGCCCTGGGGCCCCAGGAGATGTCTGCAGAGTTTGCGCCACTGAGCAACTGTTTTGACAGAGCTCTTACTCACCCATCAAGCTTTTGTTCGAGCTGACCAGCGGTGCCTGTCTGGAGTCCTGAATAGGATCAAATCCTGCAACCAGACACACACACACACAAGCACACACAAGCACGCAGGAGCATACGGCCAAGCTCGCCCCGCCACCACGGCTGCTGCAGGGCAGCTCGTCTCTCCCAAATCCTCCCTCTGGAGCCGTGGGGGTCTGGTCCCCCCAAAACCTCAGTCACCTGCATGGAGCTCTTGGTGCTGCTGGTTTGCAACCTCCTGGCTTGGAGGATGGGTGAGACAAGGTTGGATGCTCCAGAGAAGTTGTCTGTGCTGGCTCCAGGAGGTACCTGGGAGAGGGGTGGGGGGGTCTGCTCCGTCAGCAGGGCTGGGGCGGCAGCAGGGTTGGGGGCTGTGGGTGCACCCTGCGCACCATCCCCTGGGGACTGGATGGGTGATAGGTACCCAGAGATGGTAATGGGGGTCTTGGGTGATTGGGACTGGGGATGGGATGGGATGGGATGGGATGGGATGGGATGGGATGGGATGGGATGGGATGGGATGGGATGGGATGGGATGGGAGGGGGGACATGGGGCTGAGTATGGAGCTGGTGATGGAATGGGCTTGGGGGGGTCTGAGGCTGGTGATGGGACAGAGGTGGGGGGATTTGTAGAGCTGGTAATGGGATAGGGTTGGTAATGGGATGGGGCTGGTGATGGGATGGGGCTGGTGATGGGGGCCCCTGAGGCTAGTGATGGGATGGGCCTGGGGGAGTTGGTCCTGGGGCTGGTGATGGGTGCTAGTGATGGGTCCAGCCCAGTGGGGTCTAGGTCCTGGCAGGACAGAGCCGGGGGGGAGGTGGATACATTCCTGGCGGTCTCAGCCCACCCGTGCAAGACGGGGACTCAGCAAGCCAAACCCAGCCCGGCCCCTGTCCCTTTTGTGCTCCCAGCCCAAAAGCGCTTTCTTCTCTCCCCTTGAGTCTCCATGGAGACCCGGGTGCCTTTCCCGTATCCCCGGCTGCAGCCGGACCCTTCCGGGGGCCCACGGCCCTCCGAACGATCCTGCCACAGCTGGGGATACGGGGAAGGCACTCGCATTCTGTGGCCTCCTTGTCCCCATCCCCAGTCCCCACTGTCCCCTCCCAGTTCTCAGCAAGAAGGAGACCTTCCTGGTGCTATCACTGCACAACAAGCTGAGAAGCAAAGTGCAGCCTCCTGCCGCCAACATGCAAAAGCTGGTGAGTCCCCGCTCTGGGTCCCCCCTTGGATGTGTCATCCACCTCCCACCCCATGCCTAGAGAGGGGGACAGCCCATGTGTGTCACACGGTAGTTCATTAACAAGCTAGCGAAGCAGAAGAGCTAGCCAGTGTGGGGACCCCAGAGAAGGATGTACCAAGGGCAGAGCTTGTCCCTTGGGAACACACCTTTGTGGGGATTCCCATGTCCTCTGATGGACCTTGATGTCCGCCAGTCACCCCACACCTGCACACAACGAGGACAAGGCTAGTAGTCCCTTGGGGTCCCCTATGGGGTTCTGCACATCCCACCTGATGTCTTTCCATCACCCCACACGTGCACACACCAGGAACAGTGCTGGTCTTTCGGGGACTCTTGTGGGGTCCCCCATGTCCCATGATGGCCCTTGATGTCCCCTGATCACCACACACCTGCTCACACCAAGGGCAAGGCTGATCCCTTGGGGTCCTCCATGTCCTGTGATGGCCCTAGATGTCCCCCGATCGCCCCACAGATGCACACACCAAACACAGGGCTGGTGCCCTGGGGTCCCTTGCAGCATCCCACATGTCAACCCTCTGATGTTCCTGATCATCCCCCAAATTGACCCCCTTAGCAATCCCCAAATATCTCCTGGGCTGTTCCCCACTGTCCCCCAGCATCACCCATTGGTGCTGTCCCTGGGGACCCCCGGTGGCTCATGGTGCATCCCCGCAGGAGTGGAGCGAGGAGCTGGGGCGGCTGGCGGGGGTGCGGGCAGCCAGCTGCCTGGAGAGCCCCGCTCCGCCGCCAGCCCCACAGCTGGGCTGGAGCGAGGCCCTGCTGCCGGCGGGCACTGGGGGCTTCGGGGCCGTGCTGGAGCGGTGGTTTGCTGAGGGCCAACACTATGACTACAGGACAGGGCGCTGCGCTTGGAATGCCACCTGCCGCCATTACACCCAGGTGAGCAGGGTGGCACGGGGGGACACAGAGGGACATGGTGGCTAGGGGGGGTGCAGAGGCCAGGGGACAGGGGGTGGCATGGCCCTCTTTCACAGCTGGTGTGGGCCACAGCGGGACAGCTGGGCTGCGGGAGGCACCTCTGCACCAGCGGCCGCAGCGAAGCCTTCGCCTGTGCCTACTCCCCAGGGTAAGGGTGCCCGGGAGGGGGTGGGGGGGTGGGGGCCGGGAGGTGGGGCCTCGGTGTGCGTGGGCGGGGCTAGAGAGGTGTGGGTGGCCTGGGATGGGTGGGGCTAGAAAAAACCCTCCCTCTGTGTGGGCGGGGTCTCCACAGGGGTGTGTTTAGCTGGGACTGGCCTATGGGGACGTGTGGTGAGGGGTGGGGCTGGGACTGTGGGCGTGGCCTTCTGCTGGCAGTGGGCGGGACTGGGAATGTGGGCGGGGTTGTGCCCTGGGAGTGGGTGGGGCCGGGCAGTGTGGGCGGGGTCTTACTCAGTAGGGGGTGTGGCCTGGCTGTGTGGGCGGGGCATGGAGCCGGGCAGCCACCTGCCCTTGCTGGTGACACAGGGGCAACTGGGAGCTGGCGGGGACGCCTGTCCTGCCCTACAAACAGGGGCCCTGGTGCTCCCTCTGCACGGCCGGCCTCTCTGGATGCTTCAAGTCCTGGGACCACAGTGGCGGGCTCTGCGGTGAGTCCCCGCCGTCACCCCGGCTCCCCCGTGGCCCCTGGCCATGCCACAGCCCTTGACGCCTGTGCCACCTCTCTGCTGTGCCCAGAAGTGCCCAGGAACCCCTGTCGCATGAGCTGCAGGAACAGTGGACGCCTTGACATGAGCAGCTGCCAGTGCGTCTGTCCGCCTGGTTACACGGGCAGGTACTGCCAAGGTGGGCACCCATGCCACCTCTGCCTCCCACACCTCTAGGGAGAGACTCTGGATAAGGATAAGTGATGCTGCTGGCAGAGGGCAGGCATGGACACGGGCAGCATGGCACATACATGCCTGGTCAGCACATGCATGCATAGGGGAAGCACAGTGCATAGGAGCAAGCCGTGCATGGCCAGTGCAGTGCACGCGTGCACAAAGGTCAGTGCGGTGCATGTGTGTGGATGGCTGGTGCAGCACATGCTTGCAAACTGTTGGTGTGGTGCATGCATGTGCATGGCCAGTGCAATGCATGCACGTACAGAGTGGGTGCACTGCATGCATGTGCAATGTCAGTGCCGTACACGTGTGGGCATGGCTGATGCAGTGCATGCATGCACAGGATTTGTGCAGTGCACACATGTGCATGGCTAGTGCAATGTGTGCATGGCTAGTGCAATGTGTGCATGGCCAGTGCAGTGTATGCTTGTGGAGGATGGGTGCGGTGCATGCGTGTGCATGGCTGGTGTGGTGCGTGTGTGCGCAGTGCTGGTGCAGTTCATGCACAGGCACAAACGGTGCGGTGTTCACAGTCTGCTCAGTGCCTGCGTGCCCACGGTGGGGCAGCACATGCGTGCACCAGGTCAGCGCACGTGTGTGCACGGCTGGTGCCCCAGTGCAGAGCGCAAGCTCGGGGGTGCAGACAGGGGTTGGGGAGCCCCCTCACCAGCTAACACACCCTCTTGCCTGCAGTGAGGTGCAGCGGGCAGTGCCTCCACGGGAAGTTCAGGAAGGAGGAGTGTTCCTGCCTCTGCGATGTGGGCTACGGCGGCGCCGAGTGCGGCAGTGAGTCTGCACCTGCCTGTGCCTGCTTTGGGGTCCTGGCAGCGATCTACAGGCAGAGACCCCCAGAGTGGGGCTAAGGGTCCTCTGGTGGGCACAGCTCTGCCAGCACAGGGACCAATCTGCACCCACCTGTGTCCCCAGCAAAGATTCGGTTCCCTTTCCACACCTGCGACGTGCGGATAGACGGTGACTGCTTCATGGTGTCCCCTGAGGCTGACACCTACTATGGGGCCAAAATAAAGTGCCAGGTGAGCCTCTGGAATGCTCTGGACATCCCTTTGAAGCTGAAAAATGCCACCTGTGCTTGCAGGTCCCCCAATGCATCTCTCCACTGCCTGGCACGGGTCTGGGCCACATGTTTGGGACTGACTTGCTCCCTTCCCCACAGGAGAAAGGGGCGATGCTGGCCCAGATCAGAACACAGAAGGTTCAGGACATCCTGGCATTCTACCTCAGCCGCTTGGAGACCGGTAACAGGGTGACAGACACTGATTTTGAGACCGGGAACTTCTGGATCGGTGGGTGATGGTGGTGGGCAGGGTTTGTGGTACCTGGGGTACTGGCAGACGTGCCACCCCATCTCCCGCTCCCCCAGGTCTCACCTACAAGACGTCCAAGGCTTCCTTCCGCTGGGATGTGGGTGAGCCGTCCTCCTTCACCAGCTTCGCTTTCGGGCAGCCGGACAACCAGGGGTAAGTACCCACTGGATGCAGAGGCCACCCGAGCTCTGTGCATTGTCACCTCCATGCCACGACACTGGCTGGCTTCACCCCCTTCCTGCTGGGGCACAGGTTTGGGAACTGCGTGGAGATGCAAGCAGCAACTGCCTTCAACTGGAACGACCAGCGCTGCAAGACCCGAAACCGGTACATCTGCCAGTTTGGTGAGTGCCTGGGAGCCCTCACTCACCTTTCTGGGGTGCCAAGCCCCAGGGGTGCCAGTCCCCGGCTCTGCCAGGTCTATCCTCTGCTTCCAGCCCTGCCCAGACCTCTGGGTCCTTCCTGGCCTGGGCAACACTGACTCTGCACATCCTGTTGCAGCCCAGGAGCACATCTCCCTGTGGCAACAGGACCCCTGAAGCCGCAGCTCCAGTCACCAACCAGTGCTGGCTGCTGTGCCAAGCCTGCAGCACAGGATCCCAGTGCCATGCCAAGCCCAAACCATGACTCAGAAAGACCCCTGCAAAGATCCCTTGTGCAGGGGACAGAGGACTGAGGGGACCCATGGGACTGAGACCTGGTGAGAAAGGCATGCGCTCTACATCAGCATCCCCAAAAGAGCATCTTCTTCTGCCTCTCACCTTCCTCTGTCACCATCACACTGCAACAGCCCCCAGGGCAGGGAGATGCCCCTGCAACAGCCAGGTCAAACAGCATCCTTCTCCTACACTGGCAGCTGGACTGTGTCTGGACCGTGGTGCCAATATGACAAGGGACAATGTTGGCTTCTGGGGGAGCACAGACTTTGGCATGGCTCAGGGTGAGGGCTGGGCTTAGCTCTGAGCCGTCACCCTGGCCTGGATCGGAACCCCCAGCCTGGCACTGCGGGTTCCTCACCATCACCTGGTCCTTGATCATCACCTGGTTCCTCCTCCTCTGCCACGTGGTTAATAAAGATCCTCTCTCCCTTAGGAAGAGTCGTTTGTCTCCTTTTCCCTACCAAACCCACTGAATTCTCCCTCTGCCATGTCCTGCATCCTGCCCACACGGGGTGGTACCTCCAGCTTCATCCCTGGAGTGGGTACTGGGTCAGAAGAGTGGGCACCAGCCTGGCTCCTGCCCAAGCTCATGTCTCCATCACCCTGGGGATGTTTGGAGGGGCGGTGTTAGCCAAGAGCTGCTGCTTGCAGCCCTAGGACAGCCCCAAGCAACAGCAGCCCACATGCTGGGTCAAACCTGTGCCCCACTGCTGGTCGTTGTCAGGTGCCTCTGGAGGAGACGTGCTACCACTGTCCCCATGCTGGCATCCTGCAGGGACCCACCCACCGCAGAGCTGGGGAGCCACCTCCTTCACCTGCCCTCCTCCCTTCCAAACAGCACGCTCCATTGCAGGACTGGGGTAGAAATTAAACCCTCACCATTCAGGGCATCACGTGCTGGCTGTTTACGCTGTGGCCTCGGCTCTGTGGAGGGATGGCAGAAGTTGCACTGCCACCGGCAAGGCTGGGCTCAGGGCTTTCGGGTGAACTGGGTAAACTGGAGCACAACTGAGCTGTCGGCTGAGGGAAGCAGAGTCCAATGGGTCAAGGGGGGCTGGAGGCAGGAGATGGGGAAGGAGCCTGGGGAGGATGAGAATGGTCCAGCACAGCCACCACATCTGTGCAGCTGCAGCGGGGTGCGGGGTCGAAAGGCAGAGCCCCCAGCCCAGCGCTGCCGCCAGGTACCTGCAGGCAGGGACAGGCAGCAACGCTGCAATAAAGCATCGCTGCGCCTGGGGAGGGGCGCGGGCGTGGCGGGGCGTGGTCGTCTTTCCCCATCGCCGTGCAGCGGTGGTACGGCCCGCGGTCCCCCCTCTCCGCCAGCCTCTGGTAGGGCCCGGTGGCGGCGCGCTCGGGCCGGAGCGGCGGGGCTGCGGGGGCTGCGGGGCCGGGGCTGCCGGGGCTGCGAGGGGATGACGCTCTTCGGCGGCGGGGACGCGGGCTGGAGATGTGAGTACCGACCCGGCTCGGGCCGCCATCCCTCCCGGGTGCCCCCTCCGTGATCGGCCTTCTTTCACACACCGCCCCCCCCAGTAAATGCTCCGGCACTGGGGTGCTTGCCCGGCACTGGCTGCCCTGCCTGAGAGAGGGGTGTCCTCTTGCAGCTGGCCTTCAGGTGCACGTAGGTGTCCCCCATACGTAGCATCCCACCTCGGGCAGGGCCCCCTCCCGGTACCGAGCTGCCTCCTGCCCCCCACCACGATACCAGTCCATGCCCACGGCTGGGATGTCCTCCCAGTGCTGGGATGCCTGTTTGTCTCCATACCACCAACCCCCTGCCAAGGGCAGGGGTGTCCTTCCAGCATCAGGATGATTCCCATACCATTACCTCCAGGACAGAGATGTCCTCCTGCTACTGGGATGCCCCCCACACTATTACCTACCCAGGACAGGGATGTCCTTCCAATACTGGGAAGTCCCCCATACCATTATCCCCCAGGACAGGGATGTTCTCCCAGTACTGCAATGTCCCACCTGCCATTACAGGGAAGGAAGCCCAGATGCAGGGTCGATGGCCCCAGGGTGCTGGAGCCCTGCTGGCCTGGGTCCCCTGTCCCAACAGGACAGCCCTCTTGGTTGCAGGAGGCTTGTGGTGGGGTGCCTGGTCATGGCTGAAGTCTCTGGCTGTGGTGTTGGGGTCTCCATCCCACTGGAAGTAAGGGGAGTGGGTGGCTCTGCCAGGCAGGTGTGATGGGTTGGAGAGAGGGATGTCAACGGTGGGTTCTGGTCCTAAACGGTGAGCTTGCCTGTCCTTGAGGATGCTGGCTGTACCCACAGAAAATGGGTGACAGTGTTAACCAGCACACACAGCGCAAGTGGAGCACCTTCCCCAGCTCACCCAGAGATCAGAGCCAGCCCGCAGACTTTGTCACACAAGGTGACAGACTGGAAAGCAAAGTGCTGGTTTCTTTCTGCTCAGATCTTCCTCAGAAGCCCTTTCCTCCACAGGGATGGAGAGACCTTGCTGTGGCAGATATGGGGCTGGAGGGGACTCATGGCCAGTATCCATACTCCTGGGGAGGTCTAGACCCCTTTGATGAGCTGGTGTGTTCCCAGAGGACTCAGGAAGCTTAAGCTTGGGGTTCTCTGGTGCATCTACAATTTCACCTGTGGGACAGCTGGTCACACTCACCATGGCCAAGGGGGAGCATGCAAGAGGGATACCTCAACATCTCACCCACCAGCTCCTACCCCAGGGGCCGGAGAGGTTTTGGAGCCCCGCAGATTTACAAAATTAAATATATGGAGATGTCAGTAAAGCTTTGCATCAGTGGTGCTCAAATGTATACTGAGAAAACAGATTCAAGGCACCTTTTAAATGGACATTGGCTGTGAAGTCCTAAAGAAGGGTTGAAGAGCATCACTGGGAGGTGTGATGTGGCATCACCGAGCCGCATGTCTGGGGGCATTTCTATCCCGCCTCCGAGCATCGCACACATCTCAGCAGCCTTTGAGAGTGCGAAGCAGCTGGGTGTGGAGCTTCCCCCATCCCTGGCACCTGTCTGTGGTGGGCAGCACTCACTGCCATTCTGCTGGCCTGGGGGTCTCTGAAAAATGGCCCAACCACCCAGCAGGGGTGACAGCAAAGAGAGATTCACCACAGTGCGGGAAATGTTTCTGGGGGTTAATTACCATCATAATAAGAGGTGCTTTCTGCCACCCTAATTGGGGCCTGCCTGGCCTCAGCTGGGCTCCCGGGGATGGGGCAACTGTGGGAAGGGCCTGCCGGAGCCGCTCTATGTCCTGGCACAACCCTGGGCTGCTCCTGTCCTTCCCCAAAAACTTAAAGAGATGTGCCAGTCTTGAACTTGTCCTGCGGATGCTCTGGAGTGGGACATCTCCAGTGGGGAGAGGAGCACGGCTGGGAGTCTCGGGGAAGCCGATGCCAGAGACATATCCATGTGGGATAGGATGTTGGCACCTCCTTTTCTTCCCAGCACTCATTTCCTTCCTTTCTCTCCCCTCAGATTTGGACATGGCCAGGGAACCCACACCGAGCCGGGCCAGGCTGGGCCAGAAGCGGCAGCACAGCAGCAGCCTGTACCAGTGAGTGCTGGCGCCTGGGGCAGGGGCTGCACCTGGGGGGCACCTGGCTTGGGCTGGAGACTGTCCCACCTTTGGTTCCTCTTCCTCCCTCTCCTCTCCATCACTTGCCCATCTGATTGTGCTGGCTGCCCGTAGTGGTAGGTGTGGGTTCGTGGGCTGTCCCTGCCCCATCCCAACGGTGAGACTGGAGCATTGCCAGGCTGCACCGATGGCAACTGCAGTCTTCGCTGGGTCCTGTCCATTGTGTGTTGCTGGTAGGGTGTGGAGATTCCCCCTTCCTCATCCGAAGGCACCCAGGAGAAGAGCAGAGCCTGGTGGTCTCCATGCCTGTCGATGCTGGTTGCAGTTCTGGCCTTTAAATGCTGTTCTGCAGGAGACAGACAGAGGCACAGAGGGGTGGCATTGGCCCTGGTGATGGCAATAGATGATGGTGATGATAGCAGAACAGCAGTTCCTCATTCCTGGGAGGTTTTGGCTCCCTGGCTCGGCAGGCATGTGATGAGAAGGGGACCGGAGCAGGGCTCCGTCTGTCTCATTAGAGAGCTTTTTGCAAACACCCTGATTGAACTAATTGCTCTGCCCGTTGCCATGGTGCTGGAGGGATGCAGCGCTGGCAGGGCAGGGACCGCGGGCCCTCCTGGGCCACTGGAGCGTGGCAGCTGCTGCATTCCCAGGGGATGCTCTGAGCAAAGAGCTGAGCTGGGAAAACCCTTGCTGTGTCCCTGGCTGAGCGCTGCACCCCAAGACTGAGTGTGTCATGGAGCCACTGGTGTTCCCATGGCAGGGGTGGCCTGTGGCATCCCCATCTCTTTCGGCATGGGCTCTGGGCAACAGCAGCCATCAGAGCTGGCGTCTTCCCTGTGCCATGTGTGTGCATCAGGACTCCTCTCCAGCTGCGCATTCCCCTTGTCCCCAAGGCAGGTTGTGACCTTCCTCCCTGAGTGAGGGGCAGGAGGTGGGGGTGCAAAGGACCCACCATCCCTGTCACAGTGATGGAACCTTGCAAGGCAGAAAGGCTGGACCAAAAGCTCCCAAAATAATCCCAAATGCAAAGAACTGGAACAGGTGGGTCCTGGCACCCTGAGGGTTGCAAACGCACCCTTACCAGGAGGGCTGACACTTGCCAGCTGTGCCCCATGTGGATTATCCTTGAATAAGGCAGGGTGGCAGCAGGGCTGGGGATGCCTTTGCCACAGGCTCCAACCTGCCTTCTGGGCTGGGCAAACCTGACTCAGGCTTGGTAGCCACAGGCAGGGCAGCCCAGGTTGCCTGTTAGCCCCACCTCCCACAAACCTTCAGCTCTCCCTCAGCTTCACCATCAATCCCACAGCAACAGGCTCATCTGCAGAAAAATCTGAAGCCCTGGGGGACCTTGTCCTGGTGCCCCCCAGTCCCGGCAGCATGTCTGGGAAAGGCTCCTTGCTCCCAGCGATGCTCTGAGCATGGCTTTGTGTCCCTAGGGTTAGGCTTAATCATACGCTCCCTGACTCCACAAGAGCTGAAGCAGCGAAATGGGCTTCAGCATCTTTACCCTTCCTCCTCCTCCTCCCCACTCATTCCTGGTCCACGGTGCATGATTTATTACCAGCATGTCGCCTGCCCGCATTGGAGGCAATCCTTTGATAGATCGCTTCTTAATTTGGAGCCAAGTGAGCTGGCAGCATGCACACAGAGCCAGGGACCACGAAATTTAACATCAGGGTGCTCTAAATGCAGCTTCCTGAGAGCAGAGCCTGCTGATGCTGTCCCGGGGGCTCTCTCTCCATCCTCCTCAACACACTTCCTTGGTGGCAGGGCAAACCCCTGCCAGGGCACAGCCACCTCCCTGGACCATGCTGCAGCTCAGGCAGCTCCCATGGTACCTTCTGGCATGTCCCCAGGGATGGAGATGGGGGTTCCTGCCCTGCTGTGCCCAGCTGCTGCCACTCCACGGTGTTCATGGTCCCGCAGTGTACATGACTTTTCCCCTCTCTCCCCCTCTTGCAGCAGTAACTGTGACCTGGACTATGATCTCTACAGGGACGACTTCCCATACCGGTGAGCACAGCATGCCAGGAGCAGGGGGGACTGAGCACGCTTCTGCAAAGGCAGAAAGCAGGGTGTCCCTGGACATCTGTCCCCCCATGTCCAGAAGAAACTTGATGGCATTGCCCGCTTCGAGGAGCATAAGCACCACAGCTTCCCTGGGCTGGGAGCCTCAGGGATGGGATACACGGGCCATGGGCAGTGTGTGGGCTGGGCAATGCCCAGGTTGGGGGTCCTTCACCACAGAGGGACCTCAAGAGGTGCTACCTTGGCTGGCAGGGGCTGCTGCTGCACCTCCGAGGTTGCACTCACACCGCTGTGCTCTTGTGCCCTTGCAGGGTGTACGAGTACCAGAAGATCCCCCCCCTCATTAACCGCATCCCGGTCAAGGCCAGACGAACTCATGTGGAAGGAGGAAGAAAAAGCAGCCTGAGCCCACAGCCTGGGCCGAGGAGCAGCACCAGCTCCACGGCCGGACGGACAAAGTGTAAGTGCGATGCAGCTGGGAGGAAGAGGAGACTTGGCCCTTGCATCTTGGTGCATTAGAGCAGTGATGGTGCCCAAAAGTCCCACTCAGTGCTGACCCTGTTGCTACAAGTACCCAGCTCCAGCAGACATGGCCTAGACTGTGCTGGGTTGGTGGGTGTCCCCTGGACTTGTCCCTGTTCCCCAGGGATGCTCTGATGGGGAGGATCCTCTGGAGAGAAGGATGCTATGGCAAGGAGGATTCTCTGGAGGAGAGGATGCTCCAGAGGTCACTGCCCAGGACGGCGTGTCTCCCCAGCTCTGGGCAGAGCCAGGTGGAATCCTAACAGTTCCTCTCTCTGCAGTGCGGGCTGAAGAGCTGCACTCCATCAAGGGGGAGCTGAGACAGATCAAGGCGCAGGTGGACAGTCTGCTGGAGAGCCTGGACCACATGGACCAGCGGAGAGAGCGTCTCACAGGTGAGGGGATGGGCACAAAGGGACCCTGCGAGGACAGGGCTGATGTTTGCACAGATACCCCACATTTCTGCTGTCTCTGTCCTTGCAGGGTCCAAGGAGAGTGAGAAGAAAAGGGCAGAGACAGGGGCAGAGTCCCCATCCTCAGCAGGAGAGGGGTCACGGGAGCCCCGAGGGAACGAGGAGACAGGAGCTGATGGGCACAGCGACCTGCGCAACATCGACAGTGCTGAGGAGAGCACAGACACAGAAGAGACGGTAAGAGGAGGGTCAGATCCTGTGCCAGACTCTGTGCTTTCCTAAAATATGTCCTCACTTACTGCCCACATGGGTCCTGGTGGAGGATGCCCAGAGAAGAGGAGATGCTCCATCAGGGTTCCCCAGTGCTGTCCTGCCTGTGTGCCAGGGATAAAACCACTGGTGCCTCTGGGACAGCCCCAACACCAAATCCCCACGTGTGCATTACTCGAGCAGCACAGCCTGCAAAACCCCCCTTGAAGTAAAAATATCCTTTATCAAAGCTGCTGCTCCCACACCTACATCCCCCAGCTGGGTGCAGGACCCAAGGTGTCCCTGTGCTGGGCAGGGTGCCAGGTTTGACCCTGCTGCCTGGGCACATCAGAGGACGGCCACGCTGTGTGTTTCTCCCTGCAGGTGAAAAACCACATGTCAGACCCCGAGGGAAGCCAGTAGATGGACTGGGATGCCGTGGCCTCTCCCCCTGGCCAGCCCTTCCCTCTCGTGTTCATATTTTTTTGAGGCTTCCAGCTAGTGCCACACGTGCCGCGAGATGCCTGCTCTTGGCACGGCCACCCCTGCCGCCGGCAGCCCCACGTCCCACCCCTGCGAGATGCCAGCCAGCCGTGGCGAGAGAAGCCTTTGTGTTTGAGTGTGCTTGTTTTCTTTTTCCTCCTGTTTTCAGAGCTAGGGATAAGCAGATGTGGCTGGGGGAGGGAGGGGAGGAGCAAAGATAAAAAGAACTGTATCCCAGAGGAGCATCCCAAATCCTGGTTGCCTTGCGTGCAAGCAGTCCCCCACCCAAAGGGTGCTGTGGGGTGCAGAGAAAGCACCTCAGGGTTCCCAGCCCCTACGCACAGGTTGCATCCCAGCCTCCCCTGCCCTGCAAGCCCACCGCTGTCTCCACGCTCAAGGAACTGGCTCAGCAAGGTTCAGGAGGTGTGGGTACAGCCCGATGAGGCTTTTGGAGCCGCTAGGCATCCCATCATGATGCCATGGGGAGGGACCACCTTGAGACAGGTTGGCGGGGCTTTTGTAGGATTTTGGGAAGGAGGGGTGGAACTGAGCCCAGCTCCAACACCAGCTGCAGGGCCAAAAGTGGGGCAGTGCAAACCCAATTGCTCCCAGCCACCGTTGCTCACAAATGGGTTTCCTTAGTGGTTTACCTCAGGCTGTTCTTGGCCATGGATCACGTTCGCAGTCAGGACTTCCATGAGCAACTCTGCCAGGGCTCCTGCGCCCAAGGAAATCGCTGTCCCCCCCGTGCTCCCCAGCACTGCATCTCGGTTTGGTGTCCCTCATTTCTAGGTCATCCTTCTCTCGCTGGTAGGAACTTGTTCTGTATTTCTAATTTGCTCTGGTAAAAGAGTGTATCGTGTTGGAAAGAAAAATTATTTGTATTTCTTTTCTCTGGTTATTCCACTCTGACGCAGTTTTTAACCATCTTAAGTGTATGTGTAATTTTTATACCCATTTTTATACTGCCTGACACAGCCCGAGACTCTGGACGCTTTCTGGGCTGACGCCTCAGAGGCTGCTTTCCCTGCAACTCAACCCAGAGGCAGGAGTAGTGCAGCTCTGCCCTGTTTCTCAACAGAAATGTTAATTACCACCGTCACCCGGAATATTCCCTACCAGCCTGGTGCGGTTCAGCTGGGCAGACAGGACCTGTTCCTCTTCATCCCCAGGAATAACCAGACCCCAAAGCAGCACCCAGCTCCTCCTCACCCCTCGAGGAAGGACAGCGGGAGCAGAGGTGGGTGATCCCGATGCCTGGCTGCTGGTCACCCCGAGTGCATCCTTCCACCTCTGCCTGTGGCTGGCATAGGCCCCAGCAGAGCCATATAGGCAGAAAACTTACCAGAAAAACCTGATTTATTGTAAAAAAAATAACCAACTAAACACACCTCTGCCACCCTGAAGTGCTGCCTGGGCAGGAGGTCCAAGACATGCAGTCTGTGCTACAATGTGGTTCCTGCTCAGTGCTGCCCGTGTCCTGCCTGCGTGGATGGTCATGGTGGGCAGCTCCACGTGCGGGTCTCAGTCCTGGTGTCACCCCAGGGTGGGCTGTGAGGTCCTGCAGTTCTGGCAGCTGCTTGGAGAGGGGTCTCTCAGCGTGCGAGGCTGCTTGGGTCCTGCAAGGCCACTCGGGAAGAGTCTCCTGTGACTCCGGGGCTCCTCAGGCAGGCTCCGGGGTGCTTGGGCAGTGTGGGTGCTGCTTTGGGGGTTCTCCGATGGTGGGGTGGAGGCAGGCTCCGGTGTCCTTGGGCAGGTTTCTTGGGCCTCCAGTTGCGTGGGCAACTCCAGGGGTCTTCAGCAGCCCGAGAGCTGGCTCAGGCTGGCTCTGGGGGTGTCTCTGGCAGCATGAGGTTTGGGTCAGACAGGCTCCAGTAGCCTCCGGCAGCACTGAGGACAGCTTGGATGGGCTCTGGGAGACAGCCCCATCCCCAGACGGGAGCCACCCAGGCATGGTCAGCGCTCAGGCAGTGGTGGCAGCGGCGGTGGCAGCAGCAGCGGCATCACGGCGGCGGGCAGCCCGCAGCAGGCTCTGCCGCAGCACGGGGTACAGGCGGTGGCAGCCGTCGAGGCCGAGGCGCAGTGCCTCTGCCCAGCTGTCGGGAGGGCTGCCCTGCCCGCCGCCCAGCACCGCTGACACCTGGTTCAGAGCGGGCAGAAGAGCCACGGTAAGCTGGGCGACGGCACGGCGCTCCTCGGGCTCCCCGGGCTGCAGCATCCAGGCGGCGGCGGGCCCGGGAGCCCGGCACAGGGCACAGCCCACGGCCAGGTCGTACATCTCCACCCCGGCATCAGCCAGGGCCAGGGCGGCGGCGCTGATGGCGGCGGCCAACGCGGAGCCCCCGTCCTGCAGCAGCAAAGCGCTGACGGCCAGGCGGGCCCGCGGGTACCGGGCCAAGCGCACGGCCGGTTCCAGCGCTTCCCGTAACGCCGCCGCCGCATCCCGCTCCGCCTCCCGCTCCGCCGCCGAGCCCGGCCGCCACCGAGCCCCGCGCCCGGCGAAGGGCGCCCGGTGGAACTCGCACAGCAGCCAGCCCCCTCCCGCCGCCGTCGCCCCGCCGGGCTCGGCCGCCTCCCGCGGGCCCCACGCGGCGCAGAGAACCTTAGTGCCGCCGCTCAGCTCCACGTAGGCCGAACCCTCCGCCTGGCTCAGCAGCCCGGCCCGGGCGAACAGCGGCCGCAGGGCGCAGGGATCCCGCGGGGCCGCATCCTCCTCCTCCGGTACCTCCCCGCTTCCCCCGGCCGCTGCCCAAACCTCCGGCGGCTGCGACTCCTCCGGGCCCTGCAGCCGGCGGTGATCCAGCGGCATGGTCGGCCGGGAAGACGGGCAGCGAGCGGGCGGGCAGGAGGAGGAGCCCAGCCCGGCCCGCCCCCGTGAAGCAGAGCCGAGGCGGCAGCGCGCAGGACTGGCAGCATTTATTGATAGGAACGGCGGGGTTGGCTCAGCAGCAGGCAGAGGATGGGCAGGAGGGCAGAGGGGGGGCGGTGACACCCCCCGTCAGTTCTTCAGCTCCCCCAACCGGAGCGTGGCAAAGTCCGTGGCTAGCTTCAGGGCTTGCTGCAGGCAGCCCACGTTCTTGCCCGTTGCCTGTGCGGAGACATCCTTCCCACCACCTTTGCCGTCCATCAGGCCCGACACCTCCTGCACCCACTGGCTGGCCTTCAAGCCCTTATTTGCTGTCTCCTGGGTAGGAAAAGTAAAAAAAAATTAAAGGAGCTCAACCTGAAGCCAGCAAGCAGTGAGTAAAGAAGGTCCACGAGCATGGTATCTCAGGACAAAGCTCTTCGAGGTGCAGCTCCTGGAGGACAGCAGTCCAGGGGCAGCCTGGACTTAACCACGCTAATTCCTGGCTCTTTTCACTTCACTCTTTGCAAGGCACACCTCTTCTACCCCCCAGAGCCTGATGATAACCCAAAGCACAAAGATTGTGGCTCTTGCCAAACCCACATGAGTTTTGGCCACGTAGTGTTAGATAGTCACAGCCCAGAGGCTGCAGATCCACCTCTGAGGCTCAGAGAAAGGCAGACAAGAAGTCTCAGCATTACCTGGGGCACCTGACACAGGCAGGTGATTCTGCCAGCTTCATTATCTACAGCGAAGAGCATGGTGGCAGTCTGTGGGGAGTAAGTCTTGAAGAGCTTCAGAGATTCGTTCAGGGCCTGGAGGAGGACAAAGTCATTGCAGCTCACCTCTCCTGTGCTCGCAGCCAGCCCTGCTCCACCCCCTGGCACCCACGGAGATCCCGGGGATCTGGACTTGCATTAAACCAGACAGCAGCACCGTGCAGCATTCCTCACAAGAGTGATTTTCACATCCCCAGGTGTGCAGAAGCCTTGGCAGGGGACAGAAGGCCTGTCTGTGTACCCTCATGGCTGCAAGTAGGCAGGAGTGAGGAGCTGCTTTTATTTCCTCACCTTCATTTATCCAGAAATTGGCAGAATTAGTGACCACGCAGCCCCAAAGCAAGAGAGCCTTTGCCTGAGTGTACTGGCTGGAGGGAAAAATGCTCTGCCCTGCGATGTGAGCTCCCAGCAGGAGGAAGCAGATGTTCTGCAGCAAGTCAGGAGGACTCAAATGCAGCGTGAAGAAGCTGCCAGGGTTATGAGACACAGCAGGCATGCTGGAGAAACTGCCAGGCAGCCTGTTATTCCCAAGGAGACCGTCATACTTGCTCACATAGACAGTAAAACGCAGGACAGTGCTCCACCAGTGGGCCCTCCCGCGAGCAAAGTGATGCTGCTGTAGCTGGAGAGGGAATACGCAGCTCCTCAGGCTGCTGGCACCGCCATTACCTGGGGATGCACCCTTCTGCCAGGGGGAACACCGCGCTGGCACTTAATGCCAGCAGGAGCGCTGGTGTCGTGGGGATGGCCACAGAGAGCCAGCAAGCGTCTGTAAGCTTCCCGGAGAGGAAATTTAAATAGAGCATTAAAACCCAAGAGGTCCAACGTAAGGGCACAATCAGCCCCCGCTGCCTGGCACTTGCTGGGCTCAGCACTGCAGCACAGCGCACGCAAGGGAGCTTTTGTTCACAATAGAAATTGCTCAAAAAGAAACTTAACTTGTGCATGGAGGAGGCAAGGAGCAGTTTCAGCCCTGGTCAAAGAATTTGAACCTTGCTGCAGCAGAGCTCAGGAGCTGGGGAGCAGCTCTCTGGCCTGACTCTGTCCACACCTGCAGCCTGGGATGCTGCTCCCAGAGCTGATCTGCAATGGCCACAAGCACCACAACTTCTGTAGGTTGGCAGAGCTGCTGTTCAGAGTTCCTCATGCCTGCTCTTTAGTGTCATGACTGTTCCTGGATGAGTCTTACCTGGGACCTAATGTGATTTCTGTTGGGGTCCCTATCCATCACCAGGTCTGGAAGCTCAGCAAATGGCCAAGGTCCCTTCCACACCCCTGCAAACCCATGTGTTAATCCAGGAGGTGAGACAGAGAGAGTATCCCAGTGGTCCTCCCCTTCTCCACCAGCTGCTGCTCAGGGCTGGCACGTGGCAAGAGAGACAGCTCTGTAACACAGCACTACCTCCACAAGCCAACAGAGACCAGGCAACTGCTCCTCAGGCACAAGGAAGGTTTTGATGAGAGACCAGACCTTCCCATACCTTTGCTGAAGCTCCATTTTCCATTTCCATGATGACGAACGGCTGGTTAGGGTGACTCTCGATGACTTGCTTGGTCTTCTCCAGCACCTGAGTACAACAGCAGTCAGATACTAGAGCACACACACTGCATATGGACACAAGAACCACCCGGGTGGATCTTCCCTGCAAGTTCAGAGGCCCCCCCAAGGTGCCCCAACACACCCACAGCCCAGCCTGGAACAGCCTCAGGCTGCAGAGCCAGGAACAAAACGTGCTGGTGGGCAGGTGTATGGTTTGCAAGGCAGCAGCAGTGCTGTGTGTGATTCCTCCTCTGGAAAAATCCAATGGGATCTAGAAGGAAGAACCACGCACCACCCACACCATGCACCCAGAGGCACCATTAGGGCAGGAGCACCCCAACTTCCAAGATGTGCTGCCAGGACTTTACCCCAGGGAACAGGCGTGGAAGTAGCCATGCATTGGGAGGGAACTAGATGGCTGAACAGACCGAGGGGCATCCCCACAGCTCAGCCCCCTTCCACACTGCACACAAGCAGAGCTCCCACAGGAGCCCCCCCAGCCCTCCCACACTGTGCTTTGTGCTCACTCGTTTCTGGATGTCGGCTTTGCTGGCTCGGTCCAAGTCGTCCATAACTTTCTTCAGTGCTTTAACAGCCTCTCTCAGCTCATCTTTCTGCCACTGTGGGATAACAGCAGTGGCCAGTGTCTGCAAAACAGGGGTGGGCAGAGAGAGTCAGAGGTATCGGTGTCTGTGGCAGGGGATGCTGCACTGCACTCATGAACCTCCCCTCCTGTCAGGGAATAGACTGCCTTAGCTTACTGAATTATTGGGTATACTGCTTCTTACAGAACATTTTTAGAGATTGCTTATATAGAATTCATTTAGCACAAGTAAGTTTGCTTAGCATAATTTCTGCAAGCCGGGAACCTTTTAACTCTGCTTTGTTAAGTAAAAAAGGCCTCAGAGTCTTCAAGCTAGGATGTAAGGGGAGCTCCGCCCTGGGGGATAAGTAAAGGAACAGAATGGCGTCTGACAGGAGATGATAAAGAAGAATGTTTTGGTCTGCCAATAATTTACTTCTCTCCAGCTGCAGGTGCAAAACAGCAACTATAAGTCAGGACTCCAACTGACAGCCTGCCTGACAAAAATGAAGAGATCCAATGAAGAACAGGGAGACCCCAGACTCTAATTTTGCAATTGACCCAGAGTGATGTGCAAGGGGTGGGGGCTGGATTTGTGAGGGTATAATTGTCCATGTTTTTTTCACTGAGGGTCCCCTCTTCAGGAGACACCAACCTTGTGCTGCTGTAGACTGTACCTTGCAAATAAATTATTTATTTTAGAACAATTTCTGGAATCCATGCCTGAGTCTCTGCTAAGGAAAGCCTAGGGAAAAGAAACTTCCTTAACACCTCCTCTCCCAGGGCCTGACAACTCAGGCAGGAGGTGTTGGCTGCAGCACCCACAGGACACAGTGCTGTTCGGACAGGAGCAGGAAGCTGAACTTGGGCCTTATTAATACCACCCAGTGCTGGCAAACAAGGTCCCCTTCACTTTAGGAAGGCAGAGCACTGCTACCATCCTCACCTCACTGAGATCCGTGATCTCCTTCTGCACATCCTTGTTGGGAGCTGTCTGGACCTTCACCTTGGCCTCCAGGGCTGACAGCAGCTTCTTGAGGCTGTCGACTTTCCTGAGGGCCTAGCAGAACACAACCCAAGTTCAGTCACACAGGGAGATTTAGCAGGCTGGGCTCCTGGCTACCCCAATGAGAAGGGGTTACGAATACTGAAGGCCCACGGGAAGCAGCACTTGACCAGAAACAGGGTGTGATGCTGGCGGACAGGCCCCCAGACTCTTCTTTGCCAGAAGGAGTGCAAAAATCCTCCAAATAAAAGAAAAAAATCTCCCCCACCAGCCCCCTTCCTCTAGCAAGCACCAGCCCAATCTAGCCCAGGACCAAATCTCCTGCCTGCTGTAGCAGACAATTCTCAGACTCCACAGCTCTCCTGTCAATCTCACCAGTTGCTGAGGGCTCTACATCTGCAGCCCATTCTGCAAAACAACCTGAACTTGACCCCACAGCCACTTCCAGGACCCACCCTCAGCTCTTCTAACAAAACAGCTACAGCCACAACCTCTCTTCCAGCTCTCTCCTCCGGCTGTAGCACAGCTGGGGGCCTCCAGCACAGCCTTTGCTAACAGCAGCATCCTTCTCCATGAGCCCCTTAGACACGCCAGTTCTCCCTGGTGATGACTATCCAAACACTGATATTTGGCAAATTTGAACTACAGGAGCCTTAGCACAGGGTTAATATTTGGGATTTCACAGAGGATCTCTCCTGCCTCCCTTTACCTTCCGAGCTTCGGCCCCGGTGACTGCAACTATCCTCCGGATGCCTTTAGCAATTGCTTCTTCTGAAACAATCACAAAAGGGCCAGCGTGGCTGGAGTTCTGCAAGTGCCTTTGGAAAGAACCCAGAAAAGACCCACAACAAGAGAGAGTTAGAAGTCCACCTCTCATCTCAGCAGGACTCAGCATGGAAACAAGAAAATCATCCTGCCAGGGTGCTGCAGCAAGCGTAGGGACAGGCAGAAAACCCAACCCTGCCACTAAAAGCAAATGAGTAGGGAAAGGGTGGCAAGGGCAATGTTCCCAGCGCTGTCAGAGACTGTGTGTGGGCAGGGACAGCACACAGGCAATTTTCCTGCCTGCAAAGGAAGATTTAAAATGCAGTTTGATTCAGGACTGAGAATGCAAAGGCACATCAACACCACCACCTCCAGCTCTGCCCAGCACACACCCACGGCACCCACAGCAGCACCCAGGCTCCCCAGGGACTGACTCCTTTTCAGCCACCCCACAACCTTCCCCAGGCACCCCAGATACTCACGTTCCTCCACAGAATTCAACAGAAGTGACGGAGCCTGCAGGGCCAGAGGGGTCAGCCAGCAGCTCCTCCACAGGGATGCCAATAGAGACCACACGGACAGGATCGGGGTAGGTCTCGTCAAAAACTGCCCGCAGTCCTTGGATAGCTTTGGCTGCTGCAAGAGGGCAGTCTTTGGCATAGACGGTCTGCAGGAGACAGGAAAGGGACACTGGTAAGAGCTGGTCCTGTCACTCGTGACTGAGGGCCTTCGTTTCCAGGGAATCCTGACTTCCTCCAAAAGATCCTGAAAGGGAAGTTATGTGCCTCACCTGCACTGGGGTTTGTTGAGCTTCAGACATCCTAAAATTGACAGGTGCCCTCCCTTCAAAATTCTTGATATGTTTGGCTATTCAGACCTGCTGGGCTCCTGTACATTCATTTTGAACCACAGGCTCCTGAGCAGAGCACAGGGTCCTCCAGGGCCTGTAGTAACACGGGGCTGGCACCAGGCAGAGCAACTCTCTTGCCCTCAAGGACAGATCACTGGAGGGTCTGGGTATATACTGTAAATCCATCCAGCCCTGCAAAACTGACAAATTTCTTGGCTCTTGTAGCTAATGTGACACTAGAGCAGGCAAAGAAACACTCCAACCCTAGACAGGGCTTGGTACCAAGGAACAGAGTGACCTACATGGAGTTTTTCCACTCAAAATTCTCTGTTATGCCAATCTGTGCACAGTACTGCATCAGCAGCTTGGAAGACTCCTGCTGGGCCAAACTCCCAGCATCCCAGAACATCCAAAAGCCTGACTCAAGGTATTTTCTTCCTGAGTACATCCAACCCAGTGGCTGTACTCACCTTTGCCTCCTCAATCATCTGATTGGCAATCCCTTCGACTTTCTTGATTTCCTGGGTAGACAGGGCTCCCTTGGCTGTGAAGTCAAACCGCAGCCTGTCCGGTGCGACCAGCGACCCTCTCTGGTCAGCTTCCCCCAACACTGAGCGCAGGGCGAAGTTGAGGATGTGAGTGGCCGTGTGGTTGCTCATGACCGGCCTCCGCCGAGTCTGAGGGAGGAAATCACTGTTAGACAGGGTCTCACACTGCGGAGCCAAGATCACCTCTAGCAGCAGAAGTGTACTCCAACAGAAACCTCAATGAGCTCAGGAGACCAGAAACAACTTATCATACTTGCTGCCTTGGAGCCTCTGCTAAAGAAGCAGGACATTCCCCACCAAATTTGTGCATGGCTTTTCCCTGGCAATCCCCTTGCTGGGCCTGTCTGGAGAGAGGGCAAGGACAAACCAGGTTGCAGACACTGATCTCCACTCCTCAAGAGGGACATGCACTGCAAGATGGAAGCCTTCCCTCTTGCTCCACAGGTATCGCCTCTAGAAGGAAGGAAAATGCGTTTTGCAGACCAGGTTCAACCCCGCACACACTCAGCAGACTGAGCGCACTGGAGCAATGTCTGGAGGAGGGCAGAGAGCCCAGGCTCTCCACTGTCATCCACAACGCAGTGGAGCACCGTACACATTCCACCTCTCAGTTGTGACCATAAATGCGTTTCTGTTGCTGCAGTGAAAGCCAGTGAGCGTGGCACTGAGCTTGCTGGGCATAGTCTGCCTTGTGGTGGGAGAAAGCCAAGTGCCAGGTGGGAGATGCCTCCAGTCAGCCAGGCTTTTCTGTGTCGTGTGCCATGGGCAGAGCTGGCCCCAAACTCCAGGCCACCCAAGTGACATCAACGGAAACAAAGACAAAATCGAGGGACAAAAGATTAAGTCATCTGTCATACCAAGTCTTACCTCATCAATAGACAGGCAGACCTGATCTCCCACTTTCAAGTTTCCATATAGAGTTCCTATGTGAAGCACGTAGCCTCCTCGGACCTGCACATTCTTCACTGTGAATTCCGTTTTCTGTACAAAGAAGGAAACGCCCCTAGTGAGCAGGGCAAGGGCCACAGGGAGACAGAGAGTCCAGCCAGAGCTCTGAGCTGCAACTGGAAAAGTCTCAGCTGATAGCCAGACTGGTGTGTGTGACAGGAAAAAGCTGAGGGTGCCCAGGCACAGCACACAGGGCCAGAAAGGCATGAAGAGGCATGAAGGTGGGGCATGGTTATGGGGCACAGCAGAGCTGGAAGAGCTCCCCAGCTCAGCTCCCAAGCACAGCAATCCCAGCACCACCACCACAGGCACCCACATTTGGTAACAACCTGATGTTGCAGCACAGAGTTCAGTTCCCCAAGAAGTAAGGGGAGCAAACTCCAGCACGTCTGTGCCGTGCTGTACATCCGAAAAGGAAACCTGTGCAACTCCTGACACCCGCCATGGACAGGAAATTGCTGGGGCTTGCTGGGCCCCTTCTCCTCCTCAGCACACCCCTGCCCAGGCCCCAGCTCAGACTTAGTCTTGCAAAAGGCTCTCAGGCCCACTCACATCCTCTCTGCCATCGTCCTCCTTGACCATGTAGCCCTCGTCATAGATCTGCCCACCCTGCTCGGCGTAGAAGCAGGTTCGGTCCAGCACAATCCCACACTCCTGGCCAGTGGATACCTCCTCCACAAACTTCTTCTCCCTGCGGATGGCTTTCACTGTGGCCACGAGGCTCCCAAAATCTGTCACCAGGAGAACAGGCAGTGTCAGTGAAACAGGAAAACCTTGTAGGTACCACATGGGAGCAGAACCTCATAGCAACATCTCCCAGCTATTGCAGGAGTTCATGGCAGCTACATTTGTATGGGGTAAGGAGAAAGAACCAGGGCAACAGTTAGTTGGACAAGAGGAAATTTCATTCTGTGCCCTCCAAGGCAGGGGCCTGTGAAGTAAAAGCCACATGTGCTGCTACAAGCCTGGGGCCTCCTGAGTCTCCACTGAATCAAAGAATTAGCAGCAAGAGCCAGAGCAAGCGTGCTGAGGACAGACCAAGCACAAACTGCAGTCTCCTGCGTCATCGGCAAGAGGGCGGCTGGGAAACACAAACATGGGAGTGTGAAGACACAAAGCTGCAGGGAACAGGAAACCCCTTAAGACTCTCTGATCACGTTGGCAACAATGGACCTGAGCAGCAAGGCAGCCCTTGAACAGTCTGCCCTCCTCTTTCCCTGCTCCCTTTGTTACAAGCAGGTGATTCACCCGTGCAGTTCCACTCCCGCTCCCATGTCCTGTAAAAGGTCAGCCCAGAGGATTTTCCTGAGGTACATGGCAGGAAAGGTTTGGAAGCAGAGGAGAGTTCTGAGAAGGTTTTTACATACCATAGGCACCACTTGAATCTGAAGCATAGCTGTATTTTGGCGAGTCATCCGTCACCTCCAGTCCTCTGGATCGTAGCTCTTCGATGGCATAGATGTCCAGCATGAGGAGGTCCTCCCCACCAGCACCCTTCCCTTGGGATTTCAGCTGCCAACAACAAGCACCAAAGTTTGAGAAAATGAGAGAGTGGGGAGATGCTCCCAGCACCCCACCAGCTCCATACAAAGGCTGAGCTCAGGGTCCCAGGCCTTGCAGTGTTAGTGAGCAAACTCAGCCCCAGCTGCACAGAAAATACTCATCCCACCACAACTGCAGTGCTATGCCCTGGGTGTGTGGGTGAGGCGTGAGCAGACACAAAGGGGCAGAGATTCATGACAGCAAACTACAAGGAAGAGAATCCTCCCTGCCCGGAGACCAGCTCCCCTGGAGTTGTTATCTACCTGTGCATTTTTCCGCTCTTCTTCAAAGCCCTCCATGTCCACAACAAGGCCCTTCTCCTCTGCAATCAGTCCCGTGAGATCAGCAGGAAAACCATAGGTGTCGTACAGCAGCCAGGCAGTATCACCTTCAGAGAAAAAGCAGAGCAGTCATCACTTCTGTTCTGCGAGACACTGCTCCTTTACCCCCTTTCTGACTGCCTCTGTCCCACCCAACTGGCTCTGCACCACAGTGAACAGGTCTGGTGAATGTGAAAATCAAAAAGACTCCTCTCTGACAGCAGAGACATCACACCATCATCTTGTGTCTGGGCAGCTTAGAAACCTGAGCAAGTGAATACAGGCCAGATGGGTGGCCCAGCTCTGAGTGATGGTCTTTTCACTCCAACTCTGTCCCCCGACACCTTCCACGACCTCTCAGTTCCCAGCCCAGCTGAGCCTTAACTCAGTGCGAGATACTAAAAGCCTCTTGGTGCCTTCAGACAGAAGTCACAGACCTACCAGGGATGGTTTTACTGTCCCCCAGGCTCTGGATCTTCCTGTCCAAGATGCGACGCCCTCTGCTGAGTGTTTTCAGGAACTGATCCTCTTCTTCATTAATAATGTCCTTCACCATATCTGGGTCCTTCTTCAGCTCAGGAAATGCATCTCCCTGCACATCCAAGACGATTAGTCAGTCAACACAGAGATCCACACATCTCAGCAGAGGAAGACTGCAGCAGATACAGCAGAGCCAGGAAGAACTTACCAGTGACTGCACCACCACATCAACCAGAGTAGCAAAGAAACCCTTGGGGGCATTGAGCTTCTCGTGGGAGTAGCGCACAGCCCGTCGGAGAATCCGCCTCAGCACATACCTATGGAACAGCAGAGCTGCTCATGCAAACGTCACACCTTCGGGCTGTTCCCAGGGGATCCACCAGCACCCCCTCCCAGGACCAAAAGCACAGGGTTCCCTCCCCACATTTTCCTTCAAGTAGCTGCTCACACCAGCAGCAAGCCAGAGCTGAGGTGCCAGGCATCAGTTCTGTGACTCAGACTCATGACATGCTTAAGAATCACTCCTGTGAGCCCAGAAGCACCCACAGCACAGCCCACCCGCCCAAACTTCATTGTTTTTTTAACAGCAGCACTGCACCGAGCAGGGTTTTGTGCCCGTGTGCCCACAGTGACCCTTTCTGGGGTCTGACACAGCAGGATTGGTACTCACAAGTACCCTCATACCTTTTGCATGGACCTTGCTAAAGGGATTCAAGTGTCAAATATACTGAGCAAACACCCTGCTATCCACTGCTTTCACGACAAATTCAGAGGCATGCCAGAGACACAGGAGATCCCAGTCCCCTCAGGGAAGCCATGCTGAACAGAATGAGAGCACTAGCGATGCAGCAGCTCCCATCTTACCCTCTGCCAGTGTTGTCAGGTCTGCCCCCATCAGAAAGAGCCAGCGTGATGGTCCGTGCGTGGTCAGCCAGCACCCGGTAGGCCATGTCTATACCATCAGCATCCTCAGCACCAACCTGCCCCATGTACGGCCTGGCACCCGTGCCCTGGGCAGGGAGGAGAAGGCAGTGGGCAAAGGGGATGATTATGGACAGTGGGGACCAGTAGCACGGCAGAACAACGGGGACGTGCCTCACAAGTCAACCCCATTCCACTGCCCACAGCCACAGAGGAAGAAAGAGGTGACTCAGTGAAGGCAGGGAAGACAGAGAGCTGCAAGGCTCTGCATGACGCCGCAGCCAAATGATCTCCATGACCAGAGAGAAGGAAAGCCAGTTTATCCCAACACAGAGAGCCCAGGATAGAAGAGAGAGGGACAGAGTGCAGGGAAATTATCTGTTTTCCACACTGGTTCATAACCTGCCCAGTCAAGAAACTTCTCGGATTCTGTTACATGGAAGACAGTCCAAGCTTCTCTCTTTTAGGGTATTTTTATCTGTACCCAAAGGAAAGATACTGCTGTAACAAGGCAGCATTTGCTTGTGGTGCAAACCTCACACCATGGGCACAGTCCCTACAACCAGGCTCCCAGCAGGCAGACGAGGATGCATGGGCTGCACCTAGCCAGTGGCTTTAACATCTACTTCCAACTCTGGAGCTCCACACCTCATCCCCTCTGAGAGGCCTGAGTCTGGGCTCTTCCAGCACAGTCTGCAGCCACAAAGCTTTGCTGCTTCCACAGAGCGAAACAAGGCTTGGACTTGCACACAGAGTTCCCAGCACTGGTATCCAGGAAGATGCAGCAACAGCATGCTGGTTCTGCAAGTGACTGTCATGGTTTATAGCAAAGACCTCCTCTCTCAGGGCATTTTCTACAGATCAGCATGTTTCAGGTGGGAGACTGAAGAACAAATTCTGATGCTGGGTCAGCAACACCACATACTTTCAACCACATGCAAAAAGACGGCGCTTGGCCACATGGGACAGCAGAGCATCTTCCACTCGGAGAGGACCGTGGAGTGTGCAGTCAAGGACAAGTCACAGAAACAGGAAAGCTGTACTGTTCATTGTCCTGTGTTTTCCACTGAAAACATGCCCCAAGGCAGCAATTACTGTGCCGGCCTGTGCTCCTACCCTCAACAATGTAAAAATCTATGGGGCTCGCAGCAGCTGGGAAAGCAAAGACCCACAGACATAACTGCCTTGTTCAACCAGCCCCATTCACCTCCCCAGGGATTTGGGAAATGGAAGCAACTGGGTCAGGTCCAGACCCAGACTCCCCAGTTCATACCTTCTGGATGGCTTCAAAGTAAGGAAGGAAAAGGTCTGTGTCATAGTTGGACATCTTGTTCTGCAGCACAGATACCAGCCTCTCCAGGCCCATCCCAGTATCAATACTCTTCTTAGGAAGAGGTTTCAAAGTCCCATCAGCTTCCCTGCCCGGCCACAAAAAGAAAAGACAAGACGTTATGGATGGAGGCTCTGCAGGGGCATCCCCATCGCTCTCCCCATCTCTGTGAGATTTTGTTCCATCAGATTTACGGTACGGGCCCATACACGAGCCACACACAAGGCAACTGTGATAAATAACAAGACCCTCAATGATGACTCAGACCCAGGGTGGGACGGCACTTATTCCCTACTGAACTCCTGGCAGATGAACTGAAGAAACATGCCCTGTCTGTCCCCAAAGACAGCGTGACTGATCTCTTCTGTACAGGTGGGCTGAGGGACAGAGCATCACAAGTGTCCCAGACAACAGGAAATGGTGAACAAGCCAGGGGCAGTTAGAAAAGTACGCAGCCCGAGTGACCTCCCATGCCACGCTGGAGCAGCCTGGGGTGGGAAGCAGGTCTCGCTCACCTGTTGAACTGTATGAACACCAGGTTCCAGATCTCCAGGACGTTTGGGTCATCCTGATTGACCAGGTGGGAAGCATCTCTGTCCCCAATCCGGTCATAGTGGATCTCGCTGCAAGGGCCACAGGGGCCCGTGTCTCCCATTTCCCAGAAGTTATCCTTCATATTGCCAGGCAGAATCCTGCCCTCAGCCAGCCTGTAATGAGAAACTCTTATTGAACAACTGAGACCTACAGCAAGGCAAGAATTCCCCAACCAAGGACTATAGCAGAGAAATCTCAGCTCACTAATTCCCTGGATGAGTAGACAAATCACCAGGGTCCTGAGCCTCACCAGTGTAAGATCTTATTAGCCAGGTTCCCTGCTGAGGAGGATCAGGCAAGCGTCAGCCCCTGGCACTAGCCCCAGATGAAGACAGAGGCTGACACGACACCTCAGCAAAGCCACCAGCAAGAAGACAGGCAGATCTCCAACTTTAATACACGCAAGGCAGGTTTGGCCCCCCAGAACAGAGGTGTCATGGGCTCAGTGGTAGGCTGCAGAGGCACCTACAGCCACAACACCAAAGGCATCACTTCACTGCTACCTTGTTGGTGGGCTTGGCAGTGTTAGGTTTACAGTTGGGCTCACTGATATTTAGGGTCTTTTCCAATCTAAATGATTCTATGACTGAGCTTTGGCCCACCCACAGCTTGAGTACTGAGGGTGTTTCTCGCTTGCTCATCTCAAGGGGGGTGAGGTAGAAGCAGCAAAGGTACAGAGGAAGGAAACTAAAACTACCTAAGGGCAGAACATCTGCCTTAGGAAGGGAACACGGAAAAGAGAAGGACTCTTCAATTTGTAGAGGACAAGGCTGGGTGGGAGAATACAACTGAGATTTAGAAAAATCCAACAGGTTCAAAACAGAATCAGACATATCCCGAAGGAGCTGGGCCCCAAACAAAGGTGAAAGGGAGTAGAGGGGTCACACTCTAACAAACTAATCCAGTGACTGTGGGAGCTGGGAAAGGAGGAGAAGAACAGAGTGCAGGCCACAGTGAGACATTTTCTCACACTGGGCTAGACAGTCCTGGTCTGACCCAGTGAGGCACTTCTTATGTGCTTAAGCATATAAAAGAGATTTTGAAATGAAAGCTCTCGGTCTCTTCTATCTAATACCAGTGCATCCCTTTGCCTTGGCAGCTCCACCACCCTGCAAAAATTATTTGTGACACTGATTTTTGTTAAAACCTCCTGTTACATGTGCTCTGCCACATAACACGTTCTCTTTTGCTGAATGACTATTGCTCATCAAAACATGCACCTTCCTCAGTTTAAGGCCTTACCCCAAATTCAACCATATCTGCTTGCACTCCAGGTCTGGTTGCAGTCCTGCAGCCTCATTGCCACCAAAATAAGTGACATAGAGTCTTTCAGTGGGGATGCCAAACTCCTTGGTGAGAAGTTCCAGTGCCAGTTTACAAGCAAGCTCCTGCAGAAGGAAAGATGAAGTCAGCAACTGAATGCAAAGAGAGTTTCTCACAGCCACACAGCACACGCAACTCCCCTCAGCTCCAGAACAGAAACTAAAACCTCTGCCTGAAGACACCAAACTGGCAGAGTTAATACAATCAGCTTTGTAAACCTTAAGTAATTAATCTCAAAACATTCTGCAGGGTCCAGGCAGCTTCCAAGATCATTTATTCCAAAGGAGCTACATGCACCTTAGGAATACCACACTGTGACAAGATATTCTCTTTTCTGTGGGCAGTTGCTCTGCTGAGTTCATAGAGACGGGTAACCTTGTGCACAAGATTCAGAGTTGCACCCAGCCTATTTTACCTTGAAATAATCCCCGAAGGACCAGGACCCCAGCATCTCGAAGAAGGTGTGGTGGTAGACATCTTTGCCAACGTCATCCAGGTCATTGTGCTTGCCCCCTGCTCGGATGCACTTCTGAGTGTTGGTAGCTCTGTTCAGTTTAGCGAGCGGGTGTGAGGGGTCAATAGTATTGAGGAAGATGGGTTTGAACTGAAAGGAAAGAAAAAAGAGCAATCAAGGAAAGCACTAGGGACCTGTTTTCAAACGTTGCAAGCAACAGCAAGGCAGTAAGTGTTGTCTGTGTCATGATACCACTAGCCTAGATGTACCCAAAGCAGCTTTCAGAAACAACAAGCCTGCTGTCTCCTGCATGCGAGGAGACTGCAGCACTTAGCTATAATGCACGTGCCCACCAAACCCAGGACTTCCAAAGGGACTGAAAGCAGCCAGATTCCAAGCTGACCAGAAGAAAAAATAAATCAGTGAAAACTGTGTGACGATCTCCAGCAAAGCCCTTTCAGCAGCCCAGCCCCAACCACTCTTTAACGACACTGTTAGTCACTTGTGCCAGGACTAGCAGTGGTCCAAAGTGCGAAGGAAGGGAGGCTGGCAGAGCTCCCATTGCTGCACAGGCAGCCCAGCAAACACAGGAACCTTTCCCAGTGCCATTATCAATTTTGTCAGACTGCAGAGGACTATGGCAGGCAGGCCAAGCACCTCTTTGTAACCAGAAGAGAGATGGAGAAAACAATAACTTTCCACACAAACAGCTCTGCAAACAGCTTCACCGGTTTCAACTGCTGATCTGTTTGTAAGGACCACAGTGCCAGAGTGCGAATCTTACCTGATTCATACCAGCATTAGCAAAGAGCAGCGTGGGGTCATCCAGGGGGATTGTAGAAGACGAGTGCACATAGGTATGCTCGTTTTCCTTGAAGAAGTCAATAAACCGTTGCCGGATCTGGCTAGCTGTGAGTGTGGCTTCCATCTTGAAGCTCCAAGTCACAGCTGTCCAAAGCAAGCAGAAGAGAAAGCAGCAAGGCCTTGGCGCAGTCTGAAGAAACAACAACAAACAGGGTTCTTACATGGTGTCAGCTCCAGCAATAACACCAGCATCATTGCCTCCATCTCCTGAAAGGGTCTCCCCACATTGATAACTACTCCCACCGACTCCTCAGTTTAACCATCAGTTCACTCCAAATGGTGCCGACACAAACCCAAATCTCCTCTGCCCCAACCTCCCCGTTTTCTGGAGCTCGAGCTCAAATTATCCCATTCTTTGAAAACATGTTTTCAAAATACCAAGTTCACCTGGATACTGAGCTTAGCAAGAGGTTATATCTGCCTTGCCAGGGATGCAGGGGAGGGAGAGGATTACTCATGCCTAAAACCATTCAGAATCGTTATATCAGAGAATGGCTGAGTTTGGAAATGACCTCTGAATATCCCCTCATCCCCCCTCCCTCCCCAAAGCAGGATCAGCTCCAGTCGTCCCTGGAAACCTTCCTGGTGAGAAACTGCATCACCACACCCGCACCAGGGACAGGTGAGGGTTTGGAGGTGAACACCCCGCTATATCCTATGGGGTGCACTGGGCTGCCCCCCCCCCCTCCAGAGGGCCCGGCTCCCAGGTGGCTGCTCCGTTCGGGAGGCACCATAATGCTCCATCTGACTAATGGCAGCGAGGGGGAGGGAAGGGCCCGGCGCAGTGTCGGCTCCCGGCGCAGCGAGGCCTCTGCCCACACACCACGCGGTCCCAAGTGCCCGAGGACACGCGAGGTCATAGCCGGTGCCCGGCAGCCACGCCGGCAACCAGACATCCCCCCGCAGCCCCGCCTGAGGAGACCAGGGCACCGCCACCTTCCTGCCCGCCACCGCTACCCGCCCCGGCCGCCTACCCTGCCAGGCCGCCTCCCCTCAGCCCGGGGGCGCCCAGCCGGGACACAGGGAGCAGCCGGGCCGTGGAGGCAACCCCCGAAAGTCAGTGGTCCCCGGATACCCCCCAGAACACAACGGAACGTCCAAAGCCCTACCTACGCGACCGCCGCCCCTCGCTCCGCACCGCACCGCCGGCGCCACTGCAGCGCCCGCTCCGCTCCGCACCGCACCGCCCCTCCCCGGCGAGCCGCCGCGCCCCAGTATCCGATTGGCTGCTGGGGCCGTCGCTCTGGATCAGCCCCGCCCCCTCCTCTTGCCCGCACTTGGGGGCGGGCCACTGGCCGGCTGATGCAATGACGGGAGGCGACGGCCACGTGATGCGGCCGGGCTGAAGCCGGGCAGGGAGCCGCCATTTTAGAAGTGCCAGTCTTGCTGCGGGGCTGGGCGTGGAGGGACGGTAGGGACAGGGACCGTAAGGGCTCTCCAGCCCCTCCTCTCTTCGGGCACCGTGACTCTGCAGCACCATGAGATGCTGGCCCACCTGGTGCAGCCTTGCAGACAGTGGAGGTGCCATGTTAACAAAAAATGTAACTGTGAGAACAGCTAAGCTTTGAAACAGTGGCCGAGGGAGACTGCAGGTTCCCTGGAGGTCTTTGAGGTCTGATTCAAGCAACCTGATCTGAAGTCATTGCTGACCCTGCTCCTCTGGACAGGGCTTGGAGTAGAGTCCTCCCAGGTCCTCTTAACCTGAGTGGTCCCCAGGTGCCTTCACAGCATTGGGATCATGTAGATTGGCCTCATCACTTCCCCGGAACATCACTTTTGGCCCCAAGCTGTGTTTCCTGAGCCATGAGCGTGTCTGTGCTGCTGTCCTGCTTGGCCTCTTGCCATCAGTCAGCTATTTCCAAAGGTTGCTTGCTGGTTGCCTTTCACAGCTCACCTGCAGCTATTCCCACCATGCCTGGTCCTGCCCCCCTCTTTGCTTGTGTCTGTTGTCTCCTTCCCAAAGAGCCTGGAAGGAAAAGAGGAAACTCCAGTCTTGTTGGTTCCTGATGGGAACTCTGCTCTGGATGGTGCTTGCAGATAGCAGGGGTGGGCAAGTCTGCACAGTGCAATTGCTCACATGGGTGATTACACCCTCAATAACTCCTGCTGCTGCAGCAGCTCTGAGTCTGATACCATCCAAATCCACACCCAGCACGCTCATCTCTCATGGGGCCATTATCTGACCACGAAGATGGAAGGAAACATCCCTGCTTCATGCTCTGTGTCACCTGAAAGCACATCTTCCAAACCTGGAGTCCCTTCACCATCTCTCAGCTGCTGGCCCAAGTATTTCCCTGGTGATTGCCAGACCTGGAAGCAGTCAAATACTTGGGGAACAGTCAGCTCTGTCCCCTCCACTGGGCTGAGCGAGGCTGGGCAACAGATGTGTCCCTTAGGGCACACCCAGATGTGACAGAACAATCCCCACCACTTTACTCTTCTTATTTCCTCCCCACCTTAAATTCAGGTTGCCCCAATTCTTCCCTTTCAGCTGAAGCTTTTTACATAGCAGCTCTTTGTTTCTTTTAGCACCTTACTCACTCCTGCCTCCGAAAAATTCATATCCCCAGGCTGGTCTGGGCTGCAGGAGCTTAGGCTTTGCAGGCACCTCTTGGGTTGGCGAGCATCCAGCAAGGAGAAGGTCAATGGCTGTGGGCTTGGAGCCCCTGCATTGGGGGGACAGGGGTGCAGGGAGCTGGGGGTCTTCTCTGCTGGCTCCTGGGTGCTCTGGGTGAAGCATTGGCATGAGTTGAGCTTCCAGTGCCAGGAATGCCCTTCTTGCACTTCCCAAGATGGGCTTTGCATTAGCATCCCTGGGCTCAACGATCCCAAACTCACCCCCCTGAACTGGGAGATTGCTGGCCACAACCAGATTTGGACTTGGTTTTCTGCTTCCTGGTGGCGTTTCCAAGTGCTCTTCCAAGCATGTGGTGGAGGTGACCCTTCTCCATCAGTTGCAGGGACTCTGGGAGCTGGGGCTTCAGAGGAGTTGAGTGGTGGGGGAGGAGGTCATGCAGGAGACGTATGGTAATGTGTGCCGTGGAGCCCTTGGTCCACGCTGGATCCTGGCTCTGCCCGGGGCAGGTGAGGGGCCAGGGCTGGTGCTGGCACTGTCCCCGTCCCCATAGGCGCCCAGAGCCACACCCTGGGCTGTGCCTGGCTCCTCTTCACGCCAAGCAGGTGACAATCCTGCTGTGTGTCACCACCAGGCACAGAGACTGCAGAGATGTCTGCGCTGGCTCGGAGTGTCCTAGTGACGGGCTCCAACCGCGGAATCGGGCTGGAGCTGGTGAGGCAGCTCGCTGCCAGCCCCCAGCCCCCCCAGCACATCTTTGCTACCTGCCGTGACCCCGAGGGTCCGAGAGGGAAGGTGAGTGCAGGCACAGGGCATGGGGATGGTCCTGAGCCAGGCGGGCAAAGGGAATTTGTGGTCCCTGCCAGGGTGCTGCTGGGGCTGGCCCTGGCTGGGTGCTCTGGCACCAGGGGTGGGGGTGCTCCAGCAGGGTCTCATGGCCCCACAAGCCCCGCGGTTATGTCTGTGCCTGATCCAGCTGGGTGGGATGAGGCTGGAGGGGCAGACAGGGTGCCCGTGTCCTCGGCGCTTGCTCCTGGCAATGCTGATGGCTGGCCAACCCCTTTGCCATGCTGGGATGGCCGAGGAAGGGGGGCAATACGCAATCCCGGTGCACCCTTTCTCCTGCCCCATCTGCTGGGAACGGTCCCACATTCCTTCCCCAGCGAAAGCAAAGCCACCCTGTCCCAGCTCCAGCTAGTGTGGCCTGGGAGAAGGGGTGGGAGACCTGGGGGTGCCACTAGTGACATCTAACCTCCTCCATTTGCTCCATCACTTTGCTTCCAGGCCCTGCGAGAATTAGCTGCCCAGCACCCCAGCATCAAACTGGTCCAGCTAGGTATGGAGCAATCTACCTCCTTGCACCCAACATGGCTTCTAGCCTTCCCCTTGCTTTGGGGACAGCTTTGTCGGACAGCCTGCCATAATGCTGGCAGCCAGGCAGCTCCAGCTCTGCCAGGCGGGGAGGGATGGGCGCACATCTGGTCACACATCTGGGCAGGCGTCCAGATGCCTGTTGCAATAGGACAAGGAGTGATGGTTTTAAATTAAAAGAGGGAAGATTCAGACTAGGTACAAGGAAGAAATTGTTTACAGTGAGGGTGGTGAAACGCTGGCACAGGTTGCTCAGAGAGGTGGTCAATGCCCTGTCCCTGGGGTATTTGCAGGTGGAAAGTTTCCAGGGTGCTGGTCAGGGCTGGGGGTCGCTGGGGAGGGCAGCGCTGGGGTGAAGCCTGGGGAGATAAGGATCACCAGGCTGAGGAACATGTTTTCCTGAACATGTGTCTTGAGAAAGCAGACATCAGCGTCTGAGAGGGCAGGGGCCGCTTGGAGCCTCCTTTTTTTATGATGAGTCGGTAAAAAACCCATCCAAGCCCAAAAGAAGCATTTAAAGGAAGGGTTTTCACAGAACTGCCATCACCATTATAAATTACGTAGGAAGCAACCAGAGCTTTTAAATAAGTTTGAGTCTTTTCTTAGAGCCAATAAGAAGAAAACTAAATCAAGGCAATGCAGAGACCATTTGGTTTCTACCTATTTATTTATTAAAATAAACTAAAATGTTCAAGTAAATTTTTAGCATTTATCAGCAAAGAAGGCATTCCTGAAGTCAGCCTTTACTAACAGGAGGCAGAAAATCTCTCTCTTACTGTTAAATAGATTATTAAATTAGAACACCTTCTCTGTCATAAAAAGTAGCATCTTTAAAATTACTTGTGAGCCCCAAACAGCAGCACGTGATGAGAAGACAGTGCTCACTTTGCTCACCAAAGCATGGCTAAAATAAAAAGGACATCTCAAGGGACTGACCACTGAATAAACAATCTTTACTAAAACACATACACCCCAAAAAACAGGCTATAAATAAAGCCCTAAAATAAGCTAAAAAGCTTTGGATAATCCAACAATAACAAAGCATTTTTTAAAAGGAGAAGCTGCTCCAGGCTTCTTGGAGCAATCAGTCCAACCAGAGCAATTAACCATTCAACAATGCAACTGAAAGATCCCTCACATGTGGTGAGCGATGGAGCTTCGAACTCCTTTTGATCGATCCACAGAGAAGTCACTGAACAGCCTCCCGTGATATGTCCTGCAGCTCTCAAATCCCAAAGCTCCATCCCCTCACGTACGGCAGCTCCACAGCAGATTCTCTCATTAAATTCCCCCAAAATGTTTTTGTGACACCTCTGTGATGTCCCATGCTGCACAGAGCAAGGTGGTGCAAGCCCCAGGCTACCCAAATACTTGCTTACCACCATAAAGGCATTGTGATAGTTAAAAATGCCAGGAAAATGGGTTTTTCTGCTGCTCCACAGCGTAAACAACACTGCAAGAAGGGAGTCCTCAGCCTTGCAAACCTTTGCTAAGTCAGTCTTGCCTAAGGATGAGAACAGAAAAACAACTCAGGCCAACGTGTTGCAAAAAAGAAATCCAGCTCTGTGATCCATCCCTGTCCAGCAAGCTCATCAGATTAATCCCTGTAAGAAATGTGTGCAGAAATGTGCTTGGGGGGGGAAAAGGCACACGCCAGCATGCCCATACACGTGAATATTCATGGTTCTTAAGGGCTCAGGAGTGTAGCTGGGTTATTAAAAAGCAATATACAAAGTTTAACGTTGGCCTAACTGGCCCATTTCAGTTCCTGAAGGTGTTCAGGTGACTTCTTTTAAATAAACAACAACCACTTCAGTTGGGTGAGCAGCTGGTAGGGGATGCACATCCTAACAAGCAAATCCAAAAGCTGAGCACAAAATATACCACTTGCATTGCTTTAGCCAAAAAATCCTTCAATTAAAGCATAGCAGATTTTCAAAGAGATAACAATATTTAAATGATGAAAAAGGCACTGGAAGTGCTCACCCCTGTTAGCACCATTCCAGGGAGGTCGGCTGTTGCTGGATGGCGGTTGTTGCTGGAGGGCGGTTGTTGTGGTTGTTGCTGGAGGGTGGTTGTCCCCACAGCCTGGCTGCAGCAGCTGTGGAGGTTCAGACTCAGAGCCTGCAATCGAATACTGCAGGTTATATGCCCAATCTTTTATTACCTGTGCTCAGCTCATCTGTCAGCTCCAAATACTCATCAGTAACGATGTGAAGAAAAAAAAATCTAAACAGAAGAAAATAATAATTTTTTTAAAAGGCAGGATTTTTGCATACAAATGCCTGCAAAGCTGTGGTAATTTGTGCTGTGGAAAATCAATTTAAGCACAAATTGCTAAAAAAGGAAAAAATAGCTCTAAATGATGTCAGAATGGATATCAACCAGGAAAGATCTTCACATTTTTAAAAATGAAATTAATTTGTCCCCCTATGTTAACAGCCCCTATAGCTGCTGTGCACTGCAGAAGTACTCAAAGAGTGTAGTTGGGTTGTTAGCCCAAAGATGGTGTCTGTTCTTAGGATGTGCCCATCCAACTGCGTTGGCCCCTGGTGGGCATGAAACTGGGAATCTCAGTGTGCAAGGACTGAGCATCCCCCATGGAATCATCAGTTCCTTGAGGACAGAAAGCAAATACAGCTATGTTCTTCTCACCAGTAGCTTCCAGATGACCAGAAAGGGGCTGAACTAAGGTTTGATTCAGCTAAGGCTGTGAAACCAAGAGGCGAGGACAAATGGCCGCTCATTTCAATGTGTTTCATACCCTGACCTCCTAAACCCGGTTCATTCTTTTTGATTTAAAGCCACTGCAGAGTTTCCAGCAGACACTGTGTGACTCTCTGGAGCTCTCCTCCACTTTGCTTTTTGCCCTGGCAGACACGGTGAACTTGGCCAGCATCCGAGGGGCTGTGCGGGCTGTGGAGTCTCATCTGAAGGACCAAGGCTTGAACCTGCTCATCAACAACGCAGGCGTCAGCTCGCACGCCACGCTGCGCTCCCTGGATTTGCAGGAGATGCTCTCCATCTTTGCCACCAACGCGGTCGGGCCAATCCAGGTTGCCAAGGTGCATGTGCAGATTTGGGGCTTCTCCTGCCTGGGGAGATGCTCCCGATGGCAAAGGTGCTCTCAGCTGGGTGGGTTCTTGCTCTCTCGTATGAGACAGACTGATGGGGGCAAGACCAGGACCATGGGTCTCCTCTGCCGAGGGGCAGCCCAGCCCCAGCATCTCCCATAGAATCATTCTGGTTGGAAAAGACCTTTAAGATCATCTAGTCCAACCGTTAACCCAACACTGACACTAAACCATGTCCCTAAGAACCTCATCTATGCATCTTTTAAACCCCTCCAGGGATAGTAACTCCACCACTTCCCTGGGCAGCCCGTTCCAATGCCTGACATTCCAGGAAGAAATTTTTCTTAATATCCAATCTAAGTGTCTCCTGCTTCACTCCCCCCCAGTTGGAGCTCCTGCCTGCCCCAGGCTGGCTGTGCCAGCTTGCTCCTTCCCTGAGGAAGAGAAAGGCTGGAGCCTGGCCCATCCTTGGGGTGTCCTCCCCATCCCCTGCCCTTCTTTCTGCTGGGGGTGTCTTTCCAGCTGCTTGTTCATGGTCTGTGACAGAGACCTCCAAGGTAGTCCTCAAGCTCGGAGTTTGTCATGTATTGACAGAGCATCGGTGTCTTTGCATCAGGAATTTCTGCCACTCCTGGACAAGGCAGCGAAGGGCATGGGGAAGGAGGGGCTGAGCTGCAGCAGGGCTGCGGTCATCAATGTCTCCACCAAACTGGGCTCCATCGGGCTGTGCCTCGGCGTGTTGGAGGCCCCCATGTACCCGTACCGTGCCAGCAAGGTGAGGTGCCAGGGGAGGGGCTGGGAATGCTCTGTTGTGCCCTGTGTCCATGGAGGGGAGCCCATGGGGGGACCCACCTGCACCAGGCCACCCATCACCCCTGTCAGGTTGTCCCAAGCATAAGCACAGAGATCGAGACCAGCAGTAAACAGGACTGACCCTTCAGGTGGGTTGTGTTGATGCTTTACCCCAGAGCAAAGTCCCATTTCCCACCTTCACAGCCATTTTCTGGCTTGGAAATGTCCCCCATCCTGCCCACCCATGCCCTGGGTCATGCTGGCACAGTGGTGCCTCTTCCAGGCTGCCCAGAACATGGTAACAAGGTGCATGGCTGCAGAACTCCGAGACCAGGGCATCTTGTGCACTGCCATCCATCCCGGCTGGGTGAAAACCGACATGGGGACGGAGAAGGTACTGGGCTGTGCAGAGGAGGGCCAGCAGGTCCCCCGCTGTACCCCCATCTCTCAGGGAGGGCAGGGGATGTTGTGTGATGCTGTGGGCTGCTGGGACCATCTCCTGGGGCAGAGCAGGCAGGGAACAGGCAGCAAGTTGCAACGTGCCAAATGCATGGGATAGCCAGCCCTGTCCACCTTGCCCAGCACAGAGAGGAGGGGGGTGGCAGTAAGGAAAAATGCCCCCACAAGCACCCTGGGTGCTGCTCCCCCAGCCTGGCCAAGCCTGGCTGCTTTCCATGCTGGCCACAGCCCGTGGCAGGGACACTGCACCTGGTCCTCTTCTGCAGGCGCCGCTGACAGTGGAGCAGAGTGTGCGGGGCATCCTGAGTGTGCTGGCTGGCCTCTCGCAGGAGACCTCTGGAGCCTTCCTTGACTGGGAAGGGAACAGCTTGCCCTGGTGATGGACAGACAGACGGACAGATGGACGACGCCTCTTGCTGACTGTGCAGCCTACCACTCGCCAGCTCACCCCTTCGTGTGGCCGCCCCACTCACCCTCAGCCCGCCCCAGGCTGCCAGAGGGGAAAGGCACGGGAAGTAG
Source organism: Columba livia (assembly GCF_036013475.1). NCBI lineage: Eukaryota > Metazoa > Chordata > Aves > Columbiformes > Columbidae > Columba > Columba livia. The sequence goes on from NC_088614.1 coordinate 12,186,880, forward strand.
CTTCTCTCCCCTTCCCCACCCCACATATGGCTCTTCAGCCACCCTGTACCCCCTACCTCTGTAAACATCAGGAGCTGATGCCTCTCTGCCCTGTCTCTGCACACCCTGCTGAGTCTGCCACCTGCTCCCCATGTGCTGCCCGAGTGCCACGTGTCCATCTTTCCTGCCTGTGACCAAGCATCCCCTGACTGAGGGGAAAGCACAGCCAGTCCCTGTGACCCCCAGACCCTTGGGCACTCCAGACTGAGCAGAGCCCTCAGTGCCCTGCAGGTAGGCAGGAGCAAAGCCAGCACTGCAGGTTCTTGGGATGTTTGCCAGCCCCATGGGTGCTCAGACAACCTCTCTCTCACCTCCCAGTAGAGGAGCTCTGCCCTAGCTCCAGTGCCTCCTGGAGGTGTTGTCTCCAAAAGGCGGTCATGGTGCCATGGGACCCGCACACTGTCACTCACAGGGACTCCAGTGACAGCCATGGATTGGGCACATGGCAGCGGGCACGCCCACACCCCCAGATGAGGAGCCGGGCTGCACAGCAGAGCTGGTGGCTCTCAGTCAGGGGTTTATTGAGGACATGGGGCAGGGGGGAGCACAGGGTCCTGCTGCCAGGAGGTCGGGCTGGCATTTCACCAGGGCAGGACATTCCCTTTCCAATTCAGGAAGGTGCTGGTGTCCTTCTCGGAGAGGGAGGAGAGCACCTTCAGCATCCCTTGCACACTGGTGTCCACTGTCACAGGGGCCTGTGGGACAGAGCAGGAGAGGCAGCTTGTGCCCAAGGCCTGGCTAAGGGCTGCCCTGGAGCAGCCAGTGGCAGGGGAAGGAGCTGCTCAAGGGTAGGTGAAAGCTGTTAGTCTTCGGCAGAGGGGCCAAGCAGGGAGCTGAGGAGATGAGGGCATTGGATATCTGGGGACAGGGCAGGGAGATCATGGTCAAGGGCTCTGATGGACCCGTCATGGTGAAACTCCTACCATGTCTCCACTTGAGCTCCCCATCTCCGTTTGTACCCAGCCAGGGTTGAGAGCGACGCAGAGGATGCCGTGTTCCCGGTACCCCAGGGACTGGCACTTGGTCAGCATGTTCAGAGCAGCCTGTGGGGAGACAGAGCAGGGATGGTGATGGGAGGGGAAGGGTGGCTGCGAGGGACATGTGCAGACCTCATGGCTGGGTCAGGGAAGGGGAAACAGATCTGTCCCTGGCACAGCCTGGCAGTACCTTGCTGCAGCGATAGGAGACAACTTGCATCTTATCCCAACCTAAAGGAGAAGCAATGGAGCCTGCAGAGCTGGATATGTTGATGATGGCAGCCTTGCTGCAACTCAGCGCTGAGCCCGGGCTCCCCTGGGCAGCCTTCTTCAGCAAGGGCAGGAACGCCTGAGAGGAGAGAAGGGGAGGAAAGGAAATAGGGTTGTGCACAGAGGTAGCACAGAGAACAGGACAAGCTCCTTCCACAGTGTTAACACTAGCGCCAGCACTGGAGCATCCTCCCTCTCATTCCCACTGCTCCAGCCCATCAGGCTCCAGCTCCTGAGCTCCAGCCTGTGGCTCCATAAGCTCCATTGACCAAGAGCCCAACAAGCACTGGAGCAGCAGCAGGACCACTTCCCATCAGCCCTTTGTCCCCCAGCACAGCCCAGTTAGGGGGAGGGTCTCACCTGGCCCAGCAGCAGCGGCCCAGCTGTGTTGGTGGTGTAAACCTGGATCATGTCCTCCAGCGTCTCGCCATCAAGCGTGGTCATCTTGGCAATCGCAGCATTGTTGATGAGGAGGTTCAGCCCTGAGCCCTCCAGCTGTTCCTCCACTCTGGCTGCAGCTGCCTTGATGCTGCTGGGGTCAGCGACATCTGCAGAACACAGGGGAGGTGGGTGCCTGTGTCCCATGCTAGCTTGGAGCCCCTGTGTTCCCGGCACTGGGCTCCCAGGGTGTCTCAGCACTGGGGCCCTCGCCAGGGCTGTGGGAGCCGTGGTGCTGCGCAGAAAGGGGAACCAGGGCCAGGGACCCCCACCTCGGGGTACTTACCGAGTTGGGTGATCACCAGGTTGGGGTGCCTGGAGGCCAGGTTCTGTAACTCCTGCACAAGAGGGGACCACGTGGGCATGGAGAGGCAGGAGGGGTTGTGCAGCGGCTCAGCCTTTCCCAGGCAAACCCGTGTTGCTCCAGCTCGTCCCTGCACCGCCTGGCGCCCAGCACCCTGCTCTGGCTGCCCTGCTCCCATCAGATGGGCTGTGTGCCTCCTGCACACGCCACGAGCCACTGTCCCCTCCGCACATCCCATGCACAGCTGGTCCCACAGCTGTCCCAGCCCAGCTGCAGCTCCAGCCCTTTGCAAACCCCCTCCCTGCTCAACCTGCTGCCCTGGCACCAATTCCTCCCATCCTCCAGCACCACCCACCCCCCCAGCCCAGCCCCACCTGTGCTCGCTGTCCCTTGGGGTCCCGACAAGCTGCAAAGACCCACTCAGGTGGCTTTGGCATCTGCAGGAACTGCCGGACAAACCCCAGGCCGATTCCCCGGTTGGCCCCAGTCACCAGAACGGAGCGGACGTGAAGGTCTGCCATGCCCCTCTGTTTGCCACTGCTGTGCTCTCGCCCTGACTCTTCACGTACCTTTTGCTATTGGGTTATCTCGCATTTTCCCGCGAGGGCTTGCAGCAGCCCGAGGCTCTAGGGCGTTTTCTGCCTGCACTCGAGTCTCTTGGCTGTGGTCCATACCCGCAATCCAGCTTTCTTGGCAGCCAAGGAATGACACAGAGAGAGCTGAGTGTCCTACCCAGGCAGGGAAAACCCTGGGCTGGATGTATGGAGAGCTGTTCTTTGTACCTTCCCTGCTTCACCAAACCTAAGCTGCTTGGTTTTCTGAGCCTGTCCTACCATGCTTCCTCCACTAAGATGCCCTCTCCCACTGCTGCTCTCCCTCTGGGACACCATGCTCTGTCCCTGCCCTCACCTGAGGTCAGGCAGGCAAGGGTTAACTCTTTGACCCTGTCCAGCACAGTTTGTTGAACATAATTTGTGCAACCCCAAAGCCAGGGGTGAAGCAGCCAGGACAGATGAGTGTCCCTTGACCCCCAAGGACTTCTTGGAAGCCTTCAGAACTGCCCAGAGGAACACCTTCCTGAGGGTCTGCTCTAACAACAACTCTAGTATTTAAGTTGCAGACCAAGCAGCATGGAGGTGATACACTGAACTTCAAAGAAAACTCTGACTGATGGATACAGGAGCTTCATGACAGGCCTGAAGAACGCCCAGGAGCTCCTGCTCTGTCTAAAGTCAATGGAGGAGCACCACCTGCATGTCTCCATGGGCTGATGGGGAGGACCTGGGTATCCCATGGCCTCCCCAGGTGGTTCCTGCTACATCATTGACCAAACCATGCACAGACAATTTGTAATAGCAGAAGATACATATAAGATAGTTAGGAGATGTTTTGTAAGTATTTTAAGATAACTAATAACAACAGATCAGGCAGGTGATTGTGCAGGACTAGGTAGGTATAAGCCTGGGGAGTCTCACCTGCTCCAGCTGGAGATGCTGCTACAAGGACCTTTGCAACTGTACAGTAACCAGCCCTCCTGTTCTGGAAATTTGATCCTCCCTGTGTGTGCTACCTAATGCAGAGATCCTAATAAATGAGGCTTTTTTTCTTTAAAAACAAACCCTACTGTCTACTCTCCTGTGTAGCACTAATCGGTCTTGTCATGGCATTTCACCGCACTCACTCAAGCCCACTGGTGCAGCCACAACCTCAGCCTGGAGCTGTAAAGACACTGACCAGACTGAGCCACAACCTGCATGTCCTGGTGTCAGCCCTGACCTGCGCCAGAGGAGGAGGCGTTTGCCATCCCTTCAGCATTTCTGAGCATTTCCTGGTTTGCTTGCCAGATTTAAGCAGGTAAGCAGCTTTAATGTCTCAAGAAGAGGCAAAGTGTGTGCGAGCCCATCGCCGAAGGATGCTTCTTCCCATGGGCAACCACCTGGGGAGAATCTGGGGCTGCTTAGAGCTGTTAGGGCCAAAACCAGAGGAAATAATGCAAAAACAAGGTCATGTTTCAGTGATGGTTTGTCATCATGCAGAACCCCCAAATGGCAAACAGTGACAGAAAACCTACCAAACAACAGGGAGAAGTGTGTGTGTGCCTGGGGAAAGCCTGGAGGTGAATAGGGAACCCGGTGCAGGCTGGGGAGGCAGATGGAGATGCACATAGGCATGGGGTTGGAGATAGGTATGTGGATGGGGCTGGGAACGGATGTGGATGCGGTTGGGGTTGGAAATGGGTATGTGGATGGGGCTGGGAATGGATGTGGATGGGGTTGGAGATCGGGGTGTGGGTAGGGCTGGGAATGGATGCGGACCGGGTTGGGAATGCGGTGGGGATGTGGATGGGCGGTACAAGGACAAGACTGACGACGCAGACACGGCCGGAGCCGGGCGGGCACCGCCAGCCGCTCCGCCCCGGATCCCGGGCAGGGCGGCCCGTTTCCTGTTCCTGGGGCACGGGCCGCTGTCGCTTCGCTTCCCGCGGCCATGGCGGCGGCGGCGGCCGCTTGTCCCGGCGGGGCGGGCGCGGGGGAGCAGCGGGGCCGGCGGGAGCAGCCGGAGGGGCGGCGGTCGGTGCCGGGGCCCAGGTGAGGCGGGGTGATCGGGGGCGTTCGGCATGGCAGCCCTGGCTGACTCCTGCCTGTCCCCAAACCCTTGTCTGACCACAACCCTGGCTGTCCCCAGCCCATCATGTCCCCAAACCCCTGCCAGTCCCAACCCCTCTGCATGGCCCCTATCCAGCAAAGAGAGACCCCTTCCCCTTTTTACAGTTAAGAGAGTGATGGTGAAGTCCTGGGCAGAGGAAAATGATTATTGGGGCATAATAAACAATATGGGAAGAGTTGGAAAAAAATGCCCTCAACCTGACCTGATGTCCCCCCTCATCACGACTGGGGTGCTGCAGGACCTGAAGCCCATCTTCCTCCCTTAGCAGGGGTGTCTGTGCAGAGAAGCGAGGGGATTTGGGCTGGATTTGAGCCACCCCTGGGGCTGTGGCTGTGTTTGGTGTGTAAAGCTGTTCCCGGGATGCTGGAGCTTTACTGCATCTTGCTCTTCTGATTTGGTGCCGCCTTTCTTCTCCCATAGTTTTGAGTATGAAGACAAGAACATGGCTTCTCCTAAACTCTACATCCTGCAGCCTTGGATTGCCAACCTCTTGGTGAATTATGAGCAGCTGGATGCCAGTGAGAATCTCCTGGCCGGGCAGGTCCTGCGGGTAGGTATCGAGAGGAGCTGTCTTACAATGCACCAACAACATCTGAAATCCAAATTCCTGAAAGTGTTCAGTGGTTCCCAATTTGTTGGCTGTGGGTGGGCAAACCTCCTCAAAGTCCCTGATGGTTTTTTTTGGGGGGTGGATGAATATTGCTTTGCCCATTTCTGGTGGCCTTGGCTGACTTTTGCATCTCTGGAGGGTGTGCCCTGCTCTTGTCCAAATAGTTTGCAGTCTCCAAAGTCATCTTCTCTCCTAGCCTGGCACTTGTAGGCCACCTTGCCTTCTTCCTCCTTCTCTCTGTGTCCTGTCCTTCCTTGTACCATGCCAGCTGATGGGTGGGCCTGACAGTGGGTACCAGGAGACAGAAGGAGAACCTGCTGCAGTGTCTGGAGCCTCCTCCAGCTTTCCTGGTGATGAGCTTTGGTGGGACCACGAGCTCGTCCTCCCGTGGATACTGGCTCTTTTAGGAGAGCCTCTTTGGTGGTGATTCAGGTCATGGGGCTCCAAGGCACAACACTTGGTCCTGTGTAGATCCTGGAGAGCTTTATGTGCAGTGCTGACAATGTCTTTGACATTTGATCTGTCCCACATGGCAGGAGAGAGCTTCAGTCAGGGCACTCTTGCCCGTTTGGGGCCTGCTGGGCAGCGGGAAGGAAGCAGGAGGAAAACAACAGATTGGAGTCAGTGCTGCTGATCATCAGCTGTGGGCTTAGCAGGCTTAGATGAAAGTGCTGTGTGACAACCGGGTGCACAAGCAGATATGAGACCTGCACAGGCAGGGCATGCGGTTCCCATTTTTTGATGGGTTGTGGTCATGATCTGGATGCTGGAGAGACCCAGCTCCAGTGCTCTGGTTTGCTGTTCTCTTGCAGCCTTTGGGTGCTTGTAGCAGCATCCTACCATGGACAACGTTATTGTTGGCAATCTCCTAATGTCTTTTGCGGATGAGATGTTTGAGGCGAGTCAGGTATCTCCTTACTGCCAGGAAAAGGAAAGATGGATGTTATGATTTAAATGGAAGGAGACAGAAGATGGGGGAAAAAAAAAATGACAGTGAAAAAGAGGAAGCCCTGTGGTCCTGTTCCCCATCCCATCTGAGGACATGGAGGTGGTAAAACCAGTGGTTTGCTATTTCTTGGCCCAGTCCGTGCTCCCAAGCAGGAGATCGCTTGTGTCTGTACTGATGAAGATCCAGCAGGGAAGTCTGTAAATGAGGTTTCTTTTTCCTCCCCTCCCCAATCTCTTGACAGATTTTGAGTGACTCGACCATTCCCGACCATCCTGGGGTCCTCCAAGATGCCGTCCTACAGGTCTCAGATGGCTCCTACTACATCCGTGTGGTCATTACATCCGAAGCTCTGCGGGCGGAGGAAAAGTGGGTTCCACCGCGACTCGGCTGTGGCCGGGACAGCGGTTCTCCACAGCTGCTAGTGGGGCTCCCACCTGGTCTTGTTTCAGGTTGTGTTAAGCTAAAGCCATCACAGGGTGGGAAAAGTCTGTGTGCTAGGAGAAGAAGTCGGAATGCCTGTGCTTGGTGCTCCAGTTTTGGCTGGCTGGGGTGGACAGGGGTCGATGGCAGAAGCTGCAATGCCATGTAGATGTGACTAGAAAGGACTGAAGAGTCCATGGGAGGAGCCAGAGCATTAACCACGGTAGCCTGGGCTGTTCCCTCAGTGCTTTTCTCAGTTTCCCCATTTGTTCACCCCTAGACTGGTGGGGGTGCTGCTACAAGAGCCAAGGATAAGCAGCAGGAATAAGTTGTGTGAACCAGGAGTGCTTGTGCTGGGGTGTGTGCTTGTGCGCCGTGGTGATTGGCATGGCTGTTGTGGGAGGCCCACCATGTGTGTGGGTATTCCAGCTCCATCCTTCATCTCTCCAAGACGTTCCTGCTCTGCTCTTTTTCTAGCACTCACATTCAGCTCAGGCTTTCCAGCCTTGTTTGCAGAATTATCGTCTTGCAGAAGTACACAGTGTGTTTCCGGGAGGAGGCCAGGCTGGTAAGTGCTCTGATGAACGAAAGCAACTTGTTCCTTGATCTTGCCTTGGTTCCTGCCTGTTTTGAGCTGCTCCCAGGCGTGCAGCGAAGAGCTGGAGGTGGGCGATGGATGGCCTTTCTTCTCTCTTCTTCACCTGCAGCTCCTGGAGGGGTCTGTGGCAGTGATGCTGGCTTGGCCTGGGCACTGGGGGTGGCATGAGCCTTCCACAGATATGTGGCACATCTCCCCCAGGGCCACCTGCTGTCACCTCCTGCTGTTGTGCAGCGGCAGAGCTGCCTGCTCGGGGTTGCAGGGGTTCAGGAGTGCCCCTGTGGCCTCGGGCTGGCCCAAGCCTGGCTTGTGGCTCTTCAAGATGATGCAAGAGGGTACAAACCCCAGGTTGAAGGGGGTTGTACTTTGCGAGGGGGCTCTCACCTCAGTGGGAGGGTTGGTGGCAGAGCTGGGGTGGGTGTGTGGGTGCTTGCAGGCCCTAGGGGAGGCAGGAGCAGAGGTGGGACTGCAGAGGTTCCTAATGGGCTCCGTGTTCCCCGCAGGAGGACTGTGAGCTTTACCTCACGGCACACCGGTTCATCGTGCTGCCCATGGAGAGGCAGAGGCTGGAATCATCTGACGGGTATGGCCCATGGGGCAGGCGGGGGATTTGCTTTGTGGGGGGTCTCCTCATCTCCCCAGAGCGGTGCTGACCCTGGGAGTCCTGGTGTGAGCTGGTTGTGGTGGGGACTCTTTTCAAGAGGAATTGTCTCCATCCCAAGCTGTGAAGGAAGGTGGGGACACGGAGCGAGTCAGTAACCGGCTTTTATCGTGCCACAGGAACCAGGAGCCCTCTGTGATGCAGAAGATAAAGGAACTCTGGTTGTAAGTATGGGGCTGGCCATTGCTGGAGAACATGCCCAGATACCATGGAGGTTCTGAGTGGGGTTAGAGCAGATTGGCGAGGGCAGGCACACATTATGGCAGCTCCTGGTTAACCTGTGGGACTGCTTGCCCTGGGACATGACGGAGCTGAGCAGGCCATGCAAAGTGAGGTCCTGGTGACAGAGAGAGCTCCCCATCCCCAACCTCTTTCTCTGGCTTGACAGAGCTGTGTGGAAAACACCCGTGGAAAAGTTGCTGCTTCTAGCAGGGCAGCATGGCTGAGTGGGTGAAACCCTGCACGTCTCATTCTTCTTCTAAGGGGATCTTATTTATGCTGATAAATATGTCAAGGGTGGGTGCCAAGAGGATGGACCAGATTGTTTTCAGTGGTGCCCAACAATAGGGTGAGGGGCAATGGGCACAGACTGAAACAAAAGGTTCCACCTGAATATGAGGAGAAACTTCTTTACTCTGAGGGTGCCAGAGCCCTGGAACAGGCTGCGCAGAGAGGCTGTGGAGTCTCCTTTGGGAGACTCCCACCTGGACGTGACCATGTGTGACCTGCTCTGGTGATCCTGCGGTAGCAGGTGGGTTGCACTAGATGATCTCCAGAGGTCCTTTCCAACCCAGCCATTCTGTGATTCACTCTACACTGAGAGCCCAAACTCTGGAGATCCTCAGGGGTCTCCATGGGTCCATCTTCAGGAACAGGGCTCTCTGATGAGAATTCCCAGGGTACTGGGCAGTGGCTGGGTCCTGCACCCATTGGGGAATCTGCTTCTCCCACAAGCCAGGATGCTTTATCTGTGACTGAGAGCTGCAAAGGGCTGCTGGCCCATGTGTGGCCGAGCCTTAACCCGGCTTTGTCTTCTCTTTGGTTATTGCAGGAGGAGTCTCACTCTGAAAAATGCTCCCAGCTCAGGTAAAGGGTTGGGGGGGCATGTGATGCTCTGGCTGCCTGGGGGGAGCTCCTGGCTCTCCTGAGCTTGGACTGTGTTAGGTAGAGGTAGCACAAACCTGACCAGATCTCACAAGGCAACATTGTTAAGCCCAAAGCAAGACGAGGTGGTGCTGACAGCTAAAGCAGCGTGGGCAGTTGCGTGCTCATGCTTACACTGCTGCTCCAGGGCCTGTGTGGAGAAAGGAAAGTTTCCAGAAGCAGATGAAATGCAGAATTTTGAGTTGTTTCTGCAGGTTTCAGTGCATGTGACAGTCATGCCATGAGAGTAGAAGCATTTGCAAGTGAGGCTTGCCTGGATTAAGGTGTCTTCTCCACTGATACTCATGTGTTCTCGCTCCAGAGCCATCCATCTCTCAGCTGATCGATGCCATTGGACAGAACCAGCTGGAGGTTTTGAAGGAAAAGGCTGAGGAATGCTTGGATTTACAGGTGCCCAAGGAGACCCCAGCGATGGGGAAGGATGAGGTTCCCATCACTCAGTGGGAGGAAGAGCGCAAAAAAGAGGTCAGTCTGGCCGCTGAGCCCGCTTGTGGTGGGGACCCTGTTCTGGAAGGTGGGGAGAAGGAAGGGAAAGAGTGGTGGGCAAAGCTGAGGGTTTGCTGAGGAGAGAGATGGTGTTCAGCTGACAGCAACGGGTGGGCTCCAGCACCTCGAGTGGGAATGCTGAGGGAAAACCACGTCACGTGTCATTTCAGCAGGGCACAGATGTCTTCAAGGTTCCAGCCAACACCCTGGTGATCCCTCCTGAGGAGGAGGCGGCAGTTCCTTGCGATGCTTCCAATGCAGGTCAGTCTCGTGGCTTTGCTGTGGGACAGGCAGGGGGGCAGTTCAGTGTCCAAGAATGTAAAATAAGGGTCTCCCAGGGGTGGGGAAAAGATTTCCTTTGCTCTGGCTGTGCACTGTGCTGGGACACAACTAACAGTGCCCCTTTCATTGCAGACACATGTGAAGCAACTCCCAGGAAGAGTGGTGATGAAAGGATGGTCCCAGGTGACTCAAGTGTCGTATCCCAAGTCAGCCGTGAGTAGTGGAACCTCCAAACCCCATCCAGCTTCTTAGTAGCTTCCTGTGAAGTTGACTCAGACCATCTTCTTGGATTGAGCAGAGGAGGTACCAGCATAGCCAGGTCTTTGGGAGACCAGGACTCCTAGCCCTGTCTTGATCAGGCAGGCAATGGCCCCATTCCTGCAGCCTCTTGAAGCTGAGCAGCTTTGGGTTTTTGTGCTGGGAGCACAACAGAACATTTTGTCCCTTTGGTGCCATCACAGAGCTTGAGTCACCTGCCCAAGTGCAGGCTCTTGTCTGGCTTTTGGTTCAGCACAGGCTTGTGTCACCTCACTGGGCTTGGCCTCACCAAGCTTTGCTGCAGAAGTACCTCCAGGTAGAGGAGGAGATGAAGTGAGCTGCTGTCTTGGACAGTGCAGGGTGTTGGAGAAGGTTTTCCTCCACCTACCTGCGCTCTGGGCAGCGTCTGCCTCTCCGCCGCCTGCTACAGGGGCTGGCTGAGAACGTGGCTGGAGCATGCCCCAGTTTTGGTTGGAAAGGGCTCTCAGAGCTCCCTTCAAGTGCCATCTCTGTCCGAGACCCCATGCACAGTTCTTTGTAGCTGCTGCAGGGTTGGGAGGGGGCTGCTACTTTCTTTGCCAGAATCACCCCCCCAGCCTGACTTGATCATTGCAGCTGCCGAGTCAACAGCCTTGTCGGAGAGATCAGCGGGATCCCAGGACAACCCCTGGAACAGGCTCCCCCCTATAGCTTTGACCTTGGAATCTTCAGAGGGTGAGTCCCCATGCCCCAGGGCATCCAGCCTGCCTCACCATCAGGAGGCAGTCATAGAATCATAGAATTGCTTTGGTTGGAAAAAAAAAACCTTTAAGGTCATTAAGTCCAACCATTAACCCAGCACTGTCAAGTCCACCTCTAAACCATGTCCCTAAGAACCTCATCTAGACAGGACACACAGGGCAGAAGCTAGTGCAGCCACCAGTTACTGTAGCATGTCCTATTAAAGGTCCATTTATAGTTTGTGAAAAGTTAACATAACTACAGGAGTTAAACATCATTGTATTTGAGATTATTATAAGCATATTAACCTAATAAATTATGTGTCATGTTAATAAGCAACTTACAGATATGAGTCCCCTCCATGTAGCTCACCCTGGATGCTGGCTTGCTTTCCCCTGGCCAAAAGCAAGTACTGCAGCATTCCCCTTGCCCTGTGCCTGCATCATTCCAGCCCCACTGCTCTCCTGCCCAGCCTGACCATCCCACCACCAGCCCTGCCTAAGCTGACTGTGCATTTTCTGTTCTCAGAGAAGGCCTCTCAACACGACCTTTCCCCAAAGCCCCAGCAAGATGTGGCTGCTGACAGCAACACCCCTGACTTGCTGGAACCTTGCAGCCAGGACTCTCCCAAGCGTTTGCCACAGGAAGAGCCGGTGCAGACCTCCTCTCCCTCCCTGCTCCACTCCTACCACAACACCAGCCTGGTGGGGACCAGCGCCACCCAGGCAACATCAGCTGCAGAGCCAGCCTGCACTGTCCCCTGCCCTGCTCCAGCCCCACAGGTATCAGGGTGCTCTCTGGCCACCCTGCCGTCTCTTTCTCCAATTTTTCCTGTCTTGCCCAGCAGCCGCTTGCAATCCCTGCCTGAAGGGACACCTCATAGGGAGCAGGCAGACTCCAGTGGCACAGATTTCCCTCCAGATATGTTGGAGCGCGATCCAGCTCGTGCCAAGACCCAGGAAGGAGATGCTGGGGGCACCAAGAGGAAGCTGGTGTTAGAAAATGACCAGCAGCATCCCCAAGGTGCCTCGTGGGGCAGGGGGAGAGACACGGGCAGGAGTGGGGAGTTTGTGAGCACACGGGGTGCAAAGAAGAGCAGAAAGGAACCTGCAAGGGAGCTTTCTGAGAAAGAAGAAGATGAAGAAGAGCGAGCACCTCCAGTGAGCGGTCCCAGCTCACGGCCAGAGCAGCGCAGAGTTCTGGAGCCGGTAAATATGAAGCAGCTGCTGGGGTCCCCTGGGGGGTTCTCTCTGTCCCCCTGATTCTAGAGTCCATCCCCAAGGCCTTTCCTCACCTGGCTGGTTGGGATGGGGAGTTGGAGGCAGGTGTCAATGTAGGTGGTGGCCCCAACCCTCCCAAAGGAGGATCTGGGGCAACACATTGAGCCTGAGCTGGGTGGGAACCAACACTTACTGGAGCATCTTCCAGCTCTCTGAGTAAAATAAGATTGGCAGAGGAGGAAAAGATTGAGGGGTTAGATCCGGGGTTTTCCCTTGGTGGATCAGGGTCTTGGGCTGCATTGGTGGGGGGCTGTGTTTTGGGCAGACTAGCCTCAACCTCTCCTTTGCTTCTGCAGTATGTGAAGAAGCAGCCGGACCAGTACAAATATGATCCGCCGAGCCCTGAGCTCTGCGAGCAGATAAGATCTGTCAGGTCAGTGAGTGATGGGTTTGTAGGGCTGTCTCCTGTCCCCCCCATGGCTGCTCCCAGGGGATGCAGGCATCACTGTTTGCATCCCTGCAGCGGGTCCCCAAACTGTGCCTTACCTCTTGTCACTGGGCTGTCCCGCCGTGCAGCAGAGTGTCCCCAGCCAGGTCCCTTCTCACTCCAGTTCCCTTGCTCTGGTTTCACAGGATCTCAAAGGCAATGCTGAAATGGGCGTGCTGGATCCTCACAGACGGAGAAGTGGACTCCTGAGCCCAGCCCACACTTCAGTTCTTGGCCGATTCAGCAAAAACAATTTAGAGCTGCCTGGGAAGAGGAGTTAGGGGAAGCAGGGGGGAACACCAGGACCCCTGTCCCCAAGGGGACCACTGAATGGGTTGGCCTGCCTGCAGAGACCCTGGCTCCAGAAATGTTGGGGAGATGATCTGTTGAAGGCCAGCACTCTCAGCATCTCCCACCTCTCACTCTCCATCCTTTCCAAATACCTTGGCCTGGCAAGTGGGGACAAGAGGTGACCTGGTGTCACTGTAGCAGGGGCAGCAGTGATGACAGAGGCCCCAGAACCTTAACCCCACTCTAAAGGCAGCACAGGAGTTTGGACATTTTATTGATTGGGTTTAGGTAGGGTCCCACGCTGTTTGTTACAAAAAAATATCCCGCAGGGTTATGCTGTAGAAATTAAAAATAAAAATTGTATATTTTTTAAATACACAGCTCTTGTAAGAAAAAAAAAAAAAAAGCATGGTGTTGCTTTGTCGTAAACATCTGTGGAAGGAATGCATTTGGTCTGGAGCAGAGGGTGACATGGGAGGAAGCCGCTGGGGTGTTGGGGTGACGCTGGTGCTTTCAGGAGAGCTGCGGGGACGGTGCGGCTGGAGCTGGGCTGCAGAGCTGTGTGCTGAAATGCCATGGCTCGTGGTCCTGCTGATGGAAGCCTGCGTCTTGGGGGAGCTGGACTTGGTACCCACGGGTTGAGGAGCTGGAGAGGCGGAAGGGCCCTTGTAACGCTTACTAAAAATGTCTGGCTGCCAGCATGGCCGCTGCCTAAAAATCAGCAGCTGCCCCTCCTGCACCCTAGGGTGGCAGAGGCCAATGGGGAAGGTGCATCCCAAAGGCTCTGGCGTGGTTCCTAGGCATCCCAGCCCTCCTGGGCGACGCTGGTGGCCCAGCCATCCCTGCAGCCAGAGGTGACCGATGCCATTGTGAGCCGGTGCCGCAGAACAGAGCAAGCCTGTGCCCCGGCTCTGCTCCCTGCACCTGGGCTGCCAATCACCCTGGCACCGCACACTTGCTTGCAGGGTTTTATTGGGAAAAGGGCAGCGGCATGCAGAGGCTTCACTGTCCCCGGGCTGGCTCTCCCCGGCCTGGCACCAGGCATCTTTGGTCTACGGCTGCTGAGTCTTGTGCATTCGCAACAGTTTGTGCCGGGGCTTGTGGCCACTTGCTGTCGGTGCCTGCTCCAGCCTGCAGCTCTTCCAGCCCAGCGTGGGGACAGTCCTGCGGCGTGGCACCTGGGGAGGGCAGGGGTGCAGGGGTGAGTGTGGGAGGGGACCCTCTGTGCCCCAACACCCTCTATAGCAGGGCTGTGAAGGAAAAGGAAGCATCGTGTCTCACCTGCAGCATCTGAGGAGAGTGTGGGCTCTTCCTCTGGCTCTGGGAGGGAGTCATGCTTGGTTTTTCGCCTGAACACAGGTGACCGCCGCAGACGCATGGGGACAGTGCCGGCTGGGGAAACACAACCCAATCCCACGTCACAGCTCCTGCTGCCTCTCTGCCTGCAAGTCCAGGCACCCTGACTGTTGCCAGAGCCCATCCCAGTGTCCAGTCCCCCACCCAGGAGTGTCCCAGTGCAGGGATGCCATCATAGAATAGTTGGGGTAGGAAGGGACCTTCAAAGCTCATCCAGTCCAACCCGTGCCATGAGCAGAGACATCTTCACCAGATCAGGTTGCTCAGAGCCCCGTCCAGCCTGGCCTGGGATGTCTCCGGGGATGGGGCATCCACCGCCTCTCTGAGCAACCTGGGCCAGTGTTTCACCACCCTCAGTGTAAAGAATTTCTTCCTCATGTTTGGTCTGAATCTCCCCTCCTTTACTTGAAAACTATTACTCCTTCATCCATGATTACCATCATACATCACCCCAGCACCTGACAGCTGAGACAGGTGGCACCACCATGTAAGTGAGCTGCCACCACCTGTCTCCTCCAGCATGGGGTACAAGGGGGGTTTGGGGTCCCACTCCAGCCTCCACTTACTTCCCAGTTCTGCCGGGCATTCAGGCTCCCTGAGCTGCTCCTCGTGGACAGACACAGCTCGGCGGCTGGTTCCCCGTGGTGCCACCAGCCGTGGTGTCAACCAGTTGTCTGGAAAAAGCAGCAGGAAGGTGCCTTTGCAGGGGGCTGCCTGCCGCACCCTGACCCCCTGGCAGCCCTGCAACAGCACCCAGTGCTGGGTGCTTGAGTCCCTGCTGCCTTCGGTCCCCAAGGGGACAGAACCTGTCAGCAGCAGAACTGGGGAGCCTTTAGGCAGCTGGCACATCCCTACCTTCGGTGTCAGGCGGTACAGGCAGGGTGGGTAGGGGGCTGCCAGCAACCATCTCCCCACCGTGGCTGACCCTCCGTGGCAGAGCTGCTGGCACGCTCCGCCCCGTCCGCGGCAGGCTGCTGCTCCAGCCCTCCCGGACCCCAGGCTCCATAAGCCCACCAGGCTCGGCCAGGACGAAGGAGCATTGAGGCTGGTCAGAGCTGGTTGCCTGCGGCTCAGCCGGCAGCTGCCGTCCCAGGGCTTTCCAGGCTGTCTGGGGCTCGGCTGGGCCGGTGCTGGGCTCCATGGCGGTGGCTGGGCTGCGGAAGGGTGCGTCTGCAGGGAAGGCAGGGCAGAGCTGTGGGTGCCTGGTGGTGACAGCCCCAGTGGATGGCTCTTGGCACCAGGATCCAGCCATCCCAGGGATGGGGTAAGGGGCTGGGTTTCCATCTGCCGTCGCCAGGGTTGGGCACCCATGGGTGAGACCCTGCCTGGGTGCCCAAGCCCACCAGTCCCCATATAGCACTGCTTGGTGCTAGCAGAGAGGACAGAGCATGTGTGACCCTCCTGGAACCCATCGGTGACCCACCTGTGGACACAGAGTGCGTGCGAGCCTTCAGAGTAGGGGGGGAGTCCGCCGAGCTGTCCACAATGTCCCCTGCAAGCACAAGCCACCAGCCAGCATCAGCACACTGGGGTCTGCCCTGGGCCACCAGCATCCAGCGAGAGGGGATGTGGTGGGACCCGCAGCTGGGAGCCAGTGCCCACCGCATGGGTGCCCAGCCAAGTGGGGGTCAGGGTGGGGAGGATGTGGCCCCTCACCGTCTGAGCCAGCTTTCTTGATCTCATTGTCTTTGCTCTGCAAGGGAAAAGAAAGTTGGTAATGGGGAGCCAGGGTGGCAGCACCCTGAGGGACAGTGGGTGGCAGAGGACAGCATGTTGCTGGACTCTGGGGTGGCTGCAGGGGATAGGTGCACGCCAGGGAATGTGGGACAGACTGAGCGGCAGAGGAGCTCACATATCGGTCCCTTTGTAGACGGTTAGGTGACAGGACAGAGGCCATAGACAGTGGTGGCACAGGGATGGGTGCTGCCAGTCCTGGCTGGGGGATCCCCATCCCATGGACCACCACCTCCATCTGCTCTTTTAGTACAGGATACATCCCAAAACTGGGGCCACTCCCTACCTGCTGCTTCTTGCCTTCAGTGGCCGGGGCCTTGGTGACACCGATGCGATGGAGCATGACCTGCACGCGCTGCTCGAAGGAGCTGGGCAGCTCACCCTCGCTCTTCTCCAGGTGCCTCTTCTGTGGGATAGACACAATCCTGCCAGGGACACAGCACCCACAGCACACACCTGCCTGTGGGGCACCCGGGTCCACACTGCCAGCCCCAGCTGTGCACCCAGGAGATGAACATACGGCCACAAACCAGCGGGCATGTCCTCAGCCATCACTCTGGTGTCTCCACATCCCTGGTTGACCCCACCACCAGCACCCTGGGTTGGGAGCAGCACCCACCAGCCAAATCAAACAGCAGGGTCAGTGGCGGCACTTACCTTGTCATGTCTGACCCCCAGCGCATCCTCATCCTCCCCAGACAGCAATATGAGCGACTGGGATTTGCCCTCCCGGGAGTACTTGGGCCTGATCCTGCGGGCAGAGTCAGGGGTCTGGCAGTGCTCAGGCTCTGCCCGGGGCTCGGCAGCAAGCCCCCCCTCCTCCGATTTACTCAGCGGCTTGCCCGCCTCGCCCGCCTTGCTGGGGGCCCGTAAAATGTCACTGAGCATCGAGCGCCTGCTCCTTGGGATGGCGGGGCCACCCTCAGGCTCCTTCTCACACCGTGAGCCCCGGCTGGATTTGGGTTTCTTGAAGGCAAAAAAATTCCCGATTTTCTTCTTGAGTGTGCGAGAGCCAGAGGGGGCCAGAGGGGCAGATCCCAGGCAGGTCTCTGGAGCCGTGGGGCTGGGGAGAGATGGAACATGGGGAAAGGTGAGCTTTGGGGGGACAAGGGGCTCGGGATTGCATTTCCCCCCTGCTCATTCCAAAAGGATGGATCTAGACCCCAGACACCCCAGCTGAGATGATGTCATCCTGGCAAAGGCAGTTGTTTCCAATGTGGGTCTTCATGGGTGCTACCCCATTGCTCCCCACCATGGGACAGACCCCAGAGCCTCCCCTGCATCCTGCACCCCACAGCTGTATCCCAACCCTCTCCCACCAGCCTTGCCCTTGGAGTGGTGCTGAGTGCCTGCCATAAGGAGGGGTGTTTTCCCCACTGGAACCAGCAGCATTTGCAGGGCGGGTGAAATCCTGGATGTGTGCCAGGGTGCTGGGTGGGTGCAGAGGACCCTGACCACCCCCCTGTGCTTACGGCAGCTCCTCTGTGATGAGCCTCTTGGCAAAGAAGTCGTCCAGCCCCTCGTCCACACGGGTAATGCTCCTGTCCTCGCTGTTCTTGCAGGCCACGGGCTGCACCTGCAAGCAAACATGGCTGTCAGCCCAGTGAGGGGCAAAGATACCCACGCACAAACACCCCGGCCTGTGCACCTATAAGTGGGTGTCTATGGAGAATGGGTTCCGGCACCCTCTGTCCTGCTGTGTACCCAGCACAGAAGTCAGCACGTGATGCTGATCTGCTAGAGGGTAGAAAGGCTCTACAGAGGGATCTGGACCGACTGGATCGTTGGGCTGAGGCAAATTGTATGAGGTTTAACAAGGCCAAGTGCCAGGTCCTGCACTTGAGCTGCAACAACCCCAGGCAGCACTACAGGCTCAGGGAAGAGTGGCTGGAAAGCTGCCTGGCAGAGAGGGATCTGGGGGTGTTGGTTGACAGCCGGCTGAATATAAGCCAGCAGTGTGCCCAGGTGGCCAAAAAGGCCAACAGCATCCTGGCTTCTATCAGGAATAGTGTGGCCAGCAGGACCAGGGCAGCAACCATCCCCCTGTACTCAGCACTGGTGGGACCCCACCTCAAATCCTGGGTTCAGTTTTGGGCCCCTCACTACAAGAAAGACATTGAGGTGCTGGAGTGAGTTCAGAGGAGGCGACAAGGCTAGTGAGGGGGTTGGAGCACAAGTCTGATGAGGAGCAGCTGAGGGAACTGGGGCTGTTTAACCTGGAGAAGAGGAGGCTGAGGGGAGGTCTTATTGCTGTCTACAGCTACCTGAAAGGAGGTTGGTAGCACAGAGGCGGTTGGTCTCTTCTTCCAAGTAACAAGTGATAGGACAAGAGGAAATGGCCTCAAGTAACGCCAGAGGAGGTTTAGATTGAATATTAGGAAGAATTTCTTCCTGGAAAGGGTTGTAAAGCACTGGAACAGGCTGCCCAGGGAAGTGGTGGAGTAACCATCCCTGGAGGGGCTTGAAAGATGTGTAGATGAGGTTCTTAGAGACACAATTTAGTGCCAGAATTAGGTTATGGTTGGACTTGATGATCTTGATGGTCTCTTCCAACCAAAATGATTTATGATTCTATCAAGCTGCATCCCAGCTCTGACTCTGCTGCATCCCTGGGGCAACAGGAGCTCCAGCCCACCCTGGGCTCCTGCCGGCCCCTCATCCTGCCCACGCAGGCAGGGCAGCTAGGCTGCCAGCCCCCTGCACCTCACTGGGTGCCATGTCTGGGGTGCTGCTGGCTGGAGCACAGCATCTGTGCACACTCAGCATCCATTCATTACATACAGGTGTAAAACAGGCCCTCATTGGTGACACACAACGGCCAATCTTGCTAAAGCTCTCCTAGATCTGGGCCAGCTTCCTGACCCCACCATCCCCATGGGAGAAGTCTTTGGCAGGGATGCTTCCTCCATCTGAGCCCTGAGGAAGGAACACCCACACTCCTGGTGGGACCCACATCTCCATCCTTCAGGCTGGTGTTCATCCTCAAGTCCAACCTTGGAGTGCTACCACAGCCTGGATGAAGACCACCCACTCCATCCCCATGGCAAATCAGTTCAAATCAGAGCCTTGCTCTGTGTCACCTTCCTTGCCCCAGCACATGGCACCACATCAGTGGCTTCCTATTGACAAGGGGGAAGCACTTCCCCATCAGTGGCGTTTCAATCCATAACGACTTTTCATTACAGCAGGATTGATGCTGTTCAGGAGCCATTCCAGCCATCCGAGATCTGCCTTCCCTGTCACATCACATCCATCAAAGCCCATCTTAACTCAAGGCTTGGCCAACCCTGGGTGCTGAGCATGCCCATCCTGCTGCAGAGAGATGTGCCAAGGTGATGGCCTCCTCCAGGCCCCTGCCAGCCTCCAGCATCCACCCTGCCTGCAAGAAACGGCTCCTGCTTCTTCTCCAGTCCCACAGCAGCGCTGGTCCCACCACAGTCCCAGGGTGAGCATCACCACGGCTGTGCAAGCCACGGCTTTCCAGCAGGTAGAAGGATCCAGCTGCATCACAGTGGCATGGGGACAAGGTGATGTTGGCAGAATCTGGCTCTGGGTTCAGTGTCAGAGCCAGACTTTCCACTGACTGCACCCAAAAGTTACTTTTCTTTTGGGAGGGGGGCTGTGAAGGCAGGATCCCCAGACACTCACCCTTTGTTGGGGGGAGGTGAAACCCAGCTCACCGCTGCTGGCAGAGCCCCACCAGCACCACCAGGAGCTGCGGCAGCTGCCGGTTATTTGGGGCCGATGGGTTTTGGACGGGGGAGAGCAAACTGGGCGCAGGAGAGAGGCAGCTGGAGCCATTGCTGAACGTGCCGGCCCTCTATCCCCAAACTCTGCAGGTTTTTTTATCCCACTCTGCCTCCCTGTCGGCTCCTACCACTCAGCATCTCCCAGCAGGCAGCAGGAAAAGGGATGGATGATTTCCTTGCCCCCCCCGCCAACCCCCCTGCCCATCCTTTCAGGCTGCACCCCCCCTCCTCTGAGGAAGCTCCGGCAGCGGCTGAAATGCAGGATAATAAACCAGCCGCAGCTGCACGCATCTCATTTTCCTGCCTTGCAACAAATACCGACTGCAATAATTCACCCAATTGAGAAGAAAAGGGAAAAAACCCCAAATCCACCCCCTTGTCAACCATCCCCCCCTCCACCTCCTTACATTGGGCTTGCTGGGCGGTTGCTTGTGCCGGCGGTTGGGCCGGGGCCTGGCTTTGGTGCAATGCTCCAGCTTCTGGCCGGCAGTCGGCAGGTCCATAAGGGATCCGGTGGCGGTGGTGACAGGCTGCGTGGCGGGGAGCGAGCCGCTCGCAGGCTCAGCATCCTTTGTGGAGGCAGGGCGTGCCGGCGGCGCGGCGGGGCTGAGTGACGGCGGCGCCCGGTGAGCTCGGAGCCCGCTGGCGTCCCTGCCCGCCGCTGGCTCCAGCTCCGAGACACCTACAAGGGGTTAGAGGACTCCGGCTGGCACTTGGCCTCTCCAGGCCTCCTCATCGTTGTCACCGTCACCTTCGCCCACGCGTCCGGGGTCGGCAGGGCGCTGGCTGTGCTGTGCCGTGCCACGCCACAGGGAGGGGAGCGTGGCCGTGGCTGCCGGGAGCGAGAGCTCGCACAGTGGCCCCCGGGGCAGCGGCTTTGCAGGGTCCCTGGAGGTTTGAGTGCACGGGGGGGTGCAGGGGAGGGATGCTCCAGCAGGGACCAAGTTGACCCCTGCAGCCTGCACAAGCTCTGCCAGCGCTGGTCTGGCAAGCAGCACCCACAAACACACCCTGTTTTGCTTAATAGGCAGGTCCTTGCCCCTCCCCGGTTACCCGCTGGATGGGGGTCAGGATGCTGCTGGGCTCAGAGACATCAGAGGTCCCCTGGGGACACCCGGGTGACAGGTGCTGGGGTCCAGTGCAAGCTCTGCTTCATCCAAAGCCAAATACATATCACAGCCAAAAAAAACAGAAGTCACCCATCACCTGCTTATTGTCCCCAGCCTCCCCAGATCCTGACCCCCCAAGGCACACAGGGCTACGTGAGACAACACCAGCTCAGCAACAGGAGCACCCATAGGCAACATCTCCCCTGTGCCATGACCCTGGGGTGCTGGGTGGGTTGGTGATGTCCATGCCTGGGGTGGTCCCTGGGATGGTTGGGGGGAGATGCTGCAGCATCCAGAGTCACAGACAAACCTCCCAACCCTGCCCAACCACATGGGGAGGGAGCTCAGGGTATTCACCCTCTCACCCAGCCCCCCCAAACCAGCATGAGAGCAAGCTCACGTGAGCTTTGCCTGCAGACCTGTACAGTGGCACCAGGAGGGGCTCTTCAAAGGAGCTAGATCCCCACCAGCCTGGAGCATCACTGCAAATGGCTCTGCCCAGCAGCCTCCCCAGTCACTGCTTTGAGCCCCCCACCCCTGGCAAAGCAGGGACAGCCCACACCCAGTCATAGCAAAGGGAAGTGGTGGCCTTACTTCTCACAGTTGGTGTGGGCCGAATGCTCCTGAAATGCTTGTTTTTCCTCCGCAGGGCCATCTTGTACTGCGAGGAGAGGATGACGGTGATGGCTTCGGTGCTGACAAGCTGGCCGCAGTGAGCGACATCCCTTGGCAGCCAGAGCCAGCCAGGTTTCACCCAGTGATGGGTACAATCCCTCCATCACCCCCAGAGCCCCAGGGCTGAACCCCCTCATCTTGGTCCAACACCAAAACCACCCACGATGCCAAATTGGATGCTTTCCTAGTTGGGACCCCACATTGTGCTGGACCCCAGGTCCCAAAGCAGTGGTCAGCCAGAGGGGCTATGTGTGGCTGGGACCATCCTGGGCCACCGCAAGGATCTGCTCCTGGTGTCAGCAGTGCAGGAAGCATGGCCAGGCAGGCTAA
The DNA here is from genome assembly GCF_036013475.1 of Columba livia. Lineage (NCBI taxonomy): Eukaryota > Metazoa > Chordata > Aves > Columbiformes > Columbidae > Columba > Columba livia. The sequence continues at coordinate 12,208,674 of NC_088614.1, forward strand.
CGATGGTCCCATTTCCCAGCACTAATTGCCTTAGCTCTGCCCTGGGGGGGTGCCAGGGGTGTGTGTGCCCAGAGAGGCTGCAGCGTTAAGCCTGGCATCATCCGGTAAGGCGGATAAAAGACAGTTATAGCGCGGGCATCACGCAGTGACAGCAGGGTCAGACCCTACCTCCTCTGCTGTGAGGTCCGGAGGATTCCTGCCCCTCATCAGCACGACGGCATCATCCTCAGCCAGCTCCGGCAGCAGCGCCGGGAGGTCGAGCCCTTGCCTGGGGAGGCTCTCTGCCTAAAACCATTAGGAAGCGCTTAAATTATCCTTGGGGTCTGAAGCGCACCCGGTCACCCTGTGTACTCTGTGCTGCTCCGCTCTCTACCCACGGACAGGATTTGTGAGCGGATTTAGGGCTGATTAGCTGGCTGCCAGCCCCGGCACAGCTGCCCCACGCCTGCCTTGGTGCATGAGCGGCCGGTGCCCGGCTTCACCCCAGCATCCCCCACCAGACAGCAGCTCCCGGACTTCGCTCAGGATGATAAATCTGCTGTAACTACACTGGGAGAGGATTAACCTGGGAGGAAAACTAGCCCGGGTGGGAATTGTCCTGCCTCCCAGACAGCAAACCCATGGTCACTGCAGTGGCTGGTGCCCAGGAAATGCCAGACTACCCAGATCCCCATCCCGCATCCCAGCCTTGCATCCTCATCCCCATCCCACAGGCTCTGGCATGCCCCAACCCTCACCAGTTTGCACTGGGCGATGGTCAGTTCTCCCAGCACGGCATCCATGATGCAGTCAGCCACAGCGGCTGTGACAGACAGCTTGATTTCACTGGGAACAGAGAGAGGGGTGTCAGGGCCACCCCCTGGCAAAGCCTCACTTGGGAGATGGATGCTCAGCCATGGCACCTGGAGAGTCACCCAGAACATGTCCTGGGCTTTGGCTCACTGGGTGTGTGTTGCCAGAGCAGGAATGGGAGGAGGCACTGACTGGGATGGAGGATGCCAAGTGCACCCTTCCATTGATGGTCAGGGCTCCCCTCTGCCTGCCACAGGGATGTGCATTCAGGAACGTCCCCCCCTGGGACTCCCCAGCTCCCTAGGGACATCTCCAAACTGTGTCTGAGCAGGAAGAAAATCCACAGCTGGGAAAACGTAGCAGCCCGACCCATCACATCACCACCATGTGGGGATGGGAGTGATTGGTAGGAGCCCCCAAAATCCCCATCTGACCCCAGGGTGAGAAGGAAGAATAGCACATCACCCACTTCAGCTTGCTGAAGACATCGTTGATCATCTGGTCCAGGACAGTGCTGAGGTTGAGGTGGTCCTGGAGGTAGATCCGCTCCGACATGGCATTGACCAGCTGGTCCCTGACTCTGCTCTTCTGCACCACGTCTGGGCACAGGTTGTGTGCCGTGTCCAGCACTGCCTGCATGATCGCCTGAAGTTTGAGGAAGAAAGAAGAGTTTGTGGTGTCTTTTCTACTAGGATTCACATGGTTTCCAGGAGACACCATGTCCCTCATCGTTGGGCCAAGGCTGACAAGAATCTCGTGCCACCAGCAGCTCCCTGCAGTGTCCACCTGTATCTCCCGGCCGCAGATCTGCAATGCTTCTTCGGTGAGACACTCCAGCTTGTGCTGCAGCTTGCCATTCTGGTATGGGGTGTTTCCTGCTTCATACAAGAGGGGCAGGATCTGCCATGGGAAGAGAGATGGCATGGATCATCCCGTGGCACCTCATCCTTGCTTTCCATCCTTCCTGTGGCTGTCCCATGGAAGAGCATGGCCAGCATAAGTTGAGGAGATTCAGTGACCTTCTGGCTTTGCTGGGCCAGGGTTGGGCATCCTGGCCCTTCACAGTCCCTGTGTCCCCTCAGCTGGACCCTCAACTGCTCCCCACCACCCACTGAGCCTCCTTCCCCCCATGCCCAGCCATGCTGCCGCCCACATCAGGGGAGATCCTTTCCTATCCCTTTCACCACCTTTCTACCATCAGCACCATCTTCTTAAATCCCATCTCAGCCAGATAAATACCCAGGGGACTGCTAATAAATTTGGGAAAAAAGAAGGAGAAGGTGGTCTAAAGAGAAGTGTAGAAGGAAGAGAAAGTGTGATGGGGAGACGAGGATGATCAAACCAGGGCTCGCAGTGTCAGGAGCTGCCCAGCCAATGCAGTGGCCTTGGTCATGGGCTGATGGAGCATCCTCGTCACTGGGCTGCATCCAGCTGGGGGTGCTGAGAGTGGGGATGCCCCAAGAAGGGACCAGCCCAGGGATGTGGGGAGTATTTCTCACCAGTGTGGGCATCCACAGGTTGTGCCTAAAGCTGGAGCACCCACCTCTCCAAAGGAGAGCTGCATGGTCAGGGGCTGCCCTTGCTGAAAATGGGGTGCCCTTGTAATCCCCACTTCCTGGACAGTGTGCACACAGCTGTGTGCATTTGTGGGGAAGGGACTAAGAACATTTTGGGCCTTATTCTAGAAGGGGATTCAGAAATTTGCAGCTGTTCTTTAACATTTTGCAAGTGCCCCGTGATGTGCATCTGTTGCATGGATGATTCCGATGCTCCCCAGCTGCCAGTTAATTATGTCATTAACTAATCAATAACCTACTTCGATCCCGAAATGAAGTCAGGAGGGGGTGAGGGGTTTCCCTCCGTGGCAGACTCACACTGACGGAGAGATTGGCGTTCCTGATGGCCTCCTCCGCGCAGAGGATGTCCACCTCCGCCTCCCTGCCAGGGCAGGCGCTGAGGATGTCGACGTGCTTCTGCACGCTCAGACAGATCTCATTCACCATCTGGAACGCAGAGAGGCTGCGTCATGCACTGATGCTGGAGCAGCACTGCCAGTTCCCCTCCTTGCTGTGACTTTCCCCGGAGAAGGATGTTCCGGCACTGCCTGATCAGGCAAGTGGGTGCACAGGCAAGTGACAGCTCCCAGAACATCCCTGCCTAATAACTGGGAATGCCACCCAGCAGGGATTTTCTTGCAAGCGTGTACAGGGAGTCGGGGACACGCTGCATGGGAGAAGTGTAGCAGCGAGATATCCCAGTGCTGCATATGCATGAAACGCATGGATCAGAGAATCATTTTGGTTGGAAGAGACCCTCAAGATCATTGAGTGCCACCATTAACCTAACTCTGCCACTAAACCATGTCCCTGAGAACCTCATCTATGGGTCTTTTAAATACCTCCAGGGGTGGTGACACCACCACTGCCCTGCGCAGCCTGTGCCAATGCCCAACAGCCCTTTCAGGGAAGAAATTTTTCCCAATATCCAATTTGAACTTCCCCTGGCACAACTTGAGGCCACTTCATCTTGTCCTATCACTTACTACTTGGGAGAAGAGACCAACCCCCTACATGCTACAACCTCTTTTCACATAGTTGTAGGGAACAATGAGGACTCCTCAGGTATCTCTGTTCCATGCAGCCCCACTCTCCTCCCTGTGAAGTGCTCTGCCCTCCACTCAGAAAAGGTGAAAAGGAGTTTGTCCTGCTCGCAAGAGCTCACACAAACTATACAGTGTTGTTTGGGGCAGCCACACAAATCCCATGCAGCAATTTGGCCAGCAAACCTGTTCAGAAGAGGTGGTGAGGATGCCTTGCTGCAGGCGAAAGGTTTGGGTGGGCAGCGTGCGCCGGAGCTGGTTCCTGGCCAGGCAGGACTGGAGCTGTGGCAGGCAGGAGGCTGTTGTCAGCTGCTGGTGTTGGTGGCACCTGGCCCCACCACTCCAACCAGCCCATGCGTCCCCCTCACCTTGTGCACGGCCTCCTCCGTCTTCTCGGGGTGGCTGCGGTACGCCTGCATCACGTCGCTCATGGGCAAGGGCATTGACTTGAGGGTGTAATTCCTGCCACACAACAGTGTGATCAGCAGGTGGAAAACTCCTACCCATCTTTCATGAGGAGGGAGAAGATCACAGTATCTCCGATAACAGCAGATCCCCCTCCCTATGCATGCTGGGGGCCAGAGCCTGACCCTGAGGTCAGTAATGAAGGTGCCATCACCAAACGAGTGGCATGTTGCTCTAGATCAAGTCCCTTGGGACCTGCATGCAATCGTGTGATGTACTTGCTGTTTTGATGGGACAAGAGGCCCTGAGAACAGTGACATCCTGATGCTAGAAGCTGTTTTGCATAGCGGTAACAAGCCAGGAAGACCAAGCTACTCCATCCTTACCTCTCCAAAGCTTGAGCCACCTCCAGGAGCCCATGGGCAGTTGTGTTGTTCCTGTCCCAAACCACAGTCCTGGAAAGAGAAGGACATGAGTGAGCCCTGCCTGCATCCACACAGCCCTGAGGTGGATGCCCACCTGCCAGGTGCCTGGAAAAGAGAGCCCCAAGGCCAACCCCCAGGAACCAGAAAGCCTGGAAATGGGGTTAAAAATCTGAATGTCAATATTCAAAACCTAAACTTGGACTTTGAAAGGAGTATGTGGGTGCCTGGAGGGAACAAAGGGTAGGGAGGACACGGTCAGGCAGGCACCGTCCTGCTGGCAGTGGCAGATGTCCCCAAGAGGAACAGCCCTGCCTGGGACAACCTTCCCTATTCCTCATCCCCTGCAGGCATCCCTGCCTTGCCTTTGCATGCACTATTTGGTCAAAAGATGGCTTTTTAGGGACTGCTGCCAGAGTGTAGGGTAGGGACAGCATCTTGGGCTGTGTGGGGGCCTGGCAAAGCCCTGACAAGAGTTACATGTCCCCTGCCAGATGACTGCAATGAGAGCAAGATACGGTCACAGCATCTGACCATGTGCCAGGAATGGTCCAGAGCCACGCCCATGGTCATCAGGAGCCACAATAAGCCTCCTCTGATGGCATCAGCATCACAACCAGGACCACCATACCAGGGGCACCCAGCACAAGCTGGAAAGGGCACCCACAGGGTGACCTGGGCTGCTGCTACCTGAGTTTCGTGTTGATCTGCAGGGCCTTGGCTAACATCTTGGCCCCTGTGTCCCCCATGGCGTTGCCGCTGATGTCTAGAGCGATGAGACTGGTGTTACTGCCCAGGGCGCTCAGCAGGACATTGGTTCCCAGTTTGAGGCGCGATTCAGCCACGGACAGGGACTGGAGAGGCTGGAAAGGGGACAAGGAAGGGGAGAGTTGGCCAGGACACATCAGGATGTGTGTCACCCCTGCAAACACAGCCTCCATTCTTGGGCTGGTAGTTGCTGTGGGTACCCAGTGCTGGCTTTGTGGAGCCCAAGTCATGCTGAACTCCCAAAAAACAGGAGGAAAACAGGTGCTAAGGCGTCACCCTGGATTTAGCTTAAATGCCTGGCAGGCAGTGAGGAGGAAAGAGGGGGTTTTTTGAAAGCTGGGCTGCAGCCAGGTTACACCAAGCATCTCCTCTGTGCCTTTAGCCAGACACAGGCTCCCACTTTCCCAGATGAACAGGAACAGCTCTTGCTTCTCTGCCTGAGCATCTGCTTCAGACGAAGGAAAATAAGAGCAGAGGAACTTGAATAGCAGTGGGAGGGAGATTTGCTCCCAGTCTGTGCTGGGAGGGATCTGGACAGCACCCCAGCATGGATGCTGCACAGGGTGGGGGGGGCGGGGAGGGCACGGTAAGGGCACAAGTTGGGGACAGTTGAGGACAAGCAGGACTTACACAGTCGTCCTCCTGGGTGAGCTGGACGATGCGGTGCAGGACGTCCAACAGCCCCTCCCTGCGAGAGAGGCTGGGGGTTACATCTGCATCCCACACACATCCCACTTAGAATCATTTTGCTTGGAATAGACCCTCAAGATCGAGTCCAACTGTTAACACAACTCTGGCCTTAAACCACATAACTAAGAACCTCATCTACGTGTCTTTTAAACCCCTGCAGGGATGGTGACTCCACCACTGCCCTGGGCGGCCTGTTCCAATGCCTGACAACCCTTTCCGTGAATAATTTTTTCCCAATATCCAATCTATGCATCTGCTGGGTCCACAGGGGCAGCTGGCAGAGCTCTGTTCTCCCTCACGGCTCTTGTCTTGTCCCTGCAGTACCTGCGGTCCCACTGGGACTGCTCCAGCAGCAGGTGACAGTCACCCCCAGCCCCAGGCTCCCCGTTGGGTTGGAGCAGGCAGGATGGGCAGGTAATTCCTGGCATTCCCAGCCAGCCCACGGCCTTTCAATGTGGAGAGAATCTCAAGGTGGGTGCATGGTGCCAGGATGGCTCCTCGCCCAGGTGCTGCAGCTTTGCACTTACTTGGATTTAATGTTGAAGTTTTTTCCCAGGGAGACGTGCCTAATGGACTTGCTTCTGCCAATGGAGAGCACCAGTGTCACCATGTCGGGGTCAAAGCCTGTGAAAGATAGGAGACATCCACTGGGATGCTCTAAGCAGTCTGGACCACAGAGGTGGCATCAAGGGTGGTCCCCCCCAAAAGGAGACCTGCAGAGCCACCGAGCTCTAGGATGGTAGAGACATGTCCAGGACAAGTCCCAAGCTTCCTTCTCTTCATGCTTCCCCAGGTAGAACAGTGACCTGCACAGAGCTGGGGTCCCTGAGGAGTGAGTCCCTGAGGACTCCTGCTATTTGGGGTGCCAAGGCTGTGCTCAGCCAGGGGGAGCACTTACGGAGCAAGAGACGGCACCTGTTTTCTGCCATCCCATAGGGAAGTGCCCTCCATGCCACCCTGGACAACACAGGAGGAATTGTCACAGCTTGCAGGCAGCTGCCTGCACTCCTGTCCTCCCAGCTGCAGCATCCCCAGGGAAATCTGGCAAGCAAAGGTGATGTCCTTCTCACAGGGCAGGGACACGGGCAGGGATCTGCTCTCCCACCCAAGGATAAGAGGCACTAAGGCCCCATCTGGGTGGTGGAGCACTGGAACAGGCTCCCTAGGGAGGTGTCACAGCCCCAAACCTGATAGTGTTCAAGAAGAGACTGGACCACACCCTCAGACACATGATGTGAACTGTGGGGTTGTCCTGTGCAGACACAGGAGCTAGACTCGATGATCCTTGTGGGTCCCTTCCAACTCAGGACGTTCTATGATTCTGTGACCTATGGGACTGTCCTTCCTGCATGGAACTGCTCAACTAAGAAAGTCAAAAATAGAAGCACATTTTGGCAAAGGTTAGCCAGAGATTTGGGGTAAGAGAGTGAGCTTTTGGAGCATCAGTGGCCTGAACAAGTTTTTGAAAGACTTCAAACCACGTCAGCTTTCCCAGAGCCACCTGACTGTCAAGGGGCTGCATGGTCTGCTGTGAGATCTTAGCAAGGCTGCTTTAAGGTTTGGGGTCTATTAAGGAAAATTAGGAGCTGGTAGAAGTGATGTTGGTGGTAATTTGGGTTGCTTGCCTACGGCTTTGGAGGCCACAGTGAGCAGCAGAGGCTGCAAACTCCTTCAGAGACGTGCAAAGAGTTTCAGCCCAGGGAGACCTTCCCAAAGCTTCAGACCCCAAGCTAGCAGCATGAAACCACTTTGGATTCAGTGAGCTGAAGAGTTTTCAGCCAAGACAGATATGAAATGAAAATTTTTTGCAGGTTCTGAAGCAAGAGGGGAGGAAGAAGTCATCCCATACCCTGTGCTGGAGAGGCTGTCTCTGAAAGATGGGAGAGGCAAGGGCCACCACTGCTGCCTGCCACGGGATGCAGTGCTGGAAGGTGATGGAAGAGGCCTGGCACACTAGGAAGGATACTAGGTAGAGGGACAAGAGTGCATGTGAGGACTACCTGCCTTGGGGGAGGTTGGTTTTGGGTGTAACAAGCCATAAAAGCCTGATGAGGTGGTAATTTCTCAGGTAGGAATCTCCTGCTGGCTGCTGGGTGCCTTCATCCTTGTGAGACATCACCTGTAGTGCTGCAGCTGCTGCCGAAGGACTTTTACAGGTGACAAGTGCAATTAAATGTTGCATTTACCAGCACAGTCAAGAGGCAGACAAGAGCAGCAGACCCTACTCGTCTCCCTGGGGACTCCTACAAGCTCATGAGGTGCTGGGAGCGAGCTGGCCCCTGCCAAACTGCCTTTGGTGCCTGGACCTGCAGATGGAGGAGGTCCTCACCCGCCCAGGGAAAAAGCAACCTACCATTGTCAGACAGGTCCAGGTCACTGATGGAGCTGGCATCAGGGATGAGATCTTGGATGACTTGGGCCCCAGCTGATCTCAGCTTGGAAGAAACAGCAAGACATCAGTACAAGAGGAGGTGCCAAGTCCTGCAAACAGGACCCTGCTTTTGGGAAAGTCACCCAGCCCCACAGCAGAGAGGACATGGACCATCCTACACAGAGACTGAGCTCCCTGCCACTCCTTAACCACCACAACGGGACCCCCCAGATGGACTGATGACACCTATGGGTGCTGGCCCCTCACCTCGCAGCTGCTGAGATCCAGGCACAGGTCGCTGATGTGACTGTTGTCCACCAGCCCTTGCAGCAATGCCCTGGAAGAGTCACCAAAGTCACCCATTGCTGTGAGGAACAGGGGCACCAGCACAGTGTCCAGGGTCCAGGCAATGGGGGAGGGGGATGCTGGGGAAGACATCCTTCCTCAGGCAAGCACATATCTGCTTCCCACAGCCCCATCCGGCCCCCTTGACGTGCAGAGCCCTGAGTGAGGTCTCCACGACCATGATCAACCCAAATCCATCCCCCTTGGCAGACTCACAGCTCCATCAGTCCCCACCTCACCTTACAGCATCTGTGGGCAGCTTGGTACCTGCCAGAGACACATGCCTGAGGGCACAGGCCTGGCTGAAAAACTCCTTGATGTCTGGGGAGATGGTTTTCACCCTCCTGAAAAGAGCGTGTACAACATGGCATCATCTGCTACCCAGCTCTGGCTGCCTGCCTGGGTATTGCACTCACCTTGCAGCCATCTCAGGGACTTACTTGTGGGAGTACACGTTTTTGGAGAGATCCAGATGGACAAGGCTGGTGTGGCATCCATGGATCAGGGCTCCAAAGAGCTACCAGAGTGGAGATGCAAGCTGTGCCAAGGACCACTCAGCCGATGCTGCAGCCCCTCGCACAGCCCAGGGAGGGATGGGTACTGGGATGGGATGAGCTGTGGGGGTTGCTCAGGGGGTTCTGCCCCAGTGCTAGGGCTCCCTTCTTCCTTGTGTTTCCACAACCACATCCCAGCTGGGATGGGGTGGCAGCACCTCCCAGCAGCATGGCACAGGTTCAGGAGGGAGGTTGAGGGCAGGGACTTGCTGCCAGGACCCCCCGTGTGGGTACTCACAGCATCCAAAGGGCAGTCCGTGCCGGCCAGGCTGAGGTGGGAGAGCACACGGCACTGGTGGAGGAGACTCTGCAGGTTCTGTGGGCAGAGATTTCTCAGCAGCTTCACCCAGGAGCCTGACCACCACCACCCTCTCACCCAGCATCCCAGAAATCCCAGCTCCAGTCTTGCTCCTGCTGGACACAGGAATGAATCCTGCATAGGGGGACACAGTCCCATGCCAATTGCTCCTTGGATGTCTCCCTGTTCCAGGTGGGATCTCCCACCCTCCCATGAGGCCATTGATATGGGGTCTGAATCATCTTTCTGACAAGAAAATACTGAGGGAGCTGGGTCTGTTCAGCCTGGAGAAAAGCAGGCTCAGAGCGAATCTTATTCATGTTTATAAGTATCTCAAGGGTGGGTGTCAAGAGGATGGACCAGATTGTTTTCAGTGGTGCCCAACAACAGGATGACAGGCAACGGGCAGAGATTGAAGCACAGGAGGTTCCATCTGAATATGAGGAGAAACTTCTTTACTCTGAGGGTGCCAGAGCCCTGGGACAGGCTGCCCAGAGAGGCTGTGGAGTCTCCTTCTCTGGAGACATTCAAACCCGCCTGGACACATTCCTGTGCAATCTGCTCTGGTGAACCTGCTTTAGCAGGGGGTTGGATTAGATTGTCTCCAGAGGTCCCTTCCAACCCCATGCAGTCTGTGATTCTGTGATTCCCAGCACATCCTCCAGTTCCTGGGTAAGTGGGGAGGTTTCATAGCTGTGACCTTCCTGTCCCTGGGGTGCTGCAAAGCAGGGCAGACCCCAAGGGACTGAAGCCATCAAGCCTGTGCAGGGGACAGAGCCCAGATAGTGTCATCCCATCACAGCCCAGGCACTCACAACAATGTCATCTCCAGCCAGGGTGCCGGGGTTCCCAGAGAGGTCCAAGTGCCGGAGGGAAGATGCAGTGGCTTTGTTATCTGCAAGGGCCTTGCACAACGTGCTCATTCCTGCTTGAGGAGAGGGGAGAAGAGATGGATACCCATGGGTCCCCTGCACTGGGGACAGCTGTGGAGCAGAGGAAGGAGCACTTTGCTACAGCTAGGGCAACAAAACATCCCATCCGTGAAGATGGTCTTTCCAGGTTGTCCCTGCAGCCCCTCCAGCCACCCCTTTGGCATCAGCTTGTCCCTCAAGCACCATCATGCCCAGCCTCCCAACTGTGACTGGCTAGGGGCTGTACCTTTGGCTGTGAGCATGGTTCTGGCCAGGCTGAGGCTCTGCAGACCCTTGGGACACTTCTCCACATGCCGGCTAAAGGCAACAATCCCTGATGAAAGAGCAGAGAGCCCTGAGCAGCTGTGCCAGTGCAGGAAGGTGTCTGTCCCACTGTGAGAGACAGCCCCCATGGCATAGGACAGCTGCTGGTGGGATCTGGAGTTGAAGATCAGTTTTCACGGGTGGAAACTCATCCCAGCCCAGAAGTTGGGTACCTCTGTCTTCCAGCTGATTTCCAGCAAGGTTGATGGTGTGCAGGACAGAGTCAGGATGGTTGCTGAGTGCCTGGGCCATCCTCTGTGCAAATTCACTGCAGGGAAAAGGGCCACCCATCTGAGGCAAGGTACAGCCACCTCCAGGAGACATGGCCAGCAGCCCCGTAGCCTTATGGGGACATGCTACCAGCTCCTGTCCACATGGCAGAGCTGGCTCCATTTGAGGAGCCAACAAGAGAAAACAGAGCATCTCCAAGGGTGGGTGATGCTCACTGGCCTCCAGATTACAGGAGATCTCTTCTCCCAGTGAACTCCATGCTGTGGAGGGGACGGGGCACCAACACTGCTTGGTAGAGGGGTGCGTGGATGCCCCTGCTCCATGCACATGAGGGGAACACCACCAGGCTGCCAAGACCTGGCTCATCACCGTGCCAAGTCCCTGCAATGACTTTGCTTACGCTTTCAACCCGCTGTTTTCCAGCACCAGTTCCTCCAGCATCACTGATTTGCTGAGCATGTAGAGCAGTTGCTCTGAAATCTCCTGGTTCTGGAGGGAGAAAAGAAAGCTCTTCTGGAAACCTGGCCACCTCTGGTGTGTCCAGCACCACAGCACCAGCACTCACCAGCCTGAAGTCCTTGCAGGAAAGCTTAGTGAACCATAGGTTGAAGGACAAGGCAGCGACACTCAGCGCCACGTCTCTGCAGGGCGACAAGGACGAGGGAATCAGGGGCTAGGCTGATCCCAAATGTGTGCCCCAACACACCCAACCCCGAGATGGCCCAACACACCCAACCTCAGGGTGCCCCAACACAGAGTTCAGTGGAGCAGGGCTGGGGTCCACAAACAGCAGCTCAGCTTCTCCAGATTATTCCCTCAGGGAAAATAAAATTAATGACAATTTTTGCATGCATCTGTGAAAACCTCTGCGGTTTTTCTTTTTAATTCTGAGCTCTCATGTAAAGAGCAACACAGGTTTTGCTCAAGCAGAAACAAGTTTCTTTTTGGCTTTCCGGTCCACAGAAATCTCTAAAACCATCTGCCCTTTTGGTCAGCTGAATACAGATCCTCTGTTCCCCAAAACTTTCAGCCCAGAACTTTGACTCATTACGCCCCAGCCCAGCACCCAACTTCCTCCAGACCTGAGTCTTTGCTCCATCTTTCTCAGGATGGAGACATGGCTGAGCCCCACAGGGACAACTCCAAGCACAGCCTGAGCTCATGACCCCACTATGAGGTTATAACAGAGATTTGGGGTGCTGGTAGGGAGCAGCACCAAGTTTCAGGGGGCAAAGCAGCACTAGTTGTTTTGCATAGGGAAACACCTGACAGCCACGAGCTGCCCGAAGCTGCCATGACGTTTGATTTTCACCTGCGTAAGCAGTTCATGGGCTTATTTAAGTGTTAAAAATGAAGAGGGGACGTTGCCTGGTCCCTTGAGGCCATCACCCCATGGGACGAGGCTCGTTGTGTTTGGTGCGGGGGAGTGTCAGATGTGGCGCCCTTGGAGCGTGTAAAGCAATAAAAGCTTCTGACATGAGCAGACGAGTGTGTTGGACCAAACCTGCTGTTGACAGGATGGATGGGGACAAGTGTTGGTGTGGCATGAGGCAATGCAGGCGGCACAGCGGGGGACTCACCGGCTCTCCAGGTGGCTGAAGTCCAGCAGGTTGAACTCCCGGCAGTCCTGGCTGTGGTAGATGTTGTCCACATCCTGCCCGGACGGACACATGGATCAGAGCTGGCACCTGGGTCCTGGGGAGGACCTGAGTGTCTGGCACTGCTAGAGGGAGATGAACCTTTGGGCATCCTACCCTGGGGAGCCCCATGCCTAAACCCTGAGCCTAAAACCTTCCCTGGGGCTGTGGCTGCCAAGGCGTGTGTCCCAAATAGGTGGGACGGCTTGGTGGGTCTTGTACCACTTCTGCAGGGACTGGCCAGAAGGCAGCAATGCACCCCAGGCTGGTGGGAACGAGAGTGTGGGGAGAGGTGGGCTGAAGTCAGTGTCCCAGCAGAGGAAGACAAGGACAGCTGCTTCTGCTGTAGCTGGGTCCCAGCAGGCTTCTCCTCAACTAGAGACACCCAGCAAGGTCCCAGATTTCCAGGGCTTCTCCTTACACTATGGTCTCCGAAACAGCCTCATTCAAGGCATCTCATCCCTCCTGTGATTTGCTTTCACCCCACCAAGGAGCAGAGTACACCAGCCAGGCAAAACTGCAGTTCCCAGCTCTGAGGTGTCCCTAGGATGTCCCTGGGATGCTTCAGCCCCAGAAGCACTTCAAGGATCCTGCTTCCCTGCCTGTCAGGTGGCCCATTGTCATTGTCTCTTTTCCCTTGGACAGACCAGCTTACCCACTGGATCTCCTCGCGGAAGGCAAAGCCGTTGTAATCACACAGAGCAGCGTAGGTCTCTGAAAACCCCCCTGCAAAGAGAAGGCAGTCTTGGTGGTAGACCTTCCACAGGAACGTGGAGAAGACCTTTGGGAAGGGCAGAAAGCTGGAGAGGGATGGTGAGGGATCTCCCCCCTTTAAAGGGGCCAGAGTGTCCTGCATGTTCTCCTGCCAGTCCAAAAGCGATCACACAAGTCAAGGGGCTGTGGTTTGCTTTGTTTGATCCATGTAGATAGCAGGTGAGGTGCACTGCATGATGATCACAGAGCTAATTTTACCCCAAACCAGACTACAGGAAAAGTCTGCTCTGCAGCAATGCCATATGAGATGGGTGGAAGCATCCACAGCTGCACGTTCTCACAGGTGAACACCAAGCATCCTTATCCCACAGTTGTCCTGCTCCTTTCTGGGGAGCTACATCCCCTCAAACCTGCTCCTGCCCCATGGGCTGGTGGAGAACAGACCCCACTAGCAGGGTTCCTCCCCACCTAAGCCACCATGGGTGCCCTCCCAGCAGAGCTGGTGTTGATGGGTTGTGGTGGTCCCCAGGGTGCTCCAACCTGACTCACCGCAGGGCCCGGGGCTACTCTGCAGCATTTCCTCCAGTGAGTCCGTGATCTGCCGGATCCTCTCGTACAGGTTGGGGGGAGAGTTCTTGAGCAGCAACCTGGGAAAGGACCAGAGGGGTGCGTGGTGGTGGGCTTGGAGAAGACCATCCCTGCTACTTCACACTTCACTACAATCCCTGCATGTGGGGGTGGCCAGAAGCATGATGCAATCGGGAAGCAGGGTCTGGCCTCCATCAGTACATTCTTTTCTCATTAAAAGGGGCTCATTGTGAAGCCATTCCATATTTTGGCCTTTTGTGAGAAAAGAGGTTGCTCTGGTACCAACACGAGTACCCCTGAGGAACAGAAGACCCTTACCCAGGGGACGAGTCTGGAAAGACCTTCTTAAGTGACATGGTGACATGGATGACAACTTGCTCCAAATCATCGAAGGACATGAACCGGAAGGCATAAGACACTGCATCCGTTTCTATGACAACCTGCGGGGTCCAAAGGATGGGAGATGCCTGAGCAGGCTGGCAGCATCCCCAAGCCCCAGATACAATGGTGACACCCATCAGCTTTCTCTGCAAACACCCAGATGCTGCTTTTAAACCCAGCCAGAGCACTGTGAGCACAGGGAAGGCTGCGAGCATCAGGAATTCAGATAAAATACATTAAAGAGATAATAATGTGCCAGAATAAAGCATAAACGTCCCCAAAACTCAAGCTAAGCTAATGCAAAAGCAGACCAAAGCAGTAGGGGTGAGAGGAGCCTTAACTGCCTGCAGCAGCCGCAGCTGGAGAACAGAGGTTTCCTCCCTGAATTTATCTAATCAGGTTTTGAGGCTTTTTTAGCTTTCTGTTCCTACCAAAAAAAAAAAAAAAAATCCCATGGCAACACGCTCCCTGATTTAATTACACGCTGATTGAGGCGTGGGAGCGAGATGACAATTATCTCCTGGCACCGCATGAGGATGGAGCTTTCACAGGCACCCAGGGCCTGGCCTGCCTGCACATTAACAACCCCTGGGCTTTCCTACCCCTCTCATATGTCTCACCCTGCTCCACCACAGGGTTTTGGCACCCGGTGCCCCTTGCTCTCCACCCATCTCCTCTTTATTTCTCTCCTGGACCTCAGCCACGCAGCCTGCCAAGCAGCATAAATCCTACTTAGAGGCTGGGGCCGTGGTCACTGATGATGCTTTAATGAGCAAAAGTCAGATGAGAGGTTAACAAGGACCACAGCCCTGTTTCAGCTGTCACATCTGAACCAGGGCATCCCGTTCCTCTCCCACCCACTGCATCTACCCTATGCACACACCTCGCTCTAAGAGGATTAACGAGATTTAAAACACCTTCCTGCTAAATTTGGCTTTGCCTCGATAAGCCAGCAGCCGTTTGTCACCTTGTCCCTGTGAAGCGGGAAGTGCCGTGTCCAGGCACTGCCTGCAGCTGTGGGAGAAAAGGTGCAGGCACCCCTGGTCCCCCAGCACCCCTGTGTGCTCCCCTGCACCTCCAGCCCCGAGGGTGGTCCCCCCAAGTGGGGCTATAAGAGGATTTCTTTAGAGCGTGTGAAGGGATAAGTACACTGCAGAGCTCTCACAGATCATCGTTGGTGAACCCTCAACGTGCAACAGGGAGCAAGGACACCCCCCCCGACCATGTGTGGGGCTCTGGGATGGGGTTTTCCATGGGGGAAGATGGACACAAGGTGGGGTGGGTGCCCAGGTTGGGTTCACCACTGGCGTTGGCGCCACTCACCAAGCTAGGCTCTTGCACCGTCATCTCCCTCACCTCCAGGAAGCTGAAGCTGCTGTGAACCTGGGGGTGAGAGGAGCTGGATCAGCCCCAGCGCTGGTGGAGAAGGGTGGCCCAAGGGGGAGCCCCGGCTCCCACCCTGCCCCACACAGTGCCCGGCCATGCCCCCTCCCAGCCTTCGTCAACCCCCTGACTCCAAACCCCCTCCTCTTCACCCCATCTGCCTCCTCATCCTGCTCCTGAGATCTCTCCAGACCTGCTAATCCAGCTGACCCACGTCTGCCCCCAGTGCACCAGGTCCCTGAGCGATGCTGTCCCGGGAGCCGATGGGCACTACTGCAGCTCAGGGTCCCCAGCACTTACCCTCACCGGCAGCATCACTGGCAGCACGTAGGCTCGCCAGGGCGTCAGGACCTACACAGAGGGACATTGGTGTCACAGGGGACAGGACTGACACACGAGCCACCTCGTCCCCTGCTGCAGCCATGAAATGGCTGCCTGGGGAATGCAGGAATCAGGCTGGATTCTGCACGTACCAAGATGTAGTCGTAGTACTTGGATTTCACCTGCAGCTGGATGCTCGTCACCAGGAGGACCTTCTTTGTCCCCAGGAAGGCACTGATGCTCTCTGAAAAGACCAACATCCCCATGAAGCAAGTTGGCTGAAGCCACCCCTGGTTCTCTCCCACGTGCCCTCCTGCCCTGGAGACACCATCCCTGCCTGAGTTGACTCTTGTCCATCCACACCCAACTGACAGACACTGGTTGCTCTCTCAGCTAAGCCACATGCTGCTTCATCAGCTTCAGGTCTCATTTGCTGCTTGGGCAATAAATCCACCTCCTCGTCAGCTTCTGCAGCCTTGACCAAACACTGGGCTTTGGGGACACCAGTTTCCCCTTGGCACACACACTGCTCAGTTTTGGGGCCTTTTTTCCAGGGTATGCTTTGAGTTTTGTTAGGACAGCTGTCATTTTATTCCAATGTGAACTATTTTGCCTTTCTAGGCCAGGTTTACACTGCACAAGCTTCAGAATAACCCTGCTTACTGGGAGCTGGGTCCTTGTTTCTTTTTCTTCCTCTCTCCTTCCCAAACTTACCACTGGGGAGCACCTCAGCACCCCAGTCCTGCCTCCCCATGGTGCAGTCAGGGACATATTCTGCTTTTGCATTTTTGGGGGAACTTTCTTGGCCATGATGTGCATGGGTGGTCGTGCACACCAACCACTTGCAAACCAGTCGCTCCAATGTCTCCACAGACCACCACAAGCATCGCTCCTGCCTGCTCCCTCCTGCCTTGAGCATTGCGTCCCTGTGCTGCCTCCCCATCTCTCCTGATTCACATCGCTCACTCGGAGAAGCGGGACAAGAATCGCAACTGCTCATTGCCGTGCAAACCAAGCCAGGTTTTCACAATGACATCAAGAGCCCTGTGGGTTCAGTGACTTGAGCCAAACACCCTGAAGAACACATCCTGATAGATCCAGGACTTTGGGCTGTGGGGACACAGCGACCCAACCCCTTCCAAGCACCCGTAAGCCTTGGTGGGGCTGATGAGGCTACAGGACCCCGAGACCTCCATGGCTTTCTGCTCTATCGATCAAATGAAGGAAGCTGGGAGCAGCGATGTTTCACGCATCCCCTGTGCTGCTGGGAGCCAGGGCAGGGTGTCAGGCAGTGACCCCCAAGGAGCTGCCAGGGAACCCCAAGTGATTGGGGGACCCTCAAACCCATAGGAGTGAGCAGCACCAACTGCACCCACAAACGGGGCAGCAGGAGCCATGGAGGAGCCAGGCTGTTATCTGAGGATGCTTTTGGCCTGAGCAGCATCCTCAAGTATGGGAGTTTCGTGGAGCAAGAGCAGCCCTCACACCCTGTTCAGACCCTCCCTGAACCACAGCTGCTGAGGAACCCCAAAAGTGGCTCTGCCAATCGCAGCACGGCGAACCACGGCCGAGCAGGCCCCGCACCGGCACCTTCCATGTGGCGTCAGTGCCCCGTCAGCGCGGCAGCGGGCAATGCTTACCTTGTAGTTCGGCGGGGATCCCTCCAGGGGATGCGGCCATGGTTGGGACCACGGGGTCACCCACCCGGGGATGCAGGTGTCAGGGCAGCATCCTCGGGTGCCGCGGGAAAGGCACCCTGCCGGGAGGAAGCGCTGAGGTTACCAACCGGCAGCGCTGCCGGCGCGGTGCCTCCTCCCCCTCCCGGCACTCGGTGCCTCTTCCTGCCCCGTCAGGCGAGATTTACCGCCTGAGCAAGAGAAGAGAAATGAAAGTGACGGCGCCCACAGCCCACCAGGAGGAGAAGACATCCCTGCCCAGACCTTCTCCTCCTGCCTGGCTTCACCTGGGCCAGCAGGGCATCCCACCGGTGCTCCCCGCCAGGAGGAGCAGCATCTCCCCATGGAGGGTTGAGGGTCAATGACCTCTCTCTGCCCCACAGCACCCCCCAGGCTGGTTCATGGGGACATATTTCTGCCTAAAGATGGGTGGTGAGCATGAAAAGTTCTACCCTTCCCAGCATCGAAAGGTCTGCCCAGCCCCGTCGTCTTGCATCAGGCATCCTTCCCTGGAGACATTCAAAACCCACCTGGACATGTTCCTGTGCGAACTCACCTAGGCGTTCCTGCTCCAGCAGAGGGATTGGACTAGATGATCTTTTGAGGTCCCTTCCAATCCCAAACATACTGTGATACTGTGATCTGTAAGGGGGGGCTAATAGGGATGGGTGCTGATGCCCACTGCAGGGTATTTATCCAGTGGGTTCCACATGCTGGAGCACACCGAGCATCAGTGTAGCAGAACATGTTCCCTAGGAGCGGGACAGAAGAAGACAGGTTGGATATTAGGAAAAATTTCTTTCCAGAAAGGGTTGTTGGGCATTGGCACAGGCTGCCCAGGGCAGTGGTGGAGTCACCACCCCCAGAGGGGTTTAAAAGCCATGGAGATGAGGTTCTCAGGGACATGGTTTAGTGCTATAGTTAGGTTACGGTTGGATACTATCTTAAGAATCTCTTCTGACCAAAATGATTCTATGGAGAATGCAAAGGAGTAGCTCCCCGGATCTTCCTCCTTACCCTTCTGGAAGACAGGTGGGACATCTGCCTTTTTCCAGGCGTCATGAACCTCCTCAGCTCAACAGGACTCTTCAAAGATGAGTGTGTGTGATGACCTTGGCTGGGCTCCTCAGCACCTTCAGACGCTTCCCTTAGACTCTGCCATTAGGCTTGAGCCCTGGGAGGTCTGAAAACAGAGCTCACCAGCCAAAGATCAAGGCAAGAGCAGCATTGAGTACATTTTGGTCTTTTCCACATCCCTTGCCACCAAGTCCTCTACTCCATTAAGGAGCAGGCCTGCATTTTTCCAAAGTCTGCCTGCTGCTGAAACCTTTGCTAATACAGAAGCTGTTCTTTTTGTCCTTACATGCTTCTCCAAGGCAAATTCCAGCTGAGTTTTGGCTCTTCCAGCTCCACCCCTGCACATGCAAGCTCGCCCTGTGCAGCCTGTCCCCCTTTGTACTTTCTGTGCATTTCCTTTTTCCCTTCCTGCTTGTCCACCTTGGTTGCCCACCATACCTGCCCAACTGCCTGCTGAAGACCTCCTTGGATTTCACCCAGCTCTGGCCAGTGTTTCAGTCTGCTCTTAAATACAAGCTCAGACCAGCAATTTCCCTGCAGCTCTTGCGCTGCTCCCACCAGCAGAGTTTAGGGTAGCAAAAGACAGTTTAGTCGACCAGCCCGGTCATGTCAGCACTGGTCTGGATTCTGCCCACCTTCTAGGAGTCAGGCAGCTTGGGAAACACTAACTGCTCTACCAAGGGTGTCCCTGTCTCCTCCACCTCTGCCAACAGCTGTGTCCCCGCCGTGGTCTCCCTGAGCTGTCCCCTGATCTACCTTTGTCCTCTTTGCACCTGCAGAATCATCTGCTACAATGATGTGAGGAAAAAGGAGTACAAGAGGTCAGTTTTTCCTCCACTGAAGCAAAGAGAAAAAGCCACAGTTTGTTCCAACAAACCAGAGTATGACACTGACACCCTCAGTGGCTCAGCCCCCTGCTGTTTCATGTCAGAGGAGTCGTCCCTCTAGCCTGGGGGAGCTCTCAGTGCTGGAAGCCAAACCAGCCTTTGTCAGGCTGCAGCAGCCATGCAGAGCCGGTCTCAGCCCCTCTCTGTCCTGTTGCCACCCTCCGTGTCCCCATGACAGCAGCCTGAGCACCAGCAATAGAAGGGAGTGATGCTCCTCAGATCCACGCCAGCCCTGGCTTTTCACTCACAGTCCAGGACATGGGTCACAGCTTTTCCAGTACCGACAGCGCTGGGGTTGAGCAGAGACGTCCTGTTCACATTCAGGCTTGAGCTGCATCCTCAGGAACAGGATGGGATGTTGCTCTGCACCTCTCCAGAGCAGTTCCACCAAGGGCAAAGCAGAAGCCTGCAAGAGAGGCAGACAAGCAGAGATACCTGCCCGAGGCAGGAGCCCCTACTCAAATCAAATAAAAACCAGGCTGCAGAACAGGACTGTTGACTGAACAGGCACAAAGAAACCAGGTCAACTGAGCAGACCGCAAAGTAACACACCAGGCTGAGGAAAAAAGGGAGATAGTCACAGGTCAACTGCTCTAATCCCCGCTAAAACCTTGCTTGGGTCTCTGGGGGAAGATCAAAAAGCAACCCACAATAAAACACCAGGTCCACTCTACATACCACAACACTACACGTATCTATTACATTAACTAAACCATGCTGCTTAGAAATCATTTCCTCACATAAACAAAACAGAAGCCACCAGTGGCCCCTGGGAGATCAGCCTCACTTCTCCAGGCCTGGTGGGACCAGCAAGGCAGGAGCTGCCAGGGAATGCATCAAACCACCAGCAGATCAAGGGCTACTTGGGAGCAACCACACCTGTAGCCTTTGGACAAATCCACCTCTCAGACTCTCTTCCTTTCAGCCCACCATCAAGCTGTCCGCACTCAGTCATTTGCTCCAGCTCCTTGGAACTCCAGACCGGGTGGCACATGCTTTGGGGTCACTCAGATCTGGGGACAATGGCACAAGCTGCTGCGCACAGAGGTCTTGCAGCAGACCAAGGGTGCCTGGGCACACACCGCAGCACCTTGGGGCACCATCACTGGTCACCAGTTAAAATGAAGCCACTGCAGTATTGTTAACGCCCCACTTGTCCATGGTGGGTTGAGCCAGTGGGCTGAAGAGATGGTTGGTGCTGCTCCTTACAGATCCTGAGGACATCCTGTTTGCCAGCTCAGCACAAAGCCTCCCAAGCTCTACGCTCATGCAAAACCACATCTTCAGAGCACTGCCTCCCTCTGAAGCATCTTTGGGTTTGTGAGTACACAAGCTCATTGTCCGACTGAGTAAGCACTTGAGGATTTACCTACTTCTGCAGCCAGACCTGGCTCCTGGCAGCAGCAGCCCTGACATTCCCCTCTCCCACCTCCATCCTGCTCAGCATCCCAGGCATCCACTGCCAGCTTTTCTTGGCAAGTTTAAGAAGGATCATCCTCTCAGGAACTAGTCACCCAACACCTAGTCAAAACTGAGTCTAGCTACTCTCATGCTTTTTGAGATTTCTTTTAAAATAAGCAGTATCATGCTGTTGGCAGCAACCGCTGTTCTGAAGCCAGTGGTACGAGGTACTACCCTAAACTTACAGTGTGCTGGAGTTACATCACCGCTTACTCTCAGCTGGCTCTAAGCTGCTTTCACAGGTAACTAAGACAACACAGCATGAAAACCCCACCTACGTATCACTCCCACTTCTCAGAATGAAATGGAATTAATATTCCCGCTCTCTAAACCATCAGCTACAATCGTTTAAACTCGCAGCCAAAACGAACAAAACGAACAACTGCCGCGTTACTTCTCGCTCGAGCTGTGCGCACTGACCTTCGCGAGCGGCCAGCCCGGCACATCTCCCATCACCTCTCCTGCATCTCCTCCAGCAGTGACACTTGCGTACATTCACACTCACCTGTCGTCGGCCGCACACCGTGATTAACATCACAGACACCTTGCGTTTGGCACAGGGTTGAGGGAACATCCCCAGAGAGGGGAGCGGGTCCCTGGTCGGGCCTGCAGCATCCTTCTGCAGGAGCAGCTCCAGTCACACCGTTATTACACACACCAAGAAAGCAGCCGGTGAGCACACATATTAATCCATTATTATTTATTAGCTGTACAGCAGTATATTCTCCTTCCCAGCTTTCAAACCCCATTACATATTTTATAACAGTATTTTTTTCCCATGTTGGCTTCCTAAAATAATGAAAAATATCACACAGTACAGCTAAGTACAAAAATGCATCAACCTAGAGTCTGATAGCTAAACTGATAGCTCTCTTAAAAGCGATACATAGAAGAAAAATTTGTTTGAAATCAGCAAGACTGAGGCTCTATAAAAAGCTTACATATTTTAACATGTGACAGTTCATATACAGGCATCATTTGTATTTCACATTATTCCTTTTTTGTCTTTATCAGAGATCCAAAATTGTATAATTACTGACCTATTAAAATTTCCTGGCCCAGGTTTTGAGGGCTGCAGTGACCCACTTGTACATCACCACTTCTGCCTTAACATAGGATTCATAAACACAAAATACAACTACAAGATAGAGCAAAGAAAATGTAGTCGTGAAATTACAACTCAAAAAAAGAAGGTTACTTATACATGTTTCAAATGCCAGTTCTGTGTGCTTCAAAACCAGATTTCACATGTGGGTTTCTCTTGTTCTGCAAGCAATAGTCTGGGTACGTCTCTTCTCTACGTGATTGGTTATCAACAGCTTTTCCAACATGTACACTCTATCAATTCTCTTGTCACTTAGTTTGAAAGGAATTAAAATACCGGGGTTTATTTAAACCGCATTTTTGCATACCTCTTAATTAATGGAAAAAGATTAAAATGTAAAAAAAAAAAAAAATAGTTATTTACAAGCTTGACCATTACAGAAATGCTTTGCAGAAAGCAAAGCATATTAAGGACAGAAACCAGTTGGAGCATGCCAAAACTACCGTGTGCAGCCGACTTGGGGAACTGGAGCTAGTCAGTGGGGAAAAGCAAAAATAAAATAAAGTTTTAAAAAAAATTTAAAAGTCTAGAACCCTCCCAAGTCTGCATTTACAGTTAAAAACACTACTGAGAGAAGGAGGCTCGAGGACTCTGGGAACTGGAAGGGCAAGTCCAGAGTGGTTTACCACATACTCTAGTCAAGGCTTCCACTTGTGTATATTAAAACTTGGTGCATGTAAACACGGCCCTCGGACCAGCTTTACAATGCAGTTCGGAGTAAAACTAAATCAAGCATCTCACAGGAAACCCTCAAGGACTCCAAAATATTTCCTAATGTTCCATGATCCTGTAATGCTAACATAAAACAGCAAGTTCTAGTTAAATCACATTCTAACATCATTTTGAAGTTTTATTTCCCAGTATGTTTGGTAAAATGGTCTAAAATGATGCATTTCCCAAAGCCAAGAAAAAAGGTAAAAGGAAAAATAGATTTGAGCCGCTTAAACACAGCCCAGGCCAGTTCAGTCAGCCAGCATGGTCTTCCTCCATCACCGGTCCATCATGCTGAGAATCATCTCAGGAGTGAGGTCTCCGTTGGGAGCTTCCACTACAGCAGGCTGAGCTTCCTCCTCTTCCTCTACCGTTTCTGCATCAGGTTCTTTCTTTACTTCAACTATAATATTTTCAATTTCACCAGTGTTCTGGTCTTCAACCTGAATGATTGCTGCAGCTAGAAGAGCAGAAAACAAAGGAGAGGGGGGAAAATGATCAATTTTTTACTGGTTCCAGAGCTGGCCTGATGGCTCAACAGAAGACTCTTCCATGGAAAGGGAAGGTGGGTCCATCCGCAACTCACATTCCCACAGTAGTGAGAAGCAATTCAACCCACTTTGTTCATCCAAGCATCTATTTCCTTGCCCCTGTCTGATGATATGCTACAACAGTTCCAACATGCCTTTTGATACTAAGACATTATTCAAACAATGCATTTGGTCATCAATCAAAATGTATGGCTATAAGGCAAAACTTCAAATTCAGAGGAATCCAGCGACACTAGTGACAAATTCAGCATAAACCATTTCCACAAGCTGCAATTCTAGGAAGCAGAGAGGCTACACTTGTAGCACTGAGCAGACATGCAGCTCACTTGGGAAGCTATTACCCCTTGGAAAAACAAATTTGCTCATCCTGCTTTGTTCCTAGAATCTATTTACTTAAGACTTTGCAGTTACCGATGTCTAACAGAGAAAACTGTAGAGTTAAAACTACCTATGCACTGATGCTATGTTCGGACCTCCAGACCTGCAGCACATTTGTTTGTGGCAATACCTACAAAAGTCTCCACAGGTAAGAACAGCACGGTGATTGTAGTAATATCTGCTTTGCCATGAACTGTACATTAGTAGAGACACCATAACTGGTGCAAAAAGAAGTGAGCAGTTTGTGCATTTATGAAATGGAATAATACTAAAGAAAAAAATAACACACTCTCCTTTTTAGCACAGTCTGAAGTGGCTACATTTCCTTGTGACCA
Organism: Columba livia; assembly: GCF_036013475.1. Lineage (NCBI taxonomy): Eukaryota > Metazoa > Chordata > Aves > Columbiformes > Columbidae > Columba > Columba livia. The sequence goes on from NC_088614.1 coordinate 12,232,589, forward strand.
GGAAACCCTTGCAACAAGTTTCATGCAAAAAGTGAGTCTCAGCAAAGCAGAAAAAGTAGAGTTACCCACTTTTTAAATAAGCTCACTTGAGGGAAGCAGTTCTCCCACAAGAACTGCCCAATCCAAGCAAAAAGCAGCTCAAGCAGGCAGTGTAACATGAGCTTCAATTAATGACTTACACTGGGATTGTTTTGGTTGGGTGGCAGCTTTGCCTGGTGGTCTTCCTCTTCTTTTCTTACTGGGAGGTGGTGCAGGAGCCTCCTCTTGCTCAACTTCTGGTTCAGCCTCAATTTCTACTGCTGTCTCCTCCTCATCTTCATTATCATCCAAATCTGGTTCAGCATTTTCCTCTGTAAGAAACATTTTATCAGGTAAGTCTTCAGTTTAAACAAGAATAAAACACATCCACCTACAGAGAACCACCATCAAAACCTCATCCAAAAGGAGTCAACTCTGATAAGAAAGAGGCAAACAAGGCCTTTGTGGAGAAGCCGGTAGCACAGGCTGTTAGTCTGTTACCCCCACACTAGGGAGAACAACTTGTCTTTCAGAAAGCAAAAGGAAACATAATTACATTAGGTTACATGATAAAAGCTCTTGCACATCCACAAAGGAGCTCAGAGAGACAATGGCAGGAGAGGGACCAAATAATAGACTGTTGGGCTACTCCCAGCCCCGCCAGAGGAGCCATCAACCCAAAGTCCTACCTGCACAACCCAGGAGAGCACAGGGGTGCACAATGGAAGGTGGGAACCCAAATCAAGGACATGTGAGGAACAAAGATCTTGCTTGGGGCACTCCCAGGAGAGCCATCAGCCCCAGCACCCAGGTGTGAAACCCGCCACAATGAGCAGCTCTCCAGATCATCTTTCAGACTAAGGGGCATGGGGGAATTGCTGGCTGGGGGTGAGACACAGGGGAAAGGCAGTCTGGGATCACACAGGGCTACTCGTAGGATATTTACAGGAGGGGCTGAGGTGATTTGGAGAGGAGTAAGTGTGGTAAAATAGAGGGACAAGAGGATAAAAGAGCCAGTCACATGCAAATAGTGGTAGCAGCCACTACACAATCTCTGTGAAATACACGAACTCAAGAGGGAGCCAAGAACAAGTCTCCCAGCCCTCAAGAAAGGGCAATGCAGTACTTGAGTCCTCCTCTGTTAAGTATGCAGGAAACCAGGGCAGCAGCTCCCAGATGCTGGGACTTGTGTCCAAGACCCCAAAAATCTCAAGTTGAATGTGGCACATGAGTTTAAGTGTTTATTCCTATAGAGTCTTTGCCGTCAAGGTTTGCACAAGCGATTTGACCATACTCATCCTATAGAACACGCTTGACACATAAGAGTTTCAGATACACATTCTCTAGCCAGAGAGATACCTGTTCTCCCAACCTACACCCCTTGTTTAATTACAAAAAGCACTCCAGATAAGAGACTAATCAGCAACACTCCTTTTGCAGAATCATCTTTGAAGTGATTGGTCTTGTGACTCTACTTGGATTTTCCTGCTGAAGACATGACTAAGATTTCCCTCTCCCAGGAGGGACAACTGTGAGTTTTTCCTTCACGAGTAACACTGCAGGGAAAGCATCACTATGTGCCCCAACAGCTTGTGTCATCTCCCTGTTCTGGAGAAGCTTACAGACAGTAACCACCCTGTTACAAACTGCACCTAACCCATCTTCTGGCATGTTGTCCATCAGTCAGAGCCTCTCAAAAGACCTCTTCTTGATGCTAGCACACATGCAAATACACTGAATCAAGGACCTGTAAGTCTCCGAATGTACTGAACTGTTTCTTACCACTATCAGAGGAATCTTCCTTCTTAGACCGCATCTTTCTCTTCCGGCCACGTTTGCCTTTCTTTGTCTCTCCTCCATTCTCTCCTTCCCCACCATCTAGGCCAGAGCAGTTATCAGCATGTCTGGCCATTGTGTTCTACTCAAGGGAATTAAAAAAAAAAACCAACAAAAAATAGAACATGCATTGAATTTAAGTTCAGATATTCTAGCTCTGTATTTTCAAACACATTTCTGGAACTTATGTCTCTTTTAATGAAAACTATTTAGGGGAAATGGTTAAATGTAATTAGCTTAGATTCATATAGTTGCATTTTCACATTGCTCATGATGGCAATGCTAACATGTGCTAGTACTAGTTCTGAATTATACCAGGTCTCCTCCCCGCTTTTTTCCTCTCAGAAAGAAGCGGTCTATTTAACAGGTCAGTTTTGTGCCCTGTACCTCACCCATCTTTCCTTTTGGGTAAACACACTCCCCTCCCCTTGGCTAAAAGCCTCATTCCACACCAAAACCCCACAATTCGAAACAGAGTATTGCCTTACCCTGCGAGTGAATGTTTTGCCACACTTGGAACAGACAAAGGCAGCAGGGACAAAGTTGGGATCGTGGTATCGTTTGAAGTGCATATCAAGGAGTTGTTTCTGACGGAAGGTTTTATCACAATGGCTACAGGCATAAGGCTTTTCTCCAGTATGGGTCCTTTTGTGCATGACCATGTGCCGCTCCTGACACAGACAACCAAGACAGGAAAAGCAACTTGAGAACTCCGACATATGGATACAGAAGAGCAGATTTTCAGCTAAAAGGAAGCCAAAACTTTATCCTTAGTGGCAAGGGAAGGGTGATTCTGCAGGAATGCAAGAACATCGATTGATGGCATTATCCAGTCCTAGCCATTTCCTTCCTATATGGGCTCTTATCCCTTTGTCCACAGGTACATCAAGGTTGTGACTTAGAAGATACAGGGTAGCACTACACCAAGAAGCAAAGGCTACTGAACTTTCCTTCACACCCTCCAAAAGATTTACAGAGCTAATCTGATCTTGACAGCTGGTCAAACTTAACAGCTAAGATTTCCACCTCATATTTTTAGCTCCTGTTCTAACACTCATGAAGGGTGCCAGTCTCACCAGCTTACCTGTCTGCATGCATAATCGCACTGGTCACACTTGAAGCGCTTCTCATTCTTGTGAGACTTTTGATGCTGTATGAGGGCATACCGCTCATGAAACACAGCGTCACAATAGCGACACTTCTTGCCCTGTTCGATGTAGGAATGCTGCTTTCGCAAATGGACACCTAGGAGGAAACAGATCAGAGGCTTTAATGAGCACAGCTTTCCAAGCACAAAAGACTAACCTACAGTCCCCTGAGAGATCTTCCCTCCACATATTCTAGAGCTTGATCCAGAAGTGAAAGTTAATTTTGGATTAAACTAAAAACCTAAGAGACTCGTAATTATAAAAAAAGCAACCAGAACGATTTATAGACAGAAAAGTCTTGCCAAAAAACTCCATCACGTTTTTTCCATGGGATTCCAGATTCAGTTATTAGTTGCAATCTGTGCCAATACAGCACACTTGCATTTGATAACGTATGTTGTCAGACTAAAGCGCCTTGTGGACCATTATGTTTAAGACTACTCTGAATTGCCTGGATACAGCCAGAAGATAGGTATTACACTGGGGGAAACAGGAATTTCTGCAGGATTAGAAGTCAGAGCGACAGTGCTAAAAGGCAACAGGGATACCAAGCAGATAATACCTGACAGAGATTTTAGTCACATCTTTAAAATCCTCCAACTAAGGGCACACCACAGCTGCATGAGGTAGCTCAGGGTAGACTAAGCATTATTAGCTATGAAGACATTTTCTTCTAACATCAGCTTTCCTCTGTTGTAAATCAGCTCATTTTCTCCTGACATCAACTAACTACCATCCCCTCAAACTGCCTCTCTCTGTAGCACTTTACATGTGCCTTTATTGGAAGGGAGCCTGCCTTGCCATTACTTGGGTGATACACTGTTTGTAGACAGAAAGTTCTGCCAAATCGTGGCTTCTTCCTTCTCCTCAGCTGCTCTGGGCCTAATACTATTTTTCACCTTCTCGTGGAACATTAAAGAGAGCTTGTCTGCTGGGTACTACTCACTAGATCAAGACTCTCCTGCTCCAAGTACTCAAGGCTTTTGTGACCCTACCCTGTCTGTGCCACACAGCTCCACATCCTGGAAAATTAAACTATTTCTTCTAATTCAAACCTTTTAGCTTGATGAAAATATCTCAGCATGAAACTTAATGGCCTCCAATGTGCAAGAGGTCAAGCCAAATGATCTTTGGTTTGTCAGACTGCAACCCATTCACAGTTGTAATCTCAGTCCAAGTTCAAGAAATGCCTTGCATCTATAGGCCTGAAAACAGTAGCTTGTCTCACGTGCTTGGAAAACATACTACATTTTCACATAATGAGAAGAAACGGAAAATTCTTACAGTTTGCAGCAGCTGTTGTAAGTTAAAAATGTGTATTACCAGCCACATACCCAAGTCACTCTTTCTCGCTATAACAGTATCACAGTGAGGACAGTGAAATTTGGCCACGTTCTCCGTGTGCTTCTGCAAAATGTGCATCTTCATGGTACCACTCTGAGTGAAGCGAGCATGGCAGATGTAACATTCATATGGCTTCTCTCCTTCAGTAGCAGAAGGAAAAAAAGAATAGCACAAGTACTTTTATTAAAAAGAAATCTCATCACGAAACCCCAAACCAAACAACCTCCCAGAAACTTGCAACAGACAACTATAGTTCATAGAAATAGCAACTCTACAAAGACCTCAGTAATGCCTCTTTCTCTAGATGTTTACAGCTCCAGTATGCATCTTTCTTCAAAGAGCCTCACGTTAAATTATCATCTTTACTCTGAGAAATGCATGGAAGACCTACACACAGGCTGCTGAAAGACAGGAAGTAGCATCATATTTTTTGGGGGACAGGGTTCTGAATGCTCATGTATACATAAAAGCATTTTTTCCCTTCATTTTTAGCAATATGATTAATTGGACACTCCAGTAATGTTCTGGGCAAGAAACATCGCTATTCTATTGAAGAAAAAATTCAGGATCTTTACAAACTAACATGTGAGAGATGCTTTTGCAACTGCCCTCACACAAGAAAACTGTAAACAGCTATAACCTTAAACTGGAGGTGGAACGCAGATAACAGAAGTTTCTTCTGTTTGTACTGGATGCGTCTGTATTTTATCACCTCACAGTCAAAACGGAAATAAGAATCCTCCAAGCTCATTTCTCAGTGCGGTAATTACTATCAGGTTATGAGTTTGAGCACTTTCAAATCATGGTGCATTCTATTCAGCAATAGACTTTATAGAGGTTTTATATTAAGCTACAAAATAATATTTTCTTTGCTGTTCAAGTGTTAGCACACATCGTACACAGCCTCAGCACTCTGACACTAAAACAAACACCACATTTAAAAAAACCTGGCATCAATACCAGAGTGAGTCCTCATGTGCCTCTTCAGTTTGTAGGTATCCCTGCTGGCATAGCTGCACAAGCTGCACTGGAACGGGCGCTCTCCAGTGTGAGAACGAATGTGGCGTTTCAATTTGCTAACCTGCAATTCAAGAGCAAGACTGAAGTTAGCACAGGTAACAGGTCAGACTGCCAAAAGTACAAGAAATCAGTCAAGAGTTTAAGGCATTTTTAATCTTGCCACTAAAACAAACAAGCACATTTCAATGCTGCTCTCACACTGCCCACAGCCACTTGCTCCTGCCCACTCTGCTTCACCTCCCCACCCCATTCCCAGTCTTGCTTGATTCTTGTTCCCACACTCAGTGCAGCCTGATTTAGTCTTGTGCTCACCTTACTGTTACCGACCATCTCAGCATCTGAAGACACACTAAAATTTGAAAGCACCCTGGAGAGACACAAGGAAGCATTCTGGGAAAGCACACATCCAAGGAACACTGCAGGGGGTTAGTGACCACTGTATAGTAAGTATATTTTTCTCCACAGGGTGCTTTCTTAGGTTCTCTCCAGTTACTTTGAGAGGGAGAAGATAAAGCAAATTCTTCCTAAGAAGAATAAAAATATAGTCCCACAATCAAAAGAATGACTTAATTCCTTTCCTTTTCTGCTTTTATTTCGAAGGTACAAACCCAGCTCAAAGGCCAGCACAAACACAAGTGTTAAGGCATTTTCTACTCTAGCCTGATCAAGCTGCTTAGTCACCAACTAGAAAACACAGCACGACCTCACATAAGGACCAACTTGATTATTCTTCCCTAATTTGTCCTATGCAAACCACTGCAACACAATTTATTCATCACTCGAACCACAGGGCCTGGAATTACAGCGCTGCAGCCAAAGTGCAGGGAGGAAAAAAGCCCCAAGCCCCTGCTCAGGCACTCCCACTGTAGCCTTCTTCCACTGCAGACATCTCATTTCTTTAAAATTCTGGTGTTGATCATCTTGCTCGAATTTCCTATTACAATATAAAAGCTGTCCTGTAGCTTAAGTAACAATACTGCATAGGGCAGAGCCTTCAAGGAAGCTTAATTTGCTTGAGCAAATTAGACAATTGCCCAATACTAGCAAAGCTGCTTTTCACCAATATTGAGGCAAAGATTCATTAGTTTTGGCTACATTCACCTTAATTATATAAATGGGCAATGTGTAGAATGCACATTTCTAAAATGGGAGGGTAGCTCTAGTCTGAAAGTACAGCCCACTGCAGGAGATGGCTGCCTCCTTCAACACGGAGCAGGCTACAACTCCTGCAACCATCCTACAGGCCAGATAATTTAAGAAACTATGACAACTATTGTCTCCAAAGAGGAAACAGAGATCACCTAGGATTTCTGCGCGTAAAAGCGCTCAAACTGTTTTCTCATTAACTGAGGAAACCCCACCATTTGCTTCCAAGAGCAGAACTGATTTATAACTTTTTTTTTTTGCTCAGAGCCTTTTAAACAAGCGGCCAAAGAGGAAATACCTAAGAACAGAGTTTCTAACAGATACTGAACAGGCTTTGAAGTATACAAGGAAGTATTCAGCACTGCAAGAATTAACCAACATACCTCCACACTGGCATAATCACACATCGAACATTTGAATGGTTTCTCATGGGTGTGTTTGTAGCGGCGATGCCGAACCAACTCTCCACTGGTCACAAAGGCCATGTCACAGTCTGGGCACTTGTGAGGGCGAGTACCTGATTGTTTGCAGCAAAACAGGAAGATGACGACATTCAGGTTTAGCGACAAAATAAAATGTGTGACAGGGATGTTTTGGTCTTTTTTTTTTTGTCATTGGTTTGTTTTTTGTTTGTCTGTTTTAAAGTGAATTAGCAACATTGCTTTTGTGTTCTGAAAGATTAGAACAGCAAATCATACACAAGAATCACAACTTCTGTATAAATAACTAAGGGACTGAATATCTCAGATAATATACTTTCAATGAGGAAACAGACTATGTTATTTTTGTATCACCTATTTACAATTTTCAAACCACCCAGTTAGACATAAATATGCAGAGAAAACAAGGAATATAAGTACACTTTTTTCAGTAGAAAGGTCACAACAAGCTTAGAGTTAATTACAGTTCAGTTACTTTCAGTTTTACACTAGAAATTTAAGTAAGGAGCAACAGAAACATGCTACACTTCCTAGCTAGAAGTTTTATTGGTCTGGTTTATAACCTAGTCCTTGGGGTTAGGGTTTTGATTGTTTTTTCTGTTTTTCAATTCCTTTATGTTTAGCTCCAGCCTCGTTCTCATGTTATTTTTCCATGAGCACCACCAAAACCACAAACCTTAGAACACAACTACTAACATTCAAGACAAGTGGAACATTTTATATAGTGTCAGGTAATTTCATATGCCTACATACATGACAAGATGTGCACCTGACCTGCTCATGAAGAAAACTGTGTTCAAATGAGAAATGAACAGCAGCACTGCAAAGTTTCTGCCTTTTTAGCTTGTTTGGTAAGTAGAACTAGACAGATTCAAGACAGACCCACTCTGGTTTTCTATCTGTTCTAAAGACAGAACATATCCTACAAAAACAGTGCATGCACAAGCAAGAATACCTGTGTGAGTGTTGAGGTGGTTCCTCAGCAATGTGACTGTCCGGAAGGCCCTGCCACAGAGGTGGCACTTGTGTGGTCTTTCGTCAGTGTGGCTTTTCATGTGGCGGTCCAAGTTGGAACGACGCGGACAAGTGTAACTGCACAGTTCACACTGGAATGTCTTCTTTACACCTAGCCATGAAGGAAATAATCTTTACTCTTGACAGTACTGTGGTCAACTGCATAACATAAGAGATTAACCGGCAACAGGAAAGATTCTTGAAGGTGTAAATACTACAAGGAGCCATCATGTACCATGAAATGCAACTACATATCCTTCGGAACAGTTGTTGCCTATGGCTGGCTTGGCTTCAGTTTTCATTAGTGTGCCAGCACTCAATGTTCCTTCTGCAGTCTAAAAAGGGTTCCTCAATTTACACTTTTAGAAAAATCAAACATACCTATTGCTGTATTTTGTACCATCTACCCTACCCAGAAATTGGTAAGAAAAAACCTACAGAACTAATTATATGTTGGCTCCTGATGTAAACCACACGTACAAACTCTTATGTATGTATTACAGCAAAGAGAAGAACCTTTTCAATTGTAGTTTTATGGGAATACTAATGCCACAGCATCACGCTCAAGGAAAATGAGCTCCTTTGTAGCCTAGGTGAAGATGGGAGGTTTGCCCAAGAAACAATAAAGCTGTGCACTCTTAAAGAGTAAGTCACATTAAACATGTCTGCTTTACTCCCACTTTCATCTACTCAGTCACTTCAATCATACTGCAAGGTCCCATCATAACAAATACATCTGCAATATTCACTTGCAGATGGGGGAGCTTACCTTTCTTTTTGATTTTTGTTGGTTTTGGTGGTTTCATATTGCCCACCACCTTTTCTGCATTGACCTCAGACAATAAACCCTCCTGCTGCTCCTCTTCAAAGTCATACACAGAGACATCCACATCTTTGCCTTCCTCGGTGTAGCGAAGTTTACTCTTTTTGTTTTTCTTCGTTTTTTTGGCTGGTGGCTGATAGTCTGGATCTTTTTGCCAATTGGGATCTTCCTGTGGCTGAAGTTCAGCTTGTTCCAGTGTCTCCACCTCACCATTTGCACCCACTTTCACAACCTGGAAGCCTTCTGGTAAAGGGAGGGTGTGACAGATCATGGGTTCTTCCTCTTTGGAAACCTCGTTTTCATAAGCTCCCTGAAGTTCTTCCACAGATGTGGTGGCAACAGGTACAGTCACTGGTACAGGTACTTGGACCAGCTGAAGCTCACCCAGGTTTATAGGCTGCTCTTCCATATTAACAACCTGAAGTGTTATGATCTGTGTATCATCCACTGTGGCCTCTGTTTCTTGAGGCACTGCACCTTCTATTACTTCAGTCTTCATTTGGAGAATAGTTGGATCCAGTTGTTCCATCATCACCATCTGCACACCACTGTTGACATCCTGCACTACTTCCCCTCCATCTGCTTGGTTTGGTGCTATATGACAAGCATCATCCTCCTGCCCACCTTCACGGCGTCTTTGATAGGTTTTTCTCTCTTTCCCCTTTATAAATGTTTCCGATTCCTCCACAATTGCTTCAACTGCCTCACCTTCCATTTCAGCTTCCTGCTGTAAAGAGAAGAGAATGAATGCTGCACACCATCCAGTGCATTTTAACAACTGCACAACCCCCAGAGAGGGACAAGTGGCCTAAGCGAAACCAACCAGCTCAACAGCAGCAACATACTGTGATCATATTGAGAAATCGGATTTGAGAACTCTAGGTCTCCCCTAACCTGTTACCAGTGTAAACCAAGGCAATCACAGAACGCTGCCTGAAGTCAGACAACTGTACAGGTTTCTTGGAAAGGAAGGAAAGCAAGGAGGAGAGATACAAAGCGATATGCATGTTCCCATTTCTCAAAGACCACAAATCCCACCAGCAAGATGTAGAGCGGTATTATTCCTTATTGAGATCGTTCAGTCACTTCACATAGCTTAGCAATATCGGAGGCAATCTCTGGCTATACATTTTAAAGGTACAAAAATAACACACCATTAAAAGTAAAAACTCAACTTTCAAGAAAGTATTACATTTAAGAACTGCACAACCTTTCCAGGAAGAAAAAGCACTAAGAATTGAGCACAAGAACTTCAGCCTCACTTGTTTCATGTCAAAGAAGCTACTATTCCCTGGATGTTTAAATTTCTCTGAACAACAAAAAAGGACATAATCAAGTTAGTCAAGTGTATTTTTTGTGAGCATCACGGAGTTCAATTCCTGCTCCTACTTCAGATGATGCATGGTGCCCTCTTCGGGCCAAACGAGCCACAGCAAGCAGATCAGAGTCAGGTAAAATTTTGCTTCCATTTAAATGATGTGGACTCAGACCTGGTGGACCCGAATAATTTCTGATGGAACCTGGGTTTAATCTGTCCACACAGTCATAAATAATTATACTGAAGCTCAGCATTTACATGGGCCTTAACTGTAAGTCTGTAAATGCATCCAATCGAGTTTTTCTTCCCCCTCAGACAATCCAGCATTTTCTCTACACTCCAGATATAGTATGAAATTCCTGTATTCTGATTCTGCAACAAGGCTGTTTCAAGAGTAATAATAGCTAAAAGAAAGTCATTTTGCAGCTACGTCCTTTTCCCCAAATGAAAATAATAAATATCATAGGAGTATTTTGCAAGTCTACTTTTGTTTCAGGTGGTTTACACATTACAAACAGAAGCATTATATCCATTGCTTAAGTGTTGAAATTACCAAGGTCAATTTTACTGCTGAAATGAGTAACAAAAATGGCCGTTTCCTAACAAAGCTTGTGATTAAGTTCAGCTTCCCATTCCAGATTTGATAAGAGACTTGTGAATTGAGTGGTCTCTCAATTGGTCTCTCTTGTACATTGACTGGTCTCTCAAACCAGCTGACAGAACCTATTTAACCTCAGCTCAACACCTGAATCTCACATCACACTACTTTCAAATACCTACATTTATCTTGTGTACTCATTTTTGAGATACATAAGCATGAAACAACTGTCAGTCTTCATTAGCTTTAAGAATGATAAGACACATACAAGTCCTTGCTTTTACCACCTTTTCTAGCACCCTGCACTTCTGTTGTGAGAACAATACAGCTCATATTGTTCTTCAGCCTGCTCAGACCTCAGACATCTATTAATATGCAGTCCTGATATTCATGATGTTGTGGGCAGCAGCAGTCTCCAGGTGGCACCAGATAACCAGAAATACTGACATATGGCTTCATGTGCACTCCCTACAGGGATCCGGCCTCTCCTTTCCTTTACCACCCGTCAGCTTTTCAAGTCAGAGCAAATCCATATGGACAAACAGCTGAAGTACACAAGATGATGTAAGTACTTAACACTAGCCAGCAGGCGATCAGAACGGAGGGCTGGTCTTTGGCCTACAGCAACTGTGAAACAATCGGAGCAAACTGTTTTTCAATTATCTCAAGTATGTGCAGAGAGAAAGAGAAGGAAAAGCCTTTTCAGGTGACCAAAAGTCTCTGAACAAGAACAGAAAGGAAGGAAAGAGCTAAACAAAATAGCAGGGAGGATCAGTAACAAAAGATTTAAGATGGAGGGGAAAAAATGGCAAGAATCCATCCGCAGAGCTAATGCAGTTCCATTTTGGTCCCTTGTAGAGGACCAGAAGAGGTGAGCAACCTCAATACAAACACAGGCAGCTCTGAGCAGAGGAGGGACTCTCATAAAGGACCTCCACATTAAATGCCAATACCAAAGTTGGTAACAAGCCTGCCTAAGTGAACTGAAAGCAAACCAAACAGCCAAGATTTGCCAGTGTCCTCCAGGATCCTGCAGAAGCAAGTCCTCCAGAGTGGTAGGAAGGCACCTTCTCAGAGTCACAGCCCAGAACAATCCTGTGTCCACCAAGGAACAGGTCACTCACGTACATGAAGGCTCTGGGACATGGTTCACGTGGTCAAGAAGTTTTGCTAGTTGAGGACCACAGGCTTACCCTGAGACCAAATAACCACTGGCAGGCAAGACTTTGTTCAAAGGATGCTCACAATGAAGGGCATAACGCGTGTGGGGTTTTACAAGGATTCTACTTTCAAGAAAGTCAAGAAAGTAAGACACTTCTTCCAGCTCCTTCTCCTATCTTAGAGATGCTTTTCTCTTGCCCTAGAGTAACCTGAGAAAGCCAGACCCCAAAGCAACGGCTGGAAAAGCACAGCTGTCCTCCAGCGGTGAGTGAGACGCTCTGCAGCAGCACAGAGGGACGTTCTCCTGCCCTGCCCTCCAGTTCATCCTGACTCAGACCTCCCACGCTTCAAAATTCAGCACACGGATGAACATTTTCTCCTGCCTGTTCCATGCTACGCACTGCAGCCTGTTCTTATCAGTAAATAAATTTGAAAACTATTGTTTTTAAACCAGGCTCTTGCCAGCATGGGAAGTGTTACAGTATTTTGAAGAAAACTACAAACCACTCCAGGTTATATTAATAATGTACCATAAAGAAATATACAGGAGTCCCGAGCGATGTCTAAGCCAGCTCAAAAATCTCATCATGCTACCAAGATTTCTTCTGAAGTGTGGATTTTCAAACAAAAATACTTCTACAACTGGGGCAACAAGGGATGGTCTCTAAACTTGAAAGAGAAAAGGAAGCAAAATGTACAGGCTCCCACCTATTAAACCAGCTCTCTGGAGAGACTCTCCATCTCCGCTGTGGTGAGCTTTGTACTGCCTGTCCATTTCACTTCTCTATCATTCTGTCTTAAAGAATTTGCAGCTTTTTTCCTTTCTCTATCTTTTTAAAATGTAATCCTCCTTTTTCACAAAGAGGGTTTTAGAGGAAAGTTTTATATTTATGAGAGGGGTCACCAGAAGATACTATCAACTCCCTGGATGTGATCCTGCATCTTGCTGAGGATTTTCCATTTCCGCTGATTTTAATAGAAGCAGATCTTCCTCAACCTTTTTTACCCATTTAGACTCCTAAAAATTACCCAGGCAAGTTCTGAGAAAACATTTCTGATATTTCAGAGAACACGTGTCGTTTGCCACAACTAAGAGCATTACAGCAGAACACTAGGAATAAAAACTGCTGAATGTATTTTGTCTTACCATTCTCCCAACCTTTTATTTCTGGCTTTTATCTTCAGCTCTCTTCCTACCAGTTACTGTACCTTATACCAATAGCTTAGTTCCACAATGACTGAATCTAAAAAGGAAAACAAAGGAGGAGGTTAACAGAAGATGATTTAGTAAATCAAGACTGAAAAAACCTGAAAGATAAGATCTTCCAAAAGGAGAGTGACCAAGGAAGGCGCAAAGAACAGCTGCAATCAACACCACAATTCCAATTTAATAGCTCAGCTCATCTTTACACACATGCTCGCTCAACGGGCTCTACCAACTCAAATGAGACACCCTGCGTCACCAAACAGCTCAATGCACTGTCACAACCCAATTAGCCAGGTAATGAATTGTGACGTCCAAACAACAAACCTTTCTCAAATAGTTGATGAGCAGCTCACCTAAAAAACTGAAACAAGTAGAAATAAGATGGGGTATGCACACGATACAACTAACATCTTATTCCAGTAACAGGAATCAAAAGGTTGCTTGAGAGAAAGTAATTTAAAGCCAATTAGCCCTACCGACTGCAGCACACGAGGTCTCAGCCAAACTGCAACACAGCATTTTGCCATTTCAGGTCCCTTCCAAAAGCCTCACACCTAACCAGCAAAGCATTTGTCTTGAAGGTATAAACTCTTAATAGACAGGAACATGATGTAACACTGCTTGCAGTACTGCAAGGCTGATAAAAGTCACCACATCTAACACAAAAAGACTGAGACACTGAGCATTCAATTAATGCAATCCTGCAAAATTTTAATTGTAGAAGCATTAATGACAACTTGCTCTAGATGTCAATGCAGACAGTACAAACTCAGAGACAGATGTTCATGTATTAGGACAGCTAGTGCTACTGCATGTTTTTCTAGTCGGGCTATTTACAATAAAGCTACTGTCACAAAAAGGCATTTACCTGCTTCTCAGCCAACCTTTAAAAAACAAACCACCACCACCAACAAAACAAAAAACACCAAAAGACCAAACACACACCAAAATAAAAAACCCCGCACACCACAACCTAGAACTGCATCCCAGAAGCTGGGTGGCTACACTGAGCTGTGTCCCTCCACTTTGTGCCATCTACCAGTGAAAATGCTTCCTCTCAAGCATCCTGCAACCTTCTGGGTCACGGCCAGTTTGTGGGCACCTTCCTATTCAAGGTCAGCAGCATTTAACTGTGATCAAACCCACACAGTTTCACAGACCAAATAACAGCAAAATATATTTTTTTTTTTGCCAAACAAGATACAGTCTCTTAAAAACTGTGGGGCATTCAAAGCAATTGAAAAGCAGACTTAGTGCTATATTATACAGTTCACTTGAAGAAAAAAGAAAAAAAAAATAATCAATAGAAACAATGAAGCCATGTGCTGTCAATAAATCTTTGGTTTTCATAAAATAGTGAAAATATCAGCAGCTACCCTACTACAAGCAAAAAAACTCCATGCACCACATTCAGACTTTGAACTCAAGTCAATCCACGTCCACATCCCACTCCAAAATTGGCTTTGACACTTACTGATTAGCCACTTATTAAAAATGATATAGGAGGGGAAATAAGGGATGATGTTAACATGAGAGACGTATGTTTCTTCTGCATATCCTGTAAACATTTGCAAGCTGGAGCAAGGAATAAGCAAAAACCTCACCTAAGAATCTAGTTATGCAGTATTTCTGCCTAAAGCAAGAGAAAGACTTTTTTTTAAGCTCCATCCAATGACAAACAAGCATTTATTTTTTTTTTTTCTTTTTTTTTTTTCCCTGCTTGCAGTCAATAAGCGTCTCTGTTTTTCAGGACATTAGCAGAGGGAAGGTAATTGCAGGAGCACTTGGCCGTTCTTCCCCATCCTGAAACAGCCGTATCTTTCTTCTGAAAAGCCTCCCACTAGGCTCAGTTAAAGACAATGCAGCTTAACAGGCCTTTGCATTTCCTGCAGCAGGGATTCCCTGGTACAAGACGAACATGGCATTAATGTAACTTTTTTTAAGACAAATAGACATGTATTAAACACAAAGCATTGAACACAGTCTTTCCTAGCACTGCACTGCTCTTATTCACTATTCATTACAATTGCTCCCAGTCTCCTGAGTATATCAGTAGTACCCCTAGACAGGCAAGAAACTGCAAACAAGAACTAGGTGTACGTGCAACCTCTTCTCAAAGCAGACCAATTCTTGTTCTCCACACAGTGTGGTAGCAGAAGCAAAAAATCCTGACACAATTGGAATGGCGGTAGGAAGAAGAGCTTGGAGAGTTCTCTGTAGGGTCAGGAACCCACAAGCAGAATTTGACAAGGTGAAAAAGCCTTAAGAAATCTGTAAAAAAGCTACAGGAATGACAGCTGCAATCGTAAACATGTAGTTGTTTGTAGAAGGATAGCTTCCTTAAGTACTGACCCTGCAAAGGGATCGAGCGCAGCCAGTCAGCTCTGGCAGCGTTTGAAGTCCTGTTGGCGCTTACCTAACAGAGGTGTCTGGGCTGGAAGGCTGGCCTCCCTAAACAGGGCAGGGAGAAGAGCACAACCTTCCAGACAGTGATTCAAAGCTTTGAAGTGGATCGCTACACTAAATTACCATCTAGAGGAACCCACCTTTCTCCCCATTAACCAGACAGAAGACCAGATTATTAACTTGCCTAATGGTTTCATAATCCCTATAAGACAGAAAAACACAGCGCTGCTGCCAAAAGAGCTGCTCTCACCTCTTGCCTTCCTTTGCATAGACAGAATAATTCGGTTACCATAATGAACTCAATCACAAGCTAATTCCAGCTGAAAACTAATGCAGGGAAAAACAGTTCATTATGTTAGAACATGTTCAGTTCCCAATCCAACACCCCACACGAATGCTTGGGCAGACAGTCGGAAAGGAGCAGATTAAGAGTGCCAGGGCACCTGAAGCAGCAGTGCCAACTTAGAACTCTGAGCAAAGCCCAGCACCAAGACCTTTGTGTCCCAGAAGCTGGGTGGCTACACTGAGCTGTGTCCCTCCACTTTGTGTCATCTACCAGTGAAAATGCTTCCTCTCAAGCATCCTGCAACCTTCTGGGTCACGGCCAGTTTGTGACCCTCCTATTCAAGGTCAGCAGCATTTAACTGTGATCAAACCCACACAGTACTACTTTATTAAATTAGTGGTTAATTGTGAACCAGTTACCTTTTACATACACTTATGTGAAGGTAGCACACTTTCAGCCAGATGTTACCAAAAGTAATCTTTACCCTTCACCATTCTGAACTCCCAAGAGCACAGCCAAGCCATGTCCCTGACACTGATGACCCACAGCTAATATGGTGTAGAATTAGAATCAAAATGCATCCCGTGACATTTCTACAACTACCTCCAGCCCTTCCCACCACTCCCCTTCTATTTTTTCCCCCTCTCTTTCTGTAACCTACAAAAGTAATCTTCCTGGATGCTGCTGCTGCCCAGGGATCGTAGCAGAGCTCTTTCAAACATTCATCACGTCCCATGAAATAATTCAAAGCAAAAGAGCCTTCAGTCAGCACTGAACCCTATTTTTCAGTCTGCGAGTAGCACACCTGTGATTTTCTGCAATTACTCAGGATAAAATTAACCAGTTACTTTGGATCAAGAACCCAAGGGAAGACATGTGTAAGACATGAAAATGGAGCAGATATATACAGGGTCTCCCAGCAAGAGAGAAGGAAACTCAATTCCGTATCCTTCCTCAGCTGTTTGCAGAACAAGCTCCCTCTTAATCCTTGCACCTGACAGCAGCAAAAGGCCCCAGAATCATGGTTCCCCAGCACTAATAAAGCTAATTCTGCCATAATAAGCTGCAGCCTACAATGGAGGGGAAAGCATCAACTGCTTGAAACTTGCATTGTGAAGAGAAACAACAACCATAATAATAGAGACCACTGCAGTTACTGACAAAAAATCCCAAACTCCTTCAGGTCACTTGGGCTAGAACTGACTTTTAGCTTGACGTGGTAAGCCTTAATGAACAAAGCAGTCTGGTGGAAGCCTTGCAGCTTTATTTCTGGAAGTAAGATTTTTCTCCTTCTTTTCCCTTTAGATTTGGAGAACTAAAGTTCTATTGAGAAGGTACTAGGGTCAATTTTAGTAAATATTCTTGTTCTTAAACTTTGTTCCATTCTTCCTTAATTTCTCCTTCCATTCCTAACATTCCTTTTATTTTAGTTTTAAATTTTTCCTATTTCTTCCAACAACTGCTAGTGCAGTCTCACCAGATGACATTAGTTCTACAGTGACCCAGAGAATTCTCTAGTGAAAGCGAGGAAATGCAAATTAAACGTTTCTGTATCAACCTGGTTTTTAATGTTTCCCTTTTTTTCATATATATTAAGAAAGGTATTCTATTTTTCTAACCCAACAGCTCATTTCAGAAGGACAAACACACAATTTTATCAGGTGTAAGATAGAGAAAGAGTCACACTTTGAAAGTAGCATTCACAGAGGAATTCATTTTCACCTGATGCTGGGTCATAAAACTAATCAGTCCCTCCTTTTTACAGTTCCTCATAATAGAACAGTGATGAAGGAGCTCACAAAAGACCACTAGAATACTTGAATGAAATATAACGAACAACAGAAAACTCATGCTGCTAAGAACAGCCTGTAAAATCCATTATGACAAAAAGTCTAATATTGCAGGTACTGGAAAAGGCTAATAGTTTTATCAACAAGTATTTGTGGACATTCCCCCACCCCCCTCCTCCCACATTAATTCAGGCTTTTATTTAGGCTATTAACAAACTGCTAAGAGCAAAAAAAAAGTTGTTTCTTCAAAATCAGGCTGACCAGATCAGGATTCTTTGGCCATCTCATGCAGGGCTGCATGATACCAAAACAGCAACACCAGACAGTACCACACCTGAAAAGAGACCAGTGCAACAAGTTTCCTGGCATTCTGGTGACTTCATAATAAGGTACAAGTATTTGGATTTTGTTTTCTTCTAAGGCTTCATCTAGATGAACAAGTATCCAAGAATAAACCTTTGGGAGCAACTACCCTTTTATCTTTGCATGGGTACTCATTAATTAGTGATATTTTGCCTGGAGAAGGGAATTCAGGCTTCAAATCAGAGGAGCAGGAAATGCTCATCCCTGGGATGGTAACATGGGTCCTACCCCATGAACAACAGCTGCCCAAGCAGTAACTATTAGTCAGCTCACAAATTACACCCTTCTGCATATAAGGAAAACTGAAAGTCAGCGGTAGTTAACTTAATGTCAGGCTACCAAATGTAGAGGTGTAGCTTACTGTTGTTGCAGCAGGGACAGGAAATTCCAGGAGAGTTTTGAAAACACCCATGGGAGAAGGGTGATGGACAAGACAAACTCCTGCAGCCTAAATCACAGATTGCAGAAGAGTTCATCTGAATTAATA
This sequence comes from Columba livia, assembly GCF_036013475.1. Classification (NCBI taxonomy): domain Eukaryota; kingdom Metazoa; phylum Chordata; class Aves; order Columbiformes; family Columbidae; genus Columba; species Columba livia. The sequence continues at coordinate 12,250,994 of NC_088614.1, forward strand.
AATGCCTAGAACAAATGTAAACAGAATCAAACCCAGGTGAGCCCTAGACAGGTCTTCATGCTAAAGTTTTAAGCAGTTTAACCCATTTTATACATGTATCTAATTCACCTGGACTCATGTTCCAAATATTCTCATACATCAAGCCCTAGAAGTGCCATTACAATCAACTGTTAAAGCAGAAGAAGCAAAAAGAAAAATCCCACAAAGGTACTTGACCTTGGAGGAAAAGAAACCTTTCCACCAGAAGTAAAGCCTCATTTCCAGACACACTAACTCTGCCAGAGAAGCCATCCCTGCCTTTAAACTGCCTGCTTGTTCCCACCCACATCACCCAAACTATTCCTCACGACAGCACAAGCATTTCTAAGACTGCAGCTAACTGGTCAGGAAACTAATCCAGGCCACGAGTCACCCAGCCAAAAAGATACTTATTTCCATCCAGACCAGGCCTCTGGTGTGCCCAAACACTCAGGCCAGCCAAAAGAAAAGCATGGCAAGAGGGTTTCTTCCAGCACAGGGTAACTTTTAAGTGTTCAGGAAACTACTGCCTCAGCACGGAACACATACCACACTTTAAAACCCCTTAATTTACATTTATGTTCTTGACGCTTCTGCACTTCTGCCTGGACTGATTTGTTCTCTTCATGATGGCTACTCTTCATGCAGCTCTTGATGTCAGAACACACACTGGAACAGAACAGATGAGTCGTACTAGTGAAACTACATAAAAGAGAAAGGGAAGAGAAGGGGGGGGGAGAAAAAAAAAAGCACTGTTTGAATGTTTCATGCTTGTTTAATGGAAAATGCGTAGTCCTACACGTCTAAGAACATCATTGATAACTGCTTGAGGATCCCTTCACTTAAATCATAAACAGTACCAAAAGAATATTTTAATCAGCTTTAATGCTTTTCACCAGGAAGAATTAACTCATTTTACAAACTCCTCTCTCTGTCTGTTCTCAAACTTTTTAGTATTTATGGTTCCTACAATCTAAAACTCTGTATGTCTCATGTCAAATTAAGGGTGCAATGTGACATTTTAGATCTGGTTATGCCTACTTCAGATGTCCTTTTCCTGCTGTGCTTTGGAATACCAAATCACAACACAAAAGCAGTTTTTATTGTTAAAGGGATGTAAACTAGAGCAAATATAACCTGTTACATACTGTTGATGTAGTAACTATCAATAAAGTAACAAAATCAGCTCTAACAGGCTTCTAACCTTATTATTGTGATAAGGAACAACCTCAGCTTATTGAAGGGTTGCAAAGTGTTACCCTAATCAATTAAGGGCTTAAAATATCCACATTTACAGAATTAAAATATTCACGACAGCACACTATTTCTCATCTGTAATCCTGTTCAGTCCTCAGTGTGCATATACCCTAGAAACCCTGGGAAGAGTGAGCAACTCCACTGGAGTAATTCTAAAGCGAGGCACATATTGCCGCACTCAGTGATGTAGGCCAAGGAGTATTGAATTTCACATTAGCTCTACACCCTTTGAATTTAAGTACTTTTCCCCCCCAACACCAGTTCTTTTGTCATTTATTTAGTACAAGGCACTCAAGTCTGGGTTCTGGCTTCATTTTTGACTTGGCAAGTCTATTTTTAATTGTTTATCAGCTTCACAGAGCACTACTGATAAGAAGTTTGTTGGAGCTCTGGATGTTCAGGGATAGTAAGCTTTTCTAAAAAGCATTTGGAATCGACCTCCTTTTATTTAATGCTTGCTCTGTAAAAATCATCTGCGTTACACGCATTTGCCGACCAGCGAAGGGGATGCTCAGAGGATACGTGGGGTGCTAAGGGCACACGAAGACTGCTGACACAAGCTGCATCCTTGCCAGGTTCTGTGCTGGTGAGAGCTTGCGCACAGCGGTGGTTGGCACGTAAAATAGTTACAGGTAGTAGCTAAGTTTTTATTCCTGACTTGTAATCCAGGAGAAGACTGCTATTTCTTAAAGACTGGCAGATTAATACAGAAAAGCCTTAAGAGTGAAGGACTTCAAAATTCAGAAGACACCTGATGCACAACAAACACCTCCTGCCTGGAACTGTATTATCTCAGAAGTTTCTTCACCTGACAAAACACACCAGGACTCTTCAATGGAGCACACCTAAAGGAATGAAAGCATCTTTTTATCTACTGCTACTTTTTAATACTAACTTGAGTTTTCCTGAAATTTTGCATCAAGAAATAGTTTTCTTTCAATTTTCAAAACCAAATCTTCTGCTTGGCAAATGACTTAATGAGTGGAAGGATCCGTTTTGAATAAATATTGCACCCAGTCTCCTAGTAGGGCAAAAAAGAAACAAACCAATAATAATTGTATTTCTTTTCCACACTATAGACAACACAAATTCAGGGATACAGGGATATGTGTGGATTACAACCGATGGTACGTTAATACAAAGCACAACCATCGCTGTTCTCTTTTCACAAGGTCTATACAGACTCTCCATAAGTAAACAAGTCACTGGAGTCTTCAAGTAAGCAGCTCAGACACTGCTTAAGGAACATCAGCTTGCCCATGTACAACATCAGGAGCAAAGCTTCCCAACACTGCATATTTCAAAATTGCAAGGCACAGTTGTCCTGATCCACTCCATGGTAATGTCCCAGGGAGAAGAAAAGCCACTCCTGTCCTCCTTTCCTGCAAGACAGCCTACTTCTGTTACAGTAACCAGCATATTTTCTGGCATAAAATACCTTGCATAAATTTACATTCCAATCAGATCTTTGACATATGGGAAAGATTTTATAAGCTTGAAGGAAAACAGGGATAAGCTGAAAGTTTAAGTGCTCCACATGTCCATTTTTGAGCTTAGTATGCTGACATACAGTGGAAAGAGCCCATTAGAGGACTGCGAAAACGATGACGTGGCTCTAAAGGACAAGACCTGCAACAGCAGTCTGACACCGCTAGCTGTGAGAAGGCCAAGGGAAGACCTTGCTGCTGCCTTCACCTACCTAACAGGAGGGTAAAGAGAAGATGAAACCACACTATCAGAGGTACACAGTGAAAGGACAAGATGCAACAGGCAAGCTGCAATAACGAGAGTGGTCAAACATTGCAGCAGGTTGCTCAGAGATGATGTGGAAACTCCAATCTTACAGCTATTTAAAACATTTGCTAAAAAGAACTCTAAACATCATCATCTAACTTGAAAGCCAGCACTGCACTTACCCCAGGATTGAACCAGTGAAGTAAAAGAAGGGCTGTACAAAGATCAACACTGGACAAGGCTCCTATATGAACTTCCTACAGACAAGCTGGAAGCAGTGCTGGCAAAGGACCTAATGTATTTTTCTTTTTAATTTGCAGGAGAAAACCCAGGACAATGAGTAAATGCAAATGAATGAAAAAGAAAAATCTGGTTTTAAAGAAACTAGTGTGCTCTTTTCTCTAGAATCTTAACAAGAAGCTATATCTTGAGTGCCAGGAGGTAGCTGAAGAGGCTCCCTGGCTGCCAGCATGTGGACAGTCTGTTTGAAAATGCAGCTCTGGGACATAAATAAATATTAAAACACCATACTGACCAACAACTGCACTGGATCAAGTACATCTGAAGCAGGGAGAGCCAGACTGATAACAGAGCAAGACATTCAACGCTATCTCCCTTCTTTGAATCTGGTGGAGCTGGAGAAAACATCCCTAAGGATTTGTTTGCATAAGCCACTCAAAGCAGATGTCTGCAAAAACATCACAGATGTCATGTCAGGTAAGTCAGACATCTGACTATTTGATAGTTTCCTCCATCATACTGTCATGGAAGCTGCCAAATTACTCTTCATGTAGGTCAAAAGGCTGGTAGAACAGGGAGAGGATGCAGCTGCTTCAACAGGACAAAACTATTTCCACACACTACAGGAGGCAAGTGTAAACTGCTCTGGGCTCATATAATGCTCTAGTAGCTCAGAGTAGGTAGGAGTCAACAGTGGTCATTCCTGAGCAGGAAGGAGAGGAATGCATTAATATGGAAGGTAGGCAAGGATTAAGTAATCAATGAGTACCTTTTGAGCATTCAGTATTGCCACAGGAAGCGATAAATCTCTCTTCAAAGATCAGAAATGGCAGTAAGTTATATACTCAGCAGGAATGCTGGAAAACACTAACTTCTTCCATCCTCCAAAAAGAAAAGAAAAGAAAAAAGGTTTTAATGACCTGATAAACTTTGACTGAAACTATCAGTCTTTAAAAATTTGATTTTTTTCCAACCTGTTATCTGAACACTCCACAAGTACCTCTAATGGGTTCTCTCACAGTACATAGGGGGAAAGCAAAACTAAAGTTCATATTGCACCTCCACTGTAAACAGCACATAAGAAAAAGCTCATGTTTTAAAATGTAGTATTGTTACATTTATGTCAAGTATGTACAACCCAAACCAGGGGGTCACTTTTAATTCAGTAGCATTTCCAGTTTTCATTTTAAATCTCTGGATGTTATAGGTGGTTTCAAGGAAACAGTTTCACAAATCAAATAAAAGGAGGCACAGAAACTACACAAGGTGAAATAATTGGCCAAAAATCACTACTGGTTCCACTGTAGCCAAAAGCTCTTCCAGGAGCCAGTCTAGAGCAACCATGTTAATTTCATCATTAAAAGACAGGAGAATTCAATTCCCTTGACAGTGATTCTAAACATATAGCAAAGGTTACCACTCTATTTCAAAAGACTACAGATATCTAAATGCTGCCATTAGTATTTGTGGTCTCAACTTTTCAGAAAGCCTCTACTTACCCAAAAATATTTTGAGGTATGATTCCACAAAGGCTTAAATCAAACCCAGAGCTGCAGTTTTTCCACGTCCACTTATATTAGTTGCCCCCACTTTTTTTTTTGGGGGGTGGGGGAGTGGGGATGGAAGGGAATGGATGGACACACAGAGGAAGCAAATTCAGCTGACCAAGTCATTACCTGGCAATGCAATAGCCAGAACACGAGTGGAAGGCAATAGGGTCACTAGTCCCAACACAAGCCAACTCAGTTTTCCAGGGAAACCATGGCTTCCACTTCCCTAAATGCTTTGGAGTTACTCCCAACATAGCAAAAGCTGTAAATTCACTCATATAGCTTTTATCAATAGGTTGGGGGGGGGGAAAGAAAACCCTTTTTCTAATGCTAACATTAAAATAATACCCTGCAAAGACAGATCAGTGTCCATCTAGTCCAGCAGTCTGCCTCCAAAAGCTCAAATGGGAAACATTGTGCAGGGAGAGCAGTCAGTCACGTCTGTGGTTTACCACCCTCATCCCAACACCCAGCCACAGGATCAGGGATCTGAGCCTTTGGAGCCACTGATCCCCTTCTGAACCTACACTGTCTCCAGGCTCTCTTACCAAAAGAGGTTTTCCATCAGTTGTGGTGGATTTCCCCCACTTCTTCCTTCTACAAGGTACAGGATCACCACGAAACTCACTGCATCTACCTAAAAGTTGGCCTTGTGTGAATTCTAGGAACCACAGAACAGTAATCAGACTGGACACAGACCGGATTTCTGCAACGAGCACAAGTGGCAAGAGCAGAGCTGCCCTATTTGCCATCTTACAGCCAGGAGAAACCAGAGTTGCCAAACTCAAGCATCAGGTGCTTCTGTTGAAATCACCATCCAGAGGAGCACGTGGATTATATGCAAGTTAGCTCTGCAGCTGGGATTGTTCTCAAGCTTACATTTCCCCACTTCCCACCTTTTTAACATATGCAATACATGAAAAGTACTTAAAGCTTTTAGCAATCTCTACCTAGAGATGCTTAGTCCACCATCAGGCTACTCACTAACTTTCTGGAGAGCTTGGAAAGTGTCAAAACACTTGTGTCAAGTCTCCACACATAATGCATTATCATAGCACGTAATTACTAAGCGTTGTTTGCTCCTTCTTCTGCAGCTTCAATCTCTCTAGTTTCATTCCTGATTAATTCAGTATTTTACTCAGTATCCACTTTAAAACGATCACTGCATGTAAAATAATTTCACTGGGTTCATATAAATGCAGTAAATAAAATACAATTAAATAAATATTTTTGTAACACATAAAATAAATAACACTTTTACTAAACTGTATTTTCTGAAGTGTATTCCATAAAAGTCACCTTGCTTCACCCTCACTGAGCGCTGGGACTGACTGGCAGGACAGCAGCGCTGCTGACAAGGTCCTACAGCTACTTGGGAGATAGCAAGCTGAACATGAGCCAGCAGCAAGGGAGTAACATTTATCCTACAAACAGCTCACTAATACTGTAGCCACAGATAAGGACTTTTTTTTTTTGAGTAAATATATGGGGCTCTATTTTGATACGCCTCCACACCTCCAACATATATCAATTCCTGCTTACTTTCTCCTGTTCAGAAGATTTTACTGCCTTGATCATGTTCTGGATTTCTAAGGAAAAGTCCTAAATCTATCTCTGCTCAAAAAGACGGAAGGTGGTGAAAGAGGAGCTTCTCCCCATCTTTTTCCTTTCACATGATCACTTCTCATTTGATCACTGAGTCTTATTTCTTATGAATTACAGTTCTCTACATACACAAAACAAAAGTTCAGCACCTTGTAGCTGGCTGAATTTTGACTTTTTTCCACAATCTTGATTCAAAGACATTAAGAAATACACAACTGCTCTTCATATCATAAACCAACGGTTAATCACCTTCACTGTGAAAAACTTTCTTTAAATTTAAACTTATCTGGCTACAAATTCTCATTGTGTTTGTCTGCAAGATTAATAAAAGCTCACTAATACCCAGTACTACCTTGCCAGAGAGATGCCTGTGGACTAATCAAGTCACCTCTCAGTTTTGTCGAGCAGCTGCACAGTAAACTCTGAACACTTCACTGCATGGCATTACTTCTTAGCTCTCCATCAAACTGGAGATTAATCTCCCTTGCAGACAGTAATTTTGTTTGGCGCTTTTATTTCTTCCTAAGTGCTGATGCCAGAACAATACACAATATTTTGGTAATGACTTCAGCCCACCCCACATGGGCAAGAATGTATCTCTACTCACTCCATTAATGCATTTGAAAACTACATTAGCTTCTTTGTCACAGCATCACCTTGGAAACTCATGTTTAAGCTGTTTACCCACTCTGACTCCAAAATGCAGCTCAGCCAGTGCTTTCTAGGAGACCACATGCCTTGATTTACATTCAGCTGAATCACCTTGTTCCCAGGTGTACAGCTTCGCATACAGCAGCCTTAGCACACGAATCTGACTGGATCTACTTCACCTAGCAATCACGGTGGCTGCCTCAGTGCTATTTGCCTTTCCATGAACCACAGTTTTATCATGCAAAGACTTAGATCAACAGACATTGTGCACCAAGAAAATCAGTAATGAAAACAAACTGTGACAAGCAATTACCAGTTTTTGCTGAACATCCATGGAAACCGTTCAGTCTTGTACACACCCAGACTACTCCTGAGGTATCCTGAACTGAATGGCACTTACTGGTATTCAGTATTAATTTTTATATTCTGTAAGGCCCTCAATATATACAGATACCTTTAACAAAGTCAAATAATACATTTAATGAGCTATTATTTCATTCAAGCTTTATTTACTAGGATTAATTACATACTTTTTTTTCCTCTCCTTGTTAACTGAAACCTGTACTAAGAACAAATAGGAGAGCTGGTAGTATATGTAAACTATATACGTATTAACATCATGCAGTGCCGACCAAATACCTCAGGTGGCTCAGGTAGCTCTGCGCAGCACATCATGAACTGCCAGTCATCCACTCCATCTCCTTTTAACACACCAGCACCTTTCCAACCTCCTGGAATTTCCCTAGTGTTCCAAAGTGCATCAACTACACAATAGTCCTTCCAATAGTACAGCTAGGGATAGTCCAGTGTTAGAAGTGGAAAAAAATACATTGGTCAAAGCAGACGCCTCACTCACCTCCCCAGTGTACTTTGGTGGTGGATTTTTTGGGGTATTTTTTTGTTTATGTTTTGTCTTGTGTTTTTTTTTTTTTTTACCTTTTTGCCTTAAAAAAATAGAGACATTTCAGAAGCTTTCAGAATAGCAACTTAATTCTAAACATCTGAAAGAGGGGGTAAGGATTACTTTGACATTCCAGTTAAGGCAAGTAATATTTCTACAATTGGACCAAGTTACTTTCTCCTCTACAGACAGCTACTTTACCTGCTGATGTATGAGACACATACAAGCTTCTAATCATGATGCACATTAATACAGACAAAGGTATATTTCATGCTCCAAACAATCTGTGATTTGGCTTCTGTTTTGTTAGAATTTGGCAAGTACAATGATGTCAACAGAAACTGTTTCACTGAAAAGCTGGATTCAGATTCTGGGGAAAAAAGAAGAGAGGTAAAATAAGATTTTCAGTGTAAGCTGAACTTAGTTCACAGTGTCTTTACATTTGAGTGAAGCTTTTCAGTGAAACCCATGAAGCTCTAGAAACTTCACAAGTTTGTTGCTATGACAGAAAAATAAGATGATGCCAATAGCTGACTGACAAAATATGTATCTGGGCATATCACCTGACCTAGAGGGTGCACAGAAAATACCCTGCAGCACAGCTTGCTGCCCTGCTATCAGTACAGCAGCTTCCCCCGAGTTACCTGGTCGCTGCACTGCTTGTAAATGCTTTTCAACATACCTGGCCTTGCCTCTCCATATGAGCTCCATACAGCAAACCAAAATCCTCAGGTAGCTGACAGTAAAGCATGGGAAGGCTGGAACTGAAGGATCTCTAAAAACAAACCTTTACCTTGCAACTGTAAAATCTATGACTCTCAACTTCATCTGTAGGGGCAGTTAAAGAACAATTCTTCAGGAATTCTTCATTCTATCCCAGATCTCCTCTAAATAACGTTAACTGCACAGTTCTCGAGAGCTGTCTCTACTACTTCTGTATTTCACCTGTTAAGAACCATATTGAAAAAACATTAAGACTTCATAGTTTTCAAGTCTTTGTAATACTAAATGAGGGGAACTTCGCCTTAAGTTTAATTTATATTAGATGCCAAAATTGAATTGTTTAGGGTACAGTTACCTGAATGTTCACATGACCTGAAAAATAAATCTTCCTATCCACCTGACATTTATTCTACTCTTCAAGGTTATTTTTGTTTATCAGAAAACACCAAGATCACTCAGCCAAGCAGCTACTATTTAGTTGTCATATTAAAATATGCCTAGAATAAGCATATCTCATTTAACTCCCAAAGCATGATGGATTATTGGAAAGAAGCAGGACAGAAGCAGAACAGAGCGTTTTAAATTAAATTCAAATATCCTGCAGTAAAAATAAATAAAAGTATTAAGTTACAGTCAGTATAGGACAAAGATTCTTCCTAAGTTTCAGCAAAAAATGTAAAAAAGTAAAGCCATGTTGTGAACCACTTTTATGTACCCTTTGAACAACGAAAAAGGAAATTTCCTGAATCTGTGCTTGTCTCTAAGACCACGTAGCACTGCAGAGCAGTAGAGCTTGATATTGTATTGACATTTCAAGGTTTTGTACAACAGAGACTGAACTGGGCATCTGAACTAGAGCCAAATGGATGAACAGTGGTTTAAAGTTAAGCAAACAAATCAGTGCAGTTCAGTAAGTTAACACAAACAAAACAGCGACCCAGTTAAGGCTTTGGTTTCTCTCAGCTCCACTGTGAAAGCTGAACACCAGAAGTTCAGTCAGTGTGTGCCTTCACGTGTACAGGTAGCAGCCGTGGCTGTTCCTTGTTACAGGTATTTCTAGAGCACGTACAAGCACAGAAAGAAGGAATATTTGTGATCCTAATGCTCAAGCATTCCCGCTCTGGTAAAGAAGAGGTAAGAGAAGCAAGAGTTGCCAGAATTAGTAAATCAGGGAGTTTTTACGCAGATAATCCATCTGAAATAGCTGGCATACGAGAAAGCTGTTTAGACAGAGCAGGAAGAGCTCTCAAGAGGTCAGAGCTCAACAGTGCTCGCTGTTACAAGTGATGAGGCATCTGCCAAAGTAGGAGGGATAAGGGCAAGGAAGAGGCTGGCTCTTCTCAAAGAGCAGACGAGCCTCATCGTGCTCAACAACTGACTTCTAAAAACCTCCCTTAGAAAAGCAGTTCTTGGACATGAAGTACTAAGGGGAAGAGAAGAAATTAAGTACTGGAATAGGTTCTATACAGAAATTCTTAAGTTAGTAATCACATATTATTCTATTTTTTGGGTAAATGCTGAATACACACAATAATAATGTGGGTCAGCTTCTGGTATTTTCAAGACAACAGCAATGGTCTCAGGCAGGCATCAACCTGCAGTCACAAGAGCTGGTAACGATCCACACAAATTAGCTACAGTTCATATTCCAGATACAGCCTGCTAATGCGAAAAGCAGTTCTTGAAATAGCTCCTTCCCTCAGTAACGCTGCAGACACAAGCTGCCAGCAACCTTAACGCTGTAGCGACAGCTCCTCCAGCTCTGTCCAAACTGGACAACACCTGCTGTATTATTTCAGCTGCAGGGTCACTTGAAGCTATAGGAACTAAAATTTTGCACCTTTTGCTAGACATTAACCCTCAAAAATATCCCATGAAGAGTGTTTATTAAGCCATTCTGTGCATCCCAATACCTTTCACGTATACTACAAGTACAGGGGACATTCAAATTGAGCTAGCCCTATATATCCAAAAAAGCAAAACTGAAGTTCAGAAAAAGAAATCTATCAACCTAAAAAGAAAGAAAATGAAGCACTGCTTTGCCTTTATGCTCAAATTACTCCTTTCTTCAGTCCTAATGATGTCTTCCCTAGTAAAGCAAAATGCTAGGTACAGTTTAAGTAACAACTATAGCTTGAATACAATATGGAGCTATTTCTCATACCCAACAGACTCCTGCAAATTCAACAGGCTCTGCACAAGCAGAATAAACTGGAGAACTTGAGAAAATGTTTACATACTTCCTGCACTGAAACAAAAAATGCACATAATGGAAGTGGTAAACAGCATTTCAGATACTTCTAGTAACACCTCTGGAGTTTATTACCAGGATTCAGTATCTGGCAAGACGTGAGGCACAGCCACGCATTTATTTAAGGGGGAAAAGACTGGGGAAAAAAAAAGGAAGTCACAAACAGGAAAGCGAGCTTGTTCTCACCAGTAGGCAAGTCCTGAGGATTACACGGACCAGAAAAGGATGCATACAACGTGCCAAAACCCCTGTAACGAAGGCGTTTCACGAAACTAAGGCAAGGCCAAATCAGACACCGCACAAACACATTTACCGGAGAAATTTCAAGTTGATGTAGAGAACAAAACGCAAACTGTTTGGACACGGAGCATGTGCGATTTCCTCCTCTGCACCACAGAAAGAATCGGGTTTTGTGCTTCCCCCCCCCCGCCCCTCACTCCCGCCGAACAAACCCAGGCAAGAGAGGGAATAAACCCGCGGTTTGGGATGAGCTTTGAGGCCCATCCCCGAGCAAGCGCCGGGCTGCGGAGAGCGGCCGCCCCGCACCGAGCCCCGGCGGGCCCGCAGCCCAGGCCGAGTCGAAACAAGTGACACAACTTGTCGCCGGGTCGGTGGCGGCCCCGGCGGAGGGGAAGGGCTGGGGAGAGGGGAGGTGCGGGGGGACGCCCGCGGTCCCCGCCGCCCGCGAGCGGCCGCGCTGAGCGAGGCGGGGGGTGCGGGGGGGGGTGGCGGCCGGGCAGCGCGGCGAGAGCGGGCGCCCCCCAGCCGTGCCCGCGTCCCGGTGCTGCATGGCGCTGCTCAGCCTGCCTTGCAGAGGGAGCTCGAGTCCCGCTCTGCGCCTCGCAGCGCCTCTCACTCCGCAGCACACGCCAGCGCAGCGAGGCGGCGGCCGGCAGGAGCGGGACACGCAGCCGCCGCCGCCGCCCCGCGGGCGGGAGCCGAGCGGACGGCGAGGGAAGCCGCGGGTGGAGGGCGCCGGGCCGAGCCCCGCTGAGGTTCGCGCGGAGACGGCGGGAGGGCGGAGGGGGCGGCGGGGTGGGGGAAGCGGCGGGTGGGGAGCGCAGCGGGCCCGGCGGGGCGGGGAGGGCGGGGGAGGGGAGGAGGAAGGGACGGGAGGGGAAGGGAAGGGAAGGGGGGGGTGCCGGCCGCTCGCGTGGCGGGGAGGAGGGGGCGGTAATCAGCCCCGGTGGCGCGGCGGAGGAGACAAAGGAAAAGAAAATGGAGTCAGGGCCAGCCGGTCGGCGGCGGCCCGGGCGGGGACGCTGGGAAGGGAGGCCCGGGCGGGCCCGCAGCCCAGCGCCGCGCTGTGGGGAATGGCGGCGGTGGCAGGCCAGGCGCCGGCCGCGCTGGGGACGATAGAGGGAGACAAAGCCCCCTGCTTCCCCGGCGGCGGCCGCTGCGGGGCCCCAGCCGAACCGGAGCCCCATCGTGACACCTAGAGGCCGGAGAAAGCGACTGCAAACCCCCCGCCGCCGCTTACCTGTGCCCGCACCCCGCCGAGCTCGCTCCGGCCGCCGGGCCCCGCCGCCGCCCCGCGCCGCCCACGGGCCCCGCGGAGCCGCCGCGCCCCGCCCGCCCCGCCGCGGCCGCCGCTAGCGCCCAGCACCAGCTCGCGGTTTAATCGCTCCACAGTCGCTTCGGACACAAAATGGCGGCGGGCGGGCGGAATGCGCGTGCGCCAGCGCGGCTGCCGCGGCCGCGGCCGGAGCGGGGAGGGCTGGGGGGGAGGGACGGCCGGGCGCGCGGGGAAGCGGCCGCGCGGGGCAGGCTGGGAGCGGCGGGCGGGGCAAGGGCGCGAATCGCGCGCCAACTTCAAACGCTGGGCCGCGGCGTCGGCCGGTGCGCGCGCTCGTGCGTGCGTCGCGTCCGTGCGTCACGCAGCACTGGGGGCGTGGCCGGCGGGGTGAGGCGGGGCCGGTACCGCGGCCGGGCAGGCCCCTTCCCGCGGCCCTCGGGGAGCGCGCCCGGCCCCGGGAGGGCGGGGCCCGCTGAGGGGCGGTCCGGCGGCGGCACCGCCCGGGGGACATCCGGGCTGGGGCCACGTGTGCCTTGGGAGTCCCGCGGGGTTGCCGCCTCGGGGCCTCAGCAGGGCCCGGTGCCCCAGCCGCGCGCTCTGCGGGCCTCGTGCCCCCTCATACACCTGTGGTCTGCGCGCCCGCTCCTAAGCTTCACCTAAGATGAAACTCCCTCCTTCACCTGAGATGAAACTCCCTCCTTCACCTAAGTGGAACTTTCAGGCCCGCCAGAGCAGGAGGCTGTGCCTCAGCTTCAGAGGAAACAGCTCCTGAGGAGGAGGAGGAGAAGGCCACAGGGAAAGCCCACGTGGAAATGTGCTGAGGACGGGTTAGCCAGTGGAAAGACCAGATCGCTTCTCGAGCTGGAAGCAGAGTCAGCAATACTGTTGTGAATTAATCTCTAGGAAAGTTCTAGGGTGGTTTTATAAACACCGAACAAGTTACAGTATCACAGTATCACAGTATGTTTGGGATTGGAAGGGACCTCAAAAGATCATCTAGTCCAATCCCCCTGCTGGAGCAGGAACGCCTCGGTGAGGTCGCACAGGAACATGTCCAGGCGGGTTTTGAATGTCTCCAGAGAAGGAGACTCCACAACCCCCCTGGGCAGCCTGTTCCAGTGTCTGTCACCCTTACTGAGAAGTTTTTTCTCAAATTTAAGTGGAACCTCTTGTGTTCCAGTTTGATCCCATTACCCCTTGTCCTATCATTGTTTGTCACCGAGAAGAGCCTGGCTCCATCCTCATGGCACTCACCCTTTATATATTTATAAACATTAATGAGGTCCCCCCTTAGTCTCCTCTTCTCCAAACTAAAGAGCCCCAGCTCCCTCAGCCTTTCCTCACACAGGAGATGCTCCACTCCCTTAATCATCTTCGTTGCCCTACGCTGGACTCTCTCCAGCAGTTCCCTGTCCTTCTGGAACTGAGGGGCCCAGAACTGGACACAATATTCCAGGTGTGGTCTCACCAGGGCGGAGTAGAGGGGAAGGAGAACCTCTCTCGATCTACTAACCACCCCCCTTCTAATACACCCCAGGATGCCATTGGCCTTCCTGGCCACAAGGGCACAGTGCTGGCTCATGGTCATCCTGTTGTCCACCAGGATCCCCAGGTCCCTTTCCCCTACACTGCTCTCTAATATGTAATTTCCCAACCTATACTGGAACCTGGGGTTGTTCCTGCCCAGATGCAGGACTCTACACTTTCCCTTGTTAAATTTCATTAGGTTATTCCCCGCCCAACTCTCCAGCCTGTCCAGGTCCCGCTGGATGGCAGCACAGCCTTCTGGCGTGTCAGCCACACCTCCCAGCTTAGTGTCATCAGCAAACTTGCTGACAGTACACTCTATTCCCTCATCTAAATCGTTAATGAATATATTGAATAATATTGGCCCCTGAGGCACTCCACTAGATACTGGCCTCCAACTAGACTCCGCGCCATTGACTACCACTCTCTGGCTTCTCTCCTTAAGCCAGTTTGCAACCCACCTCACTAGTCTATTGTCTAGACCACACCTCCTCAACTTAGCTGTGAGGATGCTGTGGGAGACTGTGTCAAAGGCTTTACTGAAGTCAAGGTAGACCACATCCACCGCTCTGCCATCATCCATCCACCTTGTTACATTCTCATAAAAGGCTATGAGGTTGGTCAAGCACGACTTACCCTTGGTAAAGCCATGCTGACTGCCCCTAATAACCCTCTTATCCTTGATATGCCTTGAGATGGCACCAAGGATAAGCTGTTCCATTACTTTCCCAGGGACAGAGGTGAGGCTGACCGGTCTATAATTACCCGGGTCCTCCTTCTTGCCCTTTTTGAAGACTGGAGTAACGTTTGCTTTCCTCCAATCCTCGGGCACCTCCCCCATTTCCCAAGACTTGGCAAAGATGATGGAGAGCGGTCCAGCAATGACTTCAGCCAGCTCCCTCAGCACCCGCGGATGCATCCCATCCGGACCCGTGGATTTATGGATGTCCAGACTATTTAATTGCTCCCTAAAGTTACTGGAATTAGACAGTATTTGACTGATGTTTTAAAGGACCTTGGACTTCCCAAGCTCATAATCGAATGGGATGTACTGCTCGCTTTAGCTTCAGCGCTGCAGGAATGGCAAATGTGGTGCCAGGTGTTAAGTAGAGAGCACCTAGAGAAGTTAACAAGGTTGGGTCCTGCCCATCAGGAGTCAGGCACCACAGCGTTTTCTGTCCACAACTTTCTCCCTACACCCCCAAAAGGTGGAAGCAGCCATGGCATCCACAGTGAGATGCATAAAGGTATATGTGAAAGCACAGACACTCATGAGTCTTTCATTTGCTGCAGTTTCCTGTGTTGCTGAATCTTCTAGCTTTAACATACTTTCTCATCTCCAGTAGCGTTGTTGCAGAGTTGTAGCTGATTGACAGGCAAGCTGAGAGGAGGGGAAACTTCTGTGAGCTCATGCTGCATCCTTTTTGTATTGTCTTACCATAAAAACACATAAAATGGAGCCGGAGTAATGGTTTAAAATATTGATAGTACAAAGATAAGATACATTGGAGGGAAGCTGCATTTCTGCCTCCCTTTGCTCGCTTATCAATCCCTGGATGATAGTAAGGCCAGGAATTCAGAGAAAAGACTAAATGTGAAGGAAGCCCAACACAAACTAATGCTGGAAGGACTAAAGAGTTACAAAGCTGCCACAGTTGAAACTGATACTAAAAATCTTGCCCCAACTTTTTCCCTATTTAGATGTCCCTACCGGGGCAGAGCAAAAGCTGTTCAAGAGCTTCAGCTTTACCCCAACCTGCTTAGCAAGTGACAGAACCATCAGGCAAGTGTAGCAGATATTAGCGTGTAAATTGTGCCCTTAAATCCTAGTCCGAATAATGTCGGTGTCCTGTTGATCTGTGTGGCGGAAAGAAGGGTCTGCCCGGCTGCTGCGTGCTGAGGAGGTGGTGGTGAGTGAGGACATCAGCACCTGACCCTGCTTCACAGGTTTCTCCTGCCTCAGCTCTCCTCATCGTTGAGAAGAAGCAGAGCACCAGCGGCAGTGCCGACAGCAGCGCTGGGAGTGCCGATACTCCCTTCCGGGCTGTGCACAACTGAGACCAAGTTCCCTTCTGAGGATTAAGACACCAAGCTGAGTGCATTAATTCATTACAGTGGGTGAACTGTCACTTACTGAGCGGCCAGAGGGGACGAGCTGTGTTGAGTCACGAGGATGCAGCTTTGTTTCTTCAACCTCGGCTGAAGGAGAAAATAATTAGTTACAAAGCAATGGCAAAAAGTGACAATTAATTACAAGGTGACAGGGTGTAGCCTCCAACTGTGACCTCCAGGGTCTTCATTGCATGAGAAATCTAAATCACAGGAACAAAAGATCCTGAGTTGGCAGGAACTCCTGAGGATCTTCGAGTCCAACTCCTGTTGGACTATTAAATGCTTTGCTAAAATGAAAGAAGAAACCCCACATCGATTGCCTTCCCTTTGTCCATGAGGCAGGTTGTTGCAAGAGGATATTAAGTCAGTATGGCGTGGATAATCTGCTAAGAACATTTCTGGGGAAACGAGATTCTGTACTGTGAATTTTTAAAAAGTCATTTACATTTATTCTAAGCTGTCAACCCATCACATCTCATGCTATAATTTTAGGGAGAATGGTGTATCTTTTGTGTCTAGCCATAAATCCTGCTTTAAGCTCAAAACTTAGTTCAGACACGAATCAAAATGGAGAGGAGCATGAACTATGTGTAAAATAGCTTCTTATGCTCCTTTAAACATTCACCTGGGGCTGGGAGTGAACGAGTGCTGATGATCCCCCTGCTTTTGTTTGTAGCCATGCTATGACAAATGATCGTTTGGCTTTTGTTGTAGAAATGTCTCTGCTTAGGAAACAGAAGTTGTTCTAGCAAATACCTATTCCTGGACTTCTTCTGCCAGAAGTGTCCCAGACCACCTATTCAGCAACATGTGCTGGGGGTATGACCTGTCGATCTTGGGTTTCTTACTTGGAGCTGCTTTTGAGCTGATCTGCAGAGGATTCAAGCCCCCAACTTCAGTCCTGATTGTGGGTGCTCCTGAAAATCGGCCTCCAAGCCTGTCCAAATTAGACATCCAGAGGCAGATGCTCCTTCTAGAACAGCTGCCTGAGCAAGGCCTTTCCCTTTCCCAGAGACACCTTGCCCAGGAGCAGAACGGTGTGAACTGAAGCTGAGGAGCTCCTGACCACCTTGCCGAGACCCCAGGTGAACTCATCCCTCTCGTTCCCTGCTGGTTGTAGCTCCATGCTTCCATCCCCCTCATGCTGTACAAGCCCTCAAGAGTCACCATCCCTCTCCTCCCTCAGCATTAAGGAAGACAGTAGTGGAACTGGAGAGCCAGCATTCAATTAAGTTTTGGAGTCTGCCCGGAGTGCGCTTTGGTCTCTGTATGAAATGAGGCCCTAGCTGTCACCCTAAGAGTGGTCCTTGGAGAACAAGCCCGTACATATGTGCCTGACAGCCCTGTGAAGAACACGTCAGTGATCATGAGGAGGTTGTTGCTTTGCTGTGGTTCAATGCAGCCTACTTAGCTGCTCAAATAATTTCAAAGTACCATAGTGAATGCCTTAGAAACATTATTTCATACAAGCCTGAGATACGGTGAGAGGTCCAACTTTTGAGGCTGCTTAAACTGGAAATTCCCAAAGTACAACCTCCTAAAAATGAGTTGGCATAAAGATTTAAGTCATTTCTTACATGAAGGCTGATCAGAGCTTGAGGCTTTTCAAAGTGACAGTGTCTGCTTGGGGTCATTCTGGCTGGTGGGTACTCTTGATGTCACAACCTGGGCAGCTGCCCCAGCCCTGGTGCTGTGCAAGAGGAGGTGAGGTTGGCTGATCACTTATTTTGTGCTGATGGTCTACAGGGGTTCCGCAGGATGCTACTCTGAGACCAGCAGTTAAAAACCAACACAGCAAAGCACTCCAGAATCCATATGCCACCCTTTAATTAAAAAAATCAGTAGATGGGGAAAAGGAACATCTTTCCCAAGCCGGAGCACATGGGTAATGTAACCGTGACAAAGACACCCTCCCACGGGCTGCAGCTTCTACAAGAAAAGCAAGTAGCTGCTGAGCACAAGCACGTCGCTACGAGAGGGAGATGTTTGAAGCACTGACAGTGATTTGGCTGACAAACGTGGTGCTGGCACACTGTCTCCTTTGAAACAGCAAACATGCCGCCACAAAATGCGCTCTGCGGTGCTGCGCCTGTCCGTGTGTGCTGTGAGAGCGGCTCCTGGGGAGTTCAGCCCACGAAGTGGTGCAGTTCCTGCGCAAGGACTGGGGGAGACGTCAAGTCCCAGAGGGAAGAGCTGAGTCCCCTGCGTCCTTTCAAACAGCTGCCTGTTGTGATTGTTGTCCTGCTCCGCCCCAGATCTCAAATTAAAAAAAAACAACAAACAAGCAGGATTCAAACTGCAGTGAATGTTTTGAATGCTGTACAAAAAAACCAAGATTTTTGGGTTTTTTTGAGTTTATTCCAGTCAAAATAGCAATCCTGCAATTCCAGGTGACCTGGCAGTGTCCATGGGCAGAGGTCTTTGGTGGTGCTGGCACGGACCTATTCAGAGAAAGGGGCTGGGCAACAGATTTCTAAATTAATCTGTTTGGAGGTTTTTCCCCAGATGTTCTTAAAGCCACAGAAATAATGAGATTATGCCTTGCTGTTCCAGGAGCAGAGTCATTTTGTCCTGCCTGCCTTGACAGAAGGCTGCTTTCCTGCTCTGATCTCATGGGGAGGATACCCACGTAGGTGAGTGTATTGAATTTGTGGCTCTGGCCACTGGATCACTGGGCTCTTTTTTATTTCCAGGAGTTATTCAGAGGAAGAAGAATCCAAAACAAATGTATAAGATGTCTGGGCCACTTTCCACCTCTCGGATGCTCTTGTCCACAGTTGTATGTGCCAGCTGGGACCCACATCTCTTGCTGCCTACAGCTGACAGTGCGATGCAGTGCTTCGGGAGAAACACTGCTCTTCCCTCCTGGGGCTTGTCCAGCCCTCACAGCAGGTAGAAGAAGGCTAAGCTTGCAGCGATGCAGCAAAGCGTCCACTGGTTGCCCCCTTCCCACAATCCCGTCTGCAGATAAAACCACATCCCAAAGTGGTTACGCTGCGGCGTGTCCCATGGGGACAAGCCGTGCACCACGATGTCACGAGCACAGTGCTGCAGGCTGGCTGTGGTAGTGGCATTCTGCCAGAGCCAGCCCAAAAGGCTCTGCTAAATTGAGGAAAAAGGAGGCTGTAACGTGCTGGGACTTGCTCAGAAACCCCAGGAAGCACTGATGAACAGACCCTGCTTGTCCTGGGGGCCATAAATCCCCAGCTTCAGCACGAGCGGCCGGTGGCGCCACAGGGCAGTGCCATGGGGGTCTCTGCTTTTGTGGCTCTAACCTATTCCCCACTCCCCTCCCAGGGCTGTAAGGGCCATTAAGATGATTAAGGGATTGGAGCAGCTGTCTTTAGGAAGAGACTGAGAGAGCTGGGACTGTTTAACTTGGAAAAATGAAGGCTGGGCGGTAAAGAAGACAGAGTTGAATGCTCCTCAGTGGTGCCCAATGCACCAAACCAAAACTGAAGTACAGGGGTTTGAGTTTGACTTCAGAAAAGCTTTTTCTCTGAGGGTAGTCAAGCACTGACACAGGCTGGCCCATGAAGTTCTGGCATCTCTGTCCTTGAAGATACTCAAAACCTAACCAGATGTGGACCCGAGCTCTAGTAGACCCTGCTTTGACCAGCAAGGAATGGATGAGTATTTCCAAAGGTCTATTCCCACCTCAGCTATTCTGTGAATCTTTGATTTGTCGTGGCTTGGTGACAAGATGTGCACCAAGAGGTGCTAAATCATTGAGATAGATTAAAAAAACAGTTCAGCTTCATCCCCCAACTTTCTGGACCCTTATTTGGGGCTGGGCACCATGCTGTGTTCCCACCACAGGTACAGGAGACAGTAGAAAGTGGGGCTGTTCCTGGGGCAGCCCTGGTTTCGGTGGCTCACTGGGCTGGGCACCCGCATCTCAGCAACTCCTGCAAAGCTCTTGCAAAAGCCAAAGAAACACCCGCACAGTGACACCATCGCTCATTAAAGGTTTGTTTTTATTTCTGGTTTAAAATCAAAATTAGTTGTTCTCTGTAATTACATTATATATAGATTTATAGAGACCTTATAGAAAAGAATTTTTTGCTTTTGTTTTTCTGCAAAAATCTGTAAATAAAAAATAAAATAAAACAGCAACAACAAAAAAAAAAAGGTGGCAGCTTCTGTCCATCCGTCTGTCTGTCTCTCTGATGCTCCTCCTGCCCCTGCCCTCCACAGCACTTCCCAACAGACCAGGAAAGGCTCTGAGCTGGGGCCACATCTCGCTACACTCCCTACAGCCACAGCCGGGGAGGGACAGGAGCACGTGGAGCTGGAAAGAAGAAACGCCAGCAGAATATATTAATATCTCATATTTCATTTTATTTAAGTCCTGGAGGCCTCCAGGTGGCAAAGGGCAGCAGTCCCCACAGCCCACGCAACTCCTGGAAAGAAACAGCGTGGTGGTTTCCAAAGTGCAGGTCCTTCCAGGACAGGGCACGTGCCCTCCAGCAAGAGGAAGGCAAGAGGAGGCAGAGAAATCTCAACATCTCCCTGCCGCTGCGGTCCCAGCAGCTGTAGTGGACAAGGGGGGCGAGGAAGGGTGGGCTCCCTGTGTATTTTAAATAGCAATCAGAGGGTGGGGTGTGCAGCGAGCCCCCCTGCCCAGGGGTGCGTACGTGGCACCCCGTGGGGCCAGGGGCCGGCGAAGCGGTGCTCCGTAAGGCAGTGTGCGGCCACGGCGAGCTGCCGGCGGGGGTAATACTGCGGTGCGGGAGCTGCCGGGTCCTGGCTGGCCCCAGGCCATGCAAGTCCAGGTGGCCCAGCGGTGCCTTTGCCCCCGATGGATGGCGGGTGGGTTTGCGTGTTGTCTCAGAAAGCTGTACTGGCCATGCTGGCTGGTGCAAAGATCCTCGGGAGGCTGTCCAGGGCCTCCTCCAGCCGTCGGTGAGCTGATTTACCATCTTCCCCTGCAAGTACACGCCATGGTCAGTGAACCAAGCTGCAGTTCTGTCCCCTGCTCATCCCCTGCCACCTTCCCCAGCCTTTCCAGGGAAACCTGGCTAACACCCAGCAGAGCTGAGCTGGTGTGCTACAGCCACAGAGTGGAGACCTCTGTTGTCCTCCTTAGCACACCCTTGGGCAGGTCCCAACTGGGATCCGGCTCAAAAAGCCCCCAGAGCTCCTGATTCAGATGTTGCAAATCCTGTTCTTCAGCTGCCTACTGTGCCCACACAGGGCAAGATCACCACGTTTGGCGTGCAAAAGTGCTGGCTTGTGGAGAGCCTAACTCGGGGCAAAGGGGACCAGACTCGGGGCTTTGCTGGCTCCAGTGTCTCAAACAGCTGTGCACATCTGCATGCACTGGCACGGGAATTCCAAGGGCTTCCCCAGAACCCCGAGGCACACGCAGGGATGCACACATCCACACTACAAGCTGGCTCTGAGATCTTCACCCGGCACCCTCCCACACAGATCTGCCCGCAGCAGCCATCCCCAGCAAGAGGTGGTGACATGGACAATCTGCTGGGACATGGGACACAAGGTGCCTACATGTGCCGGGGTGCCACGGGGATGGGCTCTATGAACAACCAAGACACACAGACTCCAAAACGTGACATGGCTGACAGGCTCTAAGACGGAGACATTCGTGAGCAAAGCGGCAGGAGCAGGGACAGGGTGACGAGGACGGCTCACGTGTCCCAACCTGTGCAGCAGCTGCCACGATCTGGAGGCCTAGAAACCCACTCAGATGGTTCTCTCTGTGCCATCTAGCAAATAACAAATAATAACCAGGCTCAGTGCTCTGTGGCCACAGGATGCTTGGCCCTTGCTGCCCGCTGCCAGCTTGCTCTTGCCCAGCAGATCTTGGGGCACGATGAGCTAGAGTGCACAGTGTAGGCAGGGACCAGCCCAGGACCCCCACTCCCACAGGAGATAGCGCTCAGGATGCCGTGGGTGGGGAAGGAGCAGAGGGAAGCAGTGAGACACTCACCGCACAGCATCAGGCTCTGCTTGGCTGCCTCGCGCACAGGCTCCTTGTCTGTTTGGCACAGGTAAACCAGCTGCTCGATGCTTTCCTTGGCCTGCAGGAGAAGGGACAAGGGGGTGAGTGTGGCTGGCAGGGCTGCAGCAGGGACACGGCCCAGAGGGGAAGGCAGCACAGGGCACTGCAGCCCTATGGTGCAGGAAAGTCCCTCATCCTGTCCCCTTCCAATCTCCTTTCCTGCCCTGTCCCTGCTGGGTTCTCTGGCACATTTGGGGCCCCCTCCTCCTCTCTCCTGGGAGAAGGCTGTGCAGGTGTGTCCGGACTTGCTGACTACATGTGATTCCTCTTCCTCTAGAAGATGCAGCCCTGCCACCTCCTCCCCACGTCCCTCTCACCTTCAGGCAGCCCAGCGCCGCACACCCTGCCACGCGCGTCTGCACCTCCTCATCCTCCAGCTGCTCCAGGTAGCACACGAGAGCCTGGGGGGGACACGGGAGGGGTCAGCAGCCCCAGGGACTGCAGCACCAGCCTACCTTGTCCTTGGCTTGCCCAGCACGTACCCGTTGGCGGAAGCGGGGGTTTTCTGCCAGGCTGCGGAGCTGGGCTGACACAGCGCTCACCACCTTACTGTTGCCTTCCACAAGGAGCAGGCTCAGCGCCTTCAGTCCCTCCTTCTTCAGGCGGCCCTCGGGCACGCGCTTCAGGGCACGCAACACCACATCCTGGTCGTCTGAGTTGAGGTTCTGCGCCAGCAGCGCTGCGGGGAACCACCGGCTGAGCCGAGGTGCAGGGAGCCCAGTGGCACTGCCCGCACACCCCTGCCACCACAGGGAACCCATCCCTGGGCACACCACACCAAGCAGGGGTGTCCCCACACAGGGTGCCAATGCACGGAGCTGCTGGGGCACCCACACCAAGATGCTGGGGACCTACAGCAAGGAGACAGGGTGCTCAGGAAGGCAGCGTGGGAGTGGGCTGTGCACTGGATCACACCTACTGGCCCACCCCAGGGGTGGCTCACCCCATGGCAGGTTGTGGTGGTACTGGTGGCACCCTAAGGTGACGCTCTGGCACCCCATGCCAGGGTCTCGTGAAGGCACCCACCTTCCTCTGCCAGCTCCATCATGTAGGTGTCGAGGACCAGGGCGCCAAGTGACTCAAAGTGGCTCCAGTACTGGAAGATGGTGACCTGCTCGCCCTGGGTGCTGCCAGGCCGCCGGGGCAGCCGCCGATTCAGCACGTCCTCCACCAGTTTCACACACACTGTGGGACAGGGCTGGAGTCAGGGTGCACAGCAGCTATGGCCACCCCTCTGTGGGGCTCCTGGCACCCACACATCCCCACTCATGGTCACTGAGTGGGGCTGGCAACTCTCCCCAAACACCCCTGCACACTTGCTCACCAGTATCAGCCAGGCCAGGGTGCCGCTCGCTGATGTGCGCTGCGTACTGGGTGCTGAGCACCTGCAGGAACCGCTCCACGGGGCAGGTGTAGACATTGGGTGCCTCCACGCAGTGGTCCCAAAGGGGCAGCACACCCTCCTTCCGTGTCGAGAACTGCACCACTGTGGGGACAGACACTGTTAAGCCTCCCACCAGCCACAGCAGTGGGCAGGTGATGCCTGCCCTCTGTCTGGCACGGCCATTCCCTGCCCAGCCACGGAAACAAGTGGGGACCAGGCCCCGCACATCCCCTGGGGTGCCATGGACAGTCCTCTCGGCTGCATGTCCTTACCATCAGCAGCAGAGCTGGCTGCTCCCGCTCGCTCTTCCGTCAGCTGGCACACGATCTCCAGCACCTGAGCTTCCCGCAGCAGCCTGTCCAGGGCGTACATCTCCCGGCACCGCAGGGGACCGAAGGTGCCAAGCTTCTGCAAGGCACAGTCACACCAGGGACCTCAGGGACAGAGCTCAGCAACCACGCCACAGCCTCCATGCTGCAGCAAGACACCCCTTGAGGCGCCACCCACAGCCTAGTCCAAGGCTTCCCTCCCCAGGACATCTCCTGCCACCACACTCAGCCCGCACTCACCAGCAGCAAGCGGTTGCAGTTGTTGAGGTGAAGCACCAGGGCCTTATCCAGGAACTCGTTGCCGGTGCTCAGGGGGTCGGTACTGGCCTCAGAGCCGCTGCACAGGCCCATGTCATCTGCCCCTGTCTCTCCAGCGCTAGGGACCCTGCTGCCGCGCCGGGGTCTGCCAGCCCTCCTGCAAGTGAGGAAGAGATGAAGACAGCAGGTCAGTGTGGGAAACCTGGACCTGACCCTTCCCCACCCACAGGGTCCGAGTTTCTGTAGGACCTACAGTATGACAGCATCAAGGCTGGGCAAAGGAGCAGGTCCTGCGGGCACAGGGCATGGGAGCTGCCTCCCAGCCCAGCCCCCATGGAGAGATGCAGGGTGGCATTGTGCCACCAGAAGGGCCAGATCCTGCTGCTTCTCGAGCTGGACCTGCCCTGAGCTGTGATGGGCTGATCTAGGTGTGCACAGGCACTCAGGGAGAGCTGGGCATCCCCCATCCCAACTGTCTCAGGGCCACATCCTGCCCCTTGCCCCATCCTGCCAGCCCCACTGTGCACCTCTCGTCTTGGAGAGGCTCCTCCTCGGAGCCCTCTGAGTCCTCCATGTCAGAGGTGTTGAGGAAGCTGAAGCTCTCCAGCGCATGCTCCACCGTCAGGCTGATGCTGGAGGCCCTGCTGAGGAAGACGCCTTGCTTCTGCTGTGGAGGAAGGCATGGCAGGGTCAGATCCTGGCTCGCCAGCCAAGACAGCCCCACCACCCATGTCCTCGGGCACTGCCAGCAAGGATAGCCCTGTCCCCATCATCCCAGGAACTGCCATCAGGGATGGCCCTTTCCCCATTGTCCCCAGGCACTGCCATCAGGGATGTTCCTTTCCCCATTGTCCTCAGGCACCACTATCAGTGATGGTCCTGTCCCCATTGTCCCCAGGCACTGGTGAGAGCCCCTCACCAGCAGCATCTCCTCCAGGCGTTTGAGCTCCCGTTCCAGGGGCTGCAGCTCTGGGAACTGCCCCCGATAGTCTTCTAGGGCTGAGCCCAGGAGGCCAATGGCCTCCTCCAGACCCGAATCCACCACCTTCCCCCGCGGCACTTCGGGGATGCCGGCAGGCAGTGGCGGGGCCAGGACAGGCCTCTCCTCCTCGGGAGCTTGTGCCAGCACTGTGGGGACCCCGGTACCACAGCCACCCTGCGCTGGCTGCTGGTTCTGCACCGGCTCAGCCCTGCTGGCTTCCGTCTCATAGGTGGTGGCCCACGCCACAGCGGCACGGGGCTTGGCCTCAGCCCCTCTGTCCTGTCCTGCTCCAACAGCTGCCACTGAGGCACCAGGCAGGGAGTCCGTGTCCTGCTCTTGCATCCCTGTGTCCACTGGGCTGGGCTCCCAAGGGCTTTCCGCAGCCTTGGTCTCCATTGTGGCATCCACACTGGCCTCGCTGATGTGGCTCAGAGTCCGGGAGTAGGGCACATGCCCGTTGGCCACTGTCTCCTTATGGCTGCCTGGCTCCTCCGGCTGGCTCCCAGTTGGGGGAACACTGGTGCCACCAGCCCCAGGCCCAGCCCCAGCCTCCTCCGGCTGCTGGGAGAAGGAGATCTCGATGGCGGGGGCGGACGCCTGCACCTCAGGCTGCACGATGGGCTTGTGTGTGGCATGGCGGGCACTGCCAGACAGCTGGGGGCTGGAGGAGTCATCCGAGGACTCCGAGGAAATGGACCAGGCTGTGCCGTTCTCCAGCTCCTCCTGGCGCCGCAGCATGTTCTGGAGAGGGAGGAAAAGAAGATGAACCTAATGAAATTCAGCAAAGGCAAGTGTAGGATCCTGCACCTAGAGAGGAACAACCCCATGCACCAGTAGAGGTTAGGGGTTGACCTGCTGGAAAGCAGCATTGCAAAGGAAGACCTGAGAGTCCTGGTGGACAACAGATTGACCATGAGCCAGCAATGTGCCCTTGTGGCTAAGAAGGCCACAGCCCCAGCACCAGCTCATGGGGAGCAGCACCGGCCATTACACCAAAGTCACAGCATTAGTTCACCACTACTGAACCAGTGCCACGCCAGCACTGTCGCGCCAGCACCATCACTCCAGCACCACACCAATGCCACAGCACAGCACACCAATACCACCAGTGCGGGGACACAGACAAGCCTTCTACTCACTAGTGCCTGGCTCTCGCACGAGGGCATGCGGATGAAGTGGGACCAGCCCACGCAGCCCAAGCTGCCTCAGCTGGGGACTGTCTCCTCAGGGTCAGCCAGACCCCGGCCTGGCAGGATCAGGCCTCTGGGCATCAGCGAGGGCTAGTGAGTAGGAGACAAGGAGCGGCTACGGCTACTGCAGGATTGCCACAGCACTGGGCTAAGCTACTGGCCGGCTCCAGCCCTCCCACTTACGCGGCCCTGCTGCGGCCATCTCCCGAGCTCGGCCGAGGAGACGTCGCTGCAGGAGCAGCTCTGAGAAAGCTTCTCGAAGAGTGTCTCCCGAAAGATGTCCAGTAAGGACCAACCGTGCTTGTCAGCCGCCCGCCCCGGGCTCTTGGGCAGAAAGAAGAGGAGCTGTGAGTGCAGGAGGAGCAGGCACCGGTACCAGGAAGCCGTGGCCAGATGGCTGGAGAGGAGCTGCCCACCCCATACCCAAGATGTGCTGCCCTCTGGGATGTGGCCTGGGCATGTCCCTGCATAGACGCCTCCATGGGCCACCTCACCCAAGCAGCCCTGTCCAGCACCACACTTACATAGAAAGCCTGTTCCCGCAGGGACGGCGTGTCTGGAGGGCTCTGGTTGTAGGTGGAGAACCTCTTGTTCACTGTGGAGGCCTTGTTGACGCTGCTCGCTGCTGAGGGCTGGTCGTCCTTGTCGAAGGGGCTGGAGAGGAGACCAGGGAGGTGAGGGGTGTGTGCTCAACCCTGCTCTGCAGTGAGCAGGACACCAGGACCCCGTCCAGTCCAGCTCTAGGTTCCCATAATGCAGCCCAGTTTGGGGATGGGAGAGAGCTCAGGGCAGGCCACCTCTTGCCACACTGTGTCAGGTGTCCCCAGCCCTGCCATGCGTTACCAGCAACACCTGCTGAGATACTCACTTCCAGGTCACCTCCAGGCTGAGTTTGAGGGTGCCCAAGTCATTGATATCCACAGCCACTACCTGGGGCAGAGCCGCAAAGAGGTCCTTGGTCTCGCAGGACACATTGCCCACCACAACATGGTTGGCCAGGCTCTTTAGCTCCGTCACCTGGAGAAGGAGAGAAAGGAGAGGATGAGATGAATCTGTGGGCTTCATCTGCTGTGTGCATCCCTGCAGTGTACCAGGATGCCACTACCACCAGACAGCCTCTTCCCACCCCAGAGAGGGCCAGGTTTAAGTGAGGGCCTGGAGGAAAGCCTGGCTGAGATGCAGGGTGGCAGCTGGCCCACACCATCCCTGCCCCCTTCTGCACAGTACCTTTATAGAGAGGAACTCAGTGACGAGGGGCAAGAAAACCATTTCCTCGCTGTCCCACACCTGCTTGCTGTTCACCTCGATGCGTCCCCGCAGCTTCCACCGCTGCCGCCCATACTTCATGAAGATCTGAGGATGCAGAGATGTGGGGATGGGGGAACAGACAGCACTGGGGTGGTGGGTGCTCCCTGCACATCCCAGGGCATGGGCCCCTCCTGCTCACCACTGCTACCCGCACCAATGCCCACCTGCCCTCCGTCAGCACCCCAGGGACCAGAGGGCAGGAGAAGAGCAGATCCCAACCCATACGGTCCCACCAACCTCATACTGGTCACCAGCACAGAGCCGGGCAAAGCCTGCCAGTCCTGCAAGAGAAGGCAGAGGGGCGTCAGAAGATGGCAGGCAGGCAGGCAGCAGGCCAGAGATGGAGCAGGACACATTACCTTTCATCCGGACGTGGAACTCGCCCAATTGGCTCTCCAGCTCATTCTCCAACAGGCACATGTTCTGGGGACAGACGGACAGATGGCACCCATCAGCAGCCACCCATGGGACCCAGTGCCCTGCCTGCCCACCCCAGCCAGCTGCCTCACCTCCGTGTATTCCTTGTAGCCCTTGCTGGCCTCAGCCAGGCTCTCGCGTGCCTCCCGGCTGCCTGGCGAGCCCGTGCTGTAAGCCTTGACCATGTTGTGGGCTCCATCGCGGAGCCGTCGCTGGATGCAATAAGCCTCGTAGAGCTCATCTATCTGCAAGGACAGGCCCCAGCGGTGAGGGGCAGGGCAGAGGACAGCAGGACCGCCCCAGGGCTGCACCCAGGGAGCCCCAAGGTGAACCCATGTGACAGTTCCACATCTCCTGATGAAATCCTTCAATAGGGCAATTGATGGCTCTTTAGCACCTTTTGTGCCCCATTGTGCCTGTCCCCACCTTGGTGCCAAGGTGTGGACAGTGCCCCCACCCCAGGGCACGGTGACTCCAGCCATATTCAACTCCATCAACTAGGGAGGCAGGAGGGGTGGGACCCTCAGTCAATAGGGTCCTCAGTCAAAGAGGTGTCTAGGCCAAGAGAAGCCGAGTAGCTTCTGGACCAGCTGGTAATGACCAGAGTCAGATCCGACCAGACCATGAAACATGGCCCCTGCTGAAGCCCTCCCTTGGAATGGTCATCTCAGAGCAACAGGTCTGAGGCCAGAGGCCTCCCCTGAGATCAGAGATGTCATCTAAGGAGACTTCCTGGGGTTGAGAGCCCTCACCTTCCCCTTGGTGAGTCATTTTCTTCTGGATATATCCTTGAGTGAGCCCCTGCCCACCACAGGCAAGCAATTATTTCCTTGTGGGGTACCCTTGAGTGAAAGAGGCCTCTTGTTTTTGTGAGTGCATGCATGCAGGGCATCCCCGTTATTCTTATGTGGTTGTACAGTAATTATATCCTTGACTGGTATCAGAACCCCTGTTTTAAACGTTGCCAGAGTGCTGAATAATTTTGGATAAACCCCGTTTCTACTTGGTTTTCTTTGCTAAATGGTTCTGGCTAGAATAAAATCTGTTTGGAGCATGTTGCCTGCCGAAATTGACTTTTGGGGTGCTTCCATGACAGCCCACTCCCCAGCTCTCACCTTGCTAGCATGAAACTCCAGGCGACGCAGGAAGCGCTCGATTGACTTCACTTGCTGGAAAAGCAGAGGAGATGGAGTGAGTGGCAGCCTAACCCCTCTGGAGCAGAGCCGCAGGTTGGGATGTGCCCTGCTGCGTGCCTGTGCTGTGGCTGGGACACATCCCGGTCACCAGCACCCTGGGAGGAGTACGGTGGGAGCGGAGCAGAGGCTGTGCTTGCACCCATGTGCTGCAGCATCATCCAGCCTCCCCTGCTCCAGAGGGTCCCCCAGGAGACAGGCCAGGCTCTGGGATGCTTTTCACTCAGCCTCAGAGCTAGCCCAGGCCACCCCAGCCACAGAGTTCATTTGAAAGAAGCAGGCTTCAAACCCCTGCCTGTCTCTGCTTCAGCCCCTGCCCTGCCAGTCCGTGCAGGCAGCACGTGTCCAGCCCCACAGCTGCCATAGCCCTGCCCTCTGCTCCTGGCAGGGCCAGAGATGGTGCCAGGAACCTCAAAACCCTGTGCACCCTGCCCACAGAGCACTGATTCCACCCCGCAGGCGCTCTGCTGTGCTGTGGACAGAACAAGCAGAGAGGGGGCCAGCAGCAGCACATCCCAGGCACGAGGATGGCAGAGGCAAAGGGCACAGGGCACTGCTCCCGCTTACCTTATCCAGATCGTAGAGGAAGCCCTGGAGGAGAGAGGAGAGGGATAAGATGCAGCACAAAGCCAGCTCTGCCCATCCAAGGAGACCCAGCACCTCGCACACCCACCACCCATAGCACATCGGCAGGGACAGGCAGCACCCAGCCAGGGCTGGAGAGTGCATGACAGTAGGACAGGAGCCCTGTGCAGCCCAACACCAGAGCTGGGGCTGGCCCCTGGGGCACAGATGGACCATGAACTGCCCCAGCCGTGCCCAGAACCCCCAAAGCACTGGTTCCTGTCAGGTCCCAGCAGCACTCACCAGGCGTGAATTCCTCTTGGACTCCCGGATCTGAGTGCTGAGCTTCTCCAGTTCCAGCTGGTGCACCTCCAGGTAGGCTCTGGGGGCAACCACATCATGGGGGTCAGGCTGGAACAGCATGCCCAGGGCTCCTGCCACACACAGCCCGCAAACCAGCCTGGCATATCTGGCCATGCATCCCCACTCCAGCACCTGGGCAAGGGATCCCACCTGTGCCCTGGTGCAGGCCTCCATGCAGCTCCAGGACCCCAAGGCACTGTGCTCAGGAGACCTGGCATGTCCCCACCTGGTGAGACCACAGAGCTGCCAACCCCAACCCCAACCCCAACCCCAACCATGTTCAGCTGTCCCTGTGTCCCTCAGGAGCTCCCTGCCCCCAAACACCCAGTCACGGGGAGCCCCAGCACTTACGTCAGGCCCTTCTTGAGAGCTTCGTACACCTCGTCCAGGCGGTTGGGCTGAGGCACCTTGGGTGGTGGGGATTTGTGAGACATTGAGAACATCCTACTGACCCTGGAGCCAGTCTTGCGGGAGACAGTGGGGGTGAAGGGCGAGAGGTTCCTGGGGAGAGAAGCAGGTAAACCAGGGGTGGTTGGTGTCAGCACACAGTACCGGGATCCTCCTGGGTGCCCCAACCTGCTGGGCACCCTGTCTCAAGATAAGAAACTCTGGGATGGAGGCCAGGTCTACCCAGACCTACCTGCCTGTTCCAGGACTCCCCAGCACCCTGTGTTGCCAGGGACATGGAGATGTTCCCTGTGGTCTGGGCACTATGGCAGGGTGACACATGCCACCATCGGCTTGCTGCCCTGTCACCATGTGCTCCCAGGAACAGGCAGGGATCCCAGTGGGTGACAGCATGAGAGCATCCTAGGGACAAGCAGCTCTGTCACCCCATCACACAGTGCAGCAACGTGGGGCAGAGACATCCTCACTGGTGCCTACGCCTCTCCAGATGTCACTAACCCTGCAGTACAGAGCTGCCGTCTGCCTGTTGCCTGCACCATCCCCACTGCCACCTCAGGGACTTCCCCCAGCTGACCTGAAGGGATGTCGACCCAGCACCCAAGACCTGAACACCACCCTTCCTGCCTTGTGCAATGGAGTCGCTCCCCAGCCTTGTGAGCAACGCCCCGCTCCAACCGGCTTGTCCCTTCCTCCTCCCAAAGCATCGTCACACCACCAGTGCCCAGGAGACACCCTGGGGTCCTCGGTTCCCAGCCGCGGGCCGGACCTCCCATCCTGTGCCACTCTTTGCAGGCGCAGCCAAAAGACTTCCCTGAATCATTGGTATGGGAAAATGAATGTCTTGGCTTCATCCCAAGCCACAGTGATGGGTAAGTGCTGACTTTCCACCATCATTCCTGTCTTCCAGGGCCCCTGAAGGCATCTCCCATAAGCATATCCCCACCAGCTGCTTGGCCACGGGCATCCAAGAGTCCTCCCTCTTTCCTGTTCCCAGGCAAGCCTCTCTGACACCCCCAGATTGTGACATGTTGGTGGCCTGGAGCGTGTCACTTGGCCCAGATGCTGGACAAGACCTGGGGACAGGAGCTGAGCAGGGCTGGAGGTTGGCTGCCAGGCATGGGGAGGGTCTAGCTGGGCTTGTGCCTACCCTGTGAAGGTGCCCACATACTGGCAAAGCAGCTTGGCACTACTTTTCTCAGCCACTTGGCTGAAAAATGTCTCTTACCCGGCACCAGTGGGTGCACTGGGAGGTAAGGAGCCTGGCTGGGCACTAGGAAAATGGATTAAAAGCATTAAAATGCCATAGTCCTGCAGGCCAAACATGTCCCCAAAAACCACCTGCAAGGGGGTGGCCAGGATTGCGGAATGGTGTGGAGGGGGGTGGCAAGGATGAGCACTGCACGTGGTGGTTCTCACCGATGTGAGGCTCAGCAGAGAGGAGGAGGAAGGGTATGATGGGACAGTGACATTGCCAGCAGCTGGAGAGGGTGAGTAGGGAACGGCTGCTCCTTGCAGCACAGCTGACAGGCAGCTGATAAAACCTTTCAGCCACAGGTTTGAAATGACCTGGAGGAAATCTTGATTTATGCCAGCACTCAAAACCTGAAACCAGCTGCCACAGGATGTCAAGGTGGCTGAGACACCAAGCTTCAAAGCCACCCCAGCTCCTTCACTGCACCCATTAAGCATGATGGTCACTGGGAAGCTCACAGGAGCAGGCTGAAGCACAAGGGTGAGCTACACCTGTCCCCTCTGTGCTAGGCTCCAGGGGCCAGGCATGAGGAAGAAATTGTTTATAAGGGTGGTGAAACACTGGCCCAGGTTGCCCAGAGAGGTGGTGGATGCCCCATCGCTGGAGACATCCCAGGCCAGGCTGGACGGGGCTCTGAGCAACCTGAGCTGGTGAAGATGTCCCTGCTCACAGCAGGGGTTGGGCTGGGTGAGCTTTGAAGGTCCCTTCCAACCCAAATTGTTCTACGATTCTATGATTCTGTGCTCTGGTGGCAGCAGCCATGGGACCCTCACCCTGCCTGGGACATGGCACAGCAGGAGAGTGGGGTGATGGACTCTGTCTCACATACGCCCTCGATGATCCCTGCAGTCCCCGTACAACATGCCCCAGGTACCATAAGGGTCCCTGTGGGAGATGCCAGGCAGCGGGTTGGGAAGGAGCCTTGGCATGTGCAGCACATCCTGCCACCACACCCAAGCCTGTCCCCATCTCTGTCCTCATCCCTCGCAGCAGGCAGCACCAGCACCCATCTCTTACCTGAAGGGCCTGTCTCCTGACGAGTTCACTCCAGCAAAGGACTGGCTCCTATTGATCTTGGTGACAAGGACTCGGCGCTGCGGGCGCACAGACAGTGACATCGTTGAGTGTGACCTGGAGGGTCTCCCTGCAGGGAACGAGAGAGCTGGGTCACCAGCAGCAGGGTGGGGAGACACACGCAAACAGGGCTGCCGCCAGGATGGGAACAGCACCCAGGGACCAAGGTGACCAGGGCACCCATGGATTGAGGCAGACGCAGCACCCAGGGGACAGGACCCTTCCCTCCCTCTCAGCCCAGGCAGTGGGGACACAGCTCCTGTGCTGTCCCCAGCAATGGCGTCAGTGCCCTGCCCTGGGTGAAGCAGGGTTCCGGACACTGTCAGCACCCAGCTGGGACAGACGGATGGATGCACCCCAGCTTGGCTCCCTGGGAGCCACAGGAAAGGGCTGATGCCCAGTGCCTTCCTGGACATGACCAGGGTTATCCCTCCACTGTGCCCCAGCCTGGACACCTTCTCTTGAACCCCATCTTGTCCCAGCACACGTCCCACCATCCCCCGTGCCACCCCGCTGTGGGGGCAGGAAGGGTGCGGGGCTGGAGCCGGCTGCCCAGCCCTTCGCTGTCTCCACGCTCACTTCCGCTCGCTCCAGCAACCAGGAGGGAAATCCACGGACAACAAAGCGTTTTGGAAAGTCCCCAGCTTTGCCAGGAGCCCTGTGTCTGGGAAGGAAAGGCAGAGCCATTCCCTGCCGGAACCTGGAAAGTCCGCGCGGGCAGCATGTGTCCAGCCCCACGGCTGCCACAGCCCTGGACTCTGCTCCTGGCAGGGCCAGAGATGGTACCAGGAACCTCAAAACCACTGCTGGTACCTGCCTGTCCCCAGCACGGCTGGTGCAGTCAATGCCAGCCAGGACAGGGCAGATTTCTGAATCCCGGGACCCAGACCCAGTTGCCAACCCATGTCACAGGGAGTATCACTACAGCCCTGGACAAGTGCTCAGCACAAAGCAAAAGCAGAGGAGTCCGGGGCTCCTCCTGTCCCTGCCAACACACCAAGGAGCCCCAGCCCACGAGACAGCCACAGGAGCTGGGCAGAGGCTGCAGGATGCTCCACATCACCCTGGCCACCACTGCCACCAGCTCAGTCCCCATGTCCCAACCATGCCCCAAAGCCAAGCTGCAGGATGGGGAGTTAGAAGCTGCTGCGGATGAGTCCACACAGTCCCCAGCAGTCACACGCTGTGCCAAGGAAGGCCAGGCAGGGCCTTAGGGACACACAGCTTCCCCAACTGACAGATGTCACATCCCTGGAGACATCCCAGGCCAGGCTGGACAGGGCTCTGAGCAACCTGATCTGCTTGAAGATGTCCCTGCTCATGGCAGGGGCATTGGACTAGATGAGCTTTGAAGGTCCCTTCCAACCCAAACTATTTTATGATTCTATGGGGAGCCACCTCCCCGCATCTTTGGGAGTTCACTCTATGTTTCCTCCTGCCTCCAGCACAGCTGGCAGCGAGCCCCCAGCCCCAGAAGCACCAGGAACGGCACAGGGACACAGGCACTGCCGGAGGTCCTGTCACCATCCCCACTCCAGCCCCCAGCACAACACAGCCCAGTGCCCAGCTCGAACCGCCCCACACGGCACACACCTGCTCGGCCGCTGGCGGGTGTGCACTCCCCAGCGCTGTGCTCCCCGCCACCCTGCAGCCATGCTGCCACCGCCGCTGCCACCGCTGCTGCCTCCCTGGGCGCTCAGGGATGAGCCGGAGCCGTCAGGAGTCAGAGACAGCCCCTGCCAATACTCTCCATTCCAGCAGAGCTGGGACACAGCAGGTCCACCTGGTCTCCCCTTAGTACTCGGGTCCCAGCCCAGAACCACGGAGCTGCTATGCTGGTCTCGCCACCTCTGTGTTATCTCCGTGCCAGTCCCTCCAGTTTCCAGGACAACGCTGTCCCAATTAAGCTCATTAGGAGGAGCTGTAATCCCTGGTAGCCGGGCTGACCTGCAGGGCCTGGGCAGATTACCCTCTACAGGGCTCTTTAATCTACTCCCCACTGAGTGGGTGAGGCCCATGGCACCAGTGCCTGTTGCCCCAGCTGGGTGTTACAGTGGCTCATCTATAGGGAAAGCACTCCTACAATGGGGCTCTCCATGTGTGGGGCAGGTCAGGGCTCCTATGGGGTGAGCATGGCCCTGCCAGCACAGCCTTCTCCAGCTCACGTTGCTGTCTGAGGGCATGCTTCTAAGGAGGGACACACAGACAGGAGCCTGCCCTGGAGAAAAAGGGTGCTGGGGGTGCTGCAGGGGAGAAGGATGCTGGGGATGCTATAGAGGAGGAGGATGCTTGGGATGTTGCAGGGGAGAGAAGGATGCTGGGGGTACCAGGGGGGAGAAGGATGCTGGAGGTGCTGCAGGGGACCAATGCCCCAGCACAACTCCCCAGGAGGGTTAGAGCGATCCCCAGCCACTCACTCAGAGCCCTGAGAAGCTCCAGCAGCCACCTATACCACGCTGGGTCATGCTCCAAGGCACCTGGAGCTCCTTCACTGGCAGAGGGAGCAGTACCCTGAGAGGTAGCTGCTGACAGGACCATGTCCCTGCACCCCAACCCAGGGACCCAGCTGACCCCAAAATCCCCCTGCGGTACCTCATACCACGAGGCCAAATCAGTGGCAGGGTGGGTGCAGACCGAAGTCGGCAGCGAGGGATGGTACAGTCCCAGCACTCACTGCCAACCAGCCTAGCACGTGGCCCCAGGCACTGCCACGTCCTGCCAGCACCACCCTGTTTGCTGTGGCACCCTGCATCCCCTGGGCTGGCACCCTGCAGCCCAGCTCCTGTGTCTGGACCCCAAACCTCCGAGGAGGAGGGGAACATCATGTTCCCGCTCTGTTGGAGCCCCAGGGATGCTCGAGCCCGGCACATGGAGGCAGCCAGCCAGGTACTGCAGGGCAGCGCTGCCTGCACAAGGCAGGGCAGGCAGGGTGTGGGGGTCTCCGCTCCTGGCACGCTTGGCTCACGGGGGAGGAAAAAGCCCCGGCATGGTGCATTCCTGACATTACCGAGATAAGAGGTACCTGGTACCGCAGCAGCATGGCCAGCCCCAGTGGGGAGCAGCGCTCGGGGCACGCTTGGATGGGGCAGCCAGCCACTGCATCTTGCCCAGGGTGGCAAGCCCCGTGCCAGGCTTACCGGCACCAGGCAGAGCACTGGCACACTCGTATCCCTGCCACAGGCTGAACCCCAAGCACATCCCTCCCTCTCCTGTGAAGGAGCCACAGACGTCTTGCCCGGAAGATCCTGCCCTAAAAGTCCATTCCCTGCCAGCCCCCTGCCCTTAATTAGGGCTGCAGTCCTAACGAAGGCACCACCCGACCAAGCTTTTCACCTTGCCGTGCCTGCGCCGCAGACCGCCCGCAGCTCTCCTGGTGTAGGAAACGCAATCCTGGGAGTCTGTCCGTCTGTCCGTGTGTCCCTGGGCAGTGCTGCCTGCAGGCAGCGGCCAAGAGGGCAGAGCAGCCAGGTGTGAGCTGCTGGGTGGGGGGCACAGCGGGGGGTGCTGGAGCCCACCCTGGGGCTCTCACACCCAGCCGCTGGCTCCTCTCTCAACGCTTGGTGCTCTGGAGATGATTGGGATCCCAAGAATGCTGGTTGGAGCAGCAGAGGGGGCAGTCCGACCGGCTGGGTTGGTCCCAGCTGGTTTCTGTTTCCGACACTCAGACACCAGCCTCAGGTCGCTCCAGCGGGTTTATCAACACTGCCATGGTTGGAGACACCCCAAAGTGGTTCCCCCCAAACCCCAGGCCTGCAGACATGGGCACTGAGAGTGTTCTGACCACCATTCCCAGCAATGTCACTCACAGGAGGCCAGCAATGTGCAGGGTGCCCGACCCAGCACCCTCCAGCACCCCTGACCCCAGAGAGCAGCACTCACAACCCTGCAAGGGGCTTCTCCAGGAGGTGCTGGCAGGGCTGTGGCCCCCACACTGATGGCACTGCAGGCACCTCCCCAGGCACAGCGGGTACCAGTGTCCCCCAACAAGGGCATGGCATGGTGGCCACGGGCCAGTCCATCCTGCCTGCAGTGTCAGTGGCAAGCAGGGGGGTCTCACCAGCCCACACCAACGGCACGACCCCCCCACCCCGGCACCCTTGGGTGAGTGTCCCTTGGGTACACAGCAGGGACGACCTCGAGAGCCTGTGAACCCAGCTCCCCCCAGCCCAGCCACTGCATCCTTGTTTGCACAGCTGCGTCCTCGCTGCCAGAACCCAGGGCCATACCCCGGCCCCCCCGCGGCCCCTTCCGGCCTCGGGACAGCCCTTGGCCGGCTCCCAGCGTGGGCTGGAGCAGCTCTTCCCTCCCGCTGCCCCTCATCCCTCCCCAGCACACAGGAGGAGCATGCGGGGTGGATGCCATGCCGCCTTGGTCACAGGGAGCCTGGGAGCTGCCTCTTCCCTGACCTCCACGCTCTGCCTCTCCTCCAGGCACACAGGACCACCTTGCCTGCCCCCATGCAAAGAGGGGGACTGGCATTTTTTGGGAGTCGTATGAGTCAGTGAACGGCATCCCGGCTCCCCATGACTCATTCAGGAGAGAAACTCCTGGCCATGGGGTTGCAGCCCCTGCCAGAGCAGGGGATGGTGTTGGGGGACTAGATGGGTGCCAGGTGCTCTCGGCTCTGCAGTGGTGGGGGCACAACCCCAGTGTCCGCCCTTGTGGCCGCAGGAGGCCGGCTGGCTCCTTGGGCCGAGTGGGAGGGCGGCAGGAAAGGGAAGGAGCTGCGAATGGGAAGAATTGGAGGAAATGCTTATTTACCCCGTGGAGCGTCCCCGAGGAAGGGCAGGGCAGGGCAGGGTACAGGCAGATACTCCTGGCTGGCTCCCCAGTGGGGGCTTGCAGACTCCCACCCCACCACCCATCTCCTGGGCTCCCAGTCTGCAGCCAAAGGAGGATGCGAGCCTCAAACAGGGACCCAGGGAGGAATCCACTACTGGGGCCTGGGGGTTCCCCAGCACCTGGCTGAGCTCAAGCCCAACCTGTTTTTTAGGATGGCTCCTGAGAACCAGCCCAGGACCACCATGGTCCAGCGAAGGTGGGATCCCACCACCACAGGTGAAGACCAAACACCCAGCCAGGATCCCCATGGTTTTGGAGGCCTGGGAGTGGTAAATCACCTCCATGCCCCCCTAGATGGAACTGCAGCCCAGCCAGGGTCACCAGATCCTGCTCCTGAGTGGGCTGTGACCCCTCTTGGAGGTGCTGAGCAGAAGACAGGGCTCTGGCATGATCCTGCTGGGGATGGCATAACCTTGTGAAGGTCCCACACACCACCTTAACCCCCCTCCTCATCTCCAGGATGCTCTGCTGGGTCCCAGTAACTTCCCCAACAAATCCTGCCCAAGCAACTTGGTCCCTGTGTGCAAGAGCAGCCCCAGGCTTCCCTGGGAGGGGAAGTTCTGCCCAGGTCCCCTAGGGTCACAGTGCCAGGGATGTTCAACATGAAGTCAGGCTCTGTTTGTCTTCATTAGCATGGCCGCAGACAAGACAAGGGGGCACGAGGGGGAGAAAATCAATTTGCCAAGGAAAGACACGGGATCAGGATTGTATCGCCTGGGAGCAGTGGGCAGCCACGGACCTCTCCTGCCTTGAGACACTGAGCCTGGGTCTCAGCGTGGCCAATAGCAAGGCTGGGCATCTGGTGGGTCCCATCCTGCCAAAGACACACCACCCTGACACCCCGTCACTGCACGTCACAGTCACAAATGTGTCCCTTGCGGGTGGCAGGTACCCACGTCTCTGGTGCCCCCGGATCCCCTCCCAGGGAAGCCACTTGCCCAGCAAAGCCTGTCATGAGCCCGGCCACGTCACCCAGGAGCCTCAAACAACTGGGGGTCCCCAAATTTACAGCGTTTGCCAGGGAGCCCCAGTGCTGCCGCTGCTCAGTACCTTTCGGTTTGCTGTTCATGGTGGGCTGCAGCAGCATGTCCCCCTTGCGTTGGGGTCAGAGTCCCGGGCAGCACGGGCAGCTGTGGCTCTCTCATGCCGTCCGTTCACCCGGCCGTCCATCCGCCCGTGTGCGGGGCCGGAGGGCTCCCCCCAGGCAGCAGTCTCCTCCCACGCTTCCCCTGCCCAAGGGCTGACATCACTGCCCAGCGCCGTGACTCAAGGGCTGGGGACAGGAGGACGGGAGGACAGAAGGATGCCCGTCCCCCTTGGAAGGAGGAGACCCCACCAGCAACGCCTGCCCCAGCAGCAAGGACAGCACGGTTCGGTTCCCATCCTTCCCTCCCTACTGCCCCCCTGGGCAAGCTGAGCCACAGGGGCAGGGGAGGGAAACACACTGCAGGTCACTGTGGTGCAAACCTCCCCCCCAGCCCCTCTCTGGGCACCACAGTGTCCCCACCAGCCTTGCGAGCCATGCCAGCCTCATGGAGCCAACCCTCTGAGACTGCTCCCCTCAGTGCCCCCATCCCCCTGACACCCAGGGCTGGCCACGAGCCCAGGAGCAAACACCATCCTGCCAAACGCACCACTGACCCCAAGCTGCTGCCGGTCTCTACTCCGGGGAGGGATGCTCTGTGCACAGCCCCTTGCCCCCATCCCTGCCAGCTCCACTGCAGGCAGGCACAAAGCCGTGGGCAGCCAAGACTCACATCACTGCGGGGATCTGTGCCGCCAGCCCCGCTGCTCACTTCTGCACTGCTTTTTTTTTTTTAATAATATATATATATATAAAACCACCATGGCTGTGCTGTGCACTTCCCATGGCTGAAGAAGAGGTGGTGGCACAGGGAGTCCCGTGGCATGCCTGTGAGCACCCTGCAACACCCAGCACCTGTTGGGAAGAGGGTTTCCTTGCTCAGATGTTCCTAACTTGTGTCATCTGGTCCCCACAGGGGTCCAGGTCCCATGGGGCAGGGACATAGACCCACGGACCTCCATGCCAACCCCCATGGCACCTCCCGGCCCCACAACTCCCTGGCAGAAAGCACAGGGATGCCCTTAGCAACCAGAGGATCCTGTGGCACAGACGTGACCTCCCTTCTAGCACTGTAGGTCCCTGTATGGGTCCTGGTCCCGGGGCACCCGGGCCTAGCTCCACACCCCAGCTCCGACAGAGGAGGCTGGAGCAGCCAGCCCATCCAGGCTGGGACCGACTGCCATCACCACGTCACCGAGGCAGGAAAAGACACCTCCCTCCCAGGCTCCTTTCCTGTTTGGTGCTGCTTTTAGAGCGAGGTCAGGGCAGGTTCAAGAGGAAAAGCATTGGGGTAGAGACTTGGGGGGGTGTTCACAAATATGGGGGGCTCCCAGACACAGATAACCCCCTCTCTAGAGGGTGAGCCACTTGTGGGGCTGCTTCCCCAGCCCAGAGCTGGTCCCCTCCTTGCTGGTTCCTTTGCACAATGGGGCAAGCACACCACAGGGGAGAAGCACATGGGGCTCCTTTGTAGGGTTGCACGGCGCCCCCACCATGGGCACACACACATGTGGGTCCAGAGCCAGCCATGGCCAAGCTCAGTGAGCTGGAGCTTGCAGAGGTGTCACCAAAGAGCACTGTGTCCCAGAACACCCCCTCGTCCTTGTGTCCGGGTGGGTACACAGCACCAGCCCCACTGGGAGAGCAGATGGGGAAAGAGCTGGTGAGACTGGGCTGTCCCCAAGCAGCATCTGGCAAAAAAAATACCCCAGCACTGGCAAACAGAGGTGTCTTGTCTCCCACCTGCTTGCAACCTCCATGCCAGTGCCATGGGCATGGAGGGGAGCCAGAAGCCCAGCATGCTGCAAAGCATGGCCCGGGGGGACCCACCTCCATGCCAGTCTTCAAGAACTTGCATGAAGATCATGTCTGCTACCTTGCCCAGTCAGGATGTGCCCCTCAGCTCTCCTCACCAACAGGCAGAGTCCTGACCTAGTGGCTGCCATGGGCAGGGGTCCACTGCCCGGCTTTTCACTGCTTGTGGCTTCTCCCCATGGGAAAGCATTGCTCCCGGCACCGCCCCAGGAACGACCAGCCTTCTGCAAAGCCTCTGCCGCGCTGGCAGCCCTGCAGAGCCAATGCCCAGCGCACGGCCAGGCAGCGTGCCTGCAGCCACGGCCCATGCCAGCTCGTTTGTTCTCATTAAAGGTTAACGAGAAAGCCACGCTAAAGCTGTGTGGAGCCCCAGCGCCACACAGAGTGAAGGGACATTCAGGCTTCCCTGACAGAAGGGTGACTGCCAGACTGTGCCACTTGTAGGGACTCTGGCTCTCCATAGCCCTACCTGTGGCCCCACCAAGGGCTGCGGGGCAGCCGATATGCAGACAAGCTGCCTGGCACAGCACCATCCTGGGCATCACCCACCAGGAGATCACCAGGAGCAGGTAGGAGGGGGGTCAAGCATTCAAAAGGTGGTGGAGGATGCCGGAGGAGGCCATGGGCACGTGGTGTCAGACATCTCTGAGCACCTCGTGGCACCTTGCACAGCACCCGTCAGGGCTTGCCAGCACAGGGACACCTTGCCAAGGGAGGGCAGAGGAAGGGCACGAGCTGAGGCAACACTGCCAGGGCCTGCGCAGTAATTGAGTTAAATGAATCTCTGTCCCTGACCTGGCTGTGGATGGGGCACAGTGAAGGGGACAACCTCACAGCCACCAGTCACCTCCACCAGGAAAGGGGACTTCCCTGGGTGCTCATCATGCTGGCTCAGCACAAACAGCCACGGCAGCTGCCTCTGCTCCTCCTACACAGCAGGGACATGGGCATAACATCCCAACCGCACCCTTGTTGGGGGTGTCCCTGTCATGCCATCCTCTCACCAGGCCTCGGGAGTTGTCCGGAGCATCCTCACTCCAACCACAACAGCTGAATATGCAAACAAACCCCTCCATAGGCAGCTGTGTTCAGACACACATGTGCAGCCGCGGCCAGTCCATGTGCAGGCAGAAGAAAACTTCAGACACCCCAGGAGGACGTTGCCACTTCCCTGCCCTCTGTGGGACACAGGACTGGCATCCCAGGGACCCTGTGTTCTGCCAGCACCAAGTCCTGGGGAGGTTCCCCAGCTGCTCCCTGCTGGCCCTGGGACCACCAACTCTGAGGCTGTGCCCACCCAGCATCACCCAGTCCCCAGAGAAGCCACCCACCCCAGGAGCACGCTCTCCCGGTGCCACCAGCACCAAAGACCAAGGTGATCAAGAAGCTACTTCAGGTTGTTCCTAGACAAGCACTCCCTGGACACGGACACGCTTGCACGGCTGGGAACGTCACCACAGCTGGAAACATGGCGCGAAAGGGCACAGACCAGCCTCTGCAGGTGCAGAGCGAGCGGAGATGAGTGCCAGCATGTAAGCACCAGCCTGGTGAGGGGCCAAAGAGCTCCTGGTCAACGGGAGCGCTAGGAGCGGGCAGGAGATGACAATTGTGGCAAAAAGTCC
Organism: Columba livia; assembly: GCF_036013475.1. Taxonomy (NCBI): domain Eukaryota; kingdom Metazoa; phylum Chordata; class Aves; order Columbiformes; family Columbidae; genus Columba; species Columba livia. The sequence goes on from NC_088614.1 coordinate 12,293,189, forward strand.
CAACATCATGGCTTGAAGGAGAACCACGGTGCATGATCAAGTGACTTGTGGCCAGACCAGGCCCAGTTCCAGAGTGGCAGGTGGTCACCCTCACCACAGTGCAACAGCCGACTCCTCTGACTTTATCTTTTGCAGAAACCAACAAAGCTAGCTCCAAAAAACGCTGGCAGCCCAATGCTGCAGATGATATGCGGAGGTTTTTTTCTGCAGGGTTGATGATCCGAGTGCTGGAGAAGGACCAGCCCTTGTGCCAGGTCAGGCTCTACCCGCAGCCAGGCTGGCACCAATACCACCAGAGGGGCTGGGCACCCTGCATCCGGACACCAGGGCTGCAGGAGACTCAAGCCCTCCCCCTTCGCTTCCTCACATCGTCCCCATATAGCAGCAGAAATAGAAGCGATATAAATGGCAGCCCTATAAATAACCCCAAAGCACGAGGTGCGGCACTCGTCCCAGCCTGGCAATGGCCTCAACCCACGCAAAGCCAGGGCTTGGTCTGCCTTCACCATTCCCTGGGGACCCCAAATCCCAGCTTTGTGCCTGCAACGGGTCTCCCAGGTCCTGTCCTTTAAGTCAGAGCCATGGTAGGAGCTCCAAGGGACCCACTGAGCCTTGGTCACCAGTGCAGGCTGGAGCCCAGCACAGTGACATCCCCAGGGCATGTCCACATGCCCCTGCCCAGCTCCTCTCAGGGTAGCAGCAGCCACCGGATTACGCCAACCCCAGGCACCCCACAGCAACCCAGGCTGCAGATTCCTGGGCAAAGCTGAAGCGCTGGTCAGAAGCCTCGTGCCAGGATTGGGAAGATATGCCCCTATACTGTCCCCACTGCAGGTCAAGTCATCTCCTGGTTGCACCCCAAACACCCACCTCACCAGCTGCCCATCCCTGCCCTGCCCATTGCTGCCTGCATTCCCACACTCAACTCCACCACATCGAGTCCTCCACGGGGGCTCGGCCACCACCACGCCAGCTCCCACCACGGCTCCTCTCCGCCCAAGGGGCTGCGGTGATGCATCAGGGACCTCCACCAGCGGAGAGCAGGCAACACCACCAGCAGCAAGCCCTGTGCTGCCTGAATTTGTGCGGTGTCATAGCCTCATGTCCCAGCCCTGCCTTGGGGACGCAGCAAGGGTGCTCCTCAGACATCAGCCAAGAGATAGATCCTTGGCCAACACAGTATTTATAGGAAACCCAAGACTTCCAGGTCGCCTGAGTAGCCTCCTTTGGGAATCTGGCAAGAGTAAAACGCCGGTGAGGCTGTTTGCAAGCCCTGGGACAGCTGGAGGTGCCGCGGGGAAAGAGTTAATGGCGCGAGGCCTTCCCGAGCACTTCTTGGCAGGCTGGGGAGGGCTGGGAGATAGGAGGATCGGGCCAGCAACAAAGCGAGATCTGTCTCATTAATTCCTCCGAGCATTCCTCCCTCTGTCACTCAGGAGGAGGAGGAGGCAGCACCCAGCTGACAGGGTGCACCCAGGTCCCTCGGGAGCACCCCCCCGGGGTCCTGCTTGGGTGCAGGGGTGTGATGGGGCGGGGACCCATGGCCCCGGCAGCGGCTCGGGGAGGGCCCTGTATGGCCACGGGCAGCTTCCCCTTCCCTGCCGTACCCGTCCCGGGGGAGCGGGGCCGGGCACCGGCGCCTCCGCAGAGTCAAACAACCGGCGCCCTCCCCGAGCCGGGTGCGAAGCAGCGGCCGGAGGAGCCCAGGGACCCCGACCAGGGCCGGAGGGGACCGGGTGGCTCTGGGGTGGTGTCCGCCCCGCTATCCCGCAGTCGGGCGGTTCCTTCCCCGGGTGTCTCCGGCCCCGGTCCCGGCCCTGCCGCAGGGTGGGGAGCTGCGGGGCGCTGGGGCGAGAGAGCGGAGCCCCCTCGGCCGCGTCCCCGCCGTGACCGGGCCACCCCCCGCGCCCCTTCGGTGGCCCACCCGGGGGCTGGGCGGTGGGCGGCAGACGAGGTCGCTAGCAGGCGACGTGTCCGTCCCCCTCCCCAAGGGTGTAGCCCTGCTAAATCCACCAACCCCGCTTCCCCTTCATCCCCCCCGCCGTGACCAGCGTCTCCCCGGGGGCAGGCGGCGTCGCCCGGGGTGCGGAGGTGCCGGTGACACTCACATGTCCCAGGAGAGGCGGGGGACGAGGCGCGGGGCGAGAGCGGGCCTGGCTCGGTGCATCCCCTTTGTTCCACTCCCATGGACGGGGAGCAAAGCGGGGAGTTCGTGCAGGCTCTTGGCAGCGCCCACCCCGGCTCTCTCCATGGAAACGCGGGAGCCATGTGATTTCGGCAGGAAACCACGGCCCCGCCAGCGGCAATGGCGGCCGCACGGCCCGGGAGCGCCTCCCTCCCCGAGGAGACCGCGACCGCCACGGCCATCCCCGCCACCGCCGTGCGGGGCTCCCGTCCACACCGCCCCAGCCCGCCGGTGCATCGGCATCTCCCGGGGGTCCGCCAGTCTCCCCCGAAAGTTGCCTGCGCCCCATTCCCAGCCCCGCCCGTACAGGCAGCCAGCACTCGCCCCCGGGGGAGACTCGCTCCGGAAAGCAAATGGCTGTAGCTCCCCCAACCACCAAGGGCCACGATAGTCCCCCCGGGCTTCCACGTTCCCTGAAAGACCCCGAGCAGGTTGCACAGCCCGGAGATGGCGGGGACAGCATCTCTGGATGGTGAAGTGACATGACCAAGGCTGTGCAGTCAGTCGGTGGCAGAGACAACCTTGCTCCCAGCTCTGCGGTACCCAACACCTCACTCTGCCTTCCCCCCACCTCCTGACCCTAGCTGTTGCAAGCAGGAGCCATGCTCTGACCTAAGTCAAATGGCAAGTCCACCATGGGAGAGCAAAGCACAGGCACCGACCCGCATACCCCATCCCCACCAGCCTCCAGGCTCCATATGGAAGGAGTGCAGGACTGTTCTCAGCATCCACAGCTACAGGATGGGCAGCCCTGGTGCAAACGCAGGCTGCCACCTGACAGATGCTGATGTTACATGGCACTGGCTTCCTCATGGAGCATTATGGCTGCCCTGGTCAGACCCTGCCCTGCCAGTCCAAGTCCAAGTCCAAAACCTGACAGCTCTGAGCATCCCCAAAGCTGTGGGTGGAGAGGAGGGAGGAAGCCATGCTTCTCCAGCACCATGCCTGCTGAGACAATGTGCCCTGCTCCTCTCCTTTCTCCCAAGCCCATCTTTCTCCTACCTGTCCTAGATCATGTTGAATTGACCCAGTTTTAAATGGGTCTGATGCCTTTGTGGCCCCAGTGAGACATCCTCCATGCAAGGACGAGACAGTGCAGCGCTCCAGCCAGCCCTGTGATGCAAAAGCAGGTCTCAGAGCTCAGCACAGTAGGGCAACATCAGCGACAAAGAAATCATTGCACCAGTGTTGCTCTCCTGGGGTCACACCAAGGAGTGGAGCACTGCTGCCAAGGACACTCAGCAAGAACCAGGGCATCCCAGCTCATCTCTCCAGACTGGCCTGGTTATGTGGAAGGAGAAGTTCTGCAAAGATGGGAGAGAGGACAGCAGGTCCTGCAGCCACCAGGGAAAAGCCAAACCAAAGGGCTAACACAGGTAGAGAGGATGTGTGGATCCATCAAGCCAGATGGCTGATCAACCAACCCCTGTCCCAGCACCATGACGCACATGGTCCTTGTCCCATCAGGACGGCCCACCATGTGCAAGGTGTGCTCAGCACCACCGTGCTACACTGTCATCGCCTGATCCAGCATCCCATGGGGATCAGGTTGGGGGCTGGATCCCACCCACACCCTGTGGATGGTGTCACCACCTACCCACTCCTTCATAGCAAGGTGGGTCTTCAGATACTGAGCATTTGGAATGGGATGGGATGGGATGGGATGGGGTAGGGTAGGGTAGGGTAGGATAAATTTTCAGTTGGAAGTGATTGATCTACAACAATCATCTGGCCCAACTGCCTGACCACTTCAAGTCTGACCAAAAGTTAAATCATGTTATTAAGGGTATTATCCAAATGTCTCTTAAAAACAGACAGGCTTGAAGCATTGACCACTTCTCTATGAAGTCTGTTCCAAAGTTTGATCACCCTCTTGGTAAAGATTTGGGATGCCTGTAGATGGACTAACCCACACCACCACATTTTGCTTACCTGTGCACCACCATTGCAAGGTAAAACACCATTCTAAACCCTTGGCAGATGGGGAGCAGCTGTATGCCTCTGCAGACATCAGGAGATGAGCCCGCAGCAAGGCCAGGGCCAGCGGTGCTGCCTGCAGCACTCCTGCCTGCAGCCACATGCCTGCCTGCCCTGCCAGACTGGAGATGTTGAGCTCAACACACTCCCTCTGCCAAGGCTCAGGCTGGCACACCATACTGGCTATTCTAGGTCACCGGGAGCTTGCTCGGCACAGACCAGCTTTGCAAACAAAAGCAAAGGCAGGCTTGGCATCCGAGTCCGCATAGCACCCCCCTGCCTGCTTCGCAAAGTCCCTTCCTGGTTTTAAGGAGGGACGATGCCCACCGGCAGGCAGGGGTTAACCTTCCCAGCACAGATACAAATACTCCTGGAGCCCAGCCACTGGAGGAGGCTTCCCGGCAGTCCCCAGGTGCTGGTGCAGGCAGGAGTCCCCGAGCACAAGGACAACCTGTCTGAGCACAAGGACAACCTGTCTGAGCACCAGCTGGCATCACCCAGCACCTCTCAGCACAGGATTGCACCTTGCTGGAGCCTGATGACCTGGGACCACCCTCAGCATATTCCCCTCTCCCTGGCAGCTTCAGCAACCGGCTATGCCAGCTGCCTGCAGCTGCCTGCTGCGATGCAGAGAAAGTTCTGAGCCATCAGCGGACCCCTGCACCGCAGGTCTCTGCCCAAATTGCACTTCTCACTGCAGGCTGGGCCTGGAGCCACGTCTTCCTCTCTCCCCTCTCTCTGGAGGGCAGGAGGCCAGCTCTTGGCTCCAGGCCTGCCTCCCTCCACTGCTGCGTGCTCAGCATTCCTGCTCAGCGTTGGAGCAAGGCAGTAAATGTGGGCCAGGGCTTCAAGCCTTGTGCCGGGACAGCCACGCGTGCTGGGCACACTTAGAGCCTGGTCATCGTCCCCAGGAGCAGCCGAGGTGCCTCGGCTCAGCAGAATATTCTGCAGGCTCAGAGTTGAGCATCCCGGCGCCAGGCTCCTCACCCCTCCAGCTGCACATTTTTGGGGAAACTCAACTGGGGAAAAAGCGAAGAGCTGGTGCAGCATGAGTGACGTGAGCCGCCGCTCCAGCTGACTCACCGGGGCCCCAGCCGTGCTGGAGAACTGGCCGGCAGTGGGGAGAGGCTGTGCCAGCAGGTCCTCTGAGCTCTGCTGGGAACCATTCCCCAGAGTGCTCAGGGCCATCCATAGCGGCAGGGGCACAGCCCTGACCCAGCCTGTCCCTCTCCATGGGGCAGAGCTGCCTGTCCCGGCACTTTGCCTGCCTGCAGGGCTAGAAAAGGAGAGGTGAGGACATCCCCAGAGTGGTCACAAACCTGCTCGGCATTGGCTGGTGCTGGGTGCCGATCAGCTTGCCCAGACTGTCTGTCTGGCAAGCAGGGACCCAAGTCCAAAGCCAGAACACGCAGATTGTGACTGCATGAGCTTCAGCCCCAGCACGGTCCAAGGAGGGCAAGGAGCTGCTGAAGGACACCATGGACTAATCCAGGCTCCCTAGCCACCACCCAGCTGTCCCCTCTAACTTTCTTCTCCACCCTGGGAAGGTGGCAGGCAGCACCTCCAACCCCTACCCTGGCTCAGCTTAAGAGGCTGCCCATCCCCTGGGACCACATCGCCTCCTGCAAACAGGCAGCCGTCCCTGCCTCAGCATGGTAGGAACCATCTCACACACACCCCAGAGGAATCACTCCAAAAGTATTCATGATTCACAGGATTCCTGCAGCCCCCTCAGGGAGCATCTGACACAGAGCAGGAAAGCTGAGGTCATGGACAAGCCCAGCAACCAGCCCAGCTCAACACACATGGCCAGACCACGGTGCGGCAACAGCAACCTGGGGATTCGGCATTGCGCCCAGTAAAGCTCAGCCCAGCGGGTCGGCTGCTGCAGGAATAACTTGTCCCAAAGCTGGCCCAGGCCAAGCACGCCGCTGCCGCAGGGGATGCAAGAGGAAAAGGCAATTTGGAACAGGAGGTGCTTTGGCATGGCTGTTTGCAAACACATGCCAATGTGGTCCTCCCCAAGCAGCGCAGAGGACCCCACACCTACTCTGACCGATGTGGGGTCCCCATCCCCCTGCGAGCAGCACCCACTGCACCCAGAAGCACAGAGCAGCTCCGTGGGGAGCAGCCAGCGGGCACCCATGTTGGTCTCCCAGAGCATGAAATGCTGCCTGCAGCAAGCACCAACCTTCAGCAAATGATCCCTCCAAAGAAAACAACAAAGAAAGCAACAAAGAAAATGCTGGGATGGGGATTAAGGAAATGAAACCAGCTGCACGGGGTAAGCAAGGATAGGAAGCGGCTGTAATCATCTCCTGTCCCCATTGGCCTGCAGCTCTCCCAGCCCAGATCCTGCAGCACAGCACATATAAACCCAAAGGGAAATCATGTGCTAGCAAGTGCATCAGACAACTGAACTGAACTGTTCCCTGGATGGGAACAGGCACCTGGTGACCCTCCATGCACCCCAGCCTGGCACTTCTCTGCTCACTCCAACCCTGCAGAAGAGAAGATGCAGGGAAACATGACTCCATGAGCTGCACTCACTCTGCTCCTGAAGCTGGCACCACGAGATGGCATCTCAGGAGCTTTGCCCTCATCTCATGCCTCTTCTGCCTGTCCTGAGCTGCTGGTTCAAATTGGTCCCAATGGGAAGGGTGTCCCTGGAGAAAAGTCGCAGCAGGCAAACAGCCAGACCAGGGGTAAAACTAGTTGCTAAAGCTGCTGTGGGGGGAGAGAGGGGACATGCTGATAATCCAGATCCTGCCCCTTCCTCCCCACCCAAGTGATGCTCCCCTGAGCTTTAGAGCAGTGGGCTCTCTGCAGGTCAAGCCCCCTTTCATGTGCCTCTAGCACATGTGTTGATGCCACCAGCCCTGGGCTGTGGCTCCAGCCAGTCTCTCCTGTATCTGTCACATGCCTTGGCGCGTTGGGGCCAGCTCTGTTTACATCTGCACGTCTCAGATTCTCCTGCCGGGGATGAGTCAGGCTTCCCTCCAACACCCTGCTGGGGCGGCAGTGTCAGAGCCCCAGTGCTGTGTCACCAGCTGGCGTTTGCCTCCCTGCCGGCACAGGGCTGGAAAGGGCTCGCACAGCCATTGGCTTTCCATCCTGCTCCCAGCCATCTGCAGCAGTACGGCCGGCACTGGAGGCTGGAGCTGGCTGCCAGGAAGCCTTCCCTGGCTCGGCTCCACCAGGCCGGTTTCCTTCCCCTCCACCCCACAAGCACGTCACAGCTCAGCATGTTTGGAGGGAGTCAAGCCCCACAAGCCCCAGCCCCTTTCAGAAGGTCTAGCGTGTGTGGGATGGCCGGGGTGCTGCTGAGGAATGCCTATGTCTGCAAAGTCTTGGGGTGCTGGGGTGGCTCCTGGGGTGTCAGCTCACAAGAGAGGGAGGTCTTCTGGATTTGGGACCATTGGGGACAGAGGTGGGGCCCAAAGGGGAAGCCAGCCCTCTTTTGTGCCACCCCAGGACCTTGTGCTGCTGGTCAAGCTAGCACTGGACTTGTGGAGTGGCAAAATGGGGGCCAGCCCCATACCACTGCCCTGCCTGGTGCAGTTTCTCCAGTGGAAAACAGTGGTCTGTCCCCTCAAGAGGGTCCCCAGCTGAGCAGCAGTGAGGGCAGCATCCCTGGCCCTTCTCCAGGGGGACAGCAGATACCCCCAGCCTCATCCTGCCTGGGGGACCTTCTGCTCCTTCTTCCCCACATATCCCAGATTCCGAAGAGCTCTCCCTCTCCAGAGAGAGACCTTTTCCCTTTGCTTCCAGCCTTCCCAGAGTGCGAAAAGAGCCTTGAGGCTCCATTTCGGGTCCCCCCCACCTGCATTCCCCTCGCTGTGCCCAGGGCTGGGAGCGGGCTGGCTCCACACGAGCACAATAACAAGAAGTGTGTTGGAACCGTTGGGAAGGAGCGATGTTCCGGGATGGTATGCAGCCCTGACAGCACTGGCTCTGCTTTAAAGGGTAACTTTATCCTGTAATAACAAACAAGAGGGGCCAAGTTCCTCCCCAGCGTCACTTCCCTGGCTCCGAGGAGAGGGACACAGGGGAGAGAGAGCTCATCAAAATGAGCCTGAATCCTTGTTCTTGCCATCACTGGAGCTCAAGTCTTCTCCCTAGAGCAAACAAGAGGGGAAGGATGCTCCAGGGGAGCAGGGCTGGCACCTGAGTAGGCATCCTGGCCATGCTGCTCTGCATTCCAGGCAAAGGCTGGGACACAAACCAGGTGGCTGGAGAGGATGGGATGGTACCTGCTGGTCGCCAGGGACATCCCTGAAGTCCCTGTGCCTCTCACTGTGTTTGCACAGGTGCATTTGGGTGCTGATGTGCGGAGGACAGAGGCGACAACCCCTCTAGCAAGCCCTGTTGCACAGGAGAGCAGCAGGAAGGCTTTCCCAGCCCTGGGCATGCCCTGGGCAGCTTAACACCATCCCCACAGCCCCGTGTCATCAAAACACCAGACAGACATGCGAGCAGCTCAGTGCCATGCTGGCTCCGGGTACAGCCTCCCAGGAACTTGTTCTGCAACAGCTGGAAATTCAGGCGCAGCTGGTGCCAGGGGACAGACAGGGAGAGGCTGACCTGCCTGCACCAAATCCCCCATCAGGACCCTTCAAAGCGGGACCAGGTCCCACAGCCAAAGACCTGCCCTGGCAGTGTCACCCCTTTTGTGGGCACCGCTGGGGACAAAGGCGTGGGGAGAATCCCTGGCTGTGGGAGGGAGGGCAAGCACCTCACTGCAACCCGCGTGTGCGTGCTCCTAAGCCGAGTTCAGGCGACTGCACAGCTTGTAGAGCTCCCAGATGGGTTTTTTTGGAAGACACGTGTGTGTTGGCTGTGTCAGGTCCCCAGGGCATGGGGCAGGCTGGCCCAGGCAAACCGCTGGTTGATGCTGGGGGTGCACATGCAGCACCGGGGCGTGCAACAGGCACACGAACATATGTGATGCATTTGCAGGAGAGCCTGGAGCATCTCTGCATCACCCTGGCAGGCTCCCCGGCTGGGTGACCTACCTCTGCTCCTGCATGGACACTGATGCTTGGGAAATATGTCCCATGTGGCCAGTGCTGGCAGGACACTAAGGCACTGAGGTCCCCTCCCTGCCACATGAGAAGTGGGGGACAATTTGGCTGAGTTCAGTTGCATGAGAAGATGATATGGAGAACATTTCTGAGATATCCATCTGGTTTCCACTTACCCAGGGAGCAGCAGGTAGCACCTCTGGAGACTCTGGGGTTTGATTAAACCCCAGTTCATCAAATGAAGCTGGTGAAGTGCTGCAATTTTCTTCCCCAGGATGGATTTCCTCCAAACCTTTTATTAGGTATTTGGGTTAAATCTGTGCCAAGCTGGTAAAGCTTCCACTTCCATGGTACCCCCCACAGAAGACCGGGGAGGCTTCCCAAGGAAGCACCAGGCAGGATCCAACCAGCTAAAAGAGGGAAGAAAGAACAAGGAGGAAATCATCAGCACCTGAAGCCTTCAGGACCTCTCCACACTGAGAGATGACAATGGCAGTATCTGCCCTCTGCAAAGGTGGCTGTGCGAGACAACAGGGCTTGGGGAAGACCTGTCAGGGTGTGCTGCTTGTCCCCAAGGAGGTAAAGCCTGCAGCAAGCTCCTGGTGCCAAACCAAACCATCCTCCCAGGGCAGCCATGGAGTCTACCTGGCTCTGGCCAACGGGAGCAGCGAGCAGCAGGTCAGGCAGCAGTGGGTTAAAAGCTTGAGGTGGAACTTGGTGAGCTGCTTCCTCCCCACTAACAATAACCCAGGGAGAGGGAAAAGGGATTCATGGGGCTCTGCAGGGTCAGATAGCGACAGAGCAACCCTGGTCCTGCAGCTGCGGCGGTGCTGGAGGAAGCCTCAGCACATTATCTGCTGGCCCCACTTGGCTTCCTTGGCAGCCCTTGGGCTGTGGGGGCCAGGACCTGCTTCCTCCTGAGCCACATTTCTCATGCACCCAGGCTGGGGTCCCAGTACTTCGGTGGCAGCCCTGAACCCTGGGACCCTCCCAGCATTGCACCCTGCAGAGAGCTGCAGTTGCCCAGATGATCCAGCCTTCCCAGCATTGGTTTATCCCACTGCTGGTGGCTCTGGCAATGGTCACCTGGGGCTCTGAGCCGCAGGACTGCAGTGCCACCCAGCACGGAGATGCCCCCACTGTGACCACCCTGCTTCCCTGTCCCCCCCATGCCATGGACAGTGCCCGCACCTTGGCAGAATGAAGAGCTATTCTGGCTGGAAGGAGACTCCTGCCGAGAGGATCTCCAGGTCCTGATGAGGTCCCTGCAGTTCTGGTTGCCTCTGCTCCTGGTCCTTCCCCAGCCAGTGAAGGTCCTGCTGCACCTGGAGCTGCTGCAGCCACCCTGGCCACACTGGTGTCCCAGCGCTTCCTCGTGTGCTGCCTGTTTGTGACCTGCCTCCTGCTCCACCTCCGCAGCCGTGTCACAGGAGCAGCCCTTTTCCGTTCCCTGCCTCCTCTTCTGCCCCCGCCCTGCTCCTGGAGCCTGTCACGGGGTCTCTGTTTGCCCCACTTGAGCATGGTGGGGTGCCCCTCGCTTGGCCTGATCCTGGCAAGTCCTGCCAGGACTCTCCATGTCCTCCCCACTCCTGCCTTGACCCATGGACATGTCTGACACCAGCTGCTGGTGTAACAAGTCTTTTCTGGTGGCTGTTGGTCTGAAAGGTGTCAGCTGGTAAAAGACCCTGGAAAATATGGACCTTTCCCATCACTGAAGTCAATCCCTGGAGCCTGGAGAACTGCTGAGCTCCCCAGAGCAAGGATATACGCTGAGGGTGGTGAAACACTGGCCCAGGTTGCCCAGAGAGGTGGTGGATGCCCCTTCCCTGGAGACATCCCAGGCCAGGCTGGACGGGGCTCTGAGCAACCTGAGCTGGTGAAGATGTCCCTGCTCATGGCAGGGTTTGGATTGGATAAGCTTTGAAGGTCCCTTCCAACTGAAACTATTCTATGATTCTGTGTTTACCCCAGATACTACTATGGCCCCACAGGGGCTGGTGGAGGCAGTCTGAGCTGCTCTGGGTGACAACCTTCCCACCCATGCTCCCTGGAAGTCCCCAGATGTGTCCCTGTGTCCTTTTGCAGCCCCTATGTGAAAGGTACCTGAAATGCACCCTACTACTGGACCCAGCAGCTCCCCAAGGTCCAATTGGTACCTGGTCCCCAGCTTCAGAAGAGAGATGGATCAGCTGCTAAAAAGCAGATGTATCCTAAATTATCCTTGCCCTGTCCCAGCTTGCCCCTGCTCCCAGGGAGCTGGCATTTCCCTGTGCTGCAGCCCAAGGAAAGGACCCAGGGCAGGGTGCTCAGGTCTGTGCATTGCCATCATGGTGGGCAGGGGGGGGACGCTGAGATCTGACACTGCCCAGAGCCGGAAGATAAGCCTGACACAAAGGGCAAAACCAGCAAAAGGGAGTAAGCGAGGCAGGAAACATCAGGCAGGAGAGGAAACAGGGAGATAATCAGCTGCGTGAGTACAAACACCGGGAACTTGTGCAAAGGAAAAGCCGACACCACTTGGCAAGCACTGGAGAGGGAGACCTGCCCATCTGCCCTCTCACTGTGGCTTCTTGAGGAACACACGCCCTGGAGCACCTTAAGGTTCTTAGGCATCCCTAGCCACCAAGTTACCAGGACTGGTGCAGTCCCCGGCAGCTCAGTGCCAGCACGTCCCTGGGATAAGCCTTGTCTTGGGGGCAGGATGGGCTACTGGGGAGCAGCTGGCCTCACTTGGGAAAGGAAAGCACTCACCAATGGTGATTCCAAATTGCAGAGGTCCAAGGTGGGACATACTGGCTTGAAAAATGGGATTGACTGACCTGCTGCCACTTGGCTCTGGCACAGCAATCAACCTATTGTCCCAGCACCCGAAGGGAAGGCTGCTGCACTTGGCTTCCCACTAGCTGAAGCTCATGGTGCTTCAATGTCCAGCAGCCCCTCAAGGTTTGTTCTCATCACTAGCACCTAGGCTTCTAGTAATGCCAGAGTGGACCTCACCTGCAGAGCTTCCCATTTCTCTTCCCACAACTTTTGGCACAACCGGGACACACAAGGCCACCCACGTCCCAGGTGACCTGCCCACACTGTGATGTCCCACTTCCCAGAGGGCTGGAGACACAGATTTGCCAGCCTCCCAAGCTCAGCCAAAACCTCACTGCCACAGCAGGTGGGCAACCGTCCCATGTCATCAGCACTGCAGACCACCAGCCAAGCAGATGGAGTTTGTCCCAGCTTTCAGCAGTCCCGTTTCACCTCACATTCCCAGGGCAGCTGCGTCCATCTCTCGGGGCTGGCAATGGAGGAGGGGACGCTACAAGCTGCCTGCAAGTGGTGATAGGATCCAGCACATGGCATGGGGCAGAAAGGAGAAACATGGAGCCAGATGGCCATGGAGCCAGCTCCAGGCCAGGACAGAGTCAGTCTCAGTGCAGCCATTGCAGCTGGGAGAAGGCACAAGTACTAATTGACTTTATTTATTAGCAAGGTGAAGGCAAAGATTACAGGCTGCCCTGCACACCCAGTAGTAGAGTCCCAAATAAGACCCTTGCAGACCCCAGAGAGCTGAGCATCCTGGTGTTTTGGGGCACCTGGTGAGCCCCCTGGCACTGTGAGGTGCCCTCACAGGGACAGAAAGCAGTTACCAAGGAATGGCTTGCCCTTTCCAGTTGAGCAGGGTCCCATTGTGTTTCTCAGACAGGATGGGCAGTACAGACAGCAGCCCCTGCACGCTTGTGTCCACCGTCAGCTCAGCCTACAACGGGCACAAGTGAGGAGAAGGACTGAGACCCCACCGGCATTCCCAGGCACCCCACCGGCACCCACTCAGCTTGTGCATGTTGGCAGCTGGGCTCCTTCCACCCAGACCAAGCAGAGAGCCACAGAAGGTGGAGTGGGTCTGCTACAGGGGATGGTTACGTGTCTGCATGCTAACTGATGGTTTGGATGGATGTGCCTCGGGCTGGGAAGCCAATTACAGGTTTAAAACAACAGGACACATGAAAGATCCCTGATGAAAGTATGATGCTACATGCAGCCTTCTCAAAACTCCAGGGTTGCAGGGACCACCCCAAAACCACAGATTGTGCAGAATGAGGTGAGATCTCGTGGAACTGCAGCTCTTCGGGGAAGGCAGCACAGGATGGGATGGTGTTGCTCCTCTCCTCCCTGCTTTGTTGGATTCAGGTTCTCTACACATCTCCAGGCTGCCCAAAGCCATTTGTCCCTCCTGCTCACCACAGCCATGTGCTGATGCTATTTCCCAGAGAGCACCCACATGGTCTGCAGGGGCCCAGCACAGATGCAGCAAACTCACAGCCTGAGAGGCAACTCATTCTCACACGGATCCCTCCCCTAAGAGACATCCCAGCCACCCAAGGCACCTCCCATGCCACTGCAAGTTTGTCTCGAAGGCTCGGGTCCCACCTGTGGGTTCCCCACCTCGACCTGCTCAGCCAACACCCACCTCCTGGGTGCCCATGTCGGTTTTCACCCAGCCGGGGTGAAGTGCCACACAGAGGATCCCGGCTGCCCTGTAGGTCAGAGCCTGGCACTGGGTGAGCATGTTGAGTGCAGCCTGAGGAAGGAAGGAAGGATGGATCAGCCACGGGTAGCAGAAAGCTCCATACCTCAGACTCCCTTTCCCATCCCTGCCACATGGCAAGGAAGAAATAGCAATGCCAGGTCTTCAAGAGACAGTACCTGTGTCCCCTAGGAGGGCAGCAGCTGGGCATGGAGATGGCCAGGGAGCTTGGGCAGTGATCAGCAGGGATAAGTCCCTCCATCTCACAATCTCTCCATCTCACAATCCCAGGTGCTGCCCTGGCAAGGGGCAGCTCCAACTCCCACCGAGCTCACGAGCACGGGCAGGTCCCCAGTCTCTGTACCTTGCTGCAGCGGTAGGAGATGACTGGCTTGAAGAAGGACTCAGGAGTTTTCTGGATGGACCCCATGATGCTGGAGATGTTGATGATGGCTGCCCTGCTGCAACTCAGCCCCTCTTCTGTGCTCTCCTTGGCAGCCTTCTTCAACAGGGGCAGGAACGCCTGGGGAAAAGCATCCTTGTGAGATGCCTGTGCCTCCAGCCGGCAACCGCAACCCTGCCTGCCTATGGCAGGGAGGATGAGGAGGAACAGTGGGAAGCCAAGAGAGCCCAGGTGTTTTGCTGCAATGGCCCTGCCTGCTCCCAGTTAGCCCAGCACAGTGCAGTGGGGCTACATGGCACCTGGGCTGGGAGCACAGCCCCAGCACTGCCCCAGGAAACCTGGCAAAGCTCCCTGAGATAGAATCATAGAATCATTTTGGTTGGTAGACACCCTCAAGATCATCAAGTCTAACCATTAACCCAACACTAACACTACACCATGTCCCTAAGAACCTTATCTACACGTCTTTTAAACCCCTCCAGGGATGGTGACTCCACTACAGCCCCAGGCAGCCTGTTCCAATGCTCGACAACCCTTTCCAGGAAGAAATTTTCCCTGCTATCGAACCTGAACCTCACAGTCAACTTGAGGCCAGTTCCTCTTGTCCTATCACTTATTACTTGGAAGAAGAGACCAACACCCTCCATGCTACAACCTCCTTTCAGGTACTAGTAAGAGAGCAAGAAGGTCTCCCCTCAGCCTCCTTTTCTCCAGGCTGAACCCCTCCAGTTCCCTCAGCTATTCGTCATCAGACTTGTGCTCCAGACACTTCACCATCTTTGTTGTCCCTCTCTGAACTTACACCAGTGCCTCAATGTCTTTCTTGTAGTGAGGAACCCAAAACTGAATACAGGATACAAGGTGAAGTGTATCCATTGTCACCACAGACAGCCCAGACTATCCTTAAACTGGTCTAAATTCCCCCTGCATGGTGAGCTCCATCCCCAGAGCTTCATCCATACCTGAGCCATCAGCATTGGCCCCACTGTGTTAGTCTTGTACACACTTATCATATCTTCAGCATCTGCTGTTGCCAGCGACGCCGTGGGGGTGTAGATGGCAGCATTGTTGATTAGCAGGTTCAAGCCCAAGCCGTCCAGCTTCCCCTCTACGATCTTCGCTGCATCAGTAATAGCCGAGGGATTCGAAATATCTGTGGTGGAAGAGAACAGGGTTTGAGAGCCGCGGGGGGCCTGGAAGAGGAGGGGGATTAAAATGATGAGGAACAGTGATGCACCTCACATGGCCTTCCATGTGTGGGCACCAGATGGCGCTGTGCAACCACCTCTGAGCACCCCGGCACCCAAAGCCCCATCCCTTCCCAAAATTGCCTCCACCACGCGCAGAGTTCCCCTCCACCAGCAGCTGAAGGACCCTGCCCTGGGGCAGCTCAGTGGGCAAAGCCACCCTGGGGACAGCCCTGCGGTGGCAAAATGCTGCTGTGACTCCCAAGCTGTGTCAGGGACCAGCAGGCACAGCGTCCTGTCAGTGGATGAAGTCCAGGCTTGAGCAAACTCTAGAGAACCCAGAGCAGTCACAGCAGGGGGGAACGGTCCCCATGGGGGCTGTGCTGGGACCTGCTGTGGGATGGCTGTGCAAGGCCCTACGGCTCCTGCCCAGGCTCTGGGTCAGTTGTACAAGCATTTCCATGGGAGCTGCCTTCCTCCTGGAGCCCTCCTAGCCTTGCCTGGGATTTGAGATCAAGGCAGCTCAGCTGCGTGGCAGAGCAAGGATGTGGTCACTTGGCTGGGGGATAGGGAGGCCACACAGGATGGGTCTCAAGAACCTCTGGGTCCTGCGGCCACAGGGCAAGAAGGCTCTGGGGAATGGGGCACTGGGGCTGAGACCGGTCTGGAGAAGCTGGGCTTTTGGCAGCAGGACCTGAAGCAGGTCTGAAGAACCGGATTCCCATGTAGAGCCTGAAAGCAGGGAGGGAAGGAAGAACTGCAGCGAGTGTGGCCAGCAGCCACAAGCTCACCAGCTCAGAGGCAGAGCGCACCTACCCAGCTTTACAAGAACCAGGTTTGGGTGTTTGGATGCCAGATCTCTCAGCTCCTACAAAAAGAGACAAGAAACAGTGAGTGCGAGGCAGAAGAGATGCCAAGTATCATCCTGGGGCATCAGCAATGGTCCACCCTAAGGGAAACACATTCTGGATGTTACTCAGAGCCTGTGAACGCCTGGACTGGGGACCTACTGAGGTTCTCAGGCCTCTTCTAGGGTCCACAAAGCAACATGCATCTATCTCCTCGGAGTGTGACACGGCCACAGCTGCAAGATACTACAGCCACTCTCCCAAAGGGTCTATGCACACAACCCAGGCAGAGCCACAGCAAAGCAAACCATTAAGAACCTGGGTAAATGGTGTAAACTGGCAGGAGATACGGCCAAAAATATTTCCCAGAGGCTGCTGGAAGTGAGATGGAGGAGGAACGGCTGTGAGCACCAACATCAGGCTTGATGTTCAGGGAAGTTGCATCTGGATCCAAACAGCCCAATCCCAGGACCTGCTCTGCTCTGGACACTACATCTCACCTACTCAAACGAAATTAAGCACTTTGCACTTTTTTTTTTTTTATTTATTATTTTCACCAAATGCAGAGGATTCAGAATCCAAAAGGGATAAAAGCTGAAACTTTCCACTTTACAGTTCCAAGCAGCTCTTTGCTCTAAGCTTTTTTCACCTATAGCAGGTTTCGGATGACAGAAATGTAAACACTATATTCAAAGTGTCCAAAACTATTACTTTTAGAACTAAACACCTCTTACAAACAATCCCACAGAGAATACTACAGGGGAAACACAAATCAGTGGCTTCTTGTGAAGTGACACTTCCCCTAGGACTTGTCCCACGAACATGGAGCAGGAGAGCTGCTGGTGCTGGCTGTGGTTCACATTCAGTCACCTCTGGGCTTCCCCACTGTGCCCCATGTTCCCACATTCCCTCTGGGCTCAGGAAATTATGAAAAAATCCATCTAAATGGTTTGTGATTGCCAACAGACACTTCTCCTCCCCTGTTTTGCCCAGCTGCTAGTCACTATGGCCTTGCACCAAGCATAAAGTAGCCTCACACCATCCAGCACGTGATCCAGGCACAAAGGGGCAGAAGAAGCGATGTGGCTCTTGCAGTGGCACGAGCCTGATGGAGAGTCACTCTGTCCACGGTCTCCTATGGTCAT
This sequence comes from Columba livia, assembly GCF_036013475.1. Lineage (NCBI taxonomy): Eukaryota > Metazoa > Chordata > Aves > Columbiformes > Columbidae > Columba > Columba livia. Next base: position 12,310,477 of record NC_088614.1, read on the forward strand.
GGACTTCAGCAGCAACACCGTGAAGACGCTGCCCTTGTCCTACTGTGGCTGGACAAGGCTCGAAGAAGCATCCCATGGTTGAGAGCAATGTGCATGGATCACCTGGGGGGAAGCGGTGCCAGCCCAGCCCTGCAAAAACTCCTCTGATCTCATCAGCGCCTGATACCAGCAAGTTGTCGGGGGAAGAACAGGGCAAAATGAAGAGACACGAGATAGTTTTGTCTCACCAGCTTGGGCACCCCGGGCTGGTGGCAGGGTGGATTCTCACCACACTGGGATTACCCCTGAGCTGGAACAACACTGGCAGTGACCACACAACAACCATTTAGAGGACTTCCTAAGGTGTGAGCCCTGCACACAGCCAAGCTGCGAGAAGATGCAGCAAACAAATCAGCTGCAGGTGGGAACTATCAGAGAGCAAATGTCTCCATGCTGCTATTTCAGTGGGTCAGCTAAGCAGCGGGAAACCAAAGCTGGGCCTAAGGAAAGCTGGAAGCATGGCCATGCTTTGCTCCTGAGATTTCCTGCTGAAGCAACACGTGAAAGTCACATTTCAGTGCAGTGCAAAGCAGGGGAGGGAGGATCCCACCGCAGCTTTCAGGCTCCGCTCGCTAATGGACTCCCAGCTTTTATGGACACCAGTAACACATCACGGAACCGTCCAGAGCAGCACTGCCGCAAATGCCCCCAGCTCAGCCAGTCCCAACCACCAAGTCCAACCCTGCTCAGACCAAACTTTGTGTGAGCTGGCATCGTGCCCACGGGCCACGGGCAAAGCTTTGGCAGGGGAGGGCCAGCTGGGACATGGCCAAGGCAGCCTCAAATCTCCCAGCAGCACGGTTGGGGGGGACGGGACACAGCTTATTCCGCACCCACTGCACAGCAAACCTTCAGAGGACCTTCACACCGCTGCAAACACGCCGTCCCTTGCGACCACAATGCTTTTCTTCACGTTGGTGAAGCTACTCGAGCGTGTAACTAACGGCACCTGCCCGCCCCGATCCCCGCCCCGCTCTCACCTGGGCCCGCGGCCCCTCGGGGTCCCGACATGTCGCAAAGATCCAGGCGGGTGGCCGCGGTGTCGCCAGCAGCTGTTTCACCAGCTCCAGCCCGATGCCGCGGTTGCAGCCGGTCAGCAGCACCGTGCGCGCCCGCCCCGCCGCCATCGCCGCCCGCCCCCAGCGGGGCGGAACCGGCCCGGTACCGCCTCCCCGGCCCGGGCTGCCCGGGAAGGGCTTCCCAGCCACCCATGGGGCCGTGCGTGCGCGTGTGTGTATATGTGTATGTATTATCCCTCCCAGCTAACGTGCAGTACAAACGCAGCCCCATCTTGGGGTCCCCGACTGCCCCGGAATCCCCGCGGGAAGGAGCGACGGCTGCCGGAGGGATGCTGGGGGGGCTGCAGGGATCCCCACCTCTTCCCAAGGCTGGGGTGCAGGGGAGAAGGCTTACAGTATTCTGAGTTGGTATCTTCAGCACAGCAATGCAATTTTCTCCCTAGATAGGGAGAAGGAAAGGAAGGAAACCCAAAACTAAATACCCCCATTGAAATAAATAACTTACGCTTTTTCTATGGATAAACAACGTTTAATCCAATTCCTTAATTGCATTCCTTAAACACGTGTTCATTAGAGCATAAGCAGAACAGCACTGGGTGTGTGGAGGATTCACTCTGCCCACCACACACACCTTTTAGCAATAAGAAGTGTGCTTAAATACAGTAAGGTATTACATGTTCGTAATAACCCCAGGAACGCCTATACATATTCATAACCTTTCCCCGCTTCTTATTAAAATGAGTCTCAGACAACCATTTTCATTGTCTCCTCCCTCACCCTCCCCTGTCGCGCCTGCGCAGTGTCACTTGGTGATTTTGAGGAGGGGTCTTTGAGGGCCTTTGGATGAAGGCTCCTTCAGCTTTGTCACAGTGAACTTCTTACCTTTTTGGCTCATGACGATGAATTGGCTGGAACCCAAGCTGCCAAGTCAACCGAAACACGACTGGCACCCCCTTTTGCTGTAAAACTTGGCTATCTCCTCAAGGTTACAGCTGGTGCTGTAAAACCTCTTATCTCAGCATTCGATGAGGTTCTGTTTTTTTCTTAACACAATTGTTTACATACAGCTCTAAACTAGACATTCCTTATGTGGCTTAAAGTGTTAGTTTGTTAGTAGGCACTTCTTATGTGGTTGGTTGACCCTTAAAATGTTAGTTCCCTCTGTCAATATAACTTCATAAACAAGTTTCTTAACTTTTTACATAGAACTTAACCACCTTTTCCTTTTTCCAGGTCCAGAGCCCGTGCCTCATTTGGATGTATCTGTAAACATTATACATCTTAGCATGAATCACAACTGCATTTCTCACACCCATCAACCCAGCTTATCAGGGAGGTACCAAATCCTTCCCAGCTGCTCTTTATTGCCTGAATACAGCCCTGAATACAATGTCAAACAAAGAGCCTTGATAGATAGCAGTATCTTTATTCTTCCTTACATAGTAGATTAAATGTATTAAAGATAATTGGGCCATATGCCCGTTTCCCTAGCTGGCAGAAAACAAGAAGGTTTCTCAATGTTTTTGTCAATGCCCTTTGTGCAAACATCCAGGTGAAGGTGAGCACACATGAGCGTTCAGCAAAGGGGAGTGGAGGAGATGCGACAGCATCTTGGAAAACTGGCTCTGAGTCTTCCTAGTGTGGTGGGGTGGAAAACATCCATATGTGAAATACGGCTGTCAGGAGTTACAGGAGAGGGGTGAACAGAAGGACCTTAATGCTCATCTCAAGGTGTAGACCATCGCTCCTCCCTCTCTTGGTGCCAGGTTGGACTCTGGCTCCTGGAGAAGCAGTGCTTGTTTAAACTCTAATGATCAACAATGCAGCGTGTGGCCCCAGAGCAAAGTCAACCTGTTAAAGATACAACTCCGGAACCACGGAAGGCTACAAACCTGTGGTGACACAGCAAAAACAGGAGGTCTAAAACGTTAATGCTTTGTTTCTGATGCTATCTGGTTCTGAGGCAGCGCAGAGGTTTCTAGCAGGCTGTGTGTGATGGCCTCACCCCCCGCCTAGAAGAAAACTGTGGAGGTCTGGAGGAGCAGAGGTCTCGTGCAAATGGCAGATACTGGCAACTATAGTTGTGGTCACAAAATGTAAAATCTATAGAAAAAGTTATTGAATTGATCCATCAGAGCCTGCAAACCGGTCCTGCAATCTGGGAGGTGTGCTGAGGTGGGGAGAATTGTCAGGGTGGGGACAATTGTCAGGAGAGGTGGGTCTGAGATGGACAGCTGGAATAGCCAGAGCTTTGTACAATTGATGAGTGGTGGGAATTCACAAGGCAAAAGAAACCTCTCAACCCAATGCTTAAGGAGAGGCCAAGACTTGTCAGAGTTGAGGAAGAGGGAAGATGTGTGATGTGCTCCCACACACACGCTGCAGATGCACAGGAGGGCAGGAGCCGGCTGCTGCAGCCGTGTTCCCACAGAGGAATATTTCACCGAGAAGCTGGACAGCACAGCACTAGGTGGCCATCGAAGCAAGAACGGGTCGTGGGATGCTGGTACAGAAAGAACAGCGGCTCCACAAATAGGAGCATTGCCGTGGATTTAGTATCTCATGCTGAGATGCTGTGATGGGACGTGTAAAATTCAGTTCTCTCTCAAGCAGGTATGTGGAGATATTTCAACACCACCACAGCAGAAACTGTGAATGTGCCTCTTGGGAGGCTAGCAAAAATGAACCGGAGGAGCTTTCTGCTCTGATTTGTGTCATAAGGCTTGCCGGGAGGTTTCTGGGGATAGGTCTGCACTTGCGCTGGAGCAGGAACACACGATGTGCACACGTACCACTCCCCATGCTGCAAATCTGTGATACGTTCACTTGAGGTGTTGGGCAGCACTGGGCTTCACTGGCGCTAGTGCAGAACTGCCCGTGCACCATGGCTATGGGGGATGTGGACCATGGGGCTTTCACCAAGGCATTTCTCTTTGCAGGAGAACATCCTGGGCACCTGAGCTGTCTGTGCTTTCTGAGCTGAGTGACCACTCAACGTAGGATTGCACCCAAAGGGATGGAGTGCCTGAGCAGCAGAAATGTGATGTGCAGGCCAGGTAGGTCCATTTCCTTCAGCCAGGAGACCACACTGGGTTTCATCTCCTCCATGAGTCTTTCATGGGACAACCAGTGAATGGGCATTGGCTTGGAAGAGGCAAGAGGAAGGCAGAGAATGTCTGCTCATGGCCATTAGAGGCACCACCTGGTACACTGTGGAAAGCCCAACAGCCCACAGGATGCTTGTGAAGTTGTGAAGCCCACCTGAGCCCTGGGGCATCCTGCATCCCTCCCATGTGCTGCTCCCTCCCTCCTCACCCACAACAGCCTCTCCTGGCCCAGCTGGCCCATAGTACCTGCATTAAGGGGCCAGGTTTCCTGTGCTCAGCAGAGTTTGACTGATAAAGCCACATGACCTTTGCACTTTGATAATGAGGGCTGGTTGCCAGCCAGGAACTGTGTCCCGGAGAGTCAGAAGAGCTGGAGATGTTGTACCCGGAGCCAATGGTTTGTGCAAGCTCTGAGTGGGTGTGGTGGACGTGGAACATGCTATAAGGAAGCATTAGGGAGCCGATCAAACAATGCAAACTGGAGCAGAGGGAAGAGAAGCGATATGGGAGAGCTTAGCATCCACTCCGTTCTGGTGACTGGGGCCAACCGGGGAATCGGCCTGGGGTTTGTCCAGCAGTTCCTGCAGATGCCAAAGCCACCTGAGTGGGTCTTTGCAGCTTGTCGGGACCCCAAGGGACAGCGAGCACAGGTGGGGCTGGGCTGGGGTGGGTGGTGCTGGAGGATGGGAGGAATTGGTGCCAGGGCAGCAGGTTGAGCAGGGAGGGGGTTTGCAAAGGGCTTTAGCTGCAGCTGGGCTGGGACAGCTGTGGGACCAGCTGTGCATGGGATGTGCGGAGGGGACAGTGGCTCGTGGCGTGTGCAGGAGGCACACAGCCCATCAGATGGGAGCAGGGCAGCCAGAGCAGGGTGCTGGGCGCCAGGCGGTGCAGGGACGAGCTGGAACAACACGGGTTTGCCTGGGAAAGGCTGAGCCCCACCACAGCCCTCCTGCCTCTCCGTGCCCACGTGGTCCCCTCTTGTGCAGGAGTTACAGAATCTGGCCTCCAGGCACCCCAACCTGGTGATCATCCAACTCGGTAAGTACCCCGAGGTGGGGGTCCCTGGCCCTGGTTCCCCTTTCTGCGCAGCACCACGGCTCCCACAGCCCTGGCGAGGGCCCCAGTGCTGAGACACCCTGGGAGCCCAGTGCCGGGAACACGGGGTGGCAACAAGCCAGCATGGGGACACGGGCACCCACCTCCCAGTGTTCTGCAGATGTCGCTGACCCCAGCAGCATCAAGGCAGCTGCAGCCAGAGTGGAGGAACAGCTGGGGGGCTCAGGGCTGAACCTCCTCATCAACAATGCTGGGATTGCCAGGATAACCACGCTTGATGGCGAGACGCTGGAGGACATGATCCAGGTTTACACCACCAACACCGCTGGGCCGCTGCTGCTGGGCCAGGTGAGACCCTCCCCCCAACTGGGCTGTGCTGGGGGACAAAGGGCTGGTGGGAGGGGGTCCTGCTGCTGCTCCAGTGCTTGATGGGCTCTTGGTCAATGGGGCTCATGGAGCCACAGGCTGGAGCTCAGGAGCTGGAGCCTGATGGGCTGGAGCAATGGGAACCAGAGGGAGGATGCTCCAGTTCTGGCACTAGTGTTAACACTGTGGAAGGATCTTATCCTGTTCCCTGTGCACAACCCTATTTCCTTTCCTCCCCTTCTCTCCTCTCAGGCGTTCCTGCCCTTGCTGAAGAAGGCTGCCCAGGGGAGCCCGGGCTCAGCGCTGAGCTGCAGCAAGGCGGCCATCGTCAACATGTCCAGCTCTGCAGGCTCCATTGAGGAAGTCTATGTATGGAATCTGGGACAAGTTGTCTCCTATCGCTGCAGCAAGGTATGGCCACGCTGCACTGGGTGTGAGCCCAGGTATTTTCCTCTCTGATGTTGCACGCTTTCCAACCTCGCCCTCAGTCCCTGCACCTCTCTGCACTGTGACTGAGCTCCTGAGCTCCCACCAGTCATTGGGTCCCTCTGATGGCACATTCCCGTGTCTGGACCCAGGTCCCACCTCAGAGGGACCTTCACCTGGGCTGGTCATCCACATGGGTACAGTGCAACAGCATCGTGTGCCCCAGGGATCTGGCTCCACCTGCCCTTCCCTGTCCCAGCCACAGGCTCTGCACATGTCCCTCGCAGCCACCATTCCCCTCCCATCACCATCCCTGCCCTGTTTCCCCACAGGCTGCTCTGAACATGCTGACCAAGTGCCAGTCCCTGGGGTACCGGGAACATGGCATCCTCTGCGTCGCTCTCCACCCTGGCTGGGTGAAAACGGACATGGGGGGCCCAGGATCACAAATAGTAAGAAAGCTTTTGGTTGAGTTCTGTAAGAACTTCTTTATTTGGGAATGCAGAGGACTGAGCAGTCCTGGACATGCTGGGCACGGGAGAGCAATGCGGCAGATGCTCTGAGCTGGGGGCACATGAGGGAAGGGGATGAGAAATGGGGAATTCTTCTTGCCCTGTGCCGGCCTCTCCTCGCTCACTCCAGAGAGCCCCAAGCCCTGAGCAATGGTCTGCTCCAGGGCAGACCTCAGCCAGGCCTTTGACACACGGCTGTGTTCCTCCTTCTGCCCCTGCAGACGGTGGAGGAAAGCGTGAAAGCGATGCTGAAGCTGCTCTCCTCCCTCTCTGAGAAGGACACCGGGACCTTCTTGAACTGGGAGGGGAAGGTTATGCCCTGGTGAGATGTCAACCCAAGATCCTGACAGAAGGTCCCTTTGCTGCTGCACCGAGTTATGCCTGTGTCTTAATAAATAAATTTGTGTCAGTAAACAATGTGTGAGTAGCTCTGTTTGAACCTTGCTCTTGGTCTCCTTTTCAACTGTCATTGTGGGAGTCTTCACTGATGCTTTGAAACAACTTCTCAGAGTCGTTTCTCAATATAATTCAGCTAAGTATGTCTGGATGTCTGATTTCCTCTGACTGGGATCCTGGCCATTATCCTGGAAGGGCTTTTTCCCCAGGCACAGAGAGGCTCATCCCACAGCTCTCCCTCTGAAGGCCAGCACAACCTTCTGATGCATCAGTTGCCCCTCCCAGTGAACCCTTTCTTGTTTATAAGTAGGACTTATGTCACAAAGTTGTCACCCATGCCCTCTGGGAATCTCCTGGGTTGCCTATGTCCTGCTGCGTTGTCCCCCCAGCAGAGACCGGGGTGGTTAAAATACCCCATGAGGACCAGCAAACATGGGGCTACTTCTAGCTGTCTCTAGAAGGCCTCATGCGCTTGTTCCTCCTGTTCAGGCAGCGACTTGCCTCGCAGAGGAGATTGCCCACCAGAGCTCCCAGCCGTGGTTGTCAATGAGCACAGAGAGGGCTGACAGCGGTCCCTGCGGGGGAGACACCAGGGGGCCCCCGGAACCCCTGAGCCCTCTGTGGGCACCACACCATCCTCTCACTGGTGTGGACCACTATTCCACATCATTTGTCATGTGGAGCACCTTACATGTTCTCAATTGGGGTGCCAATACGTTTAATCTGGCCCACCATCTCCTTGGGTAAGAGCGTGCTGAAGGGTTGTGAGCTTGCTGACCTGGAGTATGACACATCTTTCTCTTGCTTTCCAGAGATCCTTATGACTTGGGACAGCATGTCTGAATGCATTAGAGAGCACTTGGCACAGGAGAGGGTGGGTCTTGCATCCTGTTCCTCCCCTCAAGAACCCCTGAGAGCTTGTCTTGTCTGGACAACACTATGCCATCGATTGTCATCGCTTCTGCGCTCTGAAAGCAGAATCAGTCACCCAGCAGGACACTGCTGTCGACCAAGGTGCCACAGACCAGCTTCTGTGGCACCTGTGATAAAAACGGAAGTCCAGATAAAGTAGAAGAAAGTGTTAAGCACTTTCTAGTATTTCTCATCGACACCACCAGAACGGGAAGACCATACCCTGGTGCCTTTTTAAGGGTTTCACCTTGTCATTGGAAACTCCTCCAGTTAGATCTGTGGGTGGGATGTTGGCTCTGCTGTTACTTTTCCCAATAGCTTTCTTGAGCAGAGGACCAAAGAGCAAAAAAGGCCTCGAGTACGTGCTTTGTCTCTGTCCCATCTTGGTCTTCGTAGGCTCGGGGTGGGCAAGGCGCAAGGCAGCATCCCCATGCTCTGACAAATCACTGGTGAGTCTTTTCCTCTCCAGGATGCTCACAATTGTTCCTTCTTTTTACCTCCACTGTTCTCAGGGCGTCCAGCTCTTAGGAATCGGCACATTCTTTGTTCTTAAAGACTTCACATGCACTGTGAACAGCAAGGATTCGATTGTTTGCAGACCTGTGTTTCGTATGTCCAAGGTGATTGCAGATGAATGCAACCTCAGCTATGCTAAAGAAGACGTTCCTGGTAAGCAGATGGATTAAAACCTTTGCTTGTCCTTGCACCACCCTCGAGGTCCATGCTAGCCACCGTTAAAGCATGACTGAATGCCTAAAGAGCTCTGAGAACCACCTCGGCTTGTTCAAGCTGGACAGACCAACAAGGAGCAGTTTCTCAGAATGACCCCTTGGGCGTCCTTTTTTAACGATACACCTTCACCTAGAGGATCTCTTCTTTAATTGCTCTCGTGCTTGGCTCCACATCAGTCACGATTATGCAATGTTAGGTCTACTGCTTCTGGGCTGTAATTATTGGAGCTGCTTTTATGAATGAAACTGAGATAAAGCTCATGCTCCGCCTTCATGGCAATGTGCACCTACTTGTAAGGGCAAAGGCCAGAGCTCTTGCTGGTTCTTACAGGATCCCTCTAGAGCAAAGCGGGTACAAGCCACTTGTAGACAAGCCAGAGCTGAAGGCAAGGACAAGAATCTGTGGAAGAACTCGGGGATGGTCATATGTGCCATGAGTTCTGGTCAGTGCAGCTGCAGTGTGACAGGAATGATGCCGTGGGGCAGGAAGAGCTTGGGTCTGTGTCTGGAGGGGTTCTTCTCTTTCACAGACCACATCTTCCAGGTGACTGAAACGTCAAGTGGACGCCTGTGGGGCCACTTGCTGGGGATGAGGGGCAGGGGGTCTGATAGATGCTACAGGTTGATGTGCAGGCTTTGTGGTTTGCTCCTCCATGGCTTCTCCATGAGTCTGGCAGACTTAGCCGGAGCGCACCGGCTGTGGGCATGGTTGTGGTCGACTGCCAAGGACTTTGCCATGGGATCTGCACCCGTCTCCCTCTCACACAATATTCATCCCCCAGGCACTCCTGGGAGCTGTTAGCATGGGATTCAATAGACTGTGCTGGAACAATGTCCTGCATGCAGCTGCTTGGAGCTTATGCCATTGTCCTGCTGCAGAAGTGATGTTTTGTTCCTCTTGTTCTGTTCCCTAGCTGATGTAACCATTGTCCCTCTGAGGTGTGAGGAGCTCTCCGTGTGTGCGCAGCTACCATTTACAACCGTACAGTGTTGTGTGTATGAGACTGCAGCATCATTCTTTCGGGCTACTTGTAAGAGACAGAAACAGGGACTTTGTCTTCAAAGCAGCAACACCGTGAAGACGCTGCCCTTGTCCTACTGTGGCTGGACAAGACTTGGAGAAGCATCCCATGGTTGAGAGCAATGTGCATGGATCACCTGGGGGGAAGCGGTGCCAGCCCAGCCCTGCAAAAACTCCTCTGACCTCATCAGTGCCTGATACCAGCAAGTTGTCGGGGGAAGAACAGGGCAAAATGAAGAGACACGAGATAGTTTTGTCTCACCAGCTTGGGCACCCCGGGCTGGTGGCAGGGTGGATTCTCACCACACTGGGATTACCCCTGAGCTGGAACAACACTGGCAGTGACCACACAACAACCATTTAGAGGACTTCCTAAGGTGTGAGCCCTGCACACAGCCAAGCTGCGAGAAGATGCAGCAAACAAATCAGCTGCAGGTGGGAACTATCAGAGAGCAAATGTCTCCATGCTGCTATTTCAGTGGGTCAGCTAAGCAGCGGGAAACCAAAGCTGAGCTTAAGGAAAGCTAGAAGCATGGCCATGCTTTGCCCCTGAGATTTCCTGCTGAAGCAACACGTGAAAGTCACATTTCAGTGCAGTGCAAAGCAGGGGAGGGAGGATCCCACCGCAGCTTTCAGGCTCCGCTCGCTAATGGACTCCCAGCTTTTATGGACACCAGTAACACATCACGGAACCGTCCAGAGCAGCACTGCCGCAAATGCCCCCAGCTCAGCCAGTCCCAACCACCAAGTCCAACCCTGCTCAGACCAAACTTTGTGTGAGCTGGCATCGTGCCCACGGGCCACGGGCAAAGCTTTGGCAGGGGAGGGCCAGCTGGGACATGGCCAAGGCAGCCTCAAATCTCCCAGCAGCACGGTTGGGGGGGACGGGACACAGCTTATTCCGCACCCACTGCACAGCAAACCTTCAGAGGACCTTCACACCGCTGCAAACACGCCGTCCCTTGCGACCACAATGCTTTTCTTCACGTTGGTGAAGCTACTCGAGCGTGTAACTAACGGCACCTGCCCGCCCCGATCCCCGCCCCGCTCTCACCTGGGCCCGCGGCCCCTCGGGGTCCCGACATGTCGCAAAGATCCAGGCGGGTGGCCGCGGTGTCGCCAGCAGCTGTTTCACCAGCTCCAGCCCGATGCCGCGGTTGCAGCCGGTCAGCAGCACCGTGCGCGCCCGCCCCGCCGCCATCGCCGCCCGCCCCCAGCGGGGCGGAACCGGCCCGGTACCGCCTCCCCGGCCCGGGCTGCCCGGGAAGGGCTTCCCAGCCACCCATGGGGCCGTGCGTGCGCGTGTGTGTATATGTGTATGTATTATCCCTCCCAGCTAACGTGCAGTACAAACGCAGCCCCATCTTGGGGTCCCCGACTGCCCCGGAATCCCCGCGGGAAGGAGCGACGGCTGCCGGAGGGATGCTGGGGGGGCTGCAGGGATCCCCACCTCTTCCCAAGGCTGGGGTGCAGGGGAGAAGGCTTACAGTATTCTGAGTTGGTATCTTCAGCACAGCAATGCAATTTTCTCCCTAGATAGGGAGAAGGAAAGGAAGGAAACCCAAAACTAAATACCCCCATTGAAATAAATAACTTACGCTTTTTCTATGGATAAACAACGTTTAATCCAATTCCTTAATTGCGTTCCTTAAACACGTGTTCATTAAAGCATAAGCAGAACAGCACTGGGTGTGTGGAGGATTCACTCTGCCCACCACACACACCTTTTAGCAGTAAGAAGTGTGCTTAAATACAGTAAGGTATTACATGTTCGTAATAACCCCAGGAACGCCTATACATATTCATAACCTTTCCCCGCTTCTTATTAAAATGAGTCTCAGACAACCATTTTCGTTGTCTCCTCCATGACCCTCCCCTGTTGTGCCTGCGCAGTGTCACTTGGTGATTTTGAGGAGGGGTCTTTGAGGGCCTTTGGATGAAGGCTCCTTCAGCTTTGTCACAGTGAACTTCTTACCTTTTTGGCTCGTGACGATGAATTGGCTGGAACCCAAGCTGCCAAGTCAACCGAAACACGACTGGCACCCCCTTTTGCTGTAAAACTTGGCTATCTCCTCAAGGTTACAGCTGGTGCTGTAAAACCTCTTATCTCGGCATTCGATGAGGTTCTGTTTTTTTCTTAACACAATTGTTTACATACAGCTCTAAACTAGACATTCCTTATGTGGCTTAAAGTGTTAGTTCGTTCGTAGGCACTTCTTATGTGGTTGGTTGACCCTTAAAATGTTAGTTCCCTCTGTCAATATAACTTCATAAACAAGTTTCTTAACTTTTTACATAGAACTTAACCACCTTTTCCTTTTTCCAGGTCCAGAGCCCGTGCCTCATTTGGATGTATCTGTAAACATTATACATCTTAGCATGAATCACAACTGCATTTCTCACACCCATCAACCCAGCTTATCAGGGAGGTACCAAATCCTTCCCAGCTGCTCTTTATTGCCTGAATACAGCCCTGAATACAATGTCGAACAAAGAGCCTTGATAGATAGCAGTATCTTTATTCTTCCTTACATAGTAGATTAAATGTATTAAAGATAATTGGGCCATATGCCCGTTTCCCTAGCTGGCAGAAAACAAGCAGGTTTCTCAATGTTTTTGTCATTGCCCTTTGTGCAAACATCCAGGTGAAGGTGAGCACACATGAGCGTTCAGCAAAGGGGAGTGGAGGAGATGCGACAGCATCTTGGAAAACTGGCTCTGAGTCTTCCTAGTGTGGTGGGGTGGAAAACATCCATATGTGAAATACGGCTGTCAGGAGTTACAGGAGAGGGGTGAACAGAAGGACCTTAATGCTCATCTCAAGGTGCAGACCATCGCTCCTCCCTCTCTTGGTGCCAGGTTGGACTCTGGCTCCTGGAGAAGCAGTGCTTGTTTAAACTCTAATGATCAACAATGCAGCGTGTGGCCCCAGAGCAAAGTCAGCCTGTTAAAGATACAACTCCGGAACCACGGAAGGCTACAAACCTGTGGTGACACAGCAAAAACAGGAGGTCTAAAACGTTAATGCTTTGTTTCTGATGCTATCTGGTTCTGAGGCAGCGCAGAGGTTTCTAGCAGGCTGTGTGTGATGGCCTCACCCCCCGCCTAGAAGAAAACTGTGGAGGTCTGGAGGAGCAGAGGTCTCGTGCAAATGGCAGATACTGGCAACTATAGTTGTGGTCACAAAATGTAAAATCTATAGAAAAAGTTATTGAATTGATCCATCAGAGCCTGCAAACCGGTCCTGCAATCTGGGAGGTGTGCTGAGGTGGGGAGAGTTGTCAGGGTTCTCAGGGAGAGGTGGGTCTGAGATGGACAGCTGGAATAGCCAGAGCTTTGTACGATTGATGAGTGGTGGGAATTCACAAGGCAAAAGAAACCTCTCAATCCAATGCTTAAGGAGAGGCCGAGACTTGTCAGAGTTGAGGAAGAGGGAAGATGTGTGATGTGCTCCCACACACGCTGCAGATGCACAGGAGGGCAGGAGCCGGCTGCTGCAGCCGTGTTCCCACAGAGGAATATTTCACCGAGAAGCTGGACAGCACAGCACTAGGTGGCCATCGAAGCAAGAACGGGTCGTGGGATGCTGGTACAGAAAGAACAGCGGCTCCACAAATAGGAGCATTGCCGTGGATTTAGTATCTCATGCTGAGATGCTGTGATGGGACGTGTAAAATTCAGTTCTCTCTCAAGCAGGTATGTGGAGATATTTCAACACCACCACAGCAGAAACTGTGAATGTGCCTCTTGGGAGGCTAGCAAAAATGAACCGGAGGAGCTTTCTGCTGTGATTTGTGTCATAAGGCTTGCCGGGAGGTTTCTGGGGATAGGTCTGCACTTGCGCTGGAGCAGGAACACACGATGTGCACACGTACCACTCCCCATGCTGCAAATCTGTGATACGTTCACTTGAGGTGTTGGGCAGCACTGGGCTTCACTGGCGCTAGTGCAGAACTGCCCGTGCACCATGGCTATGGGGGATGTGGACCATGGGGCTTTCACCAAGGCATTTCTCTTTGCAGGAGAACATCCTGGGCACCTGAGCTGTCTGTGCTTTCTGAGCTGAGTGACCACTCAACGTAGGATTGCACCCAAAGGGATGGAGTGCCTGAGCAGCAGAAATGTGATGTGCAGGCCAGGTAGGTCCATTTCCTTCAGCCAGGAGACCACACTGGGTTTCATCTCCTCCATGAGTCTTTCATGGGACAACCAGTGAATGGGCATTGGCTTGGAAGAGGCAAGAGGAAGGCAGAGAACGTCTGCTCATGGCCATTTGAGGCACCACCTGGTACACTGTGGAAAGCCCAACAGCCCACAGGATGCTTGTGAAGTTGTGAAGCCCACCTGAGCCCTGGGGCATCCTGCATCCCTCCCATGTGCTGCTCCCTCCCTCCTCACCCACAACAGCCTCTCCTGGCCCAGCTGGCCCATAGTACCTGCATTAAGGGGCCAGGTTTCCTGTGCTCAGCAGAGTTTGACTGATAAAGCCACACGACTTTTGCACTTTGGTAATGAGGGCTGGTTGCCAGAGGGCTGGTTCCCGGAGAGTCAGAAGAGCTGGAGATGTTGTACCCGGAGCCAATGGTTTGTGCAAGCTCTGAGTGGGTGTGGTGGACGTGGAACGTGCTATAAAGAAGCATTAGGGAGCCGATCAAACAATGCAAACTGGAGCAGAGGGAAGAGAAGCGATATGGGAGAGCTTAGCATCCGCTCTGTTCTGGTGACTGGGGCCAACCGGGGAATCGGCCTGGGGTTTGTCCAGCAGTTCCTGCAGATGCCAAAGCCACCTGAGTGGGTCTTTGCAGCTTGTCGGGACCCCAAGGGACAGCGAGCACAGGTGGGGCTGGGCTGGGGGGGATGGTGCTGGAGGATGGGAGGAATTGGTGCCAGGGCAGCAGGTTGAGCAGGGAGGGGGTTTGCAAAGGGCTTTAGCTGCAGCTGGGCTGGGACAGCTGTGGGACCAGCTGTGCATGGGATGTGCGGAGGGGACAGTGGCTCTTGGCGTGTGCAGGAGGCACACAGCCCATCTGATGGGAGCAGGGCAGCCAGAGCAGGGTGCTGGGCGCCAGGCGGTGCAGGGACGAGCTGGAGCAACACGGGTTTGCCTGGGAAAGCCTGAGCCTCTGCACAGCCCCTCCTGCCTCTCCGTGCCCACGTGGTCCCCTCTTGTGCAGGAGTTACAGAACCTGGCCTCCAGGCACCCCAACCTGGTGATCATCCAACTCGGTAAGTACCCCGAGGTGGGGGTCCCTGGCCCTGGTTCCCCTTTCTGCGCAGCACCACGGCTCCCACAACCCTGGCGAGGGCCCCAGTGCTGAGACACCCTGGGAGCCCAGTGCCGGGAACACGGGGGGCTCCAAGCCAGCATGGGGACACGGGCACTCACCTCCCATGTGTTCTGCAGATGTCACTGACCCCAGCAGCATCAAGGCAGCTGCAGCCAGAGTGGAGGAACAGCTGGGGGCCTCAGGGCTGAACCTCCTCATCAACAACGCTGCGATTCTCAAGATGACCACGCTTGATGGCGAGACGCTGGAGGACATGATCCAGGTTTACACCACCAACACCGCTGGGCCGCTGCTGCTGGGCCAGGTGAGACCCTCCCCCCAACTGGGCTGTGCTGGGGGACAAAGGGCTGGTGGGAGGGGGTCCTGCTGCTGCTCCAGTGCTTGTTGGGCTCTTGGTCAATGGGGCTCATGGAGCCAAAGGCTGGAGCTCGGGAGCTGGAGCCTGATGAGCTGGAGCAGTGGGAATGAGAGGGAGGATGCTCCAGTGCTGGCGCTACTGTTAACACTGTGGAAGGAGCTTGTCCTGTTCTCTGTGCACAACTCTATTTCCTTTCCTCCCCTTCTCTCCTCTCAGGCGTTCCTGCCCTTGCTGAAGAAGGCTGCCCAGGGGAGCTCGGGCTCAGCGCTGAGCTGCAGCAAGGCGGCCATCGTCAACATATCCAGCTTAGGGGGCTCCATCAAGGAAGTCTATGTATGGGATCTGGCACATGCTGTCTCCTATCGCTGCAGCAAGGTATGGCCACGCTGCACTGGTTGTGAGCCCAAGTATTTTCCTCTCTGATGTTGCAAGCTTTCCAACCTCGCCCTCAGTCCCTGCACCTCTCTGCACTGTGACTGAGCTCCTGAGCTCCCACCAGTCATTGGGTCCCTCTGATGGCACATTCCCGTGTCTGGACCCAGGTCCCACCTCAGAGGGACCTTCACCTGGGCTGGTCATCCACATGGGTACAGTGCAACAGCATCGTGTGCCCCAGGGATCTGGCTCCACCTGCCCTTCCCTGTCCCAGCCACGGGCTCTGCACATGTCCCTCGCAGCCACCGTTCCCCTCCCATCACCATCCCTGCCCTGTTTCCCCACAGGCTGCTCTGAACATGCTGACCAAGTGCCAGTCCCTGGGGTACCGGGAACACGGCATCCTCTGCGTCACTCTCCACCCTGGCTGGGTACAAACGGACATGGGGGGCCCAGGATCACAAATAGTAAGAAAGCTTTTGGTTGAGTTCTGTAAGAACTTCTTTATTTGGGAATGCAGAGGACTGAGCAGTCCTGGACATGCTGGGCACGGGAGAGCAATGCGGCAGATGCTCTGAGCTGGGGGCACATGAGGGAAGGGGATGAGAAATGGGGAATTCTTCTTGCCCTGTGCCGGCCTCTCCTCGCTCACTCCAGAGAGCCCCAAGCCCTGAGCAATGGTCTGCTCCAGGGCAGACCTCAGCCAGGCCTTTGACACACGGCTGTGTTCCTCCTTCTGCCCCTGCAGACGGTGGAGGAAAGCGTGAAAGCGATGCTGAAGCTGCTCTCCTCCCTCTCTGAGAAGGACACCGGGACCTTCTTGAACTGGGAGGGGAAGGTTATGCCCTGGTGAGATGTCAACCCAAGATCCTGACAGAAGGTCCCTTTGCTGCTGCACCGAGTTATGCCTGTGTCTTAATAAATAAATTTGTGTCAGTAAACAATGTGTGAGTAGCTCTGTTTGAACCTTGCTCTTGGTCTCCTTTTCAACTGTCATTGTGGGAGTCTTCACTGATGCTTTGAGACAACTTCTCAGAGTTGTTTCTCAACATAATCCAGCTAAGTATGTCTGGATGTCTGATTTCCTCTGACTGGGGACCTGGCCATCATTCTGGAAGGGCTTTTTCCCCAGGCACAGAAAGGCTCATCCCACAGCTCTCCCTCTGAAGGCCAGCACAACCTTCTGATGCATCAGTTGCCCCTCCCAGTGAACCCTTTCTTGTTTATAAGTAGGACCTATGTCACAAAGTTATCACCCATGCCCTCTGGGAATCTCCTGGGTTGCCTATGTCCTGCTGCGTTGTCCCCCCAGCAGAGACCGGGTGGTTAAAATACCCCATGAGGACCAGCAAACATGGGGCTACTTCTAGCTGTCTCTAGAAGGCCTCATGCACTTGTTCCTCCTGCTCAGGCAGCCTATAGCAGACAGCCACTACAATGACGCCCATCCCAGTCTTCTCCCTTATCCTAACCCAAGAACTCCCCGTTGGCTCATCATCAGGCAGAGCTCCTTGTGCTCCTGCTGCTCTCTCACACAAAGGGAAAGCCCACAAAGGAGGCCTGGAGCCCAGCTCTTGTCCCAGGAGCAGGGATGCTGCTCTGTGCATTGTTCTCCAAGCCTTGTCTGTATCCCAGGAACTGGAACGTCTCTGTGTGAGCAGCCCCACATCAGCAATGGTGGCACAGCCTCTGCAGTTGGGACCGACCGGCTGACCAGCACATCTGGAGTGCACAAAGTCAGCTCCCATCTGGACCAAACCCCAAGGACCTCAGTGCCCCCCCCATTCTCCTTGGGAGTGGGCAACAAGGTGGGATTAGCACACCAAACATCTCCCCTCCCTCTTGTAGGGCAAAACCTGGCAGGATCTCTGTGACATTGTCTGGGGTCACAGTGGAACATTCCATGTCAGGACAGAGTTCGAGGCCCTTGGGTGAAGTCAGAGAAGGAGACAGAGATCATGGAGGAGATGTTTTCTTCTCGCCCTCCTGCTACAGGGGTTAACCAAGAGGGGTGGCAGACAAAGCTAGAAAACCTGGGCCCAGGTGCATTCCCAACACTCAGGAATCTCACTTCTAATGGTGAGGCTTGCGGGAGGGGGTTCCTGCATGTTGTAGGCAGCGTTAGCTGTCAATGTAGCTGTGGAAACATGGGGGTTTTTGGGGAAGGCTGGACAGGGCTGAAGAGCGCAAAAAGAGCCCTGTCTGGTCATCTCTTCCTGACCAGGGATCAGTTTGGCAGCCAGGATTCCTGGGTCCTCTTCCCAAGGACTTGTTCTGCCCTTGTCTTGCTGCCTACTCCCCTGGTCAAAGTCCCTACCACCAAAGGCTGCGACTTGCCTCGCAGAGGAGATTGCCCACCAGAGCTCCCAGCTGTGGTTGTCAATGAGCACAGAGAGGGCTGACAGGGTTCCCTGCGGGGGAGACACCAGGGGGCCCCCGGAACCCCTGAGGCCTCTGTGGGCACCACACCATCCTCTCACTGGTTTGGACCACTATTCCACATCATTTGTCATGTGGAGCACCTTACATGTTCTCAATTGGGGTGCCAATACGTTTAATCTGGCCCACCACCTCCTTGGGTAAGAGCGTGCTGAAGGGTTGTGAGCTTGCTGACCTGGAGTATGACACATCTTTCTCTTGCTTTCCAGAGATCCTTATGATTTGGGACAGTGTGTCTGAATGCATTAGAGAGCACTTGGCACAGGAGAGGGTGGGTCTTGCATCCTGTTCCTCCCCTCAAGAACCCCTGAGAGCTTGTCTTGTCTGGACAACACTATGCCATTGATTGTCATCGCTTCTGCGCTCTGAAAGCAGAATCAGTCACCCAGCAGGACACTGCTGTCGACCAAGGTGCCACAGACCAGCTTCTGTGGCACCTGTGATAAAAACGGAAGTCCAGATAAAGTAGAAGAAAGTGTTAAGCACTTTCTAGTATTTCTCATCGACACCACCAGAACGGGAAGACCATACCCTGGTGCCTTTTTAAGGGTTTCACCTTGTCATTGGAAACTCCTCCAGTTAGATCTGTGGGTGGGATGTTGGCTCTGCTGTTACTTTTCCCAATAGCTTTCTTGAGCAGAGGACCAAAGAGCAAAAAAGGCCTCGAGTACGTGCTTTGTCTCTGTCCCATCTTGGTCTTCGTAGGCTCGGGGTGGGCAAGGCGCAAGGCAGCATCCCCATGCTCTGACAAATCACTGGTGAGTCTTTTCCTCTCCAGGATGCTTACAATTGTTCCTTCTTTTTACCTCCACTGTTCTCAGGGCGTCCAGCTCTTAGGAATCGGCACATTCTATGTTCTTAAAGACTTCACATGCACTGTGAACAGCAAGGATTCGATTGTTTGCAGACCTGTGTTTCGTATGTCCAAGGTGATTGCAGATGAATGCAACCTCAGCTATGCTAAAGAAGACGTTCCTGGTAAGCAGATGGATTAAAACCTTTGCTTGTCCTTGCACCACCCTCGAGGTCCATGCTAGCCACCGTTAAAGCATGACTGAATGCCTAAAGAGCTCTGAGAACCACCTCGGCTTGTTCAAGCTGGACAGACCAACAAGGAGCAGTTTCTCAGAATGACCCCTTGGGCGTCCTTTTTTAACGATACACCTTCACCTAGAGGATCTCTTCTTTAATTGCTCTCGTGCTTGGCTCCACATCAGTCACGATTATGCAATGTTAGGTCTACTGCTTCTGGGCTGTAATTATTGGAGCTGCTTTTATGAATGAAACTGAGATGAAGCTCATGCTCCGCCTTCATGGCAATGTGCACCTACTTGTAAGGGCAAAGGCCAGAGCTCCTGCTGGTTCTTACAGGATCCTTCTAGAGCAAAGCACGTAGAAGCCACTTGTAGACAAGCCAGAGCTGAAGGCAAGGACAAGAATCTGTGGAAGAACTCGGGGATGGTCATATGTGCCATGAGTTCTGGTCAGTGCAGCTGCAGTGTGACAGGAATGATGCCGTGGGGCAGGAAGAGCTTGGGTCTGTGTCTGGAGGGGTTCTTCTCTTTCACAGACCACATCTTCCAGGTGACTGAAACGTCAAGTGGATGCCTGTGGGGCCACTTGCTGGGGATGAGGGGCAGGGGGTCTGATAGATGCTACAGGTTGATGTGCAGGCCTTGCGGTTTGCTCCTCCATGAGTCTGGCAGACTTAGCCGGAGCGCACCGGCTGTGGGCATGGTTGTGGTCGACTGCCATGAACTTTGCCATGGGATCTGCACCTGTCTCCCTCTCACACAATATTCATCCCCCAGGCACTCATTGGAGCTGTTATCATGGGATTCAATAGACCGTGCTGGAACAATGTCCTGCATGCAGCTGCTTGGAGCTTATGCCATTGTCCTGCTGCAGAAGTGATGTTTTGTTCCTCTTGTTCTGTTCCCTAGCTGATGTAACCATTGTCCCTCTGAGGTGTGAGGAGCTCTCCGTGTGTGCGCAGCTACCTTTTACAACCGTACAGTGTTGTGTGTATGAGACTGCAGCATCATTCTTTCGGGCTACTTGTAAGAGACAGAACACGGACTTTGTCTTCAAGGCCATTGGCATTCTCTCCATACGAAACAGAGAGGTCACTATGAGATTTTTTGAGGAATTTCTCCTCACTGTGGATATCACTGGCAAGTTGCTGGAAGCCCTTCTCAGTGTAAGTTGCTCCTTTCCTTGTACTACACCTTGTCTTTCTGGACACCTGTCAAAGGATGACTGAATTAATTTCTGCTGACCCTTTAGGACCCCCACGGCCACTGTGGCAGTCATGGTCTACAGCAGTGCCAGCTCTCTAATGTCCTGTTCTCCTACACAGTGGTCTAGTTGATGCAGGAGAATCCAGGAAGGGTCACACAGAGTTAGATCAAGGCTCTACCTATCTCAGCATCGCACTGTCTGTTCTAGAAATTGTAACGGTGGGGTTTTGATGGATTCAAAAGCAGATGCTGTCTGAGTCCAAGACATGGCAACCTGCCTATTACATGTCCCATCCTACTTCATCTCTCACAGAGAGTCGAGATTTAGTTACCCTGCGTCTTAACAGCTGTGGGGTGATCTTACTGCTTTTGAAACACCTTGGACCACGTTTGGGATGCTGGGGCAGCAGGTGCAGCAGCTTCAGTTCCCCATATTCATGTTGTGAACCTGCGAGATGGCAGCTTGCGTGGGGCAACTCATGGCAGTTTCATTGCTCCTTTTCACCTCTGATCTCTGCAGCTTCTACCTGAAAAGCTGAGGGACTCACATTAATCAAAGAAAAATTTGTTATAGGATATCTGAGTGGCTGTGTCTTCTCTGAGCAGAAGAAAGACTTTATAAACAAGGTAAAAATTTCCCTGGAATGCTCTCACATATTTTTGTCTTTGTTTCAGACGCCAGGGAGGAGATATCTGGTCGTATTGGGTGGAGAAAGTCCTGATTTTCGCGTGGATCCTGGTGGTGTCTTTGTCTTGCCACAGTATGTTCACTTCTTGTTGTTTAAGGAACTTGGACAACATTTTCCATAAGGTTCCCTTGATTCACCTCTTTCTTCTGGGTACAATTTCAAAATGGAAAGATCCCAGAATTTCCTGCACATGGATTGTACAGGAAAAGTTTCCGTGAGTGGGTATTAGATTCATACAAGTCCTGTCTTTGTGACATAGTCACGCCTTTGGTGAGACTCAAGGGTCCCAAGTGTCCCTAAATGCCTGCTTCTTGCATCCCTGGGGGACAGGAGGAGTGATTTCTCCTCGTGTGCTTGAGTGGGTTTCCTCAGAGCCTTGACCTGAGCTGGGGCTGCTCAGTAGTGGGCTTAATGGCCACAGGGGTGGCGGTTCTGCATTACAGATTCTCTGACATGAACGTGAGAGGGTCTGTAAGGAAGTTGTTAGGCAGTGTTAGAATTAAAACCAACCTTGACCATTTGGATAAAGAAAGAGTAGTCTGTTCTCCACGTCCATGAACAGGAAGAAGAGTTAAGAGACGGTCTTCAGAGAGGGAATCAACCTTTTCAGAGTTGGGACTGGGAAGTCTGGAGCAGACTGATGGGGCCTCTTGTGTGCTCCCAGGTCATGGAGGTCTTGTGTCACTCCATTTCCTAACACAGCTGTCAAGGACATTGCATATTCTACTTTGGAAAGTAGCAGCCTTGAGAGACTTCCTCAAGTCTCTCCATAATTGCATTGTTAATGGAAGATGCAACGGGAATGTGGTGTCCTGTCTTCAGTCTGGTGCCCTTTCATTTCCAGGTTTGATTTTACATTTCCCTCTGAGAAAGAAACTGTGAAGTGTCCCTCTGTAGGACCTCTGAAGACAGCAGAAGACAGGAAGAATGAGAAGGACAAGGACAAGGACAAGGAGGAGAAGGAGAAAGAAAAGGAGGAGAAGGAGAAAGAAAAAGAGGAGAAGGAGAAAAAGGAGGAGAAGGAGAAAGAGAAGGAGACGGAGGAAGAAGAGGGTGATAAGCAAATTGAGACCAACGGTAATGTCACATTTGACTAGGGGGCTGGGGTGGGCATGGATGCTTGTGTGTGTCCTCAAGCAGTAGGTGGTTGAAGACACGGACAAAAAGTGGTGCCCTGGCAGGGAAGACTGCATCTCTTGTTCCTTGCTGCATACAGCAAAGCTCAAGTCACCTGCTATGGAAGATCTCATGGCAACCAACTTTTCCCCAGAGCCCTGTACCCTGATATATATTCCGAGCTGCTCCTTCATTTCAGAAAGCTCTGCCTTGAGCTGTCCCACAGATCCTGTGCACTTGAAAGTGGGGAGAAAAATTGCCCAGAGATGACTTTTAAAAGGCTACTAAGCTGTGCCAAAGACCTCCTAGGGAGTGAGACATCTTTGAGATCATGGTGTCAAGGGAATTGGATTGTTTTATCAGATGCTGGAGCTGATTTCCCTGTTATTCTTGTTAAATAACCCCAAAGGTGTTTTCTGAGGACTCTTCCTCTTGTACAGTTCCAGAGAGTCCTTCTACTGAATGCCTCCTGTCTCGAAGAAGGTGGTCTCGGTCTCCATCCACACTCTCTGGCCTGAAGAAAGGAAAGGGGCAGAAAGGCAAGGAAAAACGGTCACCTAGCAGGTAAGCATTGTGGAGAAATGGGTAAGGGTGACCCTGTGCTCTTGGATTTCTTGAATGACTTGCTCCCTTTGTACGCAGTGTCAGTGTTGTCTCTGAAGGATTGTTCAGATTTTTCACAGTACTGATGTTTGTGTGAAAAATTACTCCAAGACCTGAGGAAATTTTTATCCTTCTCTTTTGATGTCTGTGAACCTCTTCTCATTTCAGTCAAAATGAAGCCACTTTTCACAGAAAAATGAAATTCAGAACATCCTTCCCCAGTAGGACAGAGTGGTGTCTGTGTTCACTGCTTTCTACCTTGGATTTAGCCAACTGGAAGACTCAGATTTAATTCCAAATCTGGTGGTTGTAGGAGGTTGTCTGGCACAGAAGGGGTGCCAGAGAGAGATAATTGCCAACATTGCTTTTCCCCTTCCTCCTTCTCCTGCAGCGGGTGCCCCCAAAACATAGCCTTTAGTGTGTGGCCACCAGGGTGCCATTCACAGAAGGAGGCCCTCCAGGCTCTGATTGTGGCAAAAGTCACTGTTGTTTTCTTTGTTCTCTCAAGACGGGGACGACACGTGGGTGTTCGTGGCTCATGTGGGTGCTACGACTCAGTGTTTTCTTCCTCCACTCATATCAGCTCACCCTCTTGGGTAATTGCAGCTTTCTGCCAAGAATTCAGGAGCTGGAGGAGAACGTTGGCAAGCACAAGCAAACTCTCAGTGTCAGACCTCAAACATCACTTCCCATTTTCAGAAGCAAGAAGAGGATATCCCTGTCACACCAGGAAACTAGTCTGCAGGTCAGGGTCTGGATCAGCTCTGGCAGGGGCTGAAATGGGATGTGGGTGAAGGTCCTGGAGGATACTGGGCAGGGTTATTGAGGGCTAATGGTGCCCTCAGGGCCTCCAGCTCAGCCACCTTTGTGGTTCAGTGATGTGCTCTGACCTGCTCAGCCCCACTGGACCTTTTTACCTCACGGTTCCCTCTCTGAAAAACAGACATTCCCCCACCTCATTTACCTTGTCATGAGTGATATCAACATAAGAGCATGGGGCCAGTGGGGAACTGATGTACCCCCAGTGCTGTGTTGGGGTGACTCTCATTCATCTCATGGGGGTTTCTGAGGGTGGAACAGACCATGCTGGAGGCCTGCACAGACCCTATAGCCGCTGGCATCTCCACTGCTGAACGTTCAAAGCACCCGAAGGAGGTGCGAAGCTTCCTAAAAATCATCCTCTGGTGCCATTGCAGACTAGGTGGTCTCATGAAACACTGACAGAGATTCCATCACACTCACCACTGTCACTGACTGGGAAAGAGGAGAGGACTGCTCCCTCCCTGACCAAAGCCATGGTGAAAAGGGGCCTGAAGAGCCCACGGGAGCTACTCAGACTGAATGTGCTCACCAACCTCAACTGGAGAAACCTGAGGAGCAGCACCAGCTGCTCGAGGTGTGAAGGACTTCAGACCCTGAGCTCTGAGGCTGGGTATGGCATCCTCCCCTTTCCCATGACCTGGCTTAGACCCTGACACCAGGCAGCCTCAAACTGCCTCCAAGTTGAAGGCAGGAAAGAGGCCAGAGAGTCTCGGACAGAAGGTTAGAGAGACTCTTCCCTTTCTGTAGCAGCCAGCTTTCCGTGCGAGCAAACTACACCTTGCAACTCCTGAAGACTTACCACATCCGTCGGAAAGAGTGGAGCAAGAGAGTAGAGCTGAATTGGCAGAGGAATTTCGATCAGAATCAGCTAGTCTGGTAAATCTCTCCAGCTACAGATGGTGTCTCCCCATCCCTTGCAGTGCCCTTCCCTCCACAACCAGGACTCAGGGGAAGAGGGTCTCTCACTGGCACCCTTGTGGGAGGGTATTAGGCTTGGAAGGATGGCATCTGGGAAGAGGAACCCTGACATATAAGGTCCAGCTGTTGAGCACTCCAGTAGAATTTCTAGATGGGACCAGAAAGTTGTAGGTGAAGGATTCCTCCAGTGTTTTCTCACTAGACACCAAGACACCTAGCCCTATGGGTCAATGCCTCTTTGGTCCAAAGTCTCATGCTTTGCCCAACCCATCCCCAGGCTGCCTGCACAGGGGACCTTGTCATTGCCTCAGATGCCAGGGTCTGTGTCCCATCATAGAATGTATAGAAATGTGAAAGGAAGCAGATCCTTTAATATCCAGTCTGAATGGAACCTGTAGCATTTCTGCACTCTCCTCTCTGTGCAATAATGTCAAACTGTTCCTTCTTAACACCACAGCATTGGGCGGCAGATGATTCTCAGGGATCCAAGGGAAAGGTATCTGGACTTCTGGCAGAACAGAGAACACATGAATATGATGGAGAAGTCTGCAGACATGGCCATCGGCCACCTCCCAAAACCTGCCAGGACCTGAAGAGTGTCCAGCCCTATAGGGCCACCCCTGCATGGCCAAGTGAAGGTATGTCCATATGGAAGCTCCCATCACTGCTCTCCATATTGTCTCCAACTCCCACACTGCTGCACTCCAATGCTGTCCCCATCTACACTGAGACGCTGGAGAACCTGTTCCTACTGGAGAAGGTGCAGGAGGCCCTGGAGCTCCACATCCAGAGGCTGTGCCCAGAAGGTCACCAGGAGCACCCCAGGCACAGCTGTCAGCTCCAAGCAGCATTTCATGTCCAGTGACACTCTTGGCACCTACAGACAGGCTGGGGGAAAACAGGTGTCAGGAGAAACCATCCTCAGCGCCAGCCCTGCTGGTCACACTGCAGGGGACAGAAGCTGGAGAGGCCCCCCCATCACTGTCTCATCTATATTTCTATTAAATCTTGTCTCCATCTCTCTTCTGGGTGGCTGTCCTCCTTCTTCTGAGCCAGTATGTGGAGTCAGGATGAGCTCTTGGTGCTGTGTATGTTTCCACTGGAAACACGTGGCACTGGGTGCTCCACGCTGAGCAGAGATTCCCAGGGGCTCTCTGGGACTCACCATGAGGCTGACGGAGTGGGGTGAGGGACCCAATGGGCACATGTGGGCCCTGGGCTCCATGCAGGGCTTGGGGCAACCAGGGACCACCCATTGCAAATCCTTTGGCACGTGGAGGAGTAGGGAAGAGGAGGAGGTGGGATGTTACCCAGGGGGCTGTGGGCTGCGCAGGACATGGAGCAGGGAGCTCTGACCCACACCAAGTCCAACAGCAAAAGCAGCTCTGGAGTCACCAAAGCACCTTCTTGAAAGTGTAAAGTTGGGAGTAATTTAGAGGTGTTCTTTTCATCAATAATGAATATAAAGGCTGAGTTTTAACCTAGGGATGAAGAACACAGGAACCCCAACCATCCCACCCACTTTGGTAGAGTGGGATGTAGACAGGGTGGTCCCAATTCAGGATATATGGGACCATTTTTTGGTCCCTGTTTGGGCACCTGCGGTGTTTTGGGAGCCTGCAAGCACCACCAGGGGAGAGGAAGGCAGGAGCAGGACAGCTGTGGGAGCAAAAACTCCTGGCCCTCACCATCCTCACCAGAGGTGAGGCTGTTTTGTCATGCCCAAGGGAGGAGAACACCATGACGGAGAGCAAGAGAAGAGGGGATCAGACTAGCCTTGGATCCATCTCTCTTGGCCAATTTCTACCCTGGGGCCATCTTGTTCCATCCACTCACACCTCTGTGGTGTAGACCCAGTCATAAAAAGGATAGAAAATGAGGTTTCCTCTCCAAACAAGGCAGGAGCAAAAAGCTTAGAGGAAGAAAGAATTAACAGCACTGACACTCCATCAGCTGGGCTACCGGGGGGCAAAAATGGGATGGGGGAGAATTAAAAATGTCACAGAAGCAGTTGGAAGCGTGGGTTTGGGTGAAAACCAAGGGCTGAAAGGCAGACCTCAATGTCAGCACAGACTCTGGAGACATGATCTTGAAGGACAGAGACCCCAAACCAAGAAGCCCCACAAGGCTGAGCCCTCCCAGAAGCTGCCCTGGGATCCCCATGCCAAAGCAATGCTGCCAGGGAGGGATTTCTCTGCAGAAACTGTGGCCCACCAGGGAGGTGACAGTGGGGTCTGGGGATGTTGGATGAAGGGCCCTGGGGACATCCTAGGTTACCTGGACCTCCCTGTCCAGGGCCTTCCCACAGCATCCCTCAGTTCCCTGTGCCTTCATGCCATTTGTTGTATTTTAAACTGAGTTGCCACAAACTTTTTACATTGTGCACTTACAATGCCATAAAATTACTTAATTACACACCTCTTGTATAACTTATACTTAGCTGAAAGTATTATAAGCCTAAATTTGCTGTATTATAACGTGACGGTCCCCCCCGCTGCATGATGGCCCCATGTCACGATATCCCCTCCACAGAGTTGTCCTTTGCAGCACACTCAGTCTCCAGGTGCCATCCCAGCATTGCCAGAATTTTGCACAATTTAGGGCCCCGTTCCAGATTGCTGAGGCTCTGAGCAGCAGCATCCAAGTTCATTTGTAGCCGCCTTAATAAAATAGTGGGGTGTTGTTCCCCAGGCCATGCGGGGTTGCCCATGCCAGGAGAAGGGACAGTGCAGGCGCTGTCCTCCCGTGGTCCTGGTGTGTGGCAGGATGTCTTCTGCTGTGATCGTATAGTGGTCAGTACTCTGCGTTGTGGCCGCAGCAACCTCGGTTCGAATCCGAGTCACAGCAACAGCTTTTGCTGCTGCACAAAATGGTCAGATTGAAGGGAGGCATCTGCAAAGAGGGTGGTTTGCAAAGATGCCAGCAACAAGAGGCAGCGACAAGCTCTGCTGTGCTCTCTGCTCCTAAAAGTGACTGGATTCACACCTACAACGATTTCCCGACATGTAGTCACTGCACAGGGTCTCTCCAGTTGGGCTGCAGTGACGCATCGGGGAAAGCACTCCAGCTTCACAATTTTTCAGGCAAAGCTTGAGAATTTAGAAGAAATCACCTGGCTTTCCACCTTTCCCTCACCCTTCCTCCCAGTTCTGCAAAAAAAGAGACCAGAAGATGCTGTGGCAGCCCCGCAGAGTGAGAAGCAGTGGGAGGCAGCAGCCTGATGCCCCAGGCTCAGCGCTAACGAGCCAAGAGGTCCCTCCTGCCCTGCAGGGTAGGAAGGCTCTGCCACAACCACCACCTGAAGAAGAAGGAAGATCAGGCTGATGAAGCCCCACTGTCAGCGCTCCCAGCTCCTGGGGAACAGGATTTTGGCTGCAGCACCTCCAGAGGAAAAACCCATCAGCGTTGAGGAATGACACTGACACACTGCTTGGGCACCAGAGGTCTCCTGGGCACCAAGAGGCAGGTGGAGATCTCTGGGGTGGACCGGGAGGTGCTTCCGCTTGAGGAAGCGTTTTAAACTGTTGCCTTTACTCTTCAGGAGCCCCCAGACCGTGGAGACCCCCTGTTTGCTTGGTCTTGGTGCCCTCTTCTGACAGCATTGCAGAACTCACTCTGGACGGCAGCTTTCAGAATAGAAATTGCAACCAGCTGCGTAAAACGTCACAGGGGTCGTCCTCGGGGCTCAGCTGGTGGAGAAGACACTACCCAAGCAGCGGGGTCTCAATTTACTCACCACCACAGGGGTAACTGGGGGTGGCAGAGGCTGTCAGAGCCCAGGCTCAGGTGTCTGCAGGGTTTGTGCATGGGAAGGGAAGAGGGAGGATTTTTATCGCATTAAATAAATTATATTTTTCTTACCTTATCCGTAGCAGGAAATGGAGAGCAAAATTCATTATATATTTACCTTTCGGAGTTGCAGCTTATAGGGCACAACTTGCACAACTTCACACCCCTCTGATCTTCATTGACACTTTTACTGAACATACATATTTCTTACCCAGAGAAAGCTCAAAAAGTGTTTTCCCTTCTAAAGATGACACAGGAGGAAGAGAACACAAACATCTAGATAAGTTGTCCTTTAGCAGCAGGAGTACCTGTCCCACTTTTGCACAGCTGAGAAGCAGAAACACAAGGAAATACACAACTTTTCCATTGTTTGTTTTTCTTGTTTGTTTGTTTGTTTTTTTAAATTCCCCAGAATGTCACTTTGGGGTATACAGCCACTAAGTTTATCTGAAAAAGGATGTACCTTGCTTGAGTAACTGATATATGTTCAGGTTAAAAAAGGTCAAAATCCCAAAGAGGATATTTTCCATCCAAAATTACTCATAATTCTGTTAGAAGGGTTCCTAGTTTGTAAAAACATCCCGAAGTGTATATACATGTACACAGTGCAACCAGGGCTTGGCTGAAGCAGTGTGGTGGCCCCATGGGTTGCTTCAACCCCTGCTCTCACAGGAACCATCTTCCCTTGAAACAACACAGAGCTCTGCTTTGGCTGGGGTGGGTTTGTGATGACCATCAAGAGAAATGTAGGATGGTTGAGGTTGGAGGCATCTCTGGAGGTCGTATGGTCGCAGGGTCACCCAGAGCTGTTTCCCTAGGACCGTGTTGACTGCTGAACACCTCCACAGATGGAGACTCCACAGCCTCCCTGGGCAGTCTGTGCAAGTGTTTGGTCACCCTCACAGTGAAGAAGTGTCTCCTGATGTTAAGACAGAGCCTCCTGTGTTCCATTTTGTGCCCATTGCCTCTGGTCCTGACACTGGGCACCACTGAGAAGGGCCTACCTTACCACCTGGGAGAGATACCCCAAACCTTTCATTATCCTCATGGAGATCGTGAAAAAGGAGGTGCTAGGAGGGAGGTGGTTTAGGCACTCCACAGCTTCATCCCCATCTCAGCAGTCCCCATAAGGGATGATGCTGTTTCTGCCCACAGGCTCCTAAAGGATAAACACTTTGCCTGAACAGGGGCTTGAACCCTGGACCCTCAGATTAAAAGTCTGATGCTCTACCAACTGAGCTATCCAGGCTCCTATTTGGGGGCTCAGGGGGTGTCTCAGACACACAGCAAGAACCCTGCTTCACTGTGGCACCAGAGGGCCAGGGTGGGGACTCACATTGACTCTTCCACCCCACACTGCCCTGGTGGGGCTGCCAGTACACGCCAGGCTCAGCACGCAGCTCTTGGCCATGGGCTGGCCCAGCCACACACCAGGGACTGATCCTGGCACAGGGACGTGCCATGGCAAAGTGTCGGTGCCACAGGGATGTGCTGGCGGGGAGGGCAAGCAGGGGTGGCTGTAAAACCCCTGCATCTCTGCCCCCAGCCCCCACCCCGTGCTGGCAGCACTGCTGGGCTCAACATACCGGGCTGAAAGCCAAGAGAATTGATTTTAAGGAGAAAAGTTTAATTATGCCATAATAAGCCTTGGGGTAAGTAGACACCCCCCAAGTGAGGGGCTGCAAGGCAGAGAGCCTGACAAAGGCAGAGGATGTGGCAAGACTCAGGACAAGCAGAGATTTCTGATCTCTCTTGTTCATGCTCCCAGGGTGTCCCTGGGCTTCTGTCTGCCAAGAAGAGCATGATGGAGATGCATCCCCAGATCCTTCTTCTCCTGAGCCCCATGTGCTCTTCTGGTGAACCGAGCTCAGCCCAAGGGTGACATCCCTGAAATGGGATGAGGACCCCCACATCCCAGATCCAACCCCTTTGTCTCCTCTATCAGTTTGTTCAGCACTCACTCAGTGTCACAGGGGGGCTGAGATGTTTGGGGTCCACCTGGCCACATCAGTAGCCCCTGCTCCCCCCGCCAAGGGCAGGAGGAGCAAAGAGGTGCTGTGTCCACCCAGGCAGGGAGCAGGCAGTGCTGCGGAGCCCCGTGGGGTTATCCCAGGAGTCCGGTGCAGGGGGAAGTGTGTGGCAGCCACAACCCCAGCACACAGCAGAAGGACATCAAGGCGCCGGGAATCTGCTAAGATTGTATTCCCACTCTGCTGGCTCTCCCGGGCAGGGCTCTTGGTGTGCAGAGGCCCGGGGCACTGCAGGGCATGGCATGTCCCCAAGGCCAGTCCTTCGTCCCTCCCCGTCCCTCCTCCCCATCACGGCCAGCCCCTTGCAGCTCTCCCCTCCCCTGCAGCCCGGGTGCCTCTTTGGCTGGACTTGCGTAAAAAAATATAAAAGGCTGTTTTGCTTGGAGACGTCCGGAAGATCCTGGCCGAGCTTGCCATGGGGAGCAGCGGCACCGGGGTTGTGTTGCTGACGCTGTTGCTGCTCCTGCAGCCCACGTCCCAGTTCTGGCTCTTCAATGTCCTCTTTCCACCCACCAGCACCCCAGAAGCTCCCCCGACCAACAGCACGCCGCCTGTGGTACTCGGTAAGGTGACGCCAGCACTGGCACCGTGCAGGGTACGGGTGGGTCCCCCAGGTGCTGTGCCCTCAGTGTCCCTTGGCTGAGGTGGCCCTTTGCAGTCAGCAGCTGGAGCCATCAACCCAGGGGTGACACATGGTTCCCAGGTTCCCTCCCATCAACCAGGTTGGGGATGCAGGGCTGGTGATGCTTGGCCACAGCTGTTCAGAACTGGGGGTACAGGCTGGGCACCCCAGAAAGCAAATGGGGTTCTAGTATCTCACAGCTGGCCCAGGGTGTTTTAGGGCTTGCTCGGTTCAGGGGGTGCTCTGCTGGCAGAGGGACAGGGGCTGCAGAGCATCCTCGCCTGCCTCTTCCCATGGCTGCTGCTTGCAGTGCCATGGGCCAACACTCACCACCCCTCCCTTGGTCCCCCAAAGCCCACCCTGTCCTGTGTTTTCTGCCGCTCCTTGGTGATGGTTAAGTCATCCTCTGCTGCTGCAGTGGGGCGTCCATCTCACATCCCACCAAACATCTGCCCTGCCTGGGGGATGGCAGAGAGGAGAGAGAGCCTTTGGCAGAGGTGCTCAGGGCAGTGAAAGGAGAGATTGAGGCATTATCTCATGGAGGTGGAAGCAGCAGCCACCATTCTGCATGGCTCCTATGTTCATTTGTCCCTGTGCCATCACTGCGGACTCAAGCTGGGGTTTTGCCATGAGACCTCTGCTAAGCAGAGCTGGGTTTTTCCTCCTTTTTTTTCTTCTCCCTTTTTTTTTTTTTTTTTTTTTGATTAAGCTATTTCCCCTTTAAAAAGAGAAGAGGAAAAGCAGAACATCCCTGTTGCAATGCCAAGGGCTGATCCCGCCAACTCCCTCCCCAGAGGCATCAAAGAGCAGGGGACACGTCTAGAGCTGTAGTGCCCTGCGGCAGGTCCTGCTTGGCCATGCTGGTGGCCAGAAGGCGCAAGTGGCTGTCACTGGGTGCCTTTTCTCAGGATGACCTGTGATGGTTGGAGCTTCTCCCCATGCCCCAGTACCAGCATCAGACTCTGTCCCACACCCAGCTGGGTCTGGCTGCCCCATGTGCCGCTCAGCTTCCGCATGTAGCCCATCCCCTTGGGCTGGGCGTTCTGGAAACCCCCAGTGCCCTTGGGACACCGATAACCCCTCTGCCTCCACAGGAACTCCCTTAATAATTACCTAATGTCCTCTGGAAAAGGAGGCAGAGCTCAGGGCTGTGTGCCGGGGCTGTTGGCTGTGCCGCGGGGTCCAGCCAGGCACCAGCACTCTCAGCTGCCCTGGCACCCCCAGGAGCCAATAGAGCAGCTCATGGTCTCACTCTTCTTGTTGGCTGGGGACGTCATCTCTGCCCACTTCGTGCCTGGGTCCACTGGTCTGATCCTCAATAAGGTGTTTTGAAGGCAGGATTAGACACTCCCTGTATCCTTGGGGAGATGGCACAGAGGTGAGGAAGCTCTGAAGCAGGTTGAGGGAGGCAACCACTACATTCCCTTTGCCTCTTGCATGGGATGAGGCTTTCAGAGGCTACAGCTGTGACCCTGCCATACTGCAGGAGCTGGTGCTGTGGTGGGTGGGATGGGGGTATGCAATGTATGCAATGGGGACAGTGCTGTTGCTCCACCAAATGCCATGGACCCCAGGGTGCAGGGACACCTATGGCTGGTGTGGACAAGGAAAAATGGGGTCATCCTTCTCAGGTCAAAAGTGCTCCTCATGTGCATCCTTCATCCCCTGCCCCAGGCAGTGTGGCTCCCACCCTGCTGTGCCTGTGGGGTCCCACAGCCACAGCAGAGCCCATCTCCGGGTCCCAGAGCAGCACAGGCACCTATAGGGACTACAGGACACAACACAGCTCGTGGTGTTCTTGAGGGAAGCAGCTTATGTGTGACATGTGACAAGCCACATAGTAGACAGTGCCTGCAGCAGCACTAAAGGTCCACGTGCATTCATGCACCTCAAGCCAGTCCCTGGACTCACTGGGGCCATGGGTTTCATCACCCAGTGCTCCCATCCTACCAGTCTCACAGCCACTGTCCCCTGCAGTCTCTTCACCTCTTGTCCTCGCCTTCGGGGTCAGCATTAGCACCAGGAGCTGGCATTTCCTGCACACCAGCTGGGAATGCTCTCCCCAGCATCTGCCCCTGGCACAGGCACACATACCAGGGTGGCACTGGGATGAGTGTCCCATCCCTGCCAGAAGCCCCAGAGGATGGTTACCCTCCATCACAGGAGCCCAGGTCACACGTGACAGACAGTGAAATTGCTTAAAACCACGCTGTGTTTACTGTACAAACTATTTGCACTGAATTCTCACGGGGTACGGTTCCGCTCAGCTCCAAGCCATTTCAGAGACCTTGTTGAGTGTGTGCTGAGGGTTTAAAGTTCAGGAAAACAGCACACGGGCCTTGGGTGCCAGCACTGGGGTGACTTTCATCTCCCTGGGGACTCTGTGCATCCCTGAGCTGTCCTGCCACTCCAGGACAAGGTGCTGGGGGTGCGGTAGAGCTGGGGGCAGCCCCGAGCAGTACTGGCTCCTTTCCCCAGGCTGCAGCCAGGCACAGATGGAAACCCAGCCAGGCAGGGGGAATAATCTGGGATGCTTTGTGCTGGTGGGGATGGGCAGGTTTGGGCTGAGGGTGGCAACTCTGGGGATCACCCTGTGGGAAAGGCAGCTTGGGGATCCTCGAGGATGCATTTGTATCTCTGCTTCCATGCTCACCTTGCATCTCAGCTCCCAGGCTCTTACTCCTGCATGGAGCAGGCTGTTCTCCAGGGATGCTCTTCTAGCAGGTCCCCTGGTGTCACTAACCCCAGGGGAGCCCTGCTTGAGGGGCTGGAGGAGACCCTGGGCCAGTGGGATGGGGTCTGTAACTGGCTCTGCTCTCCTTCTGTGGTGCCACCAGTGCCTGGTTGCCTCGGGAACCAGCTGGAAGCAAAGCTGGACAAGCCAGATGTGGTGAACTGGATGTGCTACCGCAAAACAGAGGACTATTTCACCATCTGGCTCAACCTCAACACCTTCCTGCCAGTGGGAGTTGACTGCTGGATCGATAACACGAGGTACCACTCACACCAGGAGCTCCCCAGGGAAATGACCTACCAGGGATCTCCCTCCCCCTCTCCTCCCCCCCGGCCATGACCCAGCACACGTGGAATACCACGGGAACACCAGGGAACTGTTTGGGAACACATTCTGGATGGTTTCTGTTCTGAGTGCCCATCCTTTTCCCGTGTCCCTGCCATGTGGCCGTGCCAGCCAGCCTGTCCTCAGCACCCACTGGAGAAGCTGCCACCCTGCCCAGGGCAGCCGGACGAGGGGACTGCCACAGCCCATCAGAGCCTCCTGCCCTGAGATGCTGGGCAATGCTGGCTTGGCACCAGTCCACCTCCTCACCCACACAAGCCTTAGAAACAGCCACCAAGATCCAGGCTGCCGCCCTGTGATCTCCACCTCATCCTCTGGGGACATGGCTCTTCTCCTACTTTCTGCCCTGTCTCCGCAGGGTAGTTTACAACCGAACCTCTCGGAAAATGTCCAATGCCCCTGGGGTGCACATCCGCGTGCCTGGTTTCGGCAAGACCTATTCCGTGGAATACCTGGATCAGAGCAAGCTGGCAGGTGAGAGAAGAGGGGTGGGATGTCCAGGTAGCCCACGGGCTCCCTGCAAGTGGAGAGGGGTTCCCATGTCTCCAGGGGAAACCAGTTCTGTGGAGAGCCCAGGTCACCTGTGAGTGAAGGACGTTGGCCTCAGGGACAAGCTCCCTTCGAGTGTCAGCAGGAACCACCCTATCCTTGACCCCGGCACATATGGGATGCATGGAGATGTTACCTCTGGCTGGACCCACCAAGTGACAGGGCTTACCACAGGACATTGTGACCATGATCAGAACCAGGGTGGAAAAAGGTTGACAGGAGAAGGCCACAGACCTAATTCCTGCCTGTTCTATCTGCCTGTAGGTTACCTGCACACCCTGGTGCAGAACCTGGTGAACAACGGCTACGTGAGGGATCAGACAGTTCGTGCAGCCCCCTACGACTGGAGGGTTGGGCCTCGTAAGTTTGGGGTTTGTGGCCAGACCACCACACAGGGAGGGAAGCAGAATGGCTCTCAAGGGGTGGGTGAGCCAGATGGTGTAGAGGAACCTCTGGACAGGAACAGTTGCCCATGTTGGCAGTCACTCAGCCATTCATGGTGCTCTCATGTGAATGCATGGTGGCACTTGTGGCCTCTACACCCACAGCTGTCTCTGGTCAGGGCTCAAAGAGTCAGCCCTGGAGCTCTGCGCCCATGAGTGAGATGGCCAAGACCTGGTGTCCCTCTTGTCCACAGAGGAGCAGCCTGAATATTTCCAGAACCTGAAGGCACTGATTGAGGAGATGCACGATGAGTACCAGCGACGCATCTTCCTCATCGGGCACAGCATGGGCAACCTGAACGTCCTCTACTTCTTGCTACAGCAGACGCAAGCCTGGAAAGATCAGTACATTGGGGGTTTCATCTCCCTGGGTGCTCCCTGGGGAGGGGCCGTCAAGCCCCTGCGTGTCCTGGCATCTGGTGGGTGACCCCTTGTGTGCAACCAGCTCTTTGCTTTCTCTCCCTCCTGCAGAAATGGAAGGGTGGTGGTGGGCAAGGACAGGACGTGGTGGTGGAAGAGGTGGGGGACAGACAAACAAGGGGTCTGTGGGGGCAGCTTTCATACTCTGGTGCTGATGCCGCTACATCCCACTGCAGCCGGTGGTGCAGAAAGCACCATGGGGGTTCCTGCCACAGCCCCAGCAGCAGGAGAGTGACCCAGAACATGCTCTGGTTTCTATGATTGGGGTTGGTGGGCTTGTGTGTCTGGAAAACTGCTGCCAGAAAAGTCCACCTGCAGCCTGGCCATCCCCCTTCCTCCGCATCAGCTCTCATCAGACAGCCGGCAGCACAGCCTGCACCATGCCCAGGGTTGACTCCTGGGCTAGGGTGCAGCTATACTGCAACACCCATACTGGACTAGAAAAGGGCTCAGCCAAAAATCTTGGGGCCAGGGAAGAGGTTTGGAGCATGCTCACCCCCTTCTCACTGCCTCTCCAGACACCTGCATCACCTCCATCCATGCAGGCTGCTGGACCTTCACTCCAAATCACACAGCCCTTCTGCAGCAGAGGACATAAAGGCCACCCAAGGGACACTCATGCTCTCCTGCACCACTTGCTTGGATGTGTCTACATCTAAAAGCCCATCCCCCACAAACTCTGCGGTCTTCAGGCTTTAATCTTCTTTCATCCAAGTTCCTCTTTAGTCTCTTTGCAGCCCAGAAAGCCACAGTCACTTGCCTAATGCTGACAGCCCAGAATATCTACAAGTCACAAGCTGAGCCTCCAAAAATGCATGGAATTAAAATCATGTGCTTGAAGAGTTTAACAGCTGGCCCCTTGCATCATCACCCTTAGGTCACCTCCTCATATTTTTCTTTGTTACTACAAGGGCCAGAGACATTTTTAAGGTAACCTGAGGTCATTGTGTGGTCTTAGGACTCCAGACAGACTAAAAATGCCAAGGCTTGCAGGAAACATGTGGGTTGGCCACCTGTTATCAGCACCCTCAGTGGGCTCAGCTCCCTCCTGTCCCTGCAGGGTGTGGAGTTGCTGGGGTTGCAGAGAAAGTCCAGGGCAGGGTTGGTCAGGACCATCACACATCCAGGTTTGTCCACACTCACCCCTTCTAGCAGCTAGAGATGTGATACTGAAGAGAAGAGTTTGGAAGGTTGCTCTGGATATCTGCAGCCAAAGGGGTGAGGAGAAGATGCAGGCAGGGCAGGGGTAAGCGGAGGAAGATCTGAGGTGGAACCAAACCCCAGAAAGAGCTGGGAGCCACTGCTGGATGGGCTGATCCCAGTGCAGCCACTCAAGGGGCACCATTTGCGAGGGTACGTTTTGGTGCTGTTTCTGATGACCGCCTGTGTGTCCTGCAGGTGACAATCAGGGTATCCCACTCATGTCCAACATCAAGCTCCGTGAAGAGCAGCGCATGACCACCACCAGCCCCTGGATGTTCCCAACAAGCCTGGCCTGGCCCGAGACCCATGTTTTCATCTCCACACCCTCCTACAATTACACCTACCGGGACTACCAGCGCTTCTTCACCGATGTCAACTTGGAGGATGGCTGGTACATGTGGGAGGACATGAAGGACTTGCTGAAGGACTTACCCCCTCCTGGGGTGGACACATATTGCCTCTATGGCACGGGTTACCCCACTGTGGAGACTTACATATACGATGAGCATTTCCCTTATGAGGACCCCGTGGACATGATTTATGGCGATGGGGATGACACTGTCAGCACACGCAGTTCGGAGTTGTGCAAGCGATGGCGCAATCAGCAAAAGCAAAAGGTGCACGTCCAGGAGCTGCGAGGCATCGATCACCTCAACATGGTCTTCAGCAACCTGACGCTCAGTTCCATCAACGAAATCCTGCTGGGGAGCCCACAGGAGCAGCGGGAGCTGCAGCAGATGAGATCCAGCCCAGAGGCAGGGAAGCGGGGAAAGACCCTACCTGGACGGAAAGTCCTTAGGGAGCCCAAAAAGAACTGAAAGGAATGAGGGCCACCTTCCCTCCATGCTGGTATCCACAACAAACTGCC
This sequence comes from Columba livia, assembly GCF_036013475.1. Classification (NCBI taxonomy): domain Eukaryota; kingdom Metazoa; phylum Chordata; class Aves; order Columbiformes; family Columbidae; genus Columba; species Columba livia. Next base: position 12,347,913 of record NC_088614.1, read on the forward strand.
ATGAAGGACTTGGAGCTGAGTATGGAAGGAAAAGGAGCAAGAGCTCAGGTGGATGGGCTGGCACCCACTTCCACCCTGATTGTTTTTTCTTTCGGGAACAGCAATTAATTATACTTCAGAGGCTTGTCACTTCCCTCTAGCGGGTGGATAATTAACCGCGCTGCTAGCTCATTAACATCACACTTGCAAATTCCAGCATACATGCAAGCCCTCCTTGCTAGTAAGCCATGTTTAGGCACGTGTTTAGGCTGTGGAGGCTGCAGTGCTGTAGCCTCTGCTCACTTGGGACAGAGAAACTTGTGTAATGAGTGCAGGCTCTTACTTACCGGGGTGCTCATGGGGGTGGCATTGGAATGGCATGGCAGGTATGGCTTGCAAGAGCACTTCTGCCAGACACCAGCATGCAGGCAGCAAGCGAGGCTCCCCGGGCAAGACCAACTAGAAATCAGCAGATTTACAAAATAATAAACACACTTTGCTTCTGAGTGCTGAGCCTGTCTTGTCCCTGTGCAGAGGATCAGTAAAGCCAGCCCTAACCAAAAACTGAGGTCCCAGCTGCACCCCAGGAGCCAAGGCTTTGGGAAAAACCACATGCTTCGTGGTGCATCTGAGGTTGGCAATGCAACTGGAGTTGGCAATGTAACTGGAGCTGGCGATGTGACTGGTGCTGGCAACACCATCAGTGTGACAATGTGATTGGGGCTGGTGACACAACCAGGGTGGCAATGCAGCTGGGGCTGGTGACACAACTGGGCCTGGTGATGCAGTCTGCTCAGCGGTGCAACTGCCTTGGTGATGCAACTGGGGCTGGCAAAGCAACTGGGATGGCAACGCAACCAGGTTTGGCAGTGCACCTGGGACTGGCCACACAACCAGGATCAGTGGCACAGCTGGGGTTGGCGATGCAACGGAAGCAGCAATGCAACCAGGGCTGGTAATGGAGCAGGGGCTGGTGATGCAAATGAGATTGGCGATGCAACCGGGACTGGTGATGCAACTGGGACCGGAGATGCGAGCGCGGCTGGGGATGCAACCGGGGCCGCCGACACAGCCCAGGGCGCCCCGAGCCGCCGTTACCGACCGCTCCGCTCCGCCCCCGCCGCTCCGCACCGCCGGCAGGACACGCTCGGCGCGGGGCGGGGCGCAACGCAACCGCCGGAGAAAAGGGCGGGGCTCTCCCTAAACGCTCCTCTCCCATTGGCTCTGGCTCGCAGGGCGCGGCGCCGATTGGCGGGGGGCGGTGCGTGCCCGGGGCCGGTAGCGCGGGGGTCGCCCCGGCGCAGCCCACGTGCCGGCGCCGCGCTGGAGGCCATGGTGCTGGACCCGGGGGCGGCCGGGGGGCTGGGGGCCAGCGCCGCCCCGCGCCTGCCCCACCGCCATGGCCCGCCGCTCTGCTCCTGCCCGTCCCCACCGGCACCGGGACCCGCGCCCCGTTGCCCGCGGGGAACCCGGCGCCTGTCGGAAACCGGCGCCGGGATGCGGCGGGGCGAAAGCGCGGGGGGGCGCGGGGGGATGCGCGCCGCCGCCTCCCTGCCCCACATCGCGCGGGGGCGAGGGGGGGACGAGGGCGGCGGCGGGCGGCGGAGCCCCTGCCTGCTCGTGGCGCTGCGGCCCCGGAACGTGGAGGCGGAACGGGAGCGGTTCTTCCGCGCCAGCTTCGCCTACGACCCGCAGTTCGAGTACGCCGAGCCGGTGCCCGCCGCCGTGCTGGATAAGTACGGAGCCGCCTCCGATCGCTTCGTTGCTCAGGTGAGGCGGGGCCGGTGGGTCACGCGCTGCCCGCTCCTGGGTGTGGCCGCCTGCCCGCGCGGGGGGCGGGCAGCGGCCGGTGCCGTGATTGATTCCGCTGCCGGTACCGCTGCCTGCTGCGCTCGGGCGAGGGATGCGCGTCAGGGCGGTTCTCGAAGGGATACTCGGCCTGGGAGGAGGCGGAGCTGGAGGACCCCTGACCACCCGCTCCCCACCTTCCTCCCAGCCCGTGAGGACAATAACGCGGCGGGTGCGAAAGTGTGGGTGTCCTCACGTGGGACAGTGTCACCGGCTTGGTATCCCAGGGGTGTACCATGGTGGGACCGTTCCCTGGTCGGGCCAGCCAGGAGCTGGTCCATGGTCCACATGAAGCCCCCTGGCCTGTTTTCCTTCTCGACTTCTGCTGCCAGGCTACTCTTGCTCCACTCGACATCTTTTGTATTCTGCCTTCAGCACCCTCACCCTGTTCTTTCTTAAATTCTTTAGTTTCGTGGTCTGCTCACAGGACCAGTACGTGGTTGATGTGGGTGATGGTCATACTGGTGCTGGGTGATGCTTCCAGCCTCAGACTAGCACTTGCTCACAGATGCACAGCGGTGGGTGGGAGCTGGTGCTCCATCAGGGACACCTTGCTGTGATTTTTTTTTTTTTCACTTGTTGCTGTAGAAATAGCAGACAAGGAGCTGAAGTGAGTGGGTGGCAGCATGGGAAATGGACATTAGTCTGAATGTGCTGGTGGTTAAGTCTGGCTTGTTTTCTGGGAGGCCTAAAGGTTGTCTGGTGCGGCAGCATCCTTAACCATCAGCTAATGTGGTCAGTAATTATAATAGTTGGTGTAGGCTATGCTTAAGGAGTCGGTATTTTTTACTTAACTGTTTCCATCACTCATACGCTACTGCCATATTCCCAACTTGCTCTCTGGCACGGGTGATAACAATGTGTGGAGGGCAGTGAGCAAACAGCACCCGGCTGCTTGAACAGGAGGAAACAGTCAGGAGCTGCCTGATGCTCTGCCTGCAAACGAGCCTTTCCTGGGCACAGGCAGAGCCTGGCAGGACCGGAATGTTCCGACCCTTTGCTCTGGGTTTGGAGCCAGGAGGCCGGGGATTCCCCAAAACCAGTTTGCTCCTCAGGTTGAGCATCCCGCCTCTGGCAAGAGCATCCTTTGTGCCACAGGGACCCTTTTAGCTGTGTCTGAAGTAGCAGATGAATAACTCTCACAATAAATTCAGACATGCACGCCAGAGGCGTCTCTTCCTAGTTGGGAGCTTCCATCTGGTATTCCAAATAACAGCTTCTTCGCCGACTTACTGTTCTTTGAGTGTTTACTTATTCTTGCATTACTTCCTATATCTCTGCATGAATTATTATCCAGATGATTCAGGCTCTTTCTGTAAACAGCTTTCTGAGCAGTTAGTCATTTCCAGTGCCTGCCATACCTCTGCCCCAGATAAACTGGTGCCAGCAATGCTGTTGCAGGGGAGACTATCTGACCTCTGGAAGGACCTTGCTGGCTTTTCAGTGTTTTCTTTCCACATTTAAGTGTGTGTCATTCTCCGAATAATGTGCTAGAATGAGTTATTCAGAGCTATTTCCCCACTTGCTTTCTCCTTTGGCACAGTTGACTTACAATATAGTAAAAAATGAATAACTGAGATTATTTTTTTCTGTGCATTATTTTGAATGAATGAAATTAAGTGTTCGCAAGCAGTGTGAATCATCTCGTCCTGGATCCTAAAACCGTTTGGAAGTGTTGAGTGCTTCTACCAGTGTTTCCTAGTTCTTCAGTGACAGTGCGATGGGATGGAATTTGTGTCACTGTTCGTTTTCTTGTGCCCTGCAGTAACCTCCTTCCAGTCTCTTTTGTTTTGTGAAACTTTTTCCTTGCCAACTATTAACGATAAACTGGTTTTATTTTAAAAGCATGCATTAATCATGGAGGTATTTTGCTAAGCCAGCATCCTTGGACAAGAGCAGAGAAACCAACACGAGCTCCCCGCTTCCAGTTTGCTGCTCCACCAGCTGCTTTCCACATGCTTGGGGGCTTATTTTTTTTAGTATAAAATTAACTAAAGGATTCTTCTAGCCCTATGGAGGCTCATCATACCAATCACGTCCCCTATTTGTTAAGGGAACATCTCGCGGAGCTGGGGCTGGAGGATTTGTTATCCCTCTGCATATGGTGGGTGCATGATTTCAGGCTGCTCGGGGATGCTCAGCAGCCTCTCAGGAAACTAAACTTGGTATCTTAGGAATTTTGCTCGCCGGGACATGTGCTGGAGGTCGTCAGGGAGCGTGTCCTTTGGTCATCCCACTCCTGGGCACCAGCTGTGCTGGGTTTGTCTTGGCTCAACACTTTAGGTCCCCTGGGAGGAGAGAGCAAGAAATGGTCCTTTTTCTGCCACTGTCAGCAGGAGGTACCTTGTGGCACTGCAAAAACAATCCCGATTGGTCAGCAAACAACACAAGAAAACCCAAACAAAACAAACAAACAAAGAGGGCAAAAAACCTCCTAAAAAACAACAACACAAAAAGCCCCGCACAGCTCCTCCTGGGAAGACACAGTGCGTTACATATCCATCTGTCCTGGTGGCCACCTCCAGCTGGCTCAGTCCCCTTGTTCTTTTAAATATCGCAAAACCATGTCTTGCTTTACCAGTGATTATCTCCGCTGGGTTTTCTTTGAGGATGTGTTTATACGTGGGAAGGGTGTCAGCACTCGTGTTTCGTTTCTGCGTGCGACAGGCGATCCGGATCATTCGTACTGTCCTGGAGAAGTACGGGACCTACGAGAGCTTCGAAGTCGCCACGGGCGGGAGGCTGCTGAGCAAGTGCCAGATCTGGTCTGTGATCCGAAAGTACATGCAGAAGGAAGGCTGCGTGGGAGAGGTAATCCGTGTCCCTGTTTTATCTCTTGTAAAATACAGCTGCAAAATATTTATTTTCTGATAAAAAGGACTCAGATTAAGAACTGGTTTGCGTACAAATAGGAAACTTTACTACTCTGAGCCATGGTCTCCTTTCATCTCTGGTTTGGCTTCGCTTGCTGTGTCCCAGCGTTAGGATGTGAGTGCTGGTTCCTCACCAGTTTCCCTTGTGTTTTTTCAGCGTATATCTCCTTTTTATGCTCGAGAGAAAGAGAGAGAGGAGCTGCTGCTTGTCCATGTGGTCATGCAGGGAGCCTTTTGCTGTGTGCATGAGGCTTCAGTTGCTGCTGTTAGCCATGGTATGACAGATGTCTCCAACAGCTGCCTGTGCTCATATGTCCAAAGGCAAAGTCAAGGGCAGAGATTTCCTGTTGTCCTGTGGGATGTGCCGGGTTATGGCTCTTTGAAACCCCAAGCTCACGTTTTAAGGCTGGGAAATATGTGGTTAAAATACGATGGCAGCAATGTGGGATGGAAGTGGGGGAGGGAGTTCATAATCTCTTAATCTTAATCCCTCTGTGCCCCGAACAGCACCCGATGTGGGATGTCCCACACCTTTGGTTAAGGGGATTTTTTTTTTTCCTCTTCATGCCAGCAATGTGTGGGCAAAACACTTCCACTGTCCTGGGTGCAAGCGGTAAGAAGGACTTCTGGACCTGGCTTTGGGTTTTTTGGCTCACAGGGCTGCCTCCGGCTGTTGGCTGCAGAGCAGGTGGCCACGCAGCGCTGGGGGAGCTTCCTCGCCGCTGCCTCTTGGCCAGACGATTTCTCCTGGCCCTGATTTTTCACCTCCATCCCCAAACAGGGATATTCACAAGTATCTCTCTGAAGCATCAGCTTGCTCAGTGGTACCCAGCACATTTCATGCCTGCAGGAGCGGGAGCAAGCGGTTCCCCGAGATCCCGCCTAGCCAGGCGACGTTCCTGCTTTAGTTTGTCATGATCCCTCCCAGGGGAGTCCCTGGGATGTGGATTTGGCACTTTGCTCCTCCTAAGCCTTTGCTTGGGTCAGAAAGGATCTCTGCAGAGCTCTTGCTATAATTTAGCTTCCTTTTAGTACCCAGAACCAGTCCCAATACCCAGCGGAGCAGCTGGCCAGTCATGCTTACAGGCACACACTTAGGACTTGCTAGTTGTGGTCTATCTCTTGATTTTTATTAATTCCTTAAATTCAGTTATTTTTCTCTTCTCTGTTAATCTAAACTGGAATTGAGCTCTGGCTGGGCAGAAAGCCATCTTTTTTTTCTTACATATTGGCATACAACTGGCTTTCTTCCAGCCCTGGGCAGTTTTTCCCCTTTGCTCAAGGGAACGCAAGGTTCAGCAAATATGTTTACACATCCGAGTGTGAGATACATAGCTCTTTTAGATAAAACTTTTGATAAGTGCTTTTAAAAGCATCTGTTTGTTTGTTGCCACCTGCTACAGCGATGTCGGCAGAGCTTGTTCCACGTATGGGACAAAAAACTTGCTGAAACTTCTGCGTCGCTGGTAATACAACAACAAGCTGTCGGGGAAGTGGGTGGTTTTAGACGTGTGTCTCTCTGCCTGCGCCTGTATCTGCAATTCCTGACTTTCACCTGCTGTGCCCTGTCTGTGCTGCTGTGCCGTTCGTTTCCCTGTTATGTATTAATTGTGATGGCTTTCCTAAAACAAACAAGCAAGCAAGCAAACAAAAAAAAGTAAAAAAAAGAAGAAGCTGTGCCGCAGAGGGTGGTGTTAGCCAGGAGACAGACCCGTCGACGTGGCAGCCGCTTGTGCTGCCCGCGGGCAGCGTGGCCAGGCCGGTGGCGGTCACTGCAGGCAGCTGCCCTTTGTCCCCAGCGCCCATCCGCAAAGGCAGGATCCCGCTTCCCAGCACCGCGGGCGGCGCACTTGTGGGTAAGTGTTTGCACTATAATTAACTTTGCGTCTTGAAAAGCTGCTTTGTTGCAGTCTGAGCTGAAGATCCTGAAGCTTTTGCGCTTTTTCTTCTGGCTCAGGACGGAGGTGACGTTGCCGGAGCTCAGAGGTCTCCGTACGGATTTTGGCGAGCTCCCAGCTTGCAGCAAAGGAGCTCTCAGTCCTGTTGGTAAGTGCTGCATGGAAGTCCCTGGGGTTGTGAAATGTTGTTAGCCTAAACAGCGCTAGCTGGCATCTCCTGGGATCCCATCGGTGGTGCCTCTCCACCCTGGAGCTGCTCAGTGCCGGTGCTTGCTTGGCGTGCGAGGTCCTGAGCAGACAGGGAGCTGGGGAGAGGCAGGAGCCCCTGCCCTGGTGGTGCCAGCAGTCATCCCTTGGTTCCTGGGGCTCTTTCTCCATCATTGCATCCACAAAAGCTGAGCAGAAGCTTCATGGACCACAAGGATGTGCTGGGGATCCTGCTTAGAAGGAGAGAATTTCTCTCCAGGCCACGGTGTCTTCCCAAGTCATGGTGCGTTTCTGTCTGCAAAACTCCTGCCTTTAACTTGCCTACCTGACCACGAACCATCGCAAACCTCACGTGGCAGGTTGTACCACTTGCTGATGCTTCTTTGTCCCAAATCTGCTTCCTGATTGTTTCGCTTGATGCCATTGAGCTCTTGTACAGGGAAAAAGAATTTCTACTCCATATAATTGAGGTGAGTGTTGCTGTTACTGTGTTTCCTTTACCCTCTCTTCACTATGAGAGAGGGGAAGAAATCAGCAGAGCTCCATCTGACTCAGTTCTTCCTCTGAAGGTTCTGGGTTGTTCCTGCTTGGAGTTTTCCATCATTCTTGAAAACACAGACTGGTTATTTCAGCAGCGCCCTCCCCTCCATATTCAGTGTCCCAGCTTATTGCAAACTGATTTTTTCCATGTCCTTGAATCTTTCTCCAAATGCCATATGCCAGGCAATGCTTCGATCTTCAGCTCTTGCTACCTTACCTACAAAGGGCTTGTGCAATAGCCTGTTTCAGTGCCAAGCATTGCAACCTCTGCATCCTTGGCTGCCCCTTGTTTTCCAGCTGTTTGCTGCATTTGTCTTTTCTCACCCTACACATGGTGATATCACATAGGAAAAAAATAAAAGGAAAGAATTTGGGTTTGGACTGTTCAGTCTGCCTTCTGTTCAGGCATGATGATGAAGATTGAGGGACTGTCTTTGCACAATTTGGCTGGACTTGGATGCTCACAGTGAATTGTGTGAGTGGATCATTAATGCTGTGGCTTCATCCCTCTCTGGACAGGAATGCCAACCCAGGTTCCAACCCCCCTGCCTTGGGCAGGGACACCTGCCACTACAGCAGGTTGCTCAGAGCTCCGTCCAGCCTGACCTTGGACATTCCAAGGGATGGGGCACCCACAGCTTCTCTGGGCAGCCTGTGCCAGGGCCTCACCACCCTCATGGGGAAGAATTTCTTCCTTGTATCTAATCCAAATCTCCCATCTTTCAGTTTAAAGCCATTACCCCTTGTCCTATCGCTACATGCCCTGGTAAAAAGTCCCTCTCCAGCTTTCTTGTAGGTCCCCTTTAGGTACTGGAAGCCTGTTATAAGGCTCCCAAGAGCCTCCTCCAGGCTGAACAACACCAACTCTCTCAGCCTGTCTGCTATGAAGCAGAGGTGCTCCAGCCCTCTGATCACCTTCTTGCCCCTCCCATGGGCCCTCTCCAACAGGTTCATGTCCTTCTTGTGCTGAGGACCCCAGAGCTGGATCCAGCACTACAGGTGGGGTCTCACTAGAGTGGAGCAGAGGGGCAGAATCACCTCCCGCAACCTGCTGGCCACGCTCCTTTGGATGCAGCCCAGGGCACAGCTGGTTTTCTGGGCTGCAAGCCCACATTGCTGGGTTGTGTTGAGCTTCTCATCAACCTTCTCTCCAGGGCTCCTCTCAACCCGTTCTCTGCTCAGCTTGTATTTGTGCTTGGGATTGCCTCAACCCATGTGTAGAACCTTGCTTGAAACTAACTCTAAAGCATAAAATCAGTTTTAGTCTGGTTCAGTTCCCTACCTCAGTTTGTCCCAAGTCACCATGTCCGTGGCTGGACATGGCAGAGGGCAGCGAAACTGCAACTGTTATTTATTTTGATTTGCTTACAAGAGATGTACACAAGTCAGAAGTGAACTGGCAAGTCTTTTCTCGGAGTTACGGGGATTCTATTTCACGCTGGTGTGTTTTAATCCAGGTAAGTAATTGTGCTGTCAGTGTTTCTATGCTGTTCGCCTGCCTAGTTGTAGATTCTGCTCTGTTGTGTTGCTTTAAGAGACAGCTTTGCACAATAATAAATCTGTATTAAAGCAAACTTGTTCGGTCTCCTCTCCTTTTTTTAAATAAAAGAATTGCCGCATAGTAATGTGTGTGCAAGTTTTCATCCTGAAAACTGCCAGCTGTGAAATAATAGATGGGTTTTAGTGTTCATATGTACACGGGGGAAGGGTTTTGAGTTAAAATTGTTATGTGCCTGAAGGTCCCAAGTATTGCTGTGGCTGAACCTTGGATGCAAGAGCTCCCAGGGATGCAGCAGAGCCACGTGTTTCCTCCAGCAATGCTGCGACTCCAAGTCGCTACAGGTCTGAAGTTGGATGGCCAGAAAATGCTGCTTGGCTGGCACATTAATTCACGTTAACGTAGAGCAGCTGTCTTGGCACCAGCACTTGCAATAGCCGTGTTGCCCAAAATAGACTTTTTTTCCTGTATGAAGATGTTCTCCAGTCCTGCGTGTGCGTTGCCCATCCCTGTTGTGAATCGTGGCCGGTATGTGAGGGTGAGTTGGCACGGATCCATCCTTGCCACTCTTGTTTTGGAGCCTTGAAAGGGAGAATCCACAGGTGAGTCCACGAAAATGGAGTGGGAGCCTTGGTTCCCTTGTGGGATGTTTATTGGGGGGTCTAGAGGTTGGACCTGCAACAAAGTAGGTGCTGTTGTTTGTTTGCAGTGGGGCTGATTTGGTGACTGAATTTACTGCGCTATCACACACTAGTGGGGATGCAGGAGTGGGACCAGGCAGGTCTCCAGAGGATGCCTGTCATATGTGGCTATAAAATCGTGGGGAGACTATGGGAAAGAGCTGGTGGAGAATGGGGAGATGCTGGAGCCAGGCTGCTCAGGAGCTGCCTACTCCCCACCATGGTGCCCGCTATGGTTTGCTGGCTGTAAAAAGGTTAAAGAAAGTTATTTTATCCCCCTCATGGGATCATCCGTTTCCTCTCAGTCCCCCCTCAGCACTGGCAGTGCCCTCCTGCCCGCTGCTGCTGCCTGTGCTTTCTCGGAGGAGCACAGGGTGGTGATGGTGCCACCCACAGCCTCCATGGCTTTTTCTGACCATCCACCACCATCTCAGCCTCTACTTAGAGCCAAGGCCTCATGGATCATCTCCTCCCGCAGCAGCGCTGATGCCATTTCCCTCCTTTTCCTCGGCAGGTGGTGGTGCAGCTCACCGACGACCTCCTGTCCCAGGCGGTGATGATGGTGGAGGACAGCCGGCCAACACTGGCCATCAACCTGGCCGGAGCCCGGCAGCACTGGCTGGAGGGGATGCTGCGCCACGAGATAGGTCAGCGGGGCAAGGAGGCATCATGGAGGGTGCTCCTGGGCAGGTTTGGGAAGGGGCTGAGGCTGCCTGGATCCCTCTCTGCAGGTGGGGCAGGAGGTGTTGGGCAGCCAGCCATGTACCTGGGCACTAGGGCAAGCAGATGTCAGAATCATAGGATAATTTTGGATGGAAGAGGCCCTCAAGATGATCAAGTCCAACCGTTAACCTAACTCTTTCATTAAACCACGTCCCTAAGAGCCTCATCTATGTGTCTTTTAAAGACCTCCAAGGAGGCTGTAACATGGAGGGTGTTGGTCTCTTCTCCCAAGTAACAAGCGAGAGGACAAAAGGAAATGGCATCAAGTTGCACGAGGAGAGGTTTAGATTGGATATTAGGAAAAACTTCTTCCTAGAAGGGGTTGTTAGGCACTGGAACAGGCTGCCCAGGGCAGTGGTGGAGTCACCATACCCCATGGCAGCATCTCAAGCTGAGGCTGGAGCTGGCACCCGTGGGTGCTGGGTCTCAGCCCCAACCACAGGGACACAGGGAGGGGTGAGGTTTGAGCTTTTTGGAGGTTGCAGCTGACAGCGCTTGCTCCCATCCCCCCTCCCCAGGCACCCACTACATCCGGGGGGTGAACAACACCCGCCAGCCCTGGCACAGCTCCGAGGGCCGCAAGCAGTACAGCCTGAAGCCCGCCAACCCCACCGAGGAAGGCTTGGCCAGCCTGCACAGCGTCCTCTTCCGCAAGCAGCCCTTCCTCTGGCGGGCAGCCCTGCTCTACTACACCATCGAGCGCGCCAGCCGCCTCTCCTTCTCTGCCCTCTTCCAGGACCTGGAGCAGTACGTCCAGGATGCCAGTGTGCGGTGGGAATACTGTGTGCGGGCGAAGCGGGGCCAGACCGACACCTCACAGCCAGGTACCACTCGGGAAGGGAAGAGACGTCGAGTTTTGGAAGGGACTGTATTTCTTTTTTTAAAAGAAAAAACAGTCTTGGCCATGGCACCAGCAACACCTGAGCCCTGGTGCACTCACGTCACCCCAATCCAGCACCAGCGCCTTGGTTATTGTGGTGGGCAGACGTGGGTGAGCTGGGCTCACGTTCCCCATCCTCTCCCACTCTTCCAGGCTGTTTCAGTAAGGACCAGGTCTACCTGGACGGGATTCTCCGCATCCTGCGCCATCGACAGACCATTGACTTCCCGCTGCTGGCTGCTCTTGGAAAGGTAAAGGCTGGGGGAAGGTGGATGAGCCCTACCCCATCCCAAAGCTCATGTGGGCTCCCTTGGGCCTACTTTTTCCCAAAAAACAAGCCCTTGGCTGGCTTCCTGTCTGCTCTTTGCATGTCCCTGCACTCAGAGGCCTCGGTGCAGCAGGGAAAGGCTATGCTGGGTGGGATGCGAGGAGAGACGGGACAGTCCTGCCTCCCCTGTGGGAGACTCGTGAGGGGAGGCGTAATCCAGTGGGTTTGGTTCTGTTGGCCCTTGGCCACACCGGTGCTGCCACCACTGCCACAGAAAAATGACTGAAAACACAAATCCTTGCAAATCCTCCGTGGGTGGCTCTGCCTGTACCTCCCCGCAGGCAGGTGTGGGGTTTGGGCAGGGGGTGGGTGGGCTGCAGGGCGGACCAAAACCCCCATTTCTGGATGGGGATGCTGATCCCTGTCTCCCTGCTTCTCATCAGGTCTCCTACGAAGATGTGAATCGGCTGAAGAAATTTGGGGTCCTGGAGAAGACACGCATTCCCCATTTCATGCAGGACCTGGAGCGATACATGAAGCAGCTGGACCACATCGTCACCACCAATGGCCTGAACGAGGAGGAGCTGGAGCAGCTGCTGCCTGACTGAGGGGCATCCCCGCACCCCAAAACCAGTGCCCTGAGGCTGTAACTGGTGCCATTTCTTGGATATTTATTGGGACTGGAGCCTGGAGGAGGGCAGAGCGTGGGCCTCCCGCCCCGTGCCCGCTGTGCATGTACCATGTGTAGGGTAGCGTGGCCAAGAGGGCCGGGCTGGTTAGTGTCGATGTGTGTCCCCCGTACCGTCCCCTGTGCATTTTGGGGACCGCTGTGCAGCTCCACGTGGCTTTGGGGAGCTGGAGAAGAGGGTTCAAAGGGAGCGAGGGCAGAGCTGGGGAGATGCACTGGTCCCCCAGAGGTGCAGAAGGCTGGGCTGGGGGCTTGCGGTTTTGGGGGGATGTCCTTAGGGTGCCATGGGGTGCTCCTAGCAGAGTGGGGAAGGACTTTAATTCCCCAAATCCCAATCTCTGCTTTCCCCCCCCGGCTCCTCAATATCTGCCCACAATTAACCATTGCTCTGCACCCTAACTATGGCTGCTCTGCCCAGCTCTGACATACAGGAGGATGCAGCGTGGGGAGGGGGTTTGATGTTAGGAAAAAGTGTGTAATAAAAGTGATGTAATGGAAACAATGTGTGGGCAAAAGGTTGTGGATGGCGTCAAAAGCCAGGCTGGCACCACTAACACTGACTGAGTGGAGCTGCATGGCTCCGAGCTGGTGCGTCAGGAGCAGGAAGGAGTCACCAGAGTGTGTAAAACAACACACTGAGCAGGGACAACATTAATAAATCAAAGTAGGTAAAAGCAGAAGCTGCCCCAAGCTTCTCCTGGTCTCTGACACATGGTCTCTGCAGCAGCCATGGCCTCCAGCTGCGAGAGGTGATTTAAAAGAAAAAGAAAAAAAAAAAAAGGCACAATTTAGTTTTGGCTTCTTTTAGCTGTTGCCTTTCATCCCACTGCGCTCCTGCA